>NC_044306.2:179621135-181109885 GCF_007474595.2 Lynx canadensis
TGCAGATAATCATTTTTTTATATTATATTCATTTTCTTAACTTGAGTTGGGTAGTTTTAATAAGGTAACCTTTTATGGTTTGGTTCAAATTATTTTTCCTTGACCATTTGGTTAGGAGCCTAATGAAGCAGCACAAGAGTGTTGGAGCTTTTCTGTTCCTCGAGGGACAATGCATTTAATCATCTGAACACTTCGAACTGAACTGTGGTACAAATAAACCATTATGTAGTATAGCTTTTAACAATACCTAAAATTTTACCTAAAGAAAAAGAAAACAACATGCAAAATGAATTTTAGAAAAGCGTGTATATTTTGCTATAAAATTATACCATCCTACTCAAATATTACTGCATGTGCACCAAGATTAAATACGTAAATAAAGAAAAGGAAAGGAAACAAATGATGTTGCCATTCCAAACATGTGTATTTCTGCTCTGGTGGTCAAATAAAACAAAACAACACCAAAAGAAAGCAAAACAAAACACTTTGATGACAGCAGTTATACATCTACATCAGTGCCACCAGTGTCTCATTCTGGAGGGCAGTTGGCACCCTAGAAAAGAAATGATTGCTGATTGCAAAGTAACTGGTCATATACAATGCTTCTGGCCCCTAAGGAATGATTTGCACTTAATGATATTGGTAACCTCTTTCCCTATTTGGTTGAAAATTACCACTTCGACTTTGCACATTTCCAGCATCTAATATCAGGTTTCCAAGTCACATATTTATGGATTACATTGTTCAGATTATGTATTATTACAGTATGGATCTGAAAGAGATAGAATACTGCTGAGGCTTAAATATTCATTTTTGCATCATGATATTTAAAAAAAAAACAATGAAAAAACCCAAAAATGAACAATTTAAAGAATTTTGGTAAAAGGAAGATAGCTGTTGTTTGAATGAATCCAATCATTTATGACGTTGAGAAGCAATTTCAAGTAAGTGGATAGAATAATGTATGGTGATAACTTCATCAACATCTTCAGAAAAGAAATTGATTAATTGAGGGCTAAAGTAAAACATTAATTAACAATGAGACAAAGAAACTTTTAAGATTACTTTTATAGAAAATGATTAAATATAACACAGGATATACCAGTCAATATTAAGAATCCTTTCATATTGCTTCAGGAAAATCATAAGCAGAGTAACATACTTGATAGTTACTTAACACTATTTGTTTTTTTTTCAAGAATTAACAATCATTGGCATCAGGATCTTCGCAAAGGAACTACCATGACTCATTCTCTGATACCTAAAGCTGATGGCTCTCCACATCTTAGACTGGCATCACACACTGAGAAACTAACTTCCACCTACCAGTTGACGTCGGAGGAAAAATCATACCATTTAGTACAATGTGGACAACATCCATCTTTTGTTCAGGGTTCACTTGGCTGATGCAATTCTAGTCGACATTATCATCACACATGACCCCTGCCTTAGCACTGGCATAGTTGTCTTAGCAGTGGCTTTTCCTTGCCCCAGCAAAAGTATGCAGGATGAAACCTATCTTAGTCAGTTTGGACCACCATAACAAAATGTTATATTCACTGAGTGGCTTAAACACCAGAAATTTTTTAACTCATACACACAGTTCTAGAGTCTGGAAGTCCGAGATCAGAGTGCCATCATGGAAGCCTCATTATCATGACCCCCTCTCAACCTAAATACTGTGCTACCTCCAAATACTATCATAATTGGGTTTAAAGCTTCTACCTAATTTGAGTGTTTCACATTCAGTCCATAACATAATCCTAAGCATTCAGGTTTGCTGTTTTCCTTTCTCACTCATTAGTGTCTCTATAAAAACATCACACCATTACATTTCCATATGTGGAAATTATTGAACATTAACTGTGTATGAGTTAATACCAAAGAGATCATTAGAGGTTTAGAAAATCAAAGATCTTACCCAGTCAACTTTACCAACAATATCATGAATAAAACAAACTGTGAATACTGATAAAAACAGAGGGAGGCATAAGACCATAAATGCAGCTCCCAGGCCCTTTCTTGTCACATTAGGGCATTCTCTGGGCCCCGATCACCATAAAAAATATCTAAGCTACAGTTCTGATCACATCAGTTGTACAAAAGGGAATTGTTTGGGTCATGAATTATCTTCATTTATATTCGGATAGGTATATTGCTTAGATGGCATTTTCCACATAAAGCCATAGGTAAATTCAATAAGTAAAACTTGAGACCCTTAATCAGTGTGTGAGTCAAGTTGAAAAATGTAACCTGATCATGCATTTTTAAGTGTTTTCTACTTCCCAATGTATCAGAAGTTTTTGCTTTCCAACATCAGTGTTTCTAGCAAATTTATTTTTACCCATAAATTTATAGATTTGTTGTTTGTTTAGAGTAAGTCAGGGGCTGGCAATTTTTTTTTCTAGAAAGAGCCAGACAGTAAATATTTTAGACTTTGTGGGTCACATATAGCCTCTGTTAATCTTTATATTCTATTTTTACAACATTTAAAAAAAGGTAGAAACATTCTGAGCTCACAGGTCACAGTTTGCTGGCCCGTACGTAGGCAATTGTAGACAGATCACATATATCCTGCTAAAAGCATATCTTAGATAAGGACTCTTCTGCCAGAAAATACCATTGGTTCATTGGCCCACTATATTGTGTGTGTGTGTGTGTGTGTGTATATATATATATATATATATATATATATATATATATATTTGTTTATTTTCTGCATATTATGATGTTTTGCCATCTTAAAAAAATTTCCTGGCTGGGGAAAGACTGTCCCCTCTGGGTTAGTCTTTTCTTAGAGATAGTAAGGAACTCAGATGGAGAATACCTTTGATTTGCAAACTAACCAATTGAAATTCATACCTCCTCCATCTGGTTTATATACCAGGAGGCAATATCCTTCTGCCTTAATCATCTCAGGGCCAGATACCAGGCACCTAGGGAGGGGTACCACCCCCATAGCTGACAGCCAGCTACAATTATTCAAACTACCCAACCCCAAACTTTTTACCCTGCCTTGCTTCGCCTTTCCTGTAGAAATATTCATAAAAATCCAGGTGTTTGTGCTCCCCTCACTCCTGCTTTTGCTTCCTGACTAAAACCTGATGTGTTCCTCTGTTGACTTTGTGTGGTGAGCCATGCCGCTGTTTCTATGGGAACCAGAAGTAGTACTAAACTTTTCTATCAATAGGAGCACCTGGGTGGCTCAGTCAGTTGAGTGTCAGACCCTTGATTTCCACTCGGGTCACGATCTCATGGTTCGTGGGATCACTCCTGACAGCATGGAGCCTGCTAAGGATTCTCTGTCACCCCCTCTCTCTCTGCCCCTCACTCTGCTCATGCTCTCTGAAAATAAATAAACGTTTAAACACCCACACATACACACACAACTTTTCTTGCAGTAGCATCGAGCTATGTGCATGGTCACTCAGTCATCTTTATAAATCAAGACCTGGGTACAGCACACTAGGAGGTCTGACTTCAGCATGTTTACATGGAGATTTGATGGGGTTACCAGCCATCTTTCTTTATAAGGAATGTCACCCAGTAAAGGGAGGGAATGGTGTGAAGTCTGTTGCTAAACATTTCATTTCCAACGTAGTGTTCTACACTTCATATATTTTCACATGCATAGCACTAATAAGAAGTTTAAAAATGAAATTATAAATACTATACTTGTATTGCTTTGTTAGTAATTTTAGCTTGTTTCTTTTCCTTTTAAGTCTAATGTCATATTTATTTCAGACTTATTTTTATTCTATAAATTCTCTACATTTAGAGCTTGTGGATCAAGTGGGGATTCTCACTGCACAAAGAGACCAAATGTTTTCACAATGGTGTACATCTAGCCTCTTGGTAGTTTCTGTACCAAAGCAAACCTGACTGACTCACAAACTGCATGATTTACCGATGTACAATGTAGTATAGAACTTAAGAAGATTGACTCTGGAAACAGATGGGTCTTGTCTTTAATCCTGTTTCTGTAATTAAAAATATTTAAAGGGGAGCGTGGGTGGCTCCATCAGTTAAGTGTTTGACTGTTGGTTTAGGCTCAGGTCATGATCTCAGGTCATGGGTTCAAGTCCCCCATCGGGCTGTCAGCTGCCAGTGTGGAGCCTATCCCTTTCCCCCTCTCTGCCCCTCTCACTTTTTCACTGTCTTTCTCAAAATAGATAAACTTTAAAACAATTTTAGAGATTTTGATCTAATACTTCATTGTTTTAAGCCTTATTTCCTTCATACATCAAATAGAAATACAACTTTCTCTAGAGTCATGATTAAATAAGATAATCCATGTAATACACTTAACACAGTGCCTGAAACCTGAGGAACAATAAGATAAGGTTGCTGTTACTCCAGCCCTAGTCCTTGTCCACTGCCCAGGAGCCTGTGTCGCTCATCTAAAAGCAGGGGTCTTACAGTGGACGAGGGCCTTTCTCTATTTTATTTAATCTTACCTTAGCAGGGTTTCTGTCAAAACATTTAGGTTAGAGAGCAAACCTACTTCTGCTACATTGGGAGGTACAAAACACTTAAAAATGCATGATCATGTTACAGTTTTCAGCTTGACTCTACTACAAAGGCTGATCAGGGGTTTCAAGTTTTACTTACTGAGTTCACCTTTGTATCCAACCCCGGTTGAAGTTAACACCATCCTTTTGCTGCATTGGCCACTGATGAAACAAAGTCCACTCTGGCATTCTTCCCAGGTGTATCTGCTACAGTTCAAGGTCAAAACTGCACTCCTTAAAGCCATCTGACACTCTTAATAAGGGTTGTTTCTCTTTGCCTGGGTCTCTTACTTAGAAACTCCCTTAAACTGCCCTCTTACTGGCCCAAAGCCCAGTCCAGTTCAAAAGAGGTTTCTCTCCTTTCATACCCTCTTCATACCTCTCTTCTTTAGTTTAATTTTTTTTTGTACAGAAAAATTTCTTCTAAGTAGCTGCTTACAAATTTCAAGTCATTGTGGATGACTTTAAGAGAGCAGCTACCTCTCAACTTTTCAACTCTCATTTATTATTGAGATCTTTGAATCTATTTTCATTTACACATGCATATTCCAGAAGATAATAGGACTGTTAAGGCATTTTTAGCTACAGATTTTAGCTAATTTTGATATCATATGTGTATGTTATAGGTGTATGTTAATGTAGTTTTATGCCATAGTTTCAAAGTGTCAAAACACGTATAAGACCTTTGGTAACATAAGTGGTGTAGAAGATGGTTTGCTTAGCATTGGGGTGTGGGGATAGTGCATATATAAATATAATCACCCAATGTTCTTTCCTATTAGCATTGATTTCGGTTTCCTCTTAGGTACTGGATTACAAAGAAATCCCCTTCTCTTTTCACTCCACACATACGATAGATTCTATATTGTAGGACAAGATCAAAAGGGGAATAATGCCCAATGCACTTAAAGTTAACAATTCCATCTCACCTAGTGCCTGTAGTCCCCAAAAATTTCACAGACCCCAACCTTAGCAATAATAGAACATTGCTGATGTAGATCTTTTATGCCACTGTTGGCTGTTTGCTAAATTGTGCCAACTCATTCTTAACTCTGATGTTGTAATATTGTGAACCATCTCTCCTTTGCTGTATCATGACATACAAAGTTAATTTCTTGTCTTCTTATTGGGCCTCTGTGAGTTGCACAGTATCTAGTGGGTGCCATGCCATTGGAATGTTCCAAACTCCCAACTGTAATGATCCTCCGCTGTCTATTTTTCCCTTTCAACTAGGGTGTTAGAAACGCATATCAGTGAGTTTTCTAATCTGGAAGGAAAATATTATTATATTCTTTAAATGAAGTTCTAAGGGTCTCAGTTCTGTCCTAAATTTGGGAAGTAAGGAAAGGAATGGTGTTTCAAGGTATTTTCTCTCTCACACTCGAGGAGATAATAACAAGAAAAATTATAAACCTTCTTCTTATGACACTGTATCAACCAGTTTATCTCTTTCTCATTTATCATATATATATGTGTGTGTGTGTGTGTGTGTGTGTGTATAGTAAAAGAGATGAAAGCAATCATAATATTTTTTCTCCTGTCTTCCTTTCTAGAGCAGCCAGTGAGGCCAAAGTATAGTCACTCATGTTGTCTTCACAAGGTTCTAGGGTAGTTTTAACTTTTCATTTGGCTATTCGGTCCCATGAACCACACAATGAAGTATTATGGTTGAAATAATACTTGAAATACTCTGGCATTGTCTATAACAATGAGTCCCCTTTTGATACAGAATTATTCTACTTGTACTCATACTCATGAGTGTTAGAAACCTGCCAAACCATCTAAAAACTGTATAAAATAAATGACTTCATAATGTGCCTTTAACTCTGAGACAGAATGTTTGGTATCTGTTTATTATAGTCTGGCATACCTTCTATACCTACTAAGAACAATATGAAACAAATGAGCCAAGCAGACAATAAGATGTTGGCTTTGTCCTACAATAAAGCAAGGAGGAAACCACACACACCGTTAATCACTGCTAAGATTATATGAATGAAATAAAAAACTATGTCTAAATACTCTAAGTGGAAAATAGACAATCAGTTGCAGATAAGAAGTCTTTACAATCCTTATACAGAATAAGTATGATTATTTTCATTTATTTAAACATTTATTGAGCACCCACTATGTGCCAGGCACTGTGCTAAGAACTGCGGATAAAGTAACAAGTGGCAAAAGTCATCTTAATATTCAAATTGCAGCAATGTAGGTTTCAAACAAAATATTAAATATCAGCTTAATGTTTCACCCTTTAAAATAAGAGATGACAGAGATAAGGAATGACTGTTCATATCTATGTTTTGAATTCTCTCCTTGAATGACTGAAGCATATTAATACTGGGATCTCTTTTATGTACCATGAGTATAACTAAGTAGAAATGTTTCATGGATGTTTAATACCATGCAACTACTTAAAATCAAAAGAGTTTGTGTTGGGCTATTTATATTTCTAATCAAATCTCTAGCTTTGATCCTGCTGAGTCTAATTTTATTTGGAATCCCTAAAAAGACTCCTTAGAATAGTTTATCTGTGTCATGTAGTCATGAGTTCCTACTACATTATAAGTCATTTAAAATTTTAGATTCACATTCTAATGGAAAACTTTCAGCATAAAAGCCACAGCACTCAAATTATTGCTGTGAATACCAAATTATTCATATTACCATATTCATATCAATAGATTATCTTATTTTTCTACCAACTCCATTTCAATTAATCTCTCATCAGGGCAATCAGACTGTTTTGTCATTCTAGAATTAGGAAATTTGCCAATGTGTTCTCCATTTCTACTACATTTTCATCATCCTACATTTAACCTTCTTTTGAAATGCTATATCTACAGCAGAACAGATTCAGGAACAGTTGAAGAAATCAAGCAGTGTTGATATGAAATACTCCGTCTAATTCAAGGAAAGAAGTTTTGATGAACCAAATGTTCCTTTACAATCTTCTAATAAGGGTTTTGAATCAATTCTGCCTATCTCTTACAAGCAATTAGATAGTTTCACACATTGCTTTCTTTAAAGCAGAGTTTTCTAACCATGGCACTACTACATTGTGGATCAGACACATGCTTAGGATCATTCCTGGCTTCCAGTAGGTGACAGTAGTTCCTGACCAGATATATCATTCAAAATTGTCTCCAGACATTGCTTAATGTCCTCTAGGGAACAAAATCACCCCTGGTTGTATTTCAAAGAACTATAATAACATGTAATATAAACAAAAGAAAAGAAAGGAAGGAAAGGAAAGGAAAAGAAAGGAAAGGAAAAGAAAGGAAAGGAAAAAAGAAGGAAAGGAAAGGAAAGGAAAGGAAAGGAAAGGAAAGGAAAGGAAAGGAAAGGAAAGGAAAGGAAAGGAAAGAAAAGCATCTTTTGAATGAATATCCATTTCATGGTAGCCATGGAGAAAGATACTGAGATGCATAAAATTTGGACTGAAGATTTTTTTATCTTAGTAGACAAGATTCCCTCCCAAATTGAGTATGTTAATAGTAATTTTCAAGTTACTTACAGTTATATTTTATTGAAAATTTCTATTCACCAATTCATACAAATTCTGTTTTCTAACATGCTTATTTTATTTTTAAATTTTTTTTAAATTAATTAAGAAACCCAGAAATTTCTTCATGGTATTGTAGGTGAAGTCTATGTAATTATCTCTAGTTTGATTTTCAATTTTTCATTCATAAAAATTAATGTTCACTACAGGCTTAAATCTTCTGGTACAATATCTGTCTTTCAGACATGGGGCTCTTATCCCCATGGGACATTACATTCTACTTAGAATATGAGAACATGATAACTTAGAGTCCATGGGGACTTAAGTTTCTGACTCTTGGTTCCAGGGACTTTTTACATGTGTTCAGCATATGTTCCAAATATTTCTAAAATCAACATGCATTGTATTATTGCCCACTATTAGAATTAAGGAGGCATGCTCAAAGATACCGAAGTTTCTAATAGTATTTCATATCTTCCAATTCCATTAATCTTTGCAAGATTGGTACGTCTAAATATATCTAAATATTACTGATGCAAGATTTTTTAGGTCACATAATATCACATTGGATATTTTTTTTCTATGTTATTTTATGACACCATAATCTCTTTGGTTTTTCAGTATATTTTATAGACAAATGCCTATATACAATTATATACTATATATAATTATATATTAACTATATATATCATATATATTAATTATAATTATATACCATATATAGTTATATTTATTAATATATACCATATTAATAGTTATTTAATAAAGTTTCCTGCATATAATAAACTGATACAAGTACAGTTTTTCAGATAATCTTCCAGGAGAATACTATTTTTTAAATTTTATAAGTTAAATTATAAATGTATATAATTTATAGTTATAATTATATTATTAATTAATACTATAAATTAAAGTTACTTGTCCTCACTTTTCTTACATAATTTTCTTTCTCTGAAGGTTGGTTTTAATTTGTGAATATGTAGAATTCTGACTAATTATCAGGGTTACTTTAAAGGAGCAATTGCTTACCAGGAAGAAAAAATTATGGTGGTATTTAGAAAATCAAATAAAATGTTTTAAAAAATGACAGTACAATAATTTACAAGCATATTAGGCCATTTCCATCTTGATTTTATCCTCACTACCAATCATTGGAACAGCATAAAAATACCCTATTTTTGTGAAGATGCCTGCATTGAACTCAAGGAGTGATAGACACTTAAACTGTTCTCATGAAAATGTCTTCAGGCTGTGACTTGATTAGCTTATGATCTTTTAGTTGCCATGTACCAAATGAAAATTAAAGATATAAATGTATTTTGTATTAATCTAGACTTGATATGGGACTCAAGTGGCATATCTATATCTTGTTATTGTAGACTTTCCCTGTGCTAATACAGACTGAGAAGATATCCTGAAATCCAACATATTGCGTGGATGACCTATTGATTTATCTGGTACTGGGCATTATAGTTCATTGTCACATCATCAAAATCATGAATTTCAAAGCCAAATTTTCCTTTGGAGGACATCTACTTGATCTAACCCCCTTGTTATATTGCCTAAGTCAAAGCAAGTATTTCATTAGTTTTCTATCACTGTTAAAAACTGTCACAAAGTTAGTAACTTTAGAAAACACATATTTATTGTCTCACAGTTTCTGTGGATCTGGAGTCTGGACATGGATTAGCTGGGTCATTTGATAAGGGTCGTATAAGACCAACCCCAGTGTCAGCTGCGGCTGCAGTTCTGTCTGTGTCTCAGGGTCTTCTTCCAAGTTCACAGCATGGTTGACAACATTCATTTCCTTGTAGTTACAGAACTGAGGCCCTCAGCTTATAGAAGTCATCCACATTTCCCTGCCTTGGGGTCCCTCTACTTTATGGCACTTTGCTTCCTCAAGGCCTCCAGACAGTTAAATTGGAGACTTGTATAATGTAACATAATCATGGAAGATTCATCCTATCACCTTTGTCAGATTTGGCAGGTTAAGAAGCAAGTCACAGAGCCACTCATACTCAAGTGAAGCAGATTATGCAAGGGCACCGCCCATTGGGTATAACCTCAGGTCAGGACTTCGGTAGTCCTCCCTCAGATCCCCAGTGATTCACATCCTTCTTACATGCAAAATATATACCCTCCTTTCCAAGTTTCCCCACATTTTCATACCATGTCATCATCTATTTATTGTGCAGGATCTCATCATACCCATCAGGTACATGTACAGATAAGTCTTCTGAATGTAATCCACTAAGTACGTCTCCTATAGCAAAAGTCCCTCCACCTATGATCTGTGAAACTAAAGAGATAAGATGACTGCCCCCCACAAAGCCTATATGAAATGATAGAATAGCTTTAGGATGAAAACATTCCATATTCCAGGTAAAAGAAGAACAAATAGGGAGTAAAAAAGAGTCACTCTTCATCAATGTTTGGAAATCTAGTCTGGCAAAGGTTGGGAATTTCTTAAGTTGCAAGGCCTCAGAGCAGTTCTTAGCGGTTCTAGATTCCACCTTATGAGATCTTGCTCCTACCTTTTTATTCATTCTTTATTTTTCATGGAAAATAACATGGGCTTGCTGCTAAATAATTTTATGCACTTTCCTCCTGTCAGTAGAATTTAGGAATTCTTTTTAATTTGCATCTTTCTGTCCTTTTTAGTCTAAACTGGCAGTGTTTCTGCTGCAACAATTTTCACGAGTATATTTCCGATCTTACATGGATAGTGTAGCATTTACTCCATTAGATAAATGCTACTTTCATATATCCTTTCTTCAATATAATCTTTTTTTTTTTTTTTTTTTACTTGGCTTTATATTGAGATGGTTCAGGAACATTACCCTCAAGTATTCTAGAGACTGAAAGTTTGATTGATAGGCTCAAGGAGGTATACCCTTTGTCTATTAAAAAGGCCTTTGTGTATCTAAAAATTCTGACGTTGAACTTGTGATCTTATGAAGTTTCTGCAAGAGGTGGTATAGCCACTCTTTTGGCCTTATATCTAGAGCATTGGATCTTGACAAGGAATCTCTTAATTTTAGCATATTTTGCCATCTGGAGAAGCTGATTTTTCAAAATCATTAAGTCCTTGTCCTCTTTGGTTTATCAAGTCTTTTCTCAATTTAGCTCTCTCCTGTACCATTTTACTATTTCCTCCTTGAAAAAATAATTATCTTCTATAGGTTCAGAATTAAGATTGCTGAAAAACAAACCCCAAATCACATTCAGCAAGTGGCTTAGTTACAATGCAAATTGAATATTTAACCTTACAGGGTATCTGTTGCTAAACTGAGGACATTTATTAGAAAGAAATGTGATTCTAAAAACTGGAATGGGGACAAATTAAAAGATCCCAATGAAACTGGCAGTATTAAACCTCAAACTCTGATGATTCTTTGCAAATAGAATTAGCTGTTCTACCTCTGAATAATCAATTCTGCCTTCCCTGAGTAAATTGTAATGGTATCTCAAGAGGTTGTTGCCTCACAAGATACTGTTGATTCTATTCAGGACTCACACCAACACCTTTCTTTCCTTCTAGACCTATAACTAGACACAAGTCCCAAGAGGTCCCGGAAGGTGAGGGATAGCATGTTACCCAGGAAGAAAGTGTTTTACCATGACTATGAGGAATACATTTGTAATGGGAACCCCAGAATCCTTGAAGAGATCTGTGATCATTCTTATCCAAAGGCTAGAAATTCCAGCGGGAATTCCTGCCACTGAATAGGTAAACCTGAATACAGTTGGAATAATTGGATAATAAACAGCAGAACCATACCAGAATCAGAATGGTCTGACTCACAGAGTCCCATGGTGTTGGCTGGTTGAAATACAGTCTTCCTAGAAATGAAATAGACGGAAATTCTTTTAAATTCTTGCTTGATCTGTATAAGCAGAAAAGTTGTGGGACAAGTGAATAAAGTCTAACTTGAATCAGAAAAACAGAGTCATGGCCCTTCAGTCAATTCCCAGACTTGAGCCAATTTGCAGAATCCCGGTGGATAAAGGGGAGGCCACTTCTTCTTAAGGAAAGGTCTCAGTACACTGCCAAAAAGTTACACTGTTAATATTTCTCTCACCAGGGTGAGTGTGCGTTAGAGAAAGAAAATAATCAGACTTCAACAATTACTGGGCACTGGCTCTGACTTGACACTAATTCCAGAAGATCCAAAATGGCATGTGGTCTATTAGTCAGAGCAAGAGCTCATGGAGGTTATCCTTTCAAAGCAGCTGGATTCGCAATGGAAACGTAACCTGCTTTTCTCACTAGTGAAGCAGAGAGAAAGTTATGGAAAGCCTACTGAAGTGTTTCCAATTGAATGAGTGACCTGGGAAAAGATTCTTATGTTCTTGCTCATTCAAGCTGGCATACTTGCTTAGATCAACTAACCCTGGACATATATTTGAATTTTGACCGTAAGCTTAGTGTAAGAATAAACATTCAAGAAAATATGAAACTGCATGTTTTATTGTGTGTATTGTCATTTAACACATCTGCTCCACCAAAGAGTGAATTCAGAACCAGGCTAATTTCAGGGTTTTTTTTTTTTTGTTTTTTTTTTTTTTTTTTTTTTTTATCAAAGTACCTATATCTCATCTCTGGAGAACCAGCTTTAAACACTGAATTTAGAATAAAAAGCAGAGAAACAAAAGCTATGTTCCCTATAGATACATGAGGAAATAGTATGTTTTCTCTAACAATATTTCTGTAATCTTGAATGACGTTGCTAAAAGTAGTTGCATACTTATTTCTTTCTCTCATTTCATTGTGCTCATTTCTTCACTCTTTCTTCTTCAAGCATGTGATTTCCTACTCAAGGAATTTACTGTAGGGAGAATTGCTATAGCTCCCTGGTGAGCCCTTGAGAGCACCCTGGTCCAATGCTTCTGACTGAGAATGTCAGTGTTGTTTCCAGTGACTTTCTTAGGTATTTGCAGATTTCTGAAGCTCTTCAGGGAAAGGTGTTAAGAATATCTTTGAAACACAGAATAAGACTCTAGGTAGTTTCAGAATGCCAAGGAAATAAATGTTGGAGGTATGGACCTAATATAAGGAGGGGTACTATTACACGCTCCAGGTTCTTAGTTAAATTGGTTCTTAGTTGAAAACCTGGAGGGGTACATTAGAAGAATATTAATAAAACAAAATTAGATGGAGTCTTTCAAAAACTGCAAGCCAAAATCCAGGTAGCTCATTATATTGAAATTATCTTGTCACTATTTTTTTCTGGTTGAATTCTAAAAAAAACAGAACATGATTCCAAAGCTGTATAATTTTTCTGAAAAATCTGTTATATCTGATCAAAACTTACAAAGCACTCAAAGAAACAAGATCTATTTATTAAATACAAAAAATTAAATACAAGATCTATTTATTAAATACTATCCACACATAGTCACAGATAAATCGGATTTTGGAAGTATCAGACACAGAGTTTAAGTTAACAATGTCTGTGATTAATAGGCTCAAGAAAATACATGATTAGATAGACAAGTTTATCAGAGAACTAGAAATGTAAAAAGAATTAAAAAGAAATTCTAGAACTGAAACAGTACCAAAGACTACAATGAACATATGTGTCATTAAAAATTCAAAATCTTGCCATTTGCTGTAACAAAGGACACTATTATTGAAAAGAATTGTAAAGCATCTCAAAAGAGGAGAATTGGGAAAAATACATCAGGGGTTTTGGATTTGGGGGTTTTATAGTCTTAGCTAAGATTAGTCAAACTTTATAAACACAATAAGTTACTGGACAAATCAGTGGTTACATTAAAATATAATATGTAAACTCATACTGAGTTACTGTTAATTCAAGTTGTTTGTAGCCTATTCTTATGTTTCTGAAAAAACTGATATAAAAGGAATTTGAACTCAGTCTCTGATGTATATCATGGTTTTGTTTGGTATAGTTTTGAGATTTTGGGGGGAGTAGTTTTGAGAATCTAAGTACAGTTCCTTTTGCAACTTGTGATTTCTGATTTCATTCTGATTTGATTGGGTCAAAATAAATCTTTAACAAATTCTAAAGAAAAGAAGCTAAAGAAAAGCAAGGAAAATACTTGTAATAAATAATAATGATAAAGTCCTTATGACTTCCAGGTTTATGGCTTGACTACCAGGAATGATCATTTAATTAATTAAAATAGAAAATCCAGGAAGGGGTCAAGGTTAAGATTAGAGAGACAAAGACAATCATTAATTTTCAATATGTAAATTTTTATGTTGTTATGGCACATCCAGGTGTTAATTTGGGTAAGAAGCTCACTGTTTATGTATAATATCTGGTATTAGGAAGGTATAAAAAATAAAACTTATTCATGTACACGTTGCTTGTTTTTAGCCAACTAGAGATTTCTGTATTTAGTTTTTCAAAAAGCATATTTTTCACATGTTGTATAGTTGTTTTAAGTAGTTCCATGTAATTTGAATCTTTTTTACAACAAATCTATTCTCAACTGGCTTTATATCAGTTGCTTTTTAATAAAGCATGCAATAGCAAAGTTTACATAAACGAAGCAAAAACAAACAAATCTAGATATGACAAATTCTTACAGTCTTCTTAGATGTTTTAAGTAATTCCTAAATTTTGTTTACTTGATTATAAAGTGTCCTATGGGGTTTTGATAATGAAGTAAATCTGTTAAGACTCAGGATGAAATGCCGAGTTATTAAATTAGCCTCTAAATTAAATTTTGAGTATATCGTAGCTTGACTTTGGCACCACATAAGTTTGTTAGGCTCAGAAGTATATTGACGTACATTTAAGATGGCATAATATTTCTTTGGGAATAGTAAAAGAAAAACATGTAACAAGAAGACAGGACTCTACATTTTTAGTTTAGAACTTGGAAAGCAGTGTCTGCTTATGGAGTTTGACTTGTCGTGTGTGTAAAATAAGCAGCATATGTAAAAATTGTACAAGAGATCATCTTGCACAGTAAAAATCTCTTTGCAATTCATGTTTAATTCTATTCAGCTAAGGGTATGGACAGCTTCCTTGTCATGATTGCATCATCTATTCCCTTCCATTTAATCTTTTCTGTTTTGACTTTTATTCTTTTTATTTTCCCTTTTGACTGTCTGCTTATTTTCCTGTATTATTTATTACACCTTTTTCTTCTATCCCATTCTAATCTCATTTCAAGAAATAGTCAACTATGAATTACTCAGAGTCCACCAACTAAAACCATGTGTAGAAGTCATGATCGAAAGATGTAGATAAAGTGTTTGCTTTTAACAAACATATGAACTACTTGTGAATAAAGATCATGGGCTCCTTAGCTTTCTCCACTTGCTCACAAAGCAGAGTGCAAACAAGTGCAAAAATACAAGGTGAAAACCATACTCCTGAATGCCAGAGGCATCTCGAGGAGTGTGTGAAAAGTTAGAAACATCTGGTTAAAAAAAAAATCTTGGAGGAATTTGAAAGGGAGCTGGATGTTAAGGAAAGAGACAGAAGAATATCAAGTGGGCAAAAATCACACACAATGGTGTCTAGCACTGTTTCACAAATGCCATCTGTTTGTTGAATTAGTTGCAGGTGGCAATGAGAAAGTGATATGCAGGCAAAATCACTCAAGTGAGTCTGGCTGGAGCAGGGAGTCTACAGAAAAAAAATAAATTTTAATTTTTTAGAGTTGAGAAAATTTGGAGAAAATTCTAAAATATTAGAAGGATCTATGTGGATTTTGTATTATTAAAGAATCCGATTTTAAATATAACAAAATTTGTATTTGAAGTAGATGTTTCAAAAAGCAAATATTATTGTTGGTACTCTATATCTAAAGTGCTGTAATTCTGATGGAAAAGTGCTGTGAAACTAGACAGCAGCATCTTGATTTTATACTTGTCTTAGGCAACTATTTGTGTAAATAGTAGGTGGGCCTACAGGAGCAAAAGGGATTAAATTTGAAAATAATTCCAGGGGTACCTGGCTGGTTCAGTCAGTAGAGCATACAACTCTTGATCTTGGGGCTGTAACTTTGAGCCCCATGTTGGGTGTAGAGATTACTACAAATATAAACAAATATGAACTACAAAAATAAACTCAAAAATTCAATTAAATACTGTTATTATCAAGAATAGGCACAAACTTATGTTTAAGACAAAGCAGGACAGGGGCTCCTGGGTGGCGCAGTTGGTTGAGCATTGGACTTCCACCCAGGTCATGATCTCATGGTTCATGGATTTGAGCCCTGCGTTGGGCTCTGTACTGACTGCTCAGAGCCTGGAGCCTGCTTTGGATTCTGTGTCTGTCTGTCTCTCTCTCTGCCCCTCCCCAACTTATACTCTGTCTCTGTCTCTTTCTCTCTCTCACTCAAAAATAAATAAACATTAAAAATTTTAAACAAAGCAAGATGGAAAACAGTGGATGCAACCCCATGTATTTGGTATTAATTAAAAAATTACAGTACTGTTTAAGATTAATGCCAATTTCCTGGCATTTCTGTAATGTACAGTGTTACAATAATTACAGAAGTACTACATAAGCTGCTATGAAGAAGTAAACTTAGGCTCATACTCTCTAGGTTCTAGAAACACTAGCGTTTGGACATGGGATGAGTTATTCATCATCTCTGTGCCTCACTGTTTAAAGTCTGTTAAATGACAACACTAGTAGATGTCTCCTCGAGTTTTTTATGAAAATTAAGTAAGCTGCTATCTAGAATTTGGAATAATTTGCCACGTCGTAAGCTACCAACAAATGTTAGCTATTATTGCTATTGATACCATTGTCAAATAATTCATCAAAATAAAACGTAAATCATAAAATTTACTCTTCACCCACAGAAAATCACCTCATTCTCCTTTTTGAGACTGGAGAAGTAAAGGTTTGGTTTATTTCCTTTCTTTTATTATAAATTTGCTCCCACACTTTGTGTTTATGCATGGTTAGCCTTTCAGTGTAATTGAAGTCATACTGTATGTGTACTGATTTCTTACCTCCTGGAGTGCCTGCACATTCCATGTCAAAATAAAGCTTAAAATAGCTTAACATTTTTACATAGTAGTTCATAATGTCCATGTACCATAATTTATTTAATCGATTTCCTGTTAGTATTTAGGATGTTTTCATTTCTTTCTGTCATGAGCAATGTTGCAGAGATTCTAAGATAGTAAAAACTTGTGACAAGCAGTGCAGAAACAAACCAATCAGAATAGTTGTTAGATGAAACCGTTGCAGTATGTTTGTTGCAAACAAACAAAAAATAACATCTTAAAAAATAGGTAAATATAAATTCTGATAAGTATTTCTGAGGGAAAATCCAAGATGAAATTCGTTGTTTAAAAAACGGTAGCCTTTAAAAATATTTTTAATGTTTGTTTATTTGCCTTGAGAGAAAGAGACAGTGTGAGTAGGGGAAGAGCAGAGAGAGAGAATCCCAAGCTGGGTCTGCACCATCAGCACAGAGTCTAATGCAGGGCTTGAACTCATGAACCACAAGATTTAGAGGGAGATGAGAGCTAAGCCAGTGCAGAATTAAAAAAGTGACTGTTTAGCTTTGAGTCTTGCAATGACTAGCTGTTGGTTCAATTTTGCAGGTGTGAATTAGCAAGTTATATGTTGTAAAAATCAAACAAGTTAACTTTGTTGGAGAAGGGATCTTACGAAGAGAAAAATAGAAATAAGGTGCTGAGATTAAAATTCAAAGTTATGAGAGTGTACTTTGATCAGAGCACTAGCAGTTCGTGTTGCTACTAGCAAATGAACGTAGGGCAGAATATGAAATGGGGTTTGGTAGGAAATGAAGCGTAAGGCCAAGGCATTGAGTGTCTTCAGTGTAGTTTTAAATCTTATTTTGTACAAGATTATGGTGAATTGTTGCAAAGATGACCAGAAAAAATTCTTCCCATCTCTGTTTGCATGACTCTTTGAACTGTGATTTTGTCATGAATCCTATTAAAAGGTGACATTTATTTTACCTGTCCTTGAATCTAGGCTAGCCTTCTGATTTGTTCTGATCAATAAACATGAGTTGATTTAGTGTCATTGCCAATTCTAAACCTCAAGAAGCTTTGAAGCTTTTGTTTTTCCTCTCTTGCTGTCCTGAGATTGCCATATAAAAAGGCCCCATCTATCTAATGGGAGCTAAATGGCTTCTGAACAGGGAACAGCCATTAGTCAGAATCAGCTGGGAGTGAGACAGCCTTAGATCATTCAGTTCTCCTGAAGCAACCAGAGAAGTGTAGCTAGACGCATGACTAGGAGACACCACAAAAGAACAATCCAGAGGGCCGAGCCCAAATCAACCCACAGATCTGTGAAGAAATAGTATGGTTCTTATTTTAAAGGACAGATTTGAGAGATAATAAATAGATGGGACAGATCTTTAATGATTGATGGGGTACTGTTGTGAGACAGGGTGCGTAATGGAGTAATAATGGGAGATAGTTCACAGTTGGGAATCTTGGGCAATCACTGAGGTAGAGTACATAACAGTAGTCATTGTTGTAGAGGGACTGTTGAGAACAATAGTGAGTTCCTGATGACTTTCTTTTAGACTTTGTTCCACTATGAAACAAGAAGCGATATTGTTTTCTATGGTGTATTCACAATGGTAATGAAAAGTTAGCTACAATGATCTGGATCAGGAAGAAGAAATATGGCTTTTAGAAACAGCTACAAGTGGGTTATTGTTACTCCCAAAGGAGAGCATAGCATGAGTAGCAGAAAAGGCTCAAAAAACACCGAATGTAAATCTACAGGCTTACAGCAGGAGTTGAAGATACCAGAGATATGTGAGAATGTAGGTTTCTAACAGTTCTGCTGCTGTTTTCAAGCTTTGTGGTTAGTATTGTACTATCTGATCAATATTTAAACACACTGACTCTTCTGTAGTTTAAGATGAATGTGATACAAAATGCTTTACCCAAAATACTTTCATAAACCAACATTGGTTTGCCACATATTTATCGAGTGCCTACTATACTTTTACAACTTTTTTTGGCTCTCTGGATACCATGCTGCATAAAATAAGAGGTTTTGGTCTCATAGGTTTCAGTAAATAAATAAACGCAAAAATAATATTGGCAGGGACAAGCACTGCACAGGAAAATAAAGCAGGAGAGGCAGGCATAAAACAATGGGAAAGAGGTGCTGTTTCATATCAATCATGTAAAAGACACCTTTGAACAAGTGACACCTGAATAGACAGAGATCTGAATAAATATGTAGAAAGAACATACACCATTTATTGGTGAGAGAACTCTCCAGGCAGAGGAAAGAACACATGAAAGTTTTTTAAAATGGAAATATGCTTGGCATGCTTGAGAAGCAGGAAGAAAGCCATTGTGTTTCAATCACCTTGTTGAAAGAGCGTAGTTGGTGGAAAATGTAAAGCTTTATGGATGACAAAAAGAAAAAAAATTGGATTTAAGTAAAACTCTGAGGGGAAGCCATTGGAGAGGTGGAGGCAGGACAATAACAGTATTTGATTCATATTTTTAAAGGATTACCCAGCCTACCATATGGAAAATAGTTTTGACTAGGTGACCGTGTAAGTAAGGAGAGCAGTTCTGTGACTATTATAAAGGGAAAAGATGGGTTAAGTCATTGGTCTCAGAATATACTTTAAAAAATGCATTAATTTTCTATCACTGCTTTAAAATGTTACCACAAACTTAGTGACTTAAAACAACACAAATCTATAGCTTCACAGTTCTGTAGGTTATAAGTTTGACATGGGTCTCATTGGGGTACAAGTCAGCAGAGGTGTGTTCTTTAATGGAAGCTCTAAAATTTACTTACACACTCAAGCCAGCTGTTTGCAGAATTCAATTCTATGTGGTTGTAGAACTGATGTCCCCATTTTCCTGCTGTCTGCCAGGCATTGTTCTTTGCTTCCAGAGGTCCCTTGCATTCTTTTGTATTCAGATACCTTTGTCTTCAAAGCCAGAAAAGAGGAGTTGAGTTCTTCTCATGCCTTTGGGTTATGCTTTTTCTTTTGCAACATCTCTTTCCAGATACTGTGCCTTCCCCTTCTGATTTTAAGGGTCCACATGTGTATATTGGGCCATGAATAATCCAAGATAGTCTTTTCATTTTAAACTCAGCTTATTAGCAATTTTAATTCTATCTTCAAAATCCCTTTTGGTATAAAAAGTAACATATTTACACATTCACAGTAGTTGCACCAATGGGTGACGAGCATGGAACCAAAATGCCCTGCTTATCACATTTTGTTTGACAGGTATTAGCTGATATTTCACCTATAAAAATAACAATTTCCAATGTTTTGACCTAATCTTACTATACAACAATATTCAAACTACAGTTAGAGTTACTCTCTCTTCCATATATATATATATATATATATATATATGCCAAAGCTTCAACTTTATTAGTAATATGAACTAAAAGAATAGTAGCAAAGAATAGTAGTTTGTAAAATTGTAAAATGTAAATGTATGCATGTATGTAAAATTGCTTTATAAACCCATTTAATTGTCACAACAAGCCTATGACTTTGGCACTATATCTCTCTTGCATAAATATTTTTGTTTCTGTGGAAAAAATAACCAAAAGTTTCATTAAAAAATATTTTTCCAAATAGTATATATAATACACTCTCAATTCTTCCCAGCCAACACAAAGTACGCTTCCTGCTCACCTACACCTGCCCACCCATACTTACCTCCTAAATAGAATTACATATTTATTAACAGTTTGCTCCTCCTTCCATAGTGTAGCTTTATTACCATGAAACAGCTGCTCAGTCAGATTCTATATTTCTCCGCCTTTGAAAATGGTGGGTCAGAGGCTGAGTTATTACTTATGCAAGATGATGTGGAAGGAAACATTTCTAGGCTAAGGCACTTAAGGGGGGGTGGGTGTGTTATGCCCAGAATTTGTGATCCCCAAATACGCCGGGGAGCCGAGTCCGATGTAAAAGCAAAAGAGCCTTTTTTTGAGCTAGCTCGAGCTCAATCCCCTACCTGCACCGACACAGTGGTGAGATACCGGGGAGAGAGAGCGAGTTTCAAAAGGACAAAGGTTTTATTGGGGCCTAGAGGCAGTTGGTGAGGCAATAATGGCTGTGGCCTCAGCCGATTGGCTGGGGAAGGGTCCGAGTCCTGTTAGGGAGGTGTGCTCACCTGCCTACTTAAGGGGAGGAGGCGTGGTCAAGGTGAAGGACACAGAACAAGATGGAGTTGGCCGGCATAGGTCTGCCCTTTCAGGTGTGTGCTTTCACCTCACTCTCTTTCCCTCTTCTCCCCAGATTGCTTATGATGACTGTGCTGGAGGACGCCATGACATGGAAAGAGTCTGTTTCCCCCAATCATCTCGTGGAGGAAAAGCAAGTCTGGGTAGGATCGTCAAAAAGACATAAACTTCTATTGATGCTTTCTTCATTGTAGTAGCTAGGGTTACACTACCTAATGTAGAAATTGGTACCGTAAAACCTTTGTTTGCGAGCATAATTCTTTCTGGAAGCATGCTGGTAATCCAAAGCACCTGTGTATCAAAGTGAATTTCAAGAGCCATTGGCTCAGTTGTGATCATGTGATGTTTGGCATCATGTACTACTTGTATCACAAGACATCGCTTGTTTATCAAGTTGAAATTTATTAGAAATATTTGCTTGGCTCGTGGATCACTGGCAGAACAAGTTACTTGCAATCCAAGGTTTTACTGTAATTTGAAGGAGAGTCCATCCCCCCCCCCAAAAAAAAACCCTAAAGTGGCAATGGCTGAGTAGTTGGGAGGCAGGCAGTAAGGAAATAGCTAACCCTGGCTGGGATGATATAGACCTGTGGCCTCCATTATCTTGGAAGCAGAACCAGTATCTATTATTGAATCTGCATCTCTCAGGTAGCGGCTGGAAAGCCAACATGTTAGCGTGTGTTGTTTGCTCTTCACTACTTAAACAGTGTTATTGCATGGAACAGATCAACTCTGATGGCAACTATCCACTTTATTAGAAACGATTGAAAGGAAATAGAATGCAGCAGAATTTTGAGGTCTCAGGTTTTCCGAACATGAGGGCTTCCTTGTAGATAACAGCAGGAAATAAAACTTAAATAGTTTTAATCCATAAGACACAATAAAATGTATCAATTAAGGGGGGGAGCCTGGGTGGCTCAATCGGTTAAGCATCTGACTCTGGGTTTTGGTTTAGGTCATGTTCCCATAGTTTGTGAGATCCAGCCTCGTG
Organism: Lynx canadensis; assembly: GCF_007474595.2. Classification (NCBI taxonomy): domain Eukaryota; kingdom Metazoa; phylum Chordata; class Mammalia; order Carnivora; family Felidae; genus Lynx; species Lynx canadensis. The sequence goes on from NC_044306.2 coordinate 179,643,315, forward strand.
TCGGGCTATGTGCTGACAGCACAGGGCCTTCTTGGAATTCTCTCTCCCTCTCTCTCTGCCATTCTCCTGCTCTCTCTCTCTTTCTCTCTCAGAATAAATAAATAAATATTTTAAAAAATGTATCAGTTAAGGAAAGAGATCCAGCATTGAGGCAAAAGTCATGTTAGGGTGTAATCTTTCCACAAAACTATACTGCTTAATATGCCTATAATTTAAGAAAGAGGATCATGAAGGAAAGAAGCAAAATAAGTAAATTAAAAAGGCAGACATGATATCATGTCTGGGAAAGAGTGATAGGTACTATTGACACAAGAAATGACTTTACTTCTGTTATTTCATTATTATTTTTGAACATGGTATTTTTTATGATTTATGTAGGTGATAAAATAGCTTTTCATATTGAATACTTCTAAAATAACAGTACAAATGCTATGCATATTTAATAACCATATGTCATGATAAAAACATAATAAAATAACCTCTATTTTGTTTAAAGTCAATCCCTAATCAACTAAAATGATTTAGTTTTTAGTGCTTCTTGACTGAAAAACTTTGACATCTTACTTTAATATTTTGATGGAATTTCTAAGAATTAGAGTATCTGTGGTGTCATATTATTACCATCTAGGACAGGAACACCAAGTTCAGTAGCCTGACCTCTCTTAAAACTGATTATCTTTTATTGTACTCTATTAAACACCTAGGACAAGTCAGCCAAAAGTTACTTGTGTAATACTGAATGATTGGAAAATTTGTTCCTAAAAGTCTAACACCAATTCACTGAAAATTGCCTGCACAGTTTTATAACCCCTGGTATAAACACAGTATGTAATTTGAGGTGATTTTGAACTATGCAATGGACTTCTAATGTATAAGAAAAGTGTGTATCATAAAAAGAACTGTCCCCTCCTCCAAATTTTCATTACTTGTCCCCAAACTCAGATTCACGGTTAAAATTAATGTCAAACAGAAACTGTCACTGTAGAAATGACTCTCAGTAATGTAATCAGAGGAAAATGATGAAAACATAATCACAAAATATATAGCCAGAAGAAAAAGATGTGACAAAGCTGACAAGCAAATGGAATCCAACATAACTCTTCTGTGCGAGCGGCGTACTTCCAGACAGATAAAAACCAAGGAGCGGCAATGTTACCGCCTCCCTCGAGCAGTATCATTGTCTTGTGGGTAACAAGCATGACAGACATTGACTGTGTTCATAGATATGTGAGGCTGTGGGGTCTGCTATGTATTTTGAAAGGACACAGAGGTATAACTGACAGCATAAGAGCACTTTATTACTTCAAGTGTAGGGCAAAGGTAGACAAGCTTGAGAATATATTTGCCCGACGACTTTCAAGGATAAAAGTGAGTAAAATCAAACAAGACAAACATCATGATTATTTACTGGAAAATAAATTATTTAAAATTCTCTCTTTTCGTGTGTTCATGCACAAGCTCCCATGATCATGAATGAGCATTATCTGAAATGCACAGACAATACTAGGCGATTAAAAATAATTTGCTCTTGGTACGTAAGGACGATATGTAACCGCACTAACCAAGACCTAGTAGAACATAAGTTCCATAAGTGTACCATTTTCTCTAATAAATGTGCAGTTTTATTTTGCTGCTACAAGGCAGTTACAAAAACAGAGGTAGAGATGATCAGAAAATATGTTTTAAAAAGTAGACCACTATAATGATTCTTTGAATTTTACTCTTATGTTTCATTACAAATAAAATTCAAGGACAGTGTTCAAGGGCTTTGTAAAAACTTTACAATTAGATCTAATTACAACAATTTATTAGTGAATTCATATAGCTATTTCAAACATCCTAAACTTTTTATTCCAAAATAAAACTTTAGGTAATACCTTGTATGTATGCATGTGTATGTACATGTGTGTGTAATTGTGAATATAATTGTAGTCATCACAGCCCTACACATATCATTATTTTTAAATCTATTGACATATTCAAAATTAATTCAACAGTTGAGTCATTTCTTCATATTAAGACCTAAGCTAACTGATAAGAATACACATGTGAGTGTTTGTTACATTAATTAAAAATGGAGAGCAGTTAGATGTCTGAACGTTGGTGTCAGGAAGTTCTTGGCTCAAAATCAGGCTGGTCTTGAACTCATTTTGGCTTTTTTGGACAAGCTGGTAATCATTTTGAATAGTAGAGTTGTCCTCTATGAAATATCTGTAATGATGCTTCGCAGACACATTGTGAAGATGAAATCAAACAACTTAGGTAAAATCTTTAGCATGTTTTCTGTTATACAGTTTACACTTCATAAAATATGTTTTATATATAGGTATGAAAGATTAAGATTCTTCTATCATGGTGGGTAAGATTTTGGCTTCCACGACCTTCACCACTTGATGTTCTGCATGTGAATATGTTCTCTTGCCCAGCGAAACAGATGTTGTAGATGGAGTTAAAGTTGCCACCGTAGTTCTGGCTTATAAGACCATGAAATAATAAATTTATGTTTTTTTAAATGACTACATTTGTAGTAATTTGTTACAACAGTAATAGCAAAAGAAAGCATGCACCTTATACACAGATATATGCATACACATATATATAATTCCATAAATATGTTGTGTTTTTGTTTTTTGTTTAATTCAAGTACATAACAAATGGTATCCCAGAGGACTAAAACAGCTAATTCCTCTTCAGTTATTTTTCTCAGGGAGTATATTGCATATTAGAATGTGATTTAATTTAAATATTTCAGGCTACCTACAGTTTCATTGTTCCTTAGGGGTAACTGATTTCACATCTTTTGATGCTCATTTTGTTTCAGAGATAGTATCGTTGCATTATTCATGTTTGTCTGCATCTATCTACCCTATGAGAATTTCAATAGCTCTGTGTGTGTGTGTGCGCGCGCGTGTGTGTTTCAATACTTTTCTCTGTTTAACTCTAGAGAAACAAAATGACTGAAACTATTTTATAGACCTTTCCACTTACAGTGACTACCAACTAAATTTGTGAAATGGGAAACCAAGTTCAATTTTAAGTGTGCTCCTAGTAATATTGAGAATGCTCACTGATACCGTGTTACCCACAGAAAAGTTGTACGGTAATGGTCAGTGAGAGATGACACTTTTCAAATAAGGCATCATGACTGACCTACCGAAAAATTTAGAGAACAGTTATAGCAATGGAGCATGTTTAGCAGAGGATATGTATAAGAAGAGTTTCATAAAGACTGCCAATAAATAGGGGCGCCTGGGTGGCGCAGTCGGTTAAGCGTCCGACTTCAGCCAGGTCACGATCTCGCGGCCCGTGAGTTCGAGCCCCGCGTCAGGCTCCGGGCTGATGGCTCAGAGCCTGGAGCCTGTTTCCGATTCTGTGTCTCCCTCTCTTTCTGCCCCTCCCCCGTTCATGCTCTGTCTCTCTCTGTCCCCAAAATAAATAAACGTTGAAAAAAAAAAAAAAAGACTGCCAATAAATAAATACAAATAAAAGTTTAAATTACAGGGCACCTCGGTGGCTCAGTCAGTTAAGCATCTGACTTCAGCTCAGGTCACGTTCTCACGGTTCGTGGGTTTGAGCCCTGCATTGGGCTCTGTGCTGACAGCTCAGAGCCTGGAGCCTGCTTCGGATTCTGTCTCCCTGTCTCTCTGCCCCTCCCCCACTGGTACACGCTCACTCTCTCTCAAAAATTAACATTAATTTTTTTTAAAAGTTTAAATTATAGTTTATTCCAAAATAAGTGATTCGATTAACCAAATAATACATTTTAAAATATTATTATATTTTTTTTATTCAGTAATTAATTTATTTGCTTTTTTTAAGTTCAAACATTTATTTAGAGAGAGACAGATGGTGTGAGCAGGGGAGGGGCAGAGAGAGAAGGAAAGCTGCCAACTGCAGAGACTGATGTGGGGTTCAAAACCATGAACAATGAGATCATGACCTAAGCTGAAATCAAGAGTCGGACACATAACTGATCGTGCCACCCGGGTGCCCCTATTTATTTGTTTTTGAAAGTATATATGAGGAAATGACCTTAGGAATAGTGATGAATTTTATTGAGCAGTTATTATGTAATTTAACAAATACTATGAATGATTATGTTATTTAAGTATATAGTATTTCTATGAGCCATGTTTTTTTCTATTTTCCAGATAAGACTTGTGCAAGAAGGATGTTCAGAATTCAAAGTGAAACAGCTACTAATTGATAAATTCAAGTTCTGAAAATCTGAGTTCAGAGATCATAAGGTTAACTAAGAAGTACTGTACTATGTAAGAATTTTGGAATAGAGAGAGCCACTTAGTTCAGTTATCATACTTGTGACATAATTCTATAACATTTGATACAGTACAAAAATATTCCATGTTTCAAGATGAATAGGATATATATAAGCACAAATAGTTTCTAATAAACATTTATACACTTGAAACAATAAGAGCATACTTCCAAAAGAGTATTATGACCAAGAAAAATTAAAAAAAAAATTTTAATGTTTTATTTATTTTTGAGACAGAGAGAGACAGAGCATGAACAGGGGAGGGTCAGAGAGAGAAGGAGACACAGAATCTGAAGCAGGCTCCAGGCTCTGAGCTGTTAGCACAGAGCCCGCTGCGGGGCTTGAACTCATGGACCGTGAGATCATGACCTGAGCCAAAGTCGGACCCTCAACCGACTGAGCCACCCAGGAGCCCATGACCAAGAAAATTTTTAATAAATAATGTTGTATGAACAAAGACTGAATACAAACTATATATTCAATATATTTAAATATAGAATCACGTGTATATATATGAAAATAGATGTGTGGAAAAAATAAATGAAAAACAAGGAAATATAACAATTGTTGGTAGTGTTTGTCTTGGGATGTGGATAATTAGTGATTTTTTTCTTTATATATTGTTGTGTTTCCCATTTTTTTTTTTGCATTGAATATAGAGGTTCTTAAGATATTTTTTAAAGTCCTGCTTACAAATAAATACAAAACAGTTGGTGATGTCAACCTCCATTTAATGAATGATATTTGTGCCAGTAAGTAATGCTTTACTAAGCATTTACCCAAGCTCATTGAATTTGCAAAATTTAATTTCAATTTTATATGATAGCATCCTCTTTCCCACAGGGGTAAGGTTTGAGGAAAAAGAAACATACAGGGGGACACAGAGGTAAGAATCTTAAATAAATCAATAGTGTAACAACATAAGTCATATAAAAAATAATATCAGTATAATAAAATGAATATATATGTAACATGTATCTATTATATAATGTAATCAATATTTATGAAAACAATTTAATACTTTATTTAAAATAGTGTTCCTAGTCAGTTTTAACTTCTTCTGGTGACCATGATTTTCAGCATTGTTCACAAATAATATGTTTCCCAGAGAGATTCTCTGATTTTAAACTTGTGCTGATTTGCTGTCCAAAGTCTAGGTTTCTGCACTCCCACTACCTATTTCCTATACAGACAATCAGGTATAAGTTTTTTCTTTCTTATTATTTTTTTAATGTTTATACATTTTTGGAAAGAAGAGAGAGAGAGAGAGAGAGCATGAGTGGGAGAGGGTCAGAGAGAGAGGGAGACATAGAAACCCAAGCAGGCTCCAGACTCAGCTGTTAGCACAGAGCTCAACACAGGGCTGGAACTCAAGAGCCACGAGACCATGACCTGAGCCAAAGTCAGATGCTCAACCAACTGAGCCACCCAGGTGCCCCTTTTCTTTCTTATTTTTAACTTATCTTCTTCCTCCTCCTCCTCCTCCTCTTCTTCAACCTCCTTTCTGTTTTTTAATTTGTGTATTTGATATGGAGTAGAGATAAGATGAATACAGAGAAATTTTGGATACAATATGACAAAACTAAAATTGATGACATCTTAGAGAAAGTTGGACTACAGCACTGTAGATGATGTCATATAAATATTTCATTGGCTTGTGAAAGTTCTGAGATTAGATCCCATATATGTTTGTTGGGCTGACGATCATGTCAGTTTCTTTTCTTAAATGATCGAGAAATAACTGTCTCATGGACCTAGGCTCCAGCCCCTCCCCATTGCCTTTGCCTTTCAGTTGACTAAATATACATCAACTACTGAATTCTGGCATCATGAATATACCACCATGTCAAACTCTTGATAGGGCAGAGCTAAGTGTATTGCTTACTGTGGTGAAGGAGAGCACACTACCCATGCTAATGTATGCAATCTCAGAAAAGTGAGAAGTTATTGTACTTTTAACAGGTATCATATAATTTGGGGACTAATCTAAGGATCTCTTTACAGTGTTGAAGTGAGGAAGTATAATTGCTTAGCGTACTTAAAGGATTAATTTCCGAGGATGCATTGATCTTGTAATAGTGCACTAATGATTATTTATATACATAAATGTGCGTAATGTGCGTGCCTGTGTACCGATAAAATAGCACACCCATGTATTTATCTAAAAGAGTAGGAAGCATGAAGATATATGCTTACAGTTAAATGCTGTCTGGAAAATACACACCCTAAGTACAAAATGCCGTGTCCCTCTCGGTCTGTTATTTTGCTTGTTCTTAACATTTCTCCTTTGCCACTACGGTGATAGAGTATGCTCATACTCAGAACCAGAGCTTTTCACTTTTTGCTGTTCATAGGCTATTTAATTTTAATTGCTCCCCAAGCATAGGCCAATTCATGGTGGCAAGAGCTGAGCAAGAATCCTTCACAGATGCTTTGAAGTCTGAAGAGCTGCTATTCACATTGCCTCAGGCTTCCATTCCCACATTTGTGTGAAAATGTAAGCAGTGGAACACCTCTTTCATACATGCCCAATGTGACTATAACTGAAAATACCTTGTGCAGATTTAAGGTTTTTCTAGCTATCTATATAAAGTTTAAAATGAGGATATTAAGCAGATGTTGTTTTGCGGTACGCATTTAAAATGGCCTTAAAAATAGAGGTTATGAAAGAATATCAGTGCTTAACATAATTAAGCTAAGCACAATATACACATTGAATATTTTATGTGTATGTGTGTATGTGTGAGAGAGAGTTGGGGGCGAGTTTAAAGAATTGTAAATCATTTCCCACGTTGGAGAATAAACTCTTTAACAGTACCTTGTAACTTTGTGCATTTAATATATGCAAAAGTACACTGAATAGCACTGATCTTTGTAAAAGGAATAATAATTTCTTACAGCATTCAATTTCATGTTTTTTTCTAAAGCAAAAAAAATAAAACCATGAATACATTTGCCCAGGTGTTTAAATACAAAACAATATGCATACCACTTACACCCTGTATTTGTGGAAGATAGAAGCTGAAAATAGGTAAATCTCACCTAGGGCAAACTGGAATTATAAATGATAATAACAGTAATAATGGTTATTATTATTTTAAAAAACAATTTTAAAATAATTCAACAGAGGAAATTTAGATCAGGAAACATATGAGAGGGAAATCATTTGAGAGATGTCCTTATTGGTTGTTTCAAAATAAGTGATCATTTTCAGATGAGAGAGGAACATTTGAAATTTGAAAATAAATTTTAATACAGGTTGACATGAAACTTACCACAGTCATTAGAGACATCAAATTCTCAATTCTTTCTTTGCATTTCCATCTAAAAGATAAATTGGAAAGAATAAAGTTAAAATGTATATGAATTAGTGAATTAAGGTTATCAGCTCTGAAATTAGGTGTTAGTTATATTTAGAAACTTACGGATTCAAAAGTGTTTGTTTGAACCTTGTGTTATCACTTTCCAAGAGCCAGAGTTACTCTTGTTTGGCAGGAGAAAATTAGAGATTTTTTTTGGTTAGTTTTTCCCTGGGTAGAATTTTCCAGGTTATAGTTGAAGTCTTTGATTTAGAGAAATCTAGGGCATGTTTTCTTTCTTCCAGATTATATTTCAGTTGGATATTCCATTAAGTTGCTACTTTTAACATTTAAGGAATTGACAGAGAAGCCACTTATATGATGCACCCTTATACTGCTTTGAATTTTTCTTCCTTGTCCCTCACCTTTGCTTCGTGTGACATCACTGAAAGTAAACCATCTCTATTCAGGTCCTCCACTTATTCTGCTTTTGGAGAAAAAATGATCGAAAAGAGGGGAATTTTTCTCTCCAAATCTTGACTTGCTATGTTTAGCTGCTGAAGACATTTTTTTTTGTTTTGTGTTCACTTTTTTAAAAATTAATGTTTTTGAGAGAAAGAGAGAGACAGAGTGCGAGTGGGGAAAGGACAAAGAGAGAGGCAGACACAGAATCTGAAGCAGGCTCCAAACTCTGAGCTGTCAGCACAGAGCCTGATGCGGGGTTTGAACTCACAAACCGCAGCTGAAGTCAGATGATCAACTGACTGAGCCACCCAGGTTCCCCTTGTTTCAGTTTCAATATTTTGCTGTAAATAAATGCAGCATAGCTAGAAATAAAATAATCATTTGTATCATTCTACATGGCTGCTTTCTGAGAATACAGAAGGCATTTCTTCCCTCACATTTTTTTTTTCTTTTCTGTTGATAGTCTCTGGCACGATTGATCTCTTCTGCCACCAAATTGAAGAGAGAGATTTGGTAGGTAATGCCATACCTACCTCATTACTTCTTCTTTATTTTTGGTTGAACCCGTTAAAAGCAGCAATGGATCCAACATAGATATGGAAGGAAAAACAAAATGGCTACATAATATGTAAGAGAAAAAGCCCAATTAGAAAGAGCAAGAAAATATCTCTGCATACAAAATTGGAAGAGCCTGTTTCTTGCTTTTCTTTCTGAGAAGTGGACAGGCTTATAAGGAAATGGAAACAAACAAGGAAACAAAAAAACTATATATCCAAAGAAAGCTATAATGTGATAGAAAGTTCTTTATATTGTAAAATAGTTAATTTGACTGAGATACAAAATACTGTGCTTCCTCCTTCCTGCTGAAATAACCTCTTTTTGACCCATAGAGACCATGCAGGAGAAGGAGTGGTATTCCATGACTGCATCACTAGAGAGAGAGAGAGAGAGAGAGAGAGAGAGAGAGAGAGAATAAAAGAATAATAAAAAACATACTGCTGAACAGAGAATTAAAAGAGAATAGTAGCACCAAGTCATATGCAGAGGTAACTGTGAAGATGGACATTGCGCAGCACCCAACTCACGAAGCTCCAAGTTATGGAAATAGAATAATGTCCATGCTGTGGAATAGTGTTCAAATCAGTTTTATCAAGATTTTATTTGGGAGCTGACATCTGAAGTTTTGTCCAAGATTATTTGCATTCTATCATTGTTCCCAACTGCATTTCAGATTAAACCCACACCCTGTGCTGAGTCAGATTTGGATTCTTACCTGAGTTGCCAAATGGATAAGGAATGATTCAAAGATATGCAACGTTTTTGTCCTTTGTAGAGTCTGCTTTTGGGGATATTGCCACAAAGTTAGGATGGTGTGGAAAATGTTCAAAGATCAAGCACTGGCCTTTAAGGGGATATGTTGAGATTGGATTATTCAAAGAAACAAAGGAGTCAACAACAATATGCAGCATTCTGTGATATGCATTTCACCCCAATAAATATTCTTATAAAGTATCAAGTGAGAAAGAAATCTGGATATGTAAGAGCAATGAATCAATAGAATAGGAATGAGCTACTGAGAACAATAATATGTTCTTGATAGTCACAGAAGAATATCTACATAAATAATGAGGCATTGTATGAAATATATGAGAAGATTAATTGCAAAATTTAATAGCATTCTGCTCAAAAATAACAACAACTTGACATGGAATATGGAAATGTAAATGGGAGAATGAATGCAAAAAAATTAGTTATGATGCTTTTGCAAAACAAATTAGGAATAGTGTTTTTTACTGGCTTTAAAATGTACAAGATTATGGAGTTATAATAAATCAAGCATTACATTCAAGTCAATGTAATGCTTTTGGAAAACGACCAGTATTATCTTGTGAAGCTGAAAATATGTGTACCCTGAAAATTCCATTCCTAGGTATATTATTTACAAAACTCTTAAAAATGTGCAAGAAGAGGGGCGCCTGGGTGGCGCAGACGGTTAAGCGTCCGACTTCAGCCAGGTCATGATCTCGCGGTCCGTGAGTTCGAGCCCCGCGTCGGGCTCTGGGCTGATGGCTCAGAGCCTGGAGCCTGTTTCCGATTCTGTGTCTCCCTCTCTCTCTGCCCCTCCCCCGTTCATGCTCTGTCTCTCTCTGTCCCAAAAATAAATAAACGTTGAAAAAAAAAATTTAAAAAAAATGTGCAAGAAGATACATGCACATCACTGATTGAAATGATAAACAAAAACAAGAATAAAACAAACACAAGACAATTGTTCATAAACTGGATAGTGGGTTAAAAATTGGGGACTGGTTTTACAGTGGAGTTTTATACACTCTGGAGAAAAAAGTAAATACAACAACATCCGTGAATCTTAGAAACATAAACCTGAGTGAAAAACAGACTTTATGAAATACTATGTATTTTTTTATTTTTAACAATATATTTAGAATTATATATACAGATGACAACTCAGTTAAAAAAAAGTTGCAAAAGAATAAATAACAAAAATTCAAAGCATAAAGGAAGTAGAGTGAGATGTGAGAAAAGGACATGGATAGATTTGACTTTTGATTATTTTTGTTTGTTTTGTTCATTTTATATTGTCATTTAAAACCCATTCCTGTGTTACATATATGTATAAAATATTACAATGTAAAAAAAGAAAAACAAATCCAAATAAATAATAAAGCTGAATTGCCTTAAAGGAAACAGAGCATGTGCAAATTAAAAATATCCAAGTCCTGGGAGCCTGGGTGGCTCAGTTGGTTAAGCGACCGCCCTTGGCTTGGGTCATGATCTCGCAGTTGGTGAGTTCGAGCCCCGCCACAGGCTCTGTGCGGACAGCTCAGAGCCTGGAGCCTACTTCAGATTCTGTTTCCCTCTCTCTCTACCCCTCTCCTGTTCATGCTCTGTTAAAAAAATAATAAGTAAACATTAAAAAAAAATTAAAAAAATATATCAAAGTCCTATTAGATCAATTAAAAATAATGATGGACAAAGCTGATGAGTGCACTGGGTGCTAAGAGCCTGAGTGATGGCATTCTTTAAGAAGCCAAGGCAAAAGGCCAAAGAAATGTGACACGTGAGAGATAGGTTATGAAAAAGAGAACAGATTAAGTTTTATCATAACTATCTAAAAGCAAATTCAGAATGAGAGGAAGTAAAAATGATAGGAAGGAATCCATTGTTATAATAAATTATAATGGTAACAATAATAAATCTTCAGATATACCAATGGCTAGGGGGATGAAATTTCAGACACTAAATGTAAAAAGTAAAATAATAAAATACATAATAAATAAAAATTAAAAGTCAAAATATTTTTCAAAATGACAGAAAATTCATCTGAAATGTATGGATAATTAGGTAGGCACCATCTTTTTTTTTTTTTTTTTTTTTTTAATTTAAGTGACCAGATGATAAAAGATAATAATCAGCATTCTCCAGGACATTTATTTTCAAAAGAATTCTAGGTCAAGCAAACAAAGTATTCAAGGTCAAAGGCAAAATATATTTTCATCCAGGCAAGGATCTAGATATTTACCATGTACCCAGAAAGAATTATCCACAACTGTTCTGTAACAAAAATTAAAAAAATGATTCAAGAAAGAGAGGAATGTAAAATATTTTAAATGATGCTTTACATCACAAAATACTTTTATCTAATTTATAATATTTACATTTTATCATATGGCATAAATATTAATATATATTTTGTTAGTTTCCCTCAAAATATAATATTAAATGTAATACTATTCATCACCGATATTCACTCTTAATAAGCTACTTATCAAAAGAAATGTTTCTAGCCTGATAAATAGTATATATGGAAAAAATTCTAGTTGAGAAAAATGAATAGAGATCCCTCTGCTAAATTCAACAGGAAAATTAAAATCTTAGCCAAGGAAAAGGAAAAAAAAAACTATACATAGCATATACAATTTTGGTGCAATTGCAAATTGGGACCAATTCCTTGATTTATTTTTCTGCTTCATTCTTGGTGTATAGAAATACAATAGATTTATGCATGTTGATTTTATATCCTTTAAGTTTGCTGAATTCATTTATTAATTTTAGCCATTTTTTTTTGGTAGAGTCTTTCAGGTTTTCTAGAGTCTCATGTCATCTGAAAATAGTTAGAGTTCTTTCTTGTCCATTTGTATGCCCTTTATTTGTGTCTGTTGCCTGATTGCTGAGGCTAAGATTTCCAGTACTATGTAAAATAGTAATGGTGAGAGTGAACATCCTTGTCGTGTTCCTGACCATAGGGGAACAACTCTCATTTTTTTGTTTTTGTTTTTGTTTTTGTTTTTGTTTTTGTTTTTCCCATTAAGGATGAGATTAGCTGTGGGTCTTTTGTATATGGCCTTTATGATGCTGAGGTATATTCCATCTATCCTAACTTTGTTGAGGGTTTTATAAAGAATAAATGCTGTATTTTGTCAAATGCTTTTTCTGCATCTACTGACAGGATTATATGGTTCTTACCATTTCTTCTATTAATGTGGTGTATCATGTTGACTTATTTGTGAATATTGAACCAGCCCCACAGTCCAGGAATAATTTCCACTTTATTCTGGTGAATAATTCTTTTAATGTTGAATTCAGTTTGGTATCCTGTTGAGAGTTTTTGCATCAATGTTCATCAGGGATATGGGCCTATAATTCTTTTTAGTGGGGTCTTTGTCTGGTTTTGGAATCAAGGTAATGCTGGCTTCACGGAGGGGTTTGGAAGTTTTCCTTCCATATCTATTTTTGGAACAGTTTGAGAAGAATGAATGTTAACTCTTTAAATGCCTGGTAGAATTCCTCTGGGAAGCTATCTGGCCCAGAACTCTTACTTTATGGGATATTTCTGGTTACTGATTCAATTTCTTTGCTGGTTATGGGTTCAAATTTTCTATTCCTTCCTATTTCAGTTTTGGTAGTTCATGGGTTTCTAAGAATTTGTCCATTTCTTCTAGATTGCCCAATTTGTTGGCATATAATTTTTCATAGTAGTCTTTTATAATTGTTTGTATTTCTGCGGCTGTTGGTTGTGATCTCTCCTCTTTCATTCATGATTGCTTCTTTTTGGGTCATTTCTTTTTTCTTTTACTGAGTCTGGCTAGGAACATCGAGGTGGCTCAGTTGATTAAGTGTCCAAATCTTGGTTTCAGCTCAGGTCATGAACTCACGGTTTGATGGGTTCAAGCCCTGCAAGGGGCTCTGTGCTAGCTGAGCAGAGCCTGCTTGGGATTTTCTCTCTCCCTTCCTGCCCCTCCCCACTTGTTTTCTCTCTGTCTCAAAATAAACAAACCAAAAAAAAAATAAAAAGAAAAAGAAATATAATAAGTCTGGTTAGGGGGTTATCAGTTTTGTTTATTGTTTCAAAGAACCAGCTCTTGGTTTCATTGATCTGTTCTAATGTTTTTGTTTTGTTTCATTTTTATATTATTTCTGCTCTAATCTTCATTATTTGCTTTCTTCTGTTGGCTTTAGCCTTTATTTGCTGTTCCTTTTCTAGCTCCTGTAGGCATAAAGTTAGATTGTGCATTTGGTACCTTTCGTGCTTCTTGAGATAGGCCTGAATTGCCATATGCTTTCCTCTTAGGATTGTCTTTGCTGCATCCCAAAGAATTTGGACTGTCCTGTTTTCATTTCCATTTGCTTCCATGTACTTTTTAAATTTATTTTTTTCAAACGTTTATTTATTTTTGAAGGAAAAAGAGACAGAGCATGAGTGGGGGAGGGGCAGAGAGAATGGGAGACACAGAATCTGAAGCAGGCTCCAGGCTCTGAGCTAGGAGCCCAGAGCTGGATGCAGGGTTCGAACTCATCAACTGTGAGATCATGACCTGAGCCAAAGTCAGACACTTAACCGACTGAGCCACCCGGGCCCCCTTAAGTTTCTTCTTTAATCTCCTTGGTAACCCATTCATTCATTATAGGATGTTCTTTACCTCAAAATATTCATGGTATTTCCAATTTTTTCTTGTGATTGATTTCAAGATTTTAATTCTGTGGTCTGACAATATGCAAGGTATGATCTTGATCTTTTTGTACTTGTTGAGGGCTGATTTGTGACACAATCTGTGATCTACTCTGGATAATGTTCCATGTGCACTCAAGAAGAATGTGTATTCTGATGCTTTGGGGTGAAATGTTCTGAATGTATCTGTTAAGTTCTTTCTGTTCAGTGTGTCATTTAAAGCCATTGCTTTCTTGTTGATTTCTCCTTAGATAATCTGTCCATTGTTATAAATGGGGTGTTAAAGTCCCCTACTATTATTGTATTACTATCAATGAGTTTCTTTATGTTTCAATTAATCGATTTATATATTTGTGTACTTCCATGTTGGGGCATAAATATTTACAATTGTTAGATCTTCTGGATGGATAGACTCCTTAGTTACGATGTAATGCTCTTCTTCACCTCTTGTTAAAGTCTTTGTTTGAAAATCTAGTTTGTCTGATATAAGTATGGCTACTCCAGCTTTCTTCTGAGTCCATCAGCGTGATAGATGGTTCTTCCTCCCCTCACTTTCAATCTGCAAGTGTCTTTAGGTCTAAAGGGTGTCTTTGTAGGCAGCATATAAATAGATCTTCTTTTTATAACCCATTTTGATACCCTACGTCCTTTGATTGGAGCATTTAGTCCATTTACTTTCAGGTGACTATTGAAAGATATGAATTTTAATGCCATTGTGTTGCCTGTAGATTTGGTGTTTCTAGTGATTTTCTCTGGTCCTTTCTAGTCTTTGTTGCCATAGTCGTCTTCTTCTTCTTCTTCTTTTTTCCATCTCAAACAGTCCCCCTTAAAATTTCTTGCATGGCTGGCCTAGAGGTCACAAATCCTTTGTTTTTTTTGTTGTTGTTGTTTAAGAAATTCTTTATCTCTCATTCTGTTCTGAGTGACAGCCTTGCTGGGTAAGGATGCTTGGCTGCATATTTTCCCCATTCATCACATTGAATATTTCCTGCCACTACTTTCTGGCCCTCCAAGTTTCAGGGGACAGGTCTGTTGCTAACCTATGAATACACCCTTGTAGGTTAAGGACTTTTATCACCAGTGGCTTTTAGAATTCTCTTTATTTTTGCAAGTTTCACTGTGATTTGTAATTGTGTAATGGTGTTGACCTTTTTTATTGATTTTAAGGGAATCCTCTCTGCCTCTTGGGACCGAATGCTTGTTTCACTCCCAAGATTTAAGAAGTTCTCAGGTATAAGTTCTTCAAATAAACTTTATCCTCCTTTTTCCTACTCTTCTTCTTCTGGAACTCCTATGATACGAATATTGTTTCGCTTAATGAAATTACCAAGCTCCCCAGGTCTCCCTTCATGATCTAATAGTTTTCTTTTCCTCTTATTATCAGCTTCATTATTTTTCATAATTTTATATTTTATATCACCTATTCTTCCCCTGCTTCTTCAATCCTCATTTTGACTATATCCAGTCAGTTTTGCCTTTCAGTTATAGCTTTTTTTTTTTTTTTTAATTTCAAACTGACTAGTTTTTAGGTCTTTTTTCTCTACATTAAGGGTTTCTCTGGTGTCTTCCATACTTTTTTTCAAGCCCACCTAGTAGTCTTATGACTGTTGTTCTAAATTCTTGTTCAGATATATTGCTTATATTTGCGTTGAGTAAGTCCCTTGTGATTTCTCCCTGACCTTTCTTTTGAGGAGCATTCTTCTACCTTTACATTGGTTAAGTTTCTGTCTTTTTGCATGTTTTAAAAGATTTTTATGTTTCCTCCACCCGTGAATAATGCTTAAAAACGGTCATACGCCATCCAGGGCCTTGCACTTCAGGAAGTGTTGCTGGTGTATGCTATGTGCACTCTGCTGTTGCATTTTGGCTGCTCCTTTCCCACTGGTCAGTCCTCTGTAGAGCTCCTCCTTGCTTGCAGTGGTGGAGTGTTTGGAACTTCAACTAGGTGCGCTTTGATTTGTTTGTTAAAATAAGCATCACACCTGCTACACTGTCTTCCTCCAACTGTGGAGAACCTTCCGCTAGCCCTCAGATAGATTTCATGGGTGTCCCAAATGATGTGATCTTAACGCAGCTGTGTTTGAGGGATAAAGGAAAGCCCAGGTACCCCCTATTTCTCTGCCATCATAATGCCTCCCAATAAGTTTTTGATTAGGGGAAATAATGGCAGGTTAACTGGCATGCTATACTATAATTACCAATAACAAAAAATGATGATTATGGTTATAAGGACAAATCAATTATCGAATACAAGAAATTTGAAATGTAACAACAGATGTAAATATAGGGTTATATATTTCATATATGCTATAAATGCAACCTACACGCATACAAAATAGTGCTGTTGGATGTAAGTAAGCTGCAATTTTATTGAAGTGGGAAAAGGTTGAGGTTTTAATACATGGATTAAAGATAATTGGTTTGGAGCACCTGGATGGCTCAGTCTATTGAGTGTCCAACTTCAACCCAGGTCATGATCTCTCAATTCTTGAGTCTGAACCCTGTTCGGGTTCTGCGCCGGCATTGGGAAACCTGCTTGGACTTCTCTCTCACTCCCTTGCTCTCTCTACCTCTCCTCCACTTGTGCTCGCTCTCTATCAAAATAAATAAAGAAAAACTTCAAAAAATAAAGATAATTGGCTATTGGGGAAAAATCAAACTAGTTCCTAGTGTACATCAAGGATAAAAATAGTCTTCAAATTTAAAATAAAAAAAATTAAAAGGTAAATTTTAAGAGAAAATAGAAGAGATTTCTGTAATCTTAGGATGACAGAACTCATTTAGAGTAGTGCTGTACAATGAACCTTTCTGCAGTTATGGAAATGTACTACATGAATATCCCTTGAGAACTCTCTCACCCTCACACCACATCTTCAGTCTCCGTCCGTCTACATATATATCCTCTGCTTTCAGCACTATTTCTACGGTTCCGTGTCCTGTCCTGCCAATGGCATCTGTTTTGCTCTGGATCCCATCTATTTTTGTCTTTTCAACATATGCCCTTTGATTATTCTCTTTCATGCATCTTTGATTTCTTCTCCTCCATGCCATAATTTCCATCGCTATATAAATATGTACTATTATCTCCAATTAAGATAAAAATATCTTCTGGCCTCACTTTACCCTTAGCTATATCCCCATTTTTTTTCCTTTTCTTTCCCAGCTAAAATCATTTGAATAGTTGTTCATATTCAGCATCCTCAATTTCCCACCTCATATTCTATTTATGATTTAAGTCTTCTACTGTCAGCACATCATTTAAATTGTCAAAACAGTGGATCTTAACTTCATCATTTATGTACTTGCTACTCTTAACTTCTTAACTCCATATTCTCCCTTTTTTTTTTTTTCCTCTTTCATCAGCCTCCCTTCGTATCCAGCTTTGGTCCTTCCTCATTTGCTCAACTTGTGAGTATCAGTATTTACCCTTAACTCAGTCTTGAACTTTTTACCTATCTCTATTTATACATTTATGTAGGTGATTCTATCCAACTGCCTAACATTATATGCTACTTATATGTTCTGTTTTTCCCAGACTATATCCCAGCTTTTCCAGAAAAATAGAAACTCATCAATTCAAAGACTTATTTGATTTTGCAGTTTGGATCCCAGTTCAGAAGCAAGAAGGCAAGTTTGTCATAGCAGAAATACATTTTTCTCTAAATCTGAGTTTTCCATATTCATAAATGGCACCACATGTGAGCACTCAAGTCAGAAATCTTGGAGTTATGGTTCAATCATCTAATTTCCTCAGGCTACAATTGATCTATTGATGACCCTTCTTAACTCTACTGTTAAAGTAGATCCACTTCCAAAGAGATGCTGTTTCTTTCTTCCTTCAATATGACCTTGGTCTGAGACACCGTCTGTTCTCACCCAGACTATTGCCGTTGTTTTCAGTGCCATGGATTGAATTTTGTCTTGTCCTCTCCTACCCCCTTCTCAGCCCCAGTCATATATATTCAAGCTCTAACCCTCTATGTGATGATATTTAGTTACAGGCCTTTGGGAGATAATTTGGTTTAGATGAGGTCATGAGGGTGGAGCCCTCCTACTTGGATTCGTGCCCTTAGAGATAACAGTCCGCTTGCTCACTCCTCACTCAGCCTTGTGAAAAAACAGCTAGAAGGGCACCATCTGCAAACAAGATAGAGACCTCTCACCAGAACCTGACTATGCTGACACCTTGATCTTGGGCTTCCTAGCCCCTAACACCGTGAGAAACAAACTTCTGTTGTTTAAGCCATCCAGTCTCTGTTATTTTGTTATGGCAGCCCAAACTAACTAACTGGCTTCCCTCGTTCCACTTTTGATTTCCTACTACCTTTTCTTTGCTTAGAAGCCGTCGTGATAATTTAAACACCTAAATATTTGTTCTCTATAAAACCTTCCAATGGCTTTCCTAACCTTAGAATAAAATCCCAACACCTTGGGGGCCTGGGTGGCTCAGTCAGTTAAGCCTCTGACTTCAGCTCAGGTCATGATCTCACAGCTCATGCATTACAGCCCCGCATCGGGCTCTGGGTTGATAGCTCAGAGCCTGGAGCCTGTTTCAGATTCTGTGTCTTTCTCTCTCTCTGCCTCTGCCCAGCTCACACTCTGTCTCTCTTTCTCTCACAAAAATAAATAAAAAACATTAAAAAAAAAGGAAGAAGAAAATCCCAACTTGTTATCCTGATCTCGTTCATATTTGCCTGTCTGATTTCATGTTATATAATTCTCCTACTCGTCTATTATGTTCCAGCCATACTAGCCTTCTCATCATGTGTTTAACATGAATACTGTCTCAATATTGGGAATTCCAGATAGAAAACATTCTTCCTTTATTCTTTGCTTCATTGGTTCCTTCTTATCATTCATCTTAGTAGCCCACCCATTTAAATTAGCCATTATCCACTCTAAATTGGAATACCTTATTTTAATATCTTCTTTTTGCGTATACGTTCTTATTTGTTTAGCTTATACATTGTTCTTTGCTCCCTAAAATAATGTAAATTCCACTCCAGGTTATATCAACAATCTTTTTCAGTGCTTTCTAGAGTAAGAAATAAATATTCATTAAAACAAATTTTGTATAGAAACTGAATAGGATGTTAATAGCCACTGTTGCAATACTCTCTGCTAATATTTTTTCAGACTGAAACTAGCATTATCTAACAATATTTAAGATGAAAATGTCCTTGAACTACTAATTCTATTTTTTTCAATCTGTCTGCTTGCCTGAATCTAACCTTCAATTTTAGTTTCATAATGAATATATTATTAGTTATTATTATTTTATTTTATTTTATTTTATTTTATTTTATTTTATTTTATTATTTTTAGTATTTGTGTGTTTTTTCATTGTGAAGCCACACTTGCTTTTATTTCATGAGAGCTTCTAGACGGCCCACAGAAGCAGGAGCTTCAAGATAGATAAGTTCAGCTTGGCTCCCCTGGCCCCCATGTCCTCTGGCATAGCTGTGTCCCAGGAGAAAGTCAGGAGGGCTGAAGGCACCAGTTCACACTTGAAGGCCAGGTTCTCGTCCTGCAACAACTTCTGCCCTCCTGGGGCCAACAGCTGGAAAGGCAGCCAGTCACTCTGCAAAGCCCTCGGAGGAACCTGTGCAGTAGTGACTCCACTCCATTCCCAGGCATAAGAGGTCCCAGCCTTTGGGGAAGTGGCTACACAGCTGGTGTATATTCATATTTTTATTCATCTTCCTTCTCCCTCCTGGTTTCGGACAGCAGCATGCTGCAGCCCCCCTGGCTGAGACCTGGGCCTCTGCTCCTGCTTGACCAACTCTCTTGTAAGGCGGAAGGAGTTCCCAGGTAGATGGAACCGGCAGGTCAGGAACAAGGGCCAAAGACCTGGCGCTGTAGGCCCAGCTGGCCTGACTCTGGATTAGTGCTCAGCAGCTCTTCCTTGTCCTTCTCCAGATTGTGGGACTGGGCCACGGAGACTTGGTTCAGACAATAGAACTCTGGGGGAGGGGGGGTGGGGAATCATCCCAACTAGGAACTGGAAGCATTGTCTCCTGGAAACCAATGGCCTCAAAGTACTCCTGGGTCCCTTTTAGGTAGTTAACACACTGCTGACCAACTTTATTCTGCAGCTTGATCTTTTTGTACCTCTGCTCCTCAGGATGTAGGTAGACATTGCCCAATTGCTTACCAATCATGTCCATGCCCAGCATCACCCAGTCAAATATGTAGATCGTCATGATGCAGACAGACACTGGGTTGGTGGAAAAGTGTGTGAGAATGGCCTCCTTGACGGGGGCACCATGCTGGACCTTCCTCTGGGTGGCCGCTGTGAGTAGGCAGGGGAAGTAGATATCAGGCACCACCAGATGGGTCGAACCTTACTCTTTGGGCTCAGTCACTTGCAGCTTCTGGACTGCCACTGACAGTTGCTTCAGCTCTCAGTTCGTTTCCCGCTGGGGTTCCAATTGGCATCCTGAGAGCTTTGGGCCTTAAGCTGTGGGCTGCTTCTGCTAGAGTAGGCCAGGAAAGTTTCCACAGCCCTCTGATCCTAACTGATAGGCCTTTGGCAGGTGACCAAATCAAAAATGTACACTAATAATACATTCATTGTAGCATATGTAATCACACACAAAAAATGGGAACCTAAAAATTCAGCAAAAATAGAATGACTAACCATAAAATCCATGCATCATATTGCATAAAATTTCAAGATATGACATTGCTGATCTTAAGACATACTATCGTTTATATAACACCAAGGGGAAAAGAGATCTGAGGCGATTGCAATTACGTGACGGTATTTATTATGGGCTATAAGTAAATGTGAAATCCCTACATCTTAGAAACAATTAAATATAGTTTACCAGGGAGTGGTTTAAAATAATGAAATGTTTCATATATATTGCAATAGTTCTAAAATAGTGGGAGGTATGTGTTTGGGCACGTGCATATACACACACATATAGGAGGTGATGTGGTAGCAAAAGTTTGAGAACCGGCTTTTCCCCTATAATGACTTTCTCCCAAGTTCATATGCATCATGTTTATCAATTTCATAGTGGAAATATTCTTATGGCTCAGATCAGGACACCCATTTGATGACAATGCGGATTTGGGAAAAGATGCTTTTGTAAGCCAGTCTGAGCCAACTCCAGAATCCTATATACCTATAAATAGAGTTCAGGGCCTCTCATTCTAATTTACTGTGTATCTATGTATCTATTTATCTCTCTGCGTGCATATAACTGTGTGCATTTATGTATGCAAGCGTGTCCATATATGCATGTGTAGTTTTTATAAAAGGTTTGTATGTAGTTATGGAAGTTGGTGTAAATTTAGAGTTGTTGCCTTGACAGATCTCTGTTTACTAGGCAAAACACACTAGCCAATGTCCCCTTTTCATCCATAAAATATATTGACCATGGATGCCCAAGGCAGGCAGAAAATTACTAATTAGTAGGTTATTCTCAATTATGGTCATGAACTTCTCCTCCTACCAAAAGAGTTGCGTGCTTAACAACATTATGTTGTATTGTTCCCATGTCTGTTTAGACTGGTGGCACATTTTCTTATACTTGCTTCATTTATTTAACAATCACAAACACTTTTAAAATATAAGTGAAAAAGAAAGAGCACTGTTGTTTTGTGAAAACAAAATTAAGTAATTTTATATAATCTAATAATGTCAAATTAAAAAGAAATCATTGATGTGGTTTTGAGAGGAGGACAAAATGTTATAAAATATTCAGCCATATATATCTTAAAAGTCTAAGAATGTTCTGCATTCAAATTATTTTTTAAGTATTATTGAGTACTCATTCCCTTTAAATCAAAATCGGAAGTCAAAGAAGGTGTGCTTTATGCCAGAAAATAATAATGTTAAGAGCACATTAGTAACCTGAAAGAAAAGACTTTGAATGCAGGTGGTGACTCTATAAGTGTCCACTTTGCCTGGCTGAATTCAGTTTCCCAGGATTTTCTTTCCTGTATATTCTGGTTAAGGTAGTCCACAAGAAACATTTTTGGGCTAGGTTTAGAGGGTTGCAGAAAAACAGCAAGTATATTGCTTTTTTATGCCCAGGTCAGGTCAGGGTCATCGGGCACATTCTTAGCTGACTCCCAATCATTGTCAGTTATTTGATGACTTACCTTGTTGGCACATACCTCAGCCTGTGACAATTCTACCTTCTCCAGTCCTCCTTCAGACTCTGATTCCTGGGTCAAGTGTGTGTTTAGCTCTGAGAAGAATGTCAGTTTCTCCTATAGAACACCCACATCAAGTAAGTGAGAACTGATAGGGGGTCCAGTCCCTACGTGGGTACCACCGATGCTCATGGGGTTCCAGTAGCTTTTGTTCTCTCTCACTTCACATTCATCTTCCCTTTCCAACAACCTGTCCTGCAGAAGTCAAGCCCCAGCATTAGACATGAAGGTGATAAGAATACTTTTTCCAAATTTGATATAACTTAATATGTGTTGAGTTAAACTAAATTCATTTACCTGTGACTTTCTTAGCTATTTTTTTTTCTATTTAACTAAAACCACTGGTAATTATGGTGTCAGATAACAGGGTTGCATGTAACTCTATATACTCAATAATAGTCACAGCAAATTGAGAAAAATAACTATTACTAAGCTGAAGAATATACAAGGCAACACGTTTATAATACAAATTCAGCAGCATACATCTTACCTCCAGTAAAAGAAAAAAAATCATATCCTATAACCTAACAAACACATTTCCACTATTTAGCTTAAAAAATAGTATTGCACCTAAAAATGTGTAAATTATGTTACTTATTACTTTCAGATAAAAAAAGAGAAACATTTTTGATAAAATAGGAAATAGTTAAGTAAATGAGGTTAAACCTGTATGATGAAAAACATAAATTATTAATAGAAGTATCTCAGCTGTACAAAAATACCAATGTAGGAAAATATCAATGATTTAATTTAATATTTTATTATATTTTATTTTATTTTATTTATTTTTTTTAATTTTTTAAACGTTTATTTATTTTTGAGACAGAAAGAGACAGAGCATGAATGGGGGAGGGTCACAGAGCGAGGGAGACACAGAATCTGAAACAGGCTCCAGGCTCTGAGCTGTCAGCACAGAGCCCGATGCGGGGCTCGAACTCACGGACTGCGAGATCATGACCTGAGCCAAAGCCAGATGCTTAACCGACCAAGCCACCCAGGCACCCCTTTAATATTTTATTTTATTATTAATTTTTTTTAGTGTTTATTTATTTCTGAGACAGAGAGAGACAGAGCATGAGTGGGGGAGGGGCAGAGAGAGAGGAAGACCCAGGATCCAAATCAGGCTCCAGGCTACGAGCTGTCATTACAGAGCCCAACGCGGGGCTTGAACTCACGAGCTGTGAGATCATGACCTGAGCCAAAGTTGGTCGCTCAACTGACAGAGCCACCCAGGCACCCCTAATTGAATACTTTAAATATCACTGTTATAATTGATAATTTAATGCAGTATATTAAACAGAATATGTAACAATAATATGTATATTTGTGCATTTTAGGGTTCAAGTTTGTGAGTGAATGAAAGGCTAAAAAAATATTTCATAATATCAAGAGAATTTCATTTCTGAATGCAGACATGATAAGTGATGTTGTGGCATTTAAATTCTTCATTTTCCGAATTCTATCTCTCTATTGTTTTCATCATGATAAAACACATTTAACTACATTTCAAAAAATGCATATTATTATTAGAAAAGTACAACATAGAGATACTTATATTTTTATAATAAAAATCATTTATGATACATTTTTTTTTATTATTATTTCTCTCAGGCCCGGAGAATATTGTGAAATGTGGATCTTTTAGCATCTCAGCAGACTCAAATGTTTTTATACTTAGAACTATTGTCCTAGGAGTATATGAAACATGTTATTAATCTACATATTTTCTATATCTAACCTACATATTTTCTAAACTCTGGGATTGGTCATCCTCTGTAACATTTTGATACATGTCTCTAATCTATAATCACCCCTGCAGTAATCAATAAAGTCTGTGGCTCATCTTATATCACTGAAGTGTACTTTCTCTTTATCATGCACTGTAATGGCTAGACCATGTACCTCATACTTTGAACGCTCGAACTTCAAAATCACAGTTTCCAATCACATTATTTGCTTTTCTTAAGCCCCAGATCCAAGTACATCAGGTGTTAGACCCCAACATTTCCTTCTAATCTGCTGAGGCCTTTTGGTATTGTTATGCATTTTTTTATTTGCAGTAGGTCCCATCATTTATCACTTCAATATTTGCTTGGCAATATCCAGAAATATCTTGTCCCTATTCTTCTTGAGTCTTCCATTTTGCAGAAGCCATGGTCAAGTAAAGCATTCTTTTTTTTCCATGAAACTGCATGTAAGCCATTCATCCCAATGACCTCCATTCTATCTATCCTTCAATATCAATATATCAGCCCTGACTTATGTTTTGCCTTCAGAACTTCCCACCATTTTTGGTCTTGTCTCTGGTTTGACCATTTTCTAATTCCCTACAGATTTCTTTTATTCAAATTCAACTTAATCATTTTAAACAGAAGACCTCTATGTCTATTTTCTCAAGAACACAGAGATCGTCGTCGGAGCATATGCTCAAACTCTATTCCCAAATTTATAATTAATTCTTCTTGATCTCAGGAAAGAAATATCACATCTCATAACCAAGACTAATCCAAACATCCATACTCTTGTTTTTTTCCTACCAATCCCTATCTACACCAATATGCTGTTAATGTCCATCTCTCCCTCTCTACAAGTAATTTTTCTATTACACCAAAATGTAACCAGTGAAAACAACACACTTTGGTTCTCTCACAGTTTTTGTGGGTCAGGATTCCAGTACCTCTTGCTCGAGATTCTCACAAAAGGTTACAGTCCAATTTCAGGAAGGCCCCAGTTGTGTCAGGCTAGACTGAGGGCACAGGTGCTTCCCAGATCCTCTGCCTTCCGAGCTCTCGTTCTGCTCTTAGTCATTTTCCCTTTCTTAAAAAAGGACACATCTGCAGCTTGGTAGTGTTCACAGCCGCTTTCTGACTAGAGATGTTTGGGGGAGCTAAGTGACGCTTTTCCAGTTCAATCTGGTAATGTTTCTGCATATATAAGTGTTAAAAGGACTTTGTGGGTCTTTCATACATCTCTTGGGGGCTCGTCCCATTAGATAAAAGACACAACAACAAATGTCTTAGATAGAAGTCTATCTCTACTTTCAGCTCCTGTTGAGAAGGCTGAGGGCAACCCCTCACACTTCATAGAGACCCTGTTGTTTGATTAAGAGGGCCTGGCTAGCACACTCTTAATCTTTTTAAAGCGCCTTTTATGTGACTGAACAGACCTCGGAGGCACCACCTTTGATCTTTCTGAGGTCTTAATAAAAGATTTCACAGTCACACCTTCAGCTTCACATTCATACCATATTTTCTGGTAGTGCCCTGGATTTCATCTGTGCTGAAGTCTTTTCTTAATGTTAGCACTTGATTTTTGTTCAAAACCATCAATCCCGCCTTCCTTCGCTTAGTAGTTCTTTTCTCAAATTATTTCTCTCCTCTAACACTTTACTCTAAATAGCAAGAATAGGGGCGCCTGGGTGGCGCAGTCGGTTAAGCGTCCGACTTCAGCCAGGTCACGATCTCGCAGTCCGTGAGTTCGAGCCCCGCGTCAGGCTCTGGGCTGATGGCTCGGGGCCTGGAGCCTGCTTCTGATTCTGTGTCTCCCTCTCTCTCTGCCCCTCCCCCGTTCATGCTCTGTCTCTCTCTGTCCCAAAAATAAATAAACGTTGAAAAAAAAAATTAAAAAAAAAAATAAATAGCAAGAATAAACCAGCTAGCACTTTCTACGCTGTTTTGAAATCTTCTTGGGTACACCATCTAGGTCATTAGTCATATGTTCTGCTTTCTGCATAACTGCAGATGACAGTGTTTATTAAATTTCTCCTAATAAGGATTGCCTTTCCTTCACCTTTCAGGAGTCTTTTCCTCACTCATCCACAGGCTCCTCAAAGTCTGACATTCTATGAGGTGTGTTCAGTGCACTTTTAATCCTTTAATCACTCTCCTGGATGTCCACTATCTGGTTGCAAATGCCTCTTTTACATAAACATTCGGGCCTCCCAATTCTACGTACCAAAATCTATATTATCTATTATCTATTATAACTATTATCCTTTAATAATTATCTATCGCTGCATAAAAATTACCCCTAATCTTACAGGCTTAAAAAAAATCAATGAGGGCACCTGGGTGATCCAGTCGGGTAAGTGTCTGATTCTTGATTTCTGCTCAGGTCATGACCAAGGGTTGTGGGATGAAGCCACACATTGAGCCCTGATGTGAGCATGGAGCCTGCATGGGATTCTCTCTCTCCCTCTGCCCCTTTCTCCTGCTCATGTTCTCTCTCTCTCGCTCTAAAATGAAAATTAAAAATAAATTAATAAAAAACAACAACAACAGCAACAACAACAACAACAAAACCAATCATTTGTTACTTGATAATTTCTTTTAGTCAGGAATTTGGGTGCAGCCTAATTGGGTGGTTTTGTGTCTGGTCTCTCAAGAGTCTACAGTTAGGTTATTGATTGGGGCTGCAGGTGTCTCAAGGGTTCTTTGGGCTGGATTCCAAAGCTCAATCATTTGACTAGTAGCTTACAAATGGCAGCTGGGCTGCCACGAAGTGAATGAGCAAGAGGCGGGAGACGTTGCCTAAAATGGAAACCAAAGTCTTTTGGTAATGTAATCTCACGATTGACATCTCATGGTTTCAGCAAAATTTTTAAAGCCAAGCAATAAAATCAACTCACACTCAAGAGGAGAGTACTATACTAGGGTTGGGATCTTTGGGGGCCATTTTACAGATTTTCTACCACAACTAACCACCATTTTATCTCTCTCCTTTAAGACACAAAAAATGTTTCTTTATTCTCTTCCTCACCTACTAGTCACTCAACCTGTTGTGATCTGTCCTTATTATTTCATTCAAAGTGCTTGCTCTGTGGACCAATATTTCTCTGATTCCTATATACGGTAGGTCTTTTTTTAGATTGTTCCTTAGTGAGAGTATTAATCTTCCTAAGATTTTCTTTCCCTCCCCTTGGAATGAATTATACAACATTATTGTAATCTCAATTTCCTTATAGAGACTCTTTCTTCTTAGCTTCTTTCATTGCCCCTTCATCTAACTTCTCTTTGAATGTAAAAGTTCGCAATCTATTTCCTTTTCTGTACATTTTCTTCAGAAAATTTTAATTCTTTTCATGGCTATCTCTTCTGATGTTTCTCAAATTTGTATTCCCATTCTATACTGTCTACTGATATTCATAACTTATATTTCTGACTTCAACCCTGGGGTAATTTAAGCAGCTCACATTTAACATGTTCTAAATCACATATGTCTTTTTGGACTACCAAGGTATTGTGTTAAATATAGATTTTGATTCAGCAGGTCTTTAGGGAGTCTGCAATCTGGCCTCTCACACCAGTTCCCAGGTGGTGCCAAAGCTATTGGTCCCTTAGAACTCTCACTGAGAAACGAGATTCCAAATTGTACTTATTTCTTATCCTCAGAAACATTTTCCCCTTTGGGAGTACTTGATCACTTAGTGAACGCATCATTTTTGTTTTTATATATTCAAAAAAATATCTGGGAGATTACACTAGAGTTTTGTTTTTTGTTTTTTGTTCTTTTTTTTAATCTAATGCCTTCTCTAAGCTGTCACAAAGTCACGTACATCTAATTTCTACAAATGAATTAAATCTGGTCTATAATCTCCTTTCACAGCCATTAATTCAGTATTTCCTACACAGAAACTAAATCTGGATTATTACAGAAAACTCATACCTAATCTATCTGCTGTCTTCAAACACAACTTTCATCTAGCTGAAAGAATAACACAGCCATGCAATGTAAGCTTATTAGGTGACTATTCTTTGTCTTCCAGATAAATTTCAAAGTCAAGCTTTCAATAGAATGCATTTCATAATCTACACCTTGCCTATTGGTCACTTGTTCCAAAAATTTACTTGCCATAATCAGTCTTCATTTTCAGAATTTTTCTACCCAATGGTACACTTAAATGACTACCAATTCCACAAGGTCAAGGGCTCCGATCATTTTAGCCCTTTAATCACATTTTCATTTTTCTCATGCATGCACAATAAATATACATTTCATAAATACCCATGGAATTAAACATTTAGGATAGAGTTTGTATTTTTACAACTTAAAATAAAATATTAAAACTTCAGTTTGTATTAATTATTGACGTATCTTATCTATCTATACATATATTTTCTTCTTAATGCCTTTGCTTTGATTCTATCCAAGTGTCTTTATTTTTTCTTTACTTTAGGGATATATTATGTTATGGTGTATAATTGTTTGGCCACCTGCTGCAACAGTGTCTCACATTATAAAGATATTTGGTCATTAGTCCATACAGTTATTTCACGCATGAGAATTATCATTTTTAATTTGGCAGCAATGAACTAACACCCCAGCATGTGTTCAAAACTACCACCTCCAAAGAGCAATAAAGAGAGTTGACTAAGTTGATTAAGACAATAAAACTATCAGAACTGCTTCAGGGCTAACAAAAATGCTTACATCAACTCATACTGCTTATAATTGCTAGTATTTTTTTTTCTATTTTTCTTAATGACAATAATACAAGCTACTAATTCAGGTTGTAAATTAAAATGTACATAACGTGATAATGTAGTTAATAAATTTAAGAAATCACCCATTGAAACGTTAATTATCTAGATATTTCAATGTAAAGTGCACCATGATAAGATACTAAGCTAAATATATTCAAGTAACAGGCATTCAGTCTTCATATTCAGAATACCACAACTAGTAGGAATGAAAATGTAAATGAACTGAAAATGTAATTGGCGAAAACAATATACAAGTTGCGAAAGTACATTTTGCCTCTTTGCTTTAAGAACTGTTATCTGAAACTACACTGTCTTTTGATAACATTTCAGAGTACAGTCAAGTAGGAAATTTGCACTTATGCAGTGAATATAGACTATATAAACAGCTAAACCACTCAATTCAAGGGGGGAAGCTGGTATTTTTTCATTAAAATTGTGCTTTAAAGTTAATGCAGTTTTAACTGACTTTTGTTTATGCTTTATGTTTCTAGAAATTTCTTCTCTTGATTTATTTTTTTAATTTTTGATAATACTAAAGGGATCTGGGCTGCTCAGTCGATTAAGCATCTGGCTTTGACTCAAGTCATGATCTCACCATTCATGAGTTCGAGCCCTGCATCAGGCTCTGTGCTGACAGCTCAGAGCCTGGAGCCTGTTTCAGATTCCGTGTCGCCCTCTATCTCTGCCCCTTCGCCGCTTGTACTCTGTCTCTTTCTCTCTCAAAAATAAATAAAACGTTAAAAAAAAAAAAAAGAATGTTAGTACAGCAGGGGTGCCTGGGTGGTTCAGTAGGCTAAGAGTCCAACTTCAGCTCAGGTCATGATTTCACGATTTATTAGTTTGAGGCTTGCATTGGGCTCTATGCTGACAGCTCAGAGCCTGGAGCTGCTTAAGTTTCTGTGTCCCCCCTCCTTCTGCCCTTCTTTCGCTCGTGCTCTTTCTCTCTCAGAAGTAAATAAACGTTAAAATTAAAAAAAAAAAAGAATTAATACAGCACACACAGAATTTAGAAGCTTACAAAATAACTATCTATAAAAATTGGATACAATATGTTGCTCTATATATAACCAAAATATCTCAAGAACTGATTTTTTTTGATCCTTTGTAAACTGAAATAAATTCATAATCAACATAATAGCAACAAGACTGAAATTAAAAGAAGCTACCAGGATATAGTTTATGAAATTTTTCAGTAAAAAAACAAAGCACAATAATTTTTTTGGATAGAAATATGACACATTTTTCAAAAGAACCAATATTACATTAATTCGTTTTGCTTTGTTCCTCTTTTTATATTTATGTACTTTTCTCTATTTCTCAGCACAGTTCTCAAGACTGACTCTGAATTAGACTCACCCAGAAGAGTTGTTCTCCTTATTTTAGCTCTACTGAGGTGTAATTGACAAACAGGAATTATATACATTTTAGGTATACAGTCTGATGTTTCTATATGATCACCACAATCCAGTTAAATAACATACCCATTGCCTCAAATACCTTTTTAGTATTATTTTTTTTTCTCTTGTGGTGAGGACACTTGAGATCTATCCTCTTAAAAATTTCAGGTTGACAATGCAGAACTGTTACTCTAGTCATCATGAGGCACATTGGATCTCCAGAACTTACTCTTCTCGCATAACTGAAACTTTCCATCCTTTGACCTAGTCTATTCAGACCAATGGAATTGGAATCTGAAAGTGAAACCTGGACATCAATTGTTTCAGAAGCTTACCAGATGAGAGGAAATGTTCTGTATAGTCTCTTCGACTTCTCAATATCCTCTTATCCCTATATTAACAAATTATGTATAAACTCATTTTTATATAAAATAATGTGAAATCAATTGTTTAAAGGTGACTTTTTAAATATTTCATTTGTTTTCCTTTTGTTCAAAATTTCTTTGGATGTTTATTTTAAAAATGAATGACAAATTACATCTGTTTCATTATTCAGCTTTAATACTTATGATTTGTACATTTTTTTTGTTTTGGTTTCAACGGTGTGGAATGAACACTCCAAGATAATTATATTAATTATAAGACCAGCGATTGATTAAATCTGATATTCTGACTTTCGCATTAAAATTTTTCACGTGTTCCTTGCATTGTGAGAAGCCTTTGAAGTATCTGAGCCTCTGGATAATATACCTGTCAACTCACAGAAATTTCTGCTTAACAGGGGGAGAAGCAGCTTCTGTGCACCCAGGTGAGTTTAAGTGAAAATTTAGTTTCTTTTATTTATTTGAAGTGTTAGTTTCTCCTGGGTTACTGGGAGCGAATCCAGCTGAGCCTGGGTGAATTCAAAGGCCACATTCAACAGAGGCCACAGTTTCTGCTGGAATTACAACAAAAAAGATAAAATAGAGCAATGTAAAACTTTCATTTTGAGAACAGGGATGTTGTAAAGTATTTCTACTTTGTGCTTTTCACCATGGTTTGGAAGCAGGTGCACATTGTTTGGTACATTCCTGGTGCTGATTCCTCTTATTTTTAATTCGACATATTGCAAAACTTAATAAATCCAAGAATGCTTTAAATATAAATTGATCTACTGTGAAAGTTTCTATAACACAAATAATACAGTTAGTCTATTTTTGCCTAGATATATTCCATAATTGGGATAAAAGGGTATTTTTTAAAGCTACTAATTGGAAAGAGATGTAAACACAGCTGAAGTATAAAATGTATGACTTTAAAAAAGAATAAGACAATGAATTCATACATCCAAATAGACAGTGAATACTATTTTGTAATAATTTCTTGTCCCTAATGAGGTAAATAGAAAGTAGTTATTGTCCTAAGAGTTTTTATAGAAAAGATGAATAAATATCACGCAAATAAATAGTATAACATGTTAACTAGAGAGTATAATGTTTATTGCTATTTGGAATATATTTCTTCTTAAGCTGAAATATATATGTAGGCATGACTAGGTTTTGCTAAGTTTCTGAGTACATACTTGTAATTATTCTGTGTACATACTAAGGACTGGCAAAAAGGCAAAGAATGTGACAGCCATCTTGATAACTTTTTTTTTTCCATGTGTAGTAATTGATACTTTTTTTTTTTTCAGCACTGACCTTTGTTATGGAGTGGATGTAGGTAGACTACAAATATAAGTGCAGGAACTATAGGGAAATTGTAAAACCCATTAAAATACATGAAGTTGTACCATTAATTGCTGATTTTGTGGCAGAAATTTACGTTTTATTCAAGTAAAACACCTCACATTTCATTTATAATCTGAGAAATTTAGACAGATGGTGTTTAGTGTCTTATCTAATCAGGCTGATATTATTATCTCATCCCTCATGCCTAGAAAAAAATAAAAATAAAAATAAAGCATATATTGTTTTTTTTTCAACGAATAAATATCAAACATGTTATTTGGCTCCATAATTTCTTCTCGTTTTCAACAACTTAATATGATTCGTGTGATTACTATAAGAAGCTGGAACCTCAGTGCTTTTCACCTTATGATTACAGCCAACTTATGATTGAGTGGAAGATGGGGTGTATAGCTTTCCTTGAAAGACACAATGGCTTGTTCGTTGAGTGGGTATTTGGGTCACACAATACAGGAAGGGGGGGTCTTTATAAGTTTTGGTTGTATGCATGTGACTGAAGAAATCCAATTTTATTCAGCCACTGGAATGTGACACACATTCCAGATGGATGAACCTGGAGAGCAGAGTATCTATTTTCCCCAACACCTTTTATATATGTATTTTTTATTACTGTAGCAATTCAATCTCTCAAATACAAAATTATTTTTTTTCTGGTTATGGATTCATTGCTAAAACCTTCCAGGCTGACAGTGGGAGAAAAATAATTAAGTTGGAAAATTGCACACTTGGAGGATAGTAAATACTAAAAATTTGTGGTCTAGATTGTCTCGTCACATATTTGAATAGCTGTTTGACATTTAAAAATCTCTGCCTGCAAAAATGTTGAGATAAATGTCCCCGGTGTATATAAATATCAACCTCCTAGTTTTCCGACAGTTTACTCTATTGATGTTGCCTCTATTGTTGAGATTGTACTGTGGAATCTTTCTTAACAACCCCCGCTCATCATCATTGGAAGCCTGTGCACATATTGTCAAGCTTTGTTAAGTTATAAGCAAGACCTAGTTTAGTGTCGCATTGAGAATCACAAAATTATGTTTTGAAGAGAATACATTGTTTACAATTTTTTCAAGACTGAAAATTTTTTTATGAAATTATTAGAGTTTAGCTTTTCTAATTAATTTAGGAATAATAGGACTTTTAAAAATTAGGTATGCATTCATTCATTCATTCATTTCATAAATATTTTTTGAAAAAGTGTTGTATACCAAGCACTTTTCTAAGTGCTAAAGATAAATAATATTAGTGCTATAGGTATTTTAAATACATTGTTAGTCTAAAGGAATATGTTATCACAAATGATCCATAGACCCTTTATTTCAGAATCTTCTGATGGGATAATTTAAAAATAATTCCTGGGTCCCGTCTAAGATCAAATGAATCATATTGTTTGCCCATGATTCCTAAGAATATGCATTTTAGGGGTGCCTGGGTGGCTCAGTTGGTTAAGCGTCCGGCTTCGGCTCAGGTTATGATCTCATGGTCTCTGGGTTTGAGCCCCGTGTCGGGCTCTGTGCTGACAGCTCAGAGCCTGGAGCCTGCTTCGGATTCTGTGTCTCCCTCCCTCTCTGCCTCTCCCCTGCTCGTACTCTGTCTCTCTCTGTCTCAAAAATAAATAAAAACATTAAAAAATTTTTAAAGAATATGCATTTTAGCAAAGTCTCTAGGCACTTTATGCCATAAGAAGAACATCTTTTTGTTTTGGCTCTAAGTTTATGTGGTTTTGAAAAGTAGGAGCATATTAGCCTGGGGCCAGATTCTATATTAAAAGAAATTTGAGCTCTGGAACAATATAAGAAATAGAATGTATGGTCAGCTCCTGGCTGTGTTTAAATTTTGTTTAAATATCTGTCCCAGGTTCCACAAACAAAACACCAGCTCTAGTATCTGATGATATTTTATTCCTTGTGCATTACTTCTTGTAAAAGGGTTCTGGATTTCATTCAGGTTTCTTCTACAATTATTAATGGATGTGAAGTCTACACAGGAATATCTATACTGCTAATAACTAGGCCTAGATCGATCAATTGTAGTTCATTACAATATCTTAGATTTAGTACTGGTTAAGTATTTCATCAGATTTTCTTTTCATAATTCTTAACAATTAAAAAAAGCTCATCAATTGATGCCTACTAAATATTTCAATGAAATTGATATTAATTCAAACAAGATACTCTTTCATAGTCTCAGAGGAAGCTGAAAGTTTTATGAGTTCTAACATTTCTCAATAAGATAAAATGGCATTTTAAAGAACAGGACGCAAGTATTCATAGTAAACTGTCCTTACCGTATAGTTAGATAAAGTTAACAATGTGCTCAGTGAGTACTCAACAGACAATTAACATTTTCTAAGTAATTGACCAGCTTGAAGGAAGCCATTTCATTTTTAATTAAAACTGTGGCTCATGAGAAAAGTATAGCCAGGGAATACAGTGTGTGCATGTGCGTGTGTGTGTTTGCGTGTGTGTGTGTGATATGCTTCTTGAACGTAGCAGATACTTTGACAAATGCAATGTGTTTTACTTGGTCTTAAGAACCAATAAATGATATTAGAAGCGTGACGTTTTGAGGCACATTTCTTTACATGTAGGAAGTTCATAATCAAGACAGAAATACATACATTTATTTCTATTAAAAAGTAAATGTGTTTTAAACCTGTGGAATAATTTCAGTTATCAAAGGTGATTTATTAGAGACTACATTCATACAGCATGAAAGGAGAAGGAAACAACTTATAAGGACAATCTAAGTACCATTTAAAGAGCTCAGGATACCCTTTGTAATCAATTACTGATGCCTTCGGAGACTTCATGGTTACAGAAATGTTGACTCTTGAATTTCAACGGCTAAGCAGCATGCTAACACAAAGATAGCCTTTGTTTTGTTCTATAATATAACTCATCAACTTCCCACATCCATGGCTGACTTGGTAGATAGCTAATTATTTACTCATTTCAAATTCTTTAATTATTCTCCTTATTCATCTTTAAGCCTTTGGATACCCTTCAATGTATAAATAATTGGTTAAACCGTTGAAACACTGTTCTTTTCCTAATGAATCATCCTTTGTATCAGTTAATTTAATTTTTTGTAATGTTTATTTATTTCTGAGACAGAGAGAGACAGACCATGAGTGGGGACGGCCAGAGAGAGAGGAAGACACAGAATCTGAAACAGGCTCCAGGCTCTGAGCTGTCAGCACAGAGCCTGACGTGAGGCTCCAACTCACAAACTGCGAGATCATGACCTAAGCCAAAGTCGGACGCTCAATCGACTGAGTCACCCAGGCGACCCTGTATCACTTAACTTAGTCCAAAAAAGAGTTTCTTGACGAAACTTCTTTTCCACCTGGAGAAAAGTTAAAGAATATAAGGAAAAAGATTGTAAAGAAAATTGTATTAAGAAGTACTTGAATATTTGTTGGCTTTTACACTTAAGAGTTATTGTGTATAATTGTTTTTTTTTTTTTATTTAACAATTCCCATGCTTCTAAGTCACACAAACTGAACTTTTTAAAGTACCATGCTTTAAGAAAGTTATGTGTAGAAAACCTAATTCCTCAACACAATGGGATGAATGCAAAGAACAACATAACCTTTCTCAATCCATTCTTCAAAGCAAAAGGTTTTATGAGCCTGACATAGACAAATAATTATAGTAATAATTATAGTTAATAATACAATGCATTATTAAGTGTATCCAACTCTTATTTAGCTCTTAGCATGGCTCAAAGAGTAATTTTCATGATTTGATTATATAAACTTATTTATTTTTCAAAACAAATCTAGATGGGTACTATTCTCATCTCCATTTTACAGAAGAGGAGAGTAGGGCACAAAGGGGTGAAATTTCTTACACAGAGTCACACATCTAGTAATTGGCAAAGCTAGAATTAAAATACAAACAGTCTGGCTCCTGAATAAGATTTAAAATGTTGAATCAATCACAATTTGTCAGAAAATAAGCCTGGGGTGGGGGAAATAAATAAATAAAATGGAACAAAATAAAATAATTTGGATCTTGCTGAATGTCAAAGACTTTGAATTCCTTTTGAATTATAAACAAAAATCACATAGTGATCTATCATTAGAAATTATGTTATGATCTGTCAGCTGGCAAGTTGATTAGGTTCTCCTTTAATTTTGGCAAAAACAAAGAGTTGCAACCATCTGAATTATGAAAGCATTTATTACCCAGTTGCTAATCTCATTCACTTCAGAAATCCAATACTGATATTTAGAAGAACGCTCTACTGGTTTTATATCACAAGGTAGTTTTTCACTTACAAACAATGGTCCACCATAAGATTAGGGATGGTGGCAGAAAGGCAATTGAGGAAGAGGAATTGGGAAAAGCAGCAGCTAACGGTGTGTGTGTGTTCTTGGGCAGATCA
Organism: Lynx canadensis; assembly: GCF_007474595.2. Lineage (NCBI taxonomy): Eukaryota > Metazoa > Chordata > Mammalia > Carnivora > Felidae > Lynx > Lynx canadensis. Next base: position 179,679,494 of record NC_044306.2, read on the forward strand.
GATTTAAGAAAGAACATTCAGGGAAGCTAAGGATCAGGACATTTGTTTCGTTAAAGCTATTTATATGTCTGTATTTACACTTTGGAAAGCCTTGGTAAAAACCTGGGGAGATGGGGGTAAGTACAAACCAGTAGTCCAGTATGAAAACTGTTTAAAAGAAGCTCCATTTTCATGTGGTTTCTCCAAATATACATAAGAGAAGTCTCTAATCCTGGTAACCAGGAGAGATCCAAGTGTGAATTAATTTTTGGTGGAATTTCCCCCCCCCCCACCACATGCGCCATCTATGTGTTTCCTTGGCTTATAGCACTTAAAACATTGTGACAGCATAAATATTGAACCCTCTCCTCTTTCTTGCTAACTAGATCAAAGTCATCACTGCACTTAAATTTTCTTAAGTGTTTGTGTTCACAAGATCACCTCCTCCCTTTTTAAAGCTCCTTTTTCAAATTCAATACACAGAATAAAAATGTGCTTACTCTGACACTAGCTTATCAGCTCTGGAGCTAGTCAGCCTTTGTTTTTACTCTGTCTTCACTGCTTGCTAGTTGTGAGATCATGTCATTCTTCTGCCTAGGTTTACTCACTTGAATAATGGAATAAAGAGAAGTATCTACATTTTAGAGTTGATGTGAGGATACTGTAAGTTATCGTGTGTAATACAATTAGAATAGTGCCAGGCACATAGTATGTTAAGTTAAATATTTACTATCATTTGACTGTATGTTGTATACGTTACATACATTAACGTTATATTCATCATATACAATGGATTTCCTTCTTCAACTTAAATATTCTATTATGGGTACCATTTATTGAGTACATTTTAACTTTTCGACTCATTTGGCTGTATTTTTCCTGAACTATCTTATTTCAACCTCTGAAAAACATTTAGATGTTATAAAAATTGACTTTTTACAAAAAAGCTTTGAAAAATCAAGTCCTTTGGCTAAGTTTAATTAAGATTCAGGTCTGTCTGTCTACATGTCTGTCTACTTATATACCAATTCCATATGGAAGAATGATATTGAAAACAAAACCAAGAGAAAGCTGACTCTCTGTGTATGGACTCACTTAATGCATTTATACAGGATAAGAGATGTGCCGCCCAGACTGCCCTTCAGGATTGAAGCTCTCTTTTCTACAGTGACTGAAATGTCACTGCTTAAGTCTCACAGCTGAGTCCCCCTCCAGGGATATCCCCTGGAGCTGCTTTTCTTAAGGTTGAGGACATCCCGGGGGCAGTGCTGATTTAATACTTGGTCAACACGGTGATATGTAAGTCCAACTCCTCTTGTTCCAATTCAGGCCATGTCAGAAGGGCCCTGAGTTCCCATGGCCCTGAGTTCCCATGTTTTCTGCTGGAGCCCCTGTTGGAACCAAACTGCAGTTTAACAGCTGCCCAATCTTGCTTCCATCCCCCTTTCCAGCTATGAGTCCTTCAACTTTCCTCCATAAACCACCCACATTGAAATTTTTGTCTTAGGATCTGTTTTCTAAACAGCCCAAGCTCCGGAACACTCCCTGCCTTTCTGGGAATTATGAATTAAATCCCTGCTCCAAAATCAAAGACAACGCATGTTGTAGATATTTTCATCCAACTAATCAGTACACTAGAATTAAAATCTATCATTTATCTTGAATTTTGCTTTGAAAAACTTTAACTTCAGAAAAAATATTTATCGGTAATACCCTAATTACTTTTAAAGATTTCAATTTCAGATATGTTTGAATAATTCTAATTTCAATAATCATTAGTCACTATGTGACAGTTTAAAAAACAACAACAACATATTTTTCTGTAGAAGATAGGCTAAATAATACCTAGCCATAGATTTGGAAAAATGAAAACCACATAAGTGTGTCCCATACTAATTTCTTCCTCTGCCTCCAAGGCCCATTCTACATGTCTGGAAAAGAGACAGGCACAATGTACTGTGTAAAAGCAAATGTACTTAGGCATAATTCTGGCAAAGGAAGTGGCGATTTCTGTTGCAATTGAAAAGACTATAGAACAATTAGCATTTTTCTAGGGCCGCCTGAGTGGCTCAGTTAAACATCCGATTCTTGACTGGCTCAGGTCATGATCTCCTGGTTTGTGAGATCGAGCCCTGCTCCAGCTCTACACTGTTAGCACAGAGCTTGATTGGGATTCTCTCTCCCCTTCTCTCTGTACCCCTACCCAACTTGCGTGAGCCCTCTCTCTCTCTCTCTCTCATTCTCCCTCTCTCAGAATAAATAAACATATAAAAATAAAATTTCACTAATATTTTAAAAAGTAGTGTTTTCTCTTCACTTGATTTAGAATTCTGGAAATCGTCTGATCTGAAGTCTGCATTTCATATATGAGGAAAATTAAGCCCAGTTCAAATGACAATTTGTAACAGAAAAAATATATAAATTCCTGAAAAGTCAACATTCTCTTATAAGTACTTTTGTCACCTCTGAAGATACAAATTTAAGAATGTAAGCAATATAAAAAAACAAATCAAAAATCAAGGTACCACTACCCACCTACTAGAATTCCCAAAATCCAGAACTCTGACAATATTAAATGCAGATGAAGACGTAGAGTAACAGGAACTCACTCATTGTTCCTTGGGATAAATAGGTGGAGAACAATCATGTTCAGTATGATACCATAATAATGAATTTTGTTTTCATACATTTGCCCCAAATTATGGAATGTACCTGATGAAGAATGAACCATAATATAGAATATGGATTTGAGGTGATTATGATGTATCAGTGTAGGGCATCAATTTTTTTTTTTAATTTTTATTTATTTTTCAGAGACAGGGAGAGACAGAGCATAAGCAGGGGGAGGGGCAGAGAGAGAGAGGGAGACACAGAATGCGAATCAGGCTCCAGGCTCTGAGCCATCAGTACAGAGCCCAACACGAGCCTCGAACTCATAAACTCATAATGGAGGAAGATATGCGTGTATAGAGAGGGGAAATATATAGGAAATCTCTGTACCTTCCTTTTTAATTTTGCTGTGAACATAAAGCTGCTCTTTAAAAAAACTCTTAAAAAAAGATATCAAGTGCCCAAAATTTATAAGAAATTCCTATAAATCAATGAAAAGATCAAAAAAGTAAAAATATTTAATCTCTCTTAACCATCAGGAAAAAAAAATATTGAAACAATTACAAGATGCTATCAGGTTAGCATATAATGTATTTAAATTTTATTCAGTTGACTTTGAGAAGGAAACATTTATTCTTTGCTCCTTTTATGTCTGGTATGATTCTAGATGCTTTATCCTCGTTGCCTCTCTTCTTGAAATCTTAGAACAAACTAAGAAATGAATTTTATTATCTTCATCATACAGATGAGCAATTTGAAACTCAGAACAGTTAAGAAATATGCCAAAGAAAGCACAGGTAAATATTCTGACCAGGATTCAAAAATTATGTTTAACTTCAATGTCTATAATTTTTCTGTTAGGATATATGTATTTATACATGTTGGATGAATGGAAAATTACAGTTTAGTGAAAGACAAAACCTTGTGTCCCTATCTTGTTAATTCACAAGGAGAGAGAATATGCTCTAACCATCTTTTTTTTTTTAATATTTATTCTTGAGAGAGAGAGAGAGAGAGAGAGCACAAGGGTTGGGGGGAGCATCAGAGAGAAGGAGACACAAAATCTGAAGTAGGCTCCAGGCTCTGAGCTGTCAGCACAGACCCTGATGCGGGGGCTCTAAACCATTAGATCATGACCTGAGCCAAAATCAGACGCTCAACCGACTGAGTCACCCAGGTGCCCCGCTCTAACCATTTTTATACCCTAATACCTACTAGCACCAAGAGCACTGTTAAAAATTGCATAATTCAGCACTGAAAGACTAGTGTCTTATTTTTATATTTAAAACTTGTAAGATATTTGATAACATATTTGAAATTTTGGAAAGATATACCTGGTTTATCAGGAGTGGTTTTAACTGCTAAAATGTTTGGCTTATAGAACATATACACAGAAAATAGAATACAGCTCTCCAAACTAATAGTTATGAAAGTATATGACAACTATATTCATGTAAATGGCAGATTCCTTTCAATATATTTTGACGTGTTGCTATTTTTACCCCAAATAGTTATGAGTCAGAACAAATTAAGGTTCTAGGGGAAGCCCTTACGCAAAATGAAAACACAGATTGTTCTTTCAATCAAGCCTCCAACTTGGCCTTAGGGGAAAAGTGCTGTAGAGAAAGCAGAGATATGGTAAGGAACATTTTTTGTTGTATTCTGTTAGAAACCAAATTAGCAAAATACCCAGAAAGCATTATAATGAACAGTCTTCATGCAAGAAACCAATTTTGCATATTGAAAAAAAATAAATTTCTGTGCTACGTGTTCCAAAATTTGAAAGAAAAATGTGAAGAAAATAAAGTATTAGCTATTGAAAGAAATACTGGTTATATGGCAAGTCTTTGAAGCAATACTTAAGTCAAAGGATATAGTCAATTGTCAAAGACACGAAAGATGTTTATATAGAATAATAATTATAACAAGCATAAGAACCAAATTTACTGTCACATTCATGTTCAGTCACAGTGCCTTCTTATATGTGTGCCTAGCCCTCATTAGTGACGATAAGGTTTATTTTGATAATAAATTGATTTATTCAGGTTTCTTCAAGGAACTAAATGTTAAACTCAGAGTAAGTAATTTGAGAAGAGTTTAGTAAGCGAATTTTTGTTTTAACGTGGGCAGGATTTAAGAAAATCCACAGTTTATATAGTTCAGTACACCAGTGTTTGTGGAAGAGGAGAGATATTACCAGATCTAGGTGGGAAAAGAGAAAAAAAACAAAAAACAGAAAACAAAACAACAAAAGAGAGCTTTTGGAGAGGGACACATGAAGTCTGTGGTAACCTACAAAGGATGAAGGATTGTATGATTATCCTTGAAAATATCAACAGATTATGCCTGGGAAAACTCGGAGGCAATTCACAATGTGTATCTGAGGCCATGTTGCCATGTTTTTACTTAAAAGGACCCAGGTCAAGGGTCCTTGGTCAGGGTACTCCAATTCTGTGAATTGATTTATACTTAGGAACTGAGTACGAGACTACGAATCCTCACTACAGTGAGTTAAATTTTCGTCCACTTGATGTAAATATACTTTTGCTGTATACTCCAGTATATTAGTACTAATATAGTACATATACTATAGTACATATACTAATAATGAGTACATATACTAATATACTCCAACATATTAGTAGCTGATGATCTATTCATTGTCTAGTGATATTGTGATTAATTAGCCAACATCATATATACTTGTAGGCACAAACAATGACCACCATTTCCTGTTTATGACTTATTGTGGTAATTCCTTTTACCTTGTTTCTGAAGGTTAATACATATCACCTGTTTTTATTACTTTATTATCTCCCTAGTCCTAGTGAGATCAATTTCTATAAAGCATTCTCACAGTGACCCCTGGCCCACAGAAGACAGCCACCACTGAACATTTCAAGGATGCTTACTGCTCTCTGATCAAAGCATTTCTTAATATCTTCTAGGTAGTAGCCTCTGATTCCTTTTTGTTGGTATGGAAAGAGAGAGCCTTAACAGATTACACATAATATTTTCTTCTCTTCATGCTTTGAATTCTTTTCCTACAGCATGCCTAGGAAATTCTGGGATTTCCACCTCATTGACTCTAAGCCATTTAAGAGTCTAGACTTCATTTAGTACATATGCCACACCAAAGCTAGTACATAAAATATTGAATTTTAGGTTTGTGAAACAATGTCAATAAATTCAACCCGATACAGCATTATGTTTTATCCTTCTTGACTCAATATCCAGGAATCCATTTTTATACACACTACTTCAAGCCTGACTGATAGAAATTGTTAAGCATTTACAAATTACTGGTCCATGGCCTCTAAAAACAAGTCTTGTAATTTTAATTGAATAACACAGATAATCTGTGTTCCCAGACAAGGAAACTATGGTGCATCCCTGAAATATATGAGCAATCCAATCCCAGAATCCCATTGTGAAGGCTTATTTCCTGGGGCTACTTCTAGGTATTGATTGTTATATCCATCAATATCTTAGCAGGAAATACTGAGACTTTGTAGTACTAGATGAGTGTAATAAAGAAAATATTACAAAGTGATGGGGAACTCTATGGAAATTAAAAAAAATCATTACTGTTGGACTAATGTAGTAGCTTTCAGATTGAAAAGATGACTATCCTCAATCTCTGAAGTTCGGTGTACACCTACTACACTTCCCATTGAGAATAGAAAATATTCTCTCTCAGAGTGCCTGGGTAGCTCAGTTGGTTAAGCTTCCAACTCTTGATTTGGGCTCAGGTCATGATCTCATGGTTTGTGAGTTGGAACCCCGCATTGGGCTCTCTGCTGACAGTGTTGAGCAGGAGTGTGCTTGGATTCTATCTTCCTCTCTCTCTGACCCTCCCCTGCTCATGCTCTCTCTCTCTCTCTCTCTCTCTCTCTCTCTCTCAAAATAAATAAATAAATTTAAAAGAGAAGAATGTATTGTCTCTCTTCTTGATTTTATATTGCCCTATAACTTGCTTTAGTCAACAGAATGTTATCAAAGTGATGCTGTGTCATCATAAGGCTAGCTCTGAAAAGTCTGGCAGGTTCTGCTTTCACCCTTTTGGAGCACTAAACACCATGTAAGAAAGGTTTTGGTTTTTCCTACTACCCTAGGTCAAAATTCAGCTGAATTTTGCTGCACATTCTACCCTAACCAACATCACACCGAGTGAAGATAAATTGTCCAAAATCTCTGACAAGGTTGAAGGATCATGACAAAATAAGTGAATTTTGTTGTGTTAAGTTACAAAGTCTTAGGTCTGCTTGTTATTCGTAGATAGATGATGGAAACAGCTGGTATGAGTGGGGTGCTGTACAACCCTCAGATCTGAAGGATATGCATCATGGATGCCCCACTCAGCTGAGCACAAATTCTAGCTTCTCTTTGAAATCTCATGCAGTAGGCATCTACGGAGCCTCTAAACCCCCAAATCACTTACTGTGACCATCCTTATATCTTTCATATCCAATAATTTACATTGTAACACTCTTTTAACCAGCCTTTTCTCCCCAGTGATGTAATCAATTTCTGGTGTGGGAGATTACTTTTTGTTGGACTCTTGATATTGCTATATACTATGGAAAATGTCTCCCTGAAATGAAGTAGGCATAAAGATAGAGAAAAACTAACACAAGGATGTTCATCAATGAGTAGTCAAAATATTAAGTTAAACATCACTCTAAATTTTATCAAGAGTAGTAATTAAATGAAGTACATTTATGCAGTCAGTGATTATTAACAAATAAAGGGTAACTTCTACAGTCATGAAAACTAACATTTTTTCTTTTTATTCTGTAATCAGTGCAAGCTACTTTCCCAAGGAATAATATGCTTCTTTATGTATATCACTATCCAAGACACTATTGTAAGACATTTACACAAAGTTCATAGATTTTAATGGCACACTATTGGCCATCAGTACTATGCATCACATTTTAATGAAATACAGTTCTCTTAACTGTTTTTTTTTTGATCCTTAGCACAACAGCACCTTCAACATGATGCATAAATACCTACCTTTGTAGAACACAGTTAATAATTACTAAAATTTGCATAATACATACTATGCACCAGGTACTTTTCTAAGAGCTTGTGCACATTAACACATATAAGTTAAAATATTTTTAATATTTGTATTTATTTTTACATAATAACAATGTCTCTCTTACAAGAGAGACACAGAGTGTGAGCAGGAGAGGGGCAGAGAAAGAGGGAGACACAGAATCTAAAGCAAGCCCCAGAGCCTGTAGCACAGAGCCCAACACGGGGCTCAAACTCACAAAGCAGGAGATCATGACCTGAACTGAAGATGGACACCTAACTGATTGAGCCTCCAGGAGCCCCACTAATTTAATCTCCATTGCAATCCTATGAGTAATATTATTATCTACATTTTACTGATAAGATCACTAAGGAACAGAGAGATTTTGTACATTTCTATATATGTTAATTGACTACAGAGCCAATAGGAGAGAATTATATTTTTCTACAGGTTCCAATGGCTGTGTGGTGACACTTAGAATTATGAGGTATATATCTCTCTGTTTTCTTTTGAATGTTATCCGTGAGTTACTACACAACAAGCTACTAAGGAAGCTCAGTAGTATTCTTCCCTTCTCTACTTTTTGGTTTTCTACATCATTTCTTCCATTCCACTTGGGGCATACTACCTACTTACACAGTTTAGAAAAACATAGCTGAAGCCTCAAATTTTTCCACAAACATGTTAGCCAATTTGCAGTTGATATATACAATCTTGTTTGTAACTCTGACAAGAAGATTAAACCAGTTAATACTTCTTTGATGTGATTTAGATAAGTTGAACTCAAGATGATCATGATCAATAAACACAACTTTCCAGTAAGATTCAAACAAGAAAAGGAACAATATATTGAATTATTTGGGAACTAATTTTCCTATTTATTTAATTAGCCATTAAATAAAAATTCAATGCAAAATATCACGGTGATATAAAAAATTAAATGTCTCATTTATCTTCCTAAAGTAAATTGAGTCATACAGAAACTGGTCTTAGCTTTCTGATATGAATATGTTCATGAAATCCTGGGACAAGGTATAGCTTTATATTACCTGTAAATGCTGGTCAGTATCATTTGTTACTTTCAAGCAAACACAGATAGACAATATTCTAATTCCAGCAAGTTAAAAATGTTGTTTCATATAAAACAACCTTGGGTGCATTAATACTTTATAATAATGTTTTTTGGTTTTTTTTTTTTTTTTTTGGAGTGGGAGGGGAGGAGAGATAGGACTTTTCTGTTTTATGTTTCTATACTGTTTAAACTTTTATCATGAAACTGTATTACTAAAATAGTGACAGATAAGTTTATTTTTTATTTAAAATAATAAGGGTTGAATTGGCATATCTTAATACCATTGCCTCTTGGGGAAAAGTAACTTTCCTTTTTTTTATCAAAGTATAATTGACATGCAATATTATATTAGTTTCAGGTATACAATATGGTGATTCAGCAGTTATATACGTTAGAAAATGTTCATCACTGTAAGTACCAGGCAGGTAATTACCACTCAGTAGAGTTAGCATAGTCCTTTCAATTGTGTGGAGAAGGTAAGACTAATTATGATAGGTTGAAATGATTTCCATTTGGAGGCAAGATTATCAATGAATAATAACAAAAATTTTCGTTCTTGAAAAATGTAAAGGACTTTTTATTATTGTGTCCAAAATTGTTATATATGTATATAGAAATAATTTTTGTGAGCTTTTGAATGGTACCTTTTCCCAAATCTCTCTGACACTTCCAGTGTGGGTTTATCAAAAACTGCCTATACATCTAGTTCAAATGCAGAATTTCAAGCCAGTTTTATCATTAAATAAATAGGCAGTCCAATCCAGCACCAAATAGGTGTTCTTTGAAATCTGTTCTCTTGTCTAAACTACACAGCCACCTGGTCTTCTAATTTCCTTATGACTAAACTCCTCACTGTGTATTTTAATCCTGGTATCAATAAATCTTATCCAAATACTCATTAAAAAGATTTCTATTCATGGCTAGGTTCACATTCTGGAAAACAAAATACTACTTGTATAATTACAAAAATCAGTATAAAGTCCCTACATGAATTCCTACCTATGTTCGTATGTTTTACACAAATGAACATATAAAACAGTTCTCTACACTCAAATACAGTACTTTAGTCAGAATATGGTTAAGCAATGGAGCTAGACAATGGAATGCATGACCAAGAACCTGACTAGTAGATCTAACATATATAAAGAAAATAAAGGTTCCATATGGATTAGTTTGGCAAGTAAAAACGTAGGAAGGTAGCCAGATGGATTGAATATAAATCATGGATATCTATCCTCCTTATGGGTTCTGTACTCTGTACTAGTCAATTATATTGTTTGAAATTTGTTTTTTTTTAATTTTTTTTTTTTATGTTAGAGAGAGGGAGAGGGCAAGTGAGCAGGGGAGAGGGGTTGAAGGAGAGAGAAAGAGTGTTAACCAGGTTCCATGCTCAGTGAAGAGCCAATGTGGGCCTCAAACTCACCAACTGTGAGATGATGACCTGAGCCAAAATCAAGAGTCAGATGCTTAACCACCTGAGCCATCCAGGTCCCCCGCCCCCAATGAGATGTAATATTCATCTTTAACCAGATATACATTAAAGCTTATGTAGAATTGGCATTCAATAAATTATTATAATTTAATTATTATCTTAAAGATTAATAATAACATAATTGTATAATAAAATATGATCTTATAAATTAATGAATTTCAATAATAATACAATTCTAATAACACGTGGCTCTCCAATTCATATCTATTCAGCAACACATAATTAAGGAACCCCCCCTATCTATTCATTAATTCCTTTTATAGATAGTTACTAAATATCTACAATGTGATAGGTACCATTTTAATTACTGAACTAGTCAATATAAATGGTCTTTAATATCATGGAAATTTCACTCTAGTGAAGGTAATTAGAAATAAATATAAATAAAATAAATATGAGTAAATAGACAAAAAAAATATTAGGAAGCAGTAAGAGTTACTGAGTGACTACTCAAGTTGAGTGGGTAGATAAATATTTTCATTCTGTTAATATTTATAAAACAATTATTGAACATTCAACTTCCATTTATTGACTTCCATCAAAGGGAAGAGGAATAGTGGCTAGGAATTCCAGATCTATAGTTGACTTCTTACAGTTGTTGCATTCTTTTCCATAGAGTCCTGTGATTTGGATAAGTTGTTCAAAATATTATTAAAACTTTTATATTCTCATCATTAAAATTATGATAAAAATATGTATATTGTAGTCTATATGATGATTATGTGAAATGATGTGCATAATCTGTTTCCAGCAACCCCAATAATTTTATTTTAACTAGTATGTTTTAAGAAGGTGAGAAAGGAGCTCCTGGGTGGCTCAGTCAGTTAAGCATCTGACTTCAGCTCAGGTCATGATCTCATGATTTGTAAGGTTAAGCCTTGTGTGGGGCTCTGTGCTGAGAGCTCAGAGCCTGGAGCCTGCTTCAGATTCTATATCTCGCTTGCTCTCTGCCCCTATCCCACTCACACTCTGCCCACCCCTCCAAAAAAATAAAATAAAATAAAATAAAAAAGACATAATTTTTTTTAAGTCCATGTATTATGTGCTCTGGAGAAAAAGTTTTCTTGTGCCTTGAGTCAATAATAGAATCAAAATCTAGATGGAAGCCTATTGAGTATTTTCTGGAATCAAATGAGTTATCCAGAGAATGGAGACATAGTGTGTCCATCAAGTAGAAGGAAATAAAATGCTATGAACTTTTTTTCATCATAACCTTTTTTAGGGTTAATTAAAATAAACTATCCATCATTCTACCCCTAGAACTAGTCCACAAGTAATGGAAACATTTCTACCCCATTAAATGTGTGCTTATTTATAGCTTCAAAATTTGAAACCAATTTTTAATGTAGGTGAGGACATTTTTATATACTTATTAAGTCAATCTTAAAGGTCAGATACTATCCTGATGCTCTTCTGATTTAGGTATCCTAGTATCTCACTTTCTGTATGTGTGTGTGCCTTATAGCATAGTTTCAAAATATTGGGTTCTTAGTGTATAACTTGATTGTTGAATGAATAACTTATCTGAGAGTCTGAGTGTCCTTTGAATAAATCTTTGCTGTGAAATTGAATACCAATAATGGCTCTTCCACAAATCAGTTATTCTCTGTCTTCTTGCATGAAATTCTTCATCTTATACTTAGGTTAGATCATTTGGCTACTTATGCACTCATTTTTATATGGTGAGTGCCTACCATGTTCTGATGGTAGGCCATGTCTTTCCTATCTAGATTGACATTTGATGCTCAAACCTATTAACCTTATTATTAGAATAACTTTCCCAGGACTTGTTTTTTTTTTAAGAAACTCAATAATAATCTTTTTGAATTGGGGAAACACATACAAACCACACACAATCAAGTCTCACGATCATAAAACATATTATTTGATTTATGGCACAATAATCATCTTTGGACTCACATTTTCATATGAAGGGAATATTTAAATCTATGTTTCACATTCTCTAAGTGCTGTTCTGGTACTTTTTAATTTCAGCCACTGAGTTGATAGGGCTCAGAGGAAAACAAAATGGATTTATCCATCACTGAACACAATTAATTGTACATTGGCCTCTTTAGGAATGGAGTTAGATAAAATGACTTAATCACAATTTTTCAGGGGAAAATTATAAATAATTAACCACTCTCACTATGACCCGATAAAAGAAAGTGAAATTCAGCACATCCAAGCAAATGACAATCAGATAAGAAAATTACTCACAAGGAATATTCCATTACTATAAATGATTCTGCCCATATTGCAATACCTAAGGGTTTAGGCTACTACTTTTTAATATAGAACTATACATAATAAGACTGAAAGTCAAGTTTAGCTACATAATTGCATAAATACCTAAATATATTGCAACTGACTCTATTATGTATTATTATGTCTACTTTTCATACTTGCACATTTGAGAAAACTCAAAAATGATTGTGAAATCCTGCATTATGATTAAATCACTGAAACTGAAGCAGTTTTAACATCTAACCCCCCCCCCCCCCGAATATGTGTTGGACATAGGCATGGAGAATTACTTGTGCAAGGATTTGTCAAGTACAGCTAATTTTTTGGTACAGTTACCTCAACCTGAAGGTTCAGAGATCCCCATTCTGTGTAGATGCACATTTATTGTTGGTACACAGAAATGATATAATATCTTGTCTGATAAGGCATTTATTTCAAATACCAAGCCTGCTCATTTCAACTATATTTAAAACTTTGATGAATGTCTTATGAAGTGAAACACCCAACCGAAACAAATGAACATACTGTATTTGTTTGTTTGTTAGGGTTGCTATAGCAAAATACCATAGACTCCGGGCTTAAGCTACACAAATTTATTTTTTTAACAGTTCTGGAAGCTGAAAGTTCAAGATGTCAACAGGGTTAGTTTCCTCTGAGGTTTCTCTGTCTTGCTGATGGCTGCCCTCATGCTGCCTCTTTCTTTGGTGTGCCCCTGATGTCTCCTCTTATCAGGACATCAGTCATATGGGATTAGGGTCCCCCCCTAAAGGCCTCATTTAATTTAATCACCGCTTTAAAGACCATCTGGGGGACAGGACTTCAACATACGAATTTTAGGGGGATACAACTCAGCCCATAACACAAACAAAGCAACACAAAACAAGACAAAACAAAACACATGTTTGCTCCTCAAATAATTCCCTAAATTTATTCTGTGATTTCTTCAATCTCATCTGGGGAAACTATGCTTCCCAGAATCCCTTGTAACTAGGTTTCTAGGTATTAGATCTACACACATGCTACCAGTTAGACACAGTCATGTGAAATCTTAAAGGGAGAACTGTGGTGATGGCCCGCTTCCTGCTTGCCTTGATTATTTTCTTCTTGTAAGAAAGCTAATATATATGGTGGGTCTTCTTGGGATGTTTATTCTTTCGTATTTACTTTATGTATTCCTGGGTGTTAAGAGCTGAAATATCCCTTCTTCAATCTACTGACAGTATAGTACCAATGACTTCTTGTTTCTGATCTAACTCTAGAACTGGCTTCAAATGGAGAAGCACTCATAATACATTAACTTGATTATGTTCTGGAAATTATTCTAAGATATCGATCTAGAACTTGTTATCTCAGAGGCACCAAATTCCATATTTATTTTGGCATACTTTTATTCCTTCATTGCTATTTAGATCATAAATTATTCTGCGTATATAATTTTAATACCCAAACCACAAGATCGTAGCTATAACAATTTTTCTCAAATAAACGATTCATCTAGTGCTTTAAAAACTTTCATCCTGGGGGCGCCTGGGTGGCGCAGTCGGTTAAGCGTCCGACTTCAGCCAGGTCACGATCTCGCGGACCGTGAGTTCGAGCCCCGCGTCGGGCTCTGGGCTGATGGCTCGGAGCCTGGAGCCTGTTTCCGGTTCTGTGTCTCCCTCTCTCTCTGCCCCTCCCCCATTCATGCTCTGTCTCTCTCTGTCCCAAAAATAAATAAACGTTGAAAAAAAAATTAAAAACAAAAAAACAAAAAAACAAAAAAACTTTCATCCTGGAAACAAATGGACACTGTTGGAATGGGATTCACCAGGCCTCCATCAAATAAAGTGCCAACATCTTTTTTTTTTATTTTTTATGAAATTTATCGTCGGGGCGCCTGGGTGGCTCAGTGGGTTAAGCGACTGACTTCGGCTCAGGTCATGACCTCGCAGTTTGTGAGTTCAAGTCCCGCGTGGGGCTCTGTGCTGACAGCTCAGAGCCTGGAGCTTACTTCAGATTCTATGTCTCCCCCTCTCTCTACCCCTCTGCTGCTCACGCTCTGTGTCTCTCTGTGTCTCAATAATAAGTAAATGTTAAAAAAAAAAAAAGAAACTTAAAAAAAAAGAAATTTATTGTCAAATTGGTTTCCATACAACACCAAGTTCTCATCCCAACAGGTGCCCTCCTCAATGTCCATCACCCCCTTTCGCTTCCCTCCCACCCCTCATCAACCTTAGTTTATTCTCAGTTTTTAAGAGTCTCTTATGCTTTGGCTCCCTCCCTCTCTAACTTGTTTTTTTTTTTTTTCTTCCCTTCCCGTCCCCCATGGTCTTCTGTTAAGTTTATGAGGATCCACATAAGAGTGAAAGCAAATGGTATCTGTCTTTCTCTGTATGACTTATTTCACTTAGCAGAACACTCTCCAGTTCCATCCACGTTGCTATGAAAGGTCATATTTCCTTCTTTCTCATTGCCACGTAGTATTCCATTGTGTATATAACCCACAATTTCTTTATCCATTTGTCAGTTGATGGACACTTAGGCTCTTTCCACAATTTGGCTATTGTTGAAAGTGCTGCTATAAACATTGGGGTAAAGTGCCAACATCTTACAAGATTCCAAAATGACTGTGGGATGAAACTTCTTCTTTGTAAGAAGAATTTGGAACAATAAAGAATTTCTTTCACAATGTGTTGACAACTCAGATAATACAACAATGGAGTCAGAAAGAAAAGAAGAGAGAGAGCAGTTGCTCTATCTGAGTCCTCATCTACTTTTTGGGGAAGAGGGAGGAATGTGCTATAGTCTGAGCTCAAACCTACTGAAAGAGGTTTCACAAAGAACACCTAGAAAATTTTAAAGGATTTCCCTTTAGATGACAGACACAGAGAACGGGAATCGTACTTGCATCTGTATAAAATAGACTATGGATAAGATAAAGAGAGTGGGAAACGGTACCTAAGTGCAATAATAACTGTGATGGGAGAGTGGTGGGTGTTGGGAGCAGAGCATTATCTCAGAGTTTGAGTAGCTAGCGCTGAAGAAACAGTCATGAACCATCACTTGGAATAGAGATGTTTCTTCTACCCAAGTCAAGACAATTGCAGTAGAGAAAAGTCAGGCAGAGAGTCAAGGGAAGACAGAAGATTGCAAAAGCTTGAGAAGAAAGGGTAATATTTAAGGAACTGTTAGATTCCAACACGACAAAGAAACAAAAGTAGCTTTGTGAATTTCCTATTTAAGTAAGAACTGTCCTTCCCCATTCTCTCTGCTTGTAAGTGTGTGGGAAGTGGAGTTTTCTTACAACACGAAACCAGACATCCTATTTTCTGAATCCATATTGCTGTGCTTGTTTCTGAAAAGTATCTTTAAGACAGCATATTCCTTAAGAGCAAACAGTAAAGCCTTGGGTCTGGCAAAAGTTGTCATGCAGGAAGAAGAGAAGGTAACTCCCTGAATAACATGAACAGAAAGAGACCAGAGAGTAGATAAAAATATGTTGGTATTTTTATTACTTTATGAATCATACATATGGACACATTAAAAAGTACATAATACACAAAACAACCATAACATAGATAATTCATTTCCCAACAGCTATTGTTCTATTGTTCTGCTGCATGTTTGTAGGCAAACTTATTTAAGAAGTTATTTGCTTGTAGTTTTTTTTTTTAATTGTCTTTAATGTTTATTCATTTTTGAGAGAGAGAAGGAAAGAGAGAGAGAGAGAGAGACATGGAGTGTGACCGGGGGAGGGGCAGAGAGAGAAGAGAGGGAGACACACAATCCAAAGCAGGCTCCAGGCTCTGAGCTGTCAGCACAGGGCCTGATGCCAGGCTTGAACTCATGAGCTGTGAAATCATGACTTGAACCATAGCTGGATGCTTAACTGACTGAGCCACCCACGCACCCCATTTGCTTGTAGTTTTCTAATACTTTAGTTAACTCCTAAACATATAATGTTTCTTTCTTTCCCACAAATCCCATTTAGTGTTATTTCTAAAATTACCAAGAGACTCAATGTTCCTAAATATGGACACACTTGCTGTTCTCTCATTCTTGGTAACTTTTCTTAGTTTTCTTCATTTCAGAGGCCATTCCCTGATCGTCTCTACTATTCAAATTTTAAAGATTGACGCTTCTGTAGAGAAACTTCTGGGGCTGTCTTCTCATGTTTCTGTTTGTTCTCATGCTTTCTATTGGAATGCATCTCCCTCTTGGTTTACATACTATCTGTTATTGATAAATCGCATCTTACCCTCTGAATGCCAGTGCTGCCTGTTTACCTCTACAGGGGTGTTATCTCATAAGTATCTCAAATATAACATATTCTTATCTGACTTCTTGATATAAATTATTGAATCCTATTTGTCTCCTTTTTCCATTTCATTAAATCACATCATTATCAAGACAAACCTGGATATCTACCTAAATTTACATCTGTCCCTAAAAATAAGAATTCTATCCTATGGCAAGTCCTATTAAATCTGCCTTTAAAATATATCTTGATTTCACCTTATATTCTCTATCTCAACTGTTACTACAAATATCTTTCACTCTGACAATGATAGTCATTTCCCAACATAAAGCCCTATTCCCTGCATATGTTTGCTATAATTCTCAATAAAGAAGCCTAGAATTGTTTGGAAATATAAATCAGAACAAATTATTCCCCAAGTAGAAACTGGGGAAAAGACTTTCAGGATGGTGTTATGAGGTGCTTAGGTAAACATTTACTAAGTTTGTCCAACGTAGTGAAACATAGCCATTCAAGATAACTTGAATGAGCAGATACTGCCTATCAAAATCCTAGCTACTTTGGGGCAAAATTGACAAGCTTTGTCTACAATTCATTTGGAAATGAAAAGAACCCTGAATAACCAAAACAATCTTGAAAAAGGAAGAAAAAAGTTGAGTACACGCTTCTTGATTTCAAGACTTATAAAAAGCTGTGGTAATCAAGACAATAAATTACTGGCATATGGACAGACATATATTAATAGAATAGGATTGATATTCCAGAAATAAACCCTTAATTTTATGGTCAATTGATTTTTAACAAGGATGCCCAAACAAATAAATGGAGAAAGAATAGTCTTTTCAACAAATAATGCTAAGAAAACTGGATATTCACAAGAAAATGAAGTTGAACCTCTTTATCATACCATGCACAAAATTAACTTATACACCTCAATACAGAAGCTAAAAAGAAAAAAAAAATAGGAGTAAACTTTCATGATAATGGGTTAGGCATGGTTTCGTACATAAAACATTAAAATACAAGTAACAAAAATAGATAAATTAGTTTTTTTAATTAAAAATTTTAAATGTTTGTGCTTCAAAAAACAGCACCAAAAAAGTAAAAACAGCTCACAGAGTGGGAAAATTACATGTGATTATCATATGTTTATATATCCAGATTATATAAAGAATTCATACAATTCAATAATATAAGTTACAAATTTTCAAAAATTGCCGAAGGACTTTAACAAACATTTTTTTCTAAAGCAGCTACATTAATGTTCAATAAACACATACAAAATGGGATAAACACAAAGCTCAACGTTATTAGTCACTAGAAAATTGAAAATCAAAACTGTAATGAGATAATACATCTTTTTCACTAAGATGGCTATCATCAAAAAGACATATGATGAGAATTACTGATAAGGAGGCAGTGTTACTCATAATAGCTCAAAATGAGCCAAACCCAAATGTCCATCAACTGATGACGAGATACCAATATGTGGAAAAGCCATACAATGGAACATTATTCAGCAATGAAAAGGAATGAAGTACATAATATATGCTACAACGTGGGAACCTTGTTAAACATAATGCTAAGTGAAATCAGCCAGTTGTAAAAGGCCACATATGGTATGACTGTATTTAAATAAAGTGTTCACGATAGGAAACTTTAAAGATACAAAAAGCAGAACAGTGAACTGGTGGTTTGTTTAAGAATCAGAAGAATATTTTGGGGAAGAGTGACTGCCAGCAGTAGGGACAGGGCTATTTCTGAGGGGAGGGCATGGGGTAATGAATATGTTTGAAAATAAAATTATTTTGATACTTTCACAACTCACGAAGAACATTTAAAAAACATCAAATTTTATTCTTTAAATAAGCAGATTTTGTATATTGCATCACGATTAAGCTGCTTTTAAAAGTAAATATAAAAAAAATTAATTGCTTACCAATACACTAAAAGAAAATCAAATTCTCGCCACCTTCTAAAATCGATACAGCATCCTTTAGGATCTGTGCCAGCTCACTTCTCCTTTCCCATCTCTAGTTACCTCTCCATCACTCATTTACTCTAGGCACATTAGTCTCTATTCATCTCTGAATATCTGCCAACATTCATGCATATTTTTGCTATCTTAATATCAGTACACAGTCAATTTTCTCTGTCTTCCAATATCTTGACTCATTTGATCACTGTTTCTTTGGCATTGTTCAAGTCCCAACATGGATTTATCACCTCAGACAGGTTTGCTCTCCCCATGGCATCATGATCAGTTCCTTCTGACTTTACGTATCACAATATTGTCTTCATTATAGTTCAAGGGATTGTCTAATTCTAATTTTTTAATCTGTTTATTGTCAGTTTCCTTCCACTAGAATATGGATTTTATTCGCATGATGACCATGTGACCTTCATTCATCTCTGCAGCCTGTGCCTAGCCTTACACCTGACATGCACTAGGCTTAATTATTAAATGTGAAATATATAAAAAGAAAACATTTAATTGCTTTTGGTGTGCCTACCTAGCACCTAAAATCTAATAGTGAAAAAAAATGCTAGGCTAAATGTCAGAATGAATAGTAATTTGGCTGTCAGCCGATAAATAACTTTGAAAGATAAATAACTTTCAAAGAGGTTTTTTAAGTCCCATATCCTCATTTTTCTTCACTCCAGAATAATGACCTGATTCCTGGTCCACCTACAATACAAGATAGACAATAATTTCAAACAAGATAAGAAAACAAGTCAGGCTTTTATAAATCATAAAATGATGCTCAAATAAGAATGATATTGCAACAATATGCTGAGGCACTACAAAGCAATCTTAATAATTCCTCCCTTGCTATCAATGGATTTCTTTCCTTTATCAGGAATTTCTTAGTCATAGATAACAATCTGGATCTTTTCTGTATTACTCTACTTCAAAACTAAGGTTAGTATTTGCCATGCCATTGATTTTCTTTTAAGAACACTATTAACTTTCCGATATATTATTATCTCTCTCCACCTATCTGTTCACCATCAGAATTGAGTTAAGTCTTTTGGAAAATTCACGAGTATAGAACAATTTGACTTTAACAATTATTTTGACCATTCCGTTTTCTTTCACAATTTTTATAAAGACTTCTGTTTTTCTTTAAACCTGCAATTTGAAATGTCAGAATGACAATGACAATGTTATACCTTTTGTCACTATAGTTTTACAAAGGGTGGTTTACAGAACACTTTGAAATACGTTAGGATATATGATTGTAACAATAACTTTCATTCTCACTTTAGAGATGATAACATTGACGATCAAGAATTTTAATATTTTTGCTTGGGTTGACAATATAAGTAGAGTGTATAGGATTTAAACCATCAATTTATTAGCTTATAAATTCCTATTAAAGAATTAATACAGATCCCATTTTTCCTACCTTCATACCTTTGCCTTCTGTCCTTTTGTTTTGTTTTTCTCTTGTCTCCCTTCTCTCCCTCTCCCCTATTTTTCTTTCTTGTCCCACTCCCCTGAAACTTAACTGGCATTACTTTACAGACAACTCACAGGTTGTACAAAGATAGTTCTCAAAATAACTGTTCTGACAGCTGCCAAAATAAAATTGTACCTAGGATTCTGAACCAGAGACATGAAAAACAAATAATCTCCCAAAGTACCAACCGCAACTTTTGTAGCAGTTAAAAATAAAGAAAATAGTAACCTGAGAAAGACCCTAAGTCACAGCTTTCCTTTCCCTATAAAACACCCTATAAAACAGGATAAAACTGCCTAATAAAACTGTATAAAACCCCAATCTTTCTTAGTTCTGTGAGTTACCTTGTTTAACATGTTCTGTGATGTGCATCAGCTGATTAAAACCTCCAACTGCTATTTGAGTAATTTTTACTGTCTTTTTTCTTTTTTAACTTTGACACTGCTTAAGAGCAGAAAACATATTTTATTTATTTTTGCGTATCACTCATAACTTTCTCAGACCTAATCAAACTCTCTTGTTCATAGTAGACTGTCAATAAGATGAGATAGATTCATAATCATTTTGTAGTTTAGCGAACCAAGTCATAGTTACATACCTTGTGCATTTTCTGAACATCATCAAAAACCAGATAGAATGGATAACTTTACATGCTAAGTATATTGTCCATATTTCTCTAGCTAATATATATTAATATTCATTTACCATATGTGTAGTCTTTTGTGACATTCTGTCACTATCATCTCTCTCTTAATTCAAGCAGATAAAACCTTGACCTGAATTTACACTTGAAAATCAATTACTTCTAAGAGTATCACTGAACTCTTCTGAGGTGGGAGATGTATGAAAGTCTCAACTTCCTCATGAAAGTGTTGTTATTATGGTCAGATTACATAATTTATGTAAGAATCTCCAATTATTTTGTCAAACTCTGGCTTATCATATAGGTCACAAAGAATGTGGTTCATAATCATTTTTAAAAGCTCCATAAAATAGATTTGGGAAGTTGAGGCCAATAGATTATGAGAAAGATTATATGCAAAGAGAAAGAAAGTATCTAAAACAAGTGAATATTCATGAATTTAACTAATGCTAGTTTTTGTGTGGTAAAGTTTAAGACTATGAGAGAAGACTGAAAGTTTAACCTTGCAAATGTGCTAGTATATATGATTTATGAACCAGCACAAAATGCAGGAATGAAGAATAAGGTACATTCATTTTGGTCCATAATAAAATGGAAGCAATTTGATGATTTAGTATAAATATTCCTAAACAAAATAGAACAGCTTTATATTAGAAGTTTTAACCAAAGCAGTGACAAGAAATAATGCTCCAAAGAGATCATATTTCAGATGGTTAGATTAGAAAATTAAAATATTTTAATAATGTGTTTATAGTTTCAGGTTTTTATTTCAATTTAAGTAAGTTAACATACAGTGTAATTTAAGATTCAGTAGATATTAGTGATTCATTACTTAATACAACACTCAGTGGTCATCACAAGTGCCCTCCTTAATACCCACCACCCATTTAGCTTTTTTTCTGGATGAAATCCCACTAGTTAATCTTTGCTTTTGTTTCCCTTGCCTCAGCAGTTGTACCTCGTTAGAAGTTGCTACAGCCAATCAAGTTGCAGGATTAAAAAATCAATGTACAGAAAACTGTTGCATTTCTATACGTTAATAATGAAACAGCAGAAAAAGAAATCAAGGGATCAGTCCCATTTAAAATTGCACCAGAAACCATAAGATACCTAAGAATAAACATAGTCAAAGAAGTAAGAGATCTGAACTCTGAAAACTATAAAACTCTTCTGAAAGAAATTGAACATGACCCAAAGAAATGGGAAAACATGCCATGCTCATGGAGTGGAGGAACAAATATTGTTAAAATGTCTATATTACTCAAAACAATCTACACATATAATGCAATACCTATCAAAATACCATCAGCATTTTTCACAGAGCTAGAACAATCCTAAAATTTGTATGGAACCACTAAAAACCCTGAAGAGCCAAAGCAATCTTGAAAAGAAATGCAAGGCTGGAGGCATCAAATTATATTACAAAGCTACAGTGATCAAGATAGTATGGTACTGGCACAAAAAGAGACACATAGATCAACGGAAAAGAATAGAAAACCCAGTAATGGACCCACAAATGTATGGCCAACTAATATTTGACAAAGCAGGAAAGAATATCCAGTGGAACAAAGGAAGTCTCTTTAGCAAATAGTGCTGGGAAAACTGGACACAGCATGCGGAAGAATGAAATTAGACCACTTTCTTACACCATACACAAAAATAAATTCAAAATGGACAAAAGACATAAATGTGAGACAGGAAACCATTAAAATCCTAAAGAAGAACAGAGGCAGTAATTACTTTGACATTGGCCATAGCAACTTCTTATTAGATATGTCTCCAGAAGCAAGGAAAACAAAAGCAAAAATGAAATAATTGGGACTTCATCAGGATAAAAACATCGGCACAGCAAAGGAAACAATCAACAAAACTAAAAGGCAACCTTCAGCATGGAAGAAGATATTTTCAAATGACATATCTGATAAAGCGTTAGTATCTAAAACCTCTAAAGAATGTACCAAACTCAACATTCAAAAACAAATAATCCAGTTAAGAAATGGGTAAAATATATGAATAATTATAATAGATATTTGCAACTTACTCAAACTCCTTTAAATTGAGCAAACTATCTCCTATCTACAGGCAGATTTTCCTATGCAGTTAAATTAGGTAGTTTACTTTTTTTATTCAGAGTATACAAAAAAGAGATATTTGAATGAAAAAATTTATTTTCAACATAAAATTGTTCCCTGAAGCAAAATCTTTACAAACAAGTCATGAAAGTTTATAAATCTTGTTAAAAGGTACACAAGAAATGTGAAAACTTATGTTTATATATATTTATGGAGTTCAAGTAACTAACTAAAAAATTTAAACACACAACTCAGATTCCTAACCAAAATGGATAAAGTAAACATTATTTGAAACATGCTAGCATGTCTAAAGTCTACTTAAAACAAACATCAGTATAAAAATTATAATTTCGGGGCACCTGGGTGGCCCTGTCAGTTAAGTGTCCAACTCTTGATATCGGCTCAGGTCCTAATCTCACGGCTCCTGAGATGGAGCCTCATGACGGGCTCTGCGCTGATAATGTGGAGCCTGTTTAGATTCTCTCCCTGCCTCTCTTTTTACCCCTCTCCCACTTGCATTCACATTCTTTTTCTCTCTCTTCTTCTTCTCTCTCTTTCTCAAAATAAATAAATAAATAAACATTTAAAATTGTAATTTTTATGTACTACAACAAAATTATGTATTATGCTCCATCTGGTAGCTCTGTCAGACTAAACAAGCAAAGATTATAAACACGAATAATACTGTATACTTAATCTGAAACATATTTTTAAAATTAGCATTAATAGCACCTCTCATTAATTTATATAAATTAACTAAACTGGATCAAACCACAGCGCTAGTAAGTTCAAAGTGAGGAGTCCAGCACTGGTCTGTAAACTACAAGGTCTGAGTGCTGGCATGAGGAAGGAGTTTGGTTTCCATTTCAAAGAAGGAAGAAATCTAAATATTGGGGGATATATATATATATATATCTCCAGCTAATTTGATCTGGTCAAAGCTCTCTCCTTGGCTTGCACACAGTTACTCTCTTGCTGTGTGCTCACATGGCCTTTCCTTGGCACATTTGTACATGTGGAAAAAGAGATTTCTCCCTCTCCTCTTACAAGGCCACAATCCTGTTCGATTAGGACTCCTTCCTGTAATCTTATTTGATTTTACTTACCTCCTAAAGCTCTATCTCCATCTACAGTCACACTAGAGGTTAAAGACTCAACATATACATTTTGGAAGGACATCAGTCTGCCTATAGCAAAGCATATATAGTAGCCCTCACTCGCCACTTGCCTTATTTGTGGTTTAACTTTCCACAGTTTCAGTTACCTATGGTCAACTGTGGTCTAGAAGCCGGTGATTCTCCTTCTGACCTAGCATCCAAAGGTCAATAGAAGTGTAATGTTATGTCATAAGGCCTGTATCATTCACCTGACTCCTCATCATGTAGACATTTTATCATCTTATATCATCACAAGAAGAAAAAGGGTAAGTACACAACAATGTGATATTTTGAGAAAGACCACCTCACATAACCTTTATTACAGGATATAGTTATAATTATTCTATTTTGGTATTGTTGTTAATCTCACACTATGCCTAATTTATAAGTCAAACTTTATCGTATGTATGTAAGAATTAAAAAAAAAAAAAGCATAGTATATGTAGGGTTCAAGCATCCACTGGGGATCTTAGAATGTATTGCCTGCCGACAATGGGGGGGGGGCTATTCTACTGGCTTTTGTTACCGTCATATAATCTCTAAAAGTGTTTTGTCAGAGAACTGAGAGAAATTCCTGGAAAACATATGTATTATCTCACAATAATAATTTTAGAAGATCTTAACATTCTTCCTACCAGAAAATCAAACAAGACAAAGTTTGTTATTTTTTAGATAAAATTGACCTTTCAGTGCAAAATGAATTGGCACTCAATGGTCTCTTATGGAAATCACAGTTAATAAGAGGGAAAATGAAGTGATTAAGGAACACTTCAGAATTAGGACTTGGACCATAATTGTCCACAAGTCAAGAACAAAACTATGAATAATGAATATCATGTAAGAGAGGTTAGAGATAATGCTAGAGGAAAGTGTTGTCTGATTTAATTAACAATACCAAGATAAAGAGTTTTCAGTGGGAGAAAGTTTTGAATTTCTCATCATATATATATATATATTTAATATTTATTAAATTAAATTAATGTATTTAATAAATATAATAATATATTAATATAATATATAATATATAATATATAATACAATATTGATAAATATAATAATAATATTAAATTAAATATATATATTTAATTCATTAAATAATAGCTTTCTTGGCCAGTATATAAATTTGGCATTGTTTCATGAACCATGATTCTTGCAGGTTAGTTACTGTTTTTGATTCAAGATAATACATCATCGAAATTTGACCATTGATTAAGAGTTCTATTGGAATTTCAGCTCTCTTGTCATTTTTAATTAAACTCGTGAGACTTTACACTTTAATTTACAACATGTGCAGCATTTATGTCTCCACGCATTCTCATACCATTCTTAGTTTCCCTAAGTGAATAAAATAGTAATCAATTAATTGATTTTTAAAATATTTTATAAACTAGAATTTCTAATTAAAAACCTAATGTAGCATGGGCCACAAAAGCTGATTTTCTCCCAATTTTCTATGCATATAAGACCTTCTACAGAAACAATTTCTGACTAACTACATTTGAAAGTGTATTCATGTTCCCTCCTGTATAAGGTAGACTTCTCCATTTTGAGATATAATTGTAGATGTTTTGTTCTAGAGTCCATCAGGAATACTCACACAGTTCTAGAGTGAACTTTCAGCTTTTATAGCCAAAATATATTTACACAGGAAACATGTATCTATTATTTAGTTTATATGGAAGTTCAATCCCATTTGGGACATTGACATTAAATTAATTAAACTACTCAGCTAAAAACTGGAACTGAGGAAAGAGAAATCACTTTTATAAAATAGTTTCAACCTGGTTTAATTGGAATAAAATGC
Source organism: Lynx canadensis (assembly GCF_007474595.2). NCBI lineage: Eukaryota > Metazoa > Chordata > Mammalia > Carnivora > Felidae > Lynx > Lynx canadensis. Next base: position 179,705,315 of record NC_044306.2, read on the forward strand.
TTCGAACAGGTATTTTTCTAATAATAATTCAACCTGAAAGAGAAACGTTTATACATTACTAGACCGTCAACTTCATTATTTTGCGTTTTCAAAAGCACTCAGGCCATCTGTAGCAATTCAATAAGAAGAGTACATATAATTAAGGCCAGCCTGTTTAATGCAAGTGGGAAAACAAATATTTTTAAAGTCAATTAATTGAATACAGCAGGTAGAAGTGCGGTTGATGCTATTTGCTAAGGCACAGCTGTCTTATACTCCTTTATTTTATAATAATATACATAGCATAGTGCTGACGGTATGAGTATAAAAATCATACTGTTTAAAAGGCACTTATCTTCACATTAAAACATTTATTAACAATTGCCCCTCACTAAAAGGTAGCCATCGGCAACATTTAAATTTTGAAATTCACCCACATTAGAATTTTTCTGGCCCATGGACAAAAACGAAAACATATACTTTCTCCAGTTTTCTAATTGGACAGTTCTGAATGGCATTAATTTATGGTTTTGGAAGCTAATCACCTCTGGCCTGGAATTAGGAGTGGAAAATATTAACTGTAATATGAATGTTAAGAAAAAAAATCAAGCTATTTAAAATAATGCTGAGATAAGTTTCTCCTCTGAAGAACTCCCACACTGGGCTTTATTTATAACTGATCTGCTGCAAAAGTTATTCACTCAAAAGTAAGTTTTAGGCACTGACTCTGTAAGACAGTAATATGCAAACTAATGCCCAAGCGTTAGCAATAACTAAATTGTTATATTTAGTAATAATGTATTATTTTTTAAATAATCAATGTGGAGCTAATAAGTAAAATACAGTAGCTTGTCTTTTGCTATGTAGTATAACAATATTATTATATAGTATTAATTGCTCCAAAGGGGTATTTTCCAGGAAAACTTTCCCCATTAAATTCAAGCATCTTACCAATTTCAAGAAAATGCTATCAAATCCAATATTCAGGTACACAAGAATAACTAGCAAGAAAGACCCAAGAAAGGTATTTTCCTAATTATTTTATTCCTTGACTTTTGCTTTATGCTTGAATTTCTATCACCTGTTCTCTGAGCTAGCTGGAATTTAGATAAGGCTCTATTAGCCACAGGCAAACAATCAATTAAGAACATTCACCCCTATACTTACCTTTATTTGTTTAGGTAGTAATAATTGTGCATTTTAACTGAAAAGAGTGGGTATTTGGTAAATGGTGTTTTTTTTAAATAAGTGAAACTAATCATGCACAAAGTACAAATATGAAAATTATCAAAATCTGATTTTAACAGTGCCCCATGCCTCAAAACAATTTCAGATCATTTGGTCTAGTTTGTGATTTCTTTTTTGTATTACATTTTCTTAAGACTATTTTTTAGTGGTAGGATTGGAAACTTAGAATGCTAGGATTTCCATATTATTGGACAAATAAACTAAATTATTACAGATATTTAGCCAGCTGGAATTCATTGCTTACTATCGCTCTTTTTTTGCGTGTGTGTATCAAACACAAAGTGTCTTTTGCTTTGTTAACTTGAATATTTTACTCTCTGATGGTTTATACACTCAGAAAATTATTGTTTATTCAGTCTTATTTTCTAAACATGTACATAGCGGTAGATAATTGGAATTACTAATGATTCAGAGAACATAGTAATTGGACTCTACTAAGTTAGAAGATGTGAAGTTGGAAGGAAGTCTAAAATTTGTTTTCCCAGCAGTTTCAATACTCTATTTCCTGTGCAAATCTGGAAACATCACTTGAGCGTTGTACTCAAGTTTACACTGAATATCTCTATGTACTAAAATTCAATATATCTACACTATGTAAGTTTTGTTACACAGTTTTGCTACATTATAAATTGCACTAAAAATATAATTATTGGGACATGTTTTAAGCAAACTAGAAACAGCAAATCTCTTAAAGTCTCTTAGCTGTATAAATGAAAATAAAGAAAATATTGCCAGTATCAGAAAAAAAATATTTTCCATAATTTTTCACTGACAACCTCACATAGGACCTATTGAGTCTGTATACAGATGCAGCATACAGCAGTCTAGAAACTCCAAATTTCCAAAGTGATTTGAAATGCCATTCCATAATAACATGTAATAACACATGTGCCAAAATTCCTCTCAATCTGTTTCAACAGATGTTGTAAAAGAGCCATTTCTAGTTTGATAGCCACCAAAATATGTGTGTGGAGAGGGGGAAGGGGCTCAAATAATTTTATGATCATGACCCGAAAAAAAAAGAAAAAAATATATAACGGAGACAGTATCGATTTGGCACTGTATTACTCTCGAATATTCATTGAGCTTACAATAGCTGCCAGTGTTGTGGTTAATACAAATCAATCGATATTCTAAACATAACAGTTCCATTGGCTGGGAATTATATTTTTGTTGAGCATCTATGTGTTTATATTTTATTACCCCTCAAACCAAATTATGTGATACTATCTTGGAAACTCCACTTTTATATATTTTTAAATGTTTTGCAATACCTCTACTTATCCTTGGAACAGAGGACTTTTCTGAGAATATCATCAAAAACTTTTACATGCCAAACAGCGTCTCTCAAGAAAGAGTCTTTTATGGCACTGTGATATTTAAAAGTTAAAAGAAAAAGAAAAAGAAAATTTTAGAAGACAAAGTCAATGTTGGGATATGCTTGTGCATAACAAGCAACCTAGTTCTAAAAGTCAAATCATTCAGTCCGTGCTAATAAGAAAAACCCTTCTGATGAACTATTTAATTGGGTTTAACAAGGCTGTTTACAGCTAATCCTAAATGCGGTGATAGGAAACTGAAGGCCTATACTCAATGTTAGTTTTGCTCCCTTTAGATCTTGCTTGTAATTACAGTTTGGTCTTTAATTATTCTGCTTCTCATTTTCAATTTATGATTAAGACCAACAGCATGCCCTGGAGACGTTAACTGCTGACGTGGATAGGAGTAAAATGGATGACAGCAATTCCTTTAGCCAATTGGCCCAGGTGGCCAAAATGGATTCTTTTTGTTGTGGTTGCTTTTGTTTTGTTTTTAAAGGGGTCATTCCGGAATAAAAAAAATAGTTTATTATTCAAGGAAACTAGTATATATCTTTCCAAATAAAGGTCAGGGCAATAGTTTATAACATTTTTAATATATTTTATTGTGAAGTTAGTGATGCATAAGGCCATGGGCCCTGGGCCCACAATGCAGTTCAGTTCCAACTCTATAACACACTGACTTTAGGGCTTTGGGAAAGGTCCTGAAGCTGTCCATAGTTAAGTCACTACACATTTAAGAGTGATAGAGCACCGAGCACAAGAGTTGTGTTGTTGATTAACTCAACACGTGCAAATCATTCTGAATACTACTGGAATATTGTAAGCCCTCACATTTATGCACGATATTACCATTGTTATTGATTAAAATACTCTCAGTGATAATGAGAAGATCTTGCTAATTCCAAATTGGAGATGTTTCTGGTTGACTTTAACACTGTTCTCCAAATAGGTAAAACACAGAATTATACAACCAATTACTTTAAGAACAAAACTGAGATGTTGATGAAGAATGTAAAATAATGCTTACAGCTTTTAACTATTTTTATTCATGTAACAGATATCATGTTCACTCAAATAACCACTTACAGTTCATGGTATGCCTTACAAACTGCCTTCACACTCAAAACTAGAAACGTCTTTCTCAACTCTGCTTCAAAGAAACATCAGTTAATTGTGACAAGATAAATGGGAAAAAAAAACAACAAAAGTATGAAAATGTAATTAGACTCTAAGAGTAGCACATATGCTTGACTCTATTGATATGAATAATGAAATAGGTTTAGGAGATTAACAGAACAGTATAAAGCAGTGAGGATAAAGCTAGAATCCAGTGAGCAGATGATGTTATTTTAATATCAATCAGGGCAAGCAGAAATAGCCAGGACATGGCATAGGGACATTTATTGAGTCATTTGACTTATCATGTGATCTCAATGAATAAAATGTTGAGTATTAGTTACTCCATGTAACAGACTCCTGTCAGCCCATTTGATATCCTAAATCATGTCCATCGTGGAATTTGCAAGATTTTTCTGGTCCCCTTTAACTGTTCAGATCAGTTTGATATATAAATCATGGATCCTTTGAAGCCCTGATTAAAAGATCTAGTCATTCTATTTTTTCTGATGTCCTAATACCCAGTTGGAAGCAACCATTTCCTTATCTAAATTCTTGTAACACTATGTCCATGAATCTCTCAATGCCTTTTATTAGCATCCTCTAGAGAAGGACGTATCGCTGTTTGCAACCAGAATGCCATTGGTCCCCATAACCTTTGAGAGGAACGAGGCATGGTGAACTAAGTTAACTCAGGTCTCATTGGCATGCCATCCCATCCCGAACACTACTGAGCCTCAAATTTCCCCCAGAAACGCCTGAAAGTATCTTGGATCCCTCAGTCCTGAGTCACTGTGGTGCCAAAGAAGCACTGTTGTCTGTGGAAAACAGGTGGTACTAAGTGTTGTCTTTTTGTCACATGTTTTTATCACTAACAACAGAAAGGACAGTCAATAAAGTCATATATTTCCCTATTGTATTACAAAATTTAGTATAAACTGTTGCTTCTGGGTTTTTTTTAGATGTTTATTTGTTTTTGAGAGTGCACAAGTGGATGAGGTGCACAGAGAGAGGGGGACAGAGGATCCAAAGTGGACTCTGCATTGACAGCAGCGAGCCCGATGTGGGGCTTGAACCATGAGATCATGACCTGAGTTGAAGTCAGACACTCAAACCACTGAGCCACCCAGGGGCCCCGATTTTTACACCTGCCCCCTTTTATAGATGGAGGAACTGAGCCTCAGAAAGGTGAAGCAGCTTGCCTCAGGTCACATCCTTTTACAGTGACAGTGACAGAATTTGAACCCAGGTAGTCTGACTCTTGAGCCTGGGGTCTTTACTACTGGAAGGGAAGAAGGAAGGAAGGAAGGAAGGAAGGAAGGAAGGAAGGAAGGAAGGAAGGAAGGAAGGAACAGAGGGAGGGAGGGAGGAAAGAAGGAAGGAAGGAAGGCAGGCAGGAAGGAAGGGAGGAAAGGAGAAACTGAACTGGGAGCAGATTGAACATCAGCCTCTATACTAAGAAAATTTTCTCCCTCTGCTAAGTTTGTTACTAGGCCCATGTGCATGGTTAATTTTTATTCCATTAGATATCAACCAAGGTACTCAGAAACTGAGAATAGAGATATCACTAATGATAGTCCATCTTTTGTCCACACCTCCAAAAATGTATGGCTCGTTTGATTTCAAACAAGAACCCACTCAGTCAGGGGTTGGCAAAAAAATTTATATGAATGATGAAATAGTAAATATTTTACGATTTGCAGTCCATACAGTCTCTGTGGAAATTACCCAACTGTGCGGTTGTAGCACAGATAATATGTAAAAACAGGGCTTGGCATAGCATGAGAGTGAGTTAAGTGTGAGGTAGCTGGGATACAAATTAAGAAGATGCTTATTTTTAGGGTTGTTTGAATACAAGACCCTGCAGGTGAGTATCTATTTAAATTCTATGCCTTGGAGCCCTTACTTGCCTCATCCTAGTCCCTTTCCTGAGTATAAGAAATAGTATAACTGCATTCCAATAGACCTTCATTCACAGGAAAGAAGTACCCAAGACTAGAGGCTTCTTTCTCTCTTGAAGGATATTGGAGAAGGAGGGGGAGACAGTTTAGTATTTGGACTTCAGGAAAAAAAGAAGTAGGAAAAGGAGGACAGACTGTGGATTTCAAAGAGAAGTGGATTGGAGGAAATCATGGCAACAAATTTGAGTAAAGTCAATAAGCACAGAGTTCGGGATTATAATAAAGATTCCAGGCAGCCTGAGTTGAGTTGCTTTCCACAATATTATTCTTCCTACTTGGAGTCGGGGTCCAAACCCGAATCCCCTTACTCTTGGTCTACCTGGAGACCGACACATTGCCACACGTTTGTCAGATTTAGGAGCAGTCTGACAAAGAATTTGTGAAATACTTTCTCCCATGGCAATGAGAACAGAAGATGAATAAAAGATGAATAAAACACCTCGAGGCATTTGTCACTTAAAAGGTGATCACATGTCATTGCTGGTGTCTATCACTAGAAGCTATGAGAGATAGTGATATACAAGGACAATGGAGGTAGAAAAGAGCTTCTCAGCTGCTGCCACATAAAGGGAGACAAAACAACAGGAAACAAATGGTATATAACGTAAAGTGTTGGACATGAATTATATGTATTAGTTGTATGTTATCACCTTTTAGGAATTTCCAGAACTAATTAAGGGGATGGATTATCAGAAAACGTATTTTCTATGAGCATCCAATATCAAGAACCAAGAACCATTGTTTTCATAATGATGATCAAAATATTCATGTAAAACCATTTTTGTATATTTATGGTTAAGTGTCAGATAATTTTAAATGATATGAAATAAAGGAAAAACTTCCTCTGAAGCCCCATACAGTACAACATAAAAAATGACAAATTATAATATATTAAATTTTATTTTTAATATGCTTTGCTACCCCCCCCCTTCCTTTCTCCATCCAAGAGTGGGGATCAATGCATACTCGGGGCTGATGCATTCTTTTTAGTCACTTGACTGTTAAGGACATCAGGAAAATATTTTAAAAAATGAGTGCTATGAAAAATTTTGGAGTCTCACACACTGAGTTCTGCTCTAACTACAATAGCCCAAGATGAAGGTTATAATAAGGTAAAAGTTTCCAAAAAGAAGAATCCTCAGTAAATCTTTATAGTTTGAATAAGCATAAAAATTAAATCTCATTTGCTAGAGTTAACGAATAAGCTGTTAGAGTTAGGTCACTGGGAACTACTTTGCATTCTAAATAGTACAGCAAATTCTGAAGGAAAATAAGCAGAAGAGAACATCTATACTGTAACTGGGATGTACCTTATTATACTAATCAGCTCTAATAAGGAAACATATAATTCTTCTTTTCAGTACATCTGCTCAATGATTCTCATAGCCATGCTAAACTTGGATATTGGATTCACTAGATTCTAGAGAGAAAGACAGAGTTTGCCAGTGTGATTTGGCACTTACATAATAGATTAATATATTTGACATTAAATATACAAGACAGGAAAATAGTCTTGCGCATTGTGTAATTGTTTTAATTTTCCTGAAACACCTGTGTTAGAGTCCGGATTACCTGGGGTCTCTCATCTAGAACTTGAATTAGATCCAATAGGCAACCTCAACTGAGCCATGTGAGCAACCTGACCAATGCCTGTCTGCTGAGCCCTAATGATAATATACTGAATTTGGAGAATATCTCTCATTGCATTGTGTCTAAAATAGGAAAAAGGATGATCAAAAAGTCATTTCACAAAAATAAAAGTGCAGAGGTAAGATGGATTTTGGTGTCTCCTAAAAATGTGTTTTCATTTTCTTTCTCCTTCAGAGCTGACTTTTTCACCCTCGGAAAACACATGCCTTCTTTTTCAAATTACATTTTGCATCGTCTGCCATTTCAGCAGCTGATTAAGTTCCATGTCACTCCTTGGCTGGCTGAGAGAGGGTCAAAAACTGGTTCATCACATGCCCAGCACACACTGTGCTTTCGTCTTTTTTATTTACAATGGCTTGTATATTACGAAGATACTCAAGTGACCCTACACAGAATAAGATGACCATTTCTCTTATTAAATCAAAGAGAAAGTCTTGGTTGCATAGCTAAGGGATTTTGGAAAGTTTATTACAAATTTATATTCCTGTTCTTTCTAATAGGCTTAAAATAACCAGTCTCTTTCATAGTTCTCCTTTTTGCCCTTACTTCTTTACTCACTTAACTGGTATAAATGTATAGTGTTGGCAAACTTAAATTGGGTCATATCCCATAGGAACTCAAGTTCAGAACCTTTTTTTTTCTTTTATATCATCTATGTTTTATGATGGGCATAAGAGAATTGATAAATGTGCCCCATCCTGGGATGGGAGGTTAGCACAATACAATCGCTTTTTTTTTCTTTTATCGCCTTATGTATTAGAATTGCAGCAAAAAGTAGGATACATACCATATTTACCTGAAAAATCTGACCCCTTTTAAAATCTAGTAATACAGTTAAAAGACAGTTATAAGGTTTTTCAAGTGCAAAATAAAAACAAATTCTAGCAGTGGTCTCATTAAATAGCATTGCCCCAAGGCATGGACTCTTTAACTCTACTGAACTGTCATTTCTGTGACAAAGTCAGTTGACTGATTACACAACAGAGTTGTAGAACCCCAGCCCTGGGGTCTGTGAGCCAATCTAAATAGGCATTACAGATCCAGGAGGGATTTTTCAGCTGGTGAAAAGGAGGGAAGTAGATTAATTACAGATCTATAATTGATTCTCTATCCATCATGATCTTAGATCTCAACAGGCTTGTCCCATTCTAGTTTGTTTTACTTTGAAAAAAAAATCAGAATTTGTTTTTTTTTTTTTTTGCCTTTTTTTCCCCAGAAATCCTTTAGGATCAAAGAGTGAAAATACTTTGTGGGAGTGAAGATTCAGTGAGTGAAAACGTTTTGTGGAAATGAGATATGCAAGAGAATATACATATGAATAAATAGGGGCAGAACCTTGTGAAGAGATTCTTATGACTTCTTAAGTGATTGACTATTATCTGAGCACAGAAATTAATACATTTTAGCTTTTGTTCAATGGAATATTCAATTCCAAGTTTACCTGAGGTTGATTTATGCATGTATTTATTGAGCAACTATTTGCCAAGAACTAGGGATTTAAATAGGAATAAAAGCAACTTATTACTCTTTCTGGTGCAGGAACCTTATGCCCATGAGCAAATAAAATATTAATCAAATGAATAAAATAAAAACTATGATGCATTCTATTAAAGAAAGTTACCTGTTACATGAGACTAACAGAGTTTTGTCTAATTGATGAATAAGGTAATATCTGTTAGAGAAAAGGACATTTGAGTTGAAATATAAAGCTCACATTAACATTTCAAAAGATGCATGGCATATAGAGAAAAAGCACTCAGTAGGCAGAGGAAACAGCATGTAGTAAGAGAGGAACAAGGCACACTGAAGAAAATGAAAGAAGGCTAGTGTCAATGTTAAACAAGAAGTGTAAGTATTTCAAGACAAGGGTTGAGAAGTAAGTAGGAAACACACCTGCACATTTCCTGAGCCACATTTACAACTTCCTCTTCATACCAAAAGCAATAAAAAGACACTGAGTGTTGTAAACATGGATGAGTATAGAGCAGGAGATGGGGATTGATTCAAACAGCATTGCATTGCGATGATTACCCTAGCTACACAAATAACAACTTAATTTTGTTCAGGAGGGTGTTAGGAGATTAATTCTATAGCCAAGACAGAAATATATATATATATATATATATATATATATATATATATGTGTGTGTGTGTGTATGTATATATGTATATACATGTGCATATTAGGTAGTTTTAATTAGGTAGTTTTAAACGCTTATTTGGAGTATGAAAAGGACAGAACTTGATGATGGATTACAAGTAGCCGTGACAGAAAAACATGGTTGCTAGGCTTGGAGTTTGTGAAAATGGTTGCACATCCATGCCATCCATTGCTATTGGAGATTCTGGGAAAATAAAGTATAAGACTGTTGGGCTGTGGCAAGAGATAGAGAAATGAGAAATGACAACAAGAAGATAAAGGCTCCTTAGGAAAACATGATGTTAATAAAGTAATGCTATATAGCCTTCCCTAAAATTCTTTAACATATATCCCATATGAGACCTGTTATTGTCTGTCCCTTTAATACAAAAATAAATAATGGCTGGGATGCCTGAATGACTCAGTTAGTTGGACTCTTGACATCTGCTCAGGTCATGATCTCATGGTCATGAGATCAAGCTCCGTGTGGAAGTCTGAGCTGAGCGTGGAGTCTGCTTGGGATTCTCTCGGTGCCTCTCTCCAACTTGTGCTCTCTCTCTCTCTCAAAATAAATAAACATTTTAAATAATCAAAAATAAATAATGGCGAAAGCAATTATACAGTCAGATTCGGAATCTAGAAATGGTAATCCTAGATTTAAAATTGTAATGATATGTAGCTGTGTCGATTTTGAGGGTAGATGCTAAACGTCTATGAATAAAATAGCCGGGTCCCACTGATGCTACCTTATATATTTGTATAGAGTGATCTCAGCTCCAGACATTTAATATATATGACTTCCAAATGTGGAAATCTGACAATGATTTTGCCAAATAGTTTAGAGTAAACCAACAGAATGCTTCAGAACCGTTAAGGTCTTAAAATACTCCATTTATTTACCAGTCCTCTTTTTTTTCTTTTTTCCCCTTGGTTGTTTCCTAAGCATGGGCATCACCAACTTTCATCTAAAATACTGTAATTGTTTTCTAGCCAGTCTCCACTATCTATTAATACTTCTCTCAAACCCTTTCTCTTTGGACCTACAGGTTACTTTTTTTGAAAACACAAGTCTCTTCCCTGTTTAAAACCCTTGAAGGCCTCTCCTTGCTCTTAAGATAATGATTGAAATCCTTCTCTGGGTAATTTTTCTATGGTCCTGATGTAATTATTAATAGTAATTACTTTCACTTACAACAATGCAGCTTATTATATATATATATATATATATGTATATATATATACATACACATATATATATGTATATATATATACATACACATATATATGCATATGTATATATATACACACACGCACACATACACACACATCTACATACATACACACACATATATATACATATATATCATATATATATAATTTATATATATTTTATTACCATTTTTATCTCTTACCCTTCCCACCCTTGCTGCATCCACACATCAGATTTTACATTTCCTGCATGCTTTTTTTTTGTTTTCTGAATGCTTGAATATGCTTTATCTTCTGTATTCTGTCTTCTGATGGCTGCTTCTGATGGCTTATATTTGTGAAATTTAAAACTACTTAGCTTTTAAATATTAAATCAATAATGATATTTTAAATAAGGCAAAATAAAACAAACTTCTTTGACCTGCCAAATACTCCCCATATAAAATAAGAATCTGGCCCTGGACTAAATCAGATACTTCTGACATGAGTTCCCTAGTTCTCAGTATGAAACTTATGTTTAAATACTAAATCACATAAATTGTCTTTTAATGAGTTTTTCTCTGGCTGGCAGAATATAAACTTCATGAGATCAGAACTAGGTCTGTCTTATTGAATATCTATCTTCTTTAATAGAATACTAACTCCTTCAGGATGGGGATTATAATCTTTCTTTTTCACTACAGTTTCTTCAACACCGTGATACTTCTCCTGACAGATGGAAGGCTCTCTGAATATTTGCTGAAAGAAAAAATGAAGATAGATTCCAGGAGAGAATGAGACACTCAGTGTCTCAAATTGGAAAATGTGAGTTTCATTCTGAGTCCGGAAAATTGGTAATCCTATTTTCCATTTAGGAAAAGAAAATCATGGAATTATTTACCAGGCAGTTCTCTGAGTATGACACACCATGGTGTAAACTGGGCAAGCTTTGCTGATGCAATTTGCAAGAGAAAGCTCAACAGAGCCTGAGTTGAGGTCCAAGAAAATGGTTCTGAGGAATCCTTAAGGTAAACAGCAGTTGAAGAATGAGATACCATTCAGATAAGGGAAGCTGCAGCCGATAAGGGAAATTCTACCAACAGACATCATTGTCTGCAAGAAATTGATAAAAGACATTATTGAATGGAGGTGAAGTTCCCTGTAACTTGTAGTGCATTAGAGAACAATCAGAACCAGAGAGGGGCATGTTCTTGCTCAAAGATATATGCCTACCCTGTTTCTCCAAGCTTAGCCAAAGCTGATATTTAATTTGTTTTCCATTGGCATAAACTGATAACTTACTTTCTGCACACTTGTTTCTATGTGTTTGAATCCGGAAGGTAATTTTCCACCCAGGAATCAGTGTAATTGAAGAAAATAGCATCTCTTGATGTGGGCTCTAAAGCAACATAGAACACATATGGAAGGAGCATTATACCCCTTTAAAATGAGCTGTTAAATACTTAAAAGTGTTTATATTTCAGAAATAGATAACCTAACTATAAAGCAGTTTTGATTTTATGTAACAAACCATTTGGAATAGCTCTTTAAAGTAAACATTATGGTACCTAACATTGCTCATACACAATTTGAGTCGCTTTAAAAAAATGTATTCTCAACATCATCTGTAATTCAGATTTATCTTCACCTAAGTAGACTAGAAGTATAAGCCAACTCATAAGGTAGCCAAATTAAATGTTTGTGGTTAGAAGACCAATGAGCTTATGAAGCTACACACACACATACACAAACACATACACACATCCCATGCGCACACACGTGCACACACACAATGAGGTAAATAAAATAGTCTTTAGTAGCTTCTTTCACTTTCACTTCTTCACTTCTTTCACTTCTTTCACTTCTTTCACTTACATTTCAGAATGTACAATTCTGAAAGATATAAAATACGATTTCATTTGAAATGTAGAAACCCCCTATTGCTTAGACAAATGCTGTATTATATGAAAGACTCATGATTATTGAAAGACATGCATAAGTTTTAACCTTCCAGGGATAAAATGGACATTAAAAAATAAAAAAAGAAACGACCAAAATGCGTTGTAATTCTTATCGTTGATAAAACTCAGACCTTCAGGGGAAGACTTTTCAATCATGAACATTAATATTCACCAATATTTAGCTTTTGACCAGTTCTTCCTTCTCTAAATATTTGAGAACTTTATCCACTTTGGTGACTTCAACTTCTATATGTACATTATATATTATATAGAGAGATATATAGAGAGTACTCAAATATATCTCTCTTCCCTGATCATTATTTCCAAACACCAGCTAATGATTCCCACTGGGATTCTCTGCTGTCATCCCAATGACAGCATATTTTAGTAACCATCTTCCTCTCATTCTGACTTTTCTATTTCTATTAACATAATAGTCATTAAGATCAAACTATTACTTTTTTTAAGTTCTTTTTTTTCACCAATTTTACACCTGCACCTGATAAACCTGTAACATTAGATCTCCTCTGTATCAATCACCCTTTGAAGCAAGGCAAATTACAAATAAGTAAAAAAGCAAATAAAGTTACCAATAAATAAAAACAAAATTCATTGTTATATCTTAGTGAAGAGGAATAGAAGCTTTTTTTATAAATATATTTTCTTGACTAATCCTTCAGAGGGACCCAAATCCATCACTCTCCTCCGTGTCGCACATGCTTCAGCCTCATTTAGAGCATCGCACCCCAACCACTCACGTAAAATCCTCCTCTCCTTTTTAAACCACATTCTATACCACCACCGATATGTTCATCTTACTAAAACCAAGAAACAAAAAAAAAAAAACAAACAAAAAAAAAAAACAAAGAATCCAGAACAAAGCAATCAAGCAAAAGAAACAAAAAAGAAAACAATGCAACTTTAAACAACAGTGGCAATAAAAATAAAAAAGTTTATTTTGGCCTCTATAAAGTGGCCAGCTAGTTAGCATCTTGCTGATTCTAAACCCAAATTGTACCATTTTTAGACTTTACACTGTAGTCGCACTTGGAGTTCTGTAGCTGTGTTATTAGGCCTTCATACCTACTGTTCATTCTGCCAGGAGCCTTGTCCTCTATCACTCTCAACCACTAACATGCTAAGTCATACTCATCCTTCAGTTCATGAGGTGGAGCTTGATTTCTCTTCATGTCCCCTAGAAATAGTTACTGAATCATTCAGTACCAGTCCATACTTCAGCACACTGAGTTTCTAATTGTTTTCTTTTTTGCTCTTATACACTCCAGTTAAAGTAATTGAAGGTGCTGATTAATGTGTTTATCTAACTATTGTATTACACATACATGCTAAATTCATGCTTCAAACTATCTTCAGTGACAGAGATTATCCAGCTTGATGCCCTATCAACTGATTTTCCACTGAAGCTTTTTACTCGATTCGAACCCTTCTATCTGTCCTTCATGAAATATATGGACTACTGAAAAAGATTTGCCATTTATTGTTACTCCTTTAGACCTTACAAATCATGTCAATACTGGGACTCAGAGCCATATTAACTTTTGCTAGAATTGTTCTGTTAATCTCAAGAGTAGGCTGATCTGTAATGTTATTCAGATAGTAGTTCCAATATCAAATTAGACGTCTGTTACATTTTCAGGCAGATGTGTGGAATGTTTTTTTTCAACTGCAAACACTTTGAAGCAAAACACTAGGACATATTAATAGGTGTATCTTTGTGGTGTCTTTGTATTGCAAGCAAATAAGCTTAAGTTGATTTTATTTAGTATAGATAAATAGATATTTCTTAATTTTCAACCTTCTAAATTTAAGTTTTTGAAAGTTAATGTTTATGAGTTGATCCTCAAAGAAACCAACAATGAGAACAGACTTCAAAAAGTAAACGAGGAAGAAGGAGGAGGAGGCAGAGGTGGACGGATAAGGCAACATGAGCATGAAAGAGGTAAAGAAAACTAAAACTAGATGAGAAAAAAGAAAATCTATGATTTTGGAAGGCGTAGTAGAATCAGAGCCTCTAGAATGAGTGAGATACCCCTGCTTCTTCCAAATCCAACCAATTTCGTGCTGTTACATGGGAATCTAAAACAAGAAAACAAAAATGAGCTTTTGATCATTAGTTTTTGGATTATGTGGAATTTAATCCAATTTTAATAAAGGAGAATGGCCAGGACCATATGATGAAGTTATTGCAGATGAATAGTATCAAAAGGAATGGGAAGATTTGTTCTGTAATAAGAGTTGTTTTAAACATTGGAAGGGAATGAATTAAATGTATACTAAGGGCCTCCAAGAGATTTAACTAAAGGGAAAGTGGAACAGTTAGAGGAAGACAGTTTTGGTTTTATATAAATAAAACAGAAAAGTTTTCAATAGAAAAGTTGTTTAAAATAATATGTATTGCCATTAATGCAAAATAAATTGGCTCATTAACATATATATTTATTTACCAATGCACATTTATGGAGTATCAACTGATAGACAGGCATGATAGAAAAAAATTATGAGAAAAAGAGAGTAATTCTGACCCTCCAGAAGCTTATAGTTTAGTGGAGGATATGACCACATAAAAAAGATTTTCAAAATTTAGAATTAAATATGCATGCAGGAAAGTTTGCACAGTCACTTTGTAGCCAGATGGCCGGATGTCAATTTCCAGCTTAACCACCTGTTTGCCTTTGGGGAAGTTACAAAATTCCTATGAGATTTTATGTCTCATCTGTATCACTGGCATAACAAAGTTCATTATAAACTAAAGTGATGAAAGTTTAATACGTTTTGCACAGAGACACGTATATAAAAGCAAAAAATAGTACGTATTTTTCTAGAAGAGGGAACCATTGAAGTGAATCTTGAAGGATGAAGAGAATTTAACAGAAGGTGAAAAGAACATTTTAGACAGAAGTAGTATCATGGGCAGAGTCATGGAGGAGTGAGGGCTCATAATTGCATTGCGAAATAGAACACATTAACTTCTCAGAAAAATGTAGAAAAGAGCACCCATACATGTAACTTAGATGTAGCATTTTATAATAACATGCATACATAAAATAAAGTTTTTAAATATTTTGTGATATCACAACTCAGGCAAGTTAAATGGGAATGTATATGAGTTTTCTCTTAAAATATGTTTAACGTGCTGCTTAACTCAAAAGATCTATGATATGTTCAATTTGAAAATCAACATTTGTAAAAGGATATTAGGTAAACCATGAGATGCTTGGTGTCTGTCAGACATGAAATTGTACTTGGCATGAATACTGTGTGTATTGATATATACTCACTAAATAATTACATTTTAGGATTAGGACAATCATTATAACCTCAATGATGCAAGTTTAAAACAAACCAATTCAAGGGTTTACCCATATAGTGGACGGCAAATTTATAGCATCTATTAAACTATGTTAATGATCATTACACTGATAACCACTATTTACCAGGAGATTATGATGTAATTATCTTATTTAATGGTATACAATTATATATGTGTAAACATGTGTATGGGCGTGAATGACAATCATAGTCACATAAAAATAACCTGGTATATATTTAACTTCAAAATTGGCATTGATGGGCATCTGGATGGCTCAGTTGGCTAAGCCTCCAACTCTTGATTTTGGCTCAAGTCAAGATCTCCTGGTTGGTGGGATCAAACCCCACATGGGGCTCTGCACTGACAGCCGGAGTCTGCCTGGGATTCTCCTTCCCCTTCTGTCTCTGCCCCTCCCTCGTTCATGCACACATGTGCATTCTCTCTCTCTCTGTCTCTCTCTCTCTCAAAATAAAGCAAACATTAAAAAACATTGGCATTGAATATAAGTTTTATGAATTCAGGTCCTTTTTACTTTGTCTGCTGCTTTTTTTCTCACTGTTTAAAACAGATTCTGGACTTTTCCAAGTGCCAAGAAAAATTTGCTGAATGAACAACTTGATTATGTAAAGAGGCTCCATCTCTTAATAAACCATGATTCTGATCCACGATGACAATTACCATGTTCTGATCAATGCGAAATTAATACACAAACCATGTCCTATGTTCAGCTTACCTTCTTGCTACATTTGGGAAATTAGCAGAAGATAAACTTTTCTACATTTAATTTATAGGCATTCCATAAATATCAATTTTAGGTGCTAGACAGAAATTATTTTGAACCAACAGGATCCAATATTTTTTTTTGATATTTGAATATGGCATTTTCTCTTGTAAATTAAATAAATTTGAGAAAGAATGGATGAACTGAATATTGCAGGTCAAATGAAGTTCTGTGACTAAATTACAAAACAATAAATATGTGTAGAGTTCTGTGTTGTACAATATTGTAGCCCCATGTAAGAAATGGACTGTTGATTTAGTGGCAATTTTCAAACTTAAGTGGTATTCCTTTGATAAATATCTAAGCTACACAGATTTTATTTTACACTGCTATCTCCTGACCCTTGCAGAACTTCTGATTGCAATCATTACACCATAGAATTACAGACTCAGTGAACATGTATTTCCAGCTATGGCCTGAATATTTTTATTTTCTTCTTGTGTTTATTAGCAGAATGAAATGTTGATAAGAAGAATATAGTCTGAGGAAATTCCTGTGAGTTGTTAGAAGTGTTCCAGATACATGGGAAAATAGAAAGATATAAAATATTGGGGCAATAGATTGCTCTTAAATCATTTTAGACTTGCACACCAAATTTAATGCAAAAATATGTTTTCAGATATTAAATAACTTTCCTGTCTTGAATATTTCTAATGTCATGAGGAATAAAATAAAAAGCTCAAAAACTGGAATGATTTTTTATTGATATATTAACTTTTATTTTAGAGAAAGGAAAACCCCAGACCTGAACTGGGATCTGAGAAACTGAGTAATTGCTAATTTGTGTCAGCGTGGGCTTTTGCCTAGATCATGTAAACAGCATCCATAGGAAAGGCAAAATTAAGAACCAACAGATAATAGTACAGAGAGTTAAATGTGATGGCTTGTGAGTGGGAACAGCCAATGTTCAGTAGATTGAATCTTAAATAATGTCTCTATAAATGAGGACAATAAAAAAGAGTGAGCAGATTCAGAAGGGTAAGCAGGAAATGGAACCAAGAAAGAGTTGGGTAGATATGGGAATGCAGTGGGAGAACTTTTTTTTTTTTTCCAAAGTGCTCATGACTTATTGGTGTTCTACCAAAAGATACTCTAGTTCTATAAAATGCTTAAAATGCAAGACGACATTGTCAGTGGCACCAAATAAAATCAAACATTATTTGTCTTCCATTAAGACACCATAAACATTAGCTTCTGTGGCCTCTGTTAGGTTGACTGGCTTGCATATTAAGTCAAAAGCAACATTGGGTTTGGATGTGAAATGGAGATTAATTCTCTTTTGCTAATGATTTAAATGTCAAGTAGTGTGAATACAGGATGAAAGTGGCCATTTCTACTGTTTGGATAAAGATAAAGATATTTTAAGATTTCATTCCTATAAAATAGGGAAATGTTAGTCAAAGGGTAGAAAGATTCATGTATGCCAGACAAAAAAGGGCTAGAGATCTAATTCCTATAACTGAGATTTTGATTGACCATGTGACAGGATTGATTTTTTTTTCACGGCATCTGGCCCACATTGTGGGAATATATTATGTGTATAATAAATAGACATAACTAGTAATGGAAAAATAACCAACCTAATAAATTTCTCTGATGTTGTAGAGGAAACAAAATCAGCCAATCAAATGACCAACTACCTAAATACACAAACAAATTACCTTTGTCCTTTTGAAGGAGGAAACAATGGCTGTCATACAAACCTGAATGAATGCCACTCTGACTTCCAGAGGCTGAAATAAATCAGCAGAGTCTCAGCATCCCTGTGTTTAACAGCCACTGTTTTAGTACCTTGTAAGGTCCATGGCACATGAGTTACAGAATGGATCACTGAATCAGTAAAGACCCTAATCTTCAGAGAGCAGTCATGTCGAACTAACATTTTTCTCTATTTTATATTTAGTTACTCTAATGTATAATAAAAGCTTTATTTGGTAGTATAGCAAAATAATAAAATGTGATGTAAAAAGATCTAAAATTTAAAATCTGTTTCCAGACTATACAAATTAGGGATAAACTAGAAAGTGAAATGATCCTATGGAAACTAGGAAAATATACTTCATGAACTTGTCTCAATGAGGGTTCAAGCCAATGCAAACTATGTTTAATAGCTTTGTATTTTACTCCTGATTGATTTTTGGTATTAGATTTATATAATCATTAAGACTCTAAAAACATGATTTAATTACTCAGTTATGATGTTTTGTAACTCTTCCAGCTGTTACCAAATTTCTCTACTTCCCATTATTGAAAAGTTATTGAAAAACTCCTTGAAAGACTTGTCTACCTTTGTGGCTTCCAGTTCTCACATCCTATCCTTTCTTGAATCCACAGCAGTCGGGTTTTTGTGCTCACATTTCCATATTAACTATTCTGAAAGATATCAATTCTGAGTCTTCTGTGATTTCGGCATTTTTGATAGGCAAGAGCTCCTTCTCCTGAAGCACTGTTCTCTTGGCTTACAAGAGCCCACACTGCAAATTTTCAGGCTTCTTTGATTTTTCTTCTTTCTTACCTCTGTATATTAAGATGCTCAATGGTTCAAACTATGAACCACTTCAACACTTGTTTATTTATATCCAGATTGGTCTTCTTTGTCCATGGATCTAGAGGCCCAATCACTTTCTTAACCCAGAACTTTGAAATAGAAGGAAATAATAAACAATCATTGGAAATTTGAGAAATCATTGACTCTTCAGAGAAATTACTAATTGTCCACAATTGTGTTACTGATACTAATAATTTGTCAGAGTTCTCTGTAATAAAGTTCAGTAAGTTGTGGCTACATACTGAACAGATATCATTTGCTTCTAGTGTATTTCTACACCTGATTCTTTATCCTTCTCTAGGCTGCTATTTGTTTTCTTAGAATTCACCTGTCACTTAGAACAAGGAAACCTGGTTGTTATACATGGTCTTTAGAAATGTTGGGGCTGGGGGCACCTGGGTGGCTCAGTCGGTGAAGCGTCCGACTTCAGCTCGGGTCACGATCTCGCACTCCGTGAGTTCCAGCCCCACGTCGGGCTCTGGGCTGATGGCCCAGAGCCTGGAGCCTACCTCCCATTCTGTGTCTCCCTCTCTCTCTGCCCCTCCCCCATTCATGCTCTGTCTCTGTCTCAAAAATAAATAAACGTTAAAAAAATTAAAAAAAAAGAAATGTTGGGGCTGCAACAATTAGAGAACATGATGCTGATTTCATTTCCTTTTGATATATACTCAGAAGCAGAATTGCTGGATCATCTGTTAGTTCCATTTTTAATTTTTTGAGGAATCACCATATTCTTTTCCATAAATGTACCGATTTACATTCCCACCATGAGTGCACAAGAGTTCCCTTTTCTCCACATCCTCACCAACACTTGTTATATTTTGTCTTTTTGTGGGAATATACTATGGTAAATTTTGGTAATAGCTATTCTATCACTGTGGTTGAGACCGACTGATGAATAGTAATGCTGAGCACATTTTCATGTATTGATGGCCATTTATATGTTGTCTTTTGAGAAATGTCTATTTGTAGCATTATTCACAATTACCAAGCCATGAAAATAACCCAAGTGTCTATCAATAACCTAACAGATAAAGAAATATATATATATATATGCCCACTATACATATTCATATATGCATTCATATCACATAGTTTTTAGCTTATTTTTAGCCTTAAAAATTCTGCCATTTGATAAAATATAGATGGATGTGGAAGACATTATGCTAAATGAAATAAGCCACACACAAAAAGACACATACTGAGCGATTTCATTTATATGTTGATTCCGAAAAGTCACACTCTTAAAAGCAGACAGTGAAATGGTGACTGCCAGGGGGTTGGGTGTGGGAAAAGTAGGGAAATGTTAGTCAAAGGGTAGAAAGATTCAGTTAGTTATGCCAGACAAAAAAGGGCTAGAGATCTAATGTATAGCATGGTGACAATAGTGAACCATATTGTATTCTATATTTGAAATTTTCTAAGATAGATATTAAATTTTCTCAACACACACACACACACACACACACTGTGTAGAGCTGATGGACAAGTTATTTAATTTGACCATGGAGATCTTTATTACAATGCATGAAAATCAAACTGTAAACCTTAAAAGTATCTCAATACATTTGTAAAAAATAAAGTATGATTCAAGGAAATATTCATTTATATTCTTTTATATAATAACTACTTCAAGTTTGTGTCTCAAAAATATTCCATGTTTATCAAATAAGTAGGCTAGTGCATATCTCAAATAATTAAACCTACCATTTATTGTTTGTTCAAGTCTGTTAAAGGCTTTTCATGCAATACCTCAACTGAAGGTTATAGTATTTTACTATTATCCTCTATTTTGAATTTTTTGAATTTGAATTTTTATTTTTGATAGAGAAAGAGACAGAGTGCGAGTGGGGCAGGGGCAGAGAGTGAGGCAGACAGAATCAGAAGCAGACTCCAGGGTCCAAGCTGTCGGCACAGAGCTTGAACACGGGGCTTGAAATGACGAACCACGAGAGCATGACCTGGGCTGAAGACGGACACTTAACTGACTGAGCCAGCCAGGCACCCCAATTATCTCTATTTAGAAGGGGAGAAGAATGAAATTGAGAATGGAAAAATAATATTATGAGGTTGGTAATCTGGAGCATGTACTAGGTTTTTACTATAGAATGTGAATGCAGTTGATATAGAAAACAAAAGAAGCTGTGCAATGATGCCAAAAAATGTCCCCATGGTAACAGAGCTTTTTTGCTCTCCAACTTTTTACAAATCACAAGATATAAAATATCATAAAGCAGGGAGAGGACTAGATCACATTTTGCCTTAGAAATTTTTAGTAGGGCTTATTTTTTCTGAAGTCTAGACATCAAGATCCCATGTAAGGCTTCTGAAGCTAAATGTGTCCAGGCTCTAGTTCAAACCTATGAAGTGTGGATTGCCATTTGAGTTGATATAACTTCTTTCTATGGTTGAACAAAATAAAATAATTCTCAAAATAACTATCTGGTCCATGTTCCTACTTTTATATTAGGATTATAACTATATAATTATATATATTATTATTGTCCCTATTTATTAAAAGATTAAATGACTTGTGAAGTTATACAGCTAAAAGAAAGAAAATACTGATATTGACCCAGGACGTAAATGTGCAAAGTGCTTTCCTACTCTGTAAGGAAGATATTATTTTCATTTCAATTATAATTATAGGAGCAGAGGTTCAAGGGCATTGAGAAAGTTGCCTAAGTTTACAGACTGTGTAAGTTGTAAAGCCTTAATTAAATTACAGTTCTTTCTAACCCAAACTGACACACCCTTCATTCACCTCCAGGAAGCAAATTCTGGTAAACTCCACCCACGCAACAAACTCAAACCCTCTACTAAACAGCCTAACCATCTGAAAAAGTATCTGAATTAAATTCTCAAATCGTGGCATATAGAAATTTGAAAATACCATAGGAAGTTTTTTTTTCTCATTTAAAAAATTGAAGCAGACTCGGAAGTAGGCTTGTTGAGTATGAATAAAACAGCTTATTATTTCTTAAGATTAGTTTCCTCCTAAAATTCTTGTCACCGTTGAAACTGAATGGCCTCACAAAATGCTGACGTTAAACGAAGCGGGGGCAGTTTTCAAAGAGATTTTTCTATCATTTAAAGTGTAAAATTTGTTTTCAATCCATAGTGTTTAGTTATAAGGAAATAAGTGTTCAGTACTTGATTCTAAGGGTAGGGGCAAGTGAAAATATAACCTCAGTAAAATTCTGAATATGATAAATTGAACCTTTCACTGTATTTTCTTTTGTTAACCTCCAAGTTATTGTTTCTGTGTTCATTTTCTTTTCCTTTTCCTTTTATTTTTTAAAAAATTTTTTAATGTTTTTATTTATTTTTGAGACAGAGAGAGACAGAGCATGAGCAGGGGAGGGGCAGAGAGAGGGGGAGACACAGAATCTGAAGCGGGCTCCAGGCTCTGAGCTGTCAGCACAGAGCCCGACGAGGGGCTCAAACTCACAGAGTGTCAGATCATGACCTGAGCTGAAGTCAGATGCTCAACCGACTGAGCCACTCAGGTGCCCCATCCTTTTCCTTTTAAACACTTTGGTTTAAGTAGTTGAAGATACATTACATTTAACATGCTTGATACAGTATCTAACATAAAGTAAATGCTCAATAAATATTAGATATTATTATTTTATTAGCCCTCATAGAAGCATATATTAGTTGTGCAGAAAGCCACTCCCTTAATTTTATGATTAATAGCATAACATTAGTGTAATAACAGTGGTACCGTAAGAAAATAGAAGAGAACATAACAGGAAAAAATGAAACTTGGATTAAACCAAAGGTATTCTGAAGCTCTTTAAATTTTCCTTAACATTTATTTATTTTTTGAGAGATAGAGAGAGAGAGAGAGAGAGCAAGTGGGGTAGGAGCAGAGAGAAAGAGAGAGACACAGACTGAAGCAGGCTCCAGGCTCTGAACTGTCAGCACAGAGCCTGACATGGGGCTCAAACTCGTGAACTGCGAGATCATAAACTAAGCTGAAGTAGGACATTTCACTGACTGAAATACCCAGGCACCCGATTCTGAAGCTCTTCATGTTAACAGTATTGTAGGCCATTATAAACTAAAATCACTTCTGGTTGTGGGTCAGGCCTCCTGGATCTTGATATCAATATTAACAAAGTAATTGATTTCCTGCTATTTTGTTCAGTAATCCACACATTGACAATAAAAACTGTAGAATGGCATTGTCTTAGAGTACATTCATTATGCTTTTTTGCAAAGGAGGAAGGAAGAAAGGAATGAAGGAGGGAAAGAGAAAATGAAGGAAGGAAGGAAAGAAGGAAAATAAAATTTTCTACTCCAAAGTGTATCTTTTGGAACTCTTGTTTTCCTAACTGAACTTGCTAGATGTTTGCCTTAATTTGTTTGTTTTATAGTCTTCTAAGGAAGATTTGGATTAGTACTATTAAACTTCTACTCTATACGTACCCTTTCTTTACCTGAATTCACCCAGAACTCTTGACAGAAATATGAACTATTGAAATTTTAGAATTTTTAATATGGGATAATTTTGATGATGTGTGTTAGAGTTTTTGCTCCATCAAAAAAGGCAACAAATTAAAGTCTTAATTTGCATATTTCAAAAGGTAATGGTAACAGTCAAGGTAAATATTTAAAACTCAGTTGCTAACCTACTATTTTAAATAAAAGTGCTTAGTTAGAATTGCTCACAAATAACTTCAGTCTCTTTTTATGATTTAACTTTGTAAAGGAGAAGTTAGCTATAGTTCTCTTATGTCAACCTCCACAGTTTGAGAAAATCTGAAATATAGGCAAGGATTGCAAGTAAAGTAAATCTATATAGTATTTATTTATAGATACCTAGAAGGTACAAACATATCAGATAATTAACTCTTGTAGATACCCTCAAAATAGAAAAAAGTTGTTGCTTAAATATTTCCCAAAAAATAATACAGGAAAGTCTGTTAATTGGAAATTCAAGCTGATATTCAAAGAACTGAGACTGTTTTGTACTTTTTTACCTTTTGTTACTGGCAGGATTCTTTATCCCATGAATCTTCCTGTCTCCAAATGACGCATGTCTCATGGTCTGTCTGTTGCTATCACTTCCCTTCTTCCTATTTAGCACAGTTTCAAATACAAATTCATGCTGTCCTTGAAGAATTTCTTCTACTTGTCTTGCTTACAAAAAAGTCATTATGGAGCACTTTGGAATAATCCCAGATATTCAGATATAATGAGAGAGAACAGGTGCACAGAGAATGAGAAGAATTCATTATGCACATTATTAGATTTTTTTTCATAGCATGAGTCTAATTCATTAGATCTATCAAAATAAAGCCTAGTATCATACTAAAGGACTTATCTTTACATTTTCAAAAAGGTGAAAAAAGGAGTCCAGATGAATGAGTCAAGCAAGGCACTAGAAGTATAATACCTATGAGGAATTACCTCTGTATTGATTAAATGGTCTTGTGTTTTTGGAATGTGACTAATATCCCTGTCTCCATTTCTTTTAATGTGCTCAGTAGAAATAAGGAATTCAAACAAATGCGGTAAATTAAAATGAGCTAAGAAGACGCAAACCCAAATTACCAGCTTCAATTAAATTAGTATGGTTAAGAAAAATGATCAAGTTTTCTATGTGGAAGTGTGTTTCTCTAAATTATGCATATATAGGTAAACCGAAAAAAAATATATGTTTGTTTTATAATCCCAATTACTACATTATGTGTTGTGTGAATATGTATACCATAAAAATACAAAATTTTCTTTGCGAATATGTATCAGAGACAATACAACGGTATTTGGGCATTTGTGACTCAGTTGTATATTTATTGTATGAAGCAACCTAAAACTATAAAACTATTTCATGTATAAAAAGTTAGATGTGTAGGGGCTCCTGGGTGTCTCAGTCAGTTGATCAACCAACTCTTCATCTTGGCTCAGGTCATGATCTCACAGTTCATGTGTTTGAGCCCCGCATCAAAGCTCCAAGCTGACAGTGTGAAGCCTGCTTGGGATTCTCTCTCTCTCCTTCTTTCTCTGCTTCTCTCCCACTTTCTCTCTCATTCTCTCTCAATAAATAAGTAAACAACAAAAAATGTCAAGTTACTGAAATTACCAAGAAAATATTCAGTCAATATTATCATCTCCCCTAATGGTACAAATAAAATTTTATATTAAATTTGTTTTTGACTCTCTAAAGATGACTTTTAGTAAAAAATATCCTTTATTGGAACAATTAATCCTAAAAAATTTATATTGAAAAAACTTAAATATTTAGATGTCTGTTAGACTTTAGGATATGATTTTCAGAATTCCTTGAATATATGAGCTTTTACACATTAATGTTCTGACTATTCATTATAATTTTATTATAATATTTTTGTTCTCTTATCCATGAGGTATAAAAAAATGCAAAAAAATATTTTTTACTTTAACATAGCATTTCATGTTTGCTTAGAAAAAACTCACAGAAAATAAGTCAAAATACTTCTAGATATATACACAGAAGCATACTGGCAAAAATCAGGTGTCTGGAGGTCTATTGATTGCTTCACGTCCTGAATCTGACACCTATTACTTGTGTAATCTTGAACCTCTTGCATAAATTCTCTGTACTTCATTTTTTTTTCTCCTAAACAATGTGATATTGATAGTACTTTCCCCATGGGATTGTTGTAAGAATGAAATTATGTGATCCATTAGTGTTAAACCAGGGCTTGGAGCATGGTAATTATTCAATAAATATTAGTTATTATACTATTAGCCACAATATTCAGAATACTCCCATTCTTATATTATTTGCCCATTTAATGACTTTTTAAAAAATAACTTATTGTCAGATTGGCTTACATACAACACCCAGTGTTCATCACAGCAAATGCCCTCCTCAATGCCCATCACCTATTTCCCATCTCCCTGCACCCGCCTCCCATCCTCTCTCAGTTTATTCTCTGTATTTAAGAGTCTCTTGTGGTTTGCCCCCACCCCCGTTTGTATTTTTTTTTCCTCAGGACCCACATATGACTTTTAAATAAATTGAAGTATCTTCTATTTTTACACATAAGAAAAAGTAAATGATTTGCTCAAAAAAAAAGAAAAAAATATATATATGTATGTATAAATTCCTGTAACTGAGCCCAGGAGTACAGATTGGAGTATTTCAGAAATTTTCTTGTTTTTATATTTTTAAAATGTTTATTCATTAAAAAAAATAATATTTATTTACTTTCGAGAGAGAGAGACTGAGAGAGAGAGAGAGAGAGAGAGAGAGAGAGGACACGAGCGAGGAAGGAGCAGAAAGAGAGGAAGACAGACTCCAAAGTAGGCTCCAGGCTCTGATCTGTCAGCACAGAGCCTCAAACCCACGAACCACAAGAACATGATCTGAGCCGAAGTTGGAGGCTCGACTGACTGAGCCACTCATGTGCACCAATGTTTATTCATTTTTGAGAGAGAGAAAGAGCGTGAGCAGGGAAAGGGTAAAGAGAGAGGGAGACACAGGATCTGAAGTAGGCTCCAGGCTCTAAGCTGTCAGCACAGAGCCCGATGCGGGGCTCAAACCCTCAAACCTTGAGATCACACGTGAGCCAAAGTCAGATGCTTCACTGACTGAGTCCCCCAGGTGCCCCTAAGAAATTGTCTAATTACCATTACTTCGTTCATCCATCCATTTATCTGTTTACTTATTTGTTCAAAAATATGTTTGATCAAGTAACACTTTGTGCTCAGCACTTGGATAAGCCCTGAGAATGCATAAAATAAAATGGACATCATGTCTGCTTGGAATCAAGAAAGAGGAGGGAAGAAGGCAAGCCTTAAAACTATCATGTAAATGGGGAAGTAAAAGAGAAAAGAAACAATCAATAGGATTGTGTAACCAAGGCTAAAGGATGAGAAAAACAGTCCTAGGAATAAAAATTAAACTGAACTTGATTGAGTGTACCATTGTCAGCAAGATTATTAGCAATCGTACTCCGATCAAAGTAAAGTTTTTTGATTCCTCCCACTTGCCAGTTTCCATGCAAGTAAGAAGTTGGGCCATGATTTAAACTATGTTTCAATCTTCTGCCTCTCAGCAAAGTCCCAAGCGGAAGAAACATGTGGTAGATAAGAGAGGGATTTGGTTAAGGGGTTCCCACTGATCTAGGTTAAGAAGGTTGAGTTATCACCTCAGGAATATGCAAGGGCAAAGTAGAATTTAAAATAGAAGAATGACAGTCAGATTTTGCGGTTTCAGAAGATCACACAGATTAGAAAGGAGCTACACAACAGAGAATTGGAGGTGAGATATGATCAGATACCGCCTACGAAGACTGAGATAAGACTATGCCAATGGTGGTAGAGCTGGTGAATATTAATATTCAAAAAAGAAATATAGGAACAATAATGTTCTGTGAATGACTAACTGCGAGGAGGGAGGGAGAAAATAGAGCTTGATCTAAACTCATGTAAGAGGAGGAGGATGCTTGGGGTACCCGGGTGGCTCAGTTGGTTAAGCATCTGATTTCGGCTCAGGTCATGACCTCACGGTTTGTGAGTTCTAGCCCCACATCAGGCTCTGTGCTGACAGCTCAGGGCCTGGAGCCCCCTTCGGATCCTGTGTCTCCTTTGCTCTTTTCGCCTCCCCCACTCACACACTCTCTCTCTCTCTTTCTCAGAAATAAATAAACATTAAAAATTTAAAAAAGAAAAAGAGGAGGATGATGCTTAAGAACAATGCAGGAGAGATAATGACTTTTATATATGTTGAATTACATGTATATTTTAAGCTATGGAGGTGGAAGGTTTGCTATTTTCATGTGTCTCTATGAGGTTAATCTTGATGAAGATGTTGATGGTGATGATATCAACATTTATTTGGGATGAACTGTTTGCCAGACTTAGTGTTTTACATGCAGCAGAGCATTTGAATATCCTGTCGAATATACTAAATATGGTGTTTAAAACTTTATGGAAGAGACATTTCATGCTAAAGTTATTAGAATAAACTATAGATGGATATGTTGATAGCAAAGGACAGTTCTGTGCTAAAGATAAGAGTGCGAGAGCTGAAACGAGTAGGTTAAGCTTGTGATGTGATAAAGAAAACAAAAACAGAGATTCTATCAGGAGCCAATAACCACACTAATATTTGTGTGAAGGATATAGAATGAAGACCCTGAAGAGAAGACTGAGAAACTACTGGGGCCAAGCAAAAAGCGTTTTAAGAGCAGGTGAAGAATCAATATGTTCAACGTGTGTAAGTGTTAAAGTTTAAAAAAGGATTCATGGAATAAAGCAATAAACAGGCTTTGCTTGTTTGTTTCTTCGTTTGCTTTTTAACATTTATTTATTTATTCAGAGAGAGAGAGAGAGAGAGCACGAGAGCAGGGGAGGGGGAGAGAAGAGGAGAGAGAGGGAGACAGACAAATCCAAGCAGGCTCTGCACCTTTGGCTCTTAACCTCATGCGAGGCTCAAACTCACCAACCTCGAGATGATAACCTGAGCTGACGGTCAGATGCTTAATTGACTGAGCCACCCAGTGCCCCAAACAAGTTATTTTCTAAGGCCTTATGGGATGAATATAAGATTGCAGGTCAAAGAGGAATGGGGGGGGGGAGTCAGTTTAGACAATAATTCAAAAAGTTGAACTTTGAAGGGAATTTTTTCAAAGTTAAATCAGACACAAATCAGCATCAGGAAAGGAAACAGCATATGGAGTCGGAAGAGTTTGGTTCTAGGTCAGAGAAAACTCAGCATCCTCAAATGCTCCTGAGAAGACACTGAGGAGAGTGAGAAGATACGAAGGTTACTAATTTATAAAGCCAGATATCAGAATTGTATGGGTGGTGGCTGGTATCCATTAAAGCAGTGGTCCTCAATGGAGATTTTGCTCCCATATCTGGAAACTCTCCTGTTGTCACCACTGGAGGCGTTGTGCTGCTGACATGTAGTGGGCAGAGGCCAGACATGTTGCTAAGCAACATTGAATGAGGGGGCAGCCACCCATATCAAAATGCGTTAGAAGCACATGGGAAGGAAATGACCTTATGAAAAAGGAGGGGTCACTCTCCCAGGAGAGCGAAGGTGAGATACGTGTGGTTGGAAGATGAGGGACCTCCTGAAATCGTCTACTGAAATAAATGGCAAAGGGCTGTAGAGTAGAGAGAGCCACAAATAGGTTTTAAATAAAATAGAGAAGTAGTTGGTTAAGGAACTATACAAAGATTAGCAAAGTGGTACTGAACGCCAGTTCAGGTTGTTAACTGTGTATATACCGGTAACAATCCTACAGTTTACACATATTTCAAAACTACCTAAGAATCCTATTGCAGGATTTAAGAAAGTCGGTGGATAGGGTTCCATTTGAAGATTTTCTAGGGCATGAAGTGCAAGGCAAGAGGATGAGTGTAGAATAATCATATTACAAAGTAAGCCACGTAGATGGCGAATTAAGATGAGGAACTAGATGAGAGGTGGAAAGAAAGTCAAGTCAACAGACTAGACATTATTGAACTGGTACATTGGGATTAATTGGTGACTCAAAGTTTATTAGCTTCTTGATAACTTCTCCTTAAACTGTTTACTTCCAAGTGAATTTTTGTTAGATGATTTATCAATAATTTCACTCTTTGTACATTTATATCATTATCCTAATGATGCATGAAAAACTATCTTAATGATGCAACTTATATTTTATATAAATTATATGTAATATAATTTAACAATAACACAGAAATTCAATCAAGTTTGGTAAATATAGACTTTAACATACTTATCTAAGAAAATTACCCAAATGCATTTTAAATACTCATATTTCAAAATTGACATTTGTAAAAAAAATCATAAAAAAGGGAAAAGCAAAATGAATTTTCAGGAACAGGGACAGTTTTCTTTTCTTGCTTTAAAAAAAAATTACAATGTAAGTGAGAAAGAAAATTTGAATAAAATCTATCTAGGATTTCCAGGCAGGAGGAGGGTGTTGAGATGTGGTAAGTGTTAACCATATTCAAGTGTTCTGTTACATTGTGCATCAATATTCTTTTTACCTGTGGGTTGAATATCATTTACACTTTCATTCCAGGAACATTTGTTGAGCACCTGCTAGAACCTTGAGACAGTGAATGTGAAACAGAGACAAGTACCAGCCTGAATGGGCAAGATACTCTAGCCTGTATACTATATATATATATATATATATATATATATATATATATAGTGAACAGATATGTGATTGGATATATTTATATAATATGATATCAGATATGATGAACATGATGAAGCAAGCTAAGGAGATAGAATGTAACGGAGTGGGAACCCTCGTTTTTGAATGGTGGTTTAAGATTACTTTGTGATGATTTCCCATCTGAGAAGGAATCTGATTCCTGTGTATTAAAGATGGGACTTCACAAACTGTAGGTTCACATGATAGTCTTTTATAGCTTGTACCTATAAAACTACAATTCTTTAATATTATAAAAGTAATACAACTTCACTAATATTAGTAAACTGGAGACAGGGCAGTTCTCATTTAATTGTTATTTGATTTTGAAATTTAGATTACTGTCAGCTAATGGGAGAAATTTAAAATAAATTTATTTAAATAGGTATTTTCAATATGACTGGACAGCATAAGCTTGATAAAATACTCATTTTTCTAATCGTGAACAATTTCTTTCTCGTAATAATAGAAATCAAGAAGCGTTTGCATGTGTGCGCGCGGCTGGGCGCTTTATTGATTTTTCTCTTTAGCTCTTAAAATTTTCCTTTGGAAATTCTAAAAGTCATACTTAATTTTAAACCCTCGTAAATGTGTCTGAATAGTGATACCCATTAAAGAAAGAATGATAATCTGATGACGGTGCTAGCAGGTGGTGTCATAATGAATTCTCCTTACAGAAGAGTACATTCTTAACTATCATTTGTCTAAGAGTTCCATTTTATTATGAGGTGTGAGAGCTATCCTCTCTGGAAAAAAAATGACTATTAAATAATTCTTAATCTCCAGAAATGGCATCTGTATTTGAGATTACTAAATAAGGTAAAAAAAAAATGAGAATAAATAAGTAAACTTTAAAAGCTTATCGCACATATTTTCAAAAATATTGTTCCGCATATAATCAAAACATCCTCCCCTTTTCAATTAAGCTTGTGACCAAAATGTCTGAATGCACATTGCTCTATAACAACATAAAATGAGAAAGACTAGGAGAATGCAGAGGAAATTGTATGATAGAATACTACAGAAGAGCTATCACTGACTGAGCGGAATTAACTATGTACTGGAGATATCATACCAAAATAGTGGGGTTATTCATTCATGAAAAAAAAAAAAGAAAAAGGGATAAAATGCGTACTGTATGTAAGGTATTGTGATAGTTACTGCGTATACACTGAGATATGATTCCCGTCTTTGTAAGCTTACCTATTTGTAAAAGCAAATAAGAGGTATAAAGATAATTTAAACAGATACATGAACAAAACAATTTCCATTTATGTTTAAAACGTCATGATAGCCACATTCAGAAGATATAACTAATGGAGAAGGGACTGTAGGGAGACAAGGGATGGGAGTCCCAGTGGATTCCTGCAAGTTGGTTATAAGGTATGCAATACAAGTTAGAAATGGGAATGTCCTGGACTTCTGTAGTGTCCTAGAAATAGAAGGAAGTACGGGCACCTGGGTGGCTCAGCTGGTTAAGCCTCTCTTGATTTTGGCTCAGCTCACCATTTCATGGTTTGTGAGTTTGAGACCCACATGGGGCTCTGTACTGAGACTGCTTGGGATTCTCTCTCTCCCTCTCTCTCCGCCTCTCCCCTGCGCTAACTCTCTCTCCCCTCACCCCCCTCTTATGTGCGTACATGCACTCTTTCTTTCTCAAAATAAATAAATACTTAAAAAAAAAAAGAAATGGAGGGAAGTACATGGATGGGAGAGAGATTTTTGAGGACTTGTTCATGGAGTTAATGGAATTTCAGAGATAACAAGGGATTGGGAGATGAATTCTAGGTTTCAGTTTCAGCATGAACACCTGGTAGATAGTCATGATTTTGATTAAAATAAGGTAGATAGAAAGAACCAGGTAAATATCAAGGGTAGGGGTTGAGGGCATGTTTAGTTTTAGTTTTGAAATACGTGTATCCAGAATAAGAGAGAAGGGACTCGAGGATATGGAGTAAGCAGCTATCTATGGAGAAGGAGTTCTGCAAGTACATGGACTGGAGACTGGAAAGCCTTTTTACTGATTTGTGACACGTGTCTAGCCATTTTCCTCCAGGGTCATTGGTATAATCTCTCAAGGGCAAAATGCTCATTCTAAGGACCTACTAAACCCAAGTCAACAAATCTCTTAAGGGTACTAATAAGAGCGTGTGAATGAGCGACAGCAAAAGCTGTACTAGGAAAGATGTTTTCAAAGAGTTGGCTCTTGGAAAATCTTTTGAAAATATTGAGATCTGAGCTCCTGGTGATTTGAATAGTAAAATTTTAATTTAAGACCTGGCACGTTTGTATTGGTACTCTCCAACAAGTTTAGGGTTCAGTAGATTACTCAGGATGCACTTTTGTGAATATAATTACCCTTTCAAATAAAGATAACATAAATAGTTTAAAGGGGTTTATTTCTTGATATTATTTCTGCTCTTATTTCACATTCATTTCAAGTTTTAACTTGTATGGACTACCCATAAAACATCTGGCTTTTAAATACACAGATAAGTACAGCTCATTCCTATTCTTGCAAAACCTGTACAACAAAAACTCAGTCATTCTAGACTCCTGCTGGCTATACCAAAGATTGAATGTCCACTTCAAATGTCCTTATACTTTTATCCATTAAGTTATATTCTGTTATCTCAACGTTCTCTCCCAGGAAGCCCTTCTTGTCTGCGTGTGCAAAGGGAAGAATCATATAACTTTCAAAACACCAATTTCCTTCATCTTTTTAAATCATCTATTTCAACAGAATAGGAATTTATAAAACAGGTCCTGCTTTCACAAAGCATGATCTCAAAACACTGGTAGGTATGCCCTTAAAAGTAAAGAAACTCCCCAAATCAAAACTAAATAGTAAAATAGAACGATACTATGGAAATCATCTTTCTTCTTCCATATAGTTTTTACATCAGCCAAACAAATGATTAGGACCATGATTCAAATCCCTCTGAGAATTTACAGCTACTATTTTCACTATTGACATTAAAGTGGAAAAAAAATAAAATGAAACTATTCCTAGTATATTATTGTATAAAACCACGGTCCGTACAATATCTCATATGTATATTATGTGCTCTTTACATTTTATGCTTTCCAGTTTGACTGTGAGATTGTGGATTTCTTAGGTAATGAAACAGATTCAGATTTTAAATTTTGCTAAGCCCCTGAAAAATCTATTCACTTCACAGTTCAGAATACCTCAAGGCAAACTTGAGTGCTGGGAATATTACAAATGATGTTATTTTAATTTGCTTCACTGACAACATGCCTACTAAGTGGGGAGATTAGAGAAACATACTGTTAAACAAGAAAAAATAATATGAATTAGTGAATATTTTGTTTCTCATTGTAAGACTGCCTTAGATTGTAAGGTACTTAAATATTTTTTTCTACGTTTCATTTGTGGCATTTAGCATATTTTAGGGATTTGAGCAACATTAGTTATAATGTTATCATTAGTTATAATGAGAACTTCCTTCCAGTTAACAAATGCTTGAGGTGAACTAACTCCAACAATTGGATAGATGATATGACACTGTAGTACTTAAAGATTATAGAGAAAAGTTGACTCCATATGATTTATCATATTTCTTATTTTTGAAAATGTATCCTATTTTAAACAAAAACGATCAGTTTAATTTTGAAATATTATATGCCTCAAGTTAAAAATCTAGGTCATTGCATTTACTAGGACATATTTGCAGATATGTGTATAATTTTTGTTATTTATGACCAATTATTTGGAAAAGACACAAAGATTGTGTTGAAGACACATATTGGTGATACATATTTCATTTATCAGATAATTGCCAATTGTTAATTTGTGCTATTAAGAACTGCTCTCAGGCCTACAGGTTAAGGTATTATTCCTCTCAATTGAAATGTTTCCAAACTTATTATATTATCATGATAGGAATGATGATCCATCAAATTTCTAGTTATACTATTTTTTTTTTTTTGCAAAGGAGTATCCTTTTTACCCCCAACATGCTTCCCAAAGCCTGTTCATTTCAATTCTGAATGTATCAAAGTTGATTTTTTTTAAGACCTACTTGGCAGCTGGTGCTGTTACTCTGTGAAATATCTCACCCATTGTCTAGGTCTCAGTGGAGGATATGTGGGAGGTCCCAGTGTTTCTTTCCAGCTGTTACTTAGTCTGGGATAATGTTTTTGGTTTCATACAACTCCCAGCATGCAGTCTGCTCCTGACAGCCTCAATAAAATCCCATTTAAGCAAAAATGAGTTAAAAGTCAGTGTAAACAAAGTTTAGAAAGAAACAATTAAGAACTCTTTCTGAACTGGCTTATGACTTGGAAAGTTTCATCTTGAGGAAACCTGTCACCTTGCAGGATAAAACACCCCAGGCAGATTTACAGTAGCCTGAGCCTACCTTTTGCTTCTCTGAGCAAACTCTTAAAAGAGTTAGAAGAGCTTCTGCGGAAATATCTGGAGCTTAAGAGCTGGCAGCATCTGTTCAGTATGATAACAGTAGCAGCCTTCTTGGCGGCAGTCTAAACCCTAAAATCCCCAGATATACCCCAGACCTAGCACTGGAGAAAAATGATTGCATTAAACCATCGTTTTTCAAACTTTCTGAAAGGAAATCACACCTGAAAGAGAGTTGCAACTCCCTCCTTCCTTCTCTCTGTCTCCCTCTCTCTTATCCATAGACACACACACACACACACACACACACACACAGGTACCCACACAGTAGACGGGAAAAATAAGATGCTAGCCAACAGTCAAGGGAAGCGTGAAGGTGCAGAGTGTGGTTTAGAAAACTGACTTAAGGGAACGCCATGGCTGCTCACTGAATTAATCAGTGATAATGAATCCAATCAACACTGGGTCCGCAATATACTGATAAATATAGATTGCCAAGAAATCTTATTTTTCAAAAGCCTTTGCCTACTCCTAGATCAGTGTGCTTTACACAGTCTCTGCCCAATGTGTGTATGTTGTATCGTTCCTCACCTGTGCTACTGCTTATCTAGTCAGATGGCTTGAGCTTGAACTTCAACTCTTGCCCCTTATGTGCTGCTCCGATGGCTGTCCCCTCACCTGCAAGTGGTGATGATTACGCCGTCTCTACAGTTACCATAAGGATTAATGAGTTAATATACATAAAGATATTAAAGTAGTGTAAAACACATAATAAAGACACATGAGTACTTGCTAGTATTATCCTTCTGTTTTTCGAATAATTTCTACTGTTTGTTGAAATCAGTCATATCCTTAGATGAAAACATAAGCAAATGAGCTACAAGCTAGTAAAGGACATTCACACTTTAAAGTTTCCCTCTGAAATGATACTTTTGTTCAAATAAATGGGACTCTTCGAATTGGAACATGCTGACTTCTTCCTACTTCAAAGCATTAATGTTTTCTGGATGTGTCACGTTTATAAGCATTGGCATGAAACAGGCTTTATTTCTTCTACTTTTATTACAGCATCCATTAGTGATATATTAGTGACTATTTAGAAAAAAAAGAAAACAGTGTAAATTAGAATAGCTTAACATTTATCAAGGGCTAAATACCAGTTTGTCATTGATTTCAACAAGAAGGAAGGGTCATATAGCCATAAGTGGTTAAAAAATACTTCAGGGCCCACACAGAGAATTTAAAAAAAATCATTGTTCCTGGCTTTGAACAACCTTAACAGATTTTCAAGATTTTTTTTTTATTGTCTTTGATCCATTAAACTATTTAGAAACTATAGGATTACCAAAGGGAAAAAAAAAAAGGCCAAGTTCTTAGAAAATTCTCATATTTGAGTGATGTAAGCAGTATTTTGGTAATTCCTAGTCAACCGTATTTATTGAATTCCTTTCTTGTACCAAAACATTTTTTATTTTTTTAATGTTTATTCATTTTTGAGAGTGAGAGAAAGACAGAGCATGCAGAGAGAGAGAGAGGAAGACACAGAATCCAATTTTTTGTATATTTTTTGTCAGTAAGCGGCTGACTTCAGCTCAGGTCATGATCTCACGATTTCTGGGTTTGAGCCCTGTATCAGGCTCTGTGCTGACAACTCAGAGCCTACAGTCTGCTTTGGATTCTGTGTCTCCATCTCTCTCTGCCCCTCCCCTGCTAGTGCTCTGTCTCTCTCTATATCTCAAAAGTAAATAAACGTTAAATTTTTTGAAAACAGGAGCTGATTTACCAATCTTCCTTCTCTCTACAGTATATAGAATGTGTAATATGTAAAACTAGGGCAATATAAATAATAAAATTTATATATTTGTTGAATTAAATTAGGTTTTTTATAAGAAGTATATAGTTTTGAGTCAAACATTTTGAAAGTAGCCTTATATAAAAACATTGTGCATGAAATATAGAGCATCCTAAGCAAATCTGCCAATTTATCTAGGCATTTATATGCATTTATCTATATTTCTAATCTTTCTATTAAATGCTTTACAATGCCCCATCACTACATCACTATAATATTTTAGGATTATTTGTGATAATGCTTTGTTTTTATTATCCTATAAATTCTCAGGTGAAAAACATGAGTTCCAATAGTATATTTTTCCTTTCAGAAAATAATGGTTACCAGTATTATGAGACATCATCTGAGAACACAAATATGAAAAAGCAAGTAATTGTCATGATTTTTTCCTATCCTCCTAAAATACTGAGGATAAGAGAATTGGAAAAAATAATAATTAAATATAATTTTTTAATAAATGCCTTTTCAATATAGTTTAATACAGTAGGTAGTTAACAAAATACAATGTTCGTATGTCTGTTTTTATACTTTATAGCTCATAATAACTTGATTTATAATTATTTTATGGAAAAGAAAGCCTAGGTTGATGAACATTTAAGCAAATGCTTAGTTTGTAAAGCAGTTGATATTTGTACCCTCAAATCTCTCTCCCGGGCCTTATATACCTCTAGCTACCCTTTGCGATTTATTTATTCAACTTGGGATGAGTGAAAAAACAAGTGTTTTTCTTATAAAAATGAATGATGATTTCTATAGTTTTCCAAGTGTGTTTTTCACATGTGTTGTAGATAATGTATCAGAAATATCTTTAAAGCTTTATTGGTTCGGGGAAGTTGTGTAATACCAAATTTATCCTGGCACCTGTAATGAATTTTTGATGTACCAAATGTTCTTTTGAAGACTCATCTTATGTTTTGCATGCAGCATTTCCATTTTTCCTCTGCGAGTTTGAAGGAAAGGAAGTGAAATCACTAAACAGCTTTTCAGAGGTTAAATTTGCTCACTTATAAAAATAAGCCTAATTACTGCTTAAACACAAAATGTACAGAGTTAACAAGAAACTTCATATGAGTACGCCAATTTGTGAAATACAAAACATTGAAAGTTTTATTGGGAAGATTATATAATTAGGGATGTGTACTCTGAATAATCACTCTGTATAAAAATTAGAATTATTCAAGTATGTAAGATTTTACCCATGTTCTAAATAGCCATAGAGCACACAATTATCTTTAGATTAGTAAATAAAGTTTTACATTAACTGTGACAAAAGATAAGAATAAAGCATGAGGGTGGCAATCTTAAAAGTCGATTGAAAAAAATATCTTTACCTGCTGTTTTTCTTGTTAAGGTCTTCTGATAAAAGTTGGCAAAGTAAATTAACCTCATACATATTATATGTGCATGTAATAAGCATATATAATGTAGATAATACCATGAGCTATTAAGCTTTTATTTTTCCACTCCTGCAGCAGATAAATCAGATCCCTCTAAAGCCATTGAAGCATTATATTCAGCTTAGCTCATGATCCCATGGTTCATGAGATGGAGCCCTGCATCAGGATCTGAGCAGAGTCTGCTTAGGATTCTCTCTCTGTCTCCCTCTCTCTTTCTACCCCTCCCAGGACCAAGCGATCTCTCTCTCTCTCTCTCTCTCTCTCTCTCTCTCTCTCTCTCTCTCCCCCTCAAAAATAAATAAATAAATATAAAAAAAAAAAAAAAAAGGAAAACACTTTATAGATAGGCAGCTCCAGAACACAGAAAGAGAAGGGAATAAAGAGGTCAGACATGAATGTTCTAGGTCACTGTACTTCCCTGTACACACACACACACACACACACACACACACACAGGAACACAGGATTGGGAACTTATAAAAGAAAAAGGAAGTGAAAAAAGTTCAAGGTAGACCCAATTCCATTTTGGTGCTCTTGAAAAAGAGCCATAGACCATCCCTTTCTAAAACCAGCATGAAGTGATTAGGGTAGAAGCAACACAACCATTGCTCACCATCCCCCTTCAGCTATTACACTGTATAGTTAAGTCTGGAAACTGCAAATGTGTTGTGGGAGACAGAGAAAGTGCTCATCTGAGAGTCATTGTCTGGCAGCCTCCTTCAGGTTGGCTTCTTTTTTGCTCCTGCTGCTTTCCGCCTTTGAGCAGAGCAGCCGGGAGAGGGGCATGAAGGAAGGGCTCAGGAAGGAGTGAGCCCAGAGTGGATGGTTGTCATGCTCTTTTCATCGTCTAGATTCCAATGTTCTGAACGTCACAGTTAAACTTGGAATAACCCTAAAGGAAAGCATTTGACAATATTTATTGTAATATAATTTGATACAAAAATACTTAATTTTCTCTGGATAACCAAACCTCCCAGATGTCAACCCTGAGGAAGGCTACCAGGTAGAGAAAAGCTACTCTACACAGCATTCAAAGAGCCCAAGGCTTTACCCAGGACTTTCTGGGCTCTGTACCCCAGGAGGCCTTTAAAGTATCTTCTCTACCCCTTCACGCCACCCCCAAGTCCTGGGAGAAACGCAGGCAGCACTGAGATGGTAGAAACCCACATACGCTTGACAGGATGGCTGGGAGGGGTGTTGAGGCCCAGTTCACTTTCAAAAATTGTAACTTTAGCAAAATTGCGACGTTGGTGTTTAGAAATTTAAAAAGAAAAAAAACATTAAAAAAAACAAAAACAAAAAAACTTGACTTGGGAAGGAGCCAACAGGATTACCAGTAACCTGAACAACTTAAGCAAAGGACCAGTTGGAGAATGAAGGTGGGAATCAGAAGAGTGTGCAGTGCCATGCAGAGCCAAGGATTCACTGAGCCAACAAATCTACTTGGCTATAATGAATAATTATGTCTTCACCCTTCAAGAGTGAACTGAGGCAGAGAAATCCATAGTCAGTTAGATTGGAGGCATCTCCCAGAGAGAAGGCTTACAATACATAGCCACTCTCACCCTTGATGACAGAAAGATGGTCTATCTCTCCATGCCTGCAAACATAAAGGCTCATTTCTCCTTGGGTACATCTCATATGTACTTCTACACATCACTCATCTGTCTGTGTTCATGTAATACTACAGTAGTGAGCTATCTGGACTAATGAGGAAGATTTATTCTAGAAGGTGATTCAGGAGTTCTGTTGTCTTGTGGCTCTTCTTTCCCCTGAGCACTAGGGTACTTCTATCATCTATATATTTGAAACTAGGTCCAAACCATTTTTAGCTCAAAGGAAGAGAAAATGAGGATTTTGAGATCAAACAATGTCCTTTAAAGACAGTGATTCAGAGAGTGATACCCATCAGTTTATGCACGACAAACTGGGAAACCCAGACTTCAAGGAGGCTATGAAATCTTGTCTTACCCTTAGTTTTCATGTCCCCACTACAACTCTATTACATGGAAGAAGAAAAAAATGAGGAGATTTGCTCATCTGCAGCACATTTTTCAAAAAGACATTGAGTTTGAAGGAAATTAACTTGGACCTCCCCCCCACGAATCCTACAATTCTTCACTGTCTAGCAAGATGGGGATAATACAGTAGATAGGCTTATCTACACAAAATTAAAAAAAAAAGATAAATTTTATTTTCTGATTTAATTGGGATAATGAAAATATGTGGGTCTATTATGTATATATTCTGTTGACTTACACATTTTATTGTAACTGGGAATCTTGGTGCATAATATTTCTTTTGTGAATCTAATACCACCTCCAAATCATAGTCTGAGATTCCTGAGTGAGTATGGTTCTGTAAGTTTCTCCAGCATCATCTCAGTCACTCTCCGCATAGCTCACTGTGGTCCCAGGCTCATTGAACTCCCCCTCTAGTTCCAGAACATGCTAATCTCTTTTCTTCCTCAGAAGTTCTGCATTCTTTCCCTCCTCTAGCTTTATCATACTGCCAGTTCCTGACCTACCTGGTTCTTTCTTCTCCTTTAGACATTTCCATAGCTTCTCCAGAAAGAGTTGCATCTTCCATGACCATTTTGTCTAAATCCTTCCCTTCCCTATTACCCAGTTATATCAACTTAGGTTTTCATTTCCTTGACGAGAATTTTCACAATGTGTAATCATCTTGTTTATTGATTTATTCAATAATGCACTGTTTTTATTCCACACACAAATGTAAGTCCCATAGTGTGTAAAGATCTTCTTTCCATGTCTGTCACCCCACTATCCCTTCTGCCTATTGAAGTAAGTGGCACAAATTGGGACTTAAAAATGTTTGTTGACTGGGATGCCTGGGTAGCTCAGGTGCTTAAGCATCTGACCAGTTCAGGTCATGATCTCGCGGTCTGTGGGTTCGAGCCCCACATCAGGCTCTGTGCTGACAGCTCAGAGCCTGGAGCCTGCTTCAGATACTGTGTCTCTCTCTGCTCCTTCTCCATTCACACTCTGTCTCTGTCTCTGTCTCTGTCTCTCTCTCTCTCAAAAATAAATTAACATTAAAAAAATGTTTGTTGACTGAGTGAAAATCAGGAAAAACTCTTTGAGAAAGAAATATATAGATGTGCATATACATGTGCATGTGTATGTGTACTCTGAGCTAAATCTTGCTATTCCTCAAAGGATGGGCCAAGAGAACCTTGTTTACAGAAATCTCAGACAAGTTTTTCATAACACGTACTGATAATATATGGCTACAAAACACAATGTTGTTACCCTCAAGGCATTATGAAATCCAGCCAAGAAATGGTTGTTGATAACTAAACCAACACGGTTTCACATTCTGCTCCATACTAAGAATAGAACATATGCCTCTGTAGCCCCTGCTTTATGCAAATTTGTGTTGCTTTATATTGGTTTTTTTTTATTTTATTTTTATGTTTGGGTAAAGGGGTTTTAAGAAGAAAATTTCCATAAAGATGGGGCTTAAATTACTCTAACATCAGTAATTACTCTTTAGAACACGTGATCAACAGCACGATGGAGTAGAATTTTATCATACTGTTGTATGGAATAGTATAGTATAGGTTGTTCTAATGACCCCTAGAGTCAGATTTTGTGCACGTTTAATGATCTCAGGCAAGTGATGAAAACTCTTCAAACTTCCATTTCCTCATCTACAATAATGGAGATAATATCCACCCCAATATCTTAACACCGCTGTGAAGAACAAAGATGTATTTGTAGATATTACATAGCAGAGGGACTGCCCCAGAGAAAGGACTCAATGGATCTTAGCGTGTTACTCATGCCTGCCTAGGTATTCTCTGCTAAACTTTGCCACTATTAATGTTGCCTTGCTTAAACCTACCAAAAGCTATGCAAGTTGGAAATTATGCTCTCTATCCTACAGATGAGAAAATTGTAGCTGAGAAATATACATTCCCTACTGTCACACGGGTTGGGGGCAGCAAAGCCAATTTATTTTCAATTTACTTGCATTATCTTGTTCTTAGTTAATAACCTACCTTCAGAGTCCTTTCATTTCAGATAACCTGGCAACCAGCACCAGAAAATAAATCTTTAAATTATTGTTTCTCTTTTTTGAAACTGTTGGTGTGTCGATAGTCAAGGAAGAGATGATGAAGATAAGAGAAAGTAAGAAAGCAAAGGAAGAAAATAGGAAAGAAGCCAGAAAAGAACATCTAAATTGCTAATGATAGTATATGCTTTAACAAAATTAGACAAGTAAGTCATCTCTCTCTCTCTCTCTCTCTTCTCCTGTCTATTTTTCCATAAAAAGGCCCCAGTAATATAATCTAATTATTCGACAAATATTTTTAATATAGGAAGAACTCAGGGAATTATGTGAAAGAATATGTGCCTTATTATATTTATTCTCTTTTAAAAGTTTAAATTGGTTTTTAATTCCAAAGTTGGGAGGCGGGGGGCAAATATTTGACTATTCCATTTTCACTTCAGAAAATGTATTCTGGAGCACAATTTAAAAAGTTATATGCTGACCTTTCTATGTATCTCTCTATAGCAGCTTTTCTCTCTATCTCACTCAAAGGCAAAAGTAGTTGGTAGGAGAGGGTGTGAAGTTTCGAGGGCATCGAAGGAGGAACAAATTCCAATTATTGTGCTGCTCTGACATACTTTCAATTATGAATCAGTCTGTAAGTTCATATTGTTATTTAAAATCTACTATTTCAGAAAAACAATCAACATATTTTAGAAATTGTGAACCCAAGATACACTAGGCATTTGAAACAAATGGAAATTTGATCAATGAAAGAAAAAAAAAAGTTGAGATTTTCCTCTGTATTAGTACTCTCTCCTTTGGCAATACAACAACGTTCTGTTTTGCTTCTATATCATCCTTTAAAATTTAATAGTAACCATTCTTTCTTGGTCTCTGATCTCTCACATTAGTATGGAGATGAATTACTCATGTCTTGTCCTGAAATCTTGGTAGTCTAGGCTCTTTGACATTATTGTACTGTACACATTTCCTTCTTCCAACTTTGGCTGCTTCTGCTTTGTCTGCCTCTCACCTCCAAAAGGGCATCTGCAGCAAAAGGCATCTTGAATTATCAAAGATAAATAATTTATTTTTCAAATAGTTCTCTGTGGGCGCAGAGCAGTCTGCCTCTCACATTCATTTGACAGGCTTAAGGCTGTGTGACTCTTTCAACACTCCCCACAGAGCAGCCCTGAGCACCAGCAGACCCTTCAGGCCCTTCCCAGCAGCACGCGGGCAAAGGGATCCGAAAGAAAACTACTCACATCCTGTTAGGTTTCTTTATGTCATGAGAACATGGTCCTTACCTACATTAGTTGACCTTTGTTTTGAATAATTTTTCTAAGTTCTTTACCATGTTTTTGTCTTTTCTTGTACTCTCAAAATTAAATGAAGATTGTTGACTCCTGTTTATCATATATACTGTAAATCAAAGCTCTTAAGGAATTGGTGGATGTGTTTTAAAAAAATAATAATTGGGGAGCCTGGGTGGCTCAGTTGGTTAAGCCTCTGGCTTCAGCTCAGGTCATGATCTCTCAGCTCATGTGTTGGAGCCCCGCGTCAGGCTCTGTGCTGACAGCTCAGAGCCTGGAGCCTGTTTCAGATTCTGTGTCTCCCTCTC
The DNA here is from genome assembly GCF_007474595.2 of Lynx canadensis. Classification (NCBI taxonomy): domain Eukaryota; kingdom Metazoa; phylum Chordata; class Mammalia; order Carnivora; family Felidae; genus Lynx; species Lynx canadensis. Next base: position 179,748,988 of record NC_044306.2, read on the forward strand.
TCTTCCCTTCCCCTACTCATTCTCTGCCTCTCTCTCTCTCAAAAATAAATAAAAAAACATTAAAATTTTTAAATAAAAAAATAAAAAAAGTAAATAAATGCAAGTAATGCAACAGAGAAATATATATTTTTGAAAACTGAAGATCCTAAGAAAACAACAATGATGCTACAAAATCCAATCTCTGTTCTATTCCTGTTGTCTGCATGTGACCTAGCTACAGAAAAATAATTCTGGGTATCATTTGTGTAAATGAGAAAGGAGCCATGGGAAAGATTTACTTCAGTGTGTTGCCATAGAACACAGGCATAACCATCTACAAAGAAACTTCAGCAGTTAAGATTCCCCATACAACAATAAGTTGCAATGTGATTGTACAACTCACCAAAGATGTCCAAACAACAGCACTAATAGCTGCTCTAGGCAATGAACTGGAGAGAGGAATAGTCATTTATGTTTGTGTTTTTGCAGGATGCATCCTTAAGGCTACACTCATGAAAACTTTTCTATCGTACTCTGCCTATCAGAAATATGTGTCAATGAGAAGCCAAGAGTTTGCTGTGATGTTGGAGGTACTGGGGTTGGATATCCCTGATTAGCTTGCTTCCTCGGGCTAGTTATCTAATCTTCCTAAGTCTTAATTTTCACATTTATAACTTAAAAAATGGATTTACCTTATGAAATTGGCATATTCTAGTGAAATTAAATAATGTCTCCACGTAGAAAATGCTAAATAATTTATAACTATTATTATGAAGTGAGTTTCAAATTCTGAACCATTTTTCTTGTTTTCTTGAATCTTATTTGTGGGAAATGTATTGAATTCTCTTTTTTAATTTGGATATATCAGATTTATCAATTAAGATTAGGTTAAATTGAGAGAAAGAAAAAAAATAAATTCAACTATGAGTGGCTGAGAATAATAGTTGTTTTTTTTTTTTTTTAATTGAAGTATTTTTTTCTCTCATTCATAGAAATTAGGTACAGAAGAAGAAACTCTAGGGCTAATATCACGGCTTACTCTCCCAGCTTAAAGATGTAACTTCAATAATAGTAATAGTGAATATGCTTTTAGTGCTTCCTAAGCAACAGGCACATAGCAAACAGTTCTATTTGTATCTCATTTAATACCAGTGACAATCATAACATCATCCCAATATTACACATGAAGTAATGGAGGCACAGAGATAATACATATATTGTCCAAGATTTCACAATTCCAAAGTTTGTTGTGGCTAAAGCCACTACATCTGCCTTCAAACAAACAAGAAAGAGGAAGGAAACAAAGAAAGGCATGGTTTTCAGGAAATTTCTTGGGTATTACACATGCAGGTCCACCTTTATCTTATTGACCTCAACTTAGTAACAAATATCTACTTGCAAAGGATGCTGGGAAAGGAAGTCTTTATTTTTAGAGACAACCTACTTAAATACTTGGAAGTGCATCTGTGAGAGAAGAGTGGATACTGAGGGACTGACCACAGGCTGTTTCTCTTACAAGGATGCCTGCAATTCTGTTGGATTTTGAACTCATGGTTTAGACCTTTGGCTTTAGAACAAAGACACACTTTATTCAAATCTATTGTTTTGTTTTGTTTTGTTTTGTTTCTCCCGGAAGTATATATTTTTTTATTTTTACATTTATTTATTTTTGAGAGACAGAGTGAGACAAAGTGAGAGTGGGGGAGAGGCAGAGAGCAAGGGAGACACAGAACCCCAGGCAGGCTCCAGGCTCTGAGCTGTCAGCACAGAGCCGGAAGCGGGGCTCGAACCCACAAACCGTGAGATCATGACCTGAGCCGAAGTCGGATGCCTAACCGACTGAGCCACCCAGGCGTCCCTCTCCTGGAAATATCTTATTGCTAACAACTGATCTTAGATCTAGATCTTAGATCACGCACCCCCAGAAAGTGAAACCATTGTGTATTCCATGCCAGACAGGTTAACCCTCAAATCAAGTCTCCTTCAAAACCTTTGCTACAGATGATCTCATATACATTTTTTAAAATTTTGTATGATAAAATTTGTCTTTTACAGACAAGTTCAGAAATTCGGAATTCATGATCATTCATTAATTATGTATACTTACAGCATATACTGTTTTCCAGGTACTTTTTTAGCACAGGCTTGAAGAGATAAGTGAGTCTCTATTTTCACAGGGTTATACTCAGGTGAGGGGAAATAAATGAGACGCTAAGATAATTTAAATTCCTATATTATTTACTGGATGATTGATATATAAGCTACATTTTGTAATTTTGGGTAAATTTTTTGAAATCATGTGATAGGTAAGTATAACCATAGAATTACAAACATAATCCTTTGTTCTCACTAGTGGCATAAGTGATACTGATTACAGATAACATCAAGAACTGGGAAGGGTCTAGAGTTTTACCCAACTTGCAAACCCATAAGTCAGCCTGCTGTGATTTCATAAATGCTGGTTGAAGACATAAGGCTCGGTTCCATAGTGTAATGGTGAGCAGTTTGGACTCTGAAGACATAAGGCTCCTGTGTCGGAGACGAAGACCACTACCGTTCAGAGCACAACACACACAACATGAGGTGTATCTTCACATCAATCTTCCTTGTTTTCCAAGTCCCGTGGGGGTGATGTAGACTGGCCCAGGTCATTGCTGCGTGTATAGCTGATCTGCGTCACATTGAGTAACCCTGAGCTTAGCAAGCCCCAATTCTTTAACGAGGGCCTGCTAGCAAAGCTGGTTGGCCCTTTCCTTGAAAGAGGACATTATGTTTGTTATACCAGTTAGGAAACAGATTTTCCTTCTGCTCTGAAGAGAAACACTGTCTTTTTCTTGAATGGCAATTTGCTATACAAACATCCATTAAAGGATAATCCAGAGCAGGAGCTGATCCAAAACGTTAAGAGACATCATGGAGCATTGTGTCCCAACAAATACATACGACTACGAAGTTAGTCATGGAGTTGGGTTTCCACAAAGTGAGAAGTGCAGGTATTTAAATAACCCAAACAAAAGGCCACTACTTCAGTCCAGATGCATAAAGTGGAGAAGATATTTTATGCTAGATTATAAGAGCTGGTGAGGATTAAGAGCAAAATAAGGAAATTATTAAGTGCATTTGAGAAATCAGACTATTCTGGGAAATGCAGAAAGCCAGCTAAACAAGGAAAATCCAAATTGTGGGAAGATTTTATGATAGACTTGCTGGAAGGAAATAATTACCATGAATCGTGGTGAGAGGCACAGGGACAGGGAACATCCATTGATCGGATAAGAAGGACAAAACGAAGGAATACATCCAATGCATTTCCAGTAGTTTGAGCCTGACTAACCATGAGAAGTATGACACCACACGGAGAAACAAATAAGTCAGGAAAAGAAGTCGTTTTACAGCTGGGACAATCAGGCCGATTTGAATTATGTTTAATTTGATCTAGTCTGAAAATATCTCTAAATAGAAAATATCCAATAGGATGTGGGGGAATTGAGATTAGAAGACGCGTTGAAATCAAGTCTTTGATGGATGTGAAACTGGAAGACTCACTTGTGAGCTTGTAAGCAAAATACAACCTCAGAACCTTCTCAGTTCCTGACAATCTTGTCCATCGTGGACTGGAAGGCGTACAGATTGCCTCAGTAATGCTAAGAGCAAGAATATTCGGTACAAATTGAGGTCGCTTTCTGACATAATTTTTTTTTATTCTAAATGTTAATAAGTTACCATATTTCAGAGACCTGAACTTTAGTTTCAACCTGAAAAAAAAAAAGAAAAGAAAAAACAAAAAGAAAATTACGCTTGAAGCAATCTGGCAAGTATGGGGCTCAGTTTCTTGTGGCCCAAGAGCATGTAAATACACTGGATTCAGCTAATTAGTAAACTAAATCTTCCCTGTCTAAAAAGTCCCTGAATATTTCTTCATTGCTTTATATACTCTGTGGAGTTATATCAGAATTTGAGGACGATTTAACAGTAATTTGAGTTAGCTGAATGGCACAGAATACTCTTCAGCTTTTCCCTCTGGTAGTTGATTTATTCATTCCTTCACTCACACATTTAATTATACAACAAATTCTTTTTTTTAACTTTATTTATTTATTTTCAGACAGACAGAGAATTGTGAGTGGGAGAGGGGCAGAGAGAGAGGGAGACAGAGAATCCCAAACAGGCTCTGCACCATCAGTGTGGAGCCCTATGTGAGGCTTGAACTCACAAAACCATGAGATCATGACCTGAGCTAAAGCAAGAGTTGGACGCTTAACTGACTGAGCCATCCAGATACCCCAAAGGAACTCTTTTTTATCAAGAAGTTTGTTGCCATGCATTTTTCTACATACTGTATATTAAACAGCAATAAATCAACACATTTCATGTCTCATTTCTTAAAAAAAAAAAATCCCTACATCAAACCCTAGGTCTAGCAACTGAAATAGTCTGGTTGTACCTAAAAACCTGTCATCATGTCAACCTGAGTTAAGACTCTTATCCACAAGCATCATAACCAGATGTAGTTGATTTGAGTAGAGAAGACATGTTTTAAAAGGAAGACAAGAACTGCCATCACTCTGGGAATGCTGCAAAGTCAAGGTCACAACATGATCAGCAATAAGGGAGCACATGTGGCCAGAACAAAAGCCAAATGTGAAGGATATGTTTCCAGTCTGTATCTTGAGTCCTACACACCCCAGTCAGAAGCCAGGCACATAATACCAATCGCCATGCTCTATGGATATGTGTGACTATCCTGATACAAATAATCTCTTGTGCTCTAGCCTTTTACTTAGACACCCATGACAGCGTCCTCCAGTCACACATCCTGCTCATTTGTTCTCATTCATCCTTTCGTTGATTGACTCTCCTCCAATACTCCACCATTGGGATCACTCAAAAAATTAGCAGAAATAGTTAACTAACCATGAACAAATCAAATGATTAGACATTTTATCTTAAAGTCCTAAATTAAAAATATTTTAAGTGGCAGTTGATGTTTGCAAATATTTTGGAGTGTCCAACAAACTCTTGGGCAGTGATATGAATTTTGGGCATGCAAATACACTCTCTTTGTCTTCAGGATGGTCACGGTCTAGGTGAAGAAGTCATAAGAAAGCTAAGTATCCATTATATGAACTATAACAGAATAAGTATTCTCATGGAGCTTTGTGTAAAGACTTATAAAAATATAGATGATAGACTAATAATTCTGCTTGCAAGTAGTCAAGAGAAGCTGCAAAAAGAAGGAGAGAGAGAGAGAGAGAGAGAGAGAGAGAGAGAGAGAGAGATGAACACAGTTATTAAAATACCATTTAGGCATGAATATAATTTCTCTGCTTGTTCAGGAGGGGTAGATCTCCCACTGTACTTATGGTCAAATAGGCACATTCAATTTTCTGTACTTCCCAGGGTTGAGGTAGTAAACTCTACCTCGATGAACATAATTTGGCTAGACTCAAACAGCAATCCCCAATCTACATACATATAGCATTTTGGTCCCATCCTCCCAAAGCCCTGGGCTACACAATAAATTTCCTTAATATTACAGTTGTTGGATGATAAGGGGAAAATAACATGTAACCAGAAAATAGAATTTTAAAAGCTGTTTTTAATGTACCAAGGAAACGTATTCTGGAAATGAATTCTTTATCTTTGAGATTTAATCTGCCAGGGGTACATTCTTGGGATGAGAGGAAGACAAGGCAAAGGTAGACATAAATGGAAAAGTATTCAAAAGTTTACATTTTAAGCTTTCCATTTGATATTTTAAGGTGTTGTAGATATTTTTGTGAGCTCTCTCTGTGTGAGCTGAATATATCAGCCTGCTTGCCTGTGGGATGCAGCAAACAGCTCAGCAGTGCCCTCAGCAAGTATCATGCATTTCTACATCACTCAGAATTTGGTGCCACCATTCCAAAAAGGTCACTAAACTTTGGCATTTACATTAATAGGAGACATTTTACTTTTTTTTTTTTTTTTTCTAATTTCACCAAGTGGGATTCCTGAATAATGGCTTTATCAGCTTGTAAACAGACTCCTACAGGGACCAGGCCACCTGCTTCAAACTGTCTCACTTTTCCAGGGAGCCTTCTCTCTCTAAGAGGGTAGTGGCGTTGTTCTTCTTTCAGGGATATGAAGTAGATGGCTGTTATGGAATATTTTATGTCATTCTTTCCTTTCCCTCAAAGAGAAATCCTGGTTTCGCTTCTGTTGAAAATAATAACTTTGGATTACAGAATTATCTCTGAGATAAGACCTTTAAAAATATAAATATATAAGAAAAGTTCAATATTTTAAGAAATAGTACTTTTCTAGAAACATTTTACTCACCAATAAATTACATGATACATACCATTAGAATAAATCCAGGAATGGATATATGGATACGTGAATGGATGGAGATTAGGTTGGGGTAAGTGCAGACTGGGACTCAGGATACATCAGATTTCTACATTGTAAAGATTGGTAAATCCCTAAGGCAAGGGGAATTTTCCAGAAATATTAGGCACAGAGGATGCATCAAAATTGGAAGCAAGCCAAAATATAGATAAAGACATATATTTAAAACACTTATCTACAGAAAATGAATTAAAAGACAAAAAAAGAGCAGGTCTCCTGATTTGACAGATACATGTTGAAGGATTTATAGTGTACTCTGTGAGTGTGCACGAGCATGTGTGCTTGTGTTTAGCAATAAATAGTATCAAAGCATTTTGACTGCAGACATTAGTCCCAAAAGGCTATGACCAGATCCCTGCAATTTCCAGCTAATACTCCATTAATATCTTCAACAAATACTTTGTTCCCTTGATTTTCCTAAAATGAATTTTACAAAAACACCATCATGATGTTAAGGATTATCTCGCAATGCAGATGAGTGTGTACACTGATCGTTGGTTGTTTGATTAGATTTTTTAGCCTGATTTCCCTTGCCATAGAGAGAAGATGCCGAACAAGCCCAGGAGTGAAAATTGATTGTACAAATTAAGGATTCATAGAAGATGTGAAACAAGTATCTGATCTACATTGTGTGGACTACCTTTGTTGGATATCGTGTTACTTATCTATTGCTTTAAAAATATGACCCTCAAAACTTAGCAGATAAATATAACATGCCAATTATTGTCTCATGGTTTTTGTGGGTCAGAAATTGAGGAGAAACTTCACTGGGTGACAGTGAATCAAGGTGTATCACGAGATTACAGTCAAGACGTGTCACCAGAAGCTTCAACTGAAGGATAATCCACTTGCAAGTTCACTCCATATAGTTGCGGCAGTTCTCACTGTCTATTGGCAGGAAACCTAAGTTCCTCACCATACAAACTTTTCCTTAGCTGACCTGGGTCCCTTGGTTACATGGTAGGTAGCCCCTACCACGAGGTGAGTGATGAGTGATGGCATGTAAATATAGATGTTGATACAGATACAGATGTGGACGAGAGGATTAAATTCAAGAAAAAGGCTTCTTTCCTTTGTAACTTAATTTCAAAAGTTGACATACCATCACTTCTCCTATATTTTGTTGGTTCTCTAAACTAACCTGGGTACAATATGGGAAGGGACTACAAAAGGATGTATTGGAGGAGGCATGTGTAATTAGAGATCATTGTATGGTGATCAAAAATAATGTTTTTTAATCTGGCATCTGAAAATTTGTAGTTGTTTGTTAATTGTTAATACAACAATAATGAAAGAATATAAGCAAAGACATAGAAGACATAATAAGTCTTGGCTTTTCAAGTACAATAAAATTCTAATAGTCTCATTTTCAGAAATAAGTTGAGGCCCAGAGTCTTACTTGGTGTGAAAAAATAAGTAGTGTTAATCAATATGTACCTTCCCTGTGATATTTCACTGCATAACCAACTACCCCAAAATAAGTGTCTGAAGCAACACTTGTTATTTTTCACAATTTTCTGGTGAGGCTACACAATGATTGTGGTTTGAACCAATTTTGCTCATTTCCTTGGGCAACGGTGGCTCAGATGAACCTTAATGGTATAGAATAGCCTCACTCAGAGGTCAGGCTGTAGGCTCATGTTATCTGGGGTGACAAGGGTGACTTGGCCAGGTGTCTCTTTTTATCTAGACAGTTAGCCTACACTCATTGCCGTGGGTATAGTCAAAACATTCCCAGGGTTAGCAAGAGATAAGAAGACTTACTTTTTCCCAAGATTCTTTTCCAATTTGTTCTGGCATTATATTTGCTACTGTCTGTTCTCAAAGTCAGTCTTATACACTCTGCCTCTTGATTCAAAGGGCTGCAAAGTCCTATTGCAAATGGGCATGAATATAGAGATGGGGAAAATTGGTTACTAATTTTGTTGTCAATGAACTTTCCAATTCTTGTCAACACCAATCTATGATTTCTAGAAACAATCTAAGAAGGTGGATAATGTTGCCTCGGTGGGAGCACACTCCCACCCAGAAAAGGGAAGAATGAAACTAGGGTTTCCATGGAGTAATTTAATTTGAAAAGTCATGCTGAAGAGCAGGAGAGGGACTGGCAACAGAGACACAAAGATAAAAAGATAAAGCCAGTACAATGGTAAATTCCTTAATTGATTTACTGTGGGCAACTGAGGTTGGGTCCAATCAGGACCTTCCAAGGACATATGCACTGAGTCTCTGAGGCATTAAATCATGGAATAGAAGAGGGGAGCTTTTTCTACCAACAATCACACTCCCACTGGTCAAGGTGTCAAGGGCAGCCCCATGGCATGAGTGCCCTCACACTCTCAGGTGGTTCTAACATTAATATGTGGTAATATGTGGGTTTCCTCATGTGTAAACCTCAATATAGTTAAGAAATTCCCATGAAAGAAAACAAGATATGCACAGTGCAGCTTAGAGGCTGGTTACCACACCAGTGCCTAGGGGAAAATGTGGACCAAGTATTATGTGGAGCATAAAATATTTCTAAACAGCATTTGAGCATAGTTATCACATTTTGTGTAAAGGAACTATGCAAAACTTGTTATATGTGTTACCTCATCTAACCCCCACTACCACAGTCAGAGAAATTAAATAACTTCGCAAAGCCACAGAATTAGTGAAAGAACTGAGATTTGAAGGTGGGTTTTCTAATACCAAAGTCTGTGCTTTTTCAATGTACTTTACTTCCTAAAATTCTTGTATGTATATGTGTGGGGTGGGGTATGTTCCTTTTTTGTGGGGGATATAGATGGAGTGGAGGTTATCAGGCATGGATAGAGACTATGGGTTCTATCTCATTGCTTTATAATGCGATGTAGTGAATCTTTTATAATTTAGTCATTGAAAAAAGAAAACCAACAAACAGGTTTATTTAGAGACCTTCCATGATAGAAATTAGGGAGATATGCAGCCAGACACATACAAATTGATAGTAACTGGGTTGGGACTATTTTTTCTCATCAGAATGAAGTTGTCTGATAATTTTTTCTATCAGGCCACATAATTCCTGGTTCCTCAAGTAAGCGAATAGGCAGGCAGGGAAATAAGGAAATGAGAGATATTTTAAGATATTGTGGGGATACCACATTTGAATGGAAATTGTATTTCCATGATTGTACAGGTTCTAAAAAAGCTGGTTTACCCACCAGTGCTTCAGCCAGAACTCCCCATCAATGATCATTTCTTCACATCTTTCAGTGAAATGAAAACTGATGGACATAATGATGGCCCTAATATATTTTGAGACCATCAAAATGTCTTCTGGGTTATCATGGCATGAAATAACTCTCAGCATAGTTTTCTCATTGATTTTATTTTAAGGTTTGAATATTACTGGTTCATTTATCATACATATAACTTCATTAACCCTAAGATTAGATTAAAAAGAAAACTTGATTCTCTAGCTGCACAATGAAATAGAGAATTACTACAGAAGCAGTTAAGTGTATATGTGTTGCTTTCATGAATGAACAAAAGAGGTCAAATAGAGAAACCTACTGAATTTTATTGCTGTCTCATAAAGAGTGTATATAGCACCCATAAAGAAAATGGTGGGAAAGTAAATTATTTACTGTGAGAACCTTGGCTGTGAAATCATTTATATATCACTAAGGGATTTGCATACAGTGGGGGAAGGAGAGCCTGAGAATCACATTTCTATGCCTTCCTTTACTTTTCCACCTGAGTATAAGCTTCTTAGATTTTAGACACACGATGAAAACGTCTATCACGAATTTTCTCAGGGATAATTGCTGAATGGATTTCTGATATTTTTAAATTTTAATTATAGTTTTCTTTATTCTTTAAGCAATATAATGGACTTTCTAGCATTTTGAGTGTGCTTAAAACTGTATTACCAGGCACTTCAAGTGTATTTTATGTAAATTGAAACATTTATTAAATACCAACCATGGTGTGCCTTAGAAAATACACGTACATTAGAAGCAGAAGAGTCATGTCACCTGGAAATAGACTATGGGTGATGTGAGTTTTCCTTACCATTTAATGATACTCGATGAAGAGTTCTGCATTCTTGGAGAGTGTTCAGAGGAAAGAGAAAAATCATTTTGCAAACTAGATTGCTTCTTCTCTGAAAAGTAGAATGGCAATCTATGATTTATGCTTTTTAAAGCCACTAAATGTTAATATCTTGGCACAGTTGAGGAAGAACAACAAAGAAACATCTTTAGAAGTGTGAAATCCCATCTTTGTGGCATAGCACATTAGAGTTTACAAAATGAGTTCACCTACATCGTTTCAAACTCGAAGGAGATGCTGGTATTAGAAATAAACGTTGTCATTCTCACTTTACAAATGGAAAAGTGGAGACTGGGGGAGCAGACATTTCCAAAGTCACAGAGAGAGGCAGGGCAAAACTGGAGCTGGAATTGATTTATTTTGTTTTGTACAGTATTTACTTAGGGGCAACCTCCCTCCATCCAGTCTGTTTCGAGTACACAGTGATGAGCCCTCTTCCTCTCTCTCTCTCTCTCTCTTTCTACTCCAACTTTTCTTCCCAAACCTGTAAATCCAGTGGTTATTATAATACAAAAATTAATGAAAATTATGGAAACATGAAATATATTTGAAATGAAGATGATTTTTGTTTTTATGAAATGAATTTGAATGTTTTTGGAGTACCTAATTAAGGGTTTCCAACGAATTTTTGTGTAGGATAACAGTAAAGGTTAGAATACATACTAATTTGAAAATTACTTTCAGATTGTTTTATAATGTCTCACCCCGCTGAAATGATAAAAATGTATTAGGTTCCGAATTTTCAACAAATTTCTTAATACAAAAGTGTTACCAGGAGATTAAAATAAGGAGGAAAGGAGCCTTGGTTCTAATCCAAATATTGGCGAATAAATACAGTATGTGTTTTATGTGAAACTAAAGTATTTAAAATACTGTAAAAGGCAATGTTAAGGCTTGATTTTTGTTTAAATCTTGATATTCTCATATCAACTTAAGCTTAGTTCTCTTCAAAATTACAATAAAGTACGTCACCCACATTTATTCTTGCAGACATGTGCTATTTCCATGATTCTTGTGCATTCTACACATGCCTTGAACACAAGGAAAAACTCATGTACACCTGGAGAATGGATGTATGTTTATTGAACCCTAATTTCTTTAAACCTAGAATGGAAATTAATAATACAGATATAAGCTATTTATTTCTTAAAGAAAAAAGAAATCATACATTTATTTAGCATAAAATTCCTTTCTTTCAAATTTGGAAAATATTTTAAAATAAAGAACATTGCCTATCGAGGACAAGAACTCATAAATTATTCTTCTGTGACTCCTTGGGAACTAGAAATGTGCTAATACTTATTGCGCATACATTATGTGCTTAGTGTCTACCAGACTGTAGACTTTTAATTTTAAATTCTGTTTATATTTGATTGATTTGTCCCCGTTCCATATATATACATGTATAGGGATATGTGATAAATGAGATGTGTGTGCATGTGTCTGATGCACACGTTTATATAATTTTACTAACCTACTGACAGAACTGCTCTGTATTTTCTTCCACATTGTAAAATAAGGCTAATAGGTTTTTGTGAATATTGAGAAGCTTAATATATGTAAAACGCTAACAAAGAGGAAATACTAAGTTCTAGCATTTTTAATTATCATCAAATAGTTTTAACCAAATGATGCGGAAAGCTGTATATTTAAATTTATTTCATTATCAACTGATTTTTATTAATCTCCCTTTCAATGTAGAAAAGGAATTTCTGAATTCTTAAAGTTGCTTTCTGAATTCTTAAAGTTGATATTTTTAATATTCTCGGTAAATAAACTCACAAAATAAATCACCAAAACGCTTGGAATCATAAATTCATTCTCTGACCATTTATTTTCACATGAAATACTGACAAGGAACTGTAATAGATGAACACATAAAAATTATTTTTGACAAATAAATACAGATCGTTTGCCAAACAGAAATTGAGATCACTCTGGGAAATAATGACATGAGTTAGATGGAATATCTTCCATGAAACTATTAAGTTAGCTTTGTTCCGATTTTTTGTTCTTATTAAGAGACCATATGAACCAATTCAATACACACTAGGTTATCAAGATCTCAATTTTTTAAAAAAGTTATTTAAGTTTACTTATTTTGAGAGAGAGAATGAGTAAGCACGAGTGGGGTACGTGGAGAGAGAGAGTGAGAGAGAATTTCAAGCTGACTCTGTGCTGTCAGCACGGAGCACGACGTGGGGCTTGAACCCACGAACTGTGAGATCATGACCTGAGCCAAGATCAAGAGTCAGATGCTTAACCAACCAAGCCATCCAAGTGCCCCCAAGCTCTCAATTTTAATTTCTTCTTAATTTCCCTTTTTGATTAATGTGAAGATACTAATTTGTACACTAAACAGTAGATATATTTTTGCAATTTGTGTTTTGCAATTAGTGTTTTTGTCTGCTGAGAAAACTAATAGAAAGTTTCTTATTTATACCCTTTACCCTCCTATATTTTCCTGTTTTTATAGATGCACCATGTAAATGAAAGGGAAGACACACATATCACACATTGAAGAAGTGTAAATACTAAGATAATTGTCAGATATTGTCAAAAAATAGGTTACTCAGCACATTTCAATTTCATATATTAAGAGAGCTATGAGGAGATATTTGGTTTAAATGAGATATACTGATATAAATGCCAATTTTTCCTTCTTTTTTTCATATACTTTTATCAAAATACAAGATACCATGCAATATTTTAGAAAGTTAATCCTTGGCTGAGCTTACTCTTTTAAGATAAAAGATACTGTGACCATTCAAAAACAAAGATGTTAACAAAGATATTAACTAGAGAAACTATAGACATTTCAAATTTGAAATTGTGATGGAAAAATATTTCAAATGTCTCTGCATGTGTCATGTGTTTGTAGATGTGATGGTCACAGAATTGTCGACAACTACCTTTTCATAAGATTGGGCCATAACAAGAATTTCCACCAGCTTTTCTCTAGAGAGGTGACTAGTGGAGTTATCCACTTCCCAGTTAAATCACCAAACATTTGCTCCCATAGCTCACACCTTACTATTAAATCAGTTACAATTCATTTAATGCAAGTGATGTTTGGGATAGGATCAATGACATATTTAATTAGGGTATCAAACGTTTCTTCAGTTCTTTCTTATTTTTCATAGTACATAGGTAAATGGATTTCAAGTAAATTTGATTTTAACTTGGTTCTAATTTATTTTTAGGACTTCTTATAATTGTTCAGGTTCTTGAAAAATCTATTGAACAATTTCCAGTGGTTGATTGGCTCCAGTGGAACGATGTTCCGGTGACTATGGATTTTTCTAGTGATGTTAATATTTATAGATCATTACATAAATTTTACAACGTGCTCTCCTCCTGTAATTTTGTAACTTCCTTTTCAAAATGACCATGTGATTTACAGAAACTGTGATACAAGAAAGTGAACAAACTGGTCTTCAACCACAGATGAAAAAGATCAGAATTAAAATACACATCCTTGTCTTCCAATGCTACATCCTGGGCCTTATTCCCATAGCATGGTTGCTTGGAGTCATTCTTTTGGCATGTATCTCTATATAGATAGACAGAGGTATACACATATAGATATATAAATATATATGCCAGCAATCGCCATTTCAAAATCATAAGAAGTAAGTGTTGATATCACAACTTTATGTGAAACTTTTGGAAAAGGAGTTTTAGCTCCACCATAGATATGGTCCATTCTCAAACTTTTATCTTACAACAACACAGTACTACTCTGAATTTCATACAATTTGACCGTGTTGTGAAATATCAAATATACTCATGCCAGGACATACGGAGAGCTATGGCAGGATCTGGACTTAAGTCTAATACATTTTGAAATCTACTAGTTTATCAAATACATTCTTCTAAAAGAATCATCACTCTTAATCTTTAAACCTGCAAGCTAAGGACGCCCCTTTAAAAAAATGTTTAGTTATATTTCTAAGTCAACCAACAATTTTTCCGGGAGTGAGTTAGTTACCGTACTTTACCTGGTTTGCTGAAGCTCCCTGCCCCGTATTAAATGTGATTTGTTGGTTTTTCTGGGACATCCGGCAAGACGATGGCTAGGGTCTTTCTTTAAACCACAAAATCTCTAGGTAAATATAAAAATACATTTTTTAGGGATTTTTTTATGCTTCAAAAGTGGTATTTTTTAGGGTTTATGCTATTATGCAAAAGTTCTGTGTCCAAAATTTTCCTAAGCACAAAAGACTCGGGGAGCTTTGAAACCAGGAATGAATAATATCACTAGTAGAATTAATTCAGTTCACTAAATATATACAAGTATTCACCAAGTAAAGAAGTCTGCCTACACTTAACATAATTGCTCAGTTCCAACGTTTTACAAAAATGAAAGGGTTAAAGTATTCTTCTATTTCAAATAACAGAATGAGTGTTCACTAACTTAAGAGTAAAAAGAGAAAAGAATATCGTTCATTTTTGGTTTCTGTTTTTGCTTCAAAAGTGATGGTTTAAAGAGATCGTTTGCTTATTATTAACTTTTAAAGGATTGAGCAGGGAATTGAGTCCTAAATATGCAATAAATGCAAATTGATGAAAATCTCTTGGGTGGTCAGAGTCAATATTTGAGTGTATATCTCTTGAGACAGGCCAAGAGTCTCTATCCCCAGAGCCTGAGTGACTAAACCATAGTCTAGTGTGTGACCATCACTGTTTCAGGACAAGACGAGTCTATTTGTCAAGGGTGGACTTGGACTGATAAAATTCATCAGACTAGGAAGAAAATTAAACAGAAAATTGATTCATTTATAATGAGAAATAGAGCCTCTGAGGAAGCACTCTTGGATACAACAAATTCATTCAATATGTGCAAGATGAATTTGCATAGTTCTCTTATGATTCATTATGTATTGATATGAAAATGTCAGTTTTAAGGACATTTTTCTCATTTCCATATTCTTTGGGAAATCTTCACTGAAGTCTCTCCCCTCATTTCCCATAATGTGATATCCTCTTTCTCCACCTCCCCAAAGGGGAAACAAAATAAAATATTGTTGACAAGTGTAAGCTCTATTGTGCCAATTTTTAAACCTGCATCTATTGTGAGAACATTCAGACAAATTTCCACCTAAAAATAATTTAATTCTGTGCTTGCATATATCTTATTGCATTTTGCCTGACAGTTCATTATGTGTGGTTTTTGTTTCTTTTGGATTTTAGCTGCATTAACCCTTGTAGGTGCCTTTATTCCAGTGCACAGAATGGTTGCTGTACCTCTGTTATGTCCATTCACAGTCTGTGGCAATCGCTTCTCTTCTAGGGTTGATGTTTCTCACCTAGGGCCATGTCAGCTCCCCGTACGTAAGTACACATGATCCCCCTTCTCACACACACTAAAAATCTCATAGAAAATTTATTACCTTTGTTGATGAAGCATGAGATTCTGTTTTATTTTAAATAATGCATGTACACAAAGAAGAGTCTAGTGTATTTTATTATTCTTATTCTAATGTTTCAACAGCCTTCAAATTTAACGAGTCTTTATTTTTGTTTTAATTTATTTAACGTTTATTTATTTTTGAGAAGGAGAGAGAGACAGAGAGAGAGAGTGAGCAGGGGAGGGACAGAGAGAGGGAGACAGAGGATCCGAAGGAGGCTCCTCACTGTGAGCATAGAGCTCCATGCAGGGCTCAAACTCAGGACAGTGAGATCATGACCTGAGTCAAAATCAAAAGTTGGCTGCTTAACTGAGCCACACAGGCGTCCCTAATGAATGTCTTTAATAAAATGTTTTGGTTTGATAGGGAACAACCATTTTAGCATAATCCTAAAATTTTGGCTTGTCCATTTATGGGCACTAAGAAATCCAACTATTTATTGTTTCTCATGAAAAAATCTTGGCTAAGACTGTTTCCGTGTTTCTTTTTTTTTTAAGTTTATTTATTTATTTTTGAGAGAGAGGGAGAGAGAGAGAGAGAGAGAGAATCCCAAGCAGGATCTGCACTGTCAGCGTAGAGCCAGATGTGGGTCTTGAACTTATGAACCGTGAGATCATGACCTGAGTGGAACTTGGATGCTTAACTGACTGAGTCACCCAGTTGCCCCTCTTTTCATGTTTCTATATTAGTTGTCAACATCTGAGAAAAATGTTGAAGATTATCAATAACTTTTCTTTGTTGGCAGGGCACAGTTAGTAGTAGTCGGAAAAGAGAACTTGCAAACACTTTGTATTCTCTAATCCAAATTTTTTTTTTCATTTATACCTGGGGTGGAAATAGAGATTCTAACAATAGATTCAATAAAGTATCTAACACAGAAATTAATTTCCACTTTTAACTCAGTTGTTAACGATGAAATTTTAGAGTCTAAAATGCAGTTTCGTTCTTTTATAATATGCTAAATGTGTTCAGGATGATATAAGCACAGTATCAATATAATAACCTACACTAATCTCATGATCAATCCTGCTTCAGCTGATAGAGACATAGTTAATATTATCTCAATGAAAGTTTTTGTATAACTGATCAAAAAACCATTAAAATTGCAGTTGTACATTCTATGAGTTATCTAATGGAAACTTTAGCATTGCAATTAGGATGAAGTTATTCCAGTGACCTTGGAAGCTCTAACTACATAGTTCTCCATAAATACCCTTTCCTTGTGAGTTCACCCAAGGGAATTATATGCAAAATAATAACAAACTGTACTTTATTATGAGGTGAAATTACTGCTCCGATCACACCATAGAATCCTATTAATTTTGACTGGATCATGTGAAAGATACTTTTGGCTAACCTTAGACTAATTAGCCCAGTATCAGAGCAAGCTATTTTCCCAAGTCAGTGCTGTACGATTTCCTGAGAACATTCTAATATTTTTCTCAGGGGAACTGTCAACAGGCATGCCGTTCCTTTCGCACTTCCTCAAGGACATAGGTATGTTCCTGTCTGAAGACCTTTGCATTGTTGCCCTTTCCTCTGTCCCCTAGCTTTCTGTTTGTCTTAATCTCGCACTTTCGTCGGGTCCTGATTAAAATTGCATCAACTTCGAGACCTTTCCTAGCCACTCAACTCAAATTCACCACTGTTGAATCCACCTACCTCTTTAAATTTCCTATTTCCCTTCTCTTACTTTTCTGATTGTTAGTTATAGGTGCAAATTCCTAAGACATCATATATTTCATTTATTTGTCTTATGTATTAATTCTTCTTCTAAGAGAATATCCCCTAGACAAAGACGGGGAGTCCAATGTATTATCTCCAGATAATGCAATATACAAAATGTTACTAGGTCTCACCTGGGAGTCACTGGCTTTCAACCAACCCTATGGACCTTGGTAGCTCAATCTTCATAGCCCACGACACATAATAGTTATTCAATAAATAATTTGTTATGGGTGGATAAATTGCTTTCATTTATTTTTTTGTCTTCTATTGGAATAGTAATGCATACATCTTTATGAAAATCCTCCCTTTCCAAAAGTAATCATATATTTTTTCCCACAAATAACATGTCTTTGTAAATGTTTATGCATAAATACAAGTATTTATATATACAGAAGTATATATTATACACAAATGGGAGCATAGCATAATAAGGTGGCAATATATCTTGGAAATTATGCTTTAATATATGGACATCTATAGTGTTTTTTTTAACAACATTATATGTCATCATTTGTGTGGATGTATCATGAATTGTTTAATCTCTCTAGGGCTTTTTTATGAATATTTGATATAGTGTTATTAATAATTAATGATTGACTCAGATTATTTTAAATAGAATAGCCTTCTGTATGGAGGTAGAAAACAGAGACAATTTTGGTTAGGATGATAAGAAGATACTAAATTGGCGACACCTGAGTCAAGATCTGAAGGAAGAAAGGGAACGAGACAGAAAGGAATCTAGAACACAGATTTCTAGCAGTGGAAATAACAAGCGCAAAGACCTGGAGACAGGAAGATATTTCTGATGTGTTTGGGAAAGGTTGACAAGAACGAGTTGGCTTTTGCAAGTTTTCCTGAGGAAAAAGTTGGAACAATCCTAGGAAATTGTAAGCTGTGCTTTCTGGAGAATGATACCTGGAAACAAAACAAAACAAAATGAAAAAGATTACTAGGCTTAGGAAAATGTTATTTAAAAAAAAAATACTTGCACAGGGGCACCTGGGTGTTTCAGTCAGTTAAGTGTCTGACTTCTGCTCAGGTCATGATCTCATTGTTCATGAGTTTGAGCCCCCATCAGGGGGCTTTATACTGACAGTGCAGAGCCTGCCTGGGTTTCTCTCTTTCCCCCTCTCTCTACCACTACCCTACTTGCTCTCTCTCTCTCTCTCTCTCAAAATAAATAAAAAAATAAAAGTGTGCACTATGTTCTGCTTCTCTGCCTCGGGCTCATTACCTTAAAAACATATGTAATAGTTTGGGCTAACATGGTCTCTGGAGCCTTCTCCATAGCTGATATTGTATACATTAATAAACATATTTTTAAATATTGTAAATTTCTAAATTCTCATGAAAAGAAAGTGAAAAAACAAGCTATCAAAATTTATCGTGGGAGTTGGTAGCAAAGAAGAGACTCAAACTTGAAAGTTTCTAAGAGAAGAATCTATGGATTATATCACAGCTGTATTACAGGAGCATTTAAGTCTTTGATCATAATTAGGCGCATCCATTTTTGCAAGAAGGAAGACATCAATCAGCCTTTCGCCTGGATGGACACTGTCATATTTCTGATTTCCAAGTACCTGAGGTTAACACATTGTCTCCTAATGAACACGGTTTTCCTACCTTTTTAGTTAACAGATGTCTGGTCACTGTGATGTACATAACATGTACCTAGAACAAGACAACTAAACCAGTATCTGCCCAGGAGTTTTCTATCAGGTGTCTAAGAAAGAAAGTGCTCTTTGTGAGGTGGATAAAGTGGTGAGATGTGACTATTGGGAGACTCTCATGACTACCATATACAGAGAGAGTCTGTCCAAAGAATGGAAAGAGACAAAGAAGCGTTCTTAGAATCATTAGGCCCAGCCAACCCTAAAGTCTACTATATGTACTTTTCCATTACAAGGGTCAGTAAAAAACTACTTCATTGCATCATTCCCTTCCTTCCTGCCTTCCTTTCATTCTCTCTCTTTATTTTGGCTTATTTGATGTTATTTTATTTTAAGTTTATTTATTTTCAGAGAGAGAGAGAGAGAGAGAGAGAGAGAGAGAGAGAAGGCATGAGCAGGGGAGGGGCAGAGAGAGAGAGAGAAAGAGAATCCCAAGAAGGCTCTGTGCTGTCAGCATAGAGTCTTTTGGCTTATTTTAAACTGGGTCTTTGTTACTTTGTTATTTTAGGAGAAAACTAAAGTCTCCTAAAAACTAATTTATTAATCTATCTAATATTTAATCTAGTTTCACATCTGTTTTATAGCCTGTGCCTAGAATACTATCTAGGAAATAAATACTGCTGAACAATAAATGAATTTGCTCAGGATACAATCAAGCCTTAGTCACTTGGATGTATTTCTTTCCCTGTAATATCATTTCATACATTTCTGTTTTGATCTTCACCTCAGAAGCCCATCTTACCCCTCTTATTACCAGGTCCTTGATAGATAAATCACTGTAACTGATTTGATAACATTAATTAAATAATTCTTATATACCTAAATTTAATATTTATTGCAAAGTTTGAAACACAAAGCTCTGTGTTTGGTACTGAAGACAAGAACTTTTAGATTTGACCTAAATGTTTGCCAATGCGTGAGAGATTTTTATGAAACTGTTAGAAAGTAGAATAACATAGATTGACAGCTCTAGCTAAAGAAGAAAAGGATGAAAGTTTGTTTGATGTTTAATAAATATTATTAAACAACCTCTAATTTATTAAACAACCTCTAAGATGGCTAACGTGCTAATATCTCTAACACCTGATAGTACAACCATAGGACATGCATGGGATAAAGGCTCTGAAAGAGAAATGAAAGCAAGAACAGTTTGAAACAAAGAACTTTCTGGAAACAATATTTCCTGTGTCCACTGCATTCCATATGACCTGTCTGCAATTCATATTATAGGCATAGAGGTCACCAGTAAGAGGTTATAGGAGGTCTTTTTGCCTCGGTTCACCTAGGCATTTCTCATATTGCAATTATAATAATATTCCTAAAAAACACACGTTGACTTATTGCTCCCAGTCTTAAGCCTTTCAAAAACTGACCTCAGTACAAATTCCCACTCCTCTCCCCTGCCTCTTTAGACTCTCTCTCACCACCTATCCCCTGTCACTAAGCCATCTCAAATACTGTTAGGGCTATAAACACATGTTGTTTAGTTTGTAATATTTTTCATGCTCCTCTCCTCCTGGTCAAAGACCTTTTTATCATTCAGGACTCTGTTTACCATTTTTCTCCCCATCTCATCCCCTGCAGATTTCTCGATGGCAAGAATTTAGAATAATGACCCTGCATCCCTGGTACCTAGCACTTGGAAAACATTCAGTTAGTTTTTGTTGAGTGGATAAATCAATGAATGAGTGAATGAATGATTACTGACAAAGATTAACTTGCATTTCATCTCAGACCTTGATGCATCTCTCTTGGCTATTTTTAGGTTCACCCCTAGTTAGAGAAAGAGTGCAAGATTCAGTGGTTTTCCGAGGTTTCATTTAGCTTTTGTTTTGCCTTGAAAAGTAAATTGTGCTTTTTTTTTTTTTTTTGCCTTGCTAGATATCAAAATGGTTCTAATCACACCTGGAAAAAGCAGAATGATATCTATAACCTCAAAATAAAATTGTAAAAACATTCTGCCTGTTTCCTCATCTGTGTTTTCAGCTCAGCAGCAGAAAATGCAAGCTTTTTGTCATCTCCACTTTCTGTCACTGAAGATAATAGCAATGCTTGGTTAATGGTTCAAGGAAAAGAAAATGAACCCACCGAGTTCTCTGTTTTATTTATTCTATTATGATATTTTATAGCATGCAATTTCACTTATGGCACTATTTATCATTAAGTACTATACTATAAGTGATGTGACAGAACTTGAAATAATGAGAAAATATAAACATAATATTTTATCTGTTTTAACCTCATATTTGGACTGGAAAGAGTGCTAAGGCATCTATCTGAAGGTGGAATTTTTAGGGGATACTGACAATTAACGTATTGAAAGAGTCTAGAGAAAATACTCATTCTCAGGTCATTTAAACAGGTAAACTAGTAGCCATTCGTCCCCTCTGATTAATCTTAGAGGCCATAAATATATTTGTTAAAATCACATGAGATATTATACTACTTCCTGCCAAAAATATCTTTCAAAATATTCCTGTGCCTGTAAGTATTTCGATATTAAGCGTATTTCCGCATATTTTAAGTAGTTTATATATTTTTTTCCATTTGTTGTCATTCACATGAGCTAGTGGAATCATAACTCTTTTACAATTAGCAGCCTGTCTCTCCATTCACGATCATTCTCAAATTGTCTAGTTAATTTCTTTATGTTGAATTCACAGTGTAAAATATTATTTCTCCTGTTGACCCTCATTCTCTTTTGACAGCCAGCAAGCTCCACAAGCATCAATTAAGTGACTCTCACTTGTAAATCTCCTCAAATATATTAAGTGAAAATAAATTTATTGGCTCACACTTATGGGCTTAAGTTAGTGTAGCTGGATTCAGTGACTCAATTTTTTTTTTTTTTTTTTATATTTCTTTCTCCAAGGTCTTCTGCTCTTTGGGTTTCAGATGGTAGCTTCTCATAAAGCTAGGTTCCAGATTCAGATCCAGCAGGAAAAGATTCACTCTATTTCAACAATCCCAACAAAAATCTTACTGTATGTTCCTAATGCTTGCTGGATCACATGTCTCTCCCTGAAGCAAAGATGTTATCCAAAATAATCAAATATTCAGTAGTCAGACTTCAGTTATTAAGAAGACCGGTGAAGTAATGTATGAGTACTTCAAATGATGATGATGATAATAATAATAATAATGTTCAAAAGAGATAAAGTATAATACTTCAACGCAATTTTGTGCCAATGATTTGAATATACATATGTCAAGAAATATATTCTTAGAAATGTAGAATGATTTGTGTTTTTCTTACTAAGGCAGATATGTGCTAATCACACTGTCCCAAATTACCCTAAATATGATATATAGTAGCTTTTTCCTTTAATCACAAAGTTATTTTTTCACCGTTTACTAATACAAACAAGACAAAGTTTCTAAATAAATTATTGACAAAATAAATAAAACAAAACAAAAGTCTTGGAGACATTGATATATAGCAAATTGGGCAAGTTGCTATTATCTAAACCTATATTTCATCCTGGTGACCTATGCAAAAATAACTGTATTGAAACCTACAAAAATGATGTTATTGATATTCATGAAAATTTCTAATTTATACTCTGCTAGAAAATATATTTTATTTTATTTTTTTTATTTTTTTTATTTTTTTTTTATGAAATTTATTGACAAATTGGTTTCCATACAACACCCAGTGCTCATCCCAAAAGGTGCCCTCCTCAATACCCATCACCCACCCTCCCCTCCCTCCCACCCCCCATCAACCCTCAGTTTGTTCTCAGTTTTTAAGAGTCTCTTATGCTTTTCCTCTCTCCCACTCTAACCTCTTTTTTTTTTTTTCCTTCCCCTCCCCCATGGGTTCCTGTTAAGTTTCTCAGGATCCACATAAGAGTGAAACCATATGGTATCTGTCTTTCTCTGTATGGCTTATTTCACTTAGCATTACACTCTCCAGTTCCATCCACGTTGCTACAAAGGGCCATATTTCATTTTTTCTCATTGCCACATAGTACTCCATTGTGTATATATACCACAATTTCTTTATCCATTCATCAGTTGATGGACATTTAGCCTCTTTCCATAATTTGGCTATTGTTGAGAGTGCTGCTATGAACATTGGGGTACAAGTGCCCCTATGCATCAGTACTCCTGTATCCCTTGGATAAATTCCTAGCAGTGCTATTGCTGGGTCATAGGGTAGGTCTATTTTTAATTTTCTGACGAACCTCCACACTGCTTTCCAGAGCGGCTGCACCAATTTGCATTCCCACCAACAGTGCAAGAGGGTTCCCGTTTCTCCACATCCTCTCCAGCATCTATAGTCTCCTGATTTGTTCATTTTGGCCACTCTGACTGGCGTGAGGTGATACCTGAGTGTGGTTTTGATTTGTATTTCCCTGATAAGGAGCGACGCTGAACATCTTTTCATGTGCCTGTTGGCCATCTGGATGTCTTCTTTAGAGAAGTGTCTATTCATGTTTTCTGCCCATTTCTTCACTGGGTTATTTGTTTTTCGGGTGTGGAGTTTGGTGAGCTCTTTATAGATTTTAGATACTAGCCCTTTGTCCGATATGTCATTTGCAAATATCTTTTCCCATTCCGTTGGTTGCCTTTTAGTTTTGTTGGTTGTTTCCTTTGCTGTGCAGAAGCTTTTTATCTTCGTAAGGTCCCAGTAATTCACTTTTGCTTTTAATTCCCTTGCCTTTGGGGATGTGTCGAGTAAGAGATTGCTACGGCTGAGGTCAGAGAGGTCTTTTCCTGCTTTCTCCTCTAAGGTTCTGATGGTTTCCTGTCTCACATTTAGGTCCTTTATCCATTTTGAGTTTATTTTTGTAAATGGTGTGAGAAAGTGGTCTAGTTTCAACCTTCTGCATGTTGCTGTCCAGTTCTCCCAGCACCATTTGTTAAAGAGGCTGTCTTTTTTCCATTGGATGTTCTTTCCTGCTTTGTCAAAGATGAGTTGGCCATACGTTTGTGGGTCTAGTTCTGGGGTTTCTATTCTATTCCATTGGTCTGTGTGTCTGTTTTTGTGCCAATACCATGCTGTCTTGATGATGACAGCTTTGTAGTAGAGGCTAAAGTCTGGGATTGTGATGCCTCCTGCTTTGGTCTTCTTCTTCAAAATTCCTTTGGCTATTCGGGGCCTTTTGTGGTTCCATATGAATTTTAGGATTGATTGTTCTAGTTTCGAGAAGAATGCTGGTGCAATTTTTATTGGGATTGCATTGAATGTGTAGATAGCTTTGGGTAGTATTGACATTTTGACAATATTTATTTTTCCAATCCATGAGCAGGGAATGTCTTTCCATTTCTTTAAGTCTTCTTCAATTACCTTCATAAGCTTTCTATAGTTTTCAGCATACAGATCCTTTACATCTTTGGTTAGATTTATTCCTAGGTATTTTATGCTTCTTGGCGCAATTGTGAATGGGATCAGTTTCTTTATTTGTCTTTCTGTTGCTTCATTGTTAGTGTATAAGAATGCAACTGATTTCTGGACATTGATTTTGTATCCTGCAACTTTGCTGAATTCATGTATCAGTTCTAGCAGACTTTTGGTGGAGTCTATCAGATTTTCCATGTATAATATCATGTCATCTGCAAAAAGCGAAAGCTTGACTTCATCTTTGCCAATTTTGATGCCTTTGATTTCCTTTTGTTGTCTGATTGCTGATGCTAGAACTTCCAGCACTATGTTAAACAACAGCGGTGAGAGTGGGCATCCCTGTCGTGTTCCTGATCTCAGGGAAAAAGCTCTCAGTTTTTCCCCGTTGAGGATGATGTTAGCTGTGGGCTTTTCATAAATGGCTTTTATGATCTTTAAGTATGTTCCTTCTATCCCGACTTTCTCAAGGGTTTTTATTAAGAAAGGGTGCTGGATTTTGTCAAAGGACTTTTCTGCATCGATTGACAGGATCATATGGTTCTTCTCTTTTTTTTTGTTAATGTGATGTATCACGTTGATTGATTTGCGAATGTTGAACCAGCCCTGCATCCCAGGAATGAATCCCACTTGATCATGGTGAATAATTCTTTTTATATGCTGTTGAATTCGATTTGCTAGTATCTTATTGAGAATTTTTGCATCCATATTCATCAGGGATATTGGCCTGTAGTTCTCTTTTTTTACTGGGTCTCTGTCTGGTTTAGGAATCAAAGTAATACTGGCTTCATAGAATGAGTCTGGAAGTTTTCCTTCCCTTTCTATTTCTTGGAATAGCTTGAGAAGGATAGGTATTATCTCTGCTTTAAATGTCTGGTAGAACTCCCCTGGGAAGCCATCTGGTCCTGGACTCTTATTTGTTGGGAGATTTTTGATAACCGATTCAATTTCTTCGCTGGTTATGGGTCTGTTCAAGCTTTCTCTTTCCTCCTGATTGAGTTTTGGAAGAGTGTGGGTGTTCAGGAATGTGTCCATTTCTTCCAGGTTGTCCAATTTGTTGGCATATAATTTTTCATAGTATTCCCTGATAATTGTTTGTATCTCTGAGGGATTGGTTGTAATCATTCCATTTTCATTCATGATTTTATCTATTTGGGTCATCTTCCTTTTCTTTTTGAGAAGCCTGGCTAGCGGTTTGTCAATTTTGTTTATTTTTTCAAAAAACCAACTCTTGGTTTCGTTGATCTGCTCTACAGTTTTTTTAGATTCTATATTGTTTATTTCTGCTCTGATCTTTATTATTTCTCTTCTTCTGCTGGGTTTAGGCTGCCTTTGCTGTTCTGCTTCTATTTCCTTTAGGTGTGCTGTTAGATTTTGTATTTGGGATTTTTCTTGTTTCTTGAGATAGGCCTGGATTGCAATGTATTTTCCTCTCAGGACTGCCTTCGCTGCATCCCAAAGCATTTGGATTGTTGTATTTTCATTTTCGTTTGTTTCCATATATTTTTTGATTTCTTCTCTAATTGCCTGGTTGACCCACTCATTCGTTAGTAGGGTGTTCTTTAACCTCCACGCTTTTGGAGGTTTTCCAGACTTTTTCCTGTGGTTGATTTCAAGCTTCGTAGCATTGTGGTCTGAAAGTATGCATGGTATAATTTCAATTCTTGTAAACTTATGAAGGGCTGTTTTGTGACCCAGTATATGATCTATCTTGGAGAATGTTCCATGTGCACTCGAGAAGAAAGTATATTCTGTTGCTTTGGGATGCAGAGTTCTAAATAGATCTGTCAAGTCCATCTGATCCAATGTCTCATTCAGGGCCCTTGTTTCTTTATTGACTGTGTGTCTAGATGATCTATCCATTTCTGTAAGTGGGGTGTTAAAGTCCCCTGCAATTACCACATTCTTATCAATAAGGTTGCTTCTGTTTATGAGTAATTGTTTTATATACTTGGGGGCTCCGGTATTCGGCGCATAGACATTTATAATTGTTAGCTCTTCCTGATGGATAGACCCTGTAACTATTATATAATGTCCTTCTTCATCTCTTGTTACAGCCTTTAATTGAAAGTCTAGTTTGTCTGATATAAGTATGGCTACTCCCGCTTTCTTTTGGCTTCCAGTAGCATGATAAATAGTTCTCCATCCCCTCACTCTGAATCTAAAGGTGTCCTCAGGTCTAAAATGAGTCTCTTGTAGACAGCAAATAGATGGGTCTTGTTTTTTTATCCATTCTGATACCCTATGTCTTTTGGTTGGCGCATTTAATCCGTTTACATTCAGTGTTATTATAGAAAGATACGGGTTTAGAGTCATTGTGATGTCTGTATGTTTTATGCTTGTAGTGATGTCTCTGGTACTTTGTCTCACAGGGTCCCCCTTAGGATCTCTTGTAGGGCTGGTTTAGTGGTGACAAATTCCTTCAGTTTTTGTTTGTTTGGGAAGACCTTTATCTCTCCTTCTATTCTAAATGACAGACTTGCTGGATAAAGGATTCTCGGCTGCATATTTTTGCTGTCTAGCACCCTGAAAATCTCGTGCCAAGTCTTTCTGGCCTGCCAAGTTTCAAAAGAGAGATCAGTCACGAGTCTTATAGGTCTCCCTTTATATGTGAGGGCACGTTTACCCCTTGCTGCTTTCAGAATTTTCTCTTTATCCTTGTATTTTGCCAGTTTCACTATGATATGTCGTGCAGAAGATCGATTCAAGTTACGTCTGAAGGGAGTTCTCTGTGCCTCTTGGATTTCAATGCCTTTTTCCTTCCCCAGTTCAGGGAAGTTCTCAGCTATGATTTCTTCAAGTACCCCTTCAGCACCTTTCCCTCTCTCTTCCTCCTCTGGAATACCAATTATGCGTATATTATTTCTTTTTAGTGTATCACTTAGTTCTCTAATTTCCCCCTCATACTCCTGGATTTTTTTATCTCTCTTTTTCTCAGCTTCCTCTTTTTCCATAACTTTATCTTCTAGTTCACCTATTCTCTCCTCTGCCTCTTCCATCCGAGCCGTGGTGGTTTGCATTTTGTTTTGCATTTCCTTTAAAGCGTTTTTCAGCTCCTCGTGACTGTTCCTTAGTCCCTTGATCTCTGTAGCAAGAGATTCTCTGCTGTCCTGTATACTGTTTTCCAGCCCAGCGATTAATTTTATGACTATTATTCTAAATTCACTTTCTGTTATATTATTTAAATCCTTTTTGATCAGCTCATTAGCTGTTGTTATTTCCTGGAGATTCTTCTGAGGGGAATTCTCCCGCTTGGTCATTTTGGATAGTCCCTGGTGTGGTGAGGACCTGCAGGGCACTTCCCCTGTGCTGTGGTGTATAACTGGAGTTGGTGGGCGGGGCCGCAGTCCGTCCTGATGTCTGCCCCCAGCCCACCGCTGGGGCCACAGTCAGACTGGTGTGTGCCTTCTCTTCCCCTCTCCTAGGGGTGGGATTCACTGTGGGGTGGCGTGGCCCGTCTGGGCTACTTGCACACTGCCAGGCTTGTGATGCTGGGGATCTGGCGTATTAGCTGGGGTGGGAAGGCAAGGTGCACGGCGGGAGGGGGGGCAGGCTTAGCTCGCTTCTCCTTAGGTGATCCACTTCAGGAGGGGCCCTGTGGCAGCTGGAGGGAGTCAGATCCGCTGCCGGAGGTTTGGCTCCGCAGAAGCACAGAGTTGGGTGTTTGCGCGGAGCGAGCAATTTCCCTGGCCGGAACCGGTTCCCTTTGGGATTTTGGCTGGGGGATGGGCGGGGGAGATGGCGCTGGCGAGCGCCTTTGTTCCCCGCCAAACTGAGCTCTGTCGTCAGGGGGCTCCGCAGCTCACCCTCCCTTTGTCCTCCAGCCTTCCCGCTTTCCGAGCAGAGCTGTTAGCTTATGACCTCCCAGACGCTAAGTCGCGCTTGCTGTTGGAACACAGTCCGTCAGGCCCCTCCGCTTTTGCAAGCCGGACTCGAGGGCTCTGCTTGGCTGGCGAGCCGCCCCTCCGCCCCGACTCCCTCCCGCCAGTCCGTGGAGCGCGCACCGCCTTGCCGCCCTTCCTACCCTCTTCCGTGGGCCTCTCGTCTGCACTTGGGTCCGGTGACTCCGTTCTGCTAATCCTCTGGCGGTTTTCTGGGTTATTTAGGCAGGTGTAGGTGGAATCTAAGTCATCAGCAGGACGCGCGGTGAGCCCAGCGTCCTCCTACGCCGCCATCTTCCTGCCTCCTCCTAGCAATTCTTTAGTCTAGAAAATATATTTCAAAAACAATACTAGATTAGCATTTGAGTTTTTAAACCTGACTTTAATAAGAAGGTGGATATGTTTCCAAATGTCTAATTAATGATGTATTTCTGAAACATAGCAACTACATTATTCCTCTGCCATGTTATATGCAGTTATAAAATATTATAAAAGGCTTTTTTGAGGAAAATAATCTAGTATATTAATTAAGAAAATGTATGTCCATCCAACAAATTGCAAAAGTTTTGGTCATTCCAGTGTTTTCCATGTAAATTTTGTTTCTTACAACCCTATAATTGTAGCAAAATTTTAAATTTCCTTCCTATATTTTTTGTAATGGATTTTTTTTTTAAATTTTTTTTAACGTTTATTTATTTTTGAGACAGAGAGAGACAGAGCATAAACGGGGGAGGGTCAGAAAGAGGGAGACACAGAATCTGAAACAGGCTGCAGGCTCTGAGCTGTCAGGACAGGGCCGGACGCGGGGCTCAGACTCACTGACTGTGAGATCATGACCTGAGCCGAAGTCGGACGCTCAACAGACTGAGCCACCCGGGCGCCCCTGTAATGGATTTTAAGGACAAGTGTCAGTTGGCATAGTTGATTTAGAATGCTCAGAATTAATAATAATGATCATTTTTATGCACTCAAAAAAACCCAGAAATTGTTGCAAAGTTTAAATGGTTCTATCATTAAAATATCCTTATTTACTTAAAGGATATGAAATGATACATCGGAATAACAAACAAAAAGGGATGGCAGGTTACAGAAAGGAATAAATGACGTGCTTCAGTAGAACTTTGACAATACGTGAAGTGTTGGTAAAAATGCCAACTTTACCCAAGGACGCTTTCATCTACTGAATGGCCAGACAGATATTTGAGCAAGATTTCACATGTTTGAAAAGTGTGGTAACCAACAAATAATGAGGTGATATAACAACAACGCACATGGTAGTTCACAGAACAATTCAGGGCTCTGGAAGTACAATGAATATTACCACAAGCATTGGAGAACATTAGCCTTTACAAGTGATCAACCGATAATTAGTAACGAGCACTCAAATGAGCATTAGGTTTAAGATTAAAAGCAGATGACTTAATAATGAAGGCATAATAAAAAATATTCATTTATTTGACAAAGGTTGTGGTGTGTTGACAAGTTATTCACTCATTTCCAAAAGGAAATAATAATAAGAAGAAGAATGATCACTTTCAGTGTCAATTTAACTCATGGGTATTTTTCTTTTAACTTAAATGAGATGTAATAGAATGTTGTTATTGCCACAATTGTCAAAGTGGCAAAAAAAAAATCTATCTATCTTTCTCTCACCTATGTGTGTGTGTATATATATATATATTATATATATATAATATATATATTATATATTTTATATACAAAATATATTTTTTTATATACTAATAGAAGTTTAAGAGAAGAGACCCTTTACAAGTTTTTTTTAATTTATCAGTATATGCAAAATAATGGCAGATTTTCAAAATAAAAAGAATGCTTCATTTGTCAACCAAAAGAAAGGACAGCTGATGCAATCAGCAGCTGTTGGTTGATCATCTGGAAGAATAAAAAGATATATTTATAGGAGAAAAAAAGTAGCGTATTATTTATCCAACCCATCACGTTATCTCATACTCTTAGGATTGATGTCTATAACCTGCGGAGCAATTTCACAAATGGTTATGATTCCAAATAAAATGGCATTTAAAAATTGATTTTATAAAGTTTAACTTATTATTTTGCATGCATATTGAAGTGGTATGATCTTTTTAATATGGCTATGGTCATAATTATTAAGCCAGTTAAAGAAATGATACTTGATATATTTTAAGATGTACTATTTAAAAATACATCTACACTGACTATTATGCTAGTTCTTATCCAAATATAAACTTTAATCTATAGATGTGAGTACCACAAACGATTTGTTCATTATATCATTTTATATGCATTTATTATTCATGTATACATCCTTGCATATAGAATCTTCATTCACAATGGAAAAAATTAAACTAAACATAAACCAAAGATAGCCACAGCCACAAAGAAGGGATAAAAATTAATCTTTTGAGTAAATATTTAAATATGCATACTTTTATTCATCATCAAATCATTTTTATTTTAATAATTTTCGGGGTGATCATGACAGTTTAAATTTTCATTCCTTATAAAATCTGTTCATTCAGGGGCGCCTGGGTGGCGCAGTCGGTTGAGCATCCGACTTCAGCCAGGTCACGATCTCGCGGTCCGTGAGTTCGAGCCCCGCGTCGGGCTCTGGGCTGATGGCTCAGAGCCTGGAGCCTGTTTCCGATTCTGTGTCTCCCTCTCTCTCTGCCCCTCCCCCGTTCATGCTCTGTCTCTCTCTGTCCCAAAAATAAATAAACGTTGAAAAAAAAAATAAAAAAAATATCTGTTCATTCAGATTAATGTCAAATTTCTGTATTAAAATAATCAAATTCCTGTTAAGAATCGACAGACAAGGCAGAAAATAAAACTGAACGTGTGTGGTAACATTTCCACAGAATTAAAATTGTACAATTTTTAATGTTTGTTCCGTGTTTAGAAAAACTCCTCTTATCAATATCGCAGGACTAAGAGAAGCTGAAGTTGGTTAGCTATTGTAAGAAGGTAACAAAAATGAGGTGTCCTAGTCAGTGATACAAAATATGCTGTTAAGATTTTACTTTAGTTTGTTTTATTTTTATTTGTTTATTCATTCATTCATTCATTCATTCATTTATTTTTGAGAGAGAGAGAGAAAGAGCACGAGCGGGTAAGGAACAGAGAGAGGGAGAGAGAATCTGAAGCAGGCTCCAGGCACTGAGCTGTCATCGCAGATCCTGATATGCAGCTCGAATCCATGAACCTTGAGATCATGACCTGAGCTGAAGTCTGATGCTTAACCAGATGACCCACCCAGGTGCCCCTTTGATTTTAAATTCACATATGGAAATGTGCTTCTATCCATTGATATTTTAGTGGAAAACCAAGGAATTATCTCTTAGAACAGGCAAAAACTTGAACTAAAAACCACAGTGAGGAATGCCTTGTGATTTTATTTCATTTTCATTCCAGTTGTTTTCAGTGTCTTCCTAAAGGTTAACTCTAGAATATTTTAATAATTTGTCTTTTTCAAATCTTTCCAAGCATCCACTTCCCCCTTAAATTGTCATTAATTATGTAAATTTTTTCATTGCCATTGAAAGAATTTTATTAACATCCTAGACTGATTTTACAGTCATTGTTTTTATAACATACTATGCTCCCATAATCATTGCTTTTAATTTTAATTATTTAATATCTAATTTAAAGCACATTTTTAACACTTCCACCTTCTACCCCCATAAATGAGGCACTGCTACTTTGTTTTGGAGGGGTTGGCTCACTTTTTATACATCCCTTTTTCCTTATTCATGCCTCCTATGAGCTTCATTTTATCATGGAGAAAAAATAGGCAACATATTTTGTCTCACTAATATATCATCAGT
Organism: Lynx canadensis; assembly: GCF_007474595.2. NCBI lineage: Eukaryota > Metazoa > Chordata > Mammalia > Carnivora > Felidae > Lynx > Lynx canadensis. Next base: position 179,781,289 of record NC_044306.2, read on the forward strand.
GTCTAGAAGACGACTTGACATATTAAATACTCAATAAATATTTATTTAATTAATTAAGTAAAGCAACAGACTTCCAATTTTATCATAATCCTTATGGAATAGCATTATAGTTCCTTATGGACATATAGTTGCTTAATAAATATTCCACCGATTAAAATGATTCTTCTTACTCCCTAAGACATGAACACTTTAGACAGCGTATTATTATTTTCCCCCTCATTTAGTTTTTTCAGCATTATTAGAATTATAATAGATGACATATTTTTTTCTTTTATTATTTATTTTTGAGAAAGAAAGAGAGACAGAGTACAAGTGGGTTAGGGGCAGAGAGAGACGGAGACACAGAATCCAAAGCAGGCTCCAGGCTTTTGAGCTATCAGCACAGAGCCTCAAGCAGGGCTCAAACTCGTGATCTATGAGATCACGACCTGCACTGAAGTCTGGATGTTTAACCTACTGAGCTACCCAGGCACCTCGTAATAGAGGACATTTTAATGGATGATAAAAACTAGGGTTTTGTGTGTGTGTGTGTGTGTGTGTGTGTGTGTGTATAACAAAAGGCTTACACCACCAACAGGATTATTGTAGTATTAGGATTGTGATAAATAATACAGTCAATAAATACACCAAATCTTTTTTCAGATTTTATTGACATTAAACAGTTAGAATTTTTCTTTATATATTTGAATAATTAAATTCACAGCATTTTCCTTTGTGTTAATTAAGTAGTTACAGCATAAAGATTGTTGTAAACTGAATATATGCATAATAAATTCACAACAAATAAACACTTTTACTCCTTTAATTCATTTCTGTTGGGATGCAAATGAAAGTAACACATTTAATAAAGTCTTGACTTCTTAGAAGTGCATTAGAATAGTGTTGGAGCTTAGAATCACATTCTCTTCAAAATATTTCACAGGCACTGAAAACAAAGTCACCCTTATTTACCAATATTGGCCTATAAGCATGAAAGAAAACAATGTGATAAAGGTTAGGCTTTGAAGTAAATAGAAACATATGAGCAAAATAAAAATCTCATCGTGACAAAGCAGTGAGACAATGAAACTCATTAGTATGACCGCATAGTGATTTTTTTCTAACAACAGCAAAGACAGGGTAACAAAATAATAGTGATAATACAATTAGACAACTGAAAATTTCAGAATAATTAAAAGAAAAAGACTAGCATACTATTTAAGTACATGATAACATTTATAAACTTTTTACCATATCAGTATGATTTCTCAAAACAATATATTTTGGAACACATACTAAGTCATGCCCATTTTTTAAGTCTGAATACTAAATACAATCTATAAGTGACTATAAAAGTAAATACAATGGCAGATAAGTAACTTTAGTAAGGATGCCAAAATTGGTTAGTGACATATTTTCTACATTCTTCTGGTATTATTGCACAAATGTCTTTATACTTGTATATAGGTAACTAGATATGCATTATCTATTAATAGATATTTGTATTTTAATGAGATAACTCATTTTGTTATGAAAAATATCTCTAGAGATACAGTTCTATAAAATTACAAGAATTTGATTAATAAACTGACTTATATTCTACAAAGCCATAGACAAACCACTGAAGGGTTTATCTGCAGGGTCCATATTCATCAGGGTCAAGTGGCAGGGATATTCCAGGTAATACTGAGAATGATGCTAAGAAGTATATTTAAACTCAAAATAAAATAATTTATTTGATATCTGCATTGGCTTAATACCAAGGATCTAATAAAGAATTAGTGATTTTAGCAAAAATCTTATTTTTGTTTAAAGAAAGTCAAATATGAAAAATGAAAACTTTTCACGATCATCATATGTATATTTTTGCAGTATATACCACACAGTTAAAACACCTGCAGAGTCACTACATCTGTAACTTCTTATTCTTATTATTTATATATGTATTTTAACTCAGCAAACTGTTCCAAAGACTGTATATTCAAGCTTATACAAATAAATCTAAGTGACTTGACAAAAAAACAAACAAAAACACAGAAAAAAACTCTAACAAATCTTATTACACTTACTTTATATGTGGATGAGGAAACTGATACTCAAGTGGTTAAACACGCAAGGTATCAATCAAAGCAAGGTTAGATTTCTGATGATAAATAATTGTACTTGAACTGTTTTTGTCTGTGATGATTGAGAATCATGTCACAATAGCCATCGTTTTAGAGTCTATCACATAACTGAAATTTAGAGAACTAAAACAAAAGTGAAATCAATGAAACAACCTTTGTCTCTAGACACAGAGGGAAGAACTCTGATTTCCTAGAAAATAACACAAAGAATCAACATACCATGATGTTCCATGATATATCTCTATATTACTTATGAATAAAATCCATGGACATTTTGATAATATTTAATATACTATAATAAAATAAATTGTAATAATTTTTCAATGAAGCCTATGACATTGAATGACTCCACACATAAATGTTGCTATAGAGGATGCAGATAGAAACATATAACATTTTATTGTTTTTCTTATCTGTTTACTTTTGGGAGGCAGAGAGACAGAGTACGAGCTGGAGAGGACAAGAGAGAGAGGGAGATACAGAATCCAAAGTGGGCTCCAGGCCCTGACCTGACAGCACAGAGCCCCATGCAGGGCTCAAACTCACGAACAGTGAGATCATGACCTGAGCCGAAGTCAGGCACTCAACCAACTGAGCCACCCAGGCACCCCTAAACATTTAGCATTTTAAAAAGGGAAATCAGAATAAGCAGTTTTTAAAATATATCTTTTGAGAAAGCATATTATCCAAAAGGTTTTTCTTACCTCCTTTTTGTAGTCAAATCAGTGTAATACAGAAATAAATGTATAAATTTAAGGCAAGACAGTGGGTCCATCAATGAGGAGGTGTTTCAAGAAATGCTGGACTTTTGGGGCGCCTGGGTGGCTCAGTTGGTTAAGCATCCAACTTCGGCTAAGGTCATGATCTCACAGTTCATGAATTCCAGCTCCGCGTCAGGCTCTGTGCTCACAGCTCAGAGCCTGGAGCCTGATTCTTATTCTGTGTCTCCCCCTGTCTCTGACTCTCCCCCGTTCATGTTCTGTCTCTCTCTCTCTCTGTCAAAAACAAATAAACATTAGAATTAAAAAAAAAAAAAAGAATTTTTTTTCTCCTCCACTCACGCTCTGTCTTTTTCTCTCTCTCTCTCTCTCTCTCAAAAATAAATAAACATTGAAAAAAATTTTTAAACAAAAAAAAGAAATGTTGGACTTTTGTTTTATACTACTGCTATGGTGAATATTTTCAGTAAGACTTTCAGTAATAAGAATTTTACAGGGGCGCCTGTGTGGCTGGGTCAGTTGAGCGTCCGACTTTGGCTGGGGTCATGATCTCGCTGTTTGTGAGTTCGAGCCCCGCGTAGGACTCTGTGCTGACAGCTCAGAGCCTGGAGCCTGTTTCAGATTCTGTGTCTCCCTCTCTGTCTGACCCTCCCCCATTCATGCTCTGTCTCTCTCTCCCTGTCAAAAATAAATAAACATTAAAAAAAATTAAAAAAAATAATTTTATAACTGTTAGGTAAATTACATTAACAGACTAAAAATCGAATGTTTGATTCAAAATTAATTAAAAAAATGAAAAAAAGGAACTAGTGACCTAATACAAAAGAAGCTACAAAAGAAAACAGAGGAAGATCATAAAAGTAAGTTGAAAATACACTGAACCAAAATAAATGTTAATGTACAAGATTAGAAGCCAGAGACTGTCAGATTGTGTAAAGAATAAAGAAAAAGAATCATCTAAGGGTTTTCTAGAAATAAATAATTTTACAAAAAAAAAAAAAGCTAAAAATACTAAGGCTAGAAAGACGTTTTACTGCTAACCAAAAAAACAAACAAACAGATGCTGGCAAAGATGTGATAAGCAGGAACTCTCGCTCATTCTTGGTGAGAATGCAAAGATAGTACCATCACTTCTAGCCACTTGTGAAGATAACTTAGCTGTTTCTCACAAAGCTAAGCATAGTTTTACTATATAATCCAACAACTGTAGTCCTAGGAATTTACCAGAATAAGTTAAGAACTTATGCCCATGAAGAAGTAGGAGAAGGAGGAGGAGGAGGAGGAGGAAGAAGATGAGAAGGAGGAAGAAGAGGAAGGAGAAGGACCTGTAGGAGGAGGAGAAGGAGAAAGAGAAGAAGAAAGTGAAAGAGAAGGAACAAGAAGATGAGGAGGAAGTAGCAGCAGAAGGAGGAGGAAGAGAAGGAGAAGGAGGAAGGAGCAGGAGAGGGAAACGGGGAGGGAGAAGGAGAAAGAGAGAGAAAGGGAAGGGGAAGGAGGAGGAGAAGAAGGAAATCTTGCATATGAATGCTTATGGTAGGTTTTAATTATAGTCTCCAGAATTGAAGTGACAAAGATTTCCTTCAGTTGTTAATGAATAAGCAAACTGAAGCAATTCAACAATTAAACAAATGACCCATCAAGCTACAAATGGAGGAAGATTTCATGCGTATTATTAAGTAAAAGAAGCAAGTATGAAAGGCTGCATACAGCAGGATCCCGACTATATGATATTCTGGAAAAGACAAAACTATAAATGTAGGGGAAAGCTAGCGTTTGCCAAGATTTTGGGGGGCAAGGGGTGAGGGATGAACTCATATAACGTGGACAATTTTTAGGGCAGTACTACTATTTTGTAGAGTATCATAATAGTGAAAACATGACTTTATGCATTTGGCAAAACTCATAGAACTACACAATATCAGAAATGAACTTAATGTAAACTAAGGACTTTAGTTAATAATTACGTATCAATATTAATTCAGTTATAACCAATGCACCAAACCAATGTAAGATGTGAACACATTGAGTATTAATTCAGTTAATACTGAGTGCAGTAGGGGAGAGGAAGTATACGGGAACTTTCTCTACTTTCTGCTCGATTGTTTGGTAAACCCAACATACTCTAAAAAAATAGTCTATTAATAAACACATAAGTAAATATATAACTAAATAAAGCAAAAATTTTAAATAGTCGTAAAATTAGAACAATGATATTTCCCTGGATCAAAAAATCCACACTGGCAAAAACTTTCCATTGATTAGACTGCAGCAGCATTGCATTCAAGGAACATAAAACATTTCCTCATACTACAAAGAACCTGTTTATTTCATCATCTTCTCATAATTTTCCATCATCACTTCTATAATTCTCTGAGTAGCACTTTTTTTTCTTAGCCAAACTGGCTGGCACTTTAAGTCATTTTTTTTTTTCCTTCTGCCTGTTAAATTTTATTCAGAGAACACTAGACAGTTTCCACCTTACAGTGGTTTGACTTACTATCTTTCAACTTTACGGGGGTGTGAAAGCAATACACATTCCGTAGAGCACATGCTTTGAGCTTTGAATTTTGATCTTTTCCTGGGCTGGCAATAGGCTGTGTGTTACCGCCTCATTTTCTGGGCGTGCTCGGCCACACTTCCAGCCAGTCACGTGATCACAAGGCTAATTAACCATTCCATACCCATTGCAACCGTCCTGTGTTTTCACTTCCAGTACAATATTCAGTAAATTACATGAGATATGCGATAGCTTACTGTAAAATAGATTCTGTGTTAGTTGATTTTGTTCCACTGTAGCTAATGTAAGTATTCTGAGCACACATAAGACAGGCTAGGCTGGGTGTATTAGATCCATTTTTGACTTACTACATTTTCAATTTACAGTGGGTTTATTGAGATATAAGCCATCACGAGTCAAGGAAGATTTATAGTTAAGCACCCTCCTTGTTTATGCTAAACTTAATTGAATCCAAATTCTTATCTAATCTTTTGTTGTTGTTATTGTTGTTATTGACTCCTGGACAATTCTCATTTGAAGCTTCCACTGCTTTGTGTAACAGCCCTTTCTGGAGCAGAAGCTCCCTAAAAAGAGGCTGCTTTATTTGTATTGGCTGTTTATTAACAGTCTACAAGATATCAGTCATTCATTTCCTTTGTCTTGCTTTCTCTCATTTTACCTTTTCTAACGTGTTTTCTTATGTCCAAAGATGAAGAAAATGACAGTACAGGGGCTAGAAAAATCATACTGCTTTTTATTATTTATTTATGTATTTATTTATTTTAGAGAAAAAGAAAACAGAAATGGGGAAGAGGGGCAGAAGGAGAGAAAGAGTCCTAAGCAGGCTCGACACTCAGTGCAGAGCCCAGCATGGGGCTTGATCCTGTGATCCTGGGATCAAATGTAAGCTGAAATCAAGGGTCCGATGCTCAACTGACTGAGCCACCCAGAGGCCCCTACATTGCTTTCTAATAAACTTTGGCATTTATGTTCTGCGTATAACCCTTAATTCTTGCAATGTATTAACTCCTTAATTTTACATTTCCTGAGAACCTGAGGCTTAGATATTTTTAATATATACCTCTAACTCACAGAACTAGTAAAGGTGAAGCTGGTTTTTGAATTCTGCTCTTCCTGAACCTAAAGTTCAGATTATATCTTCTAAATTTCATTGTTACTATCTATGATGTTAATTATGTTCTTTTTTTAATTTTTTAAAATGTTTTGTATTTATTTTTGAGATGGAGAGAGAGAGAGGCAGAGAGAGAGAGAGAGAGTGAATGCAAGCAGGGGAGGGGCCAAGAGAGAGGGAGACACAGAATCCGAAGCAGGCTCCAGGCTTCCAGCTATCAGCACAGGGCCTGACACGGGGCTTGAACTCACTAAAGGTGAGACCATGACCTGAGCCGAAGTCAGATGCTTAACCGACTAAGACACCCAGGCGCCCCAAGTTCTTTCTGTCTCCAATATCCAACACTTACAATATGTTCAATAAACAATGGAAGAAATATCAGACATGACCCATCTACTAAAAGTTTATATCAAATCATCTACTGCTTTAAATATTTGTGGATCAGAATAAATAAGATACACAAGAAGTTTTAAAATCTCAAAAAACTTTACATAAACAGGACCAAAAAATCAGATAAAGTGAAACATCGTGTGTTGGGACCAGAATTTCTCCCATTAAACAGGCTAGCCATAGAGACCCGGGGATTTTCTCAGAGACAATTTTGCAGTGTCCTATGATTCTGTTATGAATACAATTTATAAATATAAAAATAACAGAAAAATATACACACAGAATATGTATGCAGTATTTAGTTAAATGTTAGTCATTACTAACTTTGAAGGTGACTAAAAAGTACGAGCTTGCAGTTATAAGATAAATAAGAATTGGGGATGTAATGTACAAGCATGGTGACTATACTTAGCCATACCATGTTGCATATGTGAAAATAGCTGAGAGTAGACCGTAAAAGTTCTCATCACAAGAAAAAAAAGTTGGAACTATATCTAAACTTCGTGTGGAAGATATTTTTCAGTCTATACATATGTCAAATCATTATGTTTTATACATAAAACTAAAGCAATGTCTTACGTCCATTGTATCTCAACAACAACAACAACAAAATAAAGATCTATGAATGGCTCATGGAACATAAGGGTGGCAAAAAACAAAAAAATTATAAATTTCTTGGGGTGGCTCAGTCGGTGGAGCATCTGACTAAGGCTCAGGTCATGATCTCACAGTTCATGGGTTCGAGCCCCGTGTTGTGCTGACAGCTCAACAGCTCAGAGCCTGGAGCCTGCTTCGAATTCTGTGCCTCCCTCTCTCTCTGCTCCTCTCCCGCTGATGCTCTCGCTCTCTTTCTCTCTCTCTCAAAAATGAATAAACATTATTATTTCTTTTTTAAAAAACCATGTTTAAAAAAAATGTTAGTCAAGGGGTGCCTAGGTGGATCACTCAGTTATGTGCCCAATTCTTGATCTCGACTCAGGTCACGATCTCATGGTTCGTTAGTTCGAGCCCTGTGTTGGGATCTGCGGTGATGGTTCAGAGCCTGCTTGGAATATTCTCTCCCTCTCTCTCTGCCCCTACCCACTTGTGTTTTCTTCCTCTCCCTCAAACTATATAAATAAACTTAAAAAATAAAAGTGAAATAAAAATTCTTTATGAAAATATTAGTCATTACTGGATATTCAAAGTATCATGGAATATCACTCAGACTCCTCACTGAGTGTAGAGCCTGCTTAGGATTCTCTCTTTCTCAAAAATGAGTAGTATCTAATAAGCTGAGAAAGAGGGAAGGAATTCTAGGAATAAGAAGCAAAATAAAAAAAAAATCACAGAGACGATACGAAATATAACACAATAAGAGGAAGAAATTTAAACAAGTAAAAGTACCAACACAAAGATTCATTAGCAGAAACAGGAAAGGAAAATACATAAAATATCATAATATTCTGGCATGATTCAGGACAGCTTAGAAATCCCCTACTCCCTTCTCTCACTTCCTCCCAGAAGAGAATAAGAAAGGGGCTGCTTATATCCATGCTGGACAGAATAGCTATTTAATTTATACTCCATAGAAAGTAATTTCCAGTTTTCAGTCATTTCTAAAAGTCATTGGACAGAAAGCAAGTATATTTTAGTTTTACATAATTATACTTTCTGAATCCTGTTGTTTTCCTAAAGTGCCCTATATATTCTGGTACGATTTGGAGAATAAAAGCAGCGATCAAGAATAAAGGTAGGGTCTTCAGTGTATTATTTTCTTAACCTGTGAAGTTAATTTTCAACTGAAGTTTGCTAAAGGGATTCCACCCTTTTATTTCTTTTCCTTTTTTTTTTTTTATGTTTATTTATTTGTGAGACAGAGAGAGACAGAGCATGAGTGGGGGAGGGGCAGAGAGAGAGGGAGACACAGAATCCGAAACAGGCTCCAGGCTCTGAGCGGTCAGCACAGAGCCCCACTCAGGGCTCGAACTCACGAACGGAGCGGTGAGATCATGACCTCAGCTGAAGTCGGTGGTTCAACCAACTGAGCTACCCAGGAGCCCCCACCCTTTTATTTCTTTAAAAAAATGATTTTAAATGTTTGAATTGTTTTTGAGAGAAAGACAGAGCGTGAGTGGGGGAAGCACAGAGAAGGAGGGAGACACAGAATCCGACGCAGGCTCCAGGCTCTGAGCTGTCAGCACAGAGCCCGACGCGGGGCTCAAACCCACGAACCGTGAGATCATGACCTGAGCTGAAGTCGGAGGCTTAAATGACTGAGGCGCCCAGGCGCTCCACTCTTTTATTTCTGTTAAAAATGTTCCAGTATTTCCCCTGCGTGAATCTTCTTACATATTTTGGAGGAGTTTTTCTCTCTCTCTTTTCTTTTAGTACCAATTAAGTTCTAACGAGGGGAACTTACTGTCATATCCTATTCCATCTGTTCTTAAATCAGACATTTTTCAAATAAATTAACCTTACAAAACCAAAAACACTGTCCTGTTAATTATTTATTAATTTTTTTAAGTTTATTTAGTTATTTTAAGAGAGACAGAGACGGTGCGAGAAGGGGAAGGAGACAAGGAGAGGGGGAGATAGAATCCCAAGCAGGCTCCACACTGCCAGTGCAGAGTCCGATATGGGCCTTGAAGACGCAAACCATGAGATCATGACCTGAGCTGAAATCAAGGGTCGGAGACTTAATAAGCCACCCAGGTTCCCCATGATACTGTTTTGTTTTTCATTTTCAATGTTCATCTTTATTTTTGAGACAGAGAGAGACAGAGCAGGAGCGGGGGAGAGTCAAAGAGAAGGGGAGACACAGAATCCAAAGCAGGCCCCAGGCCCGGAGCCATCAGCACAGAGCCCAACTTGGGGCTGGAACCCATCAACTGCGAGATCATGACCTGAGCTGAAGTCGGATGCTCAACCAACTGAGCCACCCAGGCTCCCCTGTCTTGTTTTTAAAATAAATATAATATGGGGTGCCTGGGTGGCTCAGTGGGTTAAGCGTCTGACATCAGCTCAGGTCATGAGCTCACAGTCTGTGAGTTTGAGCCAGCCCCGCATCAGGATCTGTGCTGACAGCACAGAGCCTGGAGCCTGCTTCTGATTCTGTGTCTCCCTGTCTCTCTCTGCCTCTGCCCCCTCATGCTCTGTCTCTGTCTCTGAAAAATGAATAAACCTTAAAAACATTTAAAAATAAGATAAAATAATTAAAATAAAGAAATAAAATAAAATAAAATAAAATAAAATAAAATAAAATAAAATATAAAATAAAATAATATAAAAATGATATTCTGGTTATTGAAAATCCAGATTAACTAAATTTGAATTGATTATGTTTATTATTTTTTCTTAAGTATATTATGGGGATACTAGTACTTAAAATAACTTCTTTAGGAAGCTTTCATTTAACACATGCAAACGAAGACCACTGTTTCAAATATTTTAACAGAATATTTTTAATATTTTAACAGAATATTCTACAAATTATTCAGCTGTGTATACTTAGAATAAGCTAAGCACATGGCAAAGCTGACTAGAACTCATGCTTTGCACTTTGCTATGGTTTCCAGCAAGTTCTTCATCCTTGCTATGGGCTAATTTGCAGGTCTACACAGTATGATAACATTCATTTACAAATGTCTCTATTAAGAAATCTATGGCATAGGGGCGCCTGGGTGGCACAGTTGGCTAAGCGTCTGACTTCAGCGAGGTCACGATCTCGCGGTCCGTGAGTTCGAGCCCCGCGTCGGGCTCTGGGCTGATGGCTCAGAGCCTGGAGCCTGCTTCCGATTCTGTGTCTCCCTCTCTCTCTGCCCCTCCCCCGTTCATGCTCTGTCTCTCTCTGTCCCAAAAATAAATAAACGTTGAAAAAAAATTTTTTTTAAAAATAAAAAAAAAAAAGAAATCTATGGCATGGATGTTGCTCAGCTGCAGGTAAAAACGAAGCTCAGGGAATCATCGTCACATTTTTGTATGAATAAACCATAGCTGAGTTGATTGATTATAGAGGTCATTGGATAAGTTACGTGTTGATTATAAAATACTCTAAAACATATCACTGAAGGACTTTACTTTCCTGCTCTGTTAAAAATGTATCCATAAATGTTTCTTCAGAGAACGAAAGAAAACTAATTTTAGAAAGTTATAACAAGAGATTCAAATAGGTTTTTTTTCTGCCAAATCATATGAGAATTACACTTCTATATTCAGCTAAAATGACTGAGAGTCTTTTATGTAGATCAGTCTACTTTGATTTGGTTTTTTTATGTTTTCCATCTGATTTTGCACATTTCATCTTTAATATAACTTTGCTGAATTTATTACAAATATTTATACAGAACCTGAGTGCTTATTCTTTAAGTGACATGATTTCCTCATCCTTGCCCTTTGCTCCAAGTTTTATGATGAAATTCTACCCATGCTTGCACCAGCCAAACATCAACTCTTCTATAATATTGTACTTCTGTCTGCTGACATATCATTGTGCTTCATATGCTGATTTTTCACACAAATATTTCCACATTATGTCCTCTAGCATGCATCTGTTTATATGTCTTATAAGCTTTGTTGAGGACAGACTTAAGTGTTTTGTCTTTGGAGACACAACCCACTTTATAAAATATTCTGCACGCAGTAGGTGCATCAATTTATCTGTCAAATTAAAGTTGTCAACATGTGCAAATGCTTAGCTCTTTACTTTTGAACTATGCTATGTGAGAAACATAGAACAGAACAGGAATGTTCTCTTAGAATTATAAAAGATCATTTTAAAAGAATCACTTGATATAAAAGCTGGAACTGGTTTTCACAATGAATGAATTTAATTTAGAAATTACTAATAAAAATATTGAAACAAGCTCAATTTCTATTTGTTCACACTGATTTAACCTAAATTTTTTATGACTTCATTGAAACTAAAGATATTAATCAAAGGGAAATATTTTTGAAATACTGACTAAAGATTAAGAAGTTTCATTTTAAATGTCACAACTGTAAATGGAAAATGATTACACATGATATTCCATATTTAGGGTAATGTGTGCCCATGTTTTATTTGTCAATATACAGATGAACAGAGAACAGTTTAGAAGATGCAATAAAGAAAAAAAATGTTTAGGCTTCGAAATTAAATTCCAGGTTTCCTACATGAAAGCTTTGTAAATTTGAGCAAGTTACTAAAGCCTTCTGGTTTTTTGACACCTACTTAGGAAACTGACAAACGTTACTTAAAGTTGTTTTAATATTTTTATTGAGATATAATTGACATATAGCATTGCAGAAGTTTCTTGTGTAAACTGTGGGGATTTGATACATTTATATGTTACAATATGTATACATATTCATATAGCTTTAGCCAATACCACCATCATGTCATATAATTATTTTTTTTTCATTTTGTAGTGAAAACATTTAAGCTCTAGTCTCTTAGAAACTCTGAAATACAGGCATACCTCATTTTATTGCACTTGGCTTGATTGTGCTTCATAGACATTGCTTTTTTGTTTTTTTTTTTTTTTTTTTTACAAATTGAAGATTTGTGACGGCAGTGCATGAAGAAGCCTATCAGTGCCATTTCTCTAAAAGCATGGCTCAGTTCATAGCTCTGTCCCATTTCGACGATTCTAGCAATGTTTCAAACTTCTTCATTATAATTATTTGTTATGGTGACCTGTGATCGGTGATCTTTGATGTTACTATCATAACTGTTTTGAGGTGCTGTGAACCACTCTTACATAAGAGAACAAACTTAATTCAGTGATAATATTGTGCGTGTTCTGACTGTCCCACCAACCTTCCATTCTCCTCTCTCCCTCTCCTCAGACCTCTCGCGTCCCCAGTACAAAACAATATTAAAATTAGGTGAATTAATAACCCTACAATGGCCTTTAAGTGTTCGAGGGAAATGGAGTGTTGCACATCTCTTGCTTTAAGTCAAAAGGTAGAAATGATTAAGCTTAGCAAGGAAGTCATGTCAAAAGCTGAGATATCCTGAAAGCTGGGTCTTTTGCACCAAACAGTCACGTTACGAATGCAAAACAAAAGTTCTTGAAGGAAATTAAAAGTGCCACCCCAGTGAACACATGAATAAGAAAGTGAGGCAGCTTTATTGCCTATATGGAGAACATTTGATTGGTTTGGACAGAATACCAAGCGAGCCACCACCTTCCCTTGAGCCAAAGCCCAATGTCTTAATTCCTTTCGATTCTATGAACTCTGAGAGAGGTGAGGAAGTTGCGGAAGAAAAGTTTGAACCCAGCAGAGGTTGGTTCACGAGATTTAAGGGAAAAAAGTCATCCCCACAACATAAAATGACAAGGCAAAACAGCAAGTGATGATGTCGAAGCTGCAGCAAGTTATCCAGAACACGTAGCCAAGATAATTCACGAAGGTGGCTTCACTAAACAATAGGTTTTCAGCGTAGATGAAACAAGTTTCTACTGCAAGAAGATGTCATCTAGGACTTTTATAGCTAAGGAAAGTCAGTGCTTGGTTTCAAAGTGTCAAAGGACAGGCTGACAGTCTTGTTAAAGGCTAATGGGGCTGGTGACTTTAAGTTGAAGGCAGTGCTCATTTACCATGCAGAAAATTCTAAGGCCCTTAAGAATGATGCTAAACCTACTCTGCCTGTGCTCTGTAAATGGAATCACAAAGCCTGGATGACAGCACATCTGTTTATAACATGGTTTACTGAATATTTAAACTCACTGTTGAGACCTAATGCTCAGGAATAAAAAAAAAAATCCCTTCAAAATTTCGCTGTTCCTTGGAAATGCACCTGGTCACTCAAGAGCTCTGATGGTGATGTACAATGATATTAATGTTGTTTTCATGCCAGCTAACACATCATCCATTCTGCAGCCCACGGATCAAGGAGTCATTTCAACTTTTAAGTCTTATTATTTAAAAAAAAATACATATTGTAAAGCTATAGCTGTCATAGATAGTGATTTTTTTTTTTTAATGAATCTGGGTAAATTCAGTTGAAAAGCTTCTGGAAATAATTCAGTGTTCTTGATGCCATTAAGAACAGTCATGATTCAGGGGCCCATGGCTGGCTCATACAATTGAGTGTCTGACTCGATTTCGGCTCAGATCATAACCCCAGGGTCTTGGGATTGAGCCCTGTGTCGGGCTGCATGCTGAGCGTGAAACTGGCTTAAAACTCTCTCTCTCTCTCCTTCTCTCTCCCTCTAAAAAAAATAAAAAAGAATATCCATGATTCATGGGTTTGGAGGAAGTTGGCCCCAACCTTCAACATGATTTTGAGGCATTCAAGACTTCGTTGGAAAAAGTAACTGCAGATGCTGTGAAAATAGAGCATCTAGAGAACTAGAATTAGAAGTGGAGCCTGAAGATGTGACTGAATTGCTGCAATCTTGTGATAAAACTTGAATGCATGAGGACCTGCTTCTTACGGATGAGCAAAGAAAGATTTTCTTGAGAGGAAATCTACTCCTGATGAAGATGTTGTGAAGATTGTTGAAATAACAACAAAGGATTTAAAATAATACATAAACTTAACTGATAAAGCAGCAGCAGGATTCGAGAGGATTGGCTCTCATTTTGAAAGGAGTTCTACTATAGGTAAAATACTATCAAGCAGCAAACCCTACTACAGAGAAATCCTTTGTGAAAGGAAGAGTCAATCATTGTGGTAGACCTCATTGTTATCTTACTTTAAGAAATAGCCACAGGCACCCCACCTTTGGAAGCCACCACCCTGAGGAGTCAGCAGCTATTAACATTAGGGCAATACCCTCCACCAGCAAAACTATTACACCTTGCTGAAAGTTCAGATGATGGTTACCATTTTGTAGCAATAAAATTGTAATTAAGGTATACACATTTTTTAGCCATAAGGCTATCACATACTTCATAGACCACAGTATAGTGTGAACAGAACTATTTTTAATTTTATGTAAATAAAATTAATGTTTACTTATTTCGAGACAGAGAGAGACAGAGCATGAGCGGGGAAGGGGCAGAGAGAGAGGGAGACACAGAATCCAAGCCAGGCTGCAGGCTCCGAGCCATCAGCACAGAGCCCCATGTGGGGCTCAAACTCGTCAACCGCAAGATCATGACCTGAGCTGAAGTTGGACACTCAACAGGCTGAGCCACCCAGGTGTCCCTGAACATAACTTTTATATGCAGTGGGAAATGAAAAAAAAATCATTTGACCTGCTTTATTATGATGTTCACTTTCTTTTGGTGGTCTGGAACAAAATCTACAATATATCTGAGGAACGCTGTATATAATGCAGTATTATCAACTATAATCACAATGTTGTGCATTAGATTTTTATAACTTATTCATCCTCTAGTTGCAGGAGTATACCACTTGTCCAACATCTCTCCAAGTCCCCTATCCCCAGGCCCTTGGTAACCACTATTCTACTTTGTGTTTCAAAGAGTTGGGCTTTATTATATTTTACATATAAGTGATAACATACGGTATTTGTCTTTCTCTGTCTGACTTACCTCACTTAGCATAATTCCCTCCATTAGGTCCATCCATGTTGAAAATGGTAGGATTTTCTTCTTTTTCATGGCTGAATAATATTCCAATGCATATATAAATGTATACGTATACACACACACATTCATTTGTTGACAGACACTTAGGTTGTTTCTCCATCTTGGTTTTTGTGAGGAGTGTTGCAATGAACATGAGAGTAAAGATATATATATATATATATATATATATATATATATATATAAAATTTAATATTGTGTTTTCATTTTCTTTGAATATATATTCAAAAAGTGGGGTTGCTGGATCATGTGGTAGTTTTTTTTTTAATTTTTTGAGGAACCTCCATCCTGTATTCCATAGTGACAAAACTAAAGAACATTCCCACCAATAGTTTATGAGTGCTCTCTTTTCTCCACATCCTTGGTAACACTTGTTATCTCTTGTCTTCTTCACAAGTGTGGGATAATATCTCATTGTGCTTTTGATTTCCATTTCCATGATGATTAGTAGTGTTGAGAAACCTCTCAGATACTTCTAGTCATTTGTATGTCTCCTTTGAGGGAAAAAATGTCTATCCAGTTCTTCTCATTTTTTATAATTGGATTGTTTGGGGTTTTTTGTTGAGGTGTGTGAATTCTTTACAGACTTTGGATATTAACCCCTTATATATCAGATATATGGTTTTCAAATATTTTCTCCCACTCTTTAGGTTGACTTTCTATTTTGTTGATTATTTTCTCGCTGTGAAGAGGCTTTCTTAGTTTGATGTAATTTTTCTTGTTGAATTTTGTTTTTGTTGCTTGAGATTTTGGTGTCATATTAAAAAGATTATTGCCAAGGCCAATGCCAAACAGGATTCTCCCTATGTATTCTTCTGGAAATTTTACAGCTTCTAGTATCATCTTTAAATATTGAGTTAAAAAAATGCATACCTAACACAATCACGGTCACATATTAAACATTTGATTAACATTAGGACATATTCCCCTCTTCTTTCTCCTTCATTTCACATATCTGAAATGTCTGTATGTCTAATTATATTATGCCTAAAGAGCACAACTGTGGTTAATTTCCTTGAGAGAAGAAAAACATTTCAAATATATGTAATGCTTTGTATAAATAAAAACTTCTGGCTTGATTAAATGTCAACAGATAAAAATGTGTTTGCTTAACTGAGTTCCCTGGTAATAAATTCAGACTTGTAAAATTCAAGGACATTCTTTGTATAGCTGGAAAAAATATTTAGACTTAGAAAGGTCCAACAGCAATACAATAATTTGCTAATTGCTTTTCCTGTTATGGCCATTAGCTGGACATAATTCAGTTATATTTAAAATATGTATATATGCATTTAATATAGTTAATACCACTCATGGCTCATTGACTATCTCTTTGTCTGCTTTTATATTTTAAGCATTAAAAATAAAAAAAGACATAAAAACATTTATTTAAGTTTAATTCCGCTATAATTTCATTTAATAAGGATAGCTTAAATCAACACATAAAAATCTCTATATTCAATGAAATTTCATTTGTTAATGAAGTTAAGATAAAATGAGAGTATGCTATGAGATCAGCCAGCCCCAGCGAGGGGTACACAAACTTTAAAAAGTGCAATTTTTAATAGATAACCACTTATCCTCACCAAAACCCACACAAAATGTACCACTGTCGGGGCGCCTGGGTGGCTCCGTCAGTTGAGCGTCCGACTTCGACTCAGGCCATGATCTCACGGTCTGTGAGTTCGAGCCCCGCGTCGGTATTTGTGCTGACATCCTGGACCCTGCCTTGGATTCTGTCTCTCTCTCTCTCTCTCTCTCTGCCCCTTCCAAGCTCATGCTCTGTCTCAGAAATAAATAATAAAAAAAAAAAATGTACCACTGCCAATTATCCTGACCATCTTGTGCTACCACGAAGGCTCTCTCAGGATTTAGATTCATCACACATAAAACAGGTGCAGCTAAATGTCTGAGTAAGAGAAAACCAAATATAGAAACATAGAGACAGTACTGCAGGATCACTGACAGAAGGACTAGCGTTTTTGCTCCCACTCTAGTTGGGTAATATTGAGATAGTTCAAAGGAAAAAAAAAGTTGCATTGGCAAGTCTAAATTATTCTCATTTTCCGGAGAAGATGGTTGGGGCAGGACTTGCATGAATAAATAATGTATATCCTTCTATATGACCACTCTTTAGAACTGAAAAAGATAATCACACCATTAGGACAAATTGCAAATGTTTGAGACCACCTTAAAATACAAAAGATGTGAATGAAATATTGTTGACATCATTTTTAGAACTAAAAAACAAAAAGGAAAATCAGTACTCCTGCCCCAATCTTAAAGGAAGCTATACATACCCTGACAAATTATTCTGTCATTGATTATGTAAGTAGTGGTCATATGGCAGACAAATGTAGCCAAGCAAAATAATATTTTTGACACAAGAAACCTTTATGCACATAGGAAAACAACTCTTAATTTTATTAGATATTTGCTATTTTGGAATCTGTCCACCACTTTCTTTTATTATGTGCCTAAGTCTTTTGTACATATACCTATTGAGTGGCTGTCTTTAAAAAAAAATCTGATTTGTAGTCCTTATTTTGCTTATATCTAATGCATACATCTTCTTCTACTCAGTGGTTTATCTTTACACTGTCTTAATTTTGTCTTCTGATAAACAGAACTTTCTAAATCTATTGGAGACCATTAATCAATCTTTTAATTTATGGTTAGTGCTCTATGTGCTTTAGGAAATCTTTTCTACCCCCAAGTTTATAGTTATTCTCTTATGTACTCTTCCAGAAGATTTATTGTTTTGCCTTCCAAATTTATATCTATAAACTCCAGTAATTGATTTTTAACTGTTTAACAGGAAATAAGAAAAAAAATGGCTTACTACATGATAGAATATTGGGCATAATGTTGAAAGCAAGTGTGATAAAGTATGTCCTTTATTTATTGACAATTCTGAGGAAAGTTTTCAATAATGGGCCATTAAGTAGAATGGCTACTGAAGATTTTGTAAATATTCTTTTTCATATTATTGAAGCTTTTTTTTTTTTTTTTTTTTTTTTGAGAGAGAGAGAGAGTGAGTGAGCATGCATGAGTGAGGAAGGGGGAGTGAGGGAAGGAGAGAGAGAGAGCTTCAAGCAGGCTTCACTCTCAGCTCCGAGCCTGAGGAAGGGCACTGAATCTCATTACTGTTACATCATGACCTGAGCCAGAATCAAGAGTCTGCCGCTTAACCAACTGAGCCACCCAGGCAACCCAGAAGCTCTCTTTTATCTCTAGTTTTCTAAGAGCTGTTTATTTGAATGGATGTTAGATTCAGACAGATATCAAAATGTTATATCTTCTGACAAAACATATGAACATCTGGGAAGGGGGTGGGGAGAAGATAGAAGGAAACAAACCACAAGAGACTCTTAACAGAGAACAAACTGAGGGTTGATGGAGGGAGGTGGGTGGGGGATGGGCTAGATGGGTGATGGGTATTAAGGAGGACACTTGTGATGAGCACTGGGTGTTGTATGTAAGTGATGAATCACTGAATTCTACTCCTAAAACCAAATATTGCCTTGTATGTTTACTAATTAAAATTTAAATTGAAAAAAAAAAGAATAAAGGAAGACCTACCAACAAATAATATTCTGAAAGTTCATTCTTTATTCCTGGTAGTGTTTAACTTTAAATTCTGCTTTGTGCCAGGGCGGCTGGGTGGCTCAGTTGGTTAAGCCTCTGACTCTTGATTTTGGCTCAGGTCTTGATCTCACAGTTTGTGAGCTCAAGCCCAGCTTGGCGCTCTGATCTGACAGTACAGAGCCTGCTTGGGGTTCTCTCTCCACCTCTCTCTCTCTGCCCCTTCCTTCCTCTCTCTCCTTCTTAAAATAAGTAAGTAAACTTAATAAAATAAAATATATCTTATCTGGTACACATATAACTATACCAGCCTTCCTTTAGTGTTTATATGATAAAATTGCTCCATTGGTTATAGCTCATCCTTACTGTATTTTTAATTTAGGTGTATCTCTCAGTGACACCACATTATCCCCCTTACCTCCCAATCTGAAAATCTCATCATTCAACTGAAAAATCCAATTTTATTTATAGTACACGCTGAAAAATGTTCAGCTCTCTTTAAGTCCTCTGTTTCTCTGATTCTTTTGGATTAAATCACTTTATATTCCTAGTTTTTTCATTCCATTAGTTTTTACTCTATTAATTTTACTATATTAACATCCTACATCTGTACTTTTTAAAATATGCTATTCTACCTGTGGATACCCTAGAACTTAGAAGATTCTAGATTAATTCAGGTGTATTTGTAATTATTATTTTACAGCCTCCATGATGAAGCAAAGCACATAGAACACTAAAACTCAATTTACTGTCTTCACTTTTATACTCTAGTTCTCTTGTGTTTAAATTGTGTTTAAGCTTTATGAGTTATTTGTTATTATTGCACATATTTATTCATATTTTTCCCATATCCTGCACTGTGCTGCCCTTTATTCCTATATTTCCACACTTTCATCGAAACTCATTATAAACATTCTACTTGAAAAACTACCCTTATGATTTTAGTGTTTGTTAAAACTAATTTCTTTCAAAATTTGTGTGAACAAATCTTTATTTTGCTTTCAGTTTTAATGGATTTTTTTGGGGGGGGGCTATGGAATTCTAATTCAATGGATATTTTTCAGAACTACATAAAGTTTACTTACTTTGTCTTTTCCATTAATTCTGTTTTCTGTTAAAGCTGTCAGCATTATAGCTGATTTGTCAAAAATAGTGTATTGTTTTGTCACCCAAGATTTATTTAAAAGTTCTCTCTTTGTCTTTGATTTTCAACAATTTTACTATTAATATCCTGGGCATACTTTTCTTTTTATTTTTATGCTTTGGGTTCATAACATTGTTTTAATCTGTGACTTGATCTGTGTGATCAATTTTAATATTTTTGCACATTAGCTTTTAAAATATTGCTTCTAACTCTCTCTGTCACTCTTATTAGCTCTTCATCACTCCTTATACAAAACACTCAAATTCCCATAAATTTCTTCACCATGTACCATATATTATATGTTAATGTTTGGATTTTTTTCATTATTTTTTCAATATGTTTCAATCATTTTTTTTCTGATGTATCATTCAGTTTACTAATCATCTTTTCAGCTATGACTAATCTGTTATTAAGCCTATTTATTAAATTCTTAATATGCTAAGGTATTTGTTTTACAATAGTCATCATTTGATTCTTTATGTATACCTTTATTTATCTTGTGCTCTATTCCATATACATATTAAATATGCATGAAATCTCTAGTCACTTGTGCATTCGTCTTTATTTTCTGCTTTTGTCTCTTGGTGACCAATCATGGGTTTATTTTCCCCTGCAAGATTTGGTAAATTTTTAATAGACGCCACATTATGTATGAAAATGCTATGGAAAATTTGAGATCTAGATGGCATTGTTCCTCCAAAGAGGATTTCCTGTTGCTCTGGACAAATAAATAAATACAGTGTATGTAAAATACTTATGTATTTTATATTTATTTAATACATGATACATTTATATATTGAATATATAAAACATTTATATCCACAGTGTAAATTATATTATTCATTCTTCCATATTAGACCATCTAGGCTTATATATTTTTTTAAATGTATGTATTTATTTTGAGAGAGACAGAGACAGCATGAGTGGGGGAGGGGCAGAGAGAGAGAGAGAGACAGAGACAGAGACAGAGAGAGACAGAGAATCTCAGGCAGGCTCTGTGCTGTCAGTACAGAGCCCAACATGGGGCTGAAACCCATGAATCCATGAGATCATGACCGGAGACTAAACCAAGAGTCAGACGCTTAACCAACTAACTCACCCAGGTGACCCTAGACATACAAATTTTTTTTTATTTCACATTATTATAAACTTACATGTTACAAAATTAGCACAAGGAGTTTTTGCGTACCCCTTTACCCACCTTTCCCCAATGATAGCATCTTACAAAACCAATATCTGAACAAATATGTTATCAAAACCACAAAAATCACTATTATTGCAGTGGTAATAACTAGACTACTGTTCAGACCATACATACACATAACTCCTTCTTTTTAATGGGTGCATTTGATATTATTTTATGAGTCTATCATAGTTTAATTAATTATGTTAATTGTTATGATAGACAGTCATGTTACTTCCCGTTGTTTTGCTATTACAGTGTTAAGTTAAATTTATCTATATAGTACACACCTTTGTTAATTTGTGTGAGAGTATCTGTGAAATTCATTCACAGACAGGCATTGCTTACTCGGGCACCTGGGTGGATCAGTCATTCGAATGTCCAGCTCTTGATTTCAGCTCCGGTCATTATCACAACGTTGTAGGACTGAGCCTCACATCAGGCTCCTTGCTGAGCATGAAGCCTGCTTAAGATTCTCTGTCTCCCTCTCTCTCTCTGCTCCCCTACCCCTCTCTGCTCCTCTGCTCTCAAATAAAAAAAGAAAAGAAAAGAAAGGGATTGCTTAATATGCATGTTTATTTTGATAAATATGTCCAAATATTTTATTAAAATGCTATAGATTTACAACTCCAACTGTCAGATTCTCTGCAAAATATTGTAGTATCAAATCGCACCAATTTAAGTAAAAATAGCAATTTGCTATTGTGTTGCTTGTATCTTCTTGACTAATTAATGTCAAATATTGTTTCATATGTATAGTGAGTATTAGTGTATTATATTTTATGAACCGTCTGCTTATATGCTTTTCCTACTTTTTCTACTGACTTATTAATCTTAAAGCGTTTTGTGAATTCATGAAATTAACAATTTGCCATATGAACTGAAAATATATTACCAGTTTATATTTCACTTTTTGCAATATCTTATCTACTTTCTATGAAGATTGTATTTTATGTAGTCAGATTTATTAATCTTGCTGTTGAATTCTAAATTCAAGTCTTTTTCCTGTCCAGTAGAGTTGTAAATTCATCTCCTTTTATGCCCCACACTTATTTTAGTAAATTTATTCCTGGATATTTTATATTTTTCTAGAAAAAATGGTAATTTTATCCTTTTCAGTTTTTACAAAGCTTTAAAAATTTTGGAAGTCAATTGATATTACATTAGAAGTCAATTGATATTTTTACTCAAATACGTACTGAATTTTCATATTTTATAATGTTTCTCATTGATTCTTTTTATCTTTTTTAGATATTCAATCTTATCATGTGAAAGTAATAATTTTGCCTTTTCCTGTATAATATTTGTATCATATTTATTTTTCATATCAATATATCTTGACTAGTACTTTCAGTAAAATGTTAAATAATAAAGATCAGCATAGATATCCTTATACTGTCCTAGACTTTGAAGGAAAAAGCTTAGTAGTTCTCCATTTAGAATGCAGCTGACTTTTGAATATTTATATATCTATATCCATATAATATATCTATGTATATCCATGTACTAAATAAGAATCCATCTGTTCTTGTTTCATTAAATGAAAGTCAGCATTGATTTGTAATTAAACATCAGAAAACTTTTTATCATTTATGGAGTTCATTGATTTTTTTTTTCTTTTTTGAGTTACTGATAAGGTGAATTATATACAGAATTCCCAGTAAAAATCCTTTGAATTATGAGACTTTATACATATAATCGTTGAATTCAAATCACCATATTTTAGTAAGGCTTTTGTGTTGTATTTATTAGTAAACTGAGTATATAGTATCAGGTTTTTGTGTTTTGATTGTGCTACTTTTTCCAAATTTGGTATTTATATAAAAGCTTGAATCCAAAGACTTACCAAAACTCTTTTGATGTTTTTGTCCTCTGGAATATTTTCTTTTCTTTTCTTTTCTTTTCTTTTCTTTTCTTTTCTTTTCTTTTCTTTCCTTTCTTTTTTTCTTTTTTTAATGTTTATTTATTTTTGAAAGAATGAGAGAGGCAGAGAAAAAGGGGGGCAGAGGATCCGAAGTGGGCTCCATGCTGACACCAGAGAGCCCAATGTTTGGCTCAAGCTCATAAACCATGAGATTATCACCTGAGCCAAAGTGAGATGCTTACCTGGCTGAGCCACCCAGATGCCCCTGGGATATTTTCAATAGGATCTGAATTATTTCTTCCTTGGAATTTGGGAAAATGTACCTAGAAAACCAGCAGGTTTTTCTGGTAATTTTCTGGTAGGTTGTTATATGTTTTTTCTCACAATCTGCCTAAGTTTTCTATATGTTCTTTATTTATTTGCTTTTATTGCATGGACAAATCCATGTTTCAAATGAGAGTGAGTAGAGGCTATTTCACTTTTCATGTATACCTTAAACTCTGGCATATCTCATGTATTTTCAGGGAGAAAATATTACATATTCTTTTATAAGATAAATAATTATTTTATAAGAGAAATTCTTTATAGAAGAATATAACATATTCTTTCATAAAATCTGTGATGCCCTTTGAATGTCTAATACACTTGGAAGACTTAATATGTTCAAAATGAAATTCTTGATATTTCTCAAACTAATTTACCTCAGCTAGCAAATAGTAATTCTAAATACCCAGGTTCTTAAGGTAGTAAAAATCCTTTGTTGTCACCTTTGACTGGTTCCTTCCTTCCATCAGCTAATCCTACTGGCTCAACCTTAAAAATATATCAAGAAACCAGCCCCCGAAAACTTTCTTTATATTTACACTATCTAAGGTACCATCATGCTTCTTCCCGAGAGCAGAATTCAACTTCTGACTGGTATCCTCCCTTTGGTCTTGGGGTCTCTGTTCTATGCCCAATGCCATCTTTTAAATTTTTTTTTTTCAACGTTTATTTATTTTTGGGACAGAGAGAGACAGAGCATGAACGGGGGAGGGGCAGAGAGAGAGGGAGACACAGAATCGGAAACAGGCTCCAGGCTCCGAGCCATCAGCCCAGAGCCCGACGCGGGGCTCGAACTCCCGGACCGCGAGATAGTGACCTGGCTGAAGTCGGACGCCCAACCGACTGCGCCACCCAGGCGCCCCCAATGCCATCTTTTAAAATGTGTGATCATGTCCCAACATTGCTCCAAACCCTGATGTGGCTATTCTTTTCCCCCCGCCCTTCTTTTTCATTTGCTCTTTTACTCTTTTTCCTTTCCTTCTAGAAAATGGAAATTAAAAAATCTTACGTATCACAAGTTTTAGCAGTTTCATTTCCCACCAAATTAAAGGAGGGGATACTGTGGGGGCCCTGACCATGGTGGTAGAGGCTAACTGGGAATCCTCTACACAAGGACAAACAGACTAACTGATGGGGAATATACTCTGAGGAGGGTATGGAGGCACAGGCTGGGGGGGTAGTTTTGGAGAAAAAGAATTTGGGGTGGAGAGTGAGCAAGGCAGAGTATTGGAACTCTGGCTGAGTGAGAAGGGTGTGCAAAGTGGGGTGGGGTAAGGAGGTCTGGTGCAAGCAGAGGTTGGGCTTATGTGTCAGAGCCTGAGTTAAGTAAAAAGGTGCTCTGTTTAGGGGAGGAGGGGTTATGACAAAAACAATCACCCAACCACATTTAAGGCATCCGCTAAAGTCACATCTACAAGCATTTCAATAATTAAAGCAAGTCTCACGGCCAAAGTGTAAGTCCTTTGGAGGTGTCGATATATATTCTGTCTATATATACTCTGTCCACTTTATTGGAAATCCCCTAGCAAAAAATATATTTAATTCTATTATAGATTCAAATTGAATAATTTGGAATACTAAGGCATTCTTCCTCATCCACCCCTGCCATAAATTTTCCTCCATTAATAGTTTGTGATTTTTGTCAAGAACACATTATTTATCTTTGCAGAGGTATATGCATTGTGTAAAATTTAAAAAAGTAGGGGTGGAATCTAAATATCCCCCATTGTACATGGACTCTGTATGTTGTAATATATAGTTCACAATCTGGGGTTTGGGTTTGTTTTATACCTACTTTTATGAGAAATAAATTTGTCCCTGTTATTCAATGTTTTTGTTACTTTTGTAGGTTTTTGGAAAACATGATAAAAATCTCTTCACTATGTCACAGTTTACCTGAATTTTTATTTTTATTAAAAAAGTTCAAATGTTTATTTATTTATATTGAGAGAGAGAGAGGGAGAAAGAGAGAGAGACAGAGAGAGAGCAGGGGAGGGGCAAAGAGAGAGGGAGAGGGAGAATCCCAACGAGGCTCCACATTGTCAGCATGGAGTCCAACATGCGGGACTTGATCTCGTAACTGTGATATCACAACCTGAGCCGAAATCGAGTCGGACACTTAAACGACTGAGACACCCAGGTGCCCCTGCCTACATTTTTATTTTTAAACATCAATTTATTACTAGTAAACAAAAGAGGAAAAAATACATCAAATCCTTATTTATGTTATCAGATCAAAATACTTCAGTCTTTCAGACCATGTTACAACAAACTACTAACCTCTTTTACACCATGTGTCAACAAAGTTGATTTATGCATCTCTTTGATATTGGGTGGGGGGGGGATTTTTGTTCTAATTAGCTCCAGAATCTATTGCATCTTCTTACTTCCTCTGGACTTCCTCTACTTAACATAGTTCTTTTAATTAGTCTATTTGTATTACTATTTTAAACTGAGGTTTGAGTGCCATGCTCACTGACAGAAAAGAAAGTAACGATGTTGTGGCAATGGTCTACGGAATTAATAATACCTTTCAGTGACTCTGTGGCTATATCCATAAAGTCTCAAACAAGGCCAGACCAACAATTGAGGTGGGCTATTGAGCATTTTACCAACTTTTTTAAAAATATTTTTTAATATGAAATTTATGGTCAAATGGGTTTCCATAAAACACCCAGTGCTCATCCCAACAGGTGCCCTCCTCAATACCCATCACCCACTAAAACATTGTTTCCTGGGGCGCCTGGGTGGCTCAGTTGGTTAAGCGTCCGACTTTGGCTCAGGTCATGATCTTGCGGTCTGTGAGTTCGAGCCCTGCGTCGGGCTCTGTGCTGGCAGCTCAGAGCCTGGAACCTGCTTCAGATTCTCTGTCTTCCTCTCTCTCTGACCCTCCCCCGTTCATGCTCTGTCTCTCTCTGTCTCAAAAATAAATAAACAGTTAAAAAAAAACCACATTGTTTCCTGTTTATTTATTTTTGAGAGAGAGGGAGAGTGCAAACTTGGGGGACGGGGGAAGGTGCAGAGAGAGGGAGACAGAGGATCCAAAGCAGGCTCTACCCTGACAGCAGAGAGCCCAGTGTGGGGCTTGAACTCACAAACCATGAGATCATGGCCTGAGCTGAAGTCAGATACTTAACTGACTGAGCCACATGGGTACCCCAGCATTTTATCAGCTGTTTTAGGGGTTCTCAATTGGGTAGGGGCTGGTGTAGTGAAAGACTTCACCCATGGCAGAACAAAAGGGATAGAAGTTTATTGAATACACTGCAAGGAGGCTTCAGG
Source organism: Lynx canadensis (assembly GCF_007474595.2). Taxonomy (NCBI): domain Eukaryota; kingdom Metazoa; phylum Chordata; class Mammalia; order Carnivora; family Felidae; genus Lynx; species Lynx canadensis. Next base: position 179,808,037 of record NC_044306.2, read on the forward strand.
CAGGACAGCAAAGGAGAAACTGTCTGCCACAAGGCCACAAGCGATTGTGAGAGGCCACAGTTATAGGGTGGAGTGAGGGAGTATGGAGATGTATGGTATTTTCTCTTTTTTGGTATTTGTACCTCCTTGCCGAGTAGCCCATTTGTTAGTTAGGGTCCATGGCTTTTGAGGAGGGTCACTTAATAAGCTTGTTTGCATGGAGCTGGGTGGTCCCTGTGGGCCTATCTGCCTTGTTCAAGTTTCCATTGCTCGAGCCTATCGCCTAAAAGCGGCCTCTGCATAATGCACATCGGTTCATAAGATTTATTTACTTGTGTTAGTGCCGCCAAAAGATAATAAACTTGGAATCAAGAAACTGAATTCGATTCTGGATACTGACCATGAAAGTAACTTATGACTTTGGGCAAGTCACTTAACCTGTGTTACTCCGTTTGTTTTTTCTTTTTTTTTTACACATCAAATGAGTGTTCTGGAGTCTATATAAAGTCCATCCCTAACACTCTGAATATTTTTTTTGCTTTTGCCAACTGAAAATAAAATCATTTAGCATGGTGAATAAAATGACAGCTATAGTCATGGTTATATTCATGATTTTATATTTAACGAGAAAAAAAAACAAAAAAAAAGCACGAAGTTTGGCGAAAATACCAAATGGAATGAAATAGCTGACTTCTTCAAAAATTATGAGCCTTACAATTGCACTAATGGGAACAGTGATCTTAATATAACGTTTTAGGATTGATTTGAAATATCCTCTAATAATCACATGGCAAAATTTGGACCGTTACTTGAAAATCTCACTAATGACTTTAGTCAATAAGGCCATTTCAGAAAAGCATAATGGAATGGACTGCATGTGTGTGTCCCTTCCCAAATTCATATGATTAAAAACCCAATCTCCAATGTTTTGGTATTTAGAGGTGAAGCCTTTAGGAGGTAACTGGGTCATGAAGGTGGAACCCTCATCAGGAGACTAATGCCTTTGTAAGAAGAGACACGAGAGCTTGCTTTCTCTCTCTCTCAAGCACGTGAGGACATACCAGAAAAAGTTGCTCTAGGAACCAAATCAGCCAGCGCCTTGGTCTTGGATGTCAAAGCCTCCAGAACAGTGAGAAATAAATTTCTGTTGTTTAAACCACCCATTCTGTGGTATCTTCTAACGGCAGCCCATGCAGTTCTCCCAAACTTGAGTCTTTTTTTTTAAAAGCTGGGGCCATAAGTTACTTTCAGTTCTTTGACTCTGTCTGGGATAAAATCACTTGATAAGATAAAAAGAAAAAAAAAATTATGATCCTGAAGATACTTTATGCATAGTCAATAGAAAAATGAATTTCATAAAATTTTTTAGAGGTATGCAGCCGAAAAATATACCTTTGAGTCCTGATATTCTCAAATATTTCACACACTGAAGACATTTGGAAATACTGAAATATTTAGCGGGTCTATTGAAACGTAGGGCTCTAATCATTAAGAAGTATCCATTTACTAATACTTTCTGCACAGAACACTAATTCATGGAAATGGTCGTGCCACATGGATCCAGACAACTGTAAGTGCGTTGTTACAGTGATAAGACAGATCTGAAGGACTTGTATTAAACAAACTCTGGTACCAAAATATTTAGTGGACATAGCGGCGTATTAGCAAAATTGTTCCCAAGTAGCTGTGGGCCAGAGACATTTTAATAGTTCTTGAAAAAATGAAAAGAAAAATGAAAAATTTAAACATTTTATTATTTTAGGAAAAGCACACAGTCTAGAATGTGTCCAGAGTTAATACATAGGTTAAAAATTAATTAAAATTCATCATAATGCTGTAATAAAAACTATTATTTATGGAATGTGTTAGATTCTCCAATGAAACAGAACCAAAAAGATTATCTCTAATTTACATATCAATTTACCTAAATTTTAGCAAATCTTTTAACTTAAATTTTATTTTACTTAATTTTTTACTAACATTTTTAAATGCATTACATATTTTAGATTAATGAAGCATTTTATAATTTTACAAAGCTATTTCCCAAACAATCCTAAAAGATAGGTCTTCTCTGTAGTTTTTTTTTTTTTAATCTTTATTTATTTTTGAGAGAGAGACATAGTGTGAGCAGGGGAGGAGCAGAGAGAGAGGGAGACACAGAATCTGAAGCAGGCTCCAGGCCCTGAGCTGTCAGCACAGAGCCCGACGCGGGGCTCAAACTCAAGAACCGTGAGATCATGACCTGAGCCGAAGTCGGATGCTCAATCGACTGAGCCACCGAGGCGCCCTATTCTCTATAGTTTTAATTGGAGAAACGTAGACTGAAAGCAAAGTACCCAAGGTCAAAAAGCAAAGATGGAGTATACAGACTCATACTAAGATCTTAGGACTCCCAGACATTCCCTTTCCAATTCACTTTGAGTGAGACAAAGTTTCATATTGCTTCTCCAGCATTCACCAGAAGAATTACCTTGAATGAGATCCAACATCTCTGACCTCAGCATCATCATATCGTACTAAGGAGAATTAAATGTTTAGACTTTTGGTCTATAATAAACCATTACATGTTAAGTAATTCTATCATCATTGTTAATATCATTTAATAACAAGAAACAACTCCAGTGAAATGATATATGTTGAACAAATGACATTTTGGAAGAAATTTTAAAAAGCCCCCATTTTCTCATTTCCAATGTCTGCTACCCACCCCACCCCCTTACACATGCACTGATTTAAAGCTACCAAAGTAGGGGTTCCTGGGTGGCTCCATCAGTTGAGCGTCAGACTCTTGATTTTGGCTCAGGTCATGGTTCCAGGGTTGTGGGATTGAGCCTCTTGTTGGGCTCTGCACTGAGTGTGCACTCTGCTTGGGGTTCTCTCTCTCCCTCTCTCTCTGCCCCTCCCCTGCTCCTGCTCACATATTTAATCTAAGCCTGTTTTTCCAAATGATTTTGTGCAAAATATTTAAACTCTTCATAATTCACTCCAGTTAACCTTACGATTTACAACTCTTGGACTCATTTACTCTGTACCCTCAGATAAAACTTGTCTGAAACTCCTAAATATGGCTGTAATGTGTCATAGGTAATGGTGATAGTAAAGTTTCTATAGTAATAAAAATTTTAAGCCTTGTTTTTTACAACTGTTCAAAAATTTACAACTGCTCACATTATATTTGAACTCTATTTGTATGGCTACTTTTGAAGACTTCCCAGATGTAAACTATGGTTATTTTGGTAGCTTATCAATTTATTGGTAGGATGCCACCCTCAGAGAGCAGAAGTGCTCTAATAGCTTCCTTCAAATTTTCCCACTACATCCTATTTTCACTTTAGGCTGAATGTATTTGTCAACAGTAAATTCTTTGCTTAAAATTTTTAGCATTCCGTTTTCATTCCACTTAATTTGCAACTCTGTTTTATTGTAATTTGTCTTATTGAGAGTGAAGATATATCTACTTATTCTTGTTGTAATTAATAATAGCTGAAGTATTAAGTGTTCCTATATAAAAAAATAAATCTTATTAATATTCTTAACTTTTCCTACTTTATTTATTGGTTTTTGATTTCAATCAACTTAGTTTCTTTGGGCAAAACAAAACCATAATATTGATTTCTAAAATTAAATAATTGTTGAATGTAATTTTCAAATAAAGCCATGCATTCAAGGAAACTACTACTAGTACAATTTCAAAAATAAAAATGTGGACTCATTCTGATTTTAGATGATTTTACAAAATGTGAATATTTTTTTATATTATCAAAATTTTACCCATCCTCAGAAATAATGGATCACATGATCAAGGAACTGTTCCTCAGCATTCACATTAACAGGACCTCCTTACGAAAATAAATCTCAGCTCCATAAGGCCTTGCTTGTCTGCCAGACCTGCCATGACAAAATACAGACTTGATAGGCTGGAGGGCTTAAACAAAAAATGCATATTTTCTACCAGTCCTGGAGGCTAGAAGTACAAGATCGAAATGCTGAAAGGATTGGTTTCTCCCGAGGCCTCTCTTTTTGGCCTGCAGATTGGCCACCTTCTTGCTGTATCCTCACGTAGCCTTTCCCTGTGCATGCACACCCCTGGTGCCTTTTTCTCATCCTATAATGTCATCAGTCATGAATTAGGGCCCCTTACAAATTCATCAAACCTTAACTACCTCCTTAAAGTCCCTATCTCCAAATACAGTCTCATTGGGGTTAGGCTTGAAACAATGAATCTTGAGGAACACAATTGAGTCTGTGACAGGGACCCTCATCTATGCTTACAGATTTTAGTTATCTGAAATTCCATTCTTTCTTCTCTTAGGTGTAGGCATGATATCTTTCTGTTATCTAGTTAATATCTTTATACCTCATCAAAAGTGTTTATTAAATTACCTTTGAATAACTAGTGTGGATTCAAACTCTTGACTGAACTTGACATATACACCACCTTACTAAAATCGGTCTTCACCATGTGACTTGCCTTGGCCAGTATGATGGTGGTTCACCTAACAAAGGTGTAATTGTGCTTATCCCTTGAGCCTTCAACAATGACTATAAGAATCTATAGCTTACCTTATGTAGCTGCTGTCTCTTGAGATTGTTTTTTAAAATAAAGACTGTAGAGCCCTAGTCAGTGTGACTGAAAGCAGAGCTGGCCAGATGTGCCTACTATAGTTCTAGAAGAATAAGTCATTTTTACTAATAGGCAATGAGATTAGGAGTGGTGGTTAAACTAGATATAAGTTTGAAAATAGTTTGTTGTTAATAATGCTTTTCTACATGTTCTTCCGTAATGTTTCTCTTGGGTAGTTCTTTTCCACAATAACTAATATACTCATTCCAAAAATACAAACGAGCTTAAAGCAGTGCCTGAATTCAAAGTCAATAGATTCATCAAAGTGTCATTTATTATAATTAGTCATTCAATCATGAGTTAGCTATTATTATTATTATTATTAATCTCTATTATGTGTTAAACATGCAGAATATTAAGTTCTATCTGCAGCATCAAAACTAGTTGGGCCTAGAAATATGTGTTTGAACAAGCTTCATAGTTAATTTCAAATGATCCTTATAACTGATCTTCTTTCTGTGAAAAATTTCTGTTGCTCACATATCATTTTGATAAATTTTATTATTCATTTTCCTAGTGTCAAAAAGCATTTAATACTTAAGGATTGATGACAGTTTTCATGTTGATAGATATCTTTCACGTTATTATATACCTTCTCAGTCATTATTTTTTAGGCAGGAGTTATGTTATATTTATCATTTTTATATGTAGAGACTACCCCCCGTGGGTTTTCAGTAAATGTTTGCAGAAAGACACAGATGAAGAGAAGGAGGTAAATAATAAGTTTAGGGAGATAGAATATTTAAAGTTGGCTTTAGGGTCCCTGACTTGGGAGAGTCTTAGAAGGTAGTAGTTTGAGAAGGATTAATCTTGCAAACTTGGTAAATTTGTCTAAAGCCACACCCACCTCATTAACATTGGCAACCTAGGCTCCGACAATCATTTCCACTCCCTACACTTAGAAAATAGGAAATCAACTACCCACGAGAATGGATTGGAACTCACGGACCTCAAAGACAGTATATCATTGAACATTATTTGATATTTCTTTTCAAGTAATCTTGTGTATCTTGTGTCTGCTCTAAGAATTTTGGATTATGGTTCTCCCTGAAATTTGAATTCATATATAGAGGCCATACATATATATGTGTGCATATATTTTTTTAAAGACTGAGCAACATTTACACCTCATTTTTCACTGAACTCCCTAAAGACTGTTAAATCTTTCTATGCTTTTGCTCCTAGATTCATACCTGGATTAATAATATTATATCTCTCAACATTTACACAATGTCTTACGGTGTTCTGCCATCATAAGACAGCTGCGAAGCATTATTCAATGTGTAAAGATGTTATTAAGTCACATCTCAGTTGTATGAAGGCAGAAGGAGTTGTGCAAGCAGAGGGCTTGACCTAAGACTTTAGCATACAGCCTTCTTCCTTTTTGATAAATAGGCTTAAACCTAAAGAGATTAATTCAACCTATTCCACTGTGGCCTGCAGCCTTGAAAGTGTACAGAAGATGCCAAAGGCTTCACAATCAGATAAAAACATGCTCTTGTTATTTTCTATAGTGGAGCAATAGAGTGGCAATGCTATTTGTAAGGAAATCCCTGACCTACTTGAATGCTTACCTTTTTATCCCACTGAGAGCATTATTCAACCTAGAGGAATGGGCAGCAGAGGCCAGCAGGAAGTTATTTGATTTTACAGCTTTATATCATGTAACAGTCTTTGAAGGCTTAAAAAGTTAAGAAAGCTTCATTAGAATAGTATAATTAATCCCACAATGGAAATACTAAGAACAGAGAAAGGAAATCAGAGGATTTATAACACAAAAAGAAAACTATGACAAGTATGTGGGACGATGAAAGAATCTCTTGGCCAAGAAATGTGGTTAGGAACTTAATTGACTGGACTGCCTTCCCTCAGTGGGGATTAGGGGAAAAGCAGCTAAATGTATGAAGGAGATGTCTTAGTTTTATTCAGTTTGGCTGTTATAACAAACTACCATAGAATGGGGGGGGGGTGGTTTATAAACCACTGAAATGTGTTTCTCATGGTTCTGGAGGCCGGAGTCTCAGACCAGGGTGACGGCATGGTGGGTTCTGGTGAGGCCTCTCTTCAGAGCTACAGATGGCCAGCTTCTCCTTGTAACCTCCCACAGTGGAGAGCAGAGACAGGAAGCAAACTCTTTTGTCATTCTTATAAGGGACACTAACCCCATTCATGCTGGCTCTTTCTGACCTCCTTTAATCCTATTTTCAGAAGGCCCCTTCTCCTAATATCGCATCAGGAGTAGAATTTCAACGCAATGGAGTTTGGAGAGACACAAACATTCAGTCCATAACAGGGAACAATAAACACAGGATGGTGAATAAGGAATAAAAATTATTTAAATGGTCACAAAAGACAGCTTGAATATTTTCAATTGAAATAATTGTTTTTATCTTATAAATACATACTAAATGATGTGTTCTGAACTTAAAATTACAATTTATCTGTGTTATAATTTCAGAATCAACAATCAGCTGTGGACAATTTTATCTTCAATTTTCATCACAGAGCAATTCACTCCTTCTTAATTCTTGTCAACTTTAGAAACTTTCTTTTCTTCTTTTTTCTTCTTTCTCTCTTTTTTAAAATTGAGAGTTGTTTTGACAGATAATGAAACTTACAATGCAATTTTCTTATCGCGTGACAATAAAAGTTGCTGTTTCTTTCCACACTAATAAGCTGAAACGACAATTTCCTGTCTATATGTGTTTAATTGTATGTTAGAATTATACCTTAGAAGCCAATGTACTTTCGAACATAATTTTTTTTTTTTCAACGTTTTTTTTTATTTATTTTTGGGACAGAGAGAGACAGAGCATGAACTGGGGAGGGGCAGAGAGAGAGGGAGACACAGAATCGGAAACAGGCTCCAGGCTCTGAGCCATCAGCCCAGAGCCTGACGCGGGGCTCGAACTCACGGACCGCGAGATCGTGACCTGGCTGAAGTCTGACGCTTAACCGACTGCGCCACCCAGGCGCCCCTCGAACATAATTTTAAAACTTACAAAACAACGCCATCCTAATTTTTGTTAAAAATACATATTTATAATTATGTTTCTCCTGCCTCAGGGCAATTCCTTTATTTAGCCTCATCTATTATTGTGGCAATTACTAATTTTTCACCAGGTAAGACCTTATAAAGCTTCACTAAGCTCTGGCTGTTTCTACCTGTGAATGAGTTAATTGCTAATTTGATCTCTTCTAAAGGAAATGAAGCATCCACACCCAATCAATCTTCTGAAGTAAGCATGGGATGAATGCCTTTTTTCAGAAATCAAGAGAGCATATCCTCCTCCAGTATTTCTGATGAAGGATGTAAGACTCTATAATAGAATTGGAATGCTTGGTTAATTACCATTGCTTGCATAAGTGAGTGCCCTCATATGTCTGCTTAGTAGGACAAAGCTCTTTCAATGAGTTTGCAGATAGTGTTCAAGAGTTTGTGCATGTTTCCTAATAGAATTTTTCATTAATTGTAATCACCTTTTTTCTAGGTTATTGGTATTATAATAATAATGGCAAGTATTTATTAAAGAATTACTTCACTCTGGATTTTGTATGCACATTCATCCTTTATATTTTTATTGCTCAATCAATAACCCTTTCTCAATCAAGAAGGAAAGCTAAGTTTTCTACAGGTGATACAGAATAATGTCACTCTGCAGACAAAGTCACACAGGACAGAGCTCAGAAATGACACCAAGCAGTCTATCTAAATCCAGAACTGGTTCCTTGAGCACTTTGAATCATTTATCATAATATCTGCCCCCTACTTTAACACTACAGTACTTGTTTCCTTAGTCCAAAGATTTGAAAATATGCATCAGTCTTTTTTTTAAACATAGTTTGAGGCAAGAAGTTCTAACAATTTATTTCTCTTCTGCTTATACAAATCATTGTATTTTTAGTGGGTTGGTTACACGGAAAGAATGCATCTAAAAGATGGTTGAATTAGAGGAGTCTCTTCCCACAAAAGAAAATATACTTCTTTTGCAAACAGATATCTAAATTTCAGTTAAACAAAACTAAAGATCATCCTAGAAATATAAATAATCATAGACATTTAGTGAGAGCTAAGCACTTATTATGCATTTTTCATTAAAATTTAAAACTGACCTATAAAATATGATGTACACATTGGGGAAACAATGTTGACCTTAATTTATTCTAACAGCATTTTCCCACTCTAAAGAGCTTTGTCTTTCCCAGACATTTACGTTTCTAAATATTTAGAGGCTTCTCTGAAAAGAAGAAAATAGGAAGCAATAAACAAGGCACACACTTTTTGTTTTATATTTTCCACAGTTTCTATAAAGATATTTTGCACATTTATAATAGGCTCAAAAATATTTGTTTCAGTAAATTTAAATTTTCCAAATAATGTATTAGTAAAATACTTACATGCATACTTTTCATCTTAATAACAATCTATAAGAACTTGTTCTAGGACATATGTAAGCATACTCGAGTAAAGAATGTGTTCCATAACCTCAAAGAACATTGAGTGTAATCAAAGGCAGTTTTTGAATTTTACACTAAAGGACAATACCCATAATCCAGGGATTTGACACATACATGAATAAAGCATCTACAAGACATAAACAAATTTGTCAACAAATGTGGTCTATTGCTTTTTGAATTTGAGAAGTATATTTTCTTCCCAATATATATTTTTTCTATTCTTATCTATCAATAGAATCTTTCATAATTCGCTTGAGCACATTCTCAGATTAAAAAGTGTGGTTCTCAAGTCATCTTTCATCTTGGTGGTGTAACATGATTAAAATTTTCCCAACAAGATATCATTAAAAGTTTTCTGTTCATCTTGTGGGAGATACCTTCAAGGGAGTGAGGACATGTTCTTTTCTGATTTTCTTCTGTCCTGATATAATTCAAAAGGGACAGTAAGAGCTTTATTTTCTGTTATGGGTAGAGTGATCAGATAATTTATTGTCCATACAGAATAATAGATAGTGAAAAGAGGTATTTTTAAAAATTAAACCCAAACAATAGATGTAAATGAAAATGTCCTAGGAAAAGCAATCCATATTGTCACTCTAAATTTGGACTTTTGGAAAGAATCTTAGTAACAAGAATTTTAAAGGAACAAATCATTGAAAAGCCCTACATACCTGATACCATGAAGCTTCAATACAAGATTTAAATGACTTGGCATCTCTTATGTGAAAACATAATACAATTCAATCTTTTTAGAACTATAATGTGATGGTTTTTGTCACATATGACAGACTCTAATTTTAAACATAACAGCATTTGAAACAAGTAGTTTATGCTACTTAAGACAAATTCTAAAATGTTCTTGTTTTTTCTCTAGAAGGGGGTCCGTGAAGATATAACTGTTATAGTTTGGAGGACTAGAAACTTTTTCAATGTCTTGGTAAAATACTTAGTTAAGTTTTTCCCCACTGTTTTAATAAGGATTAGCTAAATTATGCTACAAAACAAAAGCACCCAAATCTCAGTGCCTGAATACAATAAGTGTTTATCACTGTAGCAAAGTTCACACGTGGTTCTAAGCAGCCGTTATCCATATTCCACACCACATAGATTTGGAAGTAATTCCATCTGAATGAAGGAAAGGAGAAATGGGTATTATTCATCAGCTCTTCTATCCATATGTGACTTAAGTTAAATTCACTTAATTTTCTTGAAATCATATGACGGTGTTTAATTTCTGGGGGTGGGATATGCAATGTTTAAATATAAGCTGGAGGGAAGAAACTACAAATATTGCTAAACACTCATAAATTCTAACCAATCTGCTAACCCAGAAAGGCAGACCAAATGCAAGCAAAGTTAGAGCACTAAAGCAAATGCTAGGAAAAATTCAGTATGTTGGAATTTGCTATTTTCTTTCTGCTTTTTAAAAGCAAATTCCTGAGAGAAAGAGGGAGAGAGAGAGAGAGAATTAGACTGGGATGTATCAGTGTACAGAAATTGAATGAACAAATTTAGATTTCCTAAAGAAGGTATTCTTACATCTTACAGTGCAGATTTATTCCCATAATTTGGAATTAGACAATGTTGTTTAAAAAAAAAAAAAGAAAAAGTGTAAGAAAAGGAAATTTTAAAAAAAGCCAAAATCCTGATGAAAGAAATTGAGTGCTTAAGAGGTATTGTCTTCACAGTCAAACTTGCATTGCGTTGGGGGGGAGCAGATATTTCTAAGACAGAGTATGGTAAGTAATAAACTTCAATTTTAATGCTTGTGACCATAAGGGAGGAACATTGACGGTGGTTATATTTATACATGGAATTTATCAAAAGCTAACTAAAGAAAGACCCTTACAGCTTGAATCTGGTATTCTAAGGGGAGATAAAGACAAAAAACTATAAATAAATTACATAATATTTTAGAAAGTGACAAGTACTTTGGAAAATGGCGCAAAATGTAATCAATGATAAGGGACATTAGGCACCTTGGGATGCAGGTAAATTTTTAAGCAGATTTAAAGATAAATTATAAAAATTTGACATTTGACAAAAACTGAAAGCAGACAAGGGATTAGCTTACTGAACATAAGGGAGAAGAGTGTCTGGCAATTTGTAGCAGCAAAGGTGAAAGTAGACTTATTATTTTCAGTAAACATTAAAACAAGAAGGACAATGTGACAGGAGCTGTTAGTTGCTCGTCAGATCTGACAGCAAATATTGAGGCATATCATATCGCAGATTGTTGGTCTTTGTAAGGACTTTGATTTTTCTCTAAGTGAAATAGGAAACCACGAGTAGGTTTTGAGCAGAGGGGGGACGTGACCTGATTTTTCTTTCAAAAAATTACTCTGACTCCATTCTTGAGATTAGGCTATGCTTGTTCAAGGAAAGTACCAGTTGAAGTACTTAGAGTATTTTCACAGTAATCAAGAAAAGGGATGATGAATTGGTAGCACTGAATGTAGTAAACTATCAGATCCTGAATATATTTTGAGGGTAAAGTCTCCTCTGACAACTTTCACATAAAAGAAAATGCAGAGTTCAATATAATCTCATACTCCATATTTTTGACTGGAGTAACTCAAGTGTTGGCTTAACCATCCACTTAGTTGAGGAAGATCATAGAAGAATAAGAAAAGATCATAGAAGAAATAAGAAATATGGGGGCCGACGTAGTTAGGAAAGAAGAGATCAGATGTTCATATGATGTATTAAATTTCAAAATCTGTCAGATGTCTAGATGGATGTATTAATTAAGCTATGATATACCAGTATGGCTTTAAGGAAAGAGGACAGACTGAAGATAGGCAGTTAGTACATTAACAGATAGATAATATTTAAGCTCTTGAGACTGGATCAGATCATGAAAGTGTTATTATAAATGAAGAGGAAATTACTATAAATGAAGGAAGGGGGGGGAAATAATTAGCTTGAGAGCACTACAATATTAGGGAGTAAGGGAGAGGAGAAGAAAACTGAAAGGGGGACTGGAATGGAGTGACCAGTGCAATAGAAGGATAGTCATTAAAACTTTGATGTCCTGGATATGAAGTGAAAAAAATATTGTCAAAGAAGAATGTCCGGATTAGCCAAACCACCAGGTCTAAGGGAACAGTCCTAAATGACTGTTTTCACTTCTAACACCAATTGTAAATTGGAGAGGGGGGTGTCTTCAAAACACCCTCAGTTATGATAACTCATTAGAAAGACTCATAGAACTCACTGAAACCTATTACATACAGTCATGATTTATTATAGGAAAAGTATACATTAAAATCAGTCAGGGGAAGATGTGCATTGGGCAGAGTCCTGGCAGTTTACACGTGTGAAATCCCCATTGTCCGCAGAGCACCTTGCTTTCTGGACATTGATGTGTAACAACACACGAAGAGTGTTTCTAACCAGGGAAGCTCATAGGGCTTCAGTGTCCAAGACTTTTTATTGTGGAATCACTGTAGGAATGATTGATTGTTTGTTTTTCCACATGGTTGAACTTAGTCTCCAGTCTCCCATTCCCTGGAGATTCAGCTGATATCATGGGCCCCTCACTAATCACATTGTTAGCATAAATTATCAGGTGTAGTCCCAGAGGCCCATTGAGAAAAATAAAGACGTTCTTATCACTCAGGAAATTCCAAGGGTTTAGAGGTTATCCTCTGGATGCAAGGGACAAAAGCCAGACATCTCTTTGGGCAAAGCCAAATTCTTTGCTACACATAGAATGAGCGATTATATCAAATGTTGCTGAAAGCTCACACTATTAAAGAGAAATAACAGTTTTATATGCTCATGATAATGATCCATTGGAAAGTAAATATTGACAATGTATATGGGGGAGGGGAGAATTTTTGGAACAAAGGTTTTGAGTATATATGATCAGACGAGATCTGACCCATAAGCAGAAAAATTGGCTATAGATAGAGATATGATGATTCACCCAAGTTAAGATGAAAGGCATAGAGATGACTGCAGATATTGAAAGATGAATAAAGTGTTAGAAGTCTATATAAACTATTTTCTGATCACTGCAATCTTTTTCACTGACTTATGAAGCGAAGTCATCAGATAAGAATGAAGATTGCAGAAGAGGACTTATAAATATGAAAAGAAAGGAGAAAATCTAGAAAAGACTCTTAGGATATAGGAGAACTGATAGATTAGTAAGAGGTGTAGTATTTCCTTCCACAACAAGGGTTGAAGATACTCCTGATAAATTTAAATGCTTCTACTCACTTTTTTATTCTTTTTTTTTTTTTTTTTTTTTTTTTTTCCCCTCTAGGTTTTCCTGCAGCCAAATTCAGGTGCATAAGCAGGTGAGGAGTTGGTGGAGACTGGGATTTACTGACTGTGGTTTTGCCAATTATGTAAGTGTTTCATCATCTGACTCACTCTTTCTCCCCCTTCCCAGGCTTATCATTTAGATTTTAAACCCTTACTTTGCATCCAGGGAGGTTGACCACTGTAGATGGCACTACCAGGGCACTCTTTGCAGCCGACTTCAAATTGATGGTGTAGGGGCCAAGGGTAGGCCACCCAAAAATGTGACACTTTGACAGAGAGATTTTTGAGCTGAATATAATTAAGGACCAAATGACACAGGATGAACTTCAGCCTTCTCCCTTATTGTCTAAACAGAATTCAGATAGAGGACTTGCTCCAGGAAGACAGTTATTATCATAAAAAATTACACTATAATATGAACTAAATAGCAAAGTCTGTTTGTTAAAATTCCTCTCCATGTCCTATTTTCTCTACATGACATAACAAACATTTTTACAATTTTTTTTTTTTTTTTTTACTAAACTTTTGTTCTTCCCATCTTCCTGTGGATTGTATTCCACTTGTTAAAGCCCAGACGCCCACCCCCTTCTTAGCTCAGGATGGTATAGAAGCCTCAATTGCCTGACTATCGGGAAGCCTCTTGAGTCTTTGTGGGGGAGAAATTACCAATATAATTAAATTTTATTTTCTCCAATTAATGAGTTTATGTCCATTTAATTCTTAGTCCACCTAAAAGAAACTTAAAGGTATAGAAAAATTATTCCTCCCCAACAACTAATGCAAGGCTCTGGTAGGAGATCATGGTGTGGAGGGAAAAAAGTTCAAGCTGTTCATTTTCATGCCCTGTCTGCTCTGGAAATTCCTTCTTGAGAGTAACAGAATTCAAATTTGAAAGGAACTTTTGAGACAAGAGCTTAATACTTCATTATTTTTAAATGAGAGAATTAAGGACCAAATTGGTTTGTTACTTAGATTTGTGTTTTTGTTTATGTTTTGTTTAACAAAGTTCTCAAACTAGGTAAATACAGAAACAGGACTAGAATAGTGTTTTCTCCTTCCTCATTGAAAGATGTGTATGTGTGTTGTATTTAAGGATGCTATGCTTCCTCATTAAAAAGGGATATATATATATATATATATATATATATATTACATGAGTTATAATTGTAGAACAATCCAATATTCATAACAAGACACCATCAAGTAAAAAAAATTAATGTTAATTCAGTTTATTTTTGGCCCTTAATTTTTTTTCTTTATTTAAAAAAAAAGTTTAATATTTATTTCATTTTTGAGACAGAGAGAGATGGAGCATGAGCAGAGGAGGGGAGAGAGAGAGAGAGGGAGACACAGAATCCGAAGCAGGCTCCAGGCTCTGAGCTGTCGGCACAGAGCCCAACCCGGGGCTTGAACTCACAAGCTGTGAGATCATGACCTGAGCTGAAGTTGGACACCCAACCAACTGAGCCACCCAGGTGCCCCTGGCCCTTAATTTTAAACAGTAGATTCACTCTCTATATTTTCACTGTGTTCATGTTTTGTTTTTAGCTCTGTACAAATAAGTCAATACTTAGTCTCATGGTTGCTTAATTGTGCCTCAATCTTAGAGATTAAAAAAATCTAAAGGCACATATAAAGTCATAAGTTCATGAATCATTTCTGACATTTTGACCAACAAAAGACACTGCTTCAAAAATTCAATCTATACCTTTATTTTTTCATCTAAAATTTTCCTATGATTAAGAACTTAAGGAAAAAAAAAAAACTTCTTTTATGATATTTCCTACAACAAAAACATGTATATCAAGCAGGGTTATCATAGATACAGGTGCAAGTTTTTATTTAAAAATCTTTGAGACTAGTGGCACCTGGGTGGCTCAGTCAGTTAAGCATCCGACTTTGGCTCAGGTCAAGATCTCATGGTTCATCATGTTTGAGCCCTGCATGGGGTTCTTCTGCCAACAGTTTTGAGCCTGGAGCCTGCTTCGGATTCTGTGCCTCCTTCTCTTTCTGCCCCTCCCTTATTCATGCTCTGTCTCTGTCTCAAAAATAAATGAACATTGGGGTGCCTGGGTGGCTCAGTTGGTTGAACGTCCGACTTCAGCTCAAGTCATGATCTCGTACCTCATGAGTTTGAGCCCTGCATCGGGCTCTGTGCTGACAGCTCTGAGCTCGGAGCCTGGAACCTGCTTCAGAATCTGTGTCTCCCTCTCTCTCTGCCTCTCCCCTATTCATGCTCTGTCTCTGTCTGTCTCAAAAATAAATAAGACATTAAATTTTTTTTAAATAAATAAACACTGGGGGGCCTGGGTGGCTCAGTCGGTTAAGCGTCCGACTTCGGCTCAGGTCATGATCTCGCGGTCCGCAAGTTCGAGCCCCGCGTTGGGCTCTGGGCTGATGGCTCAGAGCCTGGAGCCTGCTTCCGATTCTGTGTTTCCCTCTCTCTCTGCCCCTCCCCCGTTCATGCTGTGTCTCTCTCTGTCTCAAAAATAAATAAACCTTAAAAAAAATTTAAAATAAATAAACATTAAATAAATAAAAATAGGAAAAAAAAACAAAAATCTTTGCGATTAGGCTACATTTACAGCTTACTTTCATTGAAAGCTTACTTTTCTTTCTCCTCAGGTTTCAGGTGACCAACTAGGTTGTTAGAGGAAGGGATTTCATGTATAGATTTTTTTTATCTCAGAAAACAAGAGCATATTCAACCAGACAAAATAAATAAATATTGCCTGATGAAATCTAACTATTAACTACTCATTTAGTGGTCACATGATGTCTCACTAAAATAAAAATGATTGTATAAACTAGTTTATATATTACTGTATTGCTTCTATTCATTGCTGCTGAACTATGCAAAGGACTGAAATGAACGCATATTAGTGGAACACAACATGTAAATGAAACTAATTTGAAACTAAGGAGAAATAAAATTGTAGAAAGTTATTTGCTTTGTTTATTTAAGGTGATTGGAAGAGTACTTCTTGCTCAAAGGCACACCATAACTTGAAAATTTTATGTGTTTTTTAAAAAATCTGTACACCGAAGTTTTAATACGGGGAGTAAAATGATTTGGGTGTTTTTAAGTGCATTCTGGCTTGCTAACTAAACATCAGGAACTCACGATGTGCATATTTTCCTGGTGAATTACTCACAGCTCATGTTTTGGACTGCCACTTTTCAGGCACTATGTTGTCTATCTTCACATTTATTCAGAGTTGATAAGACCTAAGAGAAATGAAAGAGTAACTATCTCTAGAAAAATCTGAGTTAAATACATATATTGTTATCATTATTGTTATGGGCTAAATTGTGTCCCCTGGAAACTCATCTGCCTACCTCAAATTCATATGGTACCTTAATCCCCAAACCCTAGAATGTGACCCTATTTGGAGATAATGTCTTTAAAGAGGGGATTCAGTTAGAATGAGGCCATTAGGGTGGGGTCCTCACCCAACTGGACTGACTTGCTTATAAAAACAGGAGACTCCAGGGTGTGTTTGTGCACAGAGAAAGCCCATGTGAGGACACAGTAAGAAGACAGGCTTCTGCTTGCCAAGACAAGAGGCCTCAGATGAAAATAAACCTGGTGACATCATGATCTTGGCCTTCTAGCCTCCAGAACTATGAGGAAAAAAAAAAAAGTAAACCACATAGTCTGTGGTATTTTGTTATGGCAACCTTAGCAAATTAATATATGTATTAATTATAGAATAATATACAGAATGAAGTATATAAACATGAAACAGACCAGATCCTGTACCTTTCGCCCAGCATTTTTCTCCATAAAATAAACTAACAGAGTCTATAAGTTAGTAAGCAGAAAATAGACTCTTACTCATATAGTTCAATAATTAAGATTTTCACACCAGGAGAGCCCAGTCTGGGACTCACAAATCCAGGTCCAATAACTGATATGAGCCAGAATAATCTTTGGAGAAATAAAAATATTAAAGATCTTGGAACACATTTTTTTTTTTAATAAATGTACTCAAACTGAATTACTGTACTACCACACTAATATTCCTTTGGCTTTTCATGTTGTGTGAATGTTTTTGTGGGCTTGGGTTTGAATGTGTGTGAAAACAAGCTGTGGTAGATTTCCTAATACTTTTAATAGATTAAACGGAAAGACGATATCTCTGTTATCTCCCCATTATTTAATTTATTCTTGTGTATTAGGATTTCATTTGGATCCAGTTTTTTCATGTAACAGATTCTCAAGGGTAACAGTAACAAATTAAGGCTTTTTTATTTTCCTGCTCTTTAATCTGAAATTTGTAAATTTATCTTCAAATAATTCTAATATGATTCATTTCTTTTCCAGGCATGGAAATCAGGGAAATATTAATAAGAAAAGACCTCTTGTTGAGACATGTCTTTCTAGAACAAGGGGACCCCTTTGATAGGCAACTACATGTGCATCTGATTGTTCTGAATCTTATCACAGGATAACCCTTGGCTATAGGATGTTAAGTCTTTTAGAAGACAGAGGTAAGGCTAAGACGGTTTTGGAGGGCTTTGGACAGCCGATGGGCAGGCTGGGTCAGCCAATCCATGAAGTCAATAGCCTGTAAGAAGTCAATAGTCTTATTGTGCCTGGTCTCCTCAGGACAGAGATTCTTGCTAATTAGACCTGTCGATTTGTTTGCCTGGGTTAAACTTTACCATCAAAAGTGACTCTCTGGATGCAGCTTTCTTAAATTTTTTTTTTTCAACGTTTATTTATTTTTGGGACAGAGAGAGACAGAGCATGAACGGGGGAGGGGCAGAGAGAGAGGGAGACACAGAATCGGAAACAGGCTCCAGGCTCTGAGCCATCAGCCCAGAGCCCGACGCGGGGCTCGAACTCCCGGACCGCGAGATCGTGACCTGGCTGAAGTCGGACGCTTAACCGACTGCGCCACCCAGGCGCCCCTGGATGCAGCTTTCTTTATATCCCAAAGTGGCTTTCTTCTAATCTTCCTTTCTTATAAGCCCTCCCTCCCCACCACTGAGGGTTGGTATTTTCTATCTTTAAATATAGACACGTGTTTAGTTAGGTTAAAGACAAATATCACATGAGTAAGAAGTCATTCTGCTTTGTTAACTGCAAGTTCCATTATTGCTACTGAGACTCTATGTGTTGAGGAAGATGATGTGTCATCAGACGGCCTATCGAAGTGTGAACACCACCTAAACACTGTGAAGTGTAGAAGGTTTTACTTACTTGCAACCTAACTTGCTAGCCTATGGTTTTAAGGATGATGCTGAATATATAAAACTTCTGAGTCAGAGACTGAGGACAGTCAGCTTTTTTCTTTTTTCTTTTTTTTCTTTTTTTTTCCATCGGTTCTTCAATTTCCAGTTTCTACAGAGTGACACAAGCGGGCCAGGAGACGACTGCATATGTCATGGATTTGTTAAAGAAGAATGCTGAGCTTACGGGACTGGAATATTTTGTAACGGTCAGTAAGCAGACCTGTCCTTTGTTCTAAAGGGAGTTGCTATATCTTTCAAGGCTATTTGCAATACAATATCTATGAAAAGATAACCCATATCAAAGGACAATTAGTGCCACGCTCCAAAAACTTTCAGAAATGTAGGAGATCTGGGGGCAAGTGTATGCCAATATCAGAGACGATGCCTTCTGAACTAGACATTTTAATGTGGTTACTGGAAAGTGACAATCAATGGAGAGGAAGAACTCCTATGATATCAGGGTCCAATAAATCAAATATATATTTCTCTTTTTAAGTCTTTTTTATTTATTTTGAGAGAGAGAGAGAGAGTGTGTGGGAGGGGCAGAGAGAGAGAGGAAGAGAGAGAGAGAGAGAGAGAGAGAGAGAGAGAGAGAGAATCTCAAGCAGGCTCCGCACTGTCAGTGCAGAGCCCAATGCAGGGCTCGAACTCATGAACTGTGAGATCAGGACCTGAGCCGAAATCAAGAATCAGTTGCTTAACTGACTGAGCCACCCAGGTGCCCCTAAATATGTATTTCTTAATGTTTGTGATATATTGTTTACTCTTTTAAGAACAGAAGGAAAGTAATTCTTCAGGAAAAGAAAAAGAACTAACAAAATTTACAAAATGTCCAAAGACAATTATTTCTTTTCCATAATTGCTATTCTCAATTTAATGTACAATTACATTATCTTGTACATAGAGTAACTTGTAATATTGTTTTATAGTTCAGTGAAATGACAAGCTAAATAAAATTCTACTAAATACTTAGATGCAATACACATTACATGATACAATCTAACATTTACATACTGTACAGCTGGAAATAAAAATATTGAAGCATAAAAATGTACTTTTATCTATAATTATAAAAGCAAAATAATAACACGTTACTTTGGTAACTATACCTCAATTAAATACCTTATTTGAAAAAAAAAACACTTTTTTAATTAACATAAAATGTTTAATTATGTTCAGTTTTTAAAGCAGCAAGCTACTTGGGTACAAAAAACTACGCATAAGATGAATAGCGCTGGGTCTCCCCTATGTACTATTCATTCAGGATTGTACGATTGCCGCCAAGAACTGTGAAGGGTCTGGAATTTTTCCTGGCTTGTAAGATAACACGTCTGCTTGTTAAAGTTGCGTAGATGTTGGCGAGAGACTAAAGAACCCTGACTCTGAGACAAAGGATTCTGTTAATCATGGTATCACACAACAGATAGTAGTGTGAGCTTTGTGTTAGCATTGGTTCCTTTTGCCCTCTGTGGGGGGAAAAAAAAAGGATTAACTCAGCAAGCGTATGTTCAAACTCTGTACATTCCTAAGAAAAACCTACTAACCCTAACCTCCATGATTAACCCTCTATTTAAACTCTGTACATCTAAGCTGAGATGAATCTTCCTAGTTGGCAATGCTTTTCCTCTATTGTTAAACACCATTCCTGGAGGTAGTAATATGTTCTCTGTGACTGCACGAGGAAGGGAGGGCCTGGTTTCCTCCAGTCTTTGTGCCTAGAAATTTAGGCCTGTTTGCCTCCAGATTCTGTCCCCTGTGCCTTTTCTCTTCACTGGTTTTACTGTGTATCCTTTAGCTATAGTAAACTATAACCATGAATATAACAACTTCTGGGTCCTGTGAGTCCTTCTAGCAAATCATCAAAGCAGAGGATAATCCTGACACACACCTCAAATCTCATGGCTGCGATACAGAGTGGCCCAGGTCATGTTGTGCACATTGTGAGTTTGTCACAGTTGAGGGACACTGAGTTTAAGAGACTATAATCTTTTAAGAGAGCTAAAGCACTTCTGTCCAACCATTGCCCTGCAGCAATGTATTGTCTTTATTATCTTGTTCAGGAAACAAACCTGCCCTCTGTCCTTGAGGAATAGACTACTTCTTCTTCCAAGGCTGTTTGCTATTCATATGTCTTTTATAAAGAATAGTCTGGAAAAAAGTTTCTACAGCCTGTGACAAACATACCTTAAGGTGATCCTAATCTTCTTCTCTTGAGCTGGGCAGAGTCAACGACTTTCTTCTAACTAATAGAATTTGGCAAAAGTAATGGGACATCACTCCCTTGATTTGGTTACAATATATACAACACACACACACACACACACGTATATGTTTTACATTATATATTGTATG
The DNA here is from genome assembly GCF_007474595.2 of Lynx canadensis. Lineage (NCBI taxonomy): Eukaryota > Metazoa > Chordata > Mammalia > Carnivora > Felidae > Lynx > Lynx canadensis. The sequence goes on from NC_044306.2 coordinate 179,828,966, forward strand.
TTATTTATTAAATGATATTTAATATGGTCATATATATTATATATTACACATTACATATCATGCCATATGATATAGAATTACACTATACATTATAATGTGTGTTTTATGCTATATGCTACCTGACACATAACATATTACATATGTGACTCCATATTGATATCATGTGCTAGAGAAAACTTTCCTGCTGGCCTTGAAGGTGCAAACTGCCATGTTATGGACTACCTGTGAAGAAGGCCATGTGGTGAGTAGCTACTGATGTCCTATAGGTCATGAGCAGAAACTCCAACCTATGGTCAGCAAGAAGCTGGGGCCCACATTCATACAGCTAGAGAAAAATGAAATCTGACAAGACCTTGAATGAGCAGGGAAGCAGAGTTATCCTTAGCTGATCCTCCAGGAGAGGGGAGCATGACCAACGTTGAAAGCAGCTTTGTGAAACCCTGAGCAGAGGACTCCGTTAAACTGTGTCTAGACTTCTGACCCACAGGAAATTAGTGATAAGAAATGCATGCTCTCTTTGGGCTGGAAATCTGTTCGCAATGCATCCTCCAGCAACAATAACTAATACAATTCTCTTGTCAGAAAAGATGCAGAAACACCAGACACCCATGAACGATTCTCTACCAACTTTGCACAAAGGCAGTCCCTCAATACATCCCAAAATATATCGTATCAAAGTAACTTTCCCAATCAAATAATAAGCCATCAAATTCAACAAGACAATTGAAAAGAGACTCCTAAGGGTATAGTTATTTCTCATTGTTTTTGTCCACACATATGTCATGACACCGTTTTTATTTTGTAAGGGTTATGATAGTACATAATATAAAAATAAATGAGACACGGATAATGCCTTAAAGAGTTTTCAGTCAAGTAACTGGGGTAAAACACTGACTTGCAATTAATTCAGTTGTTGAGTCCTTTGCTGGGAAACAATCTCAGCTTCTACATGCAGCTAGATGTACCCCCCCCATTTACAATTGTGTAATGTGTCCAATTCAAACTATTTTCAGCAAGTATGATGTTCTTAGCACGCATAAAGAGAAGTAAAGCTTATTTTCTGTAGCATTGGAATTTCCACTGCTCTGCAACCCCATCCCCATAATAAAAGGATATGTTACAGGTGATATCACCCATGAGATACTTAGGATACAAGGGATAATCAATTGAATGCTTTCCTAGAATCCTGGGTTTTGCCAGTAACTATACAACTTTTGTTTTGCTCCAAGGCATATGCAAGCAGAAAGACAGTACTGAATTATTCAGGGAAAAAAGAGCAACTTTCGATGCTATTTGTGGACAGGGAAAGGGTACGGTGGAAGGTAACGTAGGGATGTAGTTGGTGGCCAGAGACCATCTCTTGAGTAAAGAACAGATTATTTATCTCTTCACGTATCTATTTAAATATCTATTGTATTATTGTGCTGTCATATGATATAAAAGGAAAGACTTCCCATGAATTGCTTAACATTTCAATAGGAGCTATAATTCCAAGTCTGATTTTATTTTTTTAAGATTATTTTTTAGCTGTCTAATCTCAACAAAAAAAGACTACTTTCTACAGGTTACTTTCATACGTACAGATTGGAAAAAAAAAAAAACAGGGTTGCATGGGAGTTCACTTACATCTGAATTAATTTTAATGAACTTCAATTTACATGTCTAACTTTTAACAGGTAAAACATGAACTTCTTTGAAATCCTTTAGGATAATATGTAGACACGTTATTCATGTTTGCATGTGCTATATTTAATACTACACCTTTGTGTTTTGGCAGACATACACAAGTATTCTGATTTTTTTTTTAATAAATACACAGACGAGAACTCTATAGCCAATCGCCAAATGTAAGTATTGTGGCCAGAGACTAAATGAAGGCTAGTTGTCCTTTATACACATTGACCTCCATGGGTTCCTTTTGTTTTTCCAAATCTTGATTGTAAATATTTAATACACTGAGTGATGTAGTTATCATGTTTTATTAAGAATAACTAATTTCAGGGGCGCCTGGGTGGCGCAGTCGGTTAAGCGTCCGACATCAGCCAGGTCACGATCTCGCGGTCCGTGAGTTCGAGCCCCGTGTCGGGCTCTGGGCTGATGGCTCGGAGCCTGGAGCCTGTTTCCGATTCTGTGTCTCCCTCTCTTTCTGCCCCTCCCCCGTTCATGCTCTGTCTCTCTCTGTCCCAAAAATAAATAAAAAACGTTGAAAAAAAAATTTTAAAAAGAATAACTAATTTCACAAAGACTAAGTCCAAATCACAAGTCTGATGTTTTGCTAAAGAATAAAATGTTGTTTTGATTCATTTAAAGCAAGTATATTATCCCATGGCAGAAAGTAAAATGATTACTAGGATACTGATTGGTATCAGGACTAAAACATGTACGAGTTAACAAAAATGTATTTGAGAAATCAAATCACCTATTAGTGATTTTACTGAATTAATTTTTAAATTTGGAAAATAATGTCAACATAAAATAGGATTTTTCAGACCCTGATCAGAAATTTAATACTTTCCTTTCTTTGCTTTTGCAACCAAAACAGAGTTGTACTTAAACTATTTAGTTGAGGACCGTGTTTGACCTCAGAGAAACAAGACATTATACATGCATTGTACATGCATTGTACATCCATTGTTATGTTCTCTCATGGGGATATGAAATCTAGATTCTTCATTATAGCATGATATAAAACAATAACAGACTTATTTTAATTGGGAATTTCTGAATAATGTCTTATTTAATTATAAGTGTATAAGGCATTAACAGTTTGAGGTTTTAAAAATGGAGAATGACATATAAACACTGTATGCATGAATCATATCCTGTGTCATAAATTATGAAAAAATATATGTTATATAATAAATTAAACATTGGATTGTATGCTGTATTATAAATTATAAATACCTTTATATGAATATGAATTATATATGTATTTCTCTTTGCTAGTGCTGAATGCTGATCACAGATGATTATCACTTCTATATGACATAAATCCATGTAACATATCTGAAACAAGCTTTCAAGTAATAAAGCACATCCATCCTGGTTTTTGGAAACAGAAGATGGTAAGGCAAAGAGTTTACATTATATAAATTATCTATAATAGAGTGGACACAGAAACTAGAAAAATAGAATTTGTAGAAACAAAGTACAGAATGTTTACTAATTCTTGTATTAGTCACAACACTTTGTTGTAAGTCACCAAAACCCACTAAAACCATCTTTAGTAAAACATGGACTTTCATGGAAAGAAACTGGAATTTAGGTCCAATGGAAGCATGAGAACAACTCCAAGAACCTCTGGATAAAGAAGTTTGTATTAGAAAACCCACAGAGGGGCGCCTGGGTGGCTCAGTCGGTTGGGCAGCCGACTTTGGCTCAGGTCATGATATTGGCGGTCTGAGAGTTTGAGCCCCGCCTCGGTCTCTATGCTGACAGCTCGTAGTCTGCAGCCTGCTTCGGATTCTGTCTCTCTCTCTCTCTCTCTCTAGCCCTTCCCCATTTGCGCTCTTTCTCTATCTTTCAAAAATGAATAAATGTTAAAAAAAAGTTAAAAAAAAAACCCACAGAAAATCGTAACACCAATTCCAGCCATTGTATAGATTTCATGTTGGGTTAAGTGATGGCGAAAATCAACAGCAGAAAAAGGAACAGTAATTTAGTAAACAGACAAAGGGACTGTTCCACTGGGTGTATCAAATTTCTGTTTGTGTGTGTTTTCCTTTGGGTGTGTAAACTAACTTTGCCATGTAGATAATAAACATTGCAAAATTTACTTTTTTCCTGTAGAGCTACATGGACAGTTTCATTTTTCTTTTGAGAGACAAAAATAGGAGGTAAGAATTTTATAGGCAGAGTAACCAAACTATTTTGAAAAAAATTCAGTAAGAACTAAAATATATTAACAAGGAAAATTTATGATAAAGATGTTTAAAATCCCTTTTGGTTTAGCTAATAATCTTTTAGAAGACATTCTATGCAATTGTTATAATTTCAAGGATCATGGGAAAGTGATGCTAACTAGATAAATTCCTTAATTTTGCATTTGAAGAAATCAAACCTCACAGAAATACAGTGGTTTGACCCTGGTCATCCTCCTAGTTAATAAAAGAAAAATCAACATGGGATGTATTTGCTTAGTTTTTGTGAAAAATATAATAAACATATACAAATTATTATATAATTTATAGAGTTGTATTATAATTATTAAATAATATAAACATATTAGATTTAATATATAAATATGTTTCCCAGACCAAACACAAACGAATGTATATATACATATACATGTGCATACATACACATATATACACATATGTGCGTGTATATGTATATATACATTCATACCTTTATCTTTAGTGGACTTCTTTACATTTCAATTTTTCAATATTCAATATAGGTATGTACAGGGTAAAAAATTGTCTTTGGTGGGGCGCCTGGGTGGCTCAGTCGGTTGAGCGGCCGACTTCGGCTCAGGTCACGATCTCGCGGTCTGTGAGTTCGAGCCCCGCGTCGGGCTCTATGCTGACAGCTCGGAGCCTGGAGCCTGTTTCCGATTCTGTGTCTCCCTCTCTCTGACCCTCCCCCGTTCATGCTCTGTCTCTCTCTGTCTCAAAAATAAATAAACGTTAAAAAAAATTTAAAAAGAAATTGTCTTTGGAATATTTAATTTGAAGAACATTTCAATATGTTTACCATTTTGTACCCCTTCCAAATTGGTGTCATTTTTCTCTGTCGATCTGTATTTATCTATCTATCATCTATCTATCTACCACCTATGTATCCATCTCCTATCTATCCATGTATTCTGCCTTCTTATTAGACAAATAAAAGATGAAATGCAATCATATAGAATATACATAAATATAAAAATTGGAAGAACTATTATCTTATCTTATTCAATTACTTTTTGAAATATTGAAATACTGTAACTTGTTTTAAAATTTCTTTATATGTACCACATATGAATTTTTTGTTAGTATTTGAGTATCATACGCATGCCTTTAAAAATAAGTTGTAGGATTTTATTTTCTTTTACTTTTTTTGGCTATTGTATTAAAAAATTGTGGGGCTCCTGGGTGGCTCAGTTGGTTAAGTATCTGATTTCAGATCAGGTCATGATCTCATGGTTCGTGGGTTCGAGCCCCACATCGGGCTCTGTGCTGACAGCTCATAGCCTGCAGCCTGTTTCAGATTCTGTCTCTGGCTCTCTCTGCCCCTCCCCTGCTTCTGCCTTGTGTCTCTGTCTCTGAGATAAATAAACATCAAAAAACTTTTTAAAAAATCAGCTTCAGCAATTCCCTAAGGTTAAATTCCCTTTGTTAAAATTTGATGTATCCTGATAGGTGAAATACTAGGTGAAATACAGAGTTAGGTTTCTAGGAGTCTTTGATCACAATATCCTGTCAATCAATACATAACCTTGTTTTTGTATGTTTGCAGACATTTTATTTAATATATTTTGTTGACTCATTAACATTGAATTCATGGCCAACAGGACCATACTTTGTATCTGAAAAAAGCCTATCTAACACACTCTGTAAGGCAAAACACAATCATCTTGCACTTTTGAAAACTTACACTTTTGGTACTACTCTTGGGTGCCATTTTAAACAGTGAAATCACCCCAAAAATCACAAAAAAAGCAATAAGTATTGCATAAGTAGACGATGAAAAAGACTGAAAGCTGAACAAGGGCACAGAGCATCATCTTTTTTGATGCCAACAGAGAACTTGTATATTGGGCAACTCAAATTTTTCCACAGTTTTGCATATGTTTGGAAATGATTGTGGAAAATGAGAATTGATTCTGGGTTAAAATAAATTTTAATGGATGGGTGAATCTACAAATATAGCATCCACAAATAATGAAAACCAACTGTATATGAATCACATATGTATAAATGTCTCTGTTACACACTATTCTCTATTATGCTTGTGAGTATAGAACTTATAAAGAATTTATTGTCTTCATAATATGAAACTTGATGTAATGAACCATATTCATTAAGGATACGGCTGATCAAAGAGATTTTATATATATATATATATATATATATATACACACACATATATGTATACATACATATATATACATATACATGCATATATATATATATATATATATATATATATATACATATACACACATATATATTTTACTTTAATAGATTTTACTCTCCTGGAAAGCAATAGGTGCTAGGTGTTATATGTCATTTAAATTTGTTTAAGATTGATTATTTGAACAATATATTTCTTTTCTTTATATATAATTTATTGTCAAGTTGGTTTCCATACAACACCCAGTGCTCATCCCAACAGGTACTCTCTTCAACGCCCATCACCCACTTTCCCTTCTCCCCCACCCCCCATCACCCTCAGTTTGTTCTCAGTATTTGAGTCTCTTATGGTTTGCCTTCTTCCCTCTCTATAACTTTTTCCCCCTTCCCTTCCTCCCTGGTCTTCTGTTAAATTTCTCAGGATTCACATATGAGTGAAAAAATATGGTATCTGTCTTTCTCTGTCTGACTTATTTCACTTAGCATAACACTCTCCAGTTCCATCCACATTGCTACAAATGGCCAGATTTCATTCTTTCTCATTGCCAAGTGGTATTCCATAGTATATATAAACCACAATTTCTTTATCCATTCATCAGTTGATGGACATTTACGTTCTTTCCATAATTTGGCTATTGTTGAAAGTGCTGCTGCTATAAACATTGGGGTACAAGTGCCCATATATATTAGCAATATATTTCTACCTTAATTTGAATTTGAGACTCTTTCCATGTGTTTGTTTGACTTCTGGATTTGATAGTTTCTACAAATTTATTAGTTTTCTTTGAGCATTTTTTCTTTTAAAAAATATTTGTTAATGTTTATTCATTTTTGAGGTAGTGAGAGAGAGACAGAGTACAAGCTGGGGAGAGGCAGAGAGAGAGAAGGAGATACAGAATCCAAAGCAGGCTCCAGACTCTGAGCTGTTAGCACAGAAGGGCTTGAACCCAGGAGCTGGAGATCATGACCTGAGCTGAAGTCAGACCCTCTACTGACTGAGCCACCCAGGCAACCTGAGTATGTTTTTCTATTTGATGATTTTTCCCCAAACAACTTATAAGAACTCTTGGTATCATAATATCAATATTCATTTATCTGTAATCTGCCTAACTGAAAGTCTTTATATGCTCTTTTATTGATTTTGGTTTTGTATATTGTGTCATGCAATGGTTTTCATTTTTATATAGTGCACATTTCTGTGCTTTATTTACTTTGAAGTATTAGTCTCTATTTCTCCAGGATTGTTTTGCATATATATATATATATATATATATATATATATATATGTATACACACCCATACACATACATTCTATACAGAAACTGGCAGAGCATCAAGAACTGGTCAAGAATTCAGAGAGCCCAGATTCAGTGGGAAAGAACATGGACTTCACTTCACAACAAGAAACGTAGCAGAGGCACCTGGGTGGCTCATTTGGTTAAGCATCCAACTCTTGATCTTGGCTTAGGTCATGATTTCACAGTTTGTGAGATTGAGCCCCACAATGGTCTCAGCTCTGACAGCATGGAGCCTGCTTGGGATTCTCTCTCTCTCTCTCTCTCTCTCTCTCTCTCTGTGCCCCACTCACATTCTTGTTGTCTCTCAAAATAAATAAACTTAAAACAAAAAAAAAGAAAAGAAACATAGCAAAGAACTTGTTTATTTAAAGTACCAATGCCACAATTGAATATCAATTAACATTTCAACAGCTAAGTAGCTTTTGATTGAAGACACAACTTAATTTCCAAGATTTTAGTTTCTTAACCATAAAAAGTGTATAATTTACTCATCATGTTGAGTTTTGGCTGAAGTTACGTGAAAATATTTCTGTAAAAATAGGCTACTATCTTTCCCATGGTAAATATTTATCATATCTGAGGTTTTCTTTCCTTTATCTTCACTCTGTCCTTACACACACACATTATCCTACCTTGATTGTTTTATTTGCCTTTTCTGGACTTCTACAAGTATATAAAATAATGATTTTACTAATACAAATATTTTTATTTGTGTTCTTGTGCTAATGTACTATTACATTGTAAGCAGACATTGGCCTAGTGATGATTGCAACATGCAAATCTATGAAATATATGGCCAAAGATAATTTAAAATAAAATGAAAATATAATAATCTACACTGAGATTAAAAAGCAGTTACAATGCTTAAGGTGTTTCTCCACCTGCAGGAAACCTAGTTATGGGACAAGGCAATTTCTTTTAAGTAATGGAAAATTGAATTATCTATCATGGCCCCAGGAATGCAAATAGTAATGGCAATTAGACATTATCTAAGCTCAACTTATTAAAAACTATTTAATGGAGATAGCTCAAATAGGTCCACAACGGTTATAAACCACACAGAAGTATCCTAAATCAAACTAAAATGTGTGTCATATTTTTTCTTCTAAAATAGGCAATGTGCCTTTAAATATATTAATACTAGTTGACATGGGGATTGAAAAGTTCATGTAATACAATGACTTGAGATGAGAGCTGTTATATTCTCTGGTATAGTCTTCCTAACAAGCTTAGAGGAAATTAAATTTACAAGACAAGCTTTCCGTCTGTGAGTTTATCATTCTGCTATACAATTAAGATTGCAGATATCTTCTCTCTTCTTATTAAATCCTGTAAATGTGCCCAGAGGCTACTGCAAAGGGAATATCCACAAAATGAGATCAAGAAATACATAAATAAGAAATGTGAGTTTAGTATTCATTACTCATGATTTCCAAAGTGTGCATGAAGAATGAGCAGAACATTTACATTCATTCTGCTTTACTAATATTGACCTAGCAGAATGTTTGCAATACAACATTGTGATGTCAGGGACTATAGGCAAAACGGGAACTTCTAGATCATGGGCTCAAGACTGTCATTTGACAGATAAAAAACAAACAGATGAGTAAAAACAAGCAAGCAAACAAATTCTTGAGGCTTAAACAGAAAAGAAAAAAATCTTCTGAAAATTCAAAGACCTAGTAAATGACAGAGCTGAAATGTGAATTGGAGTATATATAGAATTCTCTTTATGAATTCATTGCTAACTCTTGCTGTGAAATGTAATTTATTAAGATCCTTACAACATATATTCCAGTATTATAAACTACCTTTAATCCACTCTGATGACCCAGTTGATAATCTGACTCCCTGCAGTTTCATGGGAATTGAGGTTTCTGAACTACTAAATATAATATTAAATATAGTAAGTGTATATAAATCTATTTTACTCCCACAATTTGCAATGACAGAATTGCATTGTTTCGATAGCAATTTATCTTCTGATCCTGAAAAAAAATTTTGAATTCAGCATTCAAATACTTTAATGTAACATTCTACCAAAAAATATTGAAAAGCAAACAATAATCTCAGAATGCCCAGAGAGCTATGAGATGTAATCAGAAGCATGTTTTTCAGAAAAATTTTATGAAATTGATTTATATCATATTTTTATATTTTGTGATTAAATACATGGGATTATTAACAAGACAAATTTGAATTAAAGTGCCTTATAATTAAGGAGACTCTAACAAGACCCAAAACAGTTACTTACCCTAGTTAACTAACTCTTTATTTCATCATCTACATAGGTAATCATAGCTACCTGATGAGATTGTGTGTTTAGTGTTATGTCTGTATGTGTGTGGGGGAGAGAGGGTATGGGACAGACACAGACAAACAGAAAAAGAAAGAGAAAAAACAAAGATTAAAACTGATCGCTCAGTGACACGCACAAAGTTTTGAGCAGACAGCATGTTATAAGGATTTAGGGTTGGATGTGGGTTTGGTAAACTGAGGCTTGAACATTGTCTTCATCACGTGGGAGTGGGATACGACCTTAGAGAGAAAACAAATAATCCATTGAGTCTATTTCCTCGCGTACATATCTCTTTTGGGTTTTACAAGTATTGAAAACAACCTTCTCATTTAAGATGGAAGCCAAAAAGTTGATCAAAACCAGTATGATTCAGCAAATGTGAAGAATCTCACAACTGAAACTCTTAACACGCTTTATAGACATTTAAGTTCTTGTTTAATTATCACTTCCATAAGGAATTAAGCACTTATTCTATTGAAAGGTATAGAGTTCTTTCTCTGTGTTAATGAAAGAGATTTTCAACTTTCAGTGTTTGTGGGCCCTGCTCCTGGGGTCTCAGGGAAGCTATCTATTATTTAACGTTCACCAAGGTCAAAATGACTCAGCAAAGCCTTAAACATGGGCTCTATTTCCACCCCAAGCACACACTGTACATTTGCTGTGTCGAAAAAGTAAATAATTAATTAATTAATTAAATAACCCAGAAGGAGCATTCTGAGCATAAAGGTGAGGAAAATTTAAAAATCTCCCAGTTTCCATAAGATTAAAGCCATAATGGTCTTCCATATACTAAAACCATAAGATAAATTCTGTAACTTTTTGGAATGTCCTTTGTGTGATGATTTATAACTCTTTTTGTAAAAAGAGGCACATACATATAACTGCATATATATGTATATATCTATATCTATACCTATCTATGTATATATATATATATATATATATATATATATATATATATATATCTTCCCCAGAGCACCCTCTTCTTTGTGAAGGTTATGTATCCTGGGAAAATGTCCTGACATGGGATCAAATAAAACTTTTTCCTTTCTCTTTAAAAGAGAGAAAAAAAAAAGTTTTCTTCATTTTGCATCTACAGTGTTACTACTTATAATTAGGATATACGAATAAGTATATAAGAATAAGTATAGAATATAGTATAAACAAGTAGCCATGTTTAAAAATAGTATTTAAATTCACACTGATCTTATATAGGAAAATAAATACCCTGGTTAAAGTGCCATATTGGTACCAAATACCGCTCATTTCCACTATAGTTTATTTATAGAGAACATTATGATGTTTACATTATTCAAACAAAATGTCCTGATTTTTTTTTGCTTTCACATAGCAGTTAATGCAGTTTGTAAAAAGAAACAAATGGGAACTTTGAAAACCTTGAGAAAATCTAGAACAATTTAAGAAATTATAGGACATTACTATAGGAGTATTCAGTCTCTATTTGGCCCCCTGAAATGATGAGCATAGTTCAGATGCGGGAAACACTTATTCATTCATTCAGCAAACATGAATCAATGCCTATTATGTTCTAGGCCACTTTCCAAATACAGGTTTCCACCACTCTGTGAAAGCAGGTTCCTCTGAAATCTTTTGTAAGCTGGAAATGGGGTAAAGTGGAGCACCAATTACCATTAATTTATATGGAAACATTTTTGAGCATTCCCAGGCTCAAAAAAATATATATATCTTAGGCTTTTCTGTTACCTTAGGACACATCTTGCTAACGGATGCACGAAATGAATCAAGATAAAGCACAGATGTGCAGAGACTCAATTCAAAGCTACGGTAGCTGGATGTTGTGGGATACTGAGTGTAGCTCCTGGGGAAGGAGCTTGGTGGGGTCACTCCCACTGCTTAGGGCATGCTGTCTCTAAAATGGGTTGCAGCAAAACAAATCCTGAATGTCATTTTTCAATTTTGCCTTTTTTTTCCCCCTATAGAAGTGAAAATTCTCTTTGCATTTGCTTTGGTTAGTGAGGACAGGTACTGATGTAGGTCTTTTGGAAAAGTGACGTGGGCATAACTGGAACTTTCAAAAAGCAAGGGGTACCTGTACCAACAAATAAGAATGAAGAAGATACAGTGCCTCTGGTGGACGTTCTTACGGATTTGTGAAGGAAATCCATACGCAAGCAGATGGGATGGGGACAGGATTAAGGGGCAAATGCAAGATAAAATCTTCAGTTGCTTCTGAGTTTACTTTACCAACTTTGCTGAAGCGAGCAGGACAAAAGTCTGATTTTGCAATTGTGGTGACTTGGAGATGTTAGTCACTTGGTGGTAAGAGTTTTTCTGGGCAGAGCAATTGGGCAGAGAAGATAATTGTATTCAAGGAAAATTGAGGGCTAGAAGACTCTTCACAGTTTCTCAGCCTCTCATCTTTGCCTCTGAGCTCCCCTCTGCTGGTAATGAGAACAGGCTGAGTAGAGAGGTGACCTGACTGGAAAAGGACACGTCTCTTAATGTCAAGTGTTAAAGGGTCCTTCCCAGTGTCTTTCCCATAAATATTCCATATGCAGTGATGGTAATAATTATTCTATGTCTTGAGTTATTTTTTGCTTCAAATTAAATTACCAAACTAATAGGATGGTCAAGAAGATTAAATGAGATTTATTTTATCCGCTTTATGGTAATAATATATTTTCTCCTGTATTGTATTCAAATAAAGGGAATATTGGAATGATATAATTTTGTCCACTTTAAATATGAAATACTAAGACTAAGAGAAGTTCACCACCTCTGTGAAGTCTTAGACCTAGTTATGTCTCCAATATCATAAAAGAGTTGAAACCACATTTTTTATTCCGGTGCCTTTTGTCAGCAACCATGTTGGAAGGTGATTAAGAAAGTTTACATGTCATTTTGCCTTATGGTGGTTTATTCATCATTTCATCCAAGATTTATTGGGAACCAAAGTTTTCAGTATCAGAAGTCAACAGAAGAGAACAAAAGAAAAATAAAAAAATCCTGAATTCTAGGAGCCTTCATTGTAATCGGGGGCAGGGAGTTCAGATGGCAGACAAGTCAAATAAAATGCTTAGGAAGTTAAGTAGAGATATTTATTGATCAGAAAAAAAAACAAATAATAAAGTAAAAACAGGGAACAGAGTGTGTTGGGGGTGAGTGTCAATTATATAAAGGGTGGTCAGGAAATGTTTTCTTTTTTTCTTTCTTTCTTTCTTTCTTTCTTTCTTTCTTTCTTTCTTTCTTTCTATTTATTTTTGAGAGAGAAAGAGAGACATAGTATGAGTGAGGGCAGGACAGAGAAGCAGAGAGAGAGGGACACACAAAATCCAAAGGAGGCTCCAGTCTCTGAGCTGTCAGCACAGAGCCTGACAGAGGTTCAAACCCACGCGCTGTGAGATCTTAAACTGAGCTGAGGTCAGATCTTTAACCGACTGAGCCACCCAGGCGACCCAAAAGTTGTCTGATAAGGGGACATTTGAGACCAGTGAGAAGTGATGAGTGGACGGGAAACAGTGCACAACGAGGACACTACAATTGGATGTGCGCTGGTTTCAGGAGTAGCAGAGCAGAGAAGGACAGAACAGCGAGGGAGAGGGGACTGAGTGGCTCATTTGGTTGAGTGTCTGAATCTTGATTTCAGCTCAGGTCGTGACCTCATGGTGGGTTCTGAGCTGAGTGTGGATCCTGCTTGGGATTCTCTGTCTCTCCCTCTCCCCCTCTCACCACAACGCAGACATGTGCTCTCTCTCTAAAATAAAAATTGTTAAAAATTAAAAAAAAAGAAAAGTGAGGGAGAGGGAGAAAAGTAAGATGACGTTGGAAAGTTAACAAATGAGGGTGAGGGAACAGATATTTTTACACCTTGGGGGTTTTTAATTTTTACTGAGTGATTTTTTTTATTAACTTGTTTTATTTTTTATTTTTTTTAATTTACATCCAAATTAGTTAGCATATAGTGAAACAATGATTTCAGGAGTAGATTCTTTAGTGTCCCTTACCCATCCCCCCTCCCACAACCCCTCCAGTAACCCTCTGTTTGCTCTCCATATTAAAGAGTCTCTTATGTTTTGTCCCCCTCTCTGTTCTTATATTATTTTTGTTTCCCTTCCCTTATGTTCGTCTGTTTTGTGTCTTAAAGTCCTCATATGAGTGAAGTTATGTCTTTATCTGACTGACTAATTTCACTTAGCATGATACCCTCCAGTTCCGTCCATGTAGTTGCAAATGGCAAGATTTCATTCTTTTTGATTGCTAAGTAATACTCCGTTGTATTATATATATACCACATCTTCTTTATCCATTCATCCATCGATGGACATTTGGGTTCTTTCCATACTTTGGTTATTGTCGATAGTGCTGCTATAAACACTGGGGTGCATGTGTCCCTTCGAAACAGCACACCTGTATCCCTTGGACAAATGCTTAGTAGTACAATTGCTGGGTCGTAGGGTAGTTCTATTTTTAGTTATTTGAGGAACGTCCATACTCTTTTCCAGAGTGGCTACACCAACTTCTCATACTTAGTGAAATTTGAAAACAATGAAGGCTTGAATGAAACTCTAACATAATCTAAACAAATTTAACAGATCAATGTAGCTGAATTATTGTGCATAGAGTCTACTTATTATACAATAAGGGGACAAGAGGAAGAAATAGAAAGCCAGTTTGGAGGCTAATCCCAGAAACAAGGCAAGGATGATGGTAACATAAAGAAAGATAGTCAAATTCTGTGTATCATTGGAAGTTAAAGCAAAACAATGTTTTGGATTGATTAGATGGGGGGAGGGTTGGGAGTGAGGGGTAAAAAAAAGGAGGCAAAGATAGACGTTAGGGTTTTAAAATTTGTATTGGTAAGAATAAAGTTAAGAGGGAAGAGCAGGACTGAGGTCAAAGATCAGGAACTCAGTTTGAGGATTATTAAATGTGATATACCCTTTTTAAAATTTTTTTCAATGTTTATTTGTTTTTTTAGAGACAGAGAGAGACAGAGCACAAGCCAGGGAGGGGCAGAGAGAGAGAGGGAGACACAGAATACAAAAAATGTGAGATACTCTTAAACATTTAAGTAGAAGTACTAAGTAAGCAGATATGTATATTCTTCTGAAAGGAAAATCAATAAAATAACACATAGCCTCAAATTGGAGTCACTTAGGCTAAACCCCACATCACCAAACCAGGATCTAATTTAATTACCATTTCTTCTCTTCCAGAAAAAGAATCTTAAACCAATAAGTTAGGAATTGCCCGATTGGCACTAGTTAGGTTATCTGCCTGATAGATTTCTGCCATCTTCTAAAGGGAAGCAACCTGGCAAAAACCAAACTGTTTTTTTTTCCCCTTAAATATAACTTTCTTATTCCTGATCCCCTTTCATATGTTTTGCAGCTCCTGACAGCTCCTTTATATCTGCTACAATGAATACTGCTCAATTCAAATAGATTTTTGCTCAAATAAACTCTTCGAATTTATAATGTGCCTCAGTTTATCTTGTAACAGTTTTAAATGAAGGTTTAGACTTAGCTGATTTTCATCTATAGGAGGAGAAGATCATTTTTGTAGGTAATGGATTACAAATAGGTAGATCTCTGCCATCTTCTAAAGGGAAGCAACCTGGCAAAAATCAAACTGGTTTTTTTCCCCAGTAGGTAGGGAAAAGTAGGTAGACATTCTTTTCCAGTTATTTTGATTTCTTCGTTGGAAGCATAGTCACTAGGCAAAAGTAAAGAAAAAGAATGAGATATTGAATAATTGAAGAGAGTAGAAAAGTTACGAAGAGATGCTTAAGACATTGGGGAAATGAATGCACTAAGGATATGGTTATGAGGTAATAGTAACATCCTGTTTGAGATAAATGGACATGGATATAAAGTGAGATCAGTTGTGGGAGGGAATTTATATACACAGGTGGATTTAAATAGGGTTGGAGTTTGGCCATATGAATATAGCAAAATTTGAGAGAGGCCAAGCAGTTGATTTCATATAAAAGGAGTGATTGAAATGCACGACTATGGAATTTAAATATAATGTTAATCAATTTTGCAATAAGCATTGAGTGATTCCTTCTGATGTGTCCAGAGCTGTGTCCTGGGGGAGATATAGGAATATATAATCTTGGCAAGTACTCATATAAAACTTGTTCTGTGCTTAGAAAAACTAATTTCTAGGGACGTCTGGGTGGCTCAGTCAGTTAAGCGTCTGACATCGGCTCAGGTCATGATCTCACAGCTCCTGAATTTCAGCCCCGCGTGGGGCTCTGTACTGATTGCTCAGAGCCTGGAGCCTGTTTTAGATTCTGTGTCTCCCTCTCCCTCTGTGCCCCACCTCACTCCTGCTCTGTTTCTCTGTCTCTAAAAAAATAAAAAAATAAGAAAAACTGATTTCTACTAGTCAATTATATATATGTATATAATATATATATAACATATATATAACATATATATTATATACATATATATACATAACATACATATATATAACATACATAACATATATATATACATAACATACATATATATAACATATATATTATATACATAACATACATATATAACATATATATTATATACATATACATATATAAAATTATATATAATAAACATTATATATAATATACATATTATATATATATGTGTGTGTGTGTGTGGGTGTGTGTGTGTATTTTACAGGACATTAGTATGGGAGTTTTCAGCTCTATAAGGCCTCCTGAAATTGTGGTAAACATAAATAAACCAGATGCAAGTAATACTTATTCATCCCCTCACTAAGTCACATTATAACAGATTTTTGAGTAAAGACTATAGGAGAAAATATAATTAAATGAAATTATTAAAATACTGGATGACTACAACAAATGAGTTAAATACAATTACATGAAATGCATCAGAGAATTGCAGTGAAAACTGTAGTGCACTAGACATTAGATTGTGCTTTGTAATACTGAGGGATTCTATATAGCTGCCTAACAGTTTCATTCAGGCATTCAACCCACAGTTACCAATTTTCCAATTTTTGCTAAGCAATTGTCTTACTTTTCTGGTACTTGTAACAAATAAATTACCACACACTTAGTCATTTAAAACAACACAAATTTATTTTGTAGGTCACAAGCCCAAGACCGTTTCACCAGCTGAAATCAAGGTGTCAGCAGGCCTGAATTTTTTTTTTTTTAATTTTTCTGGAGGCGATAGGGAAGAATTTTTTTGTTGTTGGTGGTGGTTTTGTTTTTGTCTTTTTTAGCTTCTAAAAGCCACCTGAGTATCTTGGCTTGAGGCCCCTTTACAGCATCTTTAAAGTCAGTAACATAATATATTTCTGGCCTTTCTTCAGGAGTCACATCTCTGTCACTGACCACTGCCTGAAATGGTTGTCCACTTTTAAGGACACATGTGATTAGAATGGTCACACCTGGGTAATCTCCCATCTCAGTGCCATTAATCTTAATCCCATCTGCAAGGTTCCTTTACCCAGGTAAGGTAAACTATTTCCACATTCTTGGGATTAGGATGTGAACATCTGAGGGGCGGGCATTTTTTCTATCATAGCAAAAGCCATATTGTTCTGCCTCCATGGAAGTTACATTTGAGTGGGCAAGAATACTTCCGTGCAGAGCATTATCATTGATTTATGTGAGGTATAGTCGTGCCCCACAGCATTTGTATGTGAATCATACTGGGTTAGAATTCAAAACTGTGGTGAAAACCGTCCGTAGTGCTACATTCATGAGCAGAAGCAATAACTCAACAATGTCTCTTTGTGGAACACTGGCACACCAGGACACCAACAACCGGGGAAGGTGACAGGGTCATAATATTCAATTTCACCAGTTCATTTACTTATGGCATAATTGATGAAGGTTTTGCTGGGTTTTTGTTTGTTCATTTTGTTTTGGGGAGAGAACTGAGAGTCCCCAAGTGGACGGAAGTGAAGAATTCTTAGGGCTTTGCGAACACCACCAGTCGCACGGAGTGTGAGGCTGAGGGAGCTGCGACCCGGAGATAGGTGCATTAAAGCAAAGGGAAATTTCGCGGTGTGTCAAGAAACAGGCTAAGCTTCATCAAGGCACCTAGCTCATGCGAATGCGGAATTCTAGGAAAGATCATGTTTCCTTAGGAAATCACTGCAATTTATTTGGAAAAGACCTCCTCTCCACAGGGGTTGACAGAAAAAGGTCAGATGATTATCTTATTCTCTAATTCTAACCCTTGTCAAGAGTCCTCCAAATACTCCAGTCCCTGAACTTGAGGAGTTTGCAATTTCTATGGAGACAATTTATATGAAATAAGTAACTGGAATAAATACTTTTTTTTTTTTATTATTACAGGCTATGATGACTTTAAGTTTGAGAGAAGTTAAGAGATGGGAAAGATCTAGACCAGAAATAATTAATCGATGTGTGTTCAAGTCTCTGTTATTTGAACAATTTTTCTTTATGGTCTGTTGAGACAGAGGAGGGGATATAGAGCTTTATCTTATAGAAGAGATTCATTCTCATTATACTGAAGGGTTCTCTATCTTGTCTAAGCTTGGAAAGTTGTGTTTGTCTGCTACGGAACACCTCAGCACATTTGTAAAAGAGTTCTTTGGCAAGCACACTTGTCTTCATCAACAGAGTCAGCGACAGTTAAACACTTCGTCTCCAAGTTCTGTCATCTCCTTTTCTATTCTTCTTTTGCTCAGGAACTTTCACACAAGCTCAGTGTTTCAGGCTGACTCAAGCCAATTTGGTCTTGACAACTCTTAATAATGGTAACTGCCAAAGGGAACATTGCATGAGAGTTAGTCACTTTCCCAAAATCTCATCACTAACTAAATTCTGCTCCGTGTAAGAACATTTATTAAACAGATATTTACTAGGAAGAAGGATGCTATTGCTTGCCCAATAAAGATGATGAAATTCTATTCTTTGTTTCAGAGTCTCCCACTATACTTTTCATGAAAAGGTTACATATGTTAGATATAATCACATTTTGGAAACAGGATTTAGTTAACAGAATGAGGCAACTAGAATCCAATTAATCCATAGCTAGACATAGAAAACATTTTGAAATGAATCATGCACCATTCGCAAATCTAGACCTGTAAGAATGCTATCTGCAATCGTGGAAAGTGTCTCTAAAAATACTGGCCGATCCACATTCTCTGTACGCCAATAATTTTACCAATGACAGCTTATTTCTGAAAGTTGTTATAATAATTGTCTTCTGATATCATAAATCAAAACTAATTTCTAATATTTACTATAAATTAATAAAGTTCAGAACAAAACTCCCCCAAACGTGCTACTTTGGCATGAGGATTATGTTGAGCTGAGTTGAAAGGACTCAGGAAGAACCCTCACCCATCCCCTCTCTTAACTGCTTCTAAGAATCTAGATAGAGGGTCTGGATCCTGGAATAGAGCTATCACCAGAAAGAACTACAATGATATTAGCCAAGTTTGTCTCTGCATGGCATGACAACCATTTATTCACATTTGTTCACCAAACCTTTGGCCTTTTCATCTTCCTGTAATTATCCCCCCCCCCTTTTTTTTTTTTTTGGAGCTCCTTCCCCCTACCACTTTTCCTTAGCTCAGGATGGTGTATATGCCTTAAATGCTTGATTGCCTTTGAAACACTCAAAACTTTGTGGGGCTACGTGCATATGAAATTAAATTTGGTTTTGCCTGTTTTCTTCCTAATGCCAATTTAATAATAGAATAGCTAAAATTACCTAGAAGGGTAGAGAAAAATTTTTTTCCTCCCCCATAATATACTGCTGACATATTTTCAAATAAATGTCAAACAACTTAGTATCCAGTTATTTGATATGTAATCATAAAAAAAGCAAAGAGTATGAAAATCCACATTACAGATGGATATCTAGTAAACAAAATCATAAATTTCATTCTCAAATCTAATTTCATTTAAATGAATTCAAAGTACTTACAGAGAATTTCCTTCTTTCTTTTCCTGAAAGAAAACAGAAGTCTCCCTCTTCCCTCATTTCCTTCCTTTCTCAAGATTTACTTAGTGCTTACTACTGTTTTTGATACCATATTTTAGGGATTTTAAGTGAAATAGCATTGTATTTTTTCTCAAGTACCTCAAATTGAGAATGTTGACACAAGGCATTTTGTTAACTATCCCAAACATATCATTAGCAATATAGGGGATTAGGAGAGAACCTAAGTTTGCCTATGAATTTCAAGATACTCTTCAGAAACTAGTTGACATTTGAAATAAATCTTGAAAAGTGAGTCAGCATGAAGGTCAGTCTATATAGTAGGGAGTGTACATTCAAAAGCATATAGATTGGTAAGAGTATTGTACACTTAGGAAACCACGAAATAGTGTAAAATGTTGATTGTATAATGTAAGAAAACCTCAAGAGATCAGAAAGATAAGCCAGGGTCGGATGACAGAAGACGCTGAAAGCCCAATGAAAGTTAACATGTATGTTGAAAGTAATGAGAATCCATTGAATCCATTTGATCCATGATCAAATTTACATAGACAAAAGAGAGACGTTGCATTGAGCAGAGATCAAGGAAGGAAAGACAGTTGTGAAGGCTTTGCAATAATATCCTACAATTTTCCTCTCAAGAGTTAGATATAAACAAACATTTGAGAAAATTTAGCTATGATAGACATATGTATAGAAAGTGTAGACAAAAAAATGTAATTTTACTATTAATGTAATACAGATAAGAAATGATAACGTGATCCATTCCATAGTGGGAAAGACTGTTCAAAAACAGGAAGCACGGAGCGGACTAACTGTACCTACTAGGAAGTCCAAATGACAGAATAGGGTGATTCTAAGATTTCTGACTGGCATATCTGGGGAGACATGGTGGCATTCACCAAAATTGAAGGCACGCAACTTTGCGGTGCAAAATGACAACATAATTTTAGACATTTGAGATGCCTGTGTAGCTTCCAGAAAGATCACTCTGGTGATTAGTAGGTTTGGTTTTCACTCTGGAAAATGTCTGTGCAGTTCGACGTGATTCGCACTCCTAGTTTCCCCACAAAATTCTGGTTACTTTCTGTTTCTTTGCTGGTTTTCATTATTACCCCAATCTGCAAATATTGGATTGCCGATAGGCTCAGTTCTTGGTCCTTTTCCCCCTCTCAATGTGTGCTCACTCCCTTGGGAATTTCATCCTGTCTCATGCCTTTAAAAAACCTGTAGCCTGATGATTCTCAAATAAATCCCCAGTCTGTCCTTCATTTCTCTCTTTCAGATTTCTATCCTATTTGCCTCTTTGATATTTCATCTGGATATCCAAGAGGCTTTCTCAAACTTATCCACAACTGAGCTTTGCCTGCAATGTTCTCCTTCTTAGAAAATGATAAAATTCTATCACTGTGGGTGACTCAGACTCACAAGTGCAGTCTTCTTCACCTCTCTGTCTCTCACAGCCCATATTAGATCTGTCAGCCACCAACACTGACATCTTTGTCTCCTGACTAGTCTCCCAGCTTCCAGACTTGTTGCCCTTCAGTTGTCAACATGGGAGTCAAAAGACAATTCAGATAGTATTGCATTCATTCTTGAAACTTGATAATGGTTTCTCTTCTCCCTCAGGAGAAAAGGCACAAATCTTAACACTGACTTACAAGGTACTCTACAGTGCAATGAGCTTTATCTTTAATCAATGATATGGAGACTTCGATATTTTTTATCTTCCTGTGAAGATTACGCTTTGAATTACAGACTAGGACACCTCCGCATTCTGCTGCTTCATACATAACTCCGTGAGACTCTTTAATAGCATGTAAAATCCAATATATCAAAATAATATTTTGATTCTTAGCCCATTTCTTCCATCTTTGCCTCTGCACTTTGCCTATTTTAGTATATAAAACTAGTATGCATCAATTGCTCTGGTCAGTAACCTATGAGTTGCATCCCATTTCTCTCTTTGCCTTGTTTCCGTCTTATTTTCCTAACCCGCCTACAAATCCTGCTCATGCTATGTAAAATTCTTCCTACTTTCCCTGACATCCCCATAGTTGAAGACATCATCGCTTCTTATAATGATTATTCAAATGGCTTTCTAGCTAGGCTTTCCTTTCTTTACCTAACCCAGTCACTACAATTGAGCTCTCACAGATTTAATTGAGATAAGACCATTCCAAGTTTTAAAGTAATCAAAAATCCCTATTACATAAAGTAAACTCAGGACTCTTTACTATGATCTGTAAATTCCAGTATGACCATTCTCTGCCTTGTTTCAGTCTCATTTATTTCTTCTTTCTCATTTCACTCCAATATGTTAATTATGTATCACCAATAATAATAATAATTCAGACTGTTAAAATGCTTGTGTCTGTTTTACTATCAGTGATAGAAAAGAATGAGCCTATTGGGTTTTTTATTGTTGTTGTTGGTTATTATTAATTCTTTAATGTTTATTTATAGTTGAGAGACAGAGTATGAGCAGGGGAGGGGCAGAGAGAGGGAGACACAGAATTTGAACCAGGTTCCAGGCTCTGAGCTGTCGGCACAGAGCCCAATGCGGGGCTCGAACCCATGAACCGCGAGATCATGACCTGAGCCAAAGTAGGCTGTTTAACCACCCAGGCGCTCCTAGACTATTGTTTTTAATAAAGGTGGGATAAACAATGATTTTTACTTACAGAAATGCTTTATTTGAAATACATGCAATGGTCTCTATTCATCGTGTTTCAAATACTGAATGATTCACCTTCTGAGGAGAAGGTGCTGCTTTCTACGTGATAACTCCTTGACATATAGAAGACGCTCAGATAAAATATACCAGCAAAGTTGTTTCTGTTTGTTTGTTTCATATTAAGGAGATAATTGTGCTCTTTAAGATATGAAAATTGAATTTATACAAAAATGAAACCCTCATTATGACATCATCTCCTTATAACTATTATTCGCTTTTTTTGCTGTTGATTATGATCATTATACCAATCATCTCATAAAAAAGGAAGAAGGAGTCTGAAGACCACTGACTATTAATGCATATGTTTAAACAGAAAAGTTATCAAACTCCTGATAAATCTATTATATTAAGAATTTGTAGGGGAGCCTGGGTGGCTCAGTTGGTTAAGCCTCCAACTTCAGGTCAGGTCATGATCTTGAGATGTGTGAGTTCCAGCCCCGCCTTGGGCTCTGTGCTGACAGCTCAGAGCCTAGAGCCTGCTTCGGATTCTGTGTCTCCCTCTCTCTCTGCCCCTCTCCCACTTGTGCTCTGTCTCTCTTTCTCTCTCAAAAATAAATAAACATTAAAACAACAACAACAACAACAACAACAACAACAACAACAACAACAACTTGTAGTGAATCTAAAACATCTCTTGGATGACAAACTCTCCACATTTGAGACTAAACTAATAGGCTAGAGGAGAACCTCAGCTCCCAGACTGGACAGAGCCATTGTTAGGAAGCAATATTTAATTAATTCTATTGCTGGGAATGTGCTTTTGGCATAGAGAACTTCACCTCGGTAAACAGAAAAACTTCAGATTATTTTTCTCAAGAAATACTACAAAAAACTTCTGAAATGCAAGAAAGAGCAGAATCATTCAAAGAACTTCAAGTTGAATGATATGGTAATGTAATATGTCTCACAAAAAAGAAATTTTCTAAACTAACATTATTTTACCTTAAAATATGTCATCATAATTAAGGGATAATTATCATACACTTCAGGGAATCGTAAAGTTCAATACATCTAAGGTCTTTCTCCCTCTTCCTTTGAATGTATCATTAAATAATGGAACATTCTAACAACACATTTTATTTCTGTACATTTTATGTCTTCATTGTTTCTATCTTTGAATTCTTTGGCTCTTAGAGTAGTTACTTTTTAAATTTTCTTTTTTAGTGAGGCATTGTCTACCACCTTTTTAAAAACCAGTGACAACTTTTGTGTTACTGAAAGTTTCAAATTGTTGGTTAGATTTAGTACCAACTTGTAACATTTTAATTGGAAGCTAAGCTTATTTTAAACTTGGGTGGGGATTTTGCCAACTATAGTGTTTCAAGGTCATTTAAAAATTGGTTCTACACTTCCTTTTTTTTTTCTTTCTTTCTTAAATACAATTAGATCTTTGGAAGAAATCTTGATATTCAGAAGTTCAGATTCACAAACAAAATGGAACTATTAAAGACTTTTTTATTAAAAGCATATTCATGAGAGGTTTGCTTTGAATTGTACTTTTCTCCCATGCATATAAAATGGGATTTGATTTTCAGAATTAATTTCTATTTTCATAAAAAATATTATATGAACTGAAGTAATCCTGCAACATACTTTTATTCCAATTTAATATTTTCATTGCTTTATGAAAATATTCCAATTATTTCAGTGACTTCAGGACATAATGGCTGTAATTCTTGCTAACAGAAGGATGTCAGAGTATAGTAACATAATAATGTATATATAGTTCGGTGATTTTCAGATTTATCCATTTTCAAGGTTTATTCTTCATTTGATTTGGCTAAAATCAAAATTACCCACTGGGCTTAGTCAAATACCTTATTGGGGCGCCTGGGTGGCTCAGTCGGTTAAGCATCCGACTTTGGTTCAGGTCATGATCTCATAGTTAGTGAGTTCGAGCCCCACATCAGGGGCTGTGCTGACAGCTCAGAGCCTGGAGCCCGCTTCAGATTCTGTGTGTGTCTCTCTCTCTGCCCCTCCCCCCGCTCATGCTCTGTCTCTCTCTGTCTCTCAAAAATAAATAAATGTTATTTTTTTTAATCAGATGACTTATTTTATTTTATATTTTATTACCAAAGGGGGGAAAAAAAGCTACAAACCCATTACTTAGTCTCAGTCATCATACTATGAAACTGAGTAGAGAACTTGATTTTAAGTGGAGTCAGGAAGCCCTGAAGGGGAAACTGCCATGCATGTATCATTCATTACAGGCTCCGGAAACAGCAGGGCAAAGACATACGACTCCCTGTCCAGCAACCGTGCATCACCTACCACTTGCACTAACCACCACAGCCTCAAACTCTTGATCTTCTCCATTCAGTTTTTGTTTAACACTACTCTTCATAATTTCCTCAAAACCTAATAAAACCTGACCTTTCTTTTGTCTCTTTGGGGACGTGCCTATATTTTTGCCATAGTGTGCTTGTCCTGAAACACAATTTCTTTGTTATTCTCTATTAAACTCATTTTGCTAATAATAATAATAATAAAAACTGTCTATTTTTTAGGTTGGCAAAAGAAGGTAAGTAGGATTTCATGTTAAATGATTAATTTGATTATCTTTACGGACACTGTATTTCAACTTTGTTGAATTTTCCGCTGTTCTAACTATTGTCAAACTGTTCTAATCATTTACACTTCTTTGACTTTTCCTTCTGCCGCTTCCCCATTGTGATATCAAATACCCACATCCCACCGGCATTAATTTGAGGGGCAACATGGCCTGGGAGTGAAGCACATAGACTCTGGAATCTTCGATTTCTTCATGAAAGTGCTGATTCCATCATTCCACAGCTACGTGAGCATGAATGAGTTACTTAACTTGTGAAAAACATACTTTTTATTTGAAAATAAGCATCATAAAGATATCTGACTTCACACGATTTTTATTGTCAATATTTTCTCACAGAGCAGGAACATGACACATTTTAATGAGTATATTAAAGAGCTTTACAATTTGAGAACAAACATGAGAAATTATCTTGGGAAAAAGTCTTAATCTATTAGTCTCTTAAACTAATTATTCTCATTAGATGTGATTAAAAAAAAAAAAAAGACTGACGTGATCACTTTTTGCTAAAATAGGTTTCATGGGACAGAACACATCTGATAAAGTCCTGCACTAGTGAACGGCTTAGTAAATCAAGGTTCATCTTGTTTTTTCCTGAAAAGTACTTCAGAATGAAAAAATCTAACCTCCTGCATTAATGAACACCTAATTTCAAAGGTGGCAAAATGCTTTCCTGAAAATAATGCAACAGACTTCCATGGTTAATATAATGAGAAAAAAATCTGATCTAGGATTTGATATTTCTTATTTCCGAAGCCTCTTTTTGACATCCCCTCTATAATCTCCATTATATTTATTATATATTGGAGATCAAATGCAGACTATTTAAAACTGTTAAGTTATATTTCTTGAGATGGATTTGAAAAATTATAAATTGATCAAAGAAAGTAAATTGTCAAAGGCAAAGTTTTGTACATCCATTACCATTTTGTGTTTGTTTGCTTGTCTGCCTAGTAAAATAGTGTCACTCGAAATAGAAACAATGCCTTGGAAAAACAAAACAAAACAACAACAACAAAACTCAACAGGAGTTGTTTATTTTGAATACGGACTGAATGATAGATATGACATAAAATAAATCACTGTCAAATGCTATCATTTTTTGGTAACCAGTGTGTGATAATCATCAACTGACCAAGATGACCTTACTGTTGCCCTCAGCTTGACTGAACTTCAAGCAGATTTCTTCCTAACTCTGGACCCCTGACTTCCCTTTTCTTAGAGCACTTGCTTTAGACAACTTAAAACTGTAAAGTCTTTCTCTGCACCTTTGAGTTGTAAATCTTTTTAAAAGGCTCTGTCCAGTTTTACAATCCAGGAATGTCTTTCTCGAGGATGTGGGAACCATCCCTTTGAAATGTACTCATCCAGGAAGAAAGCGCCTCTTCTCCCAGTCTCTGGGGGAGGGTAAAGAACCTAATCTCTGCAAAAGCCAATTAGCAAACATGGATCACCTCATCGAATTGACCAATTTCCCCAGTAATGTCCTCCAGTACTCTTCCAGTAGCTCGCACAAGTGCTTAAAAACTTGTCTGCTTTCTGTTTCAACAGAGTCTAGTCTAATCTCTCTGTCCTATTATAATAGTCTTGACCTCTGTTGCAATAGTCTTAAATAGTCTTCTTGCCAGTTTAACTCTGTGTAGTACCATTTTTCATTGACACAACCTTAGGCCAAAACATGTTTCCTATTGAAGCATATCCCCAAACTGTATTTCTTAAGACTCATTTCACGTAATTAATAGTTGTTTGAGCACAGTTCTATGTAGGTATACTTTTTATGGCTGAGTAAATCTTATGCTCATGATCTCTACCTTCATGTGTATAAAATTCTGCTCAAGACCTTTTAACATGATCAGTATGCCCTTTTATTTTATTTTTTTTTTTATGGAAGTAGGAAGGGGTTCTTATTTTATTTTATTTTTTTTTTATTTTTTTATGAAATTTATTGACAAATTGGTTTCCATACAACACCCAGTGCTCATCCCAAAAGGTGCCCTCCTCAATACCCATCACCCACCCTCCCCTCCCTCCCACCCCCCATCAACCCTCAGGGAGTACTTACTTTTCTTTCTTAAACTGTTTAAGTGAGTTCCAACGTTCTATCAAGGAATCAACAACGGAGCTGATCACCTACAAGCTTGAGCAAAGCAAAAGCAAATGCAGATTATTCCCAATGACAGCATCCATTTATAGTCTTGGTTTATTGACACTGTTGAGGGAATTTGTATGCCCTTTTAGAAACTTCAGGAATGATAAGAGAGTGAGACAAATTCCCTCAACAGTGTCAATAAACCAAGACTATAAATGGATGCTGTCATTGGGAATAATCTGCATTTGCTTTTGCTTTGCTCAAGCTTGTAGGTGATCAGCTCCGTTGTTGATTCCTTGATAGAACGTTGGAACTCACTTAAACAGTTTAAGAAAGAAAAGTAAGTACTCCCTGAGTTTAAGACTAATTCAAAGTGAAAATTAGCCTAAAGATCTGAAAATGTTTTCCTTAAATGACCAATTATTACGTTACTGAAAATGCTTGATTTATCTTTTTTAATTAAAAAAATTAAATATTTATTTATTTTTGAGAGGTAGAGATAGAGACAGAGAGCAAGTGGGAGAGGGGTAGAGAGAGAGAGAGAGAGGGAGACACAGAATCTGAAGCAGGCTGCAGGCTCTGAGCTGTCAGCACAGAGCCTGACACAGGGCTTGAACTTGGGAATGGTGAGATCATGACCTAGGCCATAGTCAGACGTCTAACTCACTGAGACACCCAGGCGCCCCACTGATTTATCTTTTTTAGAATTCAATTGAATATGTTTCAACTTTAAGCATCACGTTCCACTTTATCTGTATAATAATTGCTCTTTATATCTAATGCTTAAATGGAATTTTTGGTGATTATTAAGAACTACATACAAGTGATGCTGTTTGCAAGTTTATTCTCATCTGTGTAGCAATGCATAGTGTTAAAATATGTGGAGTAGAATGACCACAATGATTTTATTTTATTTTATTTTATTTATTTTTAGCAGTTGGTTCAGATATGGTCTGGGCCAAGAAATTAATTCACTTACCATGAAGAAGAAATCTTCAGTCATTCTCAGAACTCAGCAGTCTATCATCAGACATTGTAAAATGCTCAAAAAGTGCAGGGAAAGCAGTTCTTCTGGATGTCTCCAGTACTTATGCAATCAGAGCTGACATAAGGAGACTCTTGCATATCTAGAAACTAGGAATTCTTATCCCGATCGTCTCTCAACTTCAACAGATGAGCGCTACTCATCTGGAAAGTCAGTGGTGGTTATGTTGCTTTCCTTCCTCTCAAGTGGCTTGCCAATTTTCAGACCCTCATTTCCTACAATGTTTCCATATTCTTACTTAGAAATATATAGCATAACTTAAACCAAGACAACACTATAAAAGTTGAAATGTGGGAAAACATGCGTGATATTATCAAGCTATGTATTTCAAAATGACAAAGGTGACATGACCTTTCTTCATATTTTATTATATTGGAGAACTGCAGATTCCACACTTTTTTTTAAATTTTTTTAATGTTTTTATTTATTTTTGAGACACAGAGAGATAGAGCATGAGCAAGGGAGGGGCAGAGAGAGAGGGAAACACAGAATCCAAAGTGGGCTCCAGGCTCTGAGCTGTCAGCACAGAGCCTGACGCGGGGCTCAAACTCATGGAGTGTGAGATCATGACCTGAGCTGAAGTTGGACGCCTAACCGACTGAACCAACCAGGGACCCCCTCCACACTTTGTAATGATAAAGTTACAATTTTAATCTTTTAGATGGCTTCTGGAAAAAAAAAGAAATTAGTATGAAGGAGGTAGGTGACAAATATGTAAATTTCATGGTGAAGATGTGGTCAACAAATGAATAACATATAGGCCTATAAGCACCTTTGCCTATAAGCACTTATAAGCGTATAAGCACCTTTGATAAGGTGATGCTGCATTGGAAAGAGCTGATGGCATGTGTTTGTGGAAGTCGGTGAAAGGAAACATACTATGCCACCCCAAAATATGGCTCCTGGGCATATCGATAATTGTGAGCTGATTATTTTTTTTAATTTTTTAAATGTTTTTA
Source organism: Lynx canadensis (assembly GCF_007474595.2). Classification (NCBI taxonomy): domain Eukaryota; kingdom Metazoa; phylum Chordata; class Mammalia; order Carnivora; family Felidae; genus Lynx; species Lynx canadensis. Next base: position 179,857,950 of record NC_044306.2, read on the forward strand.
TTTATTTTTGAGAGAGACAGAGACAGAATGCAAGTGGGTTAGGGTCAGAGGGAGAGGGAGGCACAGAATCCGAAGCAGGCTTCAGGCTCAGAGCTGTCAGCACCGAGGTCAGCGCAGGGCTCGAACCTAGGAGAGGAGAGATCATTATCTGAGCTGAAGTCCAACGCTTAACAGACTGAGCCACCCAGGCGCCCTTGAGCTGATTATTTTTAAGAGACAACAGACATGCCGGAAACTCAAACTGAATAGCAGTTGCCTTTTGTAAAGAGACATTTACAGTTAGAAGGGAAGTCTTCATTCATAAAGGTGTCTTCCTCTCTGTACCAGGAAGGGAAGGGTGACTCTAAATCTCTGGAAACTCTTAACAATGGAGAAGGCAATACAAAAGTCTGCACGGAAATCTTACTTTTGTTTGCTGTGTTTTTCCTGGTAACATCCCATAATCCTCCTCCATCTGGCACCTGCCTCCAACCCACCCTCTTAGTTGGAGATGTTATTTAATATCTTGGTGGCTTGGACCATTTTAGGGAGTTACTCACTTTTGCTGGATCTCTCCCGTCTATATGCAAGGTATACATGTTACGACAGTTGATTTTGTTCTTCTCCTGTTAATTTGTCTTCTATTAACTGATGCATATCTAGGTTTCGGGCGGTTAAAATTCTCACTCAGCAGGCTCAAACGCATTCGATCAAAGCATTACATATTCTGTGATACGTCTGCATCTCCATGAGTACAGATGACAAAATTTAGTCTATTGTGAGTTTTTCCCCACAAAACAAGGATTTTTGCCACAACCAATTTGGGCTACGTGAAGAAAGGTAATTCACAATCATTTAGAATGGTATTGTATTTTGATCAATAAGTGTTTTTTTTTTTTTTTATTGTTTTTACATTGCCGTATATACGTTAAATGTGTAGTAAATACCTTCCAACTGCTGGCATCCAAGTACCCTGAACCTAAGAAAGCATTATACTTTAAGATGGGAGGAAAGGACTAAGCTTCATTGTTATAATACTGGTTACATGAAAATGAGTAAAGATGATGATACTAAGCCTAAATGGAATGCAAAATATGATAAATCGATTATGAAATACAAGACATTCAAGATATATCTCAGATATTTCATTTAGAAGACTACTTTGGTCTTAAATTTGGGCTAAATTCTCCTTTTTTAATTTTACATCAGATCCTCTATGTATCAGAACTTTTCTATCTACCATATTAAATTGACTTCATTAGTTCTATGTCATCAGCTCTAGATCGTATACACTTCAAGGAGAAAATTAATCTCTCTTCATTTTTGACACCTCCAACCAGGATCTGACACAAATAATACACACAATAAATAATGATTCAACTATATATTTCTCCTCCCTAGTTACTTGGTTTTAGTCAAATTCTTATCAATTACTATGCTTCATTGTATGTTGTACTCCGGAGAGAGAAGAAACTGAAACAATCACAATGTAGATATGAACATAAACCTTATGAGAATAGATAAAAATGAAAAAGGCACCTCACAGTTAATGTCGAGGTCGTTTTAAACACATAAAAATCTAAAAGCGGGGCGCAAACAGATAACAAGGGAATGATGGAAGATTGGCCACTCTGAGCCAGCACAGTATTCGAGAATCCAAGGAGGGTATGGAGTGAAGGACACTAGTAAGGGGCTCACGCATGAGCACTTTGTACAGATTACTTTTTAATTGCAAAAAGATGAAAGGGTAGCTTTGCGGTGGAAATGACTTCTGAAAGACTCCACCTAAATTGGGGGATCAAAATTAACATCACCGATATTAGGGCAAAATGAAATCATAAGCCAGTTGGTGAGATGAACGGGAAGGATAGCATGTTTTCTCCCACACTTTTTGCTAATATAAGGTAACACCAGACAGCCTCAAGTTTCGTGACGTCCTTCAAAATAACTGGCGTGTAATAGTCCAAATTGTCCAAGTCATAAAAGTCAGGGAGAGAGTCTAGATAGAGGGAGGTAAAGAAAGATTTTAAATAAACGCAACACGGGTTCTAGATAGTGTTTGTTTCCTACAAAGGACGTTATCAAAGCAACTGATTAAACTTGAAATTAATCTGAAGTTCAGGTGGTAGTAATGTATCGGTGTTAACTTCTTGACATTGATGACTATACTGTGGTGTTTTAGTAGAATATCCTTTCTTGTAGGAAATTCACTTACTTATTTTAGGTATTAGGACATCATATCAGCAACTTACTCTCAAAAAGTTTAGGTAAAAAGAACTCCTCTATATTTTCATTTAACATTTCTTTAAGTGTGAGATTGTTTCAAATTAAACATTTTAAAAAGTAAAAAGGTAATAAAAATTTTTTGAATATTTATATGCCATATCCACAGCAGACCAATGGAAAAACATGTGCTTTAAGAGATATTAGAAATTTGCATTAAAAGAAAATAAATTTGCATTAGATCAAGTGTGAAAATCAGAAGCATACTCTTACCTTTGAGTGAACTGAAATTTCTCCTATGCACTATTATTTCATAAAAAAGTAATTGTAACATTTTCCAATCAGATGCAACACTACAGTGAACCTATTCTATGATGTGAAATATATCTTTTCTTTCTTGCTACCTCCAAAGAATAATATTATACAAAGCATATTAAGAAGATGTACACATGGAAGAATTTTCCAAGCAGGCTATTCGATAAATTGACACCATAGGGGTCTCTTTGAATATCAAAGAGGTGCAGTTGAGTATGTGTATGTGTGTTCATGCGTGTGTGTATCCACGCATGTATAGCTTTGAAAAGCTGGGGACCAGTGGTACCTGAATAGCCCTACTCTCATCTAAAATGAACTCATGAAGAAATGGCCGATTCTGCATCAGGAGTGGAGTAAAAAGTGTCACCATTAATATATATATTTTTTTAAGCCAGGAAAAAAGGAAGTGTTCCAACACTACTGAAGGTATGTCAAAATGATAGGGTTCCCCGTGCAAAGAGCACCATGGCCAAATTCTGTACAGTTTGAGCATTTTAACTGCACAGTTAAATTGTTGGAAATTCCGTAAGCCAACTGGCCTCAACTGTTCAACACTATCAATATCTTCTAGATTAAACAAAACCTGAAGGTAATAACAAGAAAATGCAGCATGCGATTTTTGATAACATCTGGGTTGAATGAGAAATAACCATAACGGAAACGTAGGGGATAATCAAGAAATTTTAAAAATGAACTATATAAGCAAACAATATTATGATGTCAAAGCTAGTTAACTTCCTTATGTGTATAATGTTGTTATAGCCATGTAACAGATTGCCCAATTCTTAGGAGTTCAGTGATGAAAGGTTTCGAATATTTCAGTAAAAAAGAAAAGACTGAAAGGGGAAGGAAAAGGAAAGAGAGGGATATGAGAGACCACAGAGAGAGGAAGGGGTAAATCAATGTGGCGAGTGTTTTTTAACAATTGGTGAATCTTAGGTGAATGCTATATAGGAATTATTTACTCCATATATTTTCATTTTCTGTAGGATTGGTATTTTTCAGAATAAAATGTTAGAAATATACAAACATGTGGTTCACCTATTAATATCTACGCATGATATATTCATTGCTATTCATGATATTTTCACTTCGTCCACTTAAAAAATCTGAAAATCCAGACTCATATTTCCATTAAAATATATGTTTACTTCTTCTCTATCAGGGTTATTTATATATACTCATAATTTCTGTGAACAGGAAATGCTATTTGTCTAACACTGATCATTGTAGTGTCACGTACATTTATGATGCTATTTAGATAAATAAAGAAATGCTCAATTTGTTATACATTTTATTGCACTCCACTAAAATAAAATAAGCATTTAGGATTGATGTCTTGCATAAATATTGGAATCATATTTATTTATTATCTTTGTCATACGTTCATAATAAAATAATACATTTTTTCTATATTTCATGACATTTGCTTTTATAATCTGAAAAATCACTTCAATTAATCTATGAAATATTCACAACTGCTATATAGCTAGGGGAAAAACCCTATATTTTAGAAGTATTTCACATTCTTAAAATTTTCCTGTTAGAAAAATTGATAGGATTAATTTCAGAAGTCTCTCTTTCTATAGAAATAAACATTTCATGCAGTTCTTCGACACTTTTCATGCAGCTTGGGCTTTAGAGAACATTCTTTCAGTATTTCATAAAAGGGAGTAGCAGGGAGAATTAATCTTCAGTTCTACATTGCAAATATGGCTACAATTCTTCCCTCCTTCCTGTGTCTTCATCGTTTGCATTTTGACAGCATTTTTTCCTTACTTAAAAGGCAAAGCCTATTTCCCTGCCAGTGGAATCAGGGCTGGCCTTGTAGTTGCTTTGGTGATAAAATATGGCACAAGGAATTGCACACCAGTTCAGAAGCCAGACCTCAAGAGGCTATGTACGCTTCTCCCAGAGCCACATCACTAGAGAAAAGCAGGTCTGGGAGGAAAGAGCAATGTGTCCACAAAGTAACAGCGGCGTGGTCAAAAACTGACCTCCACAAGCTGTCACCACGTTTTTATTCAGTGCCATGTTTAGCTTCATTTTCCTCTTTTACTAGGGTCTTTTTATGTCTAAATGTTATGATTTTTGTTTTATATGCTGCGTCATAAATCGTAGGTACATTTTAAGAAAACCTAGTCGATGCTACTGATCTTAGCCTTTTCAACTTTTGATATTTCCTTCAAAGAATTTACATATTATACATAGAAAATGTATATGTAACATATATAAATGTGTACATATAATTTTATATAATTAATATGTGATAATAAATATATCAATAATATCATATAATATGGAAATGATGTATGTACTTTTTATTACATACAAAATATGTGTTGTATGTACATAAACGCACTCTTATATAGATGATAATATACAGATATAGATGATATAGATATATAGATATAGATATAGATGATAGAGCTACAGATACAGATGGAGATAGATATAGATAGAATGAATCTGTATTTAATCAATTCAAATATATAAGCTCTGTAATAAGTTCAGGGCCACCAGGATGGGGTCATCAGTTAAAGCTTCATTTATCTTTCTTTGCAAAAGGACTCAAAACCTCTAAAGGAGTATTTTTCCCTCACAAGAGAGATCCTGATGACTAGGAAATATGCTTTCTTGGTTAACTAATATTGTAATATTATTTCCTGGCTCATTTTAGTGTTTTCCTTTTCAACTCCCCTGTTCACTTTAATTAAATGACTTGGAAACAAAAAAGGTGCTGAGGAAGAAGTAAAAGGTAGCAATAATCTCACTTACAAGGTGGAATTCTGTGCCGCCTTGGTCCTGCAAAATGAGAAAATTCCGAAGCAGCCAAGAATCTTCATGAATTAATTCGGCCCTATTTGTGAAGCAAAACAGAAATTTGGCTCCATAAAGCTGTAAACATTTCAGCAAAGATAAATAAGTAAATAAATATTTACTTTAAAAAATCTACAGGAAGGCGGTGGAAAAAAAACAAGCTTTAAGACAGCTTTTTTTTTTTTAATGTAGGAAAATAAGAATGAGGTACAGTTGTCAATGTTGTTAATTTGTATTTGCTGAAAAGTTATCAGAAGGCTGAATTCTCACGGGTTAGCATAATTAAATGGGGCTTGAACATGTGAACTTCTCAGAGCTGATGAACAGAAGCAAACCTAATCTTGTAAGAAACAAGAAACCGTGGCTAGGTTTTCTGAGCTCCTTCAGTCCTTCTAGGTTTTAACTTTCAGTTTACTTGAAAGTGCTTTTGTTTCTTAACTGTTTTGTTTTTTTTTTCTTTCTCTCTCTCTTAAATTTGCTTATTTACTTTGAGAGAGTGAGGGCGCGTGAGCAGCAAGAGGCAGAGGGAGAGAGAGAATCCCAAGTAGGCTCCTCACTGTCGGTGCACGACGCGGGGCTCGATCTAGGAACCTTGATATCTGACCTGAACCGAAATCAAGAGCGGGATGCTTAACGGGCTGTGCCACCCGGACACCTCCTACTTGAAACTGCTTTTGATTAGTGATGTTTGGAATTAATGAAAGCCTTTCAAGAAAGCTTATTTATGAACGCTTTTTACAAACTACTACTTTTATTGGGAAAATTTCTGCTTGACATTTTGTGTTTTGACTGGCATTTTCCTGTTGCCAGCTGTCATAAAAGGGACGGCAACACACGCCGTTAGCAGCATATGCCTTTTTGGGTGCTGAATAGCATTTTCATACAAAAAAATCAAATGATCCATAACATATTATGCTGTCATTTGAAAACAGCATCAGAAATGAAACATTTTTCATGCCTGTTAATATATTTTGTTCCCCAAGGCTCAATCTAGCATTTCCTCACTACTTTTGAAACTATAATGAGGTGAACATTTATCCTATTAATTGACACTATTAGGACTTTCAGAATATTTTTTTTAAAGTGGAGGTTGTAAAAATGCATTTTAGAAGGTTTAGTATATTCTGTTTATTTTATTATTATCTCATTAGCTTTCTGTTGCTAAGGAATACTCTTTCAAATACTCATTACATATCAGTAATTACATGTATTTATCTATATGGAAAATGACATCTAAAGGCGATTTCATACTTTGAATTGGAGTTCACTTAATAGAATATATGCAAACCAATGCAAAATATGCAGCAATATGTTAAATTATATGGTTAAAATGCATTCTGAATTCTACTTAACTTGGTATGTGATATTTGCATCGAATAGCAGCTTAGGATTTAAAAAAAATAAGTTGATTTATTTATTTTGAGAGAGACAGAGAGTGAACAGACAAGGGACAGAAAGAGACGGGTAGGGAGAGAGATTCCCAAGTAGGCTCTGTGCTGACAGCACAGAGCACAATGCAGGGCTCGAACTCACAAACCGTGAAATCAAGACCTGAGCTAAAAATCAAGAGTCCGATGCTTATCAGGCAGAGCCACTCAGGTGCCCCAACAGTTTAGGATTTAAATTACAGAGATAGCACTCAAATCTTTATAAACAATAGTTTGAAATTAGCAAAACCCTTTTCCCGGTTACTCTAATCTGACCTTCAAACTTTTGACACTGTGTACTTAAAAATAACTCATTATAATTTATCTATCTATCTATCTATCTATCTATTTATTTACTTATTTATATGTGCAACATGCAGTTTATTAAGGCTCCAGAGAATTGGCACTTGGTTCTGGGCAGGGACAAGGGTATCAGTGAAACCCAAAGGAGCTGGGCGCTCACAGGTTGGAAGGATCTCCCGCATGTCCCTTACCCCAAAGATAACTTATTTTTAAGGTGTCTTTGTCTATTTTACTTAACCGAATCTCTAGGAAACAAATGTATTTGTTTTCTAAAGAACAGTCTTTATTTTGGCTTGTTAGACCAAAACACAGCTGAGCATATAATTACCTGGGTTTTATATTTCTGGATTTTGATGACTAGCAATATGTCCTAGGTTGTGTAAAATGTCTGGTTTGTTCATCTTATTAAAAAATAGAGGAGGGGCGCCTGGGTGGTGCAGTAGGTTAAGCGTCCGACTTCAGCCAGGTCACGATATCGCGGTCCGTGAGTTCGAGCCCCGCATCAGGCTCTGGGCTGATGGCTCAGAGCCTGGAGCCTGCTTCCGATTCTGTGTCTCCCTCTCTCTCTGCCCCTCCCCCGTTCATGCTCTGTCTCTCTCTGTCCCAAAAATAAATAAACGTTGAAAGAAAAAAATTAAAAAAAAAATAGAGGATTTGCTTTAGAAATTAATATCTTATTATCCCTCTGTTCTTCCCGGTACCTGTGTTAGTCTCTAGCACAAAAATACTTAATGTTCTTTGAAGGATTAGATATGTGAATGAGACAGTGAACACATAAATGTATTAGACAATGTTAGTTTTTCCGAAAAAAATTAAAAGCTCATTGATTACTGTGTGAAAATGGTCAATATAGAGATATCGTTCTGAAGAAATAATAACACTATGAAACTAACTATGGGCTCTGAGAACCACATAGAAGCTTGAGCATCAAACACCATTTTCAAAAAGGGAGTTCAAAACTCAGTCTCCAGCACTGGCAATGGAGGATGTTTTTGTGAATAATCCAAATAGATTTTGATGGGCCAACCGAGATTCCAACTCCCCAGTACCAACAGCAGAGAAAGGGAAAAGTTTAAGTGCACATTAGGACACCAGCAGTTTTCTAAGACAGTTCTTGAGGGTGACATTTAGCAAGGATAAAACAAGCTTTTTGTTTTTAATCTTGAGAACAAATGTGCTTCATATTGGTGGATCCCTTACTGAAAATAACTTCTAACGTGTGAACGTAGATAATTTGGAAATGCGATGTAATTAGCATCCGCCCAGATATTGCCAAGAGTTGCGGTTCTCATCCTCTTAAGAAGAGAGATATGCAAAGTGAGTTTGAACTAGAGGCTAAGAAATGTACCTTAAATGTCTTATGACAAGACTATTAGGGGGTTTAAGTACTTTGCTCTAGAGGCTTGTCAGTGACGAGATGGATCAGAAGAAATAAATTAAGCTGGAAACTGTTAAGCTGAAGGGATCTTTGAGCAGCCATTTGGTTATAAATCAAAATCATTTATATTTCATGAGAAGAATTTTGTTTCCCTTGAAGCAAAACTGATTTATGCCAAAACATTCCACCCAAAGTACACTAATCTCAATGATTTTGTATCATTGCTAACTAAAGCTGTGGCATATAACCAAAGAGAAGAAGACCAGAGACGAGAGTATCTAGATAAAATGACAAAACTACTTCTGAATGAAATATATCAACAAGACAAAAACATTTTTGACATGAATACTCAAAATGATAGTTTAAAATTTGATGCATATGGGATCAGTTATTTGATATCTTAAAGTCATGCCAAATCACCCAACACCTGAAAGCAATTCGAAATAGATTATAAGTTAAACTTTTGTACTTAGTATTAATCAAGATATATTTTGAAATAGAAAATAATTTAAATTAAAAAGTTAAGTTAAAGAGTGACAAGGTGATAAAGGATATTTTATATAATAATTATTCATCAATAATTGCCTGTGTGTTCCTCATATGCATCACTGAATATAAAGAAACCATTCCTTCTCTTATCTTTAAGAAAGTACATTGGGGTTAAGGAGAAAAAGGAACAAAAAATAAGTGTTGAATGAAGGTAATCCTCCCTCACTGTATTTGAAACAAAAGATGCATCTATAAATTTTATAGACACAGAGTTATTTCAAGTTATGAAATCCATCATTTTGTGTCTGGTGTACCTCATATGGTTTAAAAGGGAGGGTCATTTTTAGCTAAAAATATTTGTGGCTTAAGCAATGAAGAAACTACGAGCTTGAAGAAAATGTGGAAAATTTAGTGAAAAAAATGATACAGAAATTCCTAAGAACATTCGATTTCATCAGAAGAAGAAAAATAAATAACATCTGCCCATTTATTTATTTATTTGTTTTAATTTTCAATGTTTTTTTTTTTTTTAAACAGTAACAGCTTTGGTAAATTAACGTAAACATAGGGACAAGAGCAAGGGCAGGCCAATGATGAACACATTTTCCAAGGGGCTGGTATGACCAAAATGCCCAAACTAAGGGATAACAATTTTTTTAAAAGGAAATGTTTAAAATATTTAAAACCTTTTTTTCAGTCACTAGCCTGCCTTAATTTCTGATGATAGAAAAACATTCAAATTTAAGAAATATGTGACAGAGTCTAAGAAAAAAAAAGGAGTGATGCCATTATCTACTTATGTCTTTTGCGGTATTTTTCTGTGAGAGATTGAGCATAAAAAAAGAAAAAGGATCATGGTCCAATCGTGAATGGAAACAGAACTCTGATTCAGCAAGCAGCCAGGGACCAGACTCTGCAGCTATGTGGCCAGCATGAACAGGACTTCGTCAGTAACTGCCGGCTTCCCTCAATTTTGTTTTCTCCTCCCTGACCTTTCTAGTTCAGTACCAACCAGAGAAAAGCATATATTGTCTCTAAACCAATTACATAGAATGCCTTGAGCTTCTTCTCAGCCTGCTTCCAGGTCTCCCTTGACAACAACCTCCATTTGAAGCCCACCGGAAAGGCTCCCCTTCTGTTTGCTGTAAAGGTTTTCCACTCCTCTGCCTCTTACCGGCTGCCAAATACAAGTGATGCTGGCTGGCCCCCTTGATGTCGCAAGCTCCAAATAAATGTCCTCCGCTTGTTCTTATTTGGGTGGACTTTGTTTATTTCTATACCTAAAAGGTTCAAGAAATTTTACTCATTTTTAGTTAACCACACATGCATAGTACAACTTCAACAATGGTATTATTGTCCACGTAACTTCATTTTGAACTCAACACTAGAGTCCTTCAATGATTAACACACTTTCATTTGTAACTGAAGCCCCAAATTAGATGCAATTAAAAACTTAGCCCATTCTGACTTTTTCTAACTCTATTTTCTGTCTTAAGGGGGTTTATGGTTGCACTTCTTCTATGATTACAGATTTTGTACAGAGGACTAGAGTGAGTCACTAGGGTAATTTGTGAGAGGAAGTGAGAATTCCACCTGGATTCAAATCATGTCTTAGCCGCTACTTGGGTCTTCTGTAATATGCTTTTTTCTTCACCTTTCTGGGTCTCTGTTTTCACCTACAAGATAAAGGATATGGGCTTGTCTGATATTCACTCATTTTTTTTTATAACTCTAAAACTTATATTCTAGCCAAATATCCATTTTCTTCTCTCTTTTTACTTTCAAGTTTTATTTCACTTTTACATAAAGCGTTACATACTTACTTAAAAGACAGAGTGTAACGAAATTTTCAAATTATCATTAACCATTAAATAGACTCCGCTTTCTCCTGACAATTAATCACTTCAATCATCATCCAGCTCTCACTGGAACCAGTGATGTAAAATACAGATGTCATCTAATATCTCACCTAAAACCTTTATGAGATCCCTACTCAAAACAGGATAAATTCATATCCATAATCCATATCTGCATTACATTACAGTAAATGATTGGTAATATATCTACCTTGCCTACCCAGCCAGAAGCTCCTTAAGTGTAGAGATCTCCCTGTGTCCATCTTTGCATTCGTAGGTCCTAGCATAAAGTGAGAAATTAAGTAAGTACTCAGAAATTATTTAAGGAATGATGGAATGAAGAATAAGCTCATCTCTCAGTTTTAAAAAGATTTGAAAATGCTGTGCAAGTAAGTAATGGCATTGAATTAGATTTCCCTTAATTAAGGGTTTGCTTAAATACAAGTTTACCACCTACATAGAGACCTTGCAAAGAATTCCTCAGAATTAACACATAGGCTGAAAACAACACCACACTGACATTTTGATCTTCAAAGGGTGCTAAATTTTGCCCATGGCCTTGTTATTTCACTCTATGACGTTAAGAATCTCTGAAGTGCGCAATTGATACAAAGCTCATCTTTAGCATTTTGCAATGCCATTGTGAACATTCTCCCAAGAGTATATTTTGTTTGTTTCACTCAATGGATTTTAGCAAGACAAAATAGTACTTATGTTAAAAACAAGTTATACAATGAATTGTTTACTTAATTCTTAATTAATAATATTGATATAATAGAACGTGCAGGTAAATAATACCTTAAGAGCAAGAGGAATTTTTAGTTTAAACTTCATAATATGTTGACATAATTTTCAGTGAGAAAATGTTTTTTTCAGAAAAAAAAGAATGTTTTTCAAAAAATTCATGAAGTAACATAAAATAAATCACATGTGAACTCAAAGTACAGCAAATATAAAAACATAATAGTTTTAATATTTTGAAGCAAATGAAAAATACATTGGATCCAAAATTAAGTCCATATTATTAACATATACATAAGCACAAAAAAGTGAAATGCCCAGGATTAAGTATACACTTTAACATAGTTGATCACCCAACATATTTTATAACAATCGTGTAATTTTGATGTGTCTGCAATGTTTGATATGCTCTATTAATTGTCTGAAATAATGATCAAGTGTTATTTTTTCTATGACAATCAAAATAATTTTTAAATGTTGTGAGTTTATGATCTCCTAGGTAACACAGTTAAGCAGAAATTATGTGTAGGCAATTGATGGAGATTGAGTTTGGAGACTGAGGTTTGATGAAGATTTTACAAGAAAATGTATTTGAACATGAACGTCCCATTATCCACCAGTGACAGGATATCAAGTTGAAAGGAAGAGATGCATATTTAGAAGAAGAGAGAGATATGCTGTCACTTCCCTTCTAAAATCTGTTTACCTCTCTGCACCTCAATTTCCTCATTCATATGATGAGATTTAAAACTAAAATTACAAAAAAATGTTTTTATTAAGCTATTAGAAGTATCAAAATACATTATTCTCATGTTGCTTGCTATAATGTGTATAATAAACCTTATTTGTTTGATTTTATTATTGATACTCTTCGAATTCTGAAAATATGATAGACCTTGAAGGATATTCTGTTGTGGTGTGTGTGTGTGTGTGTGTGTGTGTGTGTATGTGTGTGTGTGTGTGTGTGTGATTTTCTCTCCATGGGAACAGCTATTATTCCTCTTCTATTAAGAATATTTAGCCTAAATGAGCCTGGGTGACTCTGTCAGTTAAGCATCTGACTCTTGATTTCAGTTCAGGTCATGATCTGATTGTGAGATCCAACCCCCTCAGCATGGAGCCTGCTTAAGATCTTCTCCCTCTCCCTCTGAGTCTCCCCTGTGTGCATGTGCGCGCATGCCCCCCCCCCTGTCAAAAACAAACAAAAAAAACCCCAAATTCTGTACCTGGACTTATCCAATACACTTGCTTTTCATAATTAACACCTAATTCATTCTCTTTCATTTACTTTGGGATCATCTTCTAGAAATTTAGACTATATTGTATCTCAGATTTTTTTTTAGCTTATGTCTTTTGCTATGGGTTAGTGAACAATACATATATCAGATATAGAAGAGAAAGTTTTTGAGATACACACCATATATATGAATATATATAAGATATAGAAACAGTATACTCTGTATAAACTCTTTTATTCACCAAATGACTGTAGTACTGATCTGAAAACCTGGTTATGTTGACATGACCATAAATTGAGAAAAGTTAGTTTTGTGGTTTTTTTTTTTTTGGTAGTTTTTAATCTTTGGCACACCATCATGAACAGGTGTCACTAAATGTACAGAGACATGTGGAGCCAGTGTGGCAAGTCTGTCAGCAAAGAGACTTCCTGCACTCTTCCAATTTCACAGATGTCATAAGGAAAATTCTGCAAGACGCCTTTCTTAAACTCAGTATTACCTGGCACCTCAGGCTGTTGCCACTGCTGCTAAGGGTCCTACCAATCCTTGAGCAGGCAGTATGCCATGGAAGCAGATGGGCACAGACACAAGGCACCGAGTTATAAAACCTAAAGATGAAATGGATGTTTCTAAGGATTGCCATCGTAGTTGAGCACAGTGACATGGTACGTATGAATTAAATATCTTCAACAGTGTCAAATGAAAGTTACCTGTAAAGAAAACCAAAACAAAGGAAACAATGAATTCTAAAACCACTTTATGCATTATGCAATCCGACTGCGACTAGTGGTATCCATCCTTCCTCCATGCTTCTAAGTGATTGTTTTGCTAAGGAATTCGTGATTGCTTGTTAAACAGTGCCTTCATGGTTCTTTCTCCATTTCTCCTCATACTTATCTTGTTGATTCACTCTTCCTCCATTTGACTTCAGAAAGCATAATACCAACAACATCACGTTTCCACACAAACAATATTGATTTTTTTTTGGTATGGTCTGTAAGATAAATCTAAACTTTTATTATGATTCCAGGAGAACAGGTAGAAACAGCTGCTACATTGTATGACTTAGCGAGCTCTTGACACATCCTGGTATCTTCAGCTATCCTACCCTGAGTGTCTCCTTCTTTATTTATTTTGTTGCTGTAGTTGTGTTCTTGATGTCTTATCCACTCTTTCAGTCCAACTTATGTGCCATTTTTCTTGGCGAAAATAACTCATCCTTTTTGTCTTTATTCTCTCTGTATTTTGGTAACAATATCAACAATAATTTTTATTTCATTCTGTTTTGGATGATGTCTTTTTTAGTACCTTTCTTTCTCTGCAGTCCAAGCATAATTGTATGGCAGCAAGGAAATTATTTAGTTCAACTTTCCAACCCTAGAATTATAAAGCAGCTTCTTGTATGTTTTCATTATTCTATGTATAAAAGATTTTTCCATGTGTAAAATTTAATAAGATTTTCAAATATGAAATTTCAGGATTTTAAGTATCTCTCTAAAGATTTTATAATCACATTTATCAAACTGAATTAGTGTTCAAATTTACTGAGGGCTAAAAGCCCACCAAATGCATCCAACAAGGCAATGAATTTTAGTTTGGACATTAAGTATTTGCTTGATTTTTAGCATAGAACTGAAAACATTCAAATTGCGAAAGATGAAGATATCTATGAAATATAAAGTAATAGAAAGTAACTTAACATTCCTTGGCAAACATAGCAATGCTATTAAAAGGAAATTAAAAACCAAAGAGTTTATCACATAAAACTAATTGATGAAGTGACTTAAAGGTTGTGCTACTCTTATACATTTGCCCCTGGAAATTTTCAAATATTGAACAACAAAAATTATTTTCTTTATTGACTTTATGCATGTTTTCTATATGTTATCTCATGAAATTGGATGATAAACAAAGAAGGAGATGATGCTTATCCATGTCACCATTGGGAACCAGCATCAATCACAGAGTCAGGATTAATGCTGCAGATCATACACCATTGCTGCCTCTGAAAAATACCTGGCCTCCAAGCTACGATCTAATTTCAATATGTTCTCACAGAACACTTCATCGTTGGTGTTTTCACATTGCCTCCAATTCCCTTCTGTTGGTGAAAAACAACAACAACAACGACGACGACAATTACCAACACTTTTGTTTCCAGCCCCCAAACATATTGAAATAGCAATTCAACTCAAATCATTTGGGCTATGTTAAAAGTATCAGCCTTTGGGAGCACCTGGGTGGCTCAGCGGGTTAAGCAGCCAACTCTTGATTTCAGCTCAGGTCATGATCCCACAGTTTGTGAGTTCGAGCCCTGCATCGGACTCTGTGCTCACAGTGGGAGCTTGCTTGGGATTCTCTCTCTCCTCTCTCTCTGCCCCTCTCCCTCTCTAAATAAATAAATACATCAATACATAAACATTAAAACAATATTTAAAAAACCAAGCTATTCTTAATGTTATAATTTCCAATAGAATCTTCAAAACTTGAATTCTAGAGTGCAGGTCTCCGTTGGCCTAAAAATGACACATCAAAATAGGTGTTGTCAGTTAAAAATAAGCAGAAGAAATAAGGTGACTGGTTGTATAAACAGCCGTCTGGTTAACTGAAATGGAATAGCCCCAACCAGTTGAGCAGAGGTAACAAGGACCAGAAAACATGAAAGTTTAGGTTCTACAGAGTGAGCGAGATAGAAAGCAGAAGACAATAGCGGTAGATATGATTCCCACCAGAAGGCAACAGTCACCTCATTTAAACACGGCCATCAAAGAACCGCGGTGAAAGTGTGCCTGACTCTTTCTCTCAAATGACAAGCGGTTCAAAAAATTATACACAGATTTTGAAAATGTGAGATGGGCAGGAAGGCAACATCCTCTAAACCAAAAACGACAGTGCCTTAAAATGGTGAAGAAACAAGTGAAACAATGAGTGGAAATAAGTACGGGTGCTGGCTTTCAAATGTTGACTGCTTACTAAATGGCAAGATATATACCAAGGATAGTAAACATACTCATTCACCAAACTCAAATTAGTCTGTGCAGGTTCTATCAGACACATGCCCCCAGGTCTCACTTTTACAAATGAAGGGACAGATTCAGACAATTTAAATAACATGCTCAAAGAAATTTGTATTGCGGACACAATGTTGAACCCTTGAAAATGCAAGATGAAAAGAAGGAAAAATTAAACAGCCCCTCTACTTGCAAAAGAATGGATAATCTGTATCCCACACAATATTTATTTTGCTTCCTAAATTATTTGAGTTGACCAAAACATAGCAAATGATGGCCACGTAGTCACTATACTCAGAGAGTTTCATACACAGCTTATCTCTTGACGGTAACAGTGAACTACTATGGGTTGGTGTGATGTCTGCTTACCTCTAGAGAAAACTGCTAGCAGAAGGAGGGGTGGGGCAGTCAAAGAACACACAGGCTGGTATAGATCAGGCAAAGTCAGTCACTTGCCCGGATGTGACTCACTTGGGTACGTTGTGGGGGTGGTTGTATAAACTTGCAGTTTAGAGGAATGTTCTTTCACTTGACCTACTCAATATTCAGTTTTTAAAAATGCTACGGATGGAGTCTCATGAAGATATAAGGCTTTTGTTTTTCAAAATTGTGTATAAAATGAAGTAGTTCTACTAACAAAGTTATTCCTTTTACTTATGTAAATATAGCATTAAGCCTATTAAATTTACTGATAATCTTTAGTATGGGCTTTCTGAAGAATATTAGAGGATTTCTGTTCTTTCTTAACTCTAAAGCTAAGTCCAAACACAAAGAATCAAAGTTAAAAAGAGGGCTGTTAGAATTCCTTTGAAGAATATAAAAAGACGCAATTTTTGCTACCATGGCAGTGAAGTGAAATCGGAGGTTAGCCACTGTGGGAGTAACAAGGTTTTAAGGTGAGACATTCAAAAAGCTCTTCTTTGAATCCACTTGTTGTGCTTTTGATCCTTTCTGAGAAATAGAAAAAAAGGGGAGAAATAGTGTGTTTCACTGAATATGGCATGAGTTCCAGAAATACCTGGAATTGCACCGCATTCAATCTATTGCATTAGAAGATATAAATAACGCGCAACTGATGGTTTCGCAGTAGTCGAATGGTAGTCAAGTGTAAAATGTACTTGCTATTTTTTTTTATTTGCACAATTTCTCAAGTGACATGAGCAGTGTAGCATCCGGTACATTAGATGTAACCAATGTTAGGAATTTCCTTAACAAGCGAAATAGTCAAAGTAAGATATATTCTAGCAGCAGTCCTCTGATTTGATGTGCTTTCTAGATAGCAGTCCGATGACAGTTATAATTTTTTCACTATTGCTATTGTGTTTTCTGTAGTTGCAACAACATCTCATATCTACGTTATCTGCCGTTAATACTGGAAATAAAAATTCGTAATCAATTTTATATTCAATTTTATGTTCAATTCATAAACCATGGAGATAAATTTACTTTACTTTTATCACTCTTCAATTTTATATTCAATCTGTAAACAACGGAGATAAATTTCCTTTAGTTTTACCAAATCTTTGGTGTTGTAGTGTTTCTCTCTCTTATTCTCTCTAACATGCATTGGGGAAGTAATGTTTCAAAGGATAAATTGGGTTCACTATAAGCTTGAAAATCAAGAAAGTTACAAGCATCTAAATTGCCATCCAACTGAATAGGCTATTTAAAAAAAATAATCCATTTGAAAAGAGAACGGTTTCAGTCCTTGTTATAAGGAGTCATGAGCATTCAAGGAAGATTAGTCTCATCAGCTCTCACAGGAATCACCCTTCCACATGAATCCTTTCTCTTTTTCATATTCCAAAAAAATGTCCTTTTCCTTCCAAATGAAAAAGAAAAAATGTAATAACTTTAAAGATCTTGACAAACATTTTCTTAAACACTAACTGGCAGGCATGCTGATGATTCTTGCAAAGAGATTAAAATGAAAATTCCACTCAAGGAAAGAGGGGAAAAACAGAATTGCTCATGTCCTGGCAGAAAGACCCTCTGTTGAGGTCAAGTCAATGCCGGAAACACGCTTCAGGGACACCAGTAATTTGCAGCCAAACCCCTCAGTGAGGCCAAGGTTAGTCCTGAGCTGGGAAAGACAGCGTGAATTTCACCTTGCCAGCAAGTTGCAATCTGTATCCAAATTGATGTGACAGAGCTTGCCTACAAGACAGAATGTGTGTGTGTGTATGTGTGTGTGTGTGTGTGTGTGTGTGTGTGTGTGTGAGGCTGTGTCAGCAATGAGTAGAAGAGTAAAAAAATTTGTCACTAAGTTGTCTTAGTTGTGTAATTTCTACCAGACATTCAGCTATTATGGAAATAAAGAGGCCCTTAACAATTACCTTTTAAGATGGTTTCTGGTATGTGGGAGTGCAAGACATCTCTTTATGGCTACTGTTCTAGCACCCAGTTCTCAGCAGCTCTGAGCAGTTTCATGTAGCCGAGAGACTTGACCTTCCCTTTTCTGAAGAGTGCACCCAACATTATATCTCCTGTCCTGGAGCATTCCCCTGATGCTGCCACATGGAGCATCGGCAGGGATCTTCATACCCTAGCAGGTGCAACACGCGAGTACAGCCATGTTAACACCTGAGGAACCACCCTTGACCCATGTGGGAACAGAAATCAGTGAACAAGATCTTCCGTTTGTTGCTTCTGGGCAAAAATAGTTTTGAGATACATAATGCTTCTCTGTCTTTTCTGTGAGATTGAGCACTGGTCGCCTGAAGGTAGCCAACTTTATAATTCCTGTATACAGTGTTTTGGTGCTTTTGCCTTTTATTCGTACTACAGAAAATAGCTTTCCTAAAAAACCAGCCTACTATCCTTTCATTCAATCTCTGCTTTTGGGTGAATTCCAGTTATGTTAGTGGATGCAACTTATTAGAGAAGGTGGGAGCATTTATATCTAGGTAATGCCTTTATTGATAAACTAACTGTCTTTCTGAAGGTTTGTCTATATTGGAAAAACTATGAGTAATAGTTTTTGTTTACTTGTTTATTTTTAATGATTAAACTACATTCAGCTGAACAAGTTTAAAACACATGTATGCCTTACATGTTTGTCTACAGAAGAAAGGCCAAGGACTTTAAGATGGCTTACAAACCTTTCAAGATCCCCAGGAAACACTTTCTGTCACTACCAACCACTGCTTCAGCACACACACACACACACACACACACTCATGAATGTGTGTAGCACTCATATACATACATACAAAGTCTATATTTTACCAAACAAAAAAAAATTATTCAATGTTCTCACCATCTATCATAACTTATCATGTTTCTGGGCCTTTCTGAATTTTCTTTCTTCTACATAAAATCTCTTCGTCTATTTGCCCATCGGATGACCCACTGTTTCTTTTGAATATCTTTCACTTGGACCTTTTCATTTATATCAGTCAAATTTATGTGATTATCAATGGGTTTGTAAAAACATTTCCACATACCAACATTACAATGCACTATTTGTTTATTTATTATTCTTTTTTTTTAACTTTAGAGAGAAAAAGAAAGAGCATGAATGGAAGAGGGGCAGAGAGAGAGAAGAACAGAGAGAGAGAGGGAGAGAGAATCTTAAGCCGTCTCTGTGCCCAGCAAAAAACTCGATGCAAGGCTCTATCCCATGGCCCTGAGATCATGACTTGAGTAGAAACCAAGAGTCAGACACTTAACTGGCTGAGTGACCCAGGTTCCCCTATAAAGCACTATTTAAATAAGTACATATTTCAGTGTGTTTTATATTCAATTAAGGGCAGGATCTTTGTCCTATTTACAGTTTTATCTCCAGTACATCAGCATAGATGTTTTATAAATACTTGTGAATAAATGAGTAACCGAATTATGATAGTGTTTAGCCTTCCCTTAAATAGCCAACCTTTCGTTAAGGTATCTTATAGTGGTGACATTAGTTGAACTCTTCTTAAAGAAATCAAGAACCACAGTTCCATATTGTTGCCTGGTAAAAGAAATTTGTTTTATATCCTTCCATTTCAACACTTTTTGATGATTTCTCCCTTATCTTCCACTCACTGGACTCACATTAATTGTGTGTCCATTATACATCAGGCACTGAGGACAGCACTTGGGAACAAAGAGACAGTGCTTGCTTTCTTAAACTGTATATTACACCTTTGTGGGGATTAACATCTGGTTATGTAAATACAATTTATGTGGTTAAAATTGTGATGTGTAATATAAAGGCCATGAACAGATCGTGAGGAGAAAGTTCTGCTTAAGAGAGATGACAAACAACAACATACAAAATGGGCTTTTGCACTACAAGAAGAGTGTGGGGAGACATTTAAAGCAGAGGGGACAACACATAAAAATCTGACATGGAGAAGGACTGATCATCTTCCAAGAACTAAAAGGAAAGTGGTATGGATAGACTCCATGAAGGAGAGGAGAGGTGGTTCAGGAGTGAATTCAGAGAGGAAAACAAACACAAGAGCAAAGTCACAAAAGGCATCTTCAAATTGGGTTTTATTGGAGTTGCAGGGAAAAGTGTAGAAGGTTTTACAGGACTGGAGTCATAAGATGTGATGAATAGTTTATAAACAATTAGGTTTCTTACTCTCTGGAGAATTGAGTGGAAAAGATTAAGAGTGGAACTGCGAAGCAAGTGGTTAGATAAAAGTGTCTGCGGCTTAGCAGAGAAATTGCATGTGCGATAGAAATTTATGAGTCAATATTTAAATTATATTTAAAGTCAAATGACATAGATTAGGTCACCAAGGGAGAGAATGAGAGAGAAGTGAAAATAGACCCTGAGTGAATTCATCATCAACAACAACAACAAAAAGCTCAGTCTGTCAGAGGGAAAGTCTGGAATATTCAGTGTCCCAGAAACTGCCGGATAAAAGTGTTTCGAGATGTGGAGAAGCATCAACTATGTCATATGCTCCCATGAGTTCTAGCAAGTTTATTACCAAAGTGCATTACCTGGACTTGGTAAAATAGAGCATTGCCAATCTTAGAAGAAAAATGCTCATACAGACTTGGAGTAGAGACATATATAAGAATGATAGGACTGAGTTGCAGTATCACTGAAAACATATGCATAGGTTTTGTTGTAAGTCTGTTGTGAATTTGCCTATGAAGAAGCAAATGATGAGTGTATGAGTAAAACTGTTGTGAGGACGTAAAAATCAGGCAGAAGAAGTCAGAGACGCAACGACTGTTTTGGATTTATTTATTTTGAAGTGAATCTTATTTATTTGGTTTATTTACTTATTTATTATTTATTATTTATTTATTACTTCATTTGTGCACGTTGACACACAATATTACATTCGTTTCGGGTGTACAACTTAGTGATTCGACAAGTTTACACATTACGCTCTGTTCACCACCCCGTAGCTACCATCTCCCCCAGTACATTGCAATCACGATATCATTGACTGTCTATTAATGACACCTAGGTTGCTTCCATATCTTGGTTATTATAAATAATGCTGCAATAAACATCAAGTTGCATATATCTTTTCTAATTAGTGTTTTCATTTTCTTTTTTGTAAATACCCAGTAGTTGAATTATTGGATCATATGGTATTTCTATGTTTAATTTTTTGAGAAATCTCCCTACTGTTTTCCATAGTGGCTGCACCAGTTTACATTCTTATCACCAGCGTACAGGGATTTCTTTTTCTCCATATCCTCACCAACACTGATTATTTCTCATCATTTTGATTTTGCCTATTCTCACTGATGTAAAGTGACATCTCATCATGGTTTTGATTTGCATTTCCCTTATAATTCGTGATGTTGAGCATCTTCTCATGTGTCTGTTGGCCATCTGGATATTTTCTTCGGAAAAATATCAGTTGGGTCATTTACCTATTTTTTAATCAGATTTTTTGGGTATTGAGTTCTATACCTTTTTTATAGTTTGGCTGTTAACCCTTTATTGGATATTTCATTTGCAAATACCTTCTTCCATTTAGTAGGTTGTCTTTTTGTTTTGTTGATTGTTCCCTTTGCTCTGCAAAAGCTTTTTTTTTTAATGTAGTCCAACAGTTTATTTCAAGATATATTACAGATTTGTAGTAATAAAAACAGTATGGTATTGGTACAAAAATAGACATAGATCAATAGAGCAGAATAGAGACTCCAGAAATAAACCCACAAGTAACATGGTCAATTAATCTCTGACAAAGGAAGCAATATTATGTAATAAGGGGGAAGGACAAACTCTTCAATAAATGGTGCTGGGAAAACTGGACAGCTGCATGTAAAAAAAGTGAAACTGGACCACTTTCTAACATCATACATAAAATAAATTCCAAATGGATTAAAGATCTGAAAACATAAATATCCTAGCAGAGAACACAGGCAGTAATTTCACTGACATCAGCCATAACAACATTTTCCCAGATATGTCTCCTAAGGCAAAAGGAAACAAAAAGAACCACAGAGAAGACTATTTAAAACAGGCAATTGTGTAGCCTCAGGTCTAAAAGAGTGCACAGTAGCTGGTCTGCTGTTCTTGACAGTCTGAGCAACAATGGAACAAAGAGAAGGAAAACTGAGATCATATTCATTGGGGAGTTTTCACATAACCCACACCCATCCAGGTGGCAGTATCCAAATTAATAAGTTGAGTAAATTCAGATCTCATTCCTCATATTTTCTCCTTATAACGCATAGGGGATTAGAGAGGATTGCATCTCTGCAAGAGTACTATACCACAAGGTTAATTTGCAAATTAAATTTTGGTAAGTATCCCTCTCACAAATATTTAACTGTATCTGATCTTCAGTTTTTTGTGGTTTTTGTAATTAAAAAAAATATTTATATTGTTTGTTACAATCCAAATGCCTTTTTGCAAGTTATAGTTTGATTTATACTTGCTAAGTTCAATTTGCAGTCTAACTATATAAATTTAAAATATGAAACCATTTCAAACACTAGAACTCAAATCTCACACTAATTTATAACTTTTTAACTAATTTATAACTTTTATTTGAGAAGAATATTATTACTCTATGTGCAAGTTGCTTCTATTACTTTTCTTAAAAGGATCATTGATAATAAGATGTCCAGGTATAGTAAAGAGTGAATGATGTGCTAAATTTTTGAGAGAACATAGCTGACATGTAGTCTCTAAGAAAAAAACCACACTCTTGGGAGCGGTTTTTATTGGATAGTCTGGAGGAAATTTTACTGTTACCGCTATGTCTTCAGTAACACAAAATGTTTTCTAGGAACTTCTTTGGCCATAAATTCCCAAAACAAGAGGATTAATTCATTGACTTTGATTCAGAACCCAATGAACTGAAAAGAGAAAGACTCATTTTCATTTCAGTGCTCTAGAGAATAAAGCAGTTGGACATAAGAGTACAAGCATGTGAACTTATGTTGAAACAGTACTATTAAGAAGGAGTCTTGCCAGGAGTTATATGACTTGGAATTCAGCATGTCTGGTCCTCAATATCATACTTAAATATACCTTATTAAATTAGTTATTGTCAATGAAAGTAAGAAGTGTATGGAAAATCACCAGTAAAATAACCTTAATTAATTGCTTCTCTATCCTTGTAAAAAGCAAAGTTTAATATCTGCAAAAGACTAAAAAAAAAAAAAAAATCTGACCTGCAAACACTGTAGAGAAATTTGCATTTAAGTGAAGTCAAAATGATTTCCTCCATTTTGTAAAGGCAAGCACTCTTACTCAGATAATTTAAACATGTTATCTAATATTTAAACAATAAAACAATAAAACATTACAACTGTAACCTTTTAAAATTCCTTAAAGTATTTAAAAAAATATCTATTCAGTTTACATCCACATTTATTGAGTAAAGTGATATTTTTTTATTTATTTATTTTTTTTATTTTTTTAAAGTGATATTTTAAAAAAAGCAATTACTTTCAGAAGCTTGGGAGTGCTTGGGTGGCTTAGTTGATTGAGCGTCTGACTTAGGCTCAGGCCATGATCTTATGGTTCATGGGTTCAAGCCCCACGTGGGGCTCTTTGCTGACAGCTCAGAGCCTGGAGCCTGCTTCAGATTCTGTGTCTCCCTCTCTCTCTGCCCCTCCCCTGTTCACACTCTGTGTGTGTCTGTCTCTCAAACATAAATAAACTTAATTTTTTTTTAAAAGAAACCTGTTATTGTTTGAAAGAACTAGGACAAAATTATTACTTTTTTTTTTAAGTTTATTTTTGACAGGGAGAGAGAGAGAGAGGAAATCATCACAGAGCCCTATACGGGGCTCAAACTCAAGAACCAGGAAATCATGACCTGAGCCAAAGTCAGACGCTTAACTGACTGAGCCACCCAGGCACCACTAAAAGTATTACTTTTAACTGACATACATAAAATTCAGTTATAACATATTTTGTACAGGTAAGGAGTATTTTAAATATAGAGCTGAATACATTGAAAGCTGGATATGAAGGCAGACAAAAGTGAACAATCTAGAACAAGGAGCCTTTGGAACTACCACCTATTTCTCCAAGGAGCAAAATGTACAAATCAAAGAAACAATACTATTTTGTGCATTAGTCTGCTCAGGTTGCCATAACAGAATAAAACGGACTGGGGGATTTACTTTCATTTTTATATTTTTTGTTTCAAGTTTTTATTTAAATCCCTGTTAGCTAACATATAGTGTGATATTTATCTCAGGAGTAGACTCTAGTGATCATCACTTAAATATAACACCACAGACAGGGATTTAAAGAACAGAAATATATTTGTTCACAATTCTGGAGGCTGGAAGTTCAAGATCAAGGAGATAGCATGGTTGGTGTCTGGGAAGACTTCTCTTCTTTGACTGGCAGATGGCCACCTTCTCCCTGTGTCTTCACATGGCTTTTCTTCTATGTGCTCTCACTCCTGATGTCTCCTCCTCTTCTTATAAGGACACTAGTCCTACTGAATTAGAGCCCCACCTTTATAACCCCATTTAACTTTACCTCCTAAAGGCACTAGCAGCAAATACAGACGCATTGGAAGTTCAACTTCAAACTATGATTTTTTGGGGGAGAGGCTGACGAGGTATAATACAATTTAGCATACAATATTTGGTAAATTTTTCTTTAATTTTTTTTAGACTTTTATTTATTTTTGAGAAAGAGAGAGACACAGCATGAACGGGGGAGGGTCAGAGAGAGAGGGAGACACAGAATCCGAAGCAGGCTCCAGGTTCTAAGCTGTCAGCACAGAGCCCGACGCGGGGCTCCAACTCAAGAACCAGGAAATCATGACCTGAGCCAAAGTCGGACGCTTAACTGACTGAGCCACCCAGGCACCCCAATTTTTCTTGATTTAGCATATTCCAGTGATGTTTTCAGTGCGCAATGGTAATATCAGCTGAATAAACTGTAAGCTGAACAAGTAAACCAAGTGTTATACTCACTTGCTACTTCCAAACTCTTAAATTTATTCCAACTTCAGTTATGTCATGTATTGGATCTTTGAAAACAAACCAGCTTATTACTCAACAGTGACTTTTGGCTAACAATGTTATACTTGTTCCTTTCATAGAGAGCAAATATTGGATGTACTTAAATCTGAAATTTAAAAAAAAAATGAGGGAGGGTTTCATACTCTATTTTCCTTCTAACTCCATTTTTAATCATTCTATTTCCACTTACATCCACTATTGTACGGAAAAATATAGGAAACAAATTTATTTAAATATGTCTTTTTTTGAAATATTGATTTATTTTGAGAGAGAGAAAGCGCTAGTGGCCGGGTGTGTGTGTATGGAGGGGGGGTGGTTAGGCAGAGAGAGAGAGGGAGACAGAATCCCAAGCAGGCTCCATGCTGTAAGTGCAGAGCCTGATGTGGGGCTTGATCTCCTGAACCTTGAGATCATGACCTAAGCCTAGATCAAGAGTAGGATGCTTAACTGACTGAGCCACCCAGGTGCTCCTTTAAATATGTCTTTTGTATTACTTGTATCCCTAGGTTTCCCTTTCTAATCAAACACGTAGAAATACATCCAGTCCAGAGTCTCAAGGAATTACGCGATTTTTAAACAAGTTGTAGCTACAAATTCTTTATTTCTCTAAGCTCCTTAATTATGTAGTCCAAACTAGATGGCTGTGTAGATTATGCTTTTTTTTCTTTATATGTAGGATATCTTATATTTGTAATTTTGATTTTTCAGTATTGTTGTTACAAAAACCCTTCGAAACAGACATAGACTTAGAAAAAGTAAACTGATTATGGTTATAAAGCTGCAAAATATATCAGCGGTATCATATAAGTGAACTTATATGAAGAAGAGTATTTTAATTGATAAGGAAGTAGTTTACCGAAACATTGCATCTATTTTTTCCAAAGGTAACAGAAGATGTATGATACTCAGACTTAATGAAATTTTATGTATAACTGAGAACATTTATTTATATATATATATATATATATAATATATAGTATATTTGCATATATTTATATTATACATAATATATCTTATTATGTATGTGTGAACATATTGCATATAATTTATTGTAATAACTTATATTTCATTGTTATTATTTAAATTATGCTAAATAGTAAAAAAAGTCACTATATGATTTCCCAAAAAAATAAAGTAAGCCCCCCAAACAGAACCTTTTACAAACTTAATAAGTTTCTAGACTGCTAGATACTTATCTCTGAATTCTTGTTATTCTTCTACATTTTCTCCTCTGCCCTTGTTCTTGTTCTCTGATTTAGCAGCCACACTCAGAAGCTAGGGGGACTGGGGACCAAAATTGACATTTCTATCATCACAATCACAATTCTGGGTGATGCTAAGATTGATTTCGCCATTGTCCCTCCATCTACATCCAAATATCGTTGAAATAAATTATGTCTCTCCACCATTAGTAGCTTATTTTAGTTTAGTTTAGTTATTTTCTAATTTATTATTTTAAATGATATTTTTTATTAATTTTTAAAATTTTAGTTACAGTACAGTTAACATACAGTATTATAGTAGCTTTAAGTGTACAATATAGTGATTCAATAATTCTCTACATCGTTAGTGCTCATCATGGTATCTCCTTCATCCCCTTTACCTATTTCACCCACTCACCCACTTACCTCCCCTCTGAT
Source organism: Lynx canadensis (assembly GCF_007474595.2). Taxonomy (NCBI): domain Eukaryota; kingdom Metazoa; phylum Chordata; class Mammalia; order Carnivora; family Felidae; genus Lynx; species Lynx canadensis. The sequence goes on from NC_044306.2 coordinate 179,884,778, forward strand.
AAGCTTTATTTTAAATGAGTACCCTCACTTAAAGTATTTAACAAGAACAATTTTTTTATTTGAAACATACTTTAGAATACATGGTTCTAAAAGATACATATAAAGCCTTCTATCCAAGAATAATAGAATATGCATATTCTTCAAGTACATACAGAAGAATCCCCTGGTTAAATCACATAAAAAGAGACATAACAAATATTACAGATTTAGAAAGACTGAAATCATAACAAGTATATTTTCCAACCATGATGGTACAAAACTACAGACCAACCAGTGGCACGATTAAAATATACACCAAGTGGGGTGTCTGGGTGACACGGTTGGCTAAGCGTCCAACTTCGGCTCAGGTCATGATTTCATGGTTCGTGAGTTTGAGCCCCTCGTTGGGCTCTGTGTTGACAGCTCAGAGCCTGGAGCCTGCTTTGGATTCTGTGTCTCCCTCTCTCTCTGCCCCTCCCCACTCATGTCTCTCTCTAAAATAAATATACATTAAAAACATTTTAAAAAATATGCACCAAGTAACTTGGTAGCAGAGACAAGTGACCAGTACAGAGGAGCTAGTGGGATGGAGAGGAAACAGAAGGAGCAAAGGAGAGGGTGAGAACAATGGTCTATTGACAAGAAACCAAGCAGAATGTGCAGATATTTATATTATTGGAACAGAAAGAACAAAGCAGAGAGCCAGAAATGATGGCACAAGAGCAGACCAAAATGGCATTATTGATGGTTGTAAAAATAGGAAGAGTTTATAACTATGTAGTTATTGATTGAGCAAATAAGACTCATATGTTACTATATTATTAGATCCACATCAAATAGATTTCGGGAAAAGATTCAAATATGATTGAATGATGAACCACATTCTTTATGGAAATTCCCAAATTGCAAGCCATACAAAGTCAATTCCACACTAGGTAAATAAAGGATGCTGCTTAGAATATTTTCACAGCCTCTTAATTTTTTAAGTACTTATTAATTTTTCTGGTAACATAAGAATATAGAATAATGTGAGAGTATAAGTATTTCTACAACTAAAAAGTCTTCCCTTTTTTCTTGCTCCTGTGTGTCTTTAAACAATGCCTCAATAACTTGCAGTATTTCAAATCTGTCCACCTGAACGCTTATGGTACATTTTAAGTTTTATATCCATAATGTAAAACTGATTCCTAAAATAAAACATTCTATGCATTTGCACTTGGGCTTCTAGTTTGTTTGCCTTTTGTTCAGTTTTTAAAATATATGTATGCTTTCAGAATATAGGGTGCCTGCAAACAGTTGTTATATCTACATATAGCTGTGTATTTCCAGCTGTTTTATAAAGCTTGTCTTTATTTTTCAATATGCACGCGAATGAATTCTTTATTCCAGTGCAATTCACATACTTTCACAGAGCCACTACAAACTCTACAATGAAAAGAGTTCCTTGCTGTGAAGTAGAGACATAAAAATATGTTAACTGGGAGTTATTGTAAAGCTCTTTTTTTTTTTTTTTCTGAGCCATATATTCTTGGTATAATTACCTTTGCTACATCAACCAGACAAACTTGGAGTTTCAGTCTTTATGAGAAAAATAAAATAAAACATTAATCCGTGTAAACTGGAAATGATAATAAAGCCAATTTCACTCTTATAAAAAATATACTACAATCTAATTTCCTCCTGTAGAAAGACATGATTGGTATGAAGGCACTGAAGATGAATATTATTAAACCATAACCAGACATGGAAGATTTGAAAATCAGTTATTGTATTTAATTATTTAGAAATAGAATCAACATTAAAAAATGATCTTCTGCCAAAGATGAAAATGTTGAGTTAGAGCTGTTATTACTTTACCTCCAATAAAACATCTCCTAGAGCTGAAAATCACATGAAAAAGAGAAAATGCAAATGAGGAATCTGACAAAAGAATGATTCTATACCTTTTATTTATTTTTAAGTTATATTTTTAAAGTTTATTTATTTTGACAGAGAGAGAGAGAGAGAGAGAGAGAGAGCAGGGGAGGAGCAGAGAGAGAGGAGAGAGAATTCCAAACACGCTCCACACTGTCAGCACAGAGCCCCATATGGGGCTTGAACTCGCAAACTGAGGTCATGACCTGAGCCAAAACCAAGAGTCGGATGCTTAACCGACTGAGCCACCCAGGACCTCTGGTTCTGTACCTTTTATAATATGACTATCAAAGGGAGTTTGAACAGGAAATGGAGACTTCCACTTTCAGCTGTTTGATGGACTTGATAATCAGAATCCGTATCACTTCACACTCTGGATATCAGGATCCTAGAATTCCCTGCCCAATAGCCGTAACGCTGCATTCGGTGCCTTTCATAAGGCAGAGTATACCATCAGCACTTGTGCTCCTAGGCTTGAGGCTTGTCCAAGGGGAGCCTGGACATTCTCCAGGTGGGGTGGTGCTTATGAAACTTACCACATATGTGCTGCACCGTTCCAGTGATGGTGTCAGTGACCTTGTTGGTACAGAATGCAACTGTGAGTTAGAAAAGTAGAGTGGACTGCAGGCCAGAGACCTACGCTTGTGCTCTTATCCCAGCCACTCAAATGGTAAGGATGCACCTGGTCTCAGGATTTATTCCAGTTTGTAAAGTAAGTATCTCCTTGAGGAATTCCTAATCAGAAGCCTATACACACTGATGCAAATTTGCACGATGTGAGCGGTCTGCAAAGCACCAAATTGAGCAATAATCTTTAAGTGGTCCTATGTTTAAACTGATTGGAAAGGACTATACAAAACAAATGTAATCTTTGGAAAAATGCAGCTCCCTCCACCTCCCGCTCCCCAATCAAGACATGAGCATCTTTTTCCCCCAAATCAGAGAAATTTTATGCCATAGTTTCTAAAAGTAAAATTAAACTTAATAAAATATTGTTCAAGTGTTCTACTCCGTATACACCATACTCCCTTTAGCCCTGTAAATCAGGTTTCAGCAAACTATGGACCTCAATCCAGTTGCCTGTTGTAGACCCTACAAAGTAAAACTTTTGTGTGTGTGTTGCTTTTAAATGCTTGCAGATAATCAGAGGAAGAATACAATTTTGTGACTTGAAAATTATAAAAGTTTCATATTTTAAATTTTTTTTTTTTTTCAACATTTATTTTATTTTTGGGACAGAGAGAGACAGAGCATGAACGGGGGAGGGGCAGAGAGAGAGGGAGACACAGAATTGGAAACAGGCTCCAGGCTCTGAGCCATCAGCCCAGAGCCTGACGCGGGGCTCGAACCCACGGACCGCGAGATCGTGACCTGGCTGAAGTCGGACGCTTAACCGACTGCGCCACCCAGGCGCCCCAAAAGTTTCATATTTTAGTTTCTACATATAGTTTTTTTTTTTTTTTTTTTTTTTTTTTTTTTTTTTTTTTTTTTTTTTTTTTTTTTTTGCACATAGCTCTTCTCATTTGATAATGCAGTGCCTGTGGCTGCTTTGGTGCTGTACCATCAGAGTTCTGAGAACCAAAAATGTCTACCCCACTCCCAGCCTGGATGTGGAGAACGCAAAGGACACCTTATCACCTACAGTAACATGTGTTGCTATTCCACAGTCTTTATTAGCATACTTTTGATATTCTAGGACCCCTATATCCAGGCAAATAGCTTGGTTATTCATTACAAGATCTGAAAGACCCATCAACTCTTTGGAAAAAAAATACATTTATTTATTTTTTGAGAGACATAGAAAACAGAGCACAAGGTGGGGAGAGGCAGAGAGAGAAGGAGACACAGAACCCGAAGCAGGCTCCAGGCTCCGAGCTGTCAACACAGAGCCTGACACGGGGCTTGAACTCACAAACCATGAGATCATGACCTGAGCCAAAGTCGGATGCTTAACCGACTGAGCCACTCAGGCACCCCTAGACCCATCAACTCTTTAATGGAAAGCATCAACAACAGTTTGGGCCCTAAAATTCTTTGAGTTATTCACTTCAACTCATCTCCCTATTATGTTTACCAATCCTGGACTATTATGTCATCCTTACCCATTCATAATCTAATCAAAGCATCACAATGAAAGATCTACCGCAAACAAAATTTCCAATTCTCAACAAATATACCTCCCTCCATCTGAGATACTGCCAAAGCTTTACAGATGTGTTCTGTCTCCTAGTGGTAAGCAATAAACTCAGCTTTGCCTTATCAGCAGATTGTGTTGGTAATATTTAGGGAGACAGCTTTCAACAATTTAGTAGTTGCCATATAGACCATATGGCCCACAAAGTCTAAAAGATGTACTAGCTGTCCCTTTACAGAAGAAAGTTTGTCAACCTCTGTTTTACATGAATAACATTGGTCTTATTTTAAGCAAAATGCCCAATTGAATCTCTTTTCAAAGATGCATTATTATTTTGTTGTTGTTGTTTTGTTTTCTTTTGTATTGTTTTGTTTTTACTTCACACTCTAAGAGCCTCATTCCATGTGGATTCCAAAACAATTTCAGAGAAGGTGATGAAGGGTAGGGGGTACATCACGGATTATGGTCAGACATCCTCCAAATCTGACATTTTAGGAACTGAATACCCACCTGGCTTTTACGTGGTGTATGCACCCCTCAATTGTTCCTGTATGCAGAATTTTTACTAAATGACAAAGATCATATTTCTAGAAAAATCTAAGTGTATGATATCATCTCCACCAAAATTGGGTGCAACCTTAGCAAAGTTTGATGCAACACACATATCAAAACTAGTGGAGTGGGTTACAGGACAAGGATGGAGTTTGCAAATAGTCAAATCCCTTGGTGTCTTACCCGCATCTCCTGTCAGAATATATGAAGCCCACCCCTAATGAGAACAAACAGGCTACTTACTCAGACATTCAGAGATGACTATAGCAAGGGAGTCAGCCACCATCACTTGCATTTGATAGAGACTCAAAGACTCACCGAGGAATGGAATGGAAAACTTTATGGTGAGCAAAAGGTGAGGCTTCAGGGATGTTCTGACTGGAAGTTGAACTATTTCCATTTCTTCAAAGCTTTGAAGATCAGGAGTGATCACAGATTATACCTGGGAGCTTGTTGTTGAGATATTCTTAGCTTCTCCACTCCTTAAAAAAAAAAAAAAGATACATTCTGTAAGTGATGAATCACCGGGTTCTATGCCTGAAACCAATACTAGTGCATGTTAACTAACTTGAATTTAAATAAATTAATTAAAAATAATTCAAATAAATTAAAAAAAAAGAAAAGAAGAGGGACTGATCATCACAAAAAATACACATTCTTTATTTTTGTCTTCATACTTTATTTATATCATTAGGCTAGATTGGAGCTTCTCCATACAGGGATTAAGAGGGCAGGAACTAATCCATGCTTAGTTTTATTTTAAATTACTGTGGTCCTGATCTGTAAAATAAAATGTTATGCAGTATTTTATTTGGTATTCAAGAGATGGATCAAAAGTAACTGTTTGTGGATGGCTAACAGGATCATTATGTCCTGAATCATCTAAGACAAAACTTAAAAACAAAAACAAAAAGAAACAAACAAAACCCCAACCAAACCAAACCAAACCAAACAAACAAACAAACAAAAAAACACCTCTCCAGTGTAGAAAAATGAGGCCTAAAAGCAGACAAAATCCTTTAACTGCTTCCCTTAAATCTACTTAAATTAGGATGCAAAATTACAGTATCTTGAGAGAGAAAAATTCACACTTCTCCTTTAGTGTTTAACTTTTTTGAGCCCTTTCCCCCAAATACCCCAAAAAGTTAAAAGTCAAACCGAAACACCCTTAGAGATGTTGCAGGCTCTGATCCTTCCACTAGATCATGTAGGGAAATTATAAAATTGAGAAACAAAGGAAAGAAAAGCTCTCACCAGAGCACTGACACCACAGTATACTTGGGACCTGATTTTATATTCCCTTTCTTGTAGAATGCAAGGAAATTGTCTATCAGATTGCCTTAATGTGAAATTAAGCTCTCAAAACGACCCCTGCTTTCCTCAGAAACTTTTGAGAAGCATAGTGTAGATATAATGCCCATTGGGTGCTATTCACTTTTATTAAGTGAAAAAAACTCTTTCACGGGAAGAGTTCATTTACTGTTATTAACTCCTTAATGGCTAAATATTGTGTTGAAAACCAATTAGGGTAACTCCATTCTCTCAGATTAATTTATATAAAGAAGAACCATTTGGATAAAGAGAATGTTTAGCAAGAAGCATTAAAAAGATGCTAAATATAAATATATGGATGGGGTGCCTGGGTGGCTCAGTTGGTTAAGCGTCCAACTTGGGCTCAGGTCCTGATTTCACAGTTCATGAGTTCGAGCCCACATGGGGCTCTGTGCTGACAGTTCAGAGCCTGGAGTCTGTTTTGGATTCTATGTCTCCCTCTCCTCCGCTCCTCCTCTACTCACGCTCTGTCTCTCTCCACTTCAAAAATAAATAAATATTAAAAAAAAATTAAATATATGGATGGACTAGAGGGTATTATGCTAAGTGAAATAAGTTAGACCAAGAAAAACAAATTCCATATGATTCCACTCATAAATGGGATCTCAGGAAATGAATAAAGAAACAAACAAAACCAGAATCAGACCTACAAAATTGATGATTGCCAGAGGGGAGGGGAGTGAGGGGTGAAGGGGATTGGCAAAACGTGTGAAGGCTAGAGGAAGATACAGGCCTCCAGGTCCAGAATGAGGAAGTCAGGGGCAAAAAAGGCACAGCATAAGGAACAGAGACAATGATATTGTAGGAACAATGTAATGGGACAGATGGCAACTATATTTGTAGTAAACATAGCATAAGGTGTGCACTTGTAAAACCACTAAGCTCTACACCTGAAATTAATATAACTTTGTGTATCAACTATACCCAAGTAAAAAAGAGAGGAGGGCACCTTGGTGGCTCAGTTGGTTAAGCATCCAACTCTTGATCTTGGCTCAGGTAATGATCTCAGGGTCTGTGAGTTCAAGTCTAGCATCAGGCTCTGCTTTGATGGGCTGGAGACTGCTTGGGATTCTGTCTCTCCTTCTCTGCGCGCCACCCCATTTGTGCTTTCTCTCTCTCTCTTTCTGTCAAAATGAATAAATAAACATAAAAAAAAGAAGAAAATCAGTTGGTAAAAACAAACAAATACGTGCTATTATATGGATTGATAAGGAGCTCTATTTTAACTTGTACAGTTACATTCAGTTTTGCGTTTGATAGAGAAAAGTTTGATGTTAAAAATCAGAGTAATTAAAACATATTATAGTGTGTTAGATGAAAAATTATATCCAAACATTTCAGGTTCTTGAGTAATGTCTGCTTGGACACAAAAAGTCCTTCAAACAAACAAAATAAATATATGGCATAAGGACAGCGATAAATTTGTAGTTGAATATTTTGACTAGATGTGGTTTGTTGATATTTGGTTGAAACTTACAGGATGACATTTCATGCCTGAATATAAAAATGGAATTTATGCAAATTTGACTATGTGAAACAATTATTGTAGTTTTTGTATCAGTATTTTAGTTTAGTTAGAAAAATGAGATTTGGAGATAAGAAGTAGCTACTGGCCAACTAATGTAAGTTGGCCTGAGGTCAATTTGAGAAGCCAAATTACAACTACTGAAAAAATGCATACAACTGTCCATTGGAATATAAGGTTGGTATTTTTTACTTATGGCATATTTTATCCCATTAGAACGAATTTATTTCAAACAAAGTTAAAATATTATTACATTTAAATGGACATCTATAAGCCTTACTTTTCTCATTTGACATATTTAAAATTTGTTTAATGTTTATTCATTTTCTTTCTTTATTTTTTATTTTTTTTATTTTTTTTGAGAAAGAGAGACAGAGTGTGAGCGGGGGAGGAGCAGAGAGAGAGAGAGGGATACAGAATCTGAAGCAGCCCCACGCTCTCAGCTGTCAGCATAGAGCCCGACACAGGGCTCGAACTCACAGACTGCAAGATCATGACCTGAGCTGAAGTTGGGCACTTAACTAACTGAGCCACTCAGGAGCCTCTCATTTGACATATTTTAAAGGATTATGAATCTGTAAAGTTTATTAGTGGGGTTATTTGTCCACAGTAAATTTGCAATAAATACTAGCTACTATGATATCATAAACTATAGTAACCAAATTTTCTTTAAACCTGAACAACATCGTTTAAATTGCCTATATATTATTTCACATGACATTAAGTCTGATTTCAAAAGGAGTGAAAACTCATCATGGGGCATTTGATTTGTCCAAAGATACTCCAAGTACGTTTTAAGGAAGAAACATTAAAATTGTACTCAGAAAGAAATACTGTTCACAATTTGGTGTTTATTTTCTACTTTTGGTAAAGTATTTTTATACAAAGACATGCATTTTCTTAACAATCTGGAATGATTCTTCTCCATATATCTTCAATGTTCTCATAGTAACTAGACTAAACATAGATTTTAATAGCTATAGAGTATTCTGTTATTATCAATTTTTATTTGCTCAGTAGTCAATTATTAGACATTTGGAATACCTATTTTTTCAATGTCATAAGTAATAATTCAGAATATCTTTTGTATATAAATGTCACACATTGATGACAATTTGTTTAGGATGAATTTCTTTAAAATTTTTTTTTTCAACGTTTATTTATTTTTGGGACAGAGAGAGACAGAGCATGAACGGGAGAGGGGCAGAGAGAGAGGGAGACACACAGAATCGGAAACAGGCTCCAGGCTCTGAGCCATCAGTCCAGAGCCTGACGCGGGGCTCGAACTCCCGGACCGCGAGATCGTGACCTGGCTGAAGGCGGACGCTTAACCGACTGCGCCACCCAGGCGCCCCACTTTAGGATGAATTTCTAAGAAAGGAAGTACTGTGCCAAAAGAGATAAACAATTTATAAAGATTTGGGTATATGTTGTCGTATTTCATTTTTAATTTTGAATCATAGTATGAAGATTTTTTTCCTGCACCCAAACCAGCACTGCGAATTAGTCCTGAGCATTTGATAGACAAATGACTTTCCAATTTAACATAATGAAACTCAAAGGTGTACTTTACATAGTTTATTACACCAGTTAGCAAAAACTGAATCAAATATTCTTAGCCTCAAAAAAGTGTTTGATTCATAGTAATCATTCAATAAATATATGTTGAGTGAATTCCACAGCTTCAAAGACATAAAACATAAGTTTTTACAACTTCTAATAATTTTTAATCTCTTGAAAAGGAATTGCTGAATAACAGATTAATATAAATTAAACTCTACTGACATTAATCTTATTGGATTTCAAATTTACTATTATCAATATCAAGAATATGTGAAATAACTAGGAAAAGTTTTCATCTTGTGATATATTGGTATTTTTGTAAGAGGATTCATCAAAATGTTGTATTTATTTGACACGTCATTTTGATTTCCATCTTTATAACTGACAAAACGGAGTTTCAAGACTGTTCCTTGGGATTTAGGAATAAAACATACCTTAAAACGTTGTTTATACTTTCACTTCTACAAAATATAATGAGGACCTGACAGAGATTCTTTTAAGTGTTTAAGAAAATCTGTGTTTATATTCTGAAATCCAGTGAGTTTAACAGTTTAATTTGCATAATAACAAAATAGGAAACATACAACAGTTTTCCTTATTTAATATATTTTAGTGCTTCACCCACCAAGGAGAAAAACCCCAACTCAGTATGTTCTCACACAGGAAAAAAGACTTACACTACAGTGTAAGTAAAATATTTCAATATAGACTCAATCCCATCAATTTAATCACATACACTGAAAACTTTTTGAGTATATCATGTACAGGCTGTTCATATGCTCTCTGCAGTAACATTTACTACTTATTATTTTAAGATTACTTAGAGGTTCTTTCTCACAGAGCATATGGCAAAAGAAAGACAAAAGGAAAAAAACTTCCAAATTCATTCTATGAAGCCAGCATTACTCTGATGCCAAATAAGATGGTTATTTCATGCTAATCTTGTATCCAAAGTGTCCTCAAACTCTCTCATTCCTTCATTCTGTGTTTTCACTTAAAACCTTTTTAAAAAGCTTTTATAAAAAGATCTGCAGCCCCTCTAGGACATAGGCTGTGTTTTAGGAATATTCATAATATGCAAGCTGACTTTTAGATAATAAAATAATTAATATGACTCTTTCTCTAGAGAAGTAGAACTGAACGGCTCTGGACTCCAGGACAAGGGTAGGAATAAGGCACCAAGAAAGTGAGAAGTTAATATAAGTCGACATGAGAAACAAACCAAAAGCAAGAGATAACCCTTGTGAGCTACTACCCCAATTTTGTTCCAAGAGTACTTGAGCTGGATTTAAACCATCAATAATAATAATAACAGAAACATATAGAAACTAGTTGAAAGATCCCCCAGGGGACCTGGTGGCTCAGTTGGTTAAGCATCAGACTCTTGATTTCAGCTTAGGTCATGATTTCATGGTTTGTGGCATGGAGCCCCGCATCGGGCTCCATGCTGACAGTGCAGAGCCTGCATGGGATTGTCTCTTTCTCCCTCTCTCTCTGCCCCTTCCCTGTCTTGAGCTCTGCTACTCTCTCAAAATAAATAAATAAACACTTAATAAATTAAAAAAAAAAAAGACTTCTCAATGAATTAATTCTGTTAGATACCACGATAGAGTAGCAACCTACTCTGCAAGCTCTTCCTGTGCCATGGTGACCTGATCAGCTTTTTAGTGTCTTATCTGTTGGTATGATTAGTCAGTTAAATATCGTCAGAGATGTGAGGAATGCCAACAATGGGAAGTCAGAAATTGGAGTTTAAACATGAAAGAAGGGTAAAGGTAATAACACCCAGGGAGCGATGAGTCACTGAATTCTACACCTGAAACTAATTTTACCATATATGTTAACTAAATGGAATTTAAATAAAAACTTGAAATAAAAAAAATAATAAAATCCAAGGAAAAGGTGACAATAAATTGACAGAAGCCGAATTAACCTGTTGTGCTAAAGAAAAACATCCAGAAGAAATGTCTTCAATTGAAAACAAGATATTTATTTTCTTATGAATATAATTTATTTTCAAATTGGCTTACATACAACACCCAGTGCTCATCCCAATAAGTGCCCTCCTCAATGCCCATCACCCATTTTCCCTCTCCCCCACCCATCCGCCCTCTGTTCTCTGTATTTAATAGTCTCTTGTGGTTAGCCTCCATCCCTCTCTGTTTGTATCTATCACTTTTTTATTAAATTTTGTGATTTTTTTCTTTTACTTTTACAAAAGACAGAATATTGTAATTTACTGTGTAGTTCGTTTACTTATGTAATTATCAACTATACATTCTACTCTGAAAATAAACTTGAATAAAATGTGTGATGCACATTCTTTTTAAATTTATTGTATATTCATATGAGATTAATTTCACAAACAGGAGTTTATCATATATTTAATGAAGACTTTTATATTTAAATTGAAGAGAATTTTATTCCTCAAATAAAACTGAAGCCCAAATTCATCAACAAATGTAAAGAAATCCTTGAATGAAGAGAATGTATTCTAATTAGTTACTTAGAAACCCATACTCCAGGGGCGCCTGGGTGGCTCAGTCAGTTAAACGTCCGACTTCGGCCCAGGTCATGATCTCATGGTTCATGGGTTTGAGCCCTGCACCAGGCTCTGTGCTGACAGCTTGGAGCCTGGAGCCTGCTTCGGATACTGTGTCTCTCTCTCTCTGCCCCTCCCCAGCTCATGCTCGCACTCTGTCTCTGTTGAAAATTAATAAACTTAAAAAAATTAAAAAAGAATAAGATTAAAAGAAACCCATATTCCATATTAGCAGGAAATACAATACCTGTTTTGAAATCTACAAATTTCAAATATTTAAAAATCCCATAGGCTTTTGTTGTCCAACTGAATGATGAGAATTTGATTCAGAGTATAACATTATTAGGTATGTCATTGACCATTGACACATAGTCTCAGTCCCAAAGACAAGACCCCAATAGTTCTACAGATAATGCTCACCACTGCCAAGCCTTTATCTAAATTACCATATTTTCTTCAAGCAAAATATCCACCTTCTTCAATGATAAATTTGAACAAGGTTTTTTCTCCTAAGGGTTCTCAAGCTCAGAGCTTATGATGTTAGTTTTCAAATTACACGCAGTCCTAGAAGTGTCAACTAAATTGAAGAGCACTGAATAAAATTGGTTCTAATATCATCAAACAGAGCATCCCAGAGTCATTAATAAACCAAGACCGTCCTGGGATCAAATCTTGAATAAAAGGTCGGTTTATATTTTGAACCTTTCTAACACAGAAGCTTTCTCTATATTCCTTTTCCAATGTCAGTTAGGTTCCTCACATAATTGCTAACCTGACTTTGGGAAGCCCTACATTTCCTCATCCATGTTGCATTCTGTCTGTGATTAGAAGTGAGTTTTGGGGCGCCTGGGTGGTGCAGTCGGTTAAGCGTCCGACTTCAGCCAGGTCACGATCTCGCAGTCCGTGAGTTCGAGCCCCGCGTCAGACTCTGGGCTGATGGCTCAGAGCCTGGAGCCTGTTTCCGATTCTGTGTCTCCCTCTCTCTCTGCCCTTCCCCCGTTCATGCTCTGTCTCTCTCTGTCCCAAAAATAAATAAACGTTGAAAAAAAAAATGAAAAAAAAAAAGAAGTGAGTTTTAATGGGATGCCTGGGTGGCTCAGTCGGTTAAGCGTCTGAATTCAGCTCAGGTCGTATCTCCTGGTATGTGGGTTTGAGCCCCACATTGGACTCTGTGCTGACACCTCAGAGCCTGAAGCCTGCTTTGGATTCTGTGGCCCCCTCTCTTTCTGCTCCTGCCCCGCTCACCCTCTGGGTCTCATAATAATAATAATAATAATAATAATAATAAATAAATAAACGTTAAAAATTAGAAAAAAGAAGCGAATTTTGGCACTTTTGGGGCTCTACAAAAGAGGAATACAAGCATTTAATCTATAATGGGGCATCCTTTTGATAGGCCATCTGACTAAAGTTTAGACTGAAATGTTAGTGCAAATAGAAGACATATAACAATATTTAAATCTAAAATAATAAACACAACTTCACAAAAGTTGGAATGATAGACTTTACCACTACAAAAGATGATATTTCTGATGAAATAGAAATGTCTCTATTTGTATGTCAATATCTCCAACAGACACCATTATCTGTTTATTCAGCTGAAGCAATCCTTGGCAGAATCCAATATTATTCATTTAGAATTGTGTTCAGCTGCAGAGGAAACAAAGACTCATATGAAAACTGTAGTTTCCTTACACAGCAGTTATGTCTATTATCTCTCACTACCATGTTACCATGTGGCTACAATTTCTATTCACAGACCAATTATTTTTTATTTCCTTGAAAATATGGATTTGGTCTGTCCTATACATAAGGCATCACTGTAGTAACTTTTTTCATAACCTACGTGTCCATGTGTTAAATCCAGATTCTGATGAATCTCTTCGTGGCAGGATCCAAGCTTATGTCCACCACAAAGAGGGTATAAAAATGTCTTCAGATTCTATGCAGGCCACATTATCAGAAGTCCCCAGGAGAAAAGTTATTACCTACTTCCTTTACTCTCACATACATGTCACCAAGTTCCTTCTCAGAAATGCCCACTCTCTTGAACCACCACTTTCAAGGATGTCATATCTCCTCTAGATAAAACAGAAAAATTATACTATACCACATGAAGCCACCAGTAACTTTGAAATATTCAATCATAAATAAAATCATACATTAAACTTTAATAGTCTAGTCTGGTTTCTTAATATTGCACTGTCTTCTGCTTGAAGGAAAAGTTTCCACGTCACCTTCTTCTATAATTATTTGCAGCTAATATCCTTTATCCCCTGATCAATCAAGAACACAATAAAATAGAAACAGTCAATGATTTTAGGCTGATTTAAATATATATTTACATAGTGTAAAGAAACATTTGTTTTTCATGCTTATTGTGCCTCTTCTCAAAAAATAGTTTAAAAAGTGTCAGAAACCTATGTGTATACACCCATATATCATATTTTACAATGCTTCTTGATTTTAGCTTCTTGGATATATATCAGGCTATTTCTGCTCTTCTCAAGGTATGCATATGGGATCTCCCTATACTTTTCTTTTCATAATACAATTTAAGAAAATAAAAAAAAAAACTGAGGGTGAAGCATTTAATCATTGATAGCCAGAAATTATTAGTTAAGTAACCTCTTCTGATTATTGTTTAAATTCTTTTCATGACTAATCAAAATGTTATGTTTTACTTCTTTTTTTTTAAGTGTATTTCTATTTTTTTTGGGGGGGGGTGGTTAGGTGGCAGAGAGAGAAAGAGTTAGATAGAATCCCAAGCAGGCTCCACACCGCCAGTTCAGAGCACGACATTAGGTTCGATCTCACCAACTGTGAGATCATGACATGAGCCAAGTTCAAGAGGTGGATGCTTAATTGAGGCACCCAGGCACCCCCTGTTTTACTTATTTTTAGTTTCAAAAATCTCATGTTTGTCTGGCCCATATATTCATTAAGGAAATAGTGCTTCCAGCCCCTCTCCCTCTCATCTTCAAAGGGAGATTCTATTTTGGAATGCTCAACACTCCCTAGATCCACTTCCTCCTAATGGCCTTCTTTCTGTGGAATTTCTTATCTTGTCAGACTAGTTGCTTTAAAGTTTGTACCATAAAACAAGGAGTAAGGAGAGAATAAGTGTAGAACAAGTAAAAAGAGAAGGTATTGAATGATGATGGTTAAGACAGGATAGGGGATTAGGGGATTTTGAAATGAGAGAGACTTAGATGTATCTGTTCTCTAAGGAAAGAGGAAAAGAAAAGGAAAGTGGAATAAGGTATCTGCAGAGAGTCTCCTCATGGAGAAGAAAATATACACAAAAAAGTTAGATTATTTTGAAATTATTTCTGTTTTTCATATGTATATTTTATATGCAGAGACTAAACTTATGGGTCAATATTACATATCATGTAGTATAAAATCTGGGAACATTTCTCAGAGAGTTTATAAATGATTTTGAGTTTGGGACCATAGTTTTTTGCAAAATTAACTCCACTAATTTTATCACATAGGAACGGGCAAGGCTTGCAGGTTTCAACAAGTTAGCCTGATTCCACTTCTGAGAAATGAAATTTCTAGAAGTTAAT
Organism: Lynx canadensis; assembly: GCF_007474595.2. Lineage (NCBI taxonomy): Eukaryota > Metazoa > Chordata > Mammalia > Carnivora > Felidae > Lynx > Lynx canadensis. The sequence continues at coordinate 179,899,891 of NC_044306.2, forward strand.
TAATCTAAAACATTCTGATTGTTTCTTTGAATTTCATGAGATTCAACAGGATGTCCCCTGAACTCTTTTCTCGGATCTGCTCTGAATGGGCTTTTTTCTTGAAAAGTAAACCCTCTTTATGACAAGAGAGCTACCTTCTATGCATTCCACTCTTTTGGGTCAATTTACAGTAGCAAAACTGATGATGCTGTCGAGCTCCTTGCTGTCAGGATAGCTCAGAACTGAAAGAAAATGATGAGATCTGCTTTCTTGTTTTGAGCCCAAAGGAGGTGAAATTTCATTATGTATTTTTGGTGGATGCTATTGGTGCCTTTGGACGATAGAGGCTACCACGCACGGAAATATTTCACCTCCTTCCCCCCCACCTCCGTTTCTGTCACAAATACTACACCACCTCTCTTCCCAAAACACATAACCAGAGAAATGAAGGGGCAGAGAAACTGGCCCCCTTGCCTCGAGGTGACAACAACTCTGAATTAGAATCTGTGCCCTTGAGCTTCCCCTGGGATCACACTAAACCTGAGATTTCTTTCTGGGGAAGATGTTCTAAGATAGTTTCATCAAAAAAAAAAAATGCACATGAAGGTTTTGCAATGACCGATGCATTAAAAATAATTATTTCAAATTACATGATTTATTAATATTATTATTAATAATCATTATTAATTCACTTTTAAAATCCTTTTTTAATGTTTATTTATTTTTGAGAGAGAGAAACAGAACACGAGCAGGGGAGGGGCAGAGAGAGGGAGACAAGGAATCTGAAGCAGGCTCCAGGCTCTAGCTGTCAGCACAGAGCCCGACGCGGGGCTCAAACTCATGAACTGTGAGATCACGACCTGAGCTGAAGTCAGACGCTTAACCGACTGAGTCACCCAGGCGCCCCTTAATTCACTATTTAAATGATAAATGTAACATACGTGTGTGTATGTGTATGTGTTGGGAGAGTATTTCCTCATAGTTCTTCCTGCATTATCCTAATATTGTGCACAAGAAAAATGTTATGTTTCAATATTTTCTGTGATTAGAATGATTTTTTTCTGTAGCAGGCAAACACAGATTGAAGATGAAATTCCGCGATATACCAAAATCATTTCACACTGTCAAGATTGGAATCCAGATCTTTGAGAACCTGACCCACTGCCATTTTGTTTAAAATTCAAATTTGGTTGGGGCGCCTGGGTGGCGCAGTCGGTTAAGCGTCCGACTTCAGCCAGGTCACGGTCTCGCGGTCTGGGAGTTTGAGCCCCGCGTCGGGCTCTGGGCTGATGGCTCGGAGCCTGGAGCCTGTTTCCGATTCTGTGTCTCCCTCTCTCTCTGCCCCTCCCCCGTTCGTGCTCTGTCTCTCTCTGTCCCAAAAATAAATAAACGTTGAAAAAAAAAACTAAAAAAAATAAAATAAAATAAAAAAAAATAAATAAAATTCAAATTTGGGAAATATTTTCTGAATGACAAGTTATGTGCCCAGTACATTAAAAAAAAAAAAAGTGTTCATTGTTTGTTGACTGAACAATAATCAATAGGTATGTAGATTGTCATGCTGTCAGACTATGATTAATGCCAAGTGCCCAATTCACTCTTGTTTGTCATTTTTTCATGAATTCCTTCAGCAATGGGGCGCCTTGGGGGTCAGTTGGTTAAGCGGCTGACTTCCGCTCAGGTCATGACCCCGCGGTTAGTGAGTGCGAGTCCTGGTTCGGGCTCTGTGCTGAGAGCTCGGAGCCTGGAGCCTGCTTTGGATTCTGTGTCTCCCTCTCTCTCTGGCCCTCCCCTGCTCGCACTCTGTGTATCTCTCTAGAAAATAAACATTAAGAAAAATTAAAAAAAAAAAAAAAAAAAAAAGAATTCCTTTAGCAATGTGGCCTACTCTAATTGCTTTCTTATCAGTTTAATTTACCCAACCACGAAACAAATTGCTCTTTCTTTGCCTTTATTTGCTTTTTTCTGAAGTAATTCCTTTCTGTAGGCATTCTGTAGGCCAATAGAAGCCAATAGTCTACTAAGTGCCACCATCTCTGCCAGTCACTAGGGACATACCGGTGAATATGACTGACTCTAAAACAGTCTCAAAAGTATCACCCATAGGATGGTCAGAATTATTTAGGATAGGGACATATATATGGAACATTCTCTTACTCTGTCTTTGGGTGTGAGAATCAAGAGAATGATTAGTTCTGCATTTTTGCAAACTTGAAGAACGTGTAACAGACCATCTCCCACAGAGTCAACCTCTCAAATGACCTTCCATCTCCAAGGCAACCGAATGTTTTTTCTAGACTTTAAAGAACTTTTCCAGCTTAGATGCATCACATCCTCACCAAACAACTTTAAGTATGAAATTAATCCCCATAATAGGCTTATGTACTCTGTTCCTCATATACCTTTTTTGCATTTGAATGTGTTCACTCAATAGTATTTGACTAATTGTTTATGAGATGTTCACTTAATCTTTTATGTATTCTTCTTTCACATATTGGCCGCATAGTTGTTGTTGTTGTTGTTGTTTTTAAACCAAAGGAAGCTATTAGGCTCTTTTGTATTTCTACTTATTTACAGATAATGTGATCCTTTGATGTCTTTCAGAGGGTAATGCATGAGCAGTATTAAAATATTCTAAGACAGATGTCTGTGTCTGAAAAGGTTTACATTTACGTTCTAAAGGTGCTGATGGTTGAGCAGACATTGCATAGCTTATTCGTTCAATTAAAAATAAACATTACTAGGATTGTTTTGCTCTTAGATGTTTTTTTAATAGACTCTATTCTGATAGATAGTTCCTAAATTTTCTATTCTCTGTGTTATGACACTTAAAATAAGCATGAAGTATACAGATTTAGCATATAAATATATGACTCCTAACCTCTTTCACTAAGTTTGGTAAAAAGTTCTTCTTTTTTTTCTTTCCTGAATTAAAATTACTGTCACATGTACTGTGACAATGGCTTAACATGTCGTGCAAAATAAAATTCACGAACAGAACTAAAACTGTAAAGTAATAATCACTTTCTATAAGAGGAACTCACATAGATTGGCCAGTTATGTTCTTCTTTAGCTGTTGTTATTAGAACCACCAAAAGTAATTTTCAACAATCTATGAGTTGATTTTAATTCTGAGTACACCTGGGATCCTGATTATCAATTATATTTGCTATCATTTTAAACTAATGAAGGCACAGGGGATAAATTTTCAAATATTTAGAAAACATTCTAAATATTTGTGTAAATAAATACCAAAAAGTCAGATATATGCTTCTTTTATAGAGGGTTGGATATTAATTTAGATGGGTGCAGATAGGGATATAAATATGTAACACAGATTCCTCTGTCTTTTAGGAATTAAATGGAATTTGAACAAACCCAATTCTAAATGAAGACACACATATGCTTCCCATTATCTCAGAATTTGTTATTGGTAATGAGGCATATACATGGGATAGAGATTTGCTTAAATTTCTTCAATTTTTCTCTGACTCTGAGTTACTTCTATTGAAATTGTTCAGTTCATGGAATATTGTCTCCTTTTATGCGGTCATCCTCTTTTCCTGCAGTATTCACGTTAAACATCTCCCTTATGTCTTTATTCTCTCCATAACAAACAAAATGAGAATATAAAATGATAGGTGATATAGAGGATATAAAAAAGAAAAGATTGAAAAATCACCCCTTCAAATATGAATTTCATTACTGACGTCCTGTTTTTCAGTTACACTATCACCAGGCCTTTCTCACTGGCTATCGTAACTATGGGAATACAGATTTCTTTTTTTTTATTGTGCCTCTTTGTCTTTCCATCCATATTTCTGTTTTCTATCCCCACATCCTTATTGAAGTCCTATGTGCAAGAGTATGTCTAGCTCACTCTTTCCCCTTGTGTTCGATGTTTATACTTCCACAAGAAAGAAGATCTGAATGCTGAATCAGAATTCTGATCAGAATGCTGTCTCAAAAATACTTGCTGCATTTCAAGACTCGCGTCCATGGTGAGTGCTGTAGGTACCCACGAGACCCAGGAATTCTACAAATAGCCAAGAAATCATTCTCTTTTATTTAGGTCCGAAGAAAAACTTTTGCAGAAATGCAGAATCAGAGTGCAAAATGCCTGGGTAGGTCATCTGAAGACAATCTCTGATATATGGTACTAAGCACACATCAAAGAAAAGTTAACATGGGTCAAGACAAAGTACAACCTCTGTAACTCCTGTAGGTGAACTATAGATAAACTCATTCTTTGTTCTCTCAGTAGTTTAGGAACGGGTGAATCCATCCCTCGTATTCAACTTCCTCTGTTTGAAATATGTAGATGGATCGATGTTTTCCTGATTGACACTAAGTAATTCAAATACATGCATGCTACTGTTACATCATGTTTTACATATATCCTCTGGATATTTATTTAGGGTAGCATTCCCATTTTTTACGATAGTGATAATTTTTAAAGATATGTTTATTTATTTATTTTTTACTAAGGTTAAGGTTGCACAACCTCTGTAATTAACAGCATGTAGAGTGTATTAAATGTACCTGACTTTATTGAGAGTTTCTTTGGGAGCTGGAAATTCGCAAGTATTCTCTGATGTACTGTCAGGGGCCTTTGTGTGTATTATGTGTGTGTGTGCATCTGCTGTGGATTCGCTCAATTAAGGTGTAAACTTCTCCTCTTTTTATTGCCCAAGTTAGGATATTTCCAAAATTCCTATCTACACCAAGAGAGCACATAAATGAGATAATAAATACCCTGTCTTATGCTAAGACTGCTGTGTTCTGTGTTAGTTTGGAATGCAGTTAGTAAGCTGCGATGTAAAAAACAAAACCAAAAACAACTAATTCAGCCTTATTTTATGACATTTCTGTACTAGGGGTTTTAATGTACAATTGTTAATAGAAAAAAAAAAAGTTGATATTTTGCTGCGAAAGGACAATACATGATTAAAAGAAGAAGGCTCCAGAAACATCACTTACAGAGTTGAAAGTATGAAGAATCATCTATTTTGTTTGTCCAAAGTATATTTAATAGCATAGTATTTTTGTTTCTTTGTTTGTTTTTTGCTGTGTTTATTATGGTGACAGACACTCGGTTTCAGAGAAACATAGGTGATTTACAATAATGGTGTAATTTCCTGGAATGCTTAAATGGATAACATTTAAACTTTCTTCCTTAGGAGATTTTTTCAGGGCAAAATCATTTAATCTGACCTCTCCTTTGAATTTTTTAAAATATTTATTTATTTTGAGGGAGAGAGAGAGAGAGAGAGAGAGAGAGAGAGAGAGAGAGAGAAAGGTCACAAGCAGGGGAGGGGCAGAGAGAGAGAGGGAGAGACAGAATCCAAAACAGCACAGAGCCTGCTCAAACCCAGGAACCACGCGATCACGACCTGAGCCAAAGTCAGATGTTTAACCCACTGAACCACCCAGGCGCCACCACTCCTTTGATTTCTAAACTTTCTAGCCAGAGAGTATTTCTATCTTCATGCTTATAACATTTCAGTGATGAGGAACTCAGTAAATCCTAAGTAATATATTCTCATCTTTTTTTTTCTGAGATATTATTTATCTCCTTGTTACTTCTATTCCTTTGAGCCAAATAAATTGATTATTTTTACCTGACGGCTCTCCAAATATTTAAAGAAAGTCAAATTAACCAGCAAAAAGGAAGAAATATGTGAGACAAAAAAATGTTAAGAATTTTCAAGTCTTTTGAAGGTAATCAATACCATGTACACAAATACATCTTAAAAACCTCACAAAGGTTTTTCAAGGATATACATACTCATTCGGGCTCTGTGTGATATGGATAAAAATTTGGGGAAAGCGACAAAATAAATTGAACTCATCTTATTAAAATTCACTGAACTAAGTAACTAATGCAATTGCCAACCACACAAACAAAAGTTCTCAAGTGATTCCTATATTCACAATAGGGATATAAGGTAAGCACAACCTAATGACTTGATTAGGGGACAAAGTGGGCACATACATTAGACTAGTCACTGAAATTACCCTGGGAAAGATTATTTTCTCACGATACTAACTTTAGGTAACTGCATAGAACAGTGGTTTTAAAACGCGTGGTTCCTGAACCAGCAGCATCAGCATCACCTGGGAACTTGGAGGAATACGAATTCTCAAGCCTCTCAGTAATCACACCTAATCCAGAACTCACGTGGTGAGGTCCATGGGGGTTTAGCAAGCCCCCCACGTGATTGTGAACCATGGGGTGATTGGAAACAATTGATATGAAATACAGTTTTCTCTAAGTCTTGGCTGTATTTGCACCTTTAAAAAAGGCCAGTGATGTGGGTCCCTGGATGGCTCAATGGGTTAAACACCCGACTTCTGCCCAGCTCAGGATCTCACGGCAGGAAGCATGGGACTCTGCGCTGACAGCTCAGAGCCTGGAGCCTGCTTCTGTGTCTCCCTCTCTTTCTGCCCCTCCCCTGCTCACTCTCTCTCTCTCTCTCTCTGTTTCAAAAATAAATAAACATTGGGGCGCCTGGGTGGCGCAGTCGGTTAAGCGTCCGACTTCAGCCAGGTCACGATCTCGCGGTCCGTGAGTTCGAGCCCCGCGTCAGGCTCTGGGCTGATGGCTCAGAGCCTGGAGCCTGTTTCCGATTCTGTGTCTCCCTCTCTCTCTGCCCCTCCCCCGTTCATGCTCTGTCTCTCTCTGTCCCAAAAATAAATAAAAAACGTTGAAAAAAAAATTAAAAAAAAAAATAAATAAACATTAAAAAAAAGACAAGGATGCTGCCAATATTAATCCAATTGATGTAAAGACATAATTGCTCCCCTACCCCCACCCTGTGTCAAAGTGGTCAATAATGTAAAAATGTAAATGTAATAATAATAATGTAAAAATCTTGGCTCCCCTGAGGGGCAGCTGCACCCCAGCAGGCTCTAAGGCTAGCGTAGGTGATGGTGCGGTGGGGCCAAAGAAAAGACGCGAAGGCAATTGACATATAAATGTATTGAGGGAACTGAATAAATCCAAAAGCCGCCAACTGGACAAAGATTCTGCTGCTGAGATCTACATGCGGTAAGATTTTCTATCAGGACAATTTACCCTGGTAACTATCAGTGGTCCTTCCGCTCCTTACCTGGCCAGCGTTTCCAGGGGATCAACACCGGAAACCCGGACATTCTTTGTTATAAGGGAAACACTCCAGGTTGGCCATCCCCAGAACCCCTGACCTTAAACACTGAACAACATGTATTTTTGCACATTGTGTTTGATGGCAACCTAGAAAGAGGACTGGATCTCGACATTTTCAAGAGAGTGATTACCAGGAGCGTCCAGCGTGTGCTTTGCACAAACTATCTAGCGTGTACCATACATCTGATCCCGACGGGTAATAAAAACACAGTCCTCCCTTCTTCCTAATGCTACACTCTCCCAGAGATGGGCCAGAATTAAGGGAAAGAGATTTCTTGTCCCATTCTTCCTGGAACGAACAATTTCTTGCAGAACAGTGTTGCAGTAGTGTGGTAAATACATAATCAATGGTGCAAAACACGAACCCTGTTTATGGGGCCTGCAGATAAACTTTTGAAAAACTATCGGTTATTTGTGCATTTCATGTTCACGTGTGTTGATTAAAATGCTCATTGATGTTTTTGTTTCCCTTTGCTACGGATTGACAACTCAGTAAATTTGTTGGTAATATTCTCTGTCACAAATTCTCTCTTAGTCTATGTTTGGTCTAGACTGGATACCTTTGAAGCGATTTTTTTTTTTTCCCAATGACTATATCCCTTCATCTAATTGATTTTTATATTGCCTTTTAAAATTTCTGCTCATTTTGCTTTACAACTTATTATTCTTTTGTTGGTGGAACTATGCCTTCGCCTGCTTTGTTGAGTAACTTAAATATGTTTCTTCAAAGACTTTGAAAAGCCTCGTACATTTCATTTCGTTGTCAGGATTGTTGGCTATTTTCCTAAATAAGACAATGTTTCATGTTTTGAAATTACTTTCTGGGATCATTTCTGTTGCTATAGTTTAAGGGCCAACATCATTTAATCTGGCCGCTCCTTTGATGCTTGAGACCCTTTTTAGACAACCTAGCCCATATAAGAGTCCTGTATCCACTCTCCCACTCTTTGAATGATGGTTGATTCACTACATCCTGAGCAATACTTTCAAATCATTTACTTTTTGATCAATTATTTATTCCTTTTGTTTTATTTGTTTCTTTTTGTTCTCCTCTTCTACAATCATCCTTCCATGGCCAATAGTTCCACAGTCACCCCCGCACTCCTGTGCTCTTCTCTGCCATTTCAAATGGCATTTGACAGCTCCTGCCTATGGGGACATTGGAGAGAATACAGGCCCAATCAAAAACCTAGTGGGCAGTTTGGTTCACTTCCTAAGTATGGCTAAGCATGGGTCCGCCAGCTTCACGAAGCCAACAGCTTGCTAAAATCTGCAGGAACTGGTAGTTGTTTTCTTTAGTTTTGTTTTGTTTCGTTTCTTTTTGTTTCGCTTCCCCATTAGACTTCTTTTTCACAATGGGAACACATACCCACACCCTATAAATATCTTTTCTGCTTTATTTTCACCTTTGAAGTTTTAATTCCTTTACCCTGCAGATGATAAATTTTAAGCTCCCACTGTCTGTCTATCCCTTGACCTGAACCTGACAATACATCGGCTTCAGTCCTTCCTCCTGCTTTATAGTGTTATTTCACCTTCTGCTCGTAAATATGTTTCACCTTGTTCTTTGTATTGCTTTAGCTACTTAGTTTCGTTTCTTACTTTATCTTTATCTTACTTTATCATTGTTATGTATTTAAAACGGAAGGAGAGTATCAAGGAAAAGAAAGTTTAAGAACATGCCCGAAATCACTTACTATGAATTTGCAAACATGAGTCATGACTTTCTATGGAAAAACCACTAGGTGGACATGAAACCCCTAAGTTAATGGTTCTGTTCAGCAGCAAGCTGCAGGGGATGAGTTAGGAGCCAAACCGACACTTGAAATGTAGAGATATTCAGGCGTCAGGAGGACAAATGGCTGAAGTGCCACCTCGGATCATATGCTTTGTGCTCAAAAGACAGCCACAACACCAATAATCACAGTTAATGACAGAAGTCTAATATCTCAAAGCTACTTAAGAATATGCTATAGAAGTAAAAGAGGAACTAACAAGAAAGAAAACATCTCTATACATCAAGAGTGAAGCCATCAAGAAAATTCTCTGTTCTGTCTTTGGTCATGAAATGTGGGCACATGATGTCAAATGCCCCTGACCTGTGAGGCATCTCAATCTATCAGTAGGGCCAAGATAACAGCAGTAGACTCTGCCTCGTGGCGTTATTAATCTATGTTGCTCCTGCCATCATTGCTTGTGTTCAGTGATCTTATCCCCTATTTGTCCTGGTTCAAGCAATGCCTTGCAATAAATATCCGTAAAACCACAGTGCTTTAAATACATTCTTTAGACCAGAAAAATTAAAACTGGCCCATACTGGGGGGCTTGCCATTCCTGATCTTGGCTTGAAAAACACTGCCAGGAACCAAGAAACGGACTCTTTACTATAGAGAACAGACTGATGGTTGCCAGAGAGGAGGAGGGTGGGGGATGGGTGAAATAGGTGCCGGGGATTAAGGAGGGCACTTGTTGTGATGAACAACCGGTGTTGTATGAAACAGTTTAATCACTATATTGTACACCTAAAGCTAATGTTACATTGTATGGGAACTAGCTGGAATTTAAATAACATCTTAACAAATAAAAATAAAAAAAAAGAAAATGAAGAAGACTGCCAGGAAGTTATAAACCATTACTAATAAAGGTATTAGGCAAAGTTCAGAGATAACATTTTAAGATTGATTCAGAGAAAGGTATTGAATACTTCCAGATCAAATGCTTTTGTAAACAACATATTTTAAACAACACTGCATTAAAATGGATTTCTTTGGACTTTAATTTCATGTTTCAGAAAATAACAAAGGCAATTTCCAGCATATTGATCCCAAGAATAAAATATTTGTAAAAGGAAATTTTTGAATCATACACTTACTTTGATTAACACATTTATCCTCTGTATATTACATGTCTGCATGTAGTAACTTTTAGAAATTTCTCCAACTGCATTCCAGTGTCCTCATCCATTCTGAATTATCTGAAGGGAGAGCAAAAACTGGAAAAGATTCAGATCGATTGTAAAATTTGTCACGAGTGATAATCTCCAATTCTTGCTTGTTTATAGGGATTAGCTCGTCAGCTTTGATCTCGTAGAGTGTTTTTGAGTGTGATTTCTTCACTTTCAGTATGTCGTGACTTTAAAAACTATAATCTTTATTTTCCCAGATTACAATGTTATTAATGAAATGGACATCCTTTCAAACTTGGAAGAATAATACAGTCCAGTGAGTGAAAGCAGATGACGGTGTGTCAGTCCTCTCTTGCTGAGTTATACAAGCAAGGTTTTGTCCAAGTTGCAAACTGATGTATGTTCAGGGACTAAGAAATTCATACCATAAAGAGAAATGAAGCCCTTAGCAAATTGGGGGTGCCATATCACCAGAAGGTGGAAAACAGGTGAGAATGTACAGATTCATTACTTTTAGATCCATTACTTGGTCCTCAGGTTGCTTAATTTATCCCCGATTCCATTTAAAACTTTTTTCTTTGAAAACAATTAACAAAAATAAAATATTTTGCCTTTCATTACTCTTATATTTACTCTCATTAAAAATTGGTGAGACTTAAGACATTACAGAGAATTGTGTACTATCTAATCTCACACTGTTATCTCATATAAATCTATGAATCTTATGTTATCACTTATCTCCAAAGGCTGCATATAGGAAGAACTGACCTCTTCCATTGAATAATAATAATAATAATAATAATAATAATGTTATCTCTTAATCTTCCCTGCAAATTAATTTATGACGGATGATATTTCCAAATTTTATTAAGATTTTAAATTAATTTAGATGTATGTATACATTTAGCATGACAAAGAGCAAATTATACTAATTTCTTCATTGCTGATAGTATGCTTTTAGTTTTTATGAGTCAGGGTATGCTTAAGAGGCAGCCAAAATTATTACTGTTTCGGTAAGAAGTTCATCAGTGTTTAAATGTAGTGGGTTAACTAATCTCATCCAAAAAAGATTGGCAGTAACAACTACTTGTGGATGTATGTTTACACCTACCGTCTCAGTCAAAAAGCGATGTTACTTGAAATCAAGTTTTCTCAAACGTGGACCTAAAGAGGTTTTCATATGGCCAAGAGAGGCAACTCATCTTTGCCATTTTTGCATTCAACGTGTCATCCTGTGGTCTCTAGTATTCGTGTCCCCAAGTTTTTCCATGTCCAGGCACCTATTTTAAAAGTAAAAGCAAGAATAATAAATTCAGACTTCTAGCAGATAAGAGGAAACTGTTTTCAGGATTTGTAAAAAATGCAAAAATGATAAGAGCTACTATTAGTGCCTGAATATTAGATATGCATTTTGTTAACCAAAATAGATTTTATGTAGCATTAAGTTTTATAACATACATGTCAGGAAGAATATTGATTTAGTTTGGAAACAACTTTTGGTGGATCTATTGATGCTTTAGCTTATTAAAATATCTTGGAAGGCAAAAATATTTGCATTTAAGGGAGATATTTGGAATATCACAGTATTTATCAAAGCATCTATTCTCCTTTTTTAAAAGAAGTTTCATGATTTATTTTATGCATTCTCTAAACCCAACATGGGGCTCAAACTCAGGACCCTGAGGTCAAGAGTGGCACGCTCTTCTGACTGGTCCAGCCAGGCGTCCCGTCCCTATTCTCCTTGTAATAAACAAATATTTACTCATTACCTACTGCAATAAAGTGTGTACTTTTCAGGTATATCCTCATCCTCTGGGGTCCACAATTGACCATGCCTCTACAGGCATGGTTCTTCTCTCAGGGCCTTTCTTGCATCTTTCACTCCAACTCTGACCCTTTCCTTCCAGGGTGGTGGTATTTCTATTGGTATAAAACTCACCAAATTTTGTCTTTCTCTTGTACAATTCATGAGAGTCCAAGCGATCAGCTAAGAAGGTATTCTACAGATCTTTCCAAGATAACTGCGTTTCTATTTCTGGTTTCTGCAAAAATGGTTGATTGGATCCATAAGTTACACACCTAATCTCTTTGCCAACAATTGCCTGGCCTCAATCTTCGTGTTCTCTCCAGAGCACATTTTGTTGTTTTTTTATGATAGGAATAGGCTGAGAATTTTCTAAATCACCAAGAGGCGGTTCTTATTTGCTTAACACTTTATTCTTCAATTTGTACCTTTCTTCTCATACTTTTTTCTATAAGCAATAAGGGGAAAACGGGTTGCTCCTTCCACACTTTGTATCAAAATTTCCTCCGTGAAATATCCAAATTAATCACTTATAAGTTTTGCTTCCATTAGAAACTAGGACATTATTTGTCCACGTTCTCTGTCAAGGATCTCCTTTCCTCCAGTGTCCAATAGTATGTTTGTTATTGCCTTCTATGATCTGATCTCATCAGAAGGACCTAATCGATGTTCTTCTCTTGTATTATAACTGGCAGGGTATGCTTTTTTTTTTTTTTTTTGGCGGGGGGGTGGAATTAACAGCTCAAATACTGTGAAAACAATCACAGTGAATGTACTCACCACTCAAATGTGATTGTGAGACTGCTGACGTGTTTTTAATATATAAAGCATTAATCATATCACTGGGGGACTCACTGGGGGTGGGAAGGCCCTACGAACTGCTAATATGTCCTAGGTTAAAGTTAAAAAACATTGAAATCCAAAGATTACTCATGAGTAGAGTAACAATATTAAACATTCATAACTCATAGTTTTAAATAAGCATAAATCATTATATATGAAATAATGTTAAAAATTTCAAAATATCCAAAAAGAAGTAATTTTGTATTTCAAGCAAGGTGTCTGTAGCAGCCATGGAAGTGTGCCACATACATCTTCTTTCAAGAGAGAACGTGTTGAGAGCCATGTGGTTACCTGACTGCCTTACACTATAGAGCTAAAGCCAAGGCTAATGCATGTATGAGATTTTCACTGACAAAGCATAGCAGGGGTACCAGACTCTAGGTTAATTCCACCCAAGTAGGTGGTGGGCTCTTCTAATGGGCAGTCTTTGCCTTGAAGTATTCCACTGACCTAGTTGAGAAATTCTCAGAAATGAACTGCAGTCTGAAGCTCCTTTACTGAACCCTCTTCTCTTCCAGGCTTTCCCTGCCCACTGCTGTACCCTTTGCCCTTTAATAGTTACAGTTGTTTCCTCCTCAAAATCCTTTGCACTCCTAATTCCTTCCCATGTCACCCAAACTGTCAGAATATTTATATCCCATTTATTACAGCTAACTTTACATATAGGTCAAGTTCCACATGCAATCATTTTTTCCCCCTTTTTCTACATTAGAAAAGCTAATGTCCAGAGGCTCCTGGGTGGCTCAGTTGGTTAAGCATCCAACTCTGGATTTTGACTCAGGTCATGATCTCAAGGTTGCAGATGGAGCCCCCCTGGGGCTCCACACTGGTCGTGGAACCTGCTTGAGACTCTTTCTCTCTCTGCCCCTCCCCCGCTCACTCTCTCTCTTTCTAAAAAAAAAAAAAAAAAGAAAAGAAAAAGAAAAATTTGTGCTCAGTTAGATGTTGACAGTAGTACTTGGCGGTATTGAATAGTTTCCTGTATTCAGGTTGAATATGGATCCAGAAATTTTGATGAGATTCACACTGAAGTGTTCTTTATATGGCCTGGTTGCTGCTAAATCAATACCAACAGCTTAATCAACAGTGAGATAGGTGAACATTTCAGCCGGGGAGAATCCATGAATGGATGCATCCTAATGCAATCGCTGGATGCATTTGACTTGTGGAGTGAGTTTTCCTGTCCTGCTGAAGAATTTGCACATCGTTGTTAATATGCCTCATAACGTGTCTTTGGTTTCTTGGTCTAAAAAATAAAGAAAATAAATTAGAAAAGGGTTGGACTCCAGAACCAAACTGTTTGTGGTAAGAAGTTCCTTATTAAGAACTTCCATCTTTGTAAGAAACCTGATTGCGAACATTAAAATTCATGATGACTTGATTCTGAAATTATGGATTCAGGTGATTTTAGAAGATAAACATATCGCTCATAAGCACTGCTTTAGGAAGCCATTTAAAATCATAAAAAAAAAGTGTCTCTGCTGGTGTTATCAGTGTCAAAGAAAATGATATCTCATCTTTCATGTCATAACTCAGGAGGACACCTTTACCCTTTTCAGACAACATACTTCAATACATGCATGTCCTTTAAAGATTTTTAAAAATATGTTTTAGATTTTTTCTAACTCTAAATTTTGTGTAAATATACACAATTTCACTGATCCTCTTCAACAAATTTAAAAACAGAAAGAGAAATAGACCAAATAACATCTGACCAGATTTTTTGTCAAGGGCTAGCATCCTCTTCTATGTATCTATTCCTATCTTATTCACAATTTATGACTTTTCTACATACTGAAATCACCTAAGATGTTTTGATATAGTTAAGTACATGAGGAAAAAAAAATCTATATCAACCTTATAATAGCATAACAAATGTCCATTTCTTAGGTTATTAAAAATAGTTAAAATGTGCCCTTGTCATTTGTGTCTGCAATTAAACTTTGGTTAGTATTTTAATATATTTATAAAAATTTAAAAATTGGAGATTTGATTATTATTTTGTTCTATTATGTTTGCATTGTTTTCCCAGAGTTAAATTTTATTCTACGCATCTTTTTTATGATAAATTACAGTCTCAATATATGCCGGTACCTTACCACCTAAGAATTCTACTGATTGTGAAGGTTTAAACATTTGCTAAGAGTAAGGTAATTTTGAGTGAGTTGTAGTATTTTGAAAGCAGTTTGGCTGTGGAAGTAACTTAAAAGTATGTGTGGTTTATTCTTTCCTTTTCTGTCTCTCTATCTACTTATAATCTTATTTGTGACTCAAAAAAATTAAAATACATGCTCCTTAATTTTAGTGGAGTTTCGAAGTATAACCCTATTTTCAGCAAGGACAGTATTTCTCAACAACTTCATAAATACTGCTTTTGGTCCCACAATATATCCTTCCTTAAATTTCTTCACATTTTAATGTATAAGCTCATAAATAATTTCATTCTGTGAGTATCCTACTTACCAAAGAGTTTAGATTGTTTATTACTATAGCAGTGAATAGAACATGTAAATTAAAAATGGTGTACAAAAGTAAGCTAAAATTATAATTACTGTGGTCAGCTGAGTCAATAAAAAATTATTGAGTACTTTCTGGTTAGCCCCAGGCTAGAAGTAGAAGATAAAGAAAGAAATGCTGCATATGCTCTGGTCTCACATTATTGATATGTTAAAAAAAAAGTTACAGGACAAAAGGCTAAGTGGAAAAGGAGAGATAAAATTAAAAAAAAAAATGTTGCAGGAGAATAGGACAAAGAAAACTTACCTTCCTTCCTACATTGTTTCTTCCTCTTTTTTTTTTTATATATGGTTATAATGCTCTATATTTCCTTATGAATATAATATCTTGTTGAATATTTAACCCTGGAATGGAGTCATTGACCAGGGCATGTTTTCCTTTACTGGACTATTAAAATAATCCTCATCACCATGGTCTACAACATTTCTTAGCATTTATAATAATGATAAAGTCCTTGTTATGTTATTCTCATTCTCACAATGCTTATAAACCTATTTGAAGACATTCTTAACAGAGCTTGAGAAGGGAATATCTTACCTGGGTTTTTGTCCAACTACTGATGTTATGAGGTTACATATTAGCACAAACGTTTGCTTGCTAACTTAAGATAATTTGAATAATTCAAGATAATTTGAAGACAATGATCCCATCTCGAAGAATGCCTCAGTTTAATGTCACCTAAACAACAAACTCTAACAGGAGGGGATATATCTCCAGGATTTCCTTTATAGCCTATGAAATAATGGATGAATGGTTGCATTCATTAATGAATAAATTTTGAATATCAGAGCTGACCTTCTTCACATTGTTTCTTAATTCCTGTCAATAAATTATTATCAAAATCTCTGATTTTTTTCAAAGTTAGTTTCATATGCATTTATAATACAAGAAAACAATAATATTTTGTTGAAACCAATTTTCTTGTTAGGAAAATCACTTGTCTTTACGTTTGTGAATATAGCTTTCTCAAGATTCAGTGGCTGACTCTAGTTGTCTGGAATGTGTGAAACTAATATGTGAATTTTCATGTTACATCACCTTGGATTTGTTGAAGGCTTCTAACTATCGCAAGCTGTACAAGGCAAAGGAAGAGAGAGAAAAATAGCAAAGATTCCCTTCTTTGGATGTACTGAAATACCAGAAATGGAATTTTAAAGGTAGAAGAGAGCTTAGATGTTATTTAGTTAAAGTAAAGCACCATACTATAACACAGAGATCTGTGTTAGATCTGAATTAATTCAGTTTTTCTGAGCTGGCCCAGGGCTGCACATGGATTTAATCCAGATCGCCTTGCCCAAATAATATCTATTCACATTCAATTAATCCACTTCCACTTTAGTCTCTCCAAATTGAAGTGCCCTGATAGTTTTCTTTGTTCTGCTTCAACAGTTTCTTACTATCCCCAATCATCTAGAAAATTAAAATTACTTTTTTTCTAGATCATCCTTGCTTTTATATGCTTTTTTTCTTTACTAGAATTACAGAGATTATTTCGGATTTGAATGTGCTTTACAAAAAGCCACTTAACTACTGCCTTCCTTGATGGTTCATTGGAATTTAGATTTTCAGGTTTTTCTTTTATATATTTCTGTCAAGAGTAACTCTCTTTCAGAGTTTCATTTTGAGTCACAGGCAAGCAGTTGCCACAACGTAAATGGAAACTTTTATGAAGAAATACGTAATCAATGAAAAATAAGGTACACTACTAAATGAACAAAATACATCATTTCCTAAAATATAGAGATATAAGCAGAGAAAATTTCTCAGAGAAATAGTAAAGAAGAACAAACGAATTCTATTTAACATATTTTGTTAGGCTACCAGAATATTGTTGGGCTTCCAAATGCATATGTATTTACTTTTAAATAATTAAAATGTAAAGAAGTGAACAAAATTTAAGGCAATTCCACCACAAAGAGAAAATAAGTGTTGTGTTTTTGGATATTTATGAATAATTCCTTTGTAGATATATGCTTACAAACAAAACTCAAATTGCAGTTTCAATTTAGAATCCAGAATTTTCACTGTGTGTTATATTTACTCTGCATTATATTCACATGGGATTAACAATGTTCCATAAATTTAATTATGACTTATGGCAGGTTTCATTCAATGATGTACCATTATCTTGGAGTATGCTGTTTTCCCCTGGCTTCATGTTTCTTTGCAGGAGGGGATCTTGTTTTGATACCTTTCCTCAGTGTTCATGAGTTTGAGAGAAAACCAGAGCTCTGTGTCTCAGCAACTTATGGGATATCTTTTGATATCTACCTGCCTACACGTATTATGTGTTGTCTTCTCTTTTGCATGCAGTGAAAAGGCCAGTTCCTTTTCTACGAGGCTTGCAAAGACAGTGCCTGAGTGGTTGAACTTGCCTAATTCAAGTTTCCTGCAAATCTAAGGCCTATTGATTGTCCAATGATTTTATTTTTTAATGTTTATTTAATTTTGAGAGAGAGAAAGAGCGAGTGAACAGGAAAGGGGCAGAGAGAGAGGGAGACACAGAATCTGAAACAGGCTCCAAGCTCTGAGCTGTCAGCACAGAGTCTGACGCTGGGCTAGAACTCACAAACCGTGAGATCATGACCTGAGCCAAAGTTGGGCCACCAATCGACTAAGCCACCCAGGCGCCCCTGATGATTTTACTTCTAATAAGAGATCATTTTGATTTTCATTTGCCTGCCTTCTTTTCCATTTCTCTGTTGGTGCCAAATTCTGGTGCAGGAAAGAGTAAGTCATTTATTAAGCTTTTTAAAACATCTAACAACACAATGTGCTTATAAATTTATTTTGTGAAATATTTATTGTCTCTAATGTTCAATTACTCTAAATATGATAAAATTTTGCAAATAAATTACTGCCTATATGAGAAATTATTTTAAATGAGAATTGCAGGAAAGGTATATTATGTCAAGAAGCATGAGGATTCACAAGTTTCTTGATAAATAGTATAAAATTATTTTTTTAATTATAATTTAAACAGAATTTGAAGAGACAGCCCATTCATTATTCTTATCTATGTTGATCTCGGTATTTTTGAAAATATTGCTACGTTGATCAAATATATAATTATTTTTATCTGCATTTCATTGATTAGTGACATTGTAAAATATGAAGTGATTAATTAGTAATTTTCTTTTTCACGTCCTCAAAAATTCTTCAAAGAATGAAAAGTACTACATGATCTGTCTTCACTCCATTAACTTTCTCCTCTCATTTCCTGTTAGTTTCCAATGTACTTATTAGGACCAGAGTGGCTTGTTTTTTAATGTGTTCATAAAAATTTCTATATGTATGTAGATTTTTTCTTTCTTCTGCCCAGAATTTTGATAATAACTTACATAGAGTTTGTATACTGTTATTTTCACGTGTCGTCAGTCTTTATCATATGCTAGTACATTTGCTTTGGCAAATAAGATCTTTACAATGTACAGTGTTTCCATTCTCCTAGAATTTTTGTATGTGACATTAGTCCCAGTTATTTATGTTTGTATTTAGACAGAAATAAACATCTCTAATTTTCTTGTGAAAAATTTAAAACATCCTTATATATTGTTAATTTACTTTTAATAAGGTGGTTCGTCTAATCACTACCTCTCAGCAGTATAATTTATCAATTATTTTTAAAAATTAGCATACAATTATCATGATGGGCAATGAATAATGTATAGAATTGTTGAACGACTATATTGTACATCTGAAACTAATATAACACTGTATGCTAACTATAATGAAATTAAAATAAAAAACAATAAAATTTTAGCACATTTATTGTGAATAATATATTATTTATTCATTTTTTAATTGCTAGTATTATTTTTCTATTAGCAGTTTTTTGGGGAAGTACCTGCTTATTTCATTTCCCAGTTTTTAAATCATTATTAACAATCATTTGAAGTTTTACAATACATAATTAACAATTTTGACTTCTTAATTGTTCAAATAATGTGTCACCTTTATTTCTTTGAATTTTTATTTGCACATTTAAAAAAGGTAACAATATATGTACATTTTGTTCCTAAAACTTTCTCTATGTTTTTCTTAACGAAATATTTTCTCAAACTGATGATAAGTTATAATTAGAATTTGATCCTGGTTGTTTTATGCTTTCAATTTTACATTAACCCTTCAAGTCGGCTGGTATATGTTTTCATCATATAATGATCAGTTTCTTTCCAAAATACATTAATCAACAATATATTGCCTGCTTGTATCAGAATCTTATTTAGCATATACTCAGTTCTTGTATTTAAGGCCTATTTTCTTATATTTTACCAATTGCTTACCATTGATTCAGTACTCTTCCGTTTTAGTTAAAGTTATTGTAATATTGATTATGCTTTTCTATTTTATAACACCTGCTCCATTGTAGTCTAAAATTCTCTCTATGGCATATGTCCACAGTATTTTGAAAATAGTGAAACCTTTCTGTTAACATATCCAATATATTTTCTAAGTATTAGAGCTAGATTTTTTAAAGTATTAAATCATACATATTATAATATGCATATAATCATCATTTATGTTTCATTATTTATACACTTTTGTCATCATACTGATTTTTACGTTTAATATTTTAAATTTTTTTAATGCTTATTTATTTTTAAGAGAGAGAGAGAGGGAGGGAGAGACAGAGTGTGAGTGGGGGGAGGGACAGAGAGAGAATGGGAGACACAGAATCCAAAGCAGGCTCCAGGCTCTGAGCTGTCAGCACAGAGCCCGATGCAGGCTGGAACTCATGGACCTTGAGATCATGACCTGAGCTTAAGTGGGACGTTTGACTGACTGAGCCATCCAGGCGCTCCATGTTTAAATTTCTAATAAATGTAATAAATGTTAACTAAAAAATGATATCAGATAGCTTTAAAAACAAATCTAAGCCTTTACTTTTCTTCTTGATTAGGCATAAAAGGTACTCAGGAAATCACTGTTGAGACCCAGTTAATATTCATTATTGGGGAGGAAATTCACAAATAGACTTGCCCTACATTGTTGAGAAAATAGCAAAAGTGATCAACTGAAGAAACCATGATAAACCTCAGAAGAAGTATGAGGACATGATAAAATTCAAAATGAGTCACATTTAAGGATATGAATAAAAATCTTCTCATTACATAAATTACCTAATAAATGGGCATACAATATATATAACAATAATAGGCAGTCTTGAAAAAAATCTGTTAGATTAAAACAAAACTACCAAATGAAGCAAAAATTAAACTTGAAGGATTTGAAAATAAGCTGAAAATATGGATATCAAATTAAAACCTGCAGAATATATTGGCATTATTTAAAGGCACTACAAAGAGACAGCGATTTCTTAGTGTTTAAGTTTTTATGTAAAGAAAGTCTAAAGAAAACCTTTTAAATCTAAAAGGAAAGTACATAAATTTAAACGATTAGAGAGAGAAAACAAGCACAAAACAGAAATCCAGGAGGTAGAATATATTTGCAGTTAAATAATTGAAGAAAATTTGATGACAACTTATTAAGACTATTAAGTAACAAGATAAATTGAAAACCACTGGATCACCCAAACCAACATAAAGTAAAAACAAAACAAAACCCAAAAACCTTTAAAAAGATCAACACTTGTATGTAACCAAATGAAAAAAAAAAAAACAAAAACATTTCAGGGACGCCTGGGTGGCTCATTCAGTTAAGCGTCTGACTTCAGCTCAGGTCATGATCTCATGGTTCATGGGTTCGAACCCCACGACAGGCTCTGTGCCGACAGCTTGGAGCCTGGACCCTGCTTCAGATTCTGTGTTTCCTCTCTCTGCTCCTCCCCTGCTTGTGCTCTGTCTCTGTCTCTCAAAAATAAAAAAAATAAATAAATGTAAAATAATACAAATTTTTTAAAAAAAATTTAATTACATTTCAAAATGTTCGCAATTATCCTTCAAAAAATTATATTAAAAAAATGAGGGGTTCCTAGGTGGCTCAGTCGGTTAAGCGTCCATCCTCGGTTCATGATCTCGCAGTTTGTGAGTTTGAGCCCCACATCGGTCTCCATGCTGACAGCTCAGAGCCTGGAGCCTGCTTCAGATTCTATGTCTCCCTCTCTCTCTCTCAAAAATAAATAAACATTTTAAAAAATTCAAAAACAAAACAAAACTAAACACAGTTATATTGGGCACCCGGGTGGTTCAGTCAGTTAAGCATCGGACTTTGGCTCAGGTCACGATCTCGGGATCCTGGTCTGTGGGTTTGAACCCTGCATGGGGCTTTGTGCTGACCACCCAGAGCCTGGAGTCGGCTTCAGATTCTGTGTCTCCTCCTCTCTCCCTGTCCCTCCCCCCCTCGCACTCCGTCTCTCTCTCAAAAACAAATAAACGTTAAAAAAAAAAAATGGGAAAAGCACACATCTGTCTTCCAGTTCCACATGTAAGGAGTATGGAAGTCATCAATCCATCTTAACAACAAAGAAGAAGCTGAACAGACTGAAATACCAACAACTCTTATTGGATCCTTTAGAGAGGTGAGGAGACAAGGCAAAAACTGCCTGCAAGGCTGGAGAAGCAGAGGAACATAAATGCTGGATGCCTGTGTATTGACACCTGTGACAGTTAAAGACTCCCAGGAAATTAATTCATGGGAAAATGAAATACCACCGCAAACCTATTAGAATGAATAATAATAATAATAATAATAATAATAAATCTGACAATGCCAACTGCTAGCAAGAATGCAGACCAACAGGAACTCTCACGCATTTCTGGGAGGTATGACAAGTGATACAGTCCACTTGGGAAGAAAATTTGGTAGCTTTTTCCCAATCTAAACATAGCCTTACCATATTAATTCACTAATAGTGCCTCTAGGTATTTACCAAACTGGTTTGAAAATCTATGTCGACACAAAAACCTGAACAGGAATGGAAGCAACCCAGATGTCATGTAATAGGTGAATGGATAAAATACCTATGTACATTTATACAATAGAATATTTTCAAAAACTGAAAACAAATGGGGCATTAAAATATGAAAGGACGTGGACAGACTTTAAACAAATTTTGGTGAGTGAAAGAAGCCAATCTGGTTCCAATTATAGGACATTTTGGAAGAGCCAAAGCTATAAATATAGTAATCAGATCAGTGTTTTGGTGTCAGGGGTGATGGGATATAGGTAAGTTGAACTATGTGAAGTGTGGGGGACTTTTTAAGTTGGTGGAACTGTTCTATGTGATACTATAATGGTGGATATACGACAATTTGCATTTGTCAAAATCCCAAGAATTTTATGGCAAAGAAGTGAACCTTAATGCCTGTTAATCAAAAAAAAATCTTAGGATTTTGGGGGAATCCCGGAAGGGATTTAGATTGTGACAAGAGACTCTAATTGTATTACAAATATATGCAACAATTACTGAAGCAGATGGAGAGAAATGAAGCAAATATATACAATTTTAGAAATGTCTAGAATCCATAATACTATTGGAGAAAGGATGTACGTATAAGCACTATATTCTGATTGGTAAACTTATTCCCCTTGGAAGTAGAGGTTAATCAGTTGAATACTGCTGTAAACGTGTGCTGAAATTGAAAAATTAACTAAGTGGAGAGTGGTTGATAATATCCAGGTTTGTTACTGTTGGAGTGGTTGATTACATCCAGGTTTACCATTTTGCAAGGGAAGGAGACTACAAAGATCCATGTGGCAATGAATTAGAGATGAAGCTGTTAGTATGAACTCGTGTTTGGCTTCCTATAGGTACAGATGGTTACATTAGAAACATTTATATATATATGTGTATATCCATAGGTTGGTTTACACACACACATATATTGCCTTTCTCTGCCAATTGAAAATCCCTGAAGTGATGACACCTCAGTAGAAAAAGGACACAAAGCACTCTGATCTTGGTTCCTCATACCATTCTTCAGTAAAATGAGTTGGAGTTCCTTGAACAAATGGATGATTCCAGGATTGGGTAATATGACATACAAGATGAACGTGGGTCATATTGTAGTGTCAGAGAGCAAGATGTGCAATGAGAGGAGAGAAGTGGGAAGGAAGAAAGAAAGGAAGAAAAAATGAACACTGTATAAAGGTAGGTCGAGGGCACCCAAGAGCCAAAGTAAAAGAATTTGAATGGCTAAAATTGGAAAAATTTGAGCAACAAAATAGACAAAGTAGGATTCGTTTGTAAGCCAAAATATAAAATAAATATTCATGAGTCCATACTGATATAAAAGCATGACTGAAACAATAAAGGGGTAAGAATAGAAAAATGCTCCCATGCAGTATTCTACATAATTTATGCAAGTACTCTGCCCTCAGGGAGGGTGGCATAACTCCCTCTCCTTAACTGTGAGCTATGCATAGTGACTTCCTTCCAAAGAGTACAGTATGAAAAGGGTGAAAAAAATAATGGCTTTATAGCAGAGAAAGCGGACCAACACCACATCAGGCAAGGGATAAAGGTCAACATCCAGTGAGAGGAACCGTGTTGATAATATTTATTCTTTATACAAGAAGATTAAAATGGCAATTTACCATTGTGATCTTTCTCTCTGTAAACCAAAACCTTGTCCTAATTATGACAAAAATCACTGGAAAAATTCTGATTTTGTAGGGGCACCTTAAAAAAAGAAGAAAGAAAGAAAGAAAGAAAGAAAGAAAGAAAGAAAGAAAGAAGAAAGAGAAAGAAAGAAAGAAAGAAAGAAAGAAAGAAAGAAAGAAAGAAAGAGAAAGAGAGAAAGAAAGAGAGAGAGAAAGAAAGAAAACACCTCAGAAAACTAAAAACCAAACTGGCTAGTTTTATTCAAAAATGTCAAGGTCACTGAGTCACCTGGGTAACTCAGTTGGTTAACTCCCTAACTCTGGATTTTGGCTCAGGTCATGATCTTACACTAAGTGAGATCGAATCTTGCCTCAAGCTCTGTGCTGAGAATAAGGAGCCTGCTTGTGATTCTTTCTCTCTCTCTTTCTCTCTTTCTCTCTCTCTCTCTCTCTCTCTCTCTCTGACCCTCTGTGCTTGCACTCTTTCTTTCTCTCTCTCAAAATAAATGAACAAACAATAAAAAATGTCCAGGTCATCAAAAGGAAAAAAATAAATGTTTAAGAAACTGTCAAGGCAAGTGGAGACTAAGAAGACACGACAGACATTTTCAAGGAGACATATAATGATACCATGAGGAGAAAAAAGTAGATGCGGTAAAATCTAAAAAATTTCAAAAAAGTGTGGACTCCTGTTAATAACAATCTATCAGTATTGGCTAATTGACTATAGTAAATGCATCATGCTAAAATAAGAGGGTAATAATAGGAGAAATTTGGGTGTGGTAGATAGGGGAACTCTCTATACAATCAAAGCTGGAGTCATCACAATTCTAGATTTGTGGTTCTCAAAATAGTTTGGTACCGGCATGAAAATAGACACATAGATCAATGGAATGGAATAGAAAATCCAGAAACGAGGGGCGCCTAGGTGGCTCAGTCAGTTGAGCAACCAACTCTTGATTTCACCTCAGGTCACGATCTCATATGAAGTTTATGGGATCAAACCCCATGTAGGGCTCCATGATGATGGCACAGATTCTGGTTGGCATTCACTCTCTCCTCTCTTTCTGCACCTCCATCTGCTTGCACTCTCACTCTCTAAATAAATAAATATTAAAAAGAAAACCCAGAAACGAACCCAAGATTATATGGTCAATTAACCTTCAACAAAGGAGGCAAGAACATGCAATGGGAAAAACTCTTCAACAAATGGTGTTGGGAAAACTGGACAGTGACATGCAAAAGAATGAAAGTGGACCGCTTTCTTATACCAAACGCACAAATAAATTCAAAGTGGGCGAAAGACCTAAATGTGAGACCTGGAACTAGCAAAATCCTAGAGGAGAATGTAAGCACTATCCTCCTTCACATCATGCATAGAAATTTCCTTCTAGATAGGTCTCCTGAGACAAGGGAAACAAAAGCAAAAATAAACTATTGGAACTCCTCATTTTGTTTTAATACATCCCAAACTTTTCTAAAGAATAAAGTCAATTAAAAGTAGCATACAATGGAAAAAAAATAAAACTTATAGATAAGTATGATATCAAAAGCTGATTTTTCCCAGCCAATTCCAAGTTTCTTCCTCCCTCTCTATCCCTGTTAGAGGAAAGGGTGACTCCTCTACTTCGACCTCTCTTACCTTTAAATTTTTTTAATGTGTATTTATTTTTGAGAGAGACACACAGTGCGAGTGGGGGATGGGAAAGAGAGAGGGAGACACGGAATCTGAAGCAGGCTGCTGGCCCTGAGCTGTCAGCACATAGCCCCAGGCAGGGCTTAAATTCATGAGCCCTGAGCCTTGTCGGTCATTAACAGACTGAGCCACCCAGGTGCCCCAACCTCTTTTACCTTTTAGTCGTTCACAGGATTTCACTTTGCTGCCTTTGCATTCTCTGAAGTAGGAATGGAGAAGAAATGATAAAGACATAACAATGACAAATGTCTGACATCTAGAAACCACAAAAGAAGGAAGAACCTGGGCTGGAGTCTGGAAAGATTGTTTTTAGAGGAAAATTTTGACATCACATATATGGCCAGTATGGACGTGATGGGTATTACTTACATTAGCCTACGATAGAGCAGTCAATTAATTTGGTGCCGGCTGAGATTTCCTTTAGGGAGACAGTGCCCCCACCTACCAGCCTGTGTGGGTGTCATTGTCTGCAAACAGCTCACAGCTGGACGAGTCCACAGACATTACCCTGATTCACCTGGAGCTGCTTTGCCAAACTTGCCTTGGAACTATCCCACCCCTGCAAGAGGTCATCTCTTTCAGTGAGTCATGTGGACATATAAAAACGTCTGTGCCCCGAGTCAGAGCTTTTAGTTGATGCTCTTTATGCTTCTAAGCTCTCCTCGAGATCAGGATAAAGCTAGTCTTAGCTGATGCCCTGATCTGGCTCATTCTCATTCCTTATCCTATCCCAAGCTTCTTCTGAGCCTATCATTTTGGTAATCACTTACACAATAATCTCTGTTTTAGGGTCTACTTTTAGAGAATACGCCTAAGAGAGATGCCTTAAACTTTGCACCTACCTTCCTTTCTTTCTTTGCACCAATCCCCTGTGGGGGTTGGTCAAAACTCTCTTCGCTTGTGTGTGGCTTCATCCAATGGCAATCCAATTTTTATAATGAAGCCACCTGGTCTCCTTAAACTAAGATTATTCATGGTCTTCAGTAGAAAGCAAGCTGAGGAGTACTCTGTTACCTTCAGCCTGAATGAAATTCAAAAAGGACCATTAACGGTGCTATCTTACTAGGAGAAGATTTAAATATATCGATTTAACTATACAAATCTATACTTACATATTTATATATACTACATATAGTCTCAACGTGAGATTAAATATATGCAGAATATAATGTATACCGACATAGGTAAATATATACCTATTAATATATTCAATAAACATATAATGTACATGTATTAATATAGTTACAAATTTTAAATACAATTATTATTTAATATAAAAGAATACATTTTACTTATTAGTAGACACCCACTAATAAATTCACGTAGTTTAATGTTAGCATTATGAAACTATAAATAGAAGGTTTCTACAAAACCTAGAGAAGATAATTTCCAGATTTGCAGTATTCACTTGGTTTCTTTAGAATGTTAATTTTTTTTAATAAAGAAAACACGGAGGCTTTTTATCTCAATAAGGAAAGGCAACAACATGCCAGAAATGCAATGTTGCCTCTAGTATGGTAATATATTCCTTTTGAAGACTGTTTTGCTGTGGACGGAGCATAGTTTAAATCCTGAGTACACAGGAGACAGCAGTTGGCATGTGTTCTCTTCAGTTTGACAGCTCAACTTAGGTTTTATACAGCTCAGCACATCTTTATTAGTACATCAAGCACTGTTATTGCTTAGAACAGAAGGATTCATGCTTCAGTATTCATGAGAGGGGGGCGTAGTAAAGGAGAAAGATTCTATAAAATGTAAACTGTTAAAAAGGCATACAATTTTGTGATTTCTTCTCTTCCCCACCACAGCAGCCAAATGGTAATTCCAAAATTTACTAGTTAAAATGATTATTTTGTTCAAGTAGTGCAAAGGTACTCTGTAAGTACTGAATGTATACAAGACACAATGTTAGGTTCGAGCTTTGCAAAGTTATATGATACATAGCATTTATCATTAAACATCTATGTTTTCTTTAAAAGTCCTCCTGGTTTACATCTTTATGGAGTGAATAGATTTTGTTTTCCTACTTATGTACAGGCTTTTATTTGACTTTTATGTTTTTATAAGAGATACTCTGCTGAATCTCTTGTTCTGTTATAAAATCATATTACTTTCTTTTCAACTGAGGATATAATGAATTTATAATCCAAACAATTTTCAGATACCTTAATCTTAGAACTTTTGCCACCTTTCTAATCTAATCCTGCAATACAACCAGGTAGAGATTGCATTCTCATGAAATAAAAAAAAATAATTATACGTTCAGTTTTGCCACAGAGGTATTTAAATTCATCAGCACATTGCCATAATCCATGAAAGCAGGATTTGGACTTCATAACAATCAATACAGGCTTAACTTTCCTACCAGGCAAGATCATGGTAATTGCCTTGTTACAGGAAGAGGCTCAGGAAAATTGAAGTGCCTTAGTCATCCATATGGCAAGTAGAGGCCTACGGAAAATGTTGGGTAAGTTCAAAGCCCAACCCAATTTATGACAAAAACTAGGGACTGGACAACCAGAGATAGTTTCCAAACTGGGAGCGATTTACTACCTTGCATAGGCATTGTCAATAAGTGAAAAGCTCAGAGGCTCCTAGGTGTCTTTGTTTTTGGGTAAAATCATATTCCTCAAATGGAAATCCTGTTGAATCCCATTTGCAAAGTTGCCAGAAGGACATCTAAACCTGAATGTGGTGGAAGTGAGCATTAAATGATTCACGCAAGAGGTGGCACAGGCGTCTGAATGTGACCTTGTGGTCTGGAAGTTCACATAGTATTAGAGGTATCAGCATTTAGAACACGGGCAGAAAGGAGTTGGGAACAATAGTGCTACTTTTGAGGTTTGCCGTTTGAAAGACAAGTGATGGCTTGTTGTGGGGGTTGGTCAAAACTCTCTTTGCTTCTGAAAGGCATCAGCTAATTCTGAGCACAGACATATTCAATCGTATTTGACGGAGGTCTGAGAAACATGTAAATAATCCGGGAGCGGAGCATCAAAGCTCTCCAACAATGTGGAAATGGCATATTACATAGCATTCTAAAGAGTGAATTGTGGGAATAGTGCACTGCATAAATGAGAAGGCAGCATCACTACCTGTGAGGTCAACCACAGAGCTATCCAAGGTGTCCCCAATGCCATTGCTATGTGGTCTGAATTTGATGACTCTATCCCATTCAAGTCAAAACATTCTACGTGACTCACAGATAGAAGTGCCATATTGAAGACCAGTTTGTTCTTTGCAATCAGAGGTATCATGACCGCATGCTGTGAAACTAGATGGAAGAAGATAAGGGCAAGTCTATGCAGTGAGCAAGGATATAAAATCTTTATTTAATAAAGATAGGCATTTATTAGATGCCTAAGATAGATATTTAATAAAAATAGGCACTAATTTTAAGGGAATCACTTGGATTTTTATACACTCTTGGGCTCTAGTAAATGGATTTGCTATATTACCAGGCATATAAGCCTCAATGATTGGGCAAAAGTGCACCCCCTGTAGGTACTCATTTGTGAATTTTTTTCTGGACATTTACGGGAAGACAGAGTAAGTTATCGGGATGGGCAACGATCATATAAAAAGTAGGCCAAAAATAAATAGAATCCACTTTCAAGCTCAGACAAAGATTGGAATGCTAATACTGATGTCTGAGTCCAATTCCTTAGCAATTCCTGGATTCATAACATAAGTGGACATGCTATGCTTAGGCTATGCACCTATCATCAAAGAGATGACTAATTCCTTTTGGACTAGACCAAATAACTAATGTAAAGGATAAACTCAGTGTCAAGAAGAAAGAATAATTTGAAAATAGAGGGAGTTAAAATTATCAAAGGATATAGATCCGTGCATAGACAGAATATGAATTAAGTCAGAACATTAATGGTAGCTACAAGTGTCTGTTAACTGAGATTTATAGCTAATATACTCTAGATGTTACTCATCCTGTAACAGAAGAAATCTTAGAGAATAGACTTAAGGCTTTGTAACAGCAAATTATTAATTCACCCCCTAGCCCAAGATATATTTCTTCTGATCAAAATATACATTCACTGCTACCTATGTACAGAAATGGGTAAGGAGACACTATTAAATGATTTTCTTTATCTTTTGCCATCTACAGAACTAATAAAATGATTGTTACTCAAAGTAGGTGATTCAAAGGCATAGTTAAGCGAGTAACAAATTGAATGTAGAGGAAATGTGTCTGGGGGGCTACTACTCTGAAAAAGTTTCTAGAAAAGGAAGTGTGAATAAAGGAATGGGGGGGGATGCAAATACACAACTAAATCTCTTTGCCACATAGAAGCCTTTATTTTTTCGTTTTGCCTTATTCAGAAGTATTGGGTGACATTTAAATTTGTGTGTACCCACGGAGTCTTATATTAATGTAAAAGGTGCAGTATCATTGGACTTTACGGTGTATAATCCTAAAGTCACTTGGAGATGGAGAATGATTTACCCCATGGAGCCAACTTTGGGCAAACTGTGAATGCAGCTCCATGATCAAGTATCAGGGAAAAGTCCAACTCCATGACCTCTGCTTCAGTAAAGGATTGAGTAACATAATGAGGATGTTTGTTATTATTACTTGCTCTGTGGATAGATAGTGTGAAAGCTTAACCATAGCAGGTAATAGTGAGCGTCAAATGGATAAAATAAGGAAACAAGCAGATGTCATAGCAGATGGCGGATGGTCATTAGTAGATACCAATCCCCAGGAAAACATGCCATCATGATAGTCCTATGTGACCAGGTCAGGGCAAGACAACTCTTACCTATTTTATTATCTGTCGTGTAGTGATGACTGCTTTTAGAAGAAATTTCCATATTGAGTTCTTTGTAAAAAGGAGATTGGACCCTTGTTGGCTTATAAACACCCCCTAAATCTTCCCTGTGTATAACCTGAACAAAAGAAGTGAACCTGTGACAGCCAATGAGTCCTTATATAGGAAGCTGACTGTAACTCCCTGTTTGTGGGGCCCAAACCCACCCACGAGATTATGACCTGAGCTGATGTCAGACAATTAACCGACTGAACCATCCAGGTGCCCCAGAAGGAATAATTTTATTAACACATCTCTACTGTAGTATTTTTTGTGGTAAACAAATCATACTCTACAGATTTACGGGGGAGCATGACTAGTTGGAAAATGCCACATACACTATTCAACTATTTGAATATAAAAATGGAAATGAGGGGCGCCTGGGTGGCTCAGTCGGTTGAGCGTCAGACTTCAGCTCAGGTCATGATCTCACGATCCGTGAGTTGGAGCCCCGCGTCGGGCTCTGGGCTGATGGCTCAGAGCCTGGAGCCTGCTTCCGATTCTGCGTCTCCCTCTCTCTCTGCCCCTTCCCCGTTCATGCTCTGTCTCTCTCTGTCTCAAAAATAAATAAATGTTAAAAAAAATTAATTAATTAAAATGGAAATGTAAAGTAACCTGAATAAGGTCAATCACATTTTCACTCTTGGGGAATTATAGTCAAGAAGCACACCAAGAAGTTGGCAATGAAATACAATTTTTCTAATCACTTGGTTTAAAATTGTATCTTATTTCCAAACTCATTTTTGACCATCCTAGTCTGCTCTATTTTTTTTTCATAATTCTTATTACATCCTAACATAGTATATAATTTACTTTTCATTGCTTATTGTTTACTGCCTGTCTTTCATCATTAGAATATAAGACACACAAAAATAGGCACCTAGTCTTGCTTTATTTATTTATAATAAATCCATTTATTAGTGAAAAGTATGTAGTAGGTACACGAAAATGTTGAATGAATGAGTGAATGTGTTCAAGGCAACTGTTATGTTACAGTCTCCAATCATTAGGTACCATGTGTGGAATGAAACTATGGGGATCCTAGATGAGGTTAAGAGTTTGTGTTTATATGAAGTATAGAAGTAAAGAAGCAGAGAGAGAGATGGAGAGAGAGAAGAAAAGAGATAAGAGAACGGGGGCGGGGGAGGGGAAAGAGGAACTGATAGGAATGAGGAAGAGAAAAGTAGGAAGAGGGAAAAATGAGGAGTAGAGGATTAACTCATCTTTAGAGCTCTTTTAGTTTTTATTCCTATGGTCCTTAATTGTTTATCTTCCCAAATTGCTAAGGAGTTCTCTAAGACACTCTTGTATCTAAATACAATAAATCACGTATTTCCCAAACATTTGAAAAGTGGATTTCCCGTTCTTGACACAAAAAGACCTAATGAGAAAGAATAAGTTCCCTGAAATTTACTACACAAGATTTTTCTCTAGTTCAATAATAATATGAAAAATAATAGTAGTAAAATTATTTTGATGGTAAACAAAGGTATTCTCACTTTTTACCTAAAATGAAAGCAATCCATTTACACTTCAATTTCCTTAAAGTGATGCTTTCATAGATACAAGCATTTTTCTCACCTCCAATAAAAACTAAAAAAATAAAACTGAGGATGTTAAGAGTTATTTAGTATACAGTAGTTATAATTAGAGTTAACTGTCTTTTCCTTTTGACCTTGCAGAAACAATAAATGTTAATGAGGCACTCTTATTTTTGTGTGTGGAGTTGTTCACATGCAAAAAAAACAAACACACACACAAAAAACATTAAAAATTCACCTGCTAACATCTGTGGTGCCCACAGACCTTGTGCAAAGAGTTGAATGCTTTACTCTCAATGATGCACAAAAATATCCCTATGTTGACAAAATATAAACTTGTCGCTCCAACACCTCAATTGTCAAAATAAAAGACAATGAAAAATCTAGATTAGATATAAAATTGTTGACAAATTTGACTGTTTAAATAAGGATTTTGTGAGAATAAGTAAAAGAATCAGATCATGTGGTGAAGGCCATTGAGTACTGGAGTTGAAGTTTATTCTGTTATTCAGCAAGCACTCAGTAACTTAACCTTGTAATGTTTTCTTCTTAACTTGGATTTAATATTAAGGAACTGATATTATAATGGTTTATCTAGGATAGATATTAGATCTATTAAAATAGAAACAAAACAAGTCAAGCAGACTACTAGAGTTAAGAAAAGTGGCATTGAAGTTTATGGTTCCATGGGGATAAAATAGAAAAAAAAAAGTACTTTATTAGAGAAACTAAGATAAGTGAAATAACCTAAAATATTCATAATTTGAATGGCTTTTCTGCTATCCAAGTGTGATGGGAAGAATAATGGATTCACAAAGAGGTCTACATCCTAATTCCCTGAAGCTGTGATTGCTATGTTATATGGAAGAAGGGAATTAAGGTTGCAGATGAAATCAAGATTGCTAATCAATGGATTTTGTGATGAGATTATCTGGATTTATTCAGGTGGACTCAACGTAATTATAAAGAGCCTTTAAAATGAAAGAGAGAAGCAGAAGAGGAGGTCAGAAATAATGGATATAGTAAAAACTCAAACCGTAAATGCTGACTTTGAAGAAAGACGAGCAGAGCCTAAGTCCAGGAATCTGGGCACGTAAAGAAGCTGGAAGGGACACCAGCGTGGCTCAGTTGGCTAAGTGTCTGACTCTTGGGTCATATGTCAAGGTTCCTGAGATTGAACCCCAAGTTTGGGATTCTCTCTCTCTCTCCCTCTCTCTCTCTCTGCTCCTGCCCTGCTCCTGTTTCTCTCTCTCTCTCTCTCTCTCTCTCTCTCTCTCTCTCTCCCTCTCCCCACCCTCTCTCTCTCTCAAAATAAATAAATAAACTTTAAAAATAAAGAAAGAAAGAATCTGGAAAACAAGAGAATCAATTCTCCCAAAAAGCCTCCAGAAGGCACAGTTGTGTTGACACTTGCTTTTAGCCTAGTGAGACCCATTTTGGACATTTGACCTCCAGAAACTATGAAATAATTTATATTGATTTAATTCATACTTTTATGGTAATTTTTACATCACCCATAGAAAATTACTGTGCCAAGTCTCTTCCTTATGAATTCAACATTCAAAAGTAGAATTCCTTTCTAGATTGCCTTCTTCTGGGCACTCAGGCTTGGGTAACTTGTTTATCTTTCTTTCTTTCCCTTTACACACACTTTTTATTACCAATGCTGTTGATATTCCTTAATTAATTTGTATGATTTCAAAGTACATAAGGTAAATCATCTTAATTCATGTCAATATTACTTTATTCATTTCAAGGATTTTTTAATTAATGACTTATTAATTTATTTAATATTAGTAAATCATTCCAAACTCAATGTCTCAGGTATTTCATGCTTCTGAATCTGTCTTCAAGATATTGCTAGAGTACTTTCTCTTTGTTTTAATTTTATTCCTATTTGTGAAATGTAAATTAATTTTTATTAATTGCCCATTTTGCTTTAAATACTCAGCCCAGTACTCAAAGCCTCTGTGATAGGCAGCTCCTAGAAGGCCCTGAGATTCCTACTTCCTGATGTACATAATCTGTATAATTCCTTCCTATTGATTGTGAATCTGGCTTGTGGATATGATGACACATCACTAGCATAATTACATCAATTCATATGACTGAGAGGTTTTGTTGAAGCAAACAATGTCCTTAATCAGTCAATGTAGAGTTACTCAAAACGGCCATTTTCCTGGTGAGCCCTTAAAAAAATGTCAGAGAGAATCGAAGGGAATGAAATAATTTTACTGGCCTTGAAGGAGCAACTTTCCATGATATGTGGTGAGGGACACATGGCAGGAATTGTTAGAAGATTCTAGGAGCTCAGAATAACCCTGCTTGATGGCTAGAAACAAAGCATAACCCTCAGTCCCATAACCAAAAGGAATTAAATTCTGTCAACAACCATTGAGGATCAAAAAGGACCATGAACCTCAGCTGAGATCACAGCGCTGGCTTACACCTGGATTTCACCATGATGAGACCTTGAACACAGAATGCAATAAAAATGTACTGGAATCCCCATGCATGCAAACCGTGAGATGAAAAATATATGTTGTTTTAAGTTGCTAAATTGAAAGTGATTTGATGTGTGCCAAGGCAAACAATTGCACACTCGCAGTAATATCTGCCCAACATATTCATCTTACTTCATTTCCTTCTCTCCCTTTATACAACTACCCATTGCACAGGTCAAATAGGTACAATGAATGGAGATATGACAGGAATACTGCCCCTGTGTCGTTCAAGTCCTTGATGCTGGAACTAATCTGCAATCCTTTCAGTAATATGGTACTGCTTTTGGTTTAATATTTTCCTAAGTAAAGGCAGTTCTAGTGGCTTCTATTTGGCTTTTTCACCATTGCCCTCATTTCACAGGTCAGGGAATCAGTCCCGGGATTCTGCCAGTTGCTGAGTATGTCTATTCCAATTATACATTTTGGAACTGGAGAAATAACTAAAGAAGTGTGTTTGAGGAGCCTCGGGACCTACCACGAGATGAAGCTGAGCTAAAACTCTTCTAGGAACCTTGAGCCCTTCCTCTGACTGGTGGGCCACAGTGATATTTTGAGTCTCTTGCAGTAAGTGTCAGTTCAGAGCAAGTGTCCAGCAATCCCCAGAAAAGCTGATCACTCTTTTTTCCACAAAGCACAATCACTTGGTAGTAGATCCCTTTGGGGAAATTTGAGAGAAAGAGTAACAGTAAAAATTTTTAGCAGTGTACTGGGGTACTTCCTTTAAGGGATCTGGTCCCCCTTTGTTCAAGGGGTTCTGGGCTTGTGAACAGTCTCAAGTCTAGGAATTGATTGAGGGACTCTGATTCTCTGTTTTGGTAATTGAAGTTACAATTCAGTTTACTTGAACTGGAACTCTTACGCTTATATTGATCAAGTAAGAATTTATTAGACTGCTCATCTATTTCTCTTCTAGGGTCACCATGATTTCCACAAGTCAGACTTTTCTGTTTACTGCTTGACTTTGCTGTTCATTACAGTAACCATGTACACCTTGTCTTTTGCAATTAAATGCTGCCACTTGACCCCTTGGCATCTATTCCCATTGAATTTAAGAATCTCAGTTCTGTGGCAGCAGTCTCTGATCTGTAGAAAAGAACAGCTACAGAGTTCTTCAAGGATGCTGGGACTAACTACCTTTACAAATATATCTCTCACAGGTTTTTTAAATTGTATGTACCTCTGGGTGGATGAACAGGTCTTAAATGATAAATCCACGTTAACATTCAAATCTTCCTAAACTTTTAATACCTTCTTCTGCAGGATATCAAGGTACTTAACACATTTCAAGATAATAGGCCCCTTTTTGGTCTACGTTTCAACAAGCCAACGAAACACACTGTTAGAGACATTTCAACCCTTCATGCTTCAACACTGGGTCCAAAATCACTTCGTAGTGGGTCCATATCAACAAATTTGGTTAGATTCAAATTAATGTTCTTTATGCCATTATCCTGTACTCTTAACATCCATTTCAACACCTATCTTTAGAATTTATGTCTATATAAATTGGAATAGTCATGTAATTCTTTTGGAGTAAAGTACATCTCTTTATGGGTCACACTTTGTACCTCATCTTTCGACCCTACTGATACATGAGCTTAGTTATAGGCCTGGAAGCAGAGAGGAGTAGGGTAGGTCCTGATAAAAGCCTTGACAGTGTCTTGCCAGCTAACTACCTAAAAGGAAGCCATTAGAACTTTCTTAGTCAACTTTTTCAGACAAGAACTTGGTAGAATGTATAGGTTTAGTGTTCCCAGATGCACCAGGATCAGTTCATATGTCCAATTCCAATTTTCAGGATTCCATCCCTTTCCAATTAGCACATTCATTTAAAAAATGCCTACCCTATGAAGTTGGGAATTCAATTTCTGGCTATAATTCAACCACCCACAGGATGAGGCTCTTGGTTTGGTTTTAGAAATTTCATCTTCGTGGCTACAGGAGATAAAAGTTTCATTCAGGGCAGACATAGAAACTTCTAGGTTTTCACACAGGGAATTTAAAGCCCTGAGCTCATTCTGTTTCTGTACTTTGTACAGCACTATTAGGAGCAACCAGCAATCTCATTATAGTTATTAATTTGATAAAAAAAATTTTATGATAACAAATATATGGTTATTCAGAACCTTGCCTCTTAGAAGTATTGGTGAGGAGTATCTAACAGTGATAATTTACATATCTCTACTGCCACCTCTTGTCATGGATCATCAGTGCCCTCTTTACCACTGGAAATAGAATAATTAGTATCTTTAATTAGAACTAGATTAGTGAGTCAATTTCACAAACCCCAGAACTAATTCAGAGAACTCATCCTTAAGATTATGTCCCTCTGAAACCACTCTCAGTAGCAAAATCTGTAACAGACAAAGTTCTCCAGACAGGCAAAAACCAATAGGACACACACACACACACACACACACACACACATTTATATTTATTTATATTTATGTATTTAAATGTATTTATTTTAAGGAATTGGCTCATGTATTTATGGGGCTGGCAAGTCCGAAATCTATATAGGAGGCTGGTAGACTGCAACCTCAGACAAGAGTTGATGGTTGCATTCCTGAGTTCAAAATCCATAATACAAGCCGCAACACAAAACCCATAAGACAGATCAGAAACTTAAGGAGGATTTCTGTTATAGTCTTGACACAGTATTCTTTCTTCTCTGGGAAACCTCAGTTTTTGCTCGTAAGACCTTCATCTGATTGAATGACATCCACTTGCACTGTTGAGGGTAATCTATTTTATTCGATGTCAACTGATTGTAGACATTAATTACATCTACAAAATATCTTAACATTAACATCGAGACTAGTGTTTGACCAGAGTCTATGCCTTTGACACTATAAGCTACACAAGCTGACACTTGCAATTTAACCATTACATTCAGCAAAGACATTCTTAAATGCACTGGCTTTATTTTTCCTCTCAGTTCATAGAAGTGTAAAATACAATGACTGCTAATACAACCTGATGCCACTGACTTGATTCGTTCTCAGGTGTTAGCAAGTTAATCAGCATTATTTTTATAGCAGAAGTGCAAGTGTTCACATAATGAAAAAGACAAACGATGCCTTAGTATTTTATAAAATAGTTTGACTTCATGTATCTTTAAAATTGGTTGGATAAAGCCATAGATGTACACAGAAGTACTCTGAAAATCCCCGTTCCAGCAAATTATCATCAGCTTGTTTCTATACGTTTAATTATCAGCTTTTTTAGAGAGGTAAGATTGAAATGATTTGCATTCTCTCTTTACTTGAAGAACTGTATCACAGTTACTTACCTCCTTTTCACCAGGGTTACTAATTGGAAAAAACATTGAAAAGGCATCAAATCCAGTATTTAGCATGTATATCATCGTGCAATTTTTAAATCTCTTTTCTGCTTTGCTTTTATTTTATTAAATGAAGGATGATATTTTTTCGAGTTCTATGGTTCATTTAGAATTTTGGATGGACATTCCATCAGGCAAAAATGATGAATTGTCCAAAATGAAAGTGTACTCCAAGTAGAAACATTTGCATGTACTATTGTGCCAATATATTAAAATATTTTCAATGAAAAATAAATGACTTATATGTTATGCATCAAAGATTCTACATTTTATTTTAAAATTTATTAGATTCTGAATAATATTATTTAATATTAATAGAATTCTTAATAAGTAAATGAGTTTGTAGTTTATTCATAAAAATAATTCTTAAAGAAATCATAGGTAATAATTTAAGTGAAATGCCTCCTAAAATAATCCTCATAATAAGGATTAAGATTGATTTTAGATTCAGGATAACAGGTCAACAACAATCAACTATTACTAAAATCACATTTCTAACTTATTTTTCTTTCAAAAAACTTTTTGTTCTTCTTAGCTGATTTAGAAAAATTCTTGCTGTAATGTAAAGAGAAGTTTTATTTAGACACCAAATTGTATAGAACATAAGGTTACTGCTTTTCTCATTTCCAGGGACTGTTTCCTCTTCTTTCAAGAGTATTCATTAAAACTTTAAGACTTCAAGATACTTTTGGCTTCATATACTTTTTTTTCCCCTTTTAGCCAACGCTGAAATTATTAACATGTGCCATGTAATGTACCATTTCTATAATAAAACAAATTTTATAATACTTTTGAAATAAAATTTTATAATACTTTCAATGAAATCAAATCTTTCTTATAATCTCCTCACTATATTGATAGTTTGTGATTATTCATTAGTATTTTAATACATTTTAGAGCATCATTTTGGCTGAATAGATCTCATTATTATACATAATATTATTTTAATTCTTTGGGTACAATAATTAAAATCTAAATCTAAGATCAATTTATTTCAATATTTCACTTAATAGATGTCACAGCTGAAAATATAATTTATAAAGATATATTGATATGAACAAAAGTTCAGTATTTGGTATACTTATTGTACTAGGGTTCTTCTCAAATCAGGATGGCATAAATTCCAATTATGCAGGTATTGTCCTTTGTTTTAATATTTGGTTACTTATTTTCCATAATTTCTGTCTTAGTATGTTTGGACTATAACAGAATACCACAGACTGAGTGGTTTATAAACCATAGGAATTTATTTCTGACAGCAATGGAGACTAGAAAGTTTAAAATCAGGGCAATAGCACATAGAGTTCTGATGACAATATAATATTTTTTGAGATGCTGATGACAATATAATATTTTTTGAGATGCTGATAAATGGAAGGCACGTAACTTTAGCAACAAAATCCCATAATAAAAGAATTATTTAAAACACCCATTTTTGAGGTCCCTGGGTGGCTTAATCTGTTAAGTATCTGACTTTTGATTTCAGCTCAGGTCCTGATCTTGCAGTTTGTGAGATCGAGCCCCACGTTAGGCTGTGCACTGACAGTGTGGAGCCTGCCTGAGAATCTCTCGCTCCCTCTTTCCCTGCTCCACTCATGCACTCTCTCTGTCTCTCTCAAAAATAAATAAATGAATTAAATAAAATTAAAACATCCATTTTCAATGAAATTTAAGTCACTATTAAGTTTTGTTTTGTTTGAATAAATAGATTAAGTTCAGTTTTCAAAACTATGTTAGGTAGTCATAACATACATTATCTTTTCTCAGTACATAATCTCTACTTTGTTTTCTTCTTATATAATCACAGTTTGCTTTGAGAGTGGGTGTCATTCACTTGATATTAGAGAATTTGATTCTTATTCTGCAGTGGATAAACCATGATACTTCAGAAAGAGTTATGACAATGTCATTTATTTTTTTTATTGGTCCTAAGTTAGATATGTGACCAATTTTGGATCTTATAATGAGATATGACAACAAGTGTTCTTTTACTTGCTTCTTTATGATTAAAAATAATAAATTTATAGATTAAATAGATGAAAGATAATCAAGTTAATAAAGGCTCCCTAAAGAAAGGAATTACTGTTTTTGCTTATTCTTTAGACCTTTAAACAGATGTGAAAGACTCAACGCACAACATATATCTTGTGATTATGGTGCTTCAGCCAGGAAAAAGGACAATAATGTCCACCTTAATGACAATAGAAAAATAGAAAGTGCCCATGTCCCAGATGGCTTCATGGAGGAGCTAAAGTGTGCCAAAACATATTCCCACAACAAGCTCTATTTTATTTCTATCACTAAAAGTCTGATTTTATTGCCTTGGAATCAAAAGCATTTATAAGTAACGGAGAATGTACCACTAAGGGACACTTGTCTTCATAGAGTAGATCACTACATTTGGTATACTTGTCTTTTTTTTTTTTTTTTTTTTTTTAATAAGGACAACTGTAGGGGCGCCTGGGTGGCTCAGTCGGTTAAGTGTCCGACTTCGGCTCAGGTCATGATCTCGTGGTTCACGAGTTCGAGCCCCGCGTCGGGCTCTGTGCTGACAGCTCGGAGCCTGGAGCCTGCTTCCGATTCTGTGTCTCCCTCTCTCTCTGACCCTCCCCCCATTCATGCTCTGTCTCTCTCTGTCTCAAAAATAAATAAACGTTAAAAAAATTAAAAAAAAATAATAAGGACAACTGTAATGACTCATCTTCATCTTTGGCATCGTTTTTTATTTTGATTGTTTTTACATTTATTTATTTTTGAGAGACAGAGCACAAGTGGAGGAGGGGCAGAGAGAGAAGGAGACACAGAATCCAAAGCAAGCTCCAGGCTCTGAGCTCTCACCACAGAGCCCCACGCGAGGCTGTATAACTCACACTCCCTGAGATCATGACCTGAGCCGAAGTCTGACATTTAACCGACTGAGCCACCCAGCCGCCCCATCTTTGACATCTTTTCAAAAGTGGATTACCAGGTAATTGTTAGTAAATCTTAGGTTAGTTTACAAAAAGAGTTTCGATCATTCCCCATTTAAAGAGAAATTACAACATAGTAATATGCTTGCCATCTATGATAGTATAGTCTGCTACTGACTTAATAGGACATGAGTAAATAGAAATATGTTACAATCTTCTTTAATAAAATAAGGATTAAAAGTTCTGTTCTCAGACTTCACCCAACCTCGGGCACATTATTTTTTGTTCAGGTAACTCATGTAATGTATGTAATTTATAACTATGATAGACCAAAATAAGGGTCCTTGTGTTAATACGTATATTAAACATGAATAAGGTTTATTTTTTTTGTATTTTTATTTTAAAAAATAATGTAAAACTAAATTCAGATTGAAGATGATGGATTGAACATTTATCTTTATGATTGTCCTAAACCCCACCAAAATAAAATTAAGGAATGTTTTAAAGATAAATCTTCAAGAAAAAAAACGTAACAACAGAAAAAATAATAGCAACAGTATTTCGGAACATGCAAGGTACTACAAATTATTCCTGATTTAGCCATCTCAGGAAAATTAAATTCCTAGCCCAAAATGATGAAAACAGAAAGAATCTAATGTGTTCAACAATACCTGTATATAGCCCAGGAATTAATGGTATTTCGAATATATGAAAATAAAAGTGAAGAGAATTTCTGGGGATTAGGAGAAAAGCATTCACTGAAAATCTCGTTAATAAAAAGTTAAAATCCCAAATATGTGGTTATTGTGTCCCTCCAGCACAATGTCAGAAAACAGGAAGATCTATTCTCCAAAAGGCATAAAGAAAATAAAGATAGATGTCTTGATTAGAATAAAATTTCAAAGGCAGTTAAGAAACATGATATTATTTCTCTTAGGAATTTGATCAGCCCATGAAAAAGTTGTAATGATACAGACAACAGACATTTCCTAATGAAACCACCAACCTGATCCAATAAAATAAATAGGATAATTGGGACTGAAGATCCCAGAAGGGCATCTGTGCAATAGGTATACAGAGAAAACCAATTAGAAACCCAATTAGAGTAGATTGGATAGCATTTCTACAAGACAAGGAAATTCAGCGCCATCTTATGGATTTGAGTGTATTGAAAATGATTTAGAATAATTGGGGGCACAGGAGTGTGTGAGTGAATTAAGAATAATTGTACTCCTCCAATATCAATTCTTATCATTGTTCTAGAGTAATAATATGTGTATTTTAGCTCAGCATATGGTTCCGTGAAATATATGCGTTTCCCACTCACACTAGTAGGTGATCAGGTTGTTGCAAAGATGCCTGTAAGTGCAACTATTGGACAATGCTGTTCAAAAGATAAACCCTTCTTTTTGTTTTGTTTTGTTTTTGGTCAGCTGAAATAGCTGGTTGACTGGATATCTGGGAACATGAAATGATTCTGCAAATGTAGGCTTCAACAACAGAGGGATGTGATTGAAAGATCCAGGGTTCTGACACTATACCCTTGGACTATCTACTTCTAGATATTTAAATGGGAGACAAGTTAACTTATGATTTAAACTACAGGCATGTTGTATGATCTCCAAGTGGAGACTATCATGCCAAAAATACAATTTATTACTGGAATGGTGTATTGCACATGGAAATATTTGCATTGGCTTAGTGCAGGAACCCAAGAACCCTAATAATGTAGGCTGGAAAGCTTGTGACTTGATATGTTCACACAATGCATTGAGAATTTTCCTACTTTCTAGCTCAAAACAATGTTCCAGGCTCGTCTTGCACTTTCCTCCA
Source organism: Lynx canadensis (assembly GCF_007474595.2). NCBI lineage: Eukaryota > Metazoa > Chordata > Mammalia > Carnivora > Felidae > Lynx > Lynx canadensis. The sequence goes on from NC_044306.2 coordinate 179,942,267, forward strand.
ACCAGCTCTGGAATGAACTTTGTTATTGTGTTGTTACTTTTTATTCCAAGATTTTATTTAAATTCAAGTTAGTTGACATATAGGGTAGCATTCGTTTCAGGAGTAGAATTTAGTGATTCATTACTTACAATAACTCCCAGTTCTCATCTCAAAAAATGCCCTCTTTAATGCCCATCACCCATTTAGCCCATCTTCCTCACCCACCTCTTCTCCAGCCACCCTCAGTTTGTTCTCTATAGTTAAGGATATTTTGTGGTTTTTCCCCCCTCTAGTTTATATCTGATTTTATTTTCTCTTCTTTTCCCCTATATTCATCTGCTTTGTTTCTTAAATTCCACCTATGAGTGAAATCATATGGTATTTGTATTTCTCTGACTATTTCACTTAACATAATACATTCTAGGTTGAAACATGTTTTTGGAAATGGCAATAATTCATTCTTCTTGATGGCTAAGTAATACCCCATCGTATATATATACCACTTCTTTATCCATTCATCAGTTGATGGACATTCGGGCTCTTTCCATAATTTGGCCATTGATGATAGTGCTACCATAAACATCAGGGAGCATGCGCCTCTTCAAATCAGTATTTTTATACCCTTTGGATAAATACCTAGTAGTGTAATTGAAGGGGTGTATGGTAGCTCGATCTTTGACTTTCTGAAGAAACTCCACACTGTTTTCCAGAGTGCCTGCATCAGTTTGCATTCCTACCAAAGTGTAACTAACATTATTCCCCTTTCTCTGCATCCTCACCAACACCTGTTGTTTCTTGAGTTGTTAATTTTAGCCATTCTGACTGGTGTGAGGTGATATCTCTTGTGGTTTTGATTTGTATTTCCCTATTGATGATTGTTATTGAGCACTTTTTCTGTGTCTATTAGCTATTGGTATGTCTTCTTTGGAGGAGTGTCTCTTCAGGTCTTCTGCTCATTTCCTCCCTGGATTATTTGTTTTTTGGGTGTTGAATTTGATATGTTCCTTATAGATTTTGGATCTTTATCTGATATGTCATTTGCAAATATCTTCTCCCATTCCAGAATTTGCTCTTAATTTTGTTATTTCCTTTGTTATGCAGAAGCTTTTTATCTTGATGAATCCCCAATAGTTCATTTTTGTTTTGTTTCCCTTGCCTCCAGAGACATGCCTAGTAAGAAGTGTCCAAGGTCAAAGAGGTTGCTACCTTTGCTATCCTCTAGGATTTTGATAGTTTACTGTCTCACATTTAGGTATTTCATCCATTTTGGATTTACTTTTGTGTATGGTGTGAAAAGTAGTCCAGTTTCATTCTTCTGCATGTTGCTGTCCAGTTTTCCCAATACCAGTTGTTGAAGAGACTTTCTTCCATTGGATAGTCTTTTCTGCTTTGTCAAAGATGACTGGACCACATAGTTGTGGGTCCATTTCTAGGTCCTCTATTCTGTTCCATTGATCTATGCATCTGTTTTTGTGCCAGCACCATACTGTCTTGATGATTAGAACTTTGTAATATACCTTGGAGTCCGGTATTGTGATGCCTACAACTTTGGCTTTCTTTTTGAACATTACTTTAGCTATCCAGAGTCTTTTCTGGTTCCATAAAAATTTTAGGATTGTATGTTTTCACTCTGTGAAGAATGCTGGTGTTATTTTGATAGGGATTTCATTGAATGTGTAGATTGCTTTTGGGTAGACGTTTTAATAATATTTGTTCTTCCAGTCCATGAGCATGGAATGTTTTTCCATTTCTTTGTGTCTTCTTCAATTTCTTTCATTAAGTGTTCTACAGTTTGCAGAGGACAAGTTCTTTAACCTCTTTGGCTGGGTTTGTTCCTAGGTATCTTACGGTTTTTGGTGCAATTGTAAATGGAATGGATTCCTTGATTTCTCTCTCTGCTGTCTTGGTGTATAGAAATGTAACAGATTTCTGTAAGTTGATTTTATATCCTATGATTTTGATGAATTCATGTATCACTTCTAGTAATTTTTGTTAGAGTTTTTCAGATTTTCCATGTAGAGTGTCATGTCTTCTGCAAGTAGTGAAAGTTTGACTTCTTCCTTGCCGATTTGGAATCCTTTTATTTCTTTTTGGTGTCTGATTGCTAAGGCTAGGACTTCCAGTACTATGTTGAGCAACAGTGGTGAGAGTGGACATCCCTGTAGTGTTTCTGACCTTTAGGGGAAAGCTCTTTATTTTTCCCCATTGAGGATGATATTAGCTATGGGTCTTTCATACATGGCCCTTATGATGTTGAGGTGTGTTCCTTCTATCCCTACTTTCTTGAGGATTTTTATCAAGAAAGGATATGTGTTTTGTCAAATACTTTTTCTGAATCTATTTAGAAGATCAGATGGTTCTTCTCCTCTCTTATATTAATGTGATGTATCGTGTTGATCAAATTGCAGATATTGAACTACTCCTGCATCCCAGGAATAAATCCCATTTGATCATGGTGAATAATTCTTTTAATGTACTGTTGGATTCAATTCGCTAGTATCTTGTTGAAAATTTTTGCATCAATGTTCATTGGGGATACTGGTTTTGAATTTTTCTTTTCAATGGGGTTTTTGTCTGGTTTTGGATTCAAGGCAATGCTGGCTTCATAGAATGAGTTTGGAAGTCTTGCCTCCATTTCTGTTTTTTGGAACAGTTTCAAAAGAATTGATATTAATTCTTATTTATTTATTTATTTATTTAAAAAATTTAGACTTTTTAAATTTCTTTCTGAGAGAGAGAGAGAGAGAGAGAGAGAGAACAAGCAGGGGAGGGACAGAGAGAGAGAGGAAGACACAAGAATCTGAAGCAGGCTCCAGGCTCAGAGCTGTCAGCGCAGAGCCCAACATGGGGCTAGAATTTACAAACGGTGAGATCATGAACTGAGCTGAAGTCAGATGCTTAACCAGCTGAGCCACCCACTATTAATGCCTCAGTATTAATTCTTATTTAAATGTTTGGTAGAGTTCCACTTGAAAGCCAGCCAGTCTTAGATTCATAGATCCGGTCTTAGCCATCATGTTTGTTGGGAGATTTCTGATTACTGACCCAATTTCTTTGCTGGTTATGGGTCTATTCAAAATTTCTATTTCTTCCCATTTCAGTTTTGGGAGTTTATATGTTTCTAAGAATTTATCCATTTCTTCAAGATTGCCAAATTTGTTGGTATATAATTAACTGCTCATAACATTGTGTTATAATTATTTGTATTTCTGTGATATTGGTTGTGATCACTCCCTTATCATTCATGATTTTATTTATGTGGGCCCTTTCTCTTTTCTTTTTGATAAGTCTGGCCAGGTTTTTATCAAATTTGTTACTTCTTTCGGAGAAGTAACTTTGGTTGATGTTTTCTACTATTTTTTGAAATTTCTATATCATTTATTTCTGCTCTAATCTTCATTATTTCCCTTCTTCTGCCTGTGTCAGGCTTTATTTGATGTCCTTTTCCCAGGTCCTATAGGTGTGAGTTAGTATTTGAGACTTCTTTTATCTCAAGGAGGGCCTGTCTTGCTATATACTTCCCTTTTATGACTACCTTTTCGGCACACCAAAGGTTTTGGGCTGTTGCGTTTTCATTTTCATTGGTTTCCATGTATTTTTTTTTATATCTTCTTTAATTTCCTGGTTAACCTATTTATTCTTTAATAGAATGTTCTTCAACCTGCATGTATTGGAGGGCCCTTGAAAATTTTTCTTGTGATTGATTTCCTGGAAAATATGTATGGTATGATCTCATTTTTTTTTTTTTTGTACCAGTTGAGGACTGATTTGTGACCTAAGATGTGATCTATTCTAGAGAATGTTCCATGTGTTCTTGAAAAGAATGTGTTTTCTGCTGCTTTATGGTGAAATGCTCTGATTATATCTTTTAACTCCATCTGATTCAGTGTGTCATTTAAAGCCATTGTTTTCTTGTTGATCTTTCTTCTTCTTAGATGATCTATCCATTGTTGTAAGTAGGGCATTAGAGTCCCCTACTGTTATTGTATTGTTATCAATGAGTTTCTTTAGCTTTGTTTTTGATTTATATATTTGGCTTCTCAAAGTTGGGGTCATAAATATTTACAAAATTTAGATCTTCTATTTCAATAAAACTTTTTATTATAACATGGTGTTCTTCATATTTTATTACAGTCTTTGGCTTAAAATCTTGTTTTTCTGCTATAAGTATGACTACTCCAGCTTTCTTTTGATGTCCATTAACATGATACATGGTTCTCTAACCACTCAATTTCAATCTGGAGGTGTCTTTATCTAAAATGAGTCTCTTGTAAGCAGCATGTCAACAGGTTTTGCTGTTTGTTTGTGTGTTTGTTTGTTTACATTCTGATATCCTATGTCTTCTTCTTGGAGCATTTAGTCCATTTACATTCAGAGTGATTATTGAAAAATAAGAATTAGGGCCATTGTGATAAATGTAGACTAGGTGTTTCTGGTGATGTTTTTTGGTCTTCTCTAGTCTTAGTTGCTTTGATCTTTTTTTTTTTTTTCCTCCACTCAAATTTCCCCTTAACAATTTTTTGCAGAGCTGGTTTGGGGTTTAAAATTCCTCTAGTGTTTTCTTACCTTAGAACATTTTTATGTCTCCTTCTATCCTGAATGACAGCCGTGCTTTATAAAGTATTCTTGGCTGCATATTTTTCAGTTTAGCATGTTGAATATATTATGCTACTCCTTCCTGTTCTGTCAAGTTTCTCTTGACAGCCTGCTGCTAATCTTATGTGCCTGTCCTTATAGGTTAAGGACCTTTTGCTCCTAGGTGCTTTTAGAATTCTCTCTTTATCTTTCTATTTTGAAAGTTTCACTATGATATGTCTTGTTGTGGACCTGTTTTGATTTTTGAGGGTAGTACTCTGTGCCTCGACTTGAATGCCTGTTTCCTTCCCCAGATTAGGGAAGGTCTCAGCTTTAATTTGTTCAAATAAACCTCCTGTCCCTTTCTCATGCTCTGCTTCCTGGAATCGTATGCTACAGATATTTTTGCACTTTATAGAATCACTGATTTCCCTAAGTCTATATTCATGATCTAATAGTTTTCTTTCCCTCTCCTGTTCAGCTTCATTTTTCCCATAATTTTATTTTCTATGTCACCTATTTATTTCTCTCCTTTTTTCCATCCTCATTGTAATTACATCCAGTTGGTTTTGCATCTCAGCTGTAGCACTTTCCACATTTGGCCTGACTAGTTTTTCAGTCACTTATCTTCAGCAAGCGTTTCTCTGGAATTTTCTATGTTTTTTCAAGCCCTGTTCGTATTTTTATGACTGTTGTTCTAAATTATTATTCAGCTATATTACTTATATCTGTTTTCAGCAGATCCCTGTCCCTGGTTTCTTCTTGATCTTTCTTTGAGGGAGAATTCCTCCACCTTGTCATTTTGTCTAAGTTTGTCTTTTGCATGTTATGAAAGCTTGTTATGCTTCTTGCTCCTGAGTGTAATGCTACATTAAGAAATAATTTTACACTGTCCAGGACCTGGCACTTCAGGGAGTGTTTCTGGTGTATTTTATATGCACTCTGCTGTTGTTATTTGGCTAGTCTTTTCCCCAGGTCAGTCCTCTGCAGAGTTCCTCCTTGATTGCAGTGGGGAGTATTTGGACTTTAAGTAGGTGTGTTTTGATTTGTTTTGAAAATATGCCTGATTAAAAAAAAAGGGGGGGGCTGCTGATCCAAAAAAAAAGAGAAAATAAAAAGGAACAAATAAAAAACCAAACAACCAAACAGATGAACAAAAAAACTAAAAGCCTGATGCCAAAGAAAATGAAAGCAAAAAGAAGAAAAGGAAAGAAAAAAGAGTCCTGATCCAAAAGAAAAGAAACAACAAAACCAAAACCAAATGAACAAAAAAACTATAAGCCTGAATTAAAACAGAAAGAAAGAAAGAAAGAAAGAAAGAAAGAAAGAAAGAAAGAAAGAAAAAGAAAGAAGAAAGTCTGTTCCTATTTCCACCAGAACCGAAGCGGACACTTTGGAGCCCTCTATGATCAGTAGATTTGGTCCATACCGGGGTCCTGTGTTGGTCGTCTGGGGGAGAGGTCTGTTGCACTGGCTCACAATCAGACCTACTTTTGAAAAATATCCCTTCAGGGCACAGGTGGGTGGGGTTGGTGTAAGCTGCTCCAACCTCCACTGGGGTCTCTATGTTGTTCACTGAAGTCCAGTCTTGCTGGTGGGTGGGTGTGGGGGGAGGGGGAGAAGATGGCATCAGCCTGCTCTCTTGTCTGCAGGTAGGGGGAACTTGTGTGCACTGCAGTTCAGGGAGCCCTCATAGACAAGTGAAAAATCTCCCTTCCTGTGCCCCAGGCTTCCATCAGGTCCCTGCTCTCAATCCTTCTGTGCCTGGGCCATCCACATGTCTAGCGCCTTAGCTCTTCTGTATTATACTTTGATGTGCAACTGGGATTCAAAACTCCAAATCTTAGAGAACCCAGCAAGGCATAGACCCACTCCCCTCCTCTTGAGAAAAGCCTCCAGCACTGCTCCGGGTCCAGTTCTGTCCAGGAAAAACAGTCACATGGCTGCACCTGGAGCTTATAGTGACGCATAGCGAAAAGCTTTAACTACCTTATCTACGCTCAATGTGCACCCTTGTCCTCTGCTGTTGAATGGCTGCTCAAAGGTGCCAGCTCGGTCTTCTGACCATGGAGAGTCAATACATCCTCTTCCAAATGCACTTCAGGAAATGGAACTTTCTCTCCCAGTGTCACCCAGGGTATCCTCATACCATGCTGTCTACTGTCTGTCCCAGAACCTCCCCCCATCCCCAGAAGCATCCCCACCCTCACAGATCTACTCTAGCAGATGGCACAGAGTTTCAAAAACTCAAAATTTCAGCTCCATGGTTTGGAAAAACTTGTGATTTTCATGTCCTCACTGTTTCCTCATCAAAGGTTTGGGGGGAGTGTTTTTTGTTTGTTTGTTTTTTTGTTTGTTTTTTCATGAACCTGATGTGCTATTCTCTCTATTCTCTCTTTGTCCTGTCTGTGAAAAGGACTCCCACCCCTCTTTGGCATCATGAATTTTCTTTCCCCCATATCCCCTCTCTGCACTGCATGCCTGTCATGGTTTCTCACTCAAATTATGCAGATTGTTCTCTTAATCCTCAGATCAATTTCATAGATGTTCAAAATGATTTGATGTTGATCTAACTATCTTTAAGGGATGAGACAAACCAAGGGCCCTCTTACTACTCCCTTGTCTTAATGCCTCCATCCAGAATTAATGTTTTTAGCCAAGTATCCTTAATTCCATTTAATGGAAGATGTCATTTTGAAATCAGGACCAGGGCTCTCAAAATGCTCACCCTTACGGGGTTTTAAGTGCCTCTACACTCTCCCAGTGGGCAAAACTAGAAAATATATCTTGGAATGTATTTATACACAAGTGTGTTAAGTATGTATACATATTTATATACCTCTGCATTTTTCTCTATTTTCTACCCATAATGAAATAATATCTATAATTTTAATTCAATATTTCCGGTTTTATTCTTTCTTTTTGTAATTTTTTTTAATATTTATTTTTTGAGGGAGAGAAAGAGAGAGAGAGCGCGCGCGCGCGCGCGCGCGCGCAAGTGGGGGAGGGGCATAGGGAGAGGAAGAAAGAAAATCCAAGTAGGATCCACACTCAGCACAGAGCCTGACTCAGGACTTGATCTCAGGACCATGAGATCATGACCTGAACTGAAATCAAGTGTCAAATGCTTTATCAACCCAGCTACCCAGATGCCCCTCTCCTTGCGATGTTTTAAAATATATTCTTTGGCAATGAGAAATGGCTTCAATTATCTTCAACACATTTATTTCTTTTGTTCAATTAATTTATATATTTGTTCAAAGAAAACAATATCCCATATCCACTGTCTTCAGTACCTATCCAATCCCTCTATATTTTTGGACACTGGGATCCAGAATATTCTAATTTGTATTTCAATGAGTTGTTTTGAATGCCTCTTTGGTTACTTACTCAACACTTACTAGAACTCTGGTATAGGCATTATATCTGGATCGCATTAGTTTTCATAATAATATTGCTAAGCACTTATGGCAGCCTAAAGAAAACTCTAAAAGTAATATGCAAAATTATTGTTTTGCTGTTATATTTATAAAATTTGATACATATAATCACATAATATAAATAATATATATCAATAATAAACCATATATTAAGATAAGCATAATTGCGGCTAATTAACTGAGAATTTTCTACATGCTAGACACTATGTTAAACACTTAAGTTTTGTTGTTTCATTGAATTGTCATAAATATTTTTCAGTAGGAGCCATGTAGAGTTATTATGATCATAAGTCGTGTATCTAGAGAAGAATAGATTCAAATTTCAACTTCACCATTTTTCAGTTGTGGTGTTTTTATATCTTATCTATTGTGTTTCAATTCACACACACACTTACCTTGCAATTAAAAAAATTAAACGATCCAATGCTTAATAACATTCCAGCCACATATAAGCACTTCAGAAAAGTTGACCATCATTATTGTTTGCAAAAGATGAAATTGAAGATTAAGAAGGGTAACTACCTTGCCCTAAGTCACATTTCTAAGTATGAGATCAGGGAAGCTAAAGTTGGTCAAAATTAAAAATTTATATTTATCTCTTAAGTATATATTTCATAGCTGGGATAGAAATGTAAAAAGTATTTTAAAATTTCAATACTGGGGCGCCTGGGTGGCGCAGTCGGTTAAGCGTCCGACTTCAGCCAGGTCATGATCTCGTGGTCCGTGAGTTCGAGCCCCGCATCAGGCTCTGGGCTGATGGCTCGGAGCCTGGAGCCTGTTTCCGATTCTGTGTCTCCCTCTCTCTCTGCCCCTCCCCAGTTCATGCTCTGTCTCTCTCTGTCCCAAAAATAATAAATAAATAAACGTTGAAAAGAATAGGGTAGTGTGGAAATTATGGAGTATGCCTTTAAAAAAAAAAATTCAATACTGAAAATACCATAACTTTTGTAACCACTTTCTAGATTTTAGATGTTCACTACTTGTTGAGATCTCCTTGGACTATAATGATTGAAAGCCTTTATTTTATTAGTATTTTATCCCTTTCTTGAAAGCAAGTCCATATCTTTATATATTATTATATCCCCAGCATGTGTTTTAGTAGCTGTTATTCTCCATCTTTGTGTTAGACCAGCTCAACAATTTTTTTTGAGTGAATAAATGGATGCATATTTTTGTGCTTCTTTTAGAATGACCTTTTAGCTAATGAGGTACTTACTAATTATTTCCTAATGATAGTTAACTTTAAAATAAACTCTTAATTCCTTGACATCAGTTTCATTATTTTTAACAAATAAAGCCAACTTTAGGAAATAATTGAAAGAGAAATATAAAATTTACTGTTTGAGCAATGGGATAGAATACACATTACTTTAAACTGAAAAGCTTCGTGGTTAGATTTTAGAAACCCATCCTTTCCCTCCAGAAATTGTAAGAAATGGATATAAAAATGATTGTAAATAAGATTATTGCCATAAAACATGGATGATAAAAATTCAATGTAAAAATAGAAGGTTATCCCAAGAAAGAGGACATACAGAAATATGTTTAAGATGTATAGATTTGAATTTATAAATCAATACAACATGCCTTCTTAAAAATAAAATATTAATATTAAGGTATATCTTGGTGGAATTACTAAGCTTTCAGGATATGGGTAGCCTTTTTTTCTAAACTAACATCAATTCATTTCAAAACAAGTGTTAGTTCTATTTCTCTAAATTCATTCACCTTATTCTGCAGTAGACATAAAATGAAGTTTGCACTGTAAGATCTAAAAGCTACACTTAGAACTAATAGAATCTAACTTTTGCAATGTTATATTGTCAATATTTATTTCAGGTTTTAATAACCCTGTTATATAATGCAAGACTTAAAACAATGTTTAAAGATAAAATAAAACCAATACTATTTGCATAAATCTATTTGATATGTTCAATTATTTATTTCATGATAATTTTATGTAAATTCAGTAGGGCTTTCCTTCATCTCTTATGCCCATAAAACAGATTGTTTTTAATCTAAATAGAAAGTTTTCTCTGGTACTAATAAGCATTTTTACATAGGCAGAAAAAAAAACAATATTACAGCAAATTTTAAGATTTCATGTGACCAGTTACAGTCATATAACACTGGAAATATCTGGATAAAAAGGTTATCTGTCCTACTATTTCTAGGGTCATAGTAACTAATGATCCAGCATAATAGTCCAGCCTGATCTTTTTATAAAATCTAATTTTGTGGCCATATTGTCACAATAATGATAAACATGTTTACTTAAGGGTCACCTGGATGGCTCAGTTGATTGAGCACACAACTCTTGTTTTTGGCTCAATTCATGAGACATAGGCCATGGGATCAAGCCTAGCATTGCTCAGCGAGAAGCCTGCTTAAGGTTCTGTCTGTCTCCCTTTTCCCCTCTACCCCACCCACGCTTTCTCTCTCTAAAAAGGTGGGGGACGTCTACACAATTTATTAAGTTTCTTTTTAAGTGTTCTTATACTATCATGATGATTTTAACTGAATTATTTCAAAATAACCATGTACTGTAGTTTTGGGTTTTTTTTTTCCCTTATACCATTTGATAATAAAAGTACTGTATTCCTGTTTTCATATTACTTCGGACCCATTTAAAGTAAGGTTTATACTACAATTGATGGATAGTCTTGAAAATATTTATTAATTTTCAATTAAGTTTAAAATACCTCTTATCTAATTATAAAAAGTTCTAGTATCTTAATTCAAATTTTTATTATCTGAAGTAGGTATTTTTTAAAATATTAAACCATTTTCCCACTAGCTTACATAAGAATTATATTTTATTCCCCAAATAGTAGCTATTCTTTTCTGGTATTAATGTCTTACTTGCTCCCATTTTTCTACAGTTTGAGTAGTTGACAGTCCTAATTAACTAAGTAAATCTACAAGATCAGTTTTGAGTAATAATAGAATTGAAATAGAATATAAAATAAGAGAGCTAGGAAATTGAAGTATAAAATCTTTCAGAAAATAAAGATGGATTACACTTTGTAACGCATTCATCTTGTAGGTCAAATAAAGATATCTACAGACAAGTTGCCCGGGCATTCCAGCATGACTGAGAAGAATCACAGCATTGTTTCTGAAGGAGTAGTAATTTATAAAATTTAAATTGTGTATGATTGAGTATGTGGTTTAACAAAGACCCATGTCATACAAACATGTTTGGAATCCTGGTTTTATTAAAGTTTTCTTACCTGTAAAATAGAAAGACTATCACTTACCACTTAATGTAACAATTTGTTGGAGGATATCAAGCACCATTCTTAGTCTACTTAGTCAATAATGAATACAGATCAGTTTTTTTCCTTGCATTCTTTATAATGGTTTCAACATACTTAAAACTAACCCACACTCAGTGTCTCCATACTATGTCTCCCTGTCCATGCATTATTAACAAATGCATTTTTATTTGAAAAATTTTCATTTTAATATTATTCATATTTATCTCTTTTATTTTTAGCCTTTATTTTTTTAATATTTCAATGTGCAATCCATGATAATTACAAATCTTTTTATATCAAATGTGGCAGAAGATAAGAGGAAAAGTATAAAGTCTTTCATTCATTTTTTTATTCATGCATCCATCCATCCATTTATGCAACAAACATTAATTAACGTTTGTCAGTCACTACCTTATACACTGGAAATTAAAATGAAAAAGTTGAATCATCTCTGTCCCCATGAAGATTATAAAGTATTTTGATTTTACCCTGCATTAAAGGCTTAAGATAAATACAAGGATTCCTGAAATTTCAGGCAGAGAATGGAGGCAGAGGAGAACTACAGGAATAAAAGATTTTCTCGGTGTTTAAAATCCCATTGCATTGGAAAGTGAATAGCAGATCCTTGTTTACAACTTTAATAATTCAATATGGTTCCAAGGATATAACACTGAAGATGACAAAATTGCTGTCCATAAAGAATTTATTATCTGTAAGATGGGGAAAGAAATTAAACAAACAAAAATTTAAAATCTAGCATGATGTATGCTATTATTTATAAATTTATGGCCCGTTTAAGGAAGTACATAAAATAAAAATGATAAGAATTTAGTAAATTCTGGGGCACCTGGTGGCTCAGTTGGTTGAGTGACTGACTTTGGCCCCGGTCATGATCTCACGGCTTGTGAGTTCAAGCCCTGCATCGGGCTCTGTGCTCAGTTCAGAGGCTGGAGCCTGCTTCAGATTCTGTGTCTCCCTCTCTCTGCTCCTCCCCCACTCATGCTCTGTCTCTCTGTCTCTCTCTGTCTCTGTCTCTCTCTCTCAAAGAATAAATAACCATTAAAATTTTTTTAAAAAGGAATTTAGTAAATTCTATTAAAGTGAAAGTTATATATTTTTAAAGTTATATTTCTCAAAGATTTTTTTTTATCTCAACTAACTTTCTCTATTGTTGTTGTCAAGTACTTTTTAAGGGTAATTACAAACAAGACTGCATTTCTATTGTATTTAGTGCTTCAGGGATGGTGGACTATATCCAGTCCACTAAACTGAAGAATGAACACATTTTTATTTTCCATAAACATTAAAAAAATTCCTTGGATCTTGAGACTATAATAATGTTTTCTGTCAAGCTTCAGTTTTGTTTATATGATGAAATGACTGATCTATTAGCTTTTCTCAAAAATTTTATAAGAAAATCTTAGCAATGCTCTACAATTACTTATGCATGGGAAGACAAAAGAAGCAAAGAGTTGGTAATCTAATGTTTGATTCAGGTGCCTGAATTCATGCTGCGTATCTTTAAAGGCATACTTAAAATTTATATGGTCATATTAATAAAGAAAATATTTAGAATAAAGTAGCAAAATCCAAAATCATTCCTACATAACTAATTTTATGTCTCAGCTGTAAAAAATTGACTTGGTCAAATATTAAGATGAGCTTAAATGCATACATACCAATAAAGTTAAATGAAAATGGCAAAAGGAAAAAATCTATTCTTTAAAACTTTAGTTGTTTGAGGGGCTCCTAGGTGACTCAGTCAATTGAGCATCTGACTTCCGCTCAGGTCATGATCTCACAGTTCGTGGGTTCGAGCCCCGCATAGGGCTCTGTGCTGACAGCTCAGAGCCTGGAGCCTGCTTCAGATTCTGTGTCTCCCTCGCTCTCTGCTCCTCCCCTCCTCGCTCTCTGCCTCTCTCCTTGAAAAATACATACATACATACATAAATAAATAAATAAATAAATAAATAAGTTTAGTTGTTTGAAACCAACACAGTAAAATTTATATAGGAACACACTTTAACTGGAATTTTTAAACATTAATTATGTTATTAGTTTTCTAGTTTTACTTAATATGATGCATATTTGTTTTTATATATACATTTTATATATAAATATGCCATATGTACATATATATATTTTGTCAAATATATAGATACATTTACAGAGATATATGTAAATATATGCGTGTGTGTTTCGTATCCTTACTCACTATTCAAATATCTCTTGTGACATTCCAGTGCGTACTACATTAATTCCAGATTCTTTCTATCAAAGTCCTTCATAACTTTGTCACAACCTACTGTGCTGACCTGATTCTTCACTAGTATCTACGTGTGTCCTATCTTGTAGCCAGACTGGATTGCCACGGTTTGGGTGAAAGTTGTTCTGTCCTCTTGAATTGATCACTTTCTATTCCCACTACTAAAAATTCTTCAACAGAAACTACAGATGACAAATTTGGGTAACTGTGTTCATGAAGCCTTTCAGGACTTCCTCAAATTAGTTGATATCTCTCATTCATTTGAACTCTTTTTTTCATGTTTCTATTAAGGTAAAACAAGCATCTACATACTTACGGGCATAAAAAACAAACTTGAGGATTTTGTGGGTGAGGAATTATGACAAGTCACAGTGAATATGGCTTATCTCTGTTTCTCAGTGTCTGGGGCTTCAGGATGGAGACCTGAATGACTAAAAATGATTCAAAAGGTGGGGCTAGAATCATTTGGACATGATTTTATTTACTCGTCTACAGCCTGAGCTTAGAAAGCTCAAAGATCGGGCTCAATTGAGACTGTTGACCTAAGCATCTACATGAGAGCACTTCATGTGCCGGCGTCTTCCTCAAAGATGCTATCCTCAGGATAATCAGACGTTACCTTGCAACTCAGGGCTCCAAGAGTGATTGTGGTATCAAAGTGAAAGGTGAATAGTGTGTTTTGTCTTGTTTCAGAAGTTATGCATTATAGCTTGGCTAATAGTGTTATCTAAGGCCAGTTGAGATTCAAGGCGCAGACAATAACATCCTACTTCTAGATCAAAAGAGGGTCAGAGAACTTTAGGCCATTAAAAAAAAAAATTATAGACCTCTCTATACCATTCTTAGAAACATAATTATAGTTTCTGAGATTTTCGTTTTACTTCTTTTTGTTGTTTACCCTGATCCCTGTGCCTGGAGTAAAACACTTTGAAATCCTAGCTATCTTACTGGCTCCCAAATCTTTGAGTGGCCATCACAGTAGTATGCAATGGAGGTAGTCAATTAATTTCTTGAGTAAAATTGCATTAAATTTCATCTTTGGGAATGGCCATTATTCTGTATTTGAAAAGACAGCAAATAAGTTTAGCTGATCATACTTATTTACACAGGAGTCTGAATACACTCCCACATACATACACACACACAAATGTACTTTATACTGTACAATGCATTTTTAACATAGTTTTTTTGTATTCACTTACTTAACCAGTGATTGTCGAGTACCTATTATGAGGCAGGCATAGGACATGGCACCAAGTGTAATCACTTGGCAGGTGGCAATCAAGTGTAACTGATTTTCTGGCTCATGAACTCTGTAGTGTGGTGGTGGGGACCAATGTTCATTCAAGTCAAGCATGTTTATTGAATTATAGAATAGTTAAGGACCACAAAGAATACAGAGAGGGCCTCATAACAATTTGGTTAGAACTATTCATATTAATTTATTTTTAAAAGGAAAACATCTCTTTTCATATAATCATATACATGAATATTTATTGTACAGCATAACTAAAGGTATTAAAATTGTATATACATATACAGACATTTATTACAAGAAAGAGAGCCCAAATGATTTGAAATTCTGAAATTATTTTATTTAACTAATTACATTAATTTAGGTCTTACAAAATTGTTTCCATAAGCTCTTTTCTACTTAGAATAAAAGAAAAATTTGATAACTCTATCGATGTTAAAATTATGTTTTAAAACTTAGTACGGATCCTGAAATCACCGTTAGTTTTTCCTGAGAAAATGAAATCATGTATAAACTCAGCACATCTAGTTATTTATTTTTGCCTTAAAATCATGGCCTTTTTAATTGCTGTTGTTATCTTCTACTATATAGTATAGTAGAAATTCTATATTTAACTATATACTGCTATAGTTAAATAGGTTATCATCCTAATCTCCTAATATATGCATTAAATAAATAATTCAATAATACACCAGGAACTTCTTTTTTTGGCTAGCACAGTCTTGAATTTTTGGCAGATAGCTTTTTTGTGTGTCACCCTATTTAAGGTACATCTCAGACAACATTACTGACACAAATGGGGGACAATTTTGTCATATACATTACATACACACAATCTCTCAATTATTTAAAGTAGTCTATGTCATTTTCGTCAGTAGAGAAATAAGCCTTAGTGCTAATATTTTTTGTCTAAACATAATTGAAAATTCACTTTTAATACCCTACTAGTCAGCCCATGTTAAAATACAAAAATGTGGGAAACCTATATAAACTGGCATATAATATCCATCAAAATATATTTTTACTAGATAGATCAAAGTCATTTTATGACTAAAAATAAATCGCAAATCAAAATTCTGATTATATATTAAATAAATTGAACCTAGACCTTGGAAATTTTTTTCTAATAATTGCTAAAATGATTCAGTGAGTTTGGGTTTTGATTTAATGTTACAGCACAGGAAGCAAGAGAGTGATTATAAATAGAATTGATAAAGAGAATAGCAGATGCCTCATTGTTTATCTGTACTGCTTTACTAAAGAGTACAGTTGCAAACATTCTTTCACAGTGCATTTGAAATGATATGGATGGAAATCCTATTTATGGATTCAACTGGCTGATCTTTGTTAACCTGAGAAAAAGATAATAAAGCCTGTGAGTATAAGACAGTCCAGATCTGAAGCTGAGATTCATGGAACAATTCTATTGTTCTTGAAACTGACCCAGTGATCGTTTATCTTTAGTTTACTTCAAAGAAAATGTCTTATTTTATTTTTTTAAAGACAATTCGTGTGTGTCCAATGTGTAAGTTCACATTAAGAAAAAATATGGAACTTCATAAACTAAATGAAAAAAAAAAACAAGTGTTCTGAATTCAGGCAATTGTACTTTGTACTTCATATAAATGGAAAAGAAAATTGGTATGGAAAAGTTTTCTCACTTTAAGCCTAAAAAATTCCATAATATCTATTGCATTTGGAATATAAAATAATGTATCCTTTACCCATAATAAGCATAGGACACTTTTGAAGGCTTGAGTCTTTCAAAATTTTCAGTGGGAAAAGACTTAAAGAATGTCCTAATGACTGAGGACACCAGAAAGGTAAGTGTTAGACTTTCCTTGGGGAAGAGTCAGTGGCAAATTCTGCATGTGCAACACTTTCTCTATCATGGATGACTATAAACAATGAGTGCTTCCTGAAGAAGAATTAATAATTATACCTCACATTTGTCATACTGCATTATGTGACAAAGGAATACTTGTGAGTTTCTTGAATGGCAAGATCATGAATATAAAAGTGACTCCAATGTCACAGGGCAAGTCTGCAGAGCAGCCACAGGGCAAATTAGCTTCTCCAAGGCAGTGACCTTTAGCATAGGTTTGCTAAAAGTTGGGACACGGAGTTGAGAGCTACTTTCCGTTTCTGGTGCCTAGAATTAACTCAAAATATTTCTAATGTGAAAGATGTTCAAATCTCTGAGACTGAGGTACAAAAATAAGCGAAAAAAAACCCAAAAAAACAAAAAACAAAAAAAAAAACACCTATACTGTTTACCCAAAAAGAATATATTGAACAAAAGAATAGCTTACCAAATTGCAATATTAAGAATTGTAGCATAAATCAATGCAATTATTAAATTTTTAGCTGACATTAAAAGTATCTGGTTTCAGACGGAGCAATAAAGCAACAATATCAAATGCACCGAATTGTTATATTAAAGCTTTAGTGTATAGATAACTTGAAATGTAATAATAATAAATATAGTTTATTACATTACATTTATTGTTATGTAAATAAATAATAAATTTACAGGATTTGAACTTTCATATAATTTATCTCTATCAATACTTCACTACTGTTAACCTAGAAAAGGATTGCTGCAGGGGGTTGTTTTGTCTTTCATGGTTTCAAAGTATAGCATGTACAAATATTCCACTTTATGTCATCATAACTATTGGGACATTGAAGTCTTTTGGTAGCAATCAGGGATGGGATTCAGGTTGTAAGCTAAAGACATGGTCATCGTGAACAACAAAGGTTAAGTGAATTTGGGGAAAAGGTACAGAAGGAATAACTCAGAACATACATCAAAAGTCACCAACAATCAGAAATAGCCAAAGAAACAGGATATATGAATCTTGGGAGACTTTGTTAAGGAAATTCAAATCTGTTTGTTTCTTGCTAACTGGTGCTAACTTTGAGACATTTGTTACCCAAATGCCAGATTAGGAACCAAAACATCTGAAAGTGTCAACTAGCTTTTAAAGACCATTCTTTTTATGCAAATGATTTTATATATCTCTATCTCTATAATCTATCATCAATCATTTGTATCTATGTCATCTATATCTATATCATCTATAAGTTTAAAATGAGTTTAGATTGTCCCTTTTAAGCACTCTATTGTACTAAATGCCTTTTCCTGTTGATTTATAAGTTGTCTACTCAAGGAATCTTTCAGGTTTGAAACATATATGAGATTGAAATTTGTACATTGCTTGGGTTAGTGAACATCTCAGAGATTCAGAAATAAACTTATTTTCAATCTTTTTAATATTACATACAGGCATTTATCAATTCATAGTATCTGTATCCTCAAACTTTTACCTCAGCTCAGTTTTAATGATATATTGTATGACTAGTTCTTTGTAATACAAGTGAAATAAATTGAAATTAGAGTGAATTATATTCATAAAGATATTTTATATTTTTTGTGACTATAACACAGGACAGCTAAATCATACATACAAAAAGGGTCACTAGGTTGGCTCGAGCTAGAATACATAATCACCCATCTCATGTTGATTGTTATTTCCTCTTTGACTTTACCATATATATCTGTATCGATTGAAATGCATAATGGTTAAACAGCCTTCACATAAAATAATCAAAATCAGTCCCACAAGTGGTGTTCAGATTCATAGAGGCATAGGTCATGGTGAGTGAAGTGTTGGAGGGTGAGATAATAGGGTAAAATTATGAAGATGGACTGAAAACCCTTGAATTACATTGTCTCAAAAGAACAAAGTTCTTCTCAATAGCCTCAAAAGTGAGATCTGGGAGGCAACAAATAGGAAAACTCATAGAAGAACTTAATTTTAGCAAACAGCAGGGCAAAGCATGTGGTTGAAAGTTGAAACAAAAGGATAATGGTGGTTGCTGCAGTGGTAACTTGATCTGCCAGTGCTGAGCAATGGTAGCGGTTTCGAGGGAAAACTTAAACTAATTTAAGAATGCATGGAAGACTGTCCTTTAGACACAAATTAGTTGCATGAAAAGGCCTAACTTCTTTCATTTGTACAAGGAAGCAAACTAGGCAAACACATCTTGGAACTAATAGGAGTGTGTTGCTATCTGCAATTTTGCTGATGCTTGGGGTATTTGGAACAATTATGTGTCAGGAGTTTCTGTGTGTTACTTGATTAGAAGAAAATGATAATATTTATAAAATCTCGATTATTCTCAGAAAACCTGGCATCTTTCATGATCTTATTCTAGATAATTATTTCACTGAAACAGTGAAATCCTTAACTTCTTATTTCTTCAGAATTAAAGATTTCTTTTTTTTTTTTAAATTTTTTTTTTCAACGTTTATTTATTTTTGGAACAGAGAGAGACAGAGCACGAATGGGGGAGGGGCAGAGAGAGAAGGAGACACAGAATCGGAAACAGGCTCCAGGCTCTGAGCCATCAGCCCAGAGCCCGACGCGGGGCTCGAACTCCCGGACCGCGAGATCGTGACCTGGCTGAAGTCAGACGCTTAACCGACTGCGCCACCCAGGCGCCCCAAGAATTAAAGATTTCTTTCCAGTCTTCCTACAGAGACTTATGATCAGAAAATTTGGAGTTAACTAAGCCATTTTTAGCCATTATTATAACTACAATACATGTAGTGATGCCCAATAGTTCTGATTTAAACACAGACTGCCAACCATACCATTCCCAAGGTGCTCCTTTATCTTTGTTTTGAAAATGTGGTTTTATCTGTTTTTGCTGAAATTAAACAAGGCACAAATGTTCTTTCATCTTGATATCTCATTTGGTTAAGTTGCAAAAAAAAAATACTATATGTGGTGAGTAGAAGTCTTACTTCAAAACTCATCTTCAATCCTCATCTCACTGCCACAGTGGAAATACATTTTTAATTTGAAATCAATTTTTTTTCTCTTAGTGTTACTTCTGGATGCGTAGACTGTGTCATGGGATCAGTAAGGAAGGTAGTAAATCTTGTTTTCTAAGTCAAATTTCCACAATGTAATATTTCTACTAAGATATCCATAATGGTCTCTAGTCATTGGCCATTGATCCACCCAAAATGCTGTAAAGATGCTCTCTATTCATATTTTTTTCTAGCTCTTACAGGATTGTAGGTACCTTGATTACTACCTTGCTCCAACTGGCTGTGTTTGAATCCTTTTGCCCCCTGAACAGTCTAACAAATAGGAAACACCATTTATAAGGATCAGCTTGCTTACACACATTATATAGACAATTCTTTATTAGAGTCTTGCCAGTTTTTATCTCCTGGTTCTATCCAGGCAGTCATGTAAACTGTGTTTTTCTCCAAAATTTTCCAATCCTATAAGAAGTGGTTGCAGACACCCTTTCCTTGGAATCCCATTCATTCTTGCTTTTCCCACTGAATTTCTTGGCCTTCTTAAGCCTAGAAGAGTCTTTTTGAGTCTTGGAAGGAAGCAAGGAAAAATGTATTGCTGCTACTAATTCTGTATCCTGATAAATATTTTTGTCTCTGCTATGGCTCTTTTATATTCCTTTAGGTGACTAGGGTTTAGGAAATTAAAATCCAGGAATGGGCTTCCGTTTTTTATGTGCTCTGTTTTATGGCATATTTTCCTTGAGGCAAACTAGCATGGAATGGCTTGGATGATTTAACAGAAAAAAGACAGCGGAGGTAATAGGAAATCATATTTCAAAAACAATCTTGAGTTACATGTAGTATATATGAATATTAAGAATGGAGAGAAAAAGAAAAGAGGAAAGTGGTTAATAATTCTTGGAATAATTGTAAAAATTAATAGCAGAGAATCCCTAAATAAAACTCAGAACCCTTGAAAAACTGACATGAAACAAGGATAGAAAGAATGTGCTGTGATAAACACTAAGGAGAGCAGAATCACAAAGAGTTTTGTTAAATTAACAAAGAACACTTAGTGACCAAACATTTTTGTTGTTGTTGGTTGCCTATTGTATGTGAGGCACTAGCATAGTGCCTGAGAATCAAAGCATCAGGAAGCCCTATTTCTTTCCCCAAGGAGTTCAAAGACCAATGATAAAGACATTGAAAAACATATAAAATATATAAGTATAAAATACTTATATATGTGTGTATAAGTATCATAAGTATAAAATACAAACTTGAAGGGATTCTCAGAGTGTTGATATACTAGCAATGGGGATGGTGATTGCCTGTGTGTGTTTGTGTGTGTGTGTGTGTGTGTGTGTGTGTGCGCGCGCACACTCATGTATTTGGTGGTTTCTGTGTGGAATGACACCTGCACCTGTGTTGAATTTTAGAAGGCACAAGAAGATAGGTAGATAATAGGGAATGTGTAAATTTACAAGTCCATAGGCTATCTGTATATAAACAAAAATAAGACCATCTTAGAAAACAACTATGTTACTATGAAATTGTCTTTCTCCCATTCTCTCTCTCTTCCCCCCCACTCTCTCTCTCTCATGTGTGTGTACACATAAACACATATATAATAATTAATGTTAGCTGTAGAATGAAATTATTTTGTTTCTTTTTAAAAAAAACTAACCTAAGACATGAGTTGTCAGGGTTCTATGTTTGGATTTACTTTCTTATTGATACTTGGTGATTGCTGAAAATGTAAAAAAAGAGAAATAAACTAGAGTGCTTAAGGAAGGAGAGAATTCAGTCCCCTTCCTCCATTTATTTATTACACTTAGTATGTATTATGAGCTAACATACTTGGAAAGGTAGACAATTTATAGTTCTTGCCCTCAGAGTACTCAGGCTCACAGTGTAATGGTAGAATAGAGAGAGCTAAATTGAAAATTATGTAATATGAATTTATAGACCCATGAATAAAATACTGAGGAAATCTGAGGAGAAAATAGCTATCTCATTGGGACAGTTCTCAAAGTTTTCACTCAGGAGTTTATACTTGAGTTTATACTTTGTATACAAAGACAACAAGTGATCATTCAAAGGAGATGAGAGTGAAGACAATCCTGGCAGAAGAAAAGCACAAGATGTGGAATTTCTGATTTTAGCTAGAATGAAGTAACTAGTACTAAACCAGCCCTACCACGGTGGACAACTATATAAATAAATGGATGAACTACGTGAATCAACTTTCTACTGACATTAGTCGGTAGGCAGAACAAAATTGTTTTACAGGAAAGAAGGAATACTAGCAAGGTGAATCCCAATAAAAGTACTCTAACAGAGGAAACTGATTGTTGATATAGTAATTAAAACTTATTCCAAAACGTTTTTAAATGAAAAGTAGTTTCAATGTTTCCTTTTCTTTGTATTGTTACTGGGGAACCAAGAAGTTGAGTAGATGAATGTGTAACTATGTCTAATTTATTTCATACTACCTGATAAGAACAGTGCTCAATGTATTATACACTCCTGGTCAAGGACTGAATTTAAGAGGGTGTAACAAAGTAGCTGGAGTTAAAACATTAACTTAGTGGAGCTAAGATGATAGGACTAATCTTACAGAGGAGAGGCTCAGTTGGTTAAGGGTCTGACCCTTGATTTCGGCTCAGGTCATGATCTCAGGGTCTGTGAGTTTGAGACCCGGATCGGGGTCTGCACTCTGACCAGCAGGTGCAGAGCTTGCATGGGATTTTCTGTCTCCCTCTCTCTACCCCTCCCCCTCTAAAAAATAAATAAATAAAAAGAAAAAAAAAAGAAGAAGAGTTGGAGGAAGTGTGAAGCCTAACATAACCCCAGGGATATTGAAACTATTTTTCAAGATGGCAGGAATTCATGAAACGCCAAGATATTTTATAATGAAACTATACTTTTTAAAATATGGAAAGCTTAATTCATACGTTCTTTTACAATCTTTTTTTAAATATTTAGGATCATTATTCCTGGTAGATAAAGAAACAGCTAAAGACTTGCATGCATATTCAACAGAATACCTAAGTAACACTGCCTCTTAGAGGCAGAAAAGCCTGTGTTCACTGTGCTACGAGTAATATTTGTGATATAAACTACAGATAGGTTAGTTCATAAATTATGATTTTATATTGACCCTGCCCTCCTAGAGCATCTGTTCTTTTCAGACAAAAAAAGCAAGGAAGCATGTTTACAGCACAGCATGTGAGGAAAGATTTAGTATTTTAGCTTCATCTTGCCCATTGGTAGACTTGAGTAATTTTTATATTACAAGGAAAAATGGAGCCAGAGAGTCTGATATTAAATCCCGAGCAGGGCTCCAAAATGTCAGTTGGATCTTAAGCTAAGCCGTGTTCCTGTGTAAGCTCCATAAAGGGATTGCTGTACCTGTGTATTGATTAGCCACCTGTGGGAGATTGCATTCTGCAGGAAAGATAAACACCTACTTGGGGTCCTATTCATTGAAAGAAGGCACTTATTTAAGTGAGGAAATCTAAAACTATTTTTCTTAATCTTGACATTGGCATTTTTTTCCTAAATTATTTTTTTTTATCCTGTATGATTAACCATAGGAAAATAGAATCTAGCTCACAGTTTTCCTCAATTTTATATCTCCTGCTCTCACTAAATGTGACTATAATGTCCACGAAGACATCTTAACTCCACAAATAATTGACCTCTTCCACTCTCATTACCTTCAACTCAGCTTTCGGTGAGCTGTAAGTCTCTGGGGCAATACTGCTGTGTGTGACAAATACACACAGAAATTCCAATCTGTGACCATTACCTCACACTCTCTCAGCTTGCAATCTGATACTTTTAACTCTCACTAAATATTTCTCTGATTTTTTATTCCTTCATTTGTTGATTCAAGCTATGGAGATCATACCAGTACTATTTGATAGTAACTCCTTAAACACTCAAAGTTGGATGCTGAAAAAATATATACAGTTGGCCAAACTATGTACCTTTAAGGAGCATTATGTAATGGATGCATTTCTCAATTAACCAGATTGTATGAATATTAAGAATGATAAAAAGGGGCTCCTGGGGGGCTCAATCGGTTGAGCGACCGACTCTTGGTTTCAGCTCAGGTCATGATCCCAGGGTCCTGGAATCCAGCCACACATTGGAATCTGTGCTGAGAATGGAGCCTGGTTAAGATTCTCTCTCTTTGGGACACCTTAGTGGTTCAGTTCATTGAGCATCCAACTGGTGGTTTGAGCTCAGGTCATGAACTCCCAGTTGGTGGGTTCGAGCCCCACCATGTCTGCATCTGTGCTGGCAAGTACAGAGCCTACTTGGGATTCTCTCTCTCTCTCTCTCTCTCTTCCTCTCTCTCTCTCTCTCTCTCCCTCCCTGCACCCCTTCGTGCTTTCAGTGTCTCTCTCTCTCTCAAAATAAATAAAACTTAGTTTTTTTTTCCTTAAAAAACGTTTCTCTCTCTCTCTCTCCTCTCTCTCTGTCTGCCCCTCTCTTCCACTCAAGTATGCTCTCTCTCTAAAATAAAAAAAAAAAATCTATTAAAAATGATAAAAGGCTTTATTTGCTGGGTCCTGTGGGAACAAAAAAAGGAAGGAATAGCAACATCTGTCTAGAGGGTTAAGGATTATTTTAAGAGAACGTGGTCTCTGAACTGAGTCTGAGGTAGGTGGGAGGAGCCCAAGGACCCACGCTGTAAAGCGGCACAAAGGCCCGAGATGCCCTGTGGGTTCAGGGATTATGTTGCATCGCGTCTGTAAGTATAAAAGATAAGGTTGGAAATATGCCCTGTGTTCAAATCATAAAGAACTCTGGGTCCCGCGCTAACGATTAGGAACCGTGCCACTTTGCAAGCTTTAGAATTTGGCTTCGGTTACCATTAATCAGAACTGGAGTCAAATTCAAGAAGGAGATCTAAATCTTTTTTCTCACTGCCCTTCCTCTAATCTCTTCCGACCTTCAAGTCCTATTTCAGAAGTGTGAACCACAATACCTGGCTGAATGATGGAATAAAGTTTCAAGTTAGACAACATAATTATGGTGTTGTTAAAACCCATTAATCATAGTCAGTCTACCTCCACCCTCTTGATTATTAAACAATAGAAATATTGAAAGATTGACCTCCCATTCAAATGAAAAGAAAAATGACAGCTTCTCCCAGGAAATCATGTACTGGCATTTATTGTCAGTTAGGGCCATGCGGAAAATAGATATTCCAAGGAAATGTTAATGTCAAAATTTCTATTTAAAACTATGAGCACCATTTATTGGAAAGCATATATTGGTGTATAAACATACACCAATTTATCTTTTGATCCCTCTCTTTATCTCTTTCGCTCACTTTCGTTTCTTACTGTCTTGGCATCCACCTCTCTCACAGAAAGAAACCACCTCACCATTCCTGTATGAATGGTTGTCCTTTATCAACTTAATTTTGGCTTCTGTCCACACAGATGGAGTTTCACGGATTTCATGAATTTGCAGAATGCGCTCCTGTGTCCCATTTGATATTTTTGTTTCATATTTTCCAATAAAAATTCCTCAGAGAGACAACCTGATAGGCTCCTCAGTTAATGAACTCTAATGTTTGCTTCTCCAACTTCTTGTGCAGTATCTGCTTTCTGTGTCTCACCATTATCGACAAGTTTCATTTCAGTGTCAACACGTGTCGTGTTCTCTTGCGACTGTCCCCAACTCCATCCCTACTTTACCTCACCTACTCGGTTCACCTCAGCTCTTAGCTGAGATAAGGTGTTTCAGGAGTTCCCCTGAAACCGGTTTCAAGCTTTTTCAATAGAGAAAATACTTTTTTATCACATGTTGAGAGCCCATTTCAATAACCCTATTTGCCTTACAGTATATCTTCTAAAGTGTAGTATTTGTGAAGTCGGGAGTGGGAATGTTAACTGAGGCACCCCAAGAAAGAACCTACTTTCTTTTGGCATCATATTCCATATTGCAGGATCTGCAATAGAAAATGTGTCTGACTTCATTCTCTTCTCGACAAGGGAGAATGATTTACCTGCCTGGCAAGATCAGAAGGAAGTGTCCATGAGTGATTCTGGTTGCAGAAACGCTATGTTCTCTCCTGCTTGCAGTAAAAGGGACACGGCAGGTTCTGTGCCTACAGATGAAGGTCTGCAGTTGACCAATACTGCTCACGACCAGGGGAATAACTATGTCTAACTTAGGCCCATTTGCCTATAGACCTAGCCATATTACCAAATCACTTTATCAGTTATGCAGGTGGTATTTCAATTTCCATTTTCCTGACTCTTTGTTTCTAATTTCATTCTAAGCTTTAGAGGAAGACATTAAAGTATTTTTTATAAGACCTCTGAGTCTCAAGAGGTAACAGCTAAACAGAATGGTAGTTATTTATTCTCTTTCGATCATTTCAGAAGTATATACATTGTTAAAGTTTTTATTTAAATTCCAATTAGTTAAGATACAGTAGTTTCAGGTTACAATTTTGTGATTCATCACTTACATACCACACTCAGTGCTCATCACAAGTGCCCTCCTTAATCCCCGTCACCTATTTAATACATCTCCCTACCCACCTCACTTCTGGTAACTTATCAATTTATTCTCTATAGTTAAGAGTCTGCTTCTTGTAATTTCCTCTCTCTTTTTTCCTCCAGGATTCTTTGTTTCTTAAATTTCATATAGCCTTTGTGTCTTTCTGACTGACTTATTTCACTTGGCATAATACTATCTAGCTCCACCCACATCATTGCAAATGGCAAGATTTAATACTTTTTTGTGGCTGAGTAATTTATGTATATATATGAATCTATATACACATAGGATAATAGGGTAGTTATATTTTTAACTTTCTGAAGAACTTCCATACTGTTTTCCAGAGTGGCCGCAACAATTACATTCCCACTAATAGTCTAAGAGTGTTTCCCTTTCTCTGTATCCTTTCCAACACCTGTTGTTTCTTGTGTTGTTGATTTAAGCCTTTCTGACTGGTGTGAGGTGATATCTCATTGTAGTTTTGATTTGTATTTCCCTGATGATGAGTGATGTTGAGCATCTTTTCATATATCTGTTGGCTGTCTGTATGTCTTCTTTGGAAAAATGTCTATTCATGTCTTTTGCTCATTTTTTAACTGGATTTTGATGTTGTTGTTGTTGTTGTTGTTGTTGTTGTTGTTTGGGTGTTGAGTTTTATAAGTTCTTTGTACATTTTGGATAGTAAACTTTATTAGATATTTATTTGCAAATATCTTCTCCCAATCTGTAGGTTGTCCTTTAGTTTTGTTGATTGTTTTCTTCACTGTGAAGAAGCTTTTTATTTTGGTGAAGTCCCAATAGTTTATTTTTGCTTTTGTTTCCCTTGCCTCAAGAAACATATCTAGTAATAAGTTGCAATGGCCAATGTCAAAGAGGTTCCAGCCTATGTTCTAGGATTTTAATGGTTTCTGGTCCATATTTATGTCTTTAATCCATTTTGAACTTATTTTTGTGTATGGTGTAAGAAAGTGGTCCAATTTCACTCTTTTGCATGTTTTTGTCCAGTTTTCCCAACACCATTTGTTGAAGAGACTGTCTTTTTTCCATTGGATATTTCCAAGCAGGAATATATTTTGAATATTTAATACATGTGTATTTGTGGGTAGGTATTCTTATATTTATAAAGATATTTTGTCTTTAAAATATATAGATAATTTAAACTTTTATACTATATAAACTCAATTTGTAACTGATTATATTACTGCCCAGACTCCTTTGGTGGTGCAGGGAAGGGAGTATATTATGAGAACAAAACAACTCAACAATGAAAATCTGTATATTTTGAAAAGGAAATAGTCACAGATAAACTGGTAAAATGAATGCTTCTATTTTCCCAATGATCCTTTTTACATGGCTTCACATAATAAAAATGTTTCCCTGTTTTATGAAAAATAAAATAGTTGTGAACTTTTTAAGCAAACTGAGAAGTGGTCTTCTTCTTGCTGGGTTAAAATGGACTTCTTTATTTGGAGGGAGAGTGGTGAACTACGTTCTTGTTCTTGTTGGGTCAGCCAGAGGAGTGACTGGCAGGCACAGCCAGTGCCTGAATGCAGGGATCTCCCTGAATGCAGGGATTGGTGCAGGAGTGAGTTTATGACCTACATAGAGTCAAGTTCCCTTTTCAGGTATTATAAGGCTGCTAGAGAAAATAAGAACCTATTACTGAGGTCACGGACCTTAAACATTATAAAAGCCTAGGGCTCTCTAGGTTCACTGCTAAGGAAGAATGCATATTTAGAAGAAATGGAAACAAGTAGGCAATTTACCCAAGGGATACAGGAGTGCTGATGCATAGGGGCACTTGTATTCCAATGTTTATAACAGCACTTTCAACAATAGCCAAATTATGGAAAGAGCCTAAATGTCCATCAACTGACAAATGGATAAAGAAGATGCGGTTTATATATACAATGGAATACTATGTGGCAATGAGAAAGAATGAAATCTGGCCATTTGTAGCAACGTGGATGGAACTGGAGAGTGTTAGTTATGCTAAGTGAAATAAGTCAGGAAGAGAAAGACAGATACCATATGTTTTCACTGTTACATGGATCCTGAGAAACTCAACTGAAGACCAGGAGGGAGGGGAAGGGGGAAAAATTACAGAGAGGGAAGGAGGCAAACCATAAGAGACTCTTAAATACTGAGAACAAACTGAGGGTTGATGTTGGGGGGGGGAGGGAAAGAGGGTGATGGGCATTGAGGAGGGCTTCTGTTGGGATGAGCATTGGGTGTTGTATGGAAATGAACTGACAATAAGTTTCATATTAAAAAAAAGCCAAGGGGAAAAAAAAGAAACAGAAGCCTAAAGACATTGTTTCACATCCTAAAATCCGCATTGCATAAGGCCACCTCTACTCCATTTATTCTATATTATGAGCAAATGCATTTATTTTTCCCCTTAAGCTGCTTAGAAAGGGCCTTCAGATACCTCTACAAAGAGTCCTGCCTCACACATAATAATAAACACATAACACATGACAGTAAAGATTATTAAAGTGTAAAAATCATGAAATAAAAAAATTACGTAGGAAGAGTAGAAAGTGATAGAGGGGTTAATGAAATATTATATTTGCTTCAACATTTTTTCCACTAAAATGCTATATATTTTTAGGATGCAACAAGGAATACTTGATGAATATTGGCATGATATAATGCATATATTAATCTTATTTTATTGACTTTTTTTCTTGAGATAACCCCAATACACAGTTGCAGAAAAAGATTCTAGTATTGCATTGAAGTTTTCCAGAAAAGACAACTTTGACATGAGTAACATGTCCCAAACTTGCAGTGAGGGAGTTGACAGACATATGACAAATGTGTGCCACACATGGTGTGAGGGAACAATTATGGATTTTGCAATCATATGAAGCCACTGCTACCTGTATAGATGAAATTGTGTCTATGTAATTATTACAAAATGTTTTAGTTATCCCAACAACTTTACCTGGCAGTGATTTTTACCCCTTTTTCAAAGATGAGATTCATAACAATACTGAGATTCATAACAATAAAACAACAAACTGAACAAACTGAGATTCATAACAATAAAATAGTTAACACCTCAGAACTAGAAGACTTGAGAGTAAATACTCCAATTCAGATTTGTCAGGCATAGTGCTCAAACTGGTTTTCAAGTCTTTGCTTTTTTACGGTATACTTGTTTATTGACCAACACCCCAAGGGGAAAATGTGGCATTCGGATATTGCTAAAGATATAGAAAAGGAGAATCAAATGGAATGTGCTACGAAGAAGTCTTGATTGAAACAATCAACACTGCAGTTGACCAAAGAAAGAGGCATTATTGTTTTTCAAATCTAAAACAGTAATAGTGAGAGCTCCCGAAGAAAACTTTGTCTACTTAACAGTTTTATGCAAGTTTTCTGTCTTGCTGTGAACTGGACAGCACCATAAATAAATATTATCAGGACAATTTCAGAATAAAAAAAAAAACCACATATTTCATTTTAAAAGAAACTGTTAAGGTTATTTCTTTGTTTTCATCATTTTTATTCAGTCTCAACATTTATTCTTTTCATAAAAATACAACAAAGATATTTTTGTAAATTAAAAGCATTTAATAGATTTTGTCTTATTGTGTATTACTCTAAATTTCCATACAAAATTATCAAAAACTTTTCTCCCTTAATCTGTAACACAATGCAGTATGACAGATCATATTTTACCATCATATACCTAAATTTCTTAGGAGGTTCATCATAACTTCTATACCATAGGGACCGATGCATAGATTTATGAGTTGTTCAAATTTTACGTATCTTTAAAACGAAAATACTATGTTGCCTACATAACGCCAAAAAAATATTTTAGTCCTCAAACCATTCTATAAAATACTGTCCTCCCAAAAAATCAAGGGCAAAGAAAGATGAAATAATATATGTCAAGATATTTTTATTTATAAGGATGAATAATAGTTTAAAACTTCAAATCAGGCATGATAATATTAATGTAGCACTAAAATCCATTAATCAAAATCAACATGTTTTGTGGGTAAACAAAGAAACCATGGCATTAGTTGCTACTTCATTAGTTATCATGTAGAAATAAACATGCCTATAAGAATTAAGAATGAAAATTTGGAGCAGATTTCTGTGGTGCAACGTTTTACAGTGATGAATAGATAAACTCATTTAAAGGTTCTTCTATTTAAAACCCTAGTGTGGCTCTTATTGTTAATTGTATTAAGACATGGCTTTCTTGCTAACTTCTCATAACCATTTTATGGGCATATTTTCTGAAGAGCAGAAACATGTTGCGATACAAAAACTCTTGGTTGAGAATTTATGGCCTTTAGAAATTGGTCTCAGTTGAGCCATAAATAATTATCACATTAGGTATATCTTGCACAATAATTTTCCTCTGTTTTTGTTTCCTAGGTGGTAAAATAAGTTACAAGAACATGTAGAGCAATATATCTTTATGGAATTTTCTGACTCTGAGATACGTGATCACTTTCCTGGAATAATCAAGGATGAATTGTAGATCTTCATAATAGTGGGATAATCATTTTTATGCCTTTATTAAAAGAATGCCATTAATTTTCATGTTTTCTATCATAAAATCACCCATTTGAAAAGAGATCCCAAGTATCTGTATGGAGGACCACCGATGAATGCTCTCTGCATGGTGATTATTGAACAAGGTTGTGCTTGGAGTGTGACTTCCCGGGAACATCACCTTTCCTTCTTGTTTTTCAGTCTAGCTTTTGTTGAAAACTTTACAACTGTTTCTTTTACAGATGACTGAAGGATCCCATTAAAGTTAAAATAAAAGCATTTATCCCTATTGCACTCATTGGTTCAGATCAGCACCAGCTGGAATTTTCATGGTCTGTGGTTCTACAAACCAACATATTGAGGTCACTTT
Organism: Lynx canadensis; assembly: GCF_007474595.2. NCBI lineage: Eukaryota > Metazoa > Chordata > Mammalia > Carnivora > Felidae > Lynx > Lynx canadensis. The sequence goes on from NC_044306.2 coordinate 179,973,283, forward strand.
TGTTTTTTTGTTTGTTTGTTTGTTTTCTGTCAGTTGCAAATGATGGAAAATGTCAGTTCATGATGAGCAACAACTCCAAAAAGTGTGATGGCCAACTAATTTAAGCTGACACGTGGGGCTACTGTTCACTTTAATGGTTTTGTACATTCCCAGATGTAACGTGTCTTCAGAAAAAGCCAAAGGTGCCATCTTTTAACCTTTATTTGTGAGAATACTTTACCTCAAGGCCTTAAGAGGTTTTTACAGATTTAACTGTTTGCAAAAATCTCAAAATTTACTTTATATTCTAGTGCTTTTACACTTGATTTTAACCAGAATTTTATTTTTTTGAAAATATGAAATCCTCCACATTCTATTTTCAATGCCCACTTTTGGCTTCTAAATTGCAGCATAGATATAAAAGCTAGAGGGGTACCTGGATGGCTCAGTCGGTTAAGGATCCGACTTCACTCAGATCATGACCTCACAGTTCATGGGTTTGAGGCCTGCGTTGGGCTCAGTGCTGACAGCTCAGAGCCTGGACCCTGCTTCAGATTCTGTGTCTCCCTCTCTCTCTCTGCCCTTCCCCTGATTATTCTCTCTCTCTCTTTCTCTCAAAGATAAATAAACATTGAAAAACAAAAACAAACAAAAAAATAAATGAAAGTTAGGAATGAAATTTAGAGAATTACCTTAAATAGTTTACTAACACAAAAGAGACATACCAGAACTTGATCATAATTGCCTTTCACCTCTTAATAATTGGTATTTAATTTGATGAAAGTCCAATTTCAAAGTAATGTTGATGATAATGACCGATTTTCATTATAGTAAAATAAATTATGTGATGGGCTGAAAGTAAAGTCTGTTTCAGTACGTATTTAATCATTCACTGATAATATTTTGCCTTTTCTAATTTTTGAAATGGAGTTTTCCTTCATTGAATTCTATGAGGGAAATATCAGTAAAAATTAATATATCACCTTAAGAAAAATGTAGAGAGATATCATGGCAGCAGAACAACAACAGCAACACATACATAAAGAAAACCCCAAAATAGAGACTACTCATCATACAACTGAGAATGTAAGACAGTAGTATTTTCTTCTGCAAAATGGTATTGTTTTACATGTGTATAGAGACATTTTTTCAGAAGTTTAAATTATAAATAATAATCAAACGAACAACAGAAATAAAAAGCATACTCTGCATAGTTTACCCAACTCCCACAGGTTCAATGGACTATGATAAATGATGGTTGGGAGAAAAACCTGTTTTCCATGCCATGCTTATCCGAAACTTCAATAGCTCATTTAGCACTTTCATGGTGAAGGCAGTAAACCTTAAGTAGATGTAGAAAAATAAGGAGAGAGAGGAGATAAAGATAGAGAACAGAGAAATTTATATGGAGAAACGAGATTGACTAAGAGAGTAGGGTTCTATGCAAAATCTAATCTGTGTTTCCTGTTTTCATCAGTGTCCCTTGTTCCTTGCCTTTGTGTGTGTGTGTGTGTGTGTGTGTGTGTGTGTGTGTATGTTTCTAAGTACCACTATTTCTATTTTCTTTCTGGGCCTATTTCAGCAGATTCTTTTGCAAAATTGAATCTGTGTTTCTTGTCTTCGTGTCCCTTGTTGCTTGTTTGTGCGTGTGTGCGTGTGTGTGTGTGTGTTTCTAAATACCATCATTCCTATTTTCTTTCTAGGTCTATTTTCGAACACTCTTACCCCAGGTGTCCTCCATCAAAGACTGTCACATTTGAGCATGCTCTCAGTCAGGTTGTGTTTGGAAGCCAGATTCGACGAGCTTCTCCTTATGGCCTTATAATTGCCTACAGGAGAGCAATCAAACATATCAGCTAGAACAATCGCCTGTATCAGTTGGAAACCTTTCTTTAAATGAGTACGTCAGTCTAACACATTTATTTGGACAGTTATTTCTGTGAGAAAGAAATCATGTGTCCATCCCAAGGTTTCTTGAAGAGCGGGATACATGGTTTTACAACTACAATATGTGAAGTACTCAGAAGGTGTGCCTTGTTCTTTTTATGCTGCTAAGTGAAATGATGTGAAAATCAATATTTGGGGAACTCTTTGAAGAAAATCTTCAAATCCCAGCCTGTCAAATATTGTTTAGCATTTTTGGAGCCTTTCTTCCTTCATAATAAACTGAGAAAGAGAACTACTTTGTGCTTACTAAATATATTTTCTTCTTTTCTTAAAAAAAATCGAAATGCACAGATGACCACAAGTAACTCCAGGCCACTACTTTGACCCAATTCCCCCTTTGTAAATTCAACAACAATAGCAATTATAGTCCGTGAAACAAAAAGACCACATAACACAAACAGACTACATGATTAGTGTGAAATGTGGCTTTTGATTTTGATAAAAATCAGGATTTTCATGAAAACAGAATTGGCAGGGTACCTGGGTGGCTCAGTGATTAAGCGCCCTACTCCTGATTTCAGCTCAGGTCATGATTTCATGGTTGGTGAGATGGAACCCCACCCCTGTCGGCCTCTGCACTGACAGCGTGGAGCCTGCTTGAGATTCTCTCTCTCCCTCTCTTTTTGCCCTTCTCCTGCATTCTCTGTCTCTCTCTCTTTCTCTCTCTCTCCCTCTCAAAAATAAATAAATATTAAAAGAAAGAACTGGGAATTTAATAGCAGCACTAAGAACTCTTTTGATATTTAAACACATACACATAATAGGACAATGAAGAAACCTTATCATTTCAACCTTCTCTGTGATTTTGATATACCCTAAAAATACGTGCAGAAAAGGAAGAGTTTAAAGGATGAAATTACAACACTATATCCTTTGACATGAAATGCATCTCACCTAAGAAAGTATACTGCCTTCAAGTCATGAAACTACTAAGTAATATTCTTTGGACACTTCTCAAACTGTGTTTTAAACAATAAGCTGGGGGCACCTGGGTGGCTCTAAGTTAAATGTGTGACTCTTGGTTTCGGCTCAGGTCTTGATTTCAAGTTTCAAGAGTTCAAGCCCTGCATAAGGCTCTGTGCTAACAGCATAGAGCCTGCTTGGGATACTTTCTCTTCCTCTCCCTCTGCTCCTTGCTTTCTCTCTCCTTCAAAATAAATAAATAAACTTTAAAAAATAAAAACAAATAAATAATCAGCTGGGATTACCCTTATCAAACTAATCTCTTGGTTTCAAACACTTAGTTTTCCAAAATTGGCAGTCCATAAGAATACTGCCACTGTCTTATTCATCTACAAATCTTTACATATTTCTGAAGATATAAAAGATATTCATCAGTCCTTCTTTAACGAATCAAATAAAACTATAATCATACATGAACACACACGACCTCATACAAGATATAATTAATCTTGGGTGCTTCCCTAGATGCATATGTATAGCAACTCATCAGGAGATACACTAGGGAACAGGAGAAATTTTATATGCACCGTTGATAAACATTTTTAAAGAGAACTCCTAATATCTCCTCTTTGACTGAATTTGCCATTTGGTGCTGAACCGAGTGTATGCTCATTTGATGAATAGATTAAACTAAGCAATCAGTAAGTTGTGAAGAGTATTGAGTATTCTTCCTGACTTTTTAAATATCAATGAGGCAGAAGAGAGGAGTGGCTGGATACACGTTCAGTGTTCTAGCTAAAGCGAAATTAAGCATTTATGTTGCATGAACAGTGCATACTTCTTCCTATTCAAGTAAGATAACTGTATTATAAACTCTATTTATTTTGCTAATGCAATTTGGAGAAATAAAGAGAAAATAAGGTGGAGAAACTTTTTTTATTCTCACTTATTGCAAAAAAATGTCTCATGTAAAATCATTTGCAAAAGAATGGTCATTTAGGGGAATTGAACTAAGAGACTTATTTTAGCTATCTTTTTATGCACACAGAAATAAATATTTTTTCTAGCATATAGTGCATAGTAGATGTGAGATGAGTATTTATTAAATTGTGCTGAAATCACAATTTCTTCTCCTCATTTTGTCTTTATTTCCCTAAAGTTATAATAAGGTTCAGAAACATATGTAACTAGAATATCAATTTAATTTGGTTCAATGCTGCACACATTTAAAAAGAATTCCAACCCATGGTTCATTGGTTAGATAATTCCTATTCTTTTCTTGAAAATGTTAATATATAGCCTCAAAGGTGAAATGCTTGAAGATAAGAATAAGTATGTACCATGAGTCTGGACAATAGAATCTAAGTGGAACTCTACTGTGGGTATGCTAGGAAAGTTTTAGCCTCCCTAGTAAATTAAAGAGACAGATTCCTGCTTTCTTCATGCCTTGAACATACATTAATACCAGGATGTGTGGCAAACATATGACTGATATGACCAAGAGAATGCAGGGACGTTGAACCAATATAAGGAACTGCCTACTTCCCATTTGTTAATTAAGCAGGCTGTATATACATTGCTGTGATATTCTCAAGCATTAAGTCTATTTGTCACTATTTAGTTTATTGATCCATTTTCATATATGTTTAATAAGTTCAGATCTTAGTAAAAATGAGAAAATAAAGGGGTACCTGAGTGGCTCAGTCATTTGAGTGGCCAACTCTTGATTTTGGCCCAGGTCATGATCTTGTGGTTTCTGAGATCAAACCTTGTGTAGGGCTCTGTGCTGACAGTGTGGAGCCTGCTTGGGATTCTCTCTCCCTCTCTGCCCCTCTCCTTCTCACCCTCTCTTGGTCTCTCTCCCTCAAAATAAATAGGTAAATATTTTTTTTTAAATGGGAAAATGAAGAGTATGGTTAGGTTATTCATTTTTCCCCAGAAATATTATTTATTAAGTGCCTCTTTTCATTTCAAGCATATCCTTGGCCTGACATGGATGAGAAAAAAATGAGCACAATAAAACACTGTTATCCCCATAATGTACAAATATTTACAAATACAGGCATACATTATTTAACAAGATAAAAACTTTAAATGCCAAATAGTATAAAAATTATATATAATTTGCTCTAACAAAAGAACAATAAACCTAAAAATCAATCCAAATCAATGGCTTTAAAAATATAATAATTTGAAAATATTTTAACAATCACCTAAACATTATTTAAGTTGTAAATTCTGGACATTAATGAAAATTAAAATATTACATATTAAAATCGATGTTACATTGGCCAAAGGTCTACTCAAATAAAACTTATAGCTTTAAATATATTATTATAAAGCCAAAATCAGTAGAATTAATGTTGGAAATAATTAAATTAAAAGATAGTAAACCTCAACTTATTAAGTAGGATACTGGGAAAAAAATGAACCTAAGTGCATAAAATATATAAATTAGGAAAAAATCTGAAAATAAAAACCTTTTTTATCAGCTCTAAAAGAAGCTCCCCAAATTCCTCTTTCTTAAAAAACATATAGATGTATGCTTTCTTTTTAAGAAGAAAATTATCCAATCATCACAAAACGATAAGAAAATAATAATGTCATAATCTATATATATATATAAAACTTTATATATATAAACTTTATATATAAATATAAATATATATAACTATATTTATATAACTATAACTATATTTATATAACTATAGCTATATTTATAGCTATAGTTATATAAATATAACTATATTTATATAACTATATTTATATAACTATATTTATATAACTATATTTATATAAGTATATATATTTATAACTATAAATAACTATATAACTAACTATATTTATATAACTATATTTATATAACTATAGCTATAAATATAGCTATAGTTATATAAATATAGTTATAGTTATAGAAATATATAGTTATATATAGTTATATATAATATATTATATATTATATTTATATAAATATATAAATATAAATATAGCTATATTTATATAAATATAACTATAGTTATATAAATATATATAGTTATATATAGTTATATTTATATATATAAAGTTTATATATACAAAGTTTCATATATATATAGGTTATGACATTTCACTATTTCACTATTTATATTTATATGAATATAGTTATATTTATATAAATTTAGTTACATTTATATAAATATAGTTTTATTTTTATATACAGTTATATTTATATAAATATAGTTATATTTATATATATAAATAGTATATAATAGTAGTATATAATAGTATATAAAATATACTATATATATAAATAGTATATATATAGTATAGTATATATATAGTATATATAGTATAGTATAGTATATATATAACTATATTTATATAAATATATAAATAGTTATATTTATATATATAATTATATATATTTACATAACTTTAGTCCATGTGTTAGACTTTCCTGAGTGTGGCCATCCAGAACTTCTTGGGTAATGAAGATAAGAAGATGAAAGGAAGGAAGGAAAGAAGAAGGATGGAAGGAAGGAAGGGTAGGAAGGAGTGAGGGAGGAAAGGAGGAGGGAAGGACGGGATGGAGGGAGGGAGAGAGGAAGAGAAGGAGAAAAGGAGGAAGAAAGGAAACAGAGAAGAGAGAAGAGAGGAGGAAAATGTATAAGCAAACAAAAACTTTTAGAAGCGGAAGGACTGATTTATTGGTTTCTTTGTTTTAATAATTGTTTTGACATGAAGTAACAGGACAGTTTCAGGTTTTATATGTCTTCTGAAAAAAATAATTGGTTAGCTCATTGTTTATTTAAAAATAACCAAGATAAGGCTTAGGCCAGAGCATGGGGCCACTCCTGGTTCTGAATAGGTCTGAAACAGGAACTGTAGAACAATAAGTAAAAGCTGAGATATTGTGGTTTCATTTTGGTTGTAGTGCGTGTAAGATTTACAGTAAAACTGAACAGAAGAGATTTCTCAGGGCACCTGGCCAGCTCAGTCAGTAGAACATATGACTCGATCTCAGGGTTGTAAATTCAAGTCCCACACTGGATGTAGAGATTACTTAAAAAAAAGGAGAGAGAGAGATTTTTCATATGCCTCATACGTTCACACATGCATAGCCTCCCACATTATCAACATACCCCACCAGAGTGGGTATAACTGTAACAGTTGATGAACATACAATGGCGCATTACAATCATCCAAAGTTCATTGTTTATAATAAAGTTCACTCTTGGTCTTTTACATTCTATAGGTTTGGATAAATGCATAATGAGGTGTTGCTGTCATTACAGTATCATAGAAAATATTTTCATTGTTCGAAAAATCCTCTATGCTCAATCTATTCGTGTCCCCTCACCAAATAAAACCCGGGGCAACCACTGATTGTTTACTTTTTACTGTCTCCATAATTTTGTCTTTTATAGAAAGTCATGTAGTTGGAAACTTACAGTGTGCAGACTTTTCAGATTGCCTTTTTTTTCTTACTAATACGCGTTTAAAGTTCATCCATGTTATTTCATGGCTTGAAAAGCTCATTTCCATTTAGCTTTAAGTAATATCCATCTGAATATGAACAGTTTTTAAATATATTCACCTATTAAAGGCATCTTACTTACTTCCAAGTGTTAGCAATTAGTCGTAAAGCAACTATAAACATTCATGTGCAGGTTTTTGTGTGTACAGAAGTCTTCAATTTGGAGGCTGAACGCCACGGAGCACAAGGGCTACATCTTATGGTAAGAGTATGTTTGGTTTTGTGAGAAACAGCCATTAAAAAAACAAATAAACAAAAACAAAAACAAAACAAACAAACAAACAAACAGAAACACTGTTTTCCAAAGTGGTTATAGCATTTTGTATTTCTACTAGGGATGCATGGGGATTCCTGTTCCACATTCTCACCAGCACTTGGTGTTGATGGTGTCTCAGATTTTGTCCATCCCACTAAGTGTATGGTGTATGAACAACATTGCCGTTTTAATTTTCATTTCCCCTTATGACATGAGGTTTTGGACACCTTTTTAAAAGCTTACCTGTCATCTAAATATCTTCTTTGGTGCAATATCTGTGGACAGCTTAGTCCCATTTTTGTTTTAAATCCACGTTGCTAGTTTTCTAATGCTGAGTTTTAAAAGTTTCCTGTGTATTTCAAATAACAGTCCTTTAACAGAAGTGTCTTTTGAAAATATTTTCACCCAGTCTGTGGTTTGTCTTCTCATTCTCATTCTCTTGTTATTGCCTCTCACAGAGTAGAGGTTTTTAATTTTACTTAATTTTAGCTTTTCAATTGTTTCATATATTATTATGCCTTTGGTGCCATATCTAAAAAGTCTTATATACAAAATCATCACTTAGGTTTTCCTCTATCTCCTAGGCATTGTATAGTTTTGTGTTTTACAAATAGGTCTGCAGTCAATTTTGAGTTAATTTGTGAAGGGCATACAACCCGGGTCTTTTATTCCTTTGCACACAGATATTCAGCTGCTCCAGCACCATTTGTTGGAAGACTATCTTTGCTTCATTATATTACCTTTATTCTTCTGTCAAAGATTGCTTGGATGTATTTATGTAGGCCTTTTTCTAGTCCCTCCATTCTGCTCCATTCATCAGTTTCCTGCTCTTTTACTGAAATCACACTGTCTTGATTAGTGTAGGTTCTAGTAAGTCTTGAAGTTGGGTTGCATCTGTGCCCCAAATGTGTTCTCCTTCAATATGGTGCTGTCTATTTATTCTGAGCCTTTTCAGTTTCAGCAAAACTTTTATTTATTTATTTATTTATTTATTTATTTATTTATTTTTAAGTTTTTAAAATGTTTATTTATTTTTGAGAGAGATAGACAGAGAGCAGGGTAGGAGCAGAGAGAGAGACACACACAGACTCTGAAGCAGACTCCAGGCTCTGAGCTGTCAGCACAGAGCCCGACGTGGGGCTGGAACTCGCGAGACGGGAGATCATGACCTGAGTCGAAGTCGGACACTTAACTGACTGAGCCACCCAGGCGCCCCTCAGCAAAAACTTTAGAATCAGTTTATCAACACCCACATAACTTGCTGGGATTTTGATTGGGAGTACATTTAACCTATAGATCAAGTTGGAAAAAACTGACATCTTGACAATATTGAATCTTCCAATGTATGAACAGGGACTCTCTATGTAATTAGTTCTTTTGTGGTTTTGTTTATCAGAGTTTTACAGTTTTTCTCACATAGATCTTGTACATATTTAATTAGATTTATTCCTTGCTATTTCATTTTAGGGATAACAAATGTAAATGGTATTGTGTTTTTAATTTCAATTTTTACTTTGTTCATTGCTGGTATATAAAAAAGTGGTTGACTTCTATATATTAACCTGGTATCCTGACACTTTGCTATAGTCACTTATTAGTTACAGGATTTTTTCTGTTGATTCCTTTGGATTTTCTACATAGACAATAATATCATATGTGGGCAAAACATTTTTTTATTCATTGTTCCAAATCTTATACCATATATTTCCTTTTTTATTGAAACACATTTGACATATAACATTGTGTAAATTCAAGGTGTAAAATATATCCATTTCATATATTTATATATTGTAATATTATTGCTACTACTGTGTCACATAATTACCAGGGGTTTTATGTCCCTTTGTGTGTGTGTGTGTGTGTGTGTGTGTGCGCGCGCGCGCGTTGGGAAAAAAATTAAAATCTGGTCTCTTAACAAATTTGATTATTGTAATACAATATTGTGGTCTATATTCTATATTCTTTATTTATTAAATTAGCTAGAACTTCAAGTATGACGTTGAAAGGGAATAGTGAAAGGAAACATTTCTACCTTGTATCTGATCTTAATGGGAATGTTTCACGTAAACAGGAAGTATGACCTTAACTGTATGTTTTGTAGACATTCTTTATCGAGTTGAGGAAATATCCCTCTATTTTTATTTTACTGGGATTTTTTTAAAATCGTGAATGGATGTTGGATTTTGTATTCTCATTATGCATACGTTACATCTTTTATAATTGTCCCAAATTCTTAGAAATTTTGTTCCGTTTTCTTCAGTTTTTGCTTTCTACCTTTTTGTTTTTCAAATATCTATTTATATACCCTCAAGCTCAGATATTTGTTGTTCATCTATATCCAGTCTACTAATAAGCCTATCAAAGACCTTCTTCATTTCTGTTCATTTGTTACAGTGTCATTGATGTTGTTTTGTTTTGTCGCTACCATTTCTTCTGGTTCTTTCGGAGTATTTCCATCTCTCTGCTTACATTGTTCCTCTGCTTTGGCATGCAGTCTACTTTATATATTACAGCCATTACCACACTAATCATAGTTGTTTTATCTTCCCCATATGATAATTCCAACATCCCTGCCTTGTCTATTTCTGAAGGTTTGTCTCTAAAAAATGTATGCTTTTGCCTTTTGTTATGCCTTGTAATTCTTTCTTAATAGTTGGACATGATGTACTGGGTAAAAGGAATTGCTATAAATAGGCCTTAGTAATGTGGTGATGAGGTGTGTGTAGTGGGGAGGAAATGTTCTACAGCCCTGTAATTAAGTCTCACTCTTTTAGTGAGCTTATGCTTCAGAACTATGAAGTTGAAAAGTTTTTCTGTTTTTGTCTTTTCTTCTCTTGGAGACAGGATGACTAGACTGGGCTGGAGTTGTTTTTTTTGTTTTTTTGTTTTTTCCTTTGCCCAAATAATTTAAGGTCTAAGAATATTCCAGCAGGTTAGACCTTGGTTAACTATATTCTCCTGAGGGCAGACCTTGTTAAAGAAAACAGAGTGCTCTGGTATATTCTTAAATGTCCCTTTTTCTGTTCCCCTGCCAGAAAATAAAGGGATTTTTCTCCAATATATACTGTGGGAACCTGCACAAGTTCCTGAAGATAAATTTCACAATACTGTGGGGGCCTCCCCATGAGTGGGTTCCCCTGGAGTTTTTAACTGTCAAACTCATCTGCACTGAGCTTCCAGTAACTTGTCAATTACAGCTCAGGTTTTCCCTCCCAGGAAGTGATTCCTGGGTTGGTTTTTGCTCTGCCCTGGTAAACTCTGACTCCCTATATTCACCTGGTTGTCTCTTTGATCTTGGGTTTGACAGTTTGCCTGGTGTCCTCCCTTCTCTTCAAGATCCAAGAAGAGTTGTTAATTTTCAGTCTGTTCATCTTTTTACTTTTTGTTCAGACAGAGTTGCAACTTCCCAACTTTAAAAATGCTGACATTCAAATATACTCATGTTGATCAATAACTTATTACATTTAATGACAAAACTGTGTTTTTCAGGAAAGTTTTGTTATGATCTTATCAAAGAAATGGATTGTCATTTACAGAGTTTAATGATGCCCTTTCTTTTTTTTTTTTTTTCTATTTTTTTAAGATTCTTGAATAACAACCTCTACCCATTAGGCTGCCTATAAAATGTAATGGTTAACTATTAATTTCGGGCACATTTTCTGGAAGAATTGTATCAAAATGAATGAAAACTAGGCACTACAATATAACAACGTGGAAAATTTTTGTTCTTTCTGGTTCTCACTTTAGTAGGAAAGCTTTGCCAATTGATGGTTGTATACTACAAAAGACTAAAGCAATATGGGTATTTCCCATCAAAGAGTTAGATTAATTCAGAGAGTACTGTCCAGAGGAAATACAAACCCTGAGCTCTAAACACTTTTCATTATTAAATACCCCCATGACATCACTGGTGCAAGTGGAGTTGTTAAACTATTGTCATATGTAATTTCTAGTTTATATAATAATGGAAATCCCACCCAGATTCTTCTTGTACTTTCAATTGATATTTTTAGACTTCCTGTTGTAAATTAGTATAAAGACCTTGTACTTTGTATTATGTTGTATACTGTTAATTTACAAAGTTTCCATTTCACAGTGAAGGATTTTGCTTTGCAAGATTGTCCAATGTTATGCCTCCATGAAATTAAATTGATTAAGCTCTCAGAAATCTCTGGAATATTAGCATGAAGTCATTTGTAACCAATAGATTATAAATACATGCAGTATTCCTTTAATTTTTAAAATGTTATTTTTAAAAGAAATTTATATTAAAACATTGTTTCTGAAAGAAAGTCCCCATCACTTATTCTTATATTTTTTTGGTGCGGGGAGGAGCAGTATTTACCGTATTTTTTGCTTACATTAGAGACCTTTGAGAGACCTGAGTATTTATACAATGCCTGTCATGGGAATGCTGAACTTATTCATTATATCGATTACATCTCATTGTATACCCACTCACCCAAAATTTGTTGCCATGAAATGACAACGATGTTATAGTTTGCTATTCTGTGGCTTGGAAAATGGGTCCGGGCTCAGCATTTTGTTGAGCTGAGCTAAGTTTGATGATTTCTCCTGGGCTCATGCACGGAGCTGCAATAAACTCTAGATCACCTACAAGTCGAGCCTATGACCGTGCAACAAGCTATCCTATTCTTCACATGATTATCTCGGAATGCAAAGAGTTTGAACAGAGACATGCAAAGCTTTGGCACTTACCTTTAGAACTGATACAACAGAAATTCCACCACACAGCTATTGGCCAAAGCTGAATACAGGGCCTACTTAATTTCCAGGGGAGGATAAATAGACTCCAGGAGCAAACTACAAAGAATTGTAATCATGTTTGCAATTTACTACAATCACTTTCCTCTCTGGTTCAAAGCACATGCTGGAGGTTTTGACCAGAGAAAAAGCTTATTTAAGAGAAGATATTTGAGAATTTCAATATTTTATTGTTTTTTGAAGAAGTTTATGAAAAACAGAAAAAGTTATGAAAAATTTCCTCATGATTTATGAAAACCATGGTGTATTGATGAGATTTGTTTTTTATATGTTGTGAAAGGGGTTTTGATTTTTCTAGGAGAGTCAATCCTAGGCTTACAAGGACTTTCAGTTTCCAGAACGGAAGGAGCAGAATCATCATAGCCCAGCATGTTGTGTCAGCAGATCCCAGCAGCTACACATAAGCTGAACAAAGACGTAGAGCAAACTCTGCTCTGCAGATGAATGGGGAATAGTGAGGAGCTTTCTGTGTGTGTGTGTGTGTGTGTGTGTGTGTGTGTGTGTGTGTGTTGGGGGAAAGGGTGGATTGGACTTCTGTTAACTGCAGGCCACACATGCCTATTACTCATGCAGCAGAGGTGTCCTGGCCCACACCCAGCAAATTTGCTGAGCCCTATTTCAGCAATTCTGGATATGAGGTCTACTTATAATGTCATAGGGCCATATGCCTGTCTTTGAGAAGGGTTCTAGTGTGGCAGATGAAGTTCCACGCCCCTAAATTTGAGGGATGTTACATGGCAGTACAACATACCCATGTTACATGATTATTTAACATTTCAAATGTATTTTATATTGTCTTATTTGTATTGTAAACTTAATCATGTGGTTTCTTTATTTCCTTCTCAATGATTAACAGAGTCACTTGTTAAATGTGGCAATTTCAATAAACATACAGAATTTAAGAAAGGTGAATCAAGATAGGACCAACCACAGATAGCTAAGCAGAATGTAGCTGATGCTGGTGGTCACTCTGGGGTCATCAGTGACAAAGGAAAGAAGGTATACAGAAGGGAATGGAAGGACCCTGGATTTTTGCCTTTTGGAGAATATCTATTTTATTAGGTTGTGTAATGCAATCAAACATAACACAATTCTTTTTTTCTTTTTGTTTTTCTTTTCTTTCTTTTCTTTTCTTTTCTTTTCTTTTCTTTTCTTTTACTTTTACTTTTTCAAGGACTTCAACAGATCCTTCAAGCTAACAATATTACATTTTGGCAAACTATAGAAGGAGCTCCATTATAAACTCTATTTTAGACCTGATTTGTGATAAAATCTATCAGAAAAGAAATATAAAGAGTAGAATTAACAAAGTAATGAAATACAGCAATCCAATTAAAATTAACATCACTTTCCCTCATCAACTGGGAAAATGAAACAGTCTAACAGTTAGCTTAACAGCATGAGACACCAAAGAAGCTGTAACATTGCTTTCTCTATCCATGAGCTAGGGTACTGGCACAGTGATAATAACAGTATTTTGCATTTAAATGTTGTCTTACTTTGCAAAAACTTTTTGTTAATGATAATCATTCTTAGAATTCTACTGAAATGAAGGTAGGTAAGAAGATTTTTATCCCTACTTAAAATGAAACTCAGAGTAGGTTAAAAGAGCTAATATGCTTATGAATTTTAATTCTTTGGGTCTAATAGTTCCTACAGTTGGTACCCATTACCTGTTAAATACTTTGGGAAACTGAAAAGTATCTGTAAATTTAACTTACTTTGGAAATAGATGATTGCCTGACCTATAATGTAAACTTATAATATTTAAATTCTAATGGCTTGTAAGGAATGCTTAAACCGTCTCATGTTGTGAAGTATTTCTCCCTTCCTTCCTTCCTTTTTTCCTTTTTTCCTTCCTTCCTTCCTTCCTTCCTTCCTTCCTTCCTTCCTTTCCATCTTTCTTTCTTTCTTTCTTTCTTTCTGCACAGGAGAGTATGCACAGGAGAGGGGCAGAGATAGAGGGGGAGAGAGAATCCCAAGCAGTCTCCAAGCTTAGCACAGAGTGTGAGCTCATGATCATGAGAGTATGACTTGAGCCAAAATCAAGAGTCAGATGCTTCAGACTGAGCCACCCAGGCATCTCATGGAATTGTTTCTGAATTAATAATGGAAAATATTATTTGGTGACTTAAGAAAAAACAAAATAAAACCCCTGTAGTCTGCTGAGATTTCTAGGAAATACAATACAATTTTAACACTAAAGAATTCTTATTCCTTCACTAATGATTATGAATTGAAACTGGATCTGCCCATCTGTGACCTATGTCAGTTTGCATGGCTTACACTTAGAGTGAGGAATCCATGTTTTGGTTTTGCTTCATAAGTTGCCTAACTTTTCCCTCAATTTTCTGCTCTGAAAAGTTATGATCTGTTCTACCTTGTCTCACAGTTTTAAGACTAAAATATCTGAAAATATTTTTTTATTATTTATTTTTTAAAGTTTATTTATTTTGAGTGAGAGAGACTGAGCATGAGTGGGGGAGGGTCAGAGAGAGAGGGAGAGAGAGAATCCCAAGTAGGCTCCATGCTGTCAGCACAGAGCTTGACTTGAGGTTTGAACTCATGAACTGTGAGATCATGATCTGAGCCCACATCAAGAGTCAAACGCTTACCTGAGCCACCCAGGTGCCTGTGAACACATTTTTAAACATTTTAATAGTCCACAAATGTAAACAAACTTCAGTAACTTTAAATACCATACTTTTAACTATGAGATTGCTCTAAGACTTCCTCAAAACTCTTTTGGTTCATTGACTTCTCAAGAAACTTATTCTGGAGGCACCCAACCAAGAAATTCTTCAGCTCTATAGAGTTTCATCCCCAAAGTCACCTTCACTATCTTCCCATAAAAGTAATGTAATAAAAATTATTTTATATGTACTTTTTATTGATAAAATTTAAATGTTTAATTATTATCATTTAAATGTTGCCATTGATAACGTGCAAAACTTGAAGGCAAGGCTCTCTTGATATAGTGACAATATAAGTAAAAAGCAGGTCAAAATTAATAAGCAGTGAGATGAAAACAAATCACTGTACTGAGAGTTAGGGCACTTATAGTTTCCACTTCATGTAATGACCTTCAGCAACACACTTCACTTCCCTGGGGCTGGCTCCCTCTTCTCTATTATGAAAAGGTTACCCTAGATAATTTTAAGGTCTCCTCTAACTCTAAGTTCTATGAAGCTTTACATGGTTTTCTCACAATGCTTCATATTTTGTTGACATATCAGCAGGGAACTTCACACTTCATTGGAAATCCATTAAAACAATTACCATGTCATTAGTGAAGACTTTTAATTATGAGCTTAGTAACCTAAAGAATTCACTGTGATAGGCAAGATTAGCTCTGCGAGCATGAGCTACATTGAGATGCATTGAGTGGAGAGATGTCTTTCCTTTGGAGAATTTGAAGCTGTCATTCACAAAGCAGTCACTATTGTTGATTAAGCCTGTCAGCTGAAAAGTCAGGGAGTGGGGGAAAGATTGATAACCTTTCAGATAGTTTCATGACCAGAAATTCCCCCCAAATGAATGAAACTTTGCTTCATTTGACCTGATACAATGAGCATTGGGAGTGATAACACTATGAAGAGACATCGCAAAACTGACAAGGAGGAGGAAGAGTGTAGGTGTGAATTTATAGTTAAAATAAGGAGATCAGAGTTCTGACTATAACTGCCAAACTAGAACTTATGGCACAAGCCCTGATGAAAACTCACTGCATGTCTATCCTGTTTTCACATATTATGTGCTTCCATTATAATAACGATGTCCCTGGAGTGCTTGGGTAGCTCAGTCGGTTAAGGATCTGACTTCGGCTCAGGTCATGATCTCAGGGTTCATGAGGTCTGTAGCCAGGTGTCAGCTCAGAGCCTGGAACCTGCTTCAGATTCTCTATCTCCATCTGTCTTTACTTGCCCCTCCCCCCGCTTGTGTGTGCTCCCTCTCTCTTTCTTAAAAATAAACAAACATTAAAAAAAAAAAAAAAACAAAACTGGGACGCCTGGGTGGCTCAGTTGGTTGAGCCTCCGACTTCAGCTCCGACTTCTCCTTGTCCATGAGTTCCGCTGCGCGTCCGGCTCTGTTCTGACAGCTCAGAGCCTGAAACATGTTTCGTATTCTGTGTCTCCCTCTCTCTCTGCCCCTCCTCTGCTCACACTCTGTCTCTCTGTCTCTGAAAAATGAATAAACCTAAATAAATAAATAAATAAATAAATAAATGAATAAATAAATAATAGAGATGGCCCTCCACATGGCCCAAGCTATTGACCATGTAAGGAGTCTTTTGTCTTCTTTCTATACTGAAGTGGAATATCCTATAATGTTCCAACTCAAACCAAACATATAGGCTGGAAAAATGTTTGCATATGCTACCTCGCTGATTCAGGGCAGTACTGAATGTGACTGTGTTTTCTTTATACTCTCCTTGCCTTCTAGATATCTTTTAACTTTCTCCTTTTCTGAAAATCCCTCTGCTATTCACAACTAGAAAATTAAGATTATCTAAGGTTGCATTCTTACTTCTTTTCTCATTCTTCTCGAAAATTTTCTGTTTTATTCAAAAATATATGATTTCAAGGCAATATAAAGTATTAATAGGAAGGAAACATTGATTTTGTGAGATGTAAAGGACGCATAGGCCAACAATTTTTAGTATGGGTGCAAGAGCTCAATTTTCTGAATTTTGGTTCCTATTTATTTGTTCTGGAAAATTTGTCACGCTGTCTACACTTTCATAGCTTTGGTTTCCTCCTGTGTGAAATCAGAACTTCCTGTACAATTGGTTTAAAAAAATACCTTGCTTATAATTGTTGCTCAATAAATGTTAGCAAGACAATATTATAGTACAGAATCTAAATACATTATGGACTCTGAGAACTAGGAGCTAAGGACTGAGAAGATATCCAGATCTAAAGTCACTCCACTTCTTCATCTCTTTCTATCTCCTCTTAGTCTGTGTGATATAACCTTTTTTTTTTCAGTATCGTTCTTCATTTACCTCTCCCAGGAATACAAACTAGGATATAACCTATAATTGAAGAATGTAACCTAGCTTCACTAGAATAAATATTCCCTAAAATCTAGTCCTATGTGTCAGGGGACCCATCTGCCACAAATAAGTTCCACTAGTTCTTCCCTAGAACTTCAAAGAATACTATGGTTAGGAGGACCTTCTACAGAAGGAGTGTGTAGAAGTATAATCTTTTATAATTACACTGAGCAATGTTGGCTAGCTGTATATCTTATCTCACCTTCTCCTATCTGCCTACACCTGTCACTGATGTCCTTCAACTAACAGCAGAGTAATGTTTGTAAATGTATCTTACAACACTAAGGAAGTAGAATTCATGTAACCTGTTGTTCTAAGCGGGATAAGTTCTCTTTTTTCCTCACATGTGGTCTAATCATGTCCATTTATTGTTGTTTTGATTTTTCAATATTCATATATCCCCAATGCTTCCATCAGAAGGTATTCTATGGTTCTGGGACTCTGATAAATATATGAAAATTCTGCAGATGTCAGGTTCATGTCAAAATGATGTGCAGGTAGAATGTCATTTTTGCTCCAACCTCTGGGCCTCTGGCTAACACATGCTTATAACTTATAAATTAGTTTTGTTTTTAATTTTTTTTCATGTTTATTTACTTTTGAAATAGAGAGAGACCACAAGTGAGTAGGAGAGGTAGAGAGAAAGAGAAACAGAAGATCCAAAGCAGGCTCTGCACTGACAGAGAGCCCAATACGAGGCTCAAACCCACAAAATGGGACATCATGATCTGAGCCAGTTGGACGCTTAACTGACTGAGTCATTTAGGCGCCCCTCTAAAGTAGTTTTTTTAAAATTTTTTTTTTTCAACGTTTATTTATTTTTGGGACAGAGAGAGACAGAGCATGAACGGGGGAGGGGCAGAGAGAGAGGGAGACACAGAATCGGAAACAGGCTCCAGGCTCCGAGCCATCAGCCCAGAGCCTGACGCGGGGCTCGAACTCACGGACCGCGAGATCGTGACCTGGCTGAAGTCGGACGCTTAACCGACTGCGCCACCCAGGCGCCCCTAAAGTAGTTTTTAAAAGCACAGAAATACTGGGGCACCAGGGTGGCTCAGTTGGTTGAGCGTCCGACTTTGGCTCAGGTCATGATCTCACGGGTTGTGAGTTCGAGCCCTGCATCGGGCTCTGTGCTGATGGCTCAGAACCTGGAGCCTGCTTCAGATTCTGTGTCTCCCCCTCTCTCTCTGCCCCTCTGCTGCTCACTCTCTGACCCTCTCTCTCTCTCTCTCTCAAAAATAAATAAATATTAAAATAAATAAATAGATAAATAAAGCAAAGAAATACATAGATTAAATAACACTATTAAGAACATAAGAATCAATAAATACATTATTTATTGTGCATTATTTATTGTGCATTATTCCTTCCAGCATGATTTATTGTGCATTATTCTTTCCAGCATTCATGTTTCAATGATCTGAGTTACACTGAAGAAATCACTATGATTATATCTATGTCATTACTGTAGCATTTGTCACTTTGACCTTATAAAATTGTTTATGTGTATATATGTTTAATCTGTCACTTCTACCAGGTTCTCTACAACAATGCTTTTGTATTTAGGGAATCGTGACTTCATATGTGGTGTTTTGTGGCATGATCTTTGGTGTCAAGATTGCTTGAACTGAAAATTCAAATATAGATAATTTGAATTTCACCACTGAGTGATAATGACGTAGAAAAAGTGTTTGGATTTACATAGGCATTGGCAAAATTACACAATGTTTTGCTTACCAGAAATTCAATTTCATTTTAAGTTAATGAATTTTCCTGGGTCTCAGATTCCTTACCTTATAATTGGGTTAATTTTACTTACAGAGCATAGATTGATGAAAATAAAATAAAAAAAAAAAAGTAATTTAACTGGAACATTTCCTGGTACACAGTAGGCACTTAAAGTCTTTTTGCTAACTCTATTAATTTTGAATCCCATCAAGTTTCTTGTTTTTTTTTTTTTTTTTTTAATATATTGTTTCAGAACCTGACACAGGAAATAG
Source organism: Lynx canadensis (assembly GCF_007474595.2). Lineage (NCBI taxonomy): Eukaryota > Metazoa > Chordata > Mammalia > Carnivora > Felidae > Lynx > Lynx canadensis. Next base: position 179,992,725 of record NC_044306.2, read on the forward strand.
GAAAATGTAAGTAAATACAGTGGTTTAAAAAAAAAAGTCTTCAGAATAATTTCTTTTTTCCTGAGTACCTATGGCCACAAATAAGGTGCTGCTCATTATAGCACACCACATGAATGACGACATCACTTTAGTGCTACAATTATTCTAACAAATGTTTTGACAAAATAAACATCTAAATGGACTGTGTTCTCTTTTACAACCCTGGCAGGCCACATAATGAATGAGAGATAGTATTGTTGCAAGGTAAAATGAGTGGGATGTTGAGTTAGAGATACATGAGTTCAAATCCCAGTTCCACCAATACTTAGTAGCATGACCTGAGATGAGTCACTTACCTCCTGGTGACATAGTTGAGTAATTGGTAAGTTGCATTAATAATAATGCTATCAGGGGCGCCTGGGTGGCGCAGTCAGTTAAGCGTCCGACTTCAGCCAGGTCACGATCTCGCGGTCCGTGAGTTCGAGCCCCGCGTCAGGCTCTGGGCTGATGGCTCGGAGCCTGGAGCCTGTTTCCGATTCTGTGTCTCCCTCTCTCTCTGCCCCTCCCCCGTTCATGCTCTGTCTCTCTCTGTCCCAAAAATAAATAAACGTTGAAATAATAATGCTATCATAGGATAGTTGAATATAGGAAAGAGATATTGGAGACAAAAGTCTTAGTAAAGTATTTGACATAGAGTAGAAAAAACTATAAATATTAGCTTATGTATTCATCATCACCAATATTGTTAACCCTTGACATAACATCTCAGTATGTCTCAAACTCCTTTTTGTTTATTCCTTATTCTAACATTTCATAGACTCTTCAATAAGACCTTCAAAGAGTGTTTGTAACTATATATGAGAAGACTATAAATGATACTTATCTCTTCTCTTCAGGGAGTTTGTGGAGAAAAGAAATTAACATATAATAATGCCCCCCTAATAATATAGATGTGAAAGATGTCCTTTCAATTAGCAATTTCAAGTCCATAAAAATTTCTCATTGTTTTTCAGTCAAAAACAATGAGCCCAAGCCTAGTAAATTGCCAAAATATTACATTACTGGCAAAATCCAAGTTAAATTAACATGTTTTTGTCCTAAAATATTTTTATATTTGAAACATAATATAATTCAGCAGAATTTCTAACACTATGCTCCATGATTTAAAGTTGGTTTAAAAATAGTAATGCATATGGAAAGCAATTGAGGCCTACACTTCATGACTCTTGAATTTATATCTCTGTTCTGCCAGAACAGCTATAACCTATGGTGTTCTCATCTATGTAAAAGCTATTAAATACATACATTGTACTAGACATGCTAGGAATAACTTTTTTTTTGTTCAGTGTCCTCAAGTTTTTTTTTTTTTTATTTTATTTTTAATTTTTTAAAATTTACATACAAATTAGTTAGCGTGTAGTGAAACAATGATTTCAGGAATAGATTCCTTAGTGCCCCTTACCCATTTAGTCCATCCCCCCCCAACAACCCCTCCAACAACACTCAGTTTGTTCTCCATATTTATAAGTCTCTTCTGTTTTGTCCCCTTCCTTGTTTTTATATTATTTTTGTTTCCCTTCCCTTATGTTCAGATGTTTTATCTCTTAAAGTCCTCATATGAGTGAAGTCATATGATTTTTGCCTTTCTCTGACTGACTAATTTCACTTAGCATAACACCCTCCAATTCCATCCATGTAGTTGCGAATGGCAAGATTTCATTCTTTTTGATTGCCAAGTAATACTCTATTTGTGTGTGTGTGTGTGTGTGTGTGTGTGTATACATATATATATATATATATATATGTATATATATATATATATATATATATATATATATATATACAAATCTTCTTTATCCATTCATCTATCGGTGGACATTTGGGCTCTTTCCATACTTTGGTTATTGTTGATAGTGCTGCTATAAACATGGGGATGCATGTGTCCCTTCGAAACAGCACACCTAGATCCCGTGGATAAATGCGTAGTATTGCAATTGCTGAGTCGTAGGGTAGTTCTATTTTCAGTTTTTTGAGGAACCTCCATACTGTTTTCCAGAGTGGCTGCACCAGCTTGCATAGCCACCAACAATGCAAAAGAGATCTTCTTTCTCTGCATCCTCACCATCTGTTGTTGCCTAAGTTGTTAATGTTAGCCATTCTGACAGGTGTAAGGTGGTATCTCATTGTGCTTTTGATTTGTATTTCCCTAATGATGAGTGATGTTGAGCATTTCTTCATGTGTCGGTTGGCCATCTGGAGTCTTCTTTGGAGAAGTGTCTATTCATGTCTTTTGCCCATTTCTTCACTGGATTATTTGTTTTTTGGGTGTTGAGTTTGATAAGTTCTTTCTAGATTTTGGATACTAACCTTTATGTGATATGTCATTTGCAAATATCTTCTCCCATTCTGTCAGTTGCCTTTTAGTTTTGCTGATTGTTTCCTTCACTGTGCAGAAGCTTTTTATTTTGATGAGGTCCCAGTAGTTCATTTTTGCTTTTGTTTCCCTTGTCTCCAGAGACATGTTGAGTAAGAAGTTGATGCGGGCAAGGTCAAAGAGGTTTTTGCCTGCTTTCTCCTCAAGGATTTTGATGGCTTCCTGTCTTACATTGAGGGCTTTCATCCATTTTGAGTTTATTTTTGTGTATGTTGTAAAAAAATGGTCCAAGTTCATTCTTCTGCATGTCGCTGTCCAGTTTTCCCAGCACCACTTGCTGAAGAGACTGTCTTTATTCCATTGGATATTCTTTCTTGCTTTGTCAAAGATTAGTTGGCCAAACATTTTTGGGTCCATTTCTGGGTTCTCTATTATGTTCCATTGATCTGAGTGTCTGTTCTTGTGCCATTACCATACTGTCTTGATGATTACAGCTTTGAAGTATAGCTTGAAGTCTGGGATTGTGATGCCTCCTGATTTGGTTTTCTTTTTCAAGATTGCTTCGGCTATTCGGGGTCTTTTCTGGTTCCATACAAATTTTAGTATTATTTGTTCTAGCTCTGTGAAGAATGCTGGTGTTACTTTGATAAGGATTGTATTGAATGTGTAGATTGCTTTGGGTAGTATCGACAGTTTAACAAATTTGTTCTTCCTATCCAGGAGCATGGAATCTTTTTCCATTTCTTTGTGTCTTCTTCAATTTCTTTCATCAGCTTTCTATAGTTTTCAGTGTATAGATTTTACACCTCTTTGGTTAGATTTATTCCTAGGTATTTTATGGTTTTTTGTGCAACTGTAAATGGGATCGATTTCTTGATTTCTGTCACTACATTGTTGTTGTATAGGAATGCAACTGATTTCTGTGAGTTCATTTTATATCCTGCAACTTTGCTGAATTCATGAATTAGTTCTAGCAGTTTTTTGGTGGAATCATTTGGGTTTTCCATATAGAGTATCATGTGATCTGTGAAGAGTGAAAGCTTGACCTCCTCCTGGCCTATTTGGATGCCTTTTATTTCTTTGTGTTGTCTGATTGCAGAGGCTAAGACTTCCAATACTATGTTGAATAACAGTGGCAAGAGTGGATATCCCTGTCTTGTTCCTGACCTTAGGGGGAAAGCTCTCTGTTTTTCCCCATTGAGGATGATATTAGCATTGGGTCATTCATATATGGCTTTTATAATCTCGAGGTATGATCCTTCTGTCCCTAATTTCTCGAGGGTTTTTTTTCAAAAAAGGATGATGTATTTTGTCAAATGCTTTCCCTACATCTATTGAGAGGATCATATGGTTCTTGTCTTTCCTTTTATTGATGTGATGAATCACATTGATTATTTTGTGGATATTGAACCAGCCCTTCATCCCAGGTATAAATCCCACTTGGTCGTGGTGAATAATTTAATGTATTGTGGGATCCGGTTGGCTAATATCTTGTTGAGGATTTTTGCATCCATGTTAACCAGGGAAATTGTCTATAGTTCTCCTTTTTAGTGGGGTCCCTGTCTGTTTTTGGAATCAAGGTAATGCTGGCTTCATAGAAAGAGTTTGGAAGTTTTCCTTCCATTTTGATTTTTTGGAACAGTTTCAAGAGAATAGGTGTCAACTCTTCCTTAAATGTTTGGTAGAATTCCCCTGGAAAGCCATCTGGCCCTGGACTCTTGCTCTTTGGCAGATTTTTGATTACTAATTTGATTTCCTTACTGGTTATGGGTCTGTTCAAATTTTCTATATCTTCCTGTTTCAGGTTTGGTAGTGTATATGTTTCTAGGAATTTGTCCATTTCTTCCAGATTGCCCATCTGATTGTCATATGATTGCTCATAATATTCTTTTAGTATGGTTTTTATTTCTGTTCTGTTGGTTGTGATCTCTCCTCTTTCATTCTTGATTTTGTTTATTTGGGTCCTTTCCTTTTTTCTTCTTGATCAAACTGGCTAGTGGTTTATCAATTTTGTTAATTCTTTCAAAGAACCAGCTGCTGGTTTCACTGATCTGTTCTACTGTTTTGTTTTTTTGTTTTTTGTTTTTTTTTTTGGTTTTGATAGCATTAATTTCTGCTCTAATCTTTATTATTTCCTGTCTTCTGCTGGTTTGGGGTTTTATTTGCTGTTATTTTTCCAGCTCCTTAAGGTGTAAGGTTAGGTTGTGTACCTGAGATCTTTCTTCCTTCTTTAGGAAAGCCTGGATTGCTATATACTTTCCTTTTATGACCACCTTTGCTGCCTCCCAGAAGTTTTGGGTTGTGGTGTTATCATTTTCATTGACTTCCATATACTTTTTAATTTCCTCTTTAACTGCTTGGTTAGCCCATTCATTCTTTAGTAGGATGTACTTCAGTCTCCAAGTATTTGTTACCTTTCCAAATTTTTTCTTGTGGTTGATTTCAAGTTTCGTAGCGTTGCACACTGGAGAATAATGTATATTCTGCTGCTTTAGGATGAAATGTTCTGAATATATCTGTTTAGTCAATCTGGTCCAGCGTGTTATTCAAAACCATTGTTTCTGTGTTGATTTTTTTGATTATATGAACCATCCATTGCTGTGAGTGGAGTGTTGAAGTCTCCTACTCTTAAGGTATCACTATCAATGAGTATCTTTATGTTTGTGATTGATTTATATTTTTGGGTGCTTTCACATTTGGCACATAAATGTTTACAATTGTTAGGTCTTCTTGTTCTATAGACCCCTTGATTATGCCATAATACCCTTCTGCATCCTTTGATACAGTCTTTAATTAAAGTCTAGATTGTCTGATATAAGTATGGCTACTCCAGCTTTCTTTTGTTGACCATTAGCATGATAGATGGTTCTCCATCCCCTTATTTTCAATCTGAAGGTGTCTTTGGGTCTAAAGTGGGTCTCTTATAAACAGCATATAGATGGGTCTTGTTTTCTTATCCATTCTGTTACCCTATGTCTTTTGGTTAGAGCATTGAGACCATTGACATTTAGAGTGAGTACTGAAAGATATGAATTTATTGCCATTATGATGCTTCTAGAGTTGGAGTTTCTGGTGGTGTTCTCTGGTCCTTTCTAATCTTTTGTTGCTTTTGGTATATATATATATATATATATATATATATATATATTCATCTTTTCTCCCCTCAGAAAGTCCCCCTTAAAATTTCTTGCAGGGCTGGTTTAGTGGTCACAAACTCCTTTAATTTTTGTTTGTCTGGGAAACTTAATCTCTCCTTCTATTTTGAATGACAGCCTTGCTGGATAAAGAATTCTTGGCTGCATATTTTTCTGATTCAGCACACTGAATATATCCCGCCACTCCCTTCTGGCCTGCCAAGTTTCTGTGGATAGGTCTGCTGCAAACCTGATCTGTCTTCCCTTGTATGTTAGAGACTTTTCTTCCCTTGCTGCTTTCATGATTCTCTCCTTGCCTGAATATTTTGTGAATTTGACTATGATATGCCTTGTTGATGGTCGGTTTTTGTTGAATCTAAAGGGGGTCCTCTGCACTTCCTGGATTTTGATGTTTGTGTCTTTCCCCAGGTTAGGAAAGTTTTCCACTATGATTTGCTCACATAACCCTTTTACCCCTATTTCTCTCTCTTCCTCTTCTGGAACCCCTATGATTCTGATGTTGTTCCTTTTTAATGAGTCACTGATATCTCTAATTCTTAAATTGTGCTCTTTGCCTTAATCTCCCTCTTTTTTGCTGCTTCATTATTCTGTATAAGTTTGTCCTCTATATTGCTGATTCTCTGTTCTGCCTCATCCATCCTTGCCGCCGCTTCATCCATCCGTGATTGTAGCCCAGTTATAGCATTTTTAATTTCATTCTGGCTATTTTTACTTCTTTTATCTCTGCAGAAAAGGATTCTAATCTATTTTCAACTCCAGCTAGTATTCTTATTATCGTGATTCTAAATCCTGGTTCATACATCTTGCTTGTATCTGTGTTGGTTAAATCCCTGGCTGTCGTTTCTTCGTGGTCTTTCTTTTGGGGTGAATTCCTTCATTTTGTCATTTTGAAGGTAGAAAAAGAATTAATGAGGTATAAAAATTGAAATTAAAAAATTAAAATTAAAAAATATTGAAATTAAAAATTAAACACACACACACACACACACAAATCGAATAGATGATGCTGGATCCTAGGTGTATTTTGGTCTGGGTGTTGAAAGTGGTTTGACAGATTAGAGAAAAAATAAAAGGGGGAGAGAAGGAAGTCATTTGAGAATTTGAAAAAAAATGAATACACTGAAGTAGACTAAAATGAGATGATGGGGGTAAAATAGAATTTGAAAAAATATACACAAAAGTAAAGAATTTAGTAGAAAAAATTAAAGAAAATATTTTAATAAAAATTAAAAATAAATATTAATTTTTTTCATTTTTTGTATTTAAGAAAAAAGAAGTGAAATGAAAAAGAAAAAAAAGATAAAAAAATAAAAGAAAAAAATCGTTTGAAAATTTGAAAAAGTGAATACACTGTAATAGACTAAAATAAAATGATGGAAGTAAAACAGAATTTGAAAACATTTACAAAACAGCAAAAAATATAGTAATAAAAATTTAAAAAAATATTTTAGTAGAAATTGAAGGTAAAAACGAAGTTTTTCTTTCTGCATTCAAGAAAAAGAAAAGAAACGAAAAAAGGAAACAAAGAAAAAGAAAGAAAGAAAAGGAAATTGTTTGAGAATTTGAAAAGGTGAGTACACTGAGGTAGACTAAAATAAAATGATGGAAGTAAAGTAGAATTTGAAAAAATTTACACAAAAGTAAAAAGTATAGTAATAAAAAATATATTTTTAAAATTTTTTTTTTTTTTCAACGTTTATTTATTTTTGGGACAGAGAGAGAGACAGAGCATGAACGGGGGAGGGCCAGAGAGAGAGGGAGACACAGAATGGGAAACAGGCTCCAGGCTCTGAGCCATCAGCCCAGAGCCTGACGCGGGGCTCGATCTCACGGACCGCAAGATCGTGACCTGGCTGAAGTCGGACGCTTAACCGACTGCGCCACCCAGGCGCCCCATAAAAAATATATTTTTAATAAAAATTGAAAATAAAAATGAAATTTTTCTCTTTCTGTATTCAAGCAAAAGAATTGTAGAAGAGAAAAAAGAAAAAGAAAGAAAATTGAATAGGTGAATCTGCTAACAGATTGAAGTAGGACTGAAATTGCTTTGTTTTACCCTAGATGTTAGTCTATGTAGCGCTTTATAGTCCATAAACTAAGCCGGTGGTGACACTTGTGTTCTTGAAGAGTGAGGTTGGCCCAGTTGGGCGGGGCTCAGTGTAACCTACACCAGATGGCGCTACTAGCCTATTTGGTGGATTGTTGTGGGGCTTGTAGGTGCGTATGTGCATGAGCTTGAGCAGTGAAAATGGCGCCACCCAGCTACCCAGTCTGTTCTCCTGGATCAGCAATCCCGCACCCATCCTCCATCCTCAGCTCTTGTCCACTCCCTGCTTCTTCAATCTCCATGACCAGGCCCCAGGCAGCACCTCTCTCCCAAGCCTTGTCTCAGATGCGTCCATTTTCCCTGGCCCCTTACTTCTGAGGGACTGCGGCTTTGACCCATTCTGCCCCTCTGCAGGAGGGTCTCACTGAGCAATGGCCGAATATCTGCTGCACTGAAGTACGCCTGCTGGAACCTGTTGTTGTCAGCGCCCCGAGACTACGGCCAGATTCCAGCCTGTCCCTAAAAATGTTTGTGAGACAGTGTAGCAGCAGCATCTCAGGGATTATGGAAAATCACAACATGCATCTGGCACCAGGCTTCACCCTTAATGACCTTGCCCCAGCACCAGCAAATGTGGCCGCCTTCTGGGGTCTGCTGGGACCAGGTGCCTTCAACAGTCTCTACCAAATGTTCCTCCAGCAGTGGAACTGCTTTTCCCTCTGTGGCCTGAGAACTTCCTGGACCCCACTCTGTTTCTGGGGATTCGCCCTTCCCACCAGAGCACCTCCAGGTATCAAGCTGCGGAGTTGCAGCCTTTGTGCTCCACTTGTTTACAGTCTTAATGGAATTTAAACCCTCTCCTTTCTCCTTTCTTCCTTTTTAGTTTAGTCCCTGCGGCTGTTTCCAATTTTCCACTTTCTCTCCAGCTGCTTTAAGGAAGGGGTGATTTTTCCATATTCTCCCCCCACCCCCCAGTTTCCATCCTCTCTCTGCCCAGAAAAGCTGTTCCCTACCTTTTGGGGCTTCTTGCTCCCCAAGTTCAGCTCTCCGCGCTGCATACCTGCTGAATTCTGTGGTTCAGGTTGTGCAGATTGTTGTGTTAATCCTCCAATTAGTTTTCTTGGTGTGTAGGATGGTTCAGTGTTGGTCTGGCTGGATTTCATGGACGCGAGATACAAAAAGCTTCCATGCTGTTCTGCCGTCTTGGCTCTTCCCCTCCAGTGTCCTCAAGTTTATGTTGAATATGGTAATTTATAAAATACACATAAATAATAACATAGAAATCTAATAAAGGGAAAACTAAATAAGGCATAGTACAGGGGCGCCTGGGTGGCTCAGTTGGTTAAGCGTCTGACTTTGGCTCAGGTCATGATCTCGCGGTTTGTGGGTTCGAGCCCTGCATTGGGATCTGTGCTGACAGCTCAGAGCCTGGAGCCTGCTTCGGATTCTGTGTCTCCCTCTCTCTCTTCCTCACCTCTACTCTCACTTTGTCTCACTCTGTCTCTCAAAAATAAATAAATGTAAAAAAAATTAAAAAGAAAGAAGGCATAGTACATAAAGTATCATCAAATATAAATTTTATGATTTTTATCTTTTACTTTTATATGAGATTATATGGTAAAAGTTATTATTTTATTTCAGGCATTGACTATGCAATTTCTCCTTTGACCTCTAAACGCATTTTTCATCTATAGAATTTAACATGTTTATGTGAATTACATGAGCTCTCCATGAGGCAAATATTGAGTTATCAGCTGGAGTAGTATAGGTGTTGAGTGTTTTGATTGCACATAAGCATTTTTAAATGTTTGGCTTTAGCTTTTACCCTAAATTCCAAATTTACTGTTATTTTACCTTATTATCAACACTGCCAGATGTACAGTGAGAGAAAGTATACCCTACCTCTTAAACATGACTAATCTGTCAACAATCACGAATCATATCTTGATATACTATTATAGTTTATTGTAATTTAAATTATTACTTAAAATTCCAGAAAAATATTTTAAGTTAATCTCTAGGTAAAAAAAAATAATTTCCAAACTTATATATATATATATTATATATATATATATAGAGAGAGAGAGAGAGAGCTGTAATATACTGAGAGCCAAAAAGAAGCGAGTAACTAGGGGAAATAAAATGCCTCAAGAAGTTTAATCATAAAATTTTCCTTTGAAAACTGCAAACAGCAAAGATTTTTGTAATTGCACACACAACACTTTTTTCTGTTTATATCATTTGAAAATCCACTGCTTTTTTCTCTCTAAAATTATAAGCTGATATGACCAAAACATAATCCATTTTTATGACACATTGACTTACTAAATAAAATGAACTAAATATAAGAAAGTTGCTGCCTGAACAAACATTTCTAAAATCCCATAGATGAATTAAACGTATTCTGTGACTTTTAGGCTATTTAATAACACTCATTACTTAGAACATATTAATTTAGCTGATCTCCATATGTAAACTGTTAGTATAAATCTGTGGATGTATAAATGCTAAGCATTATTACTTTTTCACACATTGAGAAACTAAAGCAAAAACTGTTATTACATATACTTTAAGATGGCATTAATTTCACTGTGAAGTAATCACTTCTATGTTTTTTATTACCAATGCTGCTTATTTTTTATTTTTCCACTGCTATGTTCCTATCACACACACACACACACACACACACACAACACACTTGTGTATTTAGGTTATCTTTTTATTTGCATCTCCCTCTCTTATCTTTGTTTTTTCCCACATCTAGTCTATTTGTTGATGTCTACAGAAGCAGAAAGTTATCAGGAGCTTCATAATTTGAAAATCCATTCATATTCTTTCAAATACATTAAGAACTATTGTATCTTGATTTGTGAATTACAGTTCTTTCTACAACTCTATGGTTATAAAAAAGCCTACCATCCTTTTTTTTTTTTTGACCTTTAAAGACATTTTAATAACTCATGACCTTTCAAGGGTATGTGGATTTTTTTTATTGAAGTATAATTAACATACAGTTTTATGTTAGTTTCAGATGTACAATATAATTCAAGAATTTATGCATTACTCAGGGTCCACCATGATAAATGTAGTCACCAACTATCACCAAACAATGCTATTACATTCTTATTGACTATATTCCCCATACTGTATTTTTCATCTCCATGTTTTATTTATTTTATAAATGGAAGTTTATACTTTTTAATCCCCTTTATCTATTTCACCCATTTTCCTACCCACCACCCTTCTGGCAACTATAATTTTTTTCTCTGTATGCAAGAGTCTGTTTTATGGCTAAGTAATATTCCATTGTGTGTGTGTGTGTGTGTGTGTGTGTGTATGTATACCATTTATTCTTTATCCATTCACCTATGGATGGACACTTGGATTACTTCCATATCTTGACTATTGTAAATAGTGCTACAATAAACATAAGGGTGGATGTATTTTTTCAAATTAATGTTTTGGGTTTTTTTTTTTTTGTTTCTGTTTTTTTTTTTTTTTTTTTTTTTTTTTTTTTTTTTAGTAAATACCCAGTAATGGAATTACCAGATCATTTTTTCAGGAAGCTCTATACTGTTTTGTACGGTGGCTGCACCAGTTTGCATCCCCACTAAAAGTGCACAAGTATTCCTTTGTCTCCAAATTCTCACCAACACTTGTTATTTCTTGTCTATTTGATTTCAGCCATTTTGACAAGGCAGAGAGACTTTAGACTAAGATAATGTAATATGCATGTAAAGTACTATTCAACTTAAACCTCTGGTCCACTCCACTATTCATTACATAGTAGAACTCAATTATTGACAGTAGAGTTACTGTCGCAGACTTTAAGTCTGGAGTTCTCTCTTGTCCAGCAAGAGAATAAGGGTCCTGGCTCTGTGTTTATTAGATCAGAAGGCTTATAAATGTGATGGATATGCAGAAAGAGACAATGAAACAGTTAACATTAATTCATGTGTGTGATAGAAAGGGGATTTCAAAGATATGCAGTGTTAGGGGTCTGTGTCAATACAAAACAAAAACACAGGGGCCCAGCAGATGGCTGTTTATGGCAGGCACCATGTCTGTTCATCTTAACTTGCCTAAGGGATAAGACAGAGCATGCTACCTCAGGGTCAACAAGGCACCTTTCTAATTAGCTCTGCTCTGGGCAAATTCACACTGATGCAGAGGTCTATTGACCTGTTTACCTCTTTACCTATTCTGGATGCTTCCTTCCTATAAAAGCAGCTTTCTGCTTTTGTCCTATGCTGGGGGCACTTTCACCCTGTTTACCTGTCCTGGATGTTTTCATCCTAAGCCTTGTTGACTCATTGGTGCGAGCTCAGGGAATTCCTAAAGTAATTCCCCACAAGTTATCATTCATAATACTGGGCATGTTATATTGTATCTACCATGATAAGTTCCTGTTCTGTACCTTATTGGGGTACTGGGAGTCATAATGAAAAATCTCAACTGCCTACTACTCTCAAGAACTCACTATTCATTAGGGAGTCACCCTACATTAATGTGAACCTTCATAGCAAGGTGAGATGTGTGGGAAGTGTGAGAAGAATACAGCGGATTGAGAAATTTACTCTTCCTGAAACATTATGAGATTTTCAGCTGTAAGAAGAAGGATTTGAGTTGGAATTTAAAGGATGACAGCATTCCTCCCAACAGAAGTAAGCATGAGTAAAACGAACAGTTTGAGCAAAGCAATAGAAGTAAAATACAGGGCATATACCGTAATAGCCAAAATAAAACATAGATTTCTTAAAGGAAAGCAACAAGTGATAAATCCAGAAGAGATTATAAAAGGAGTTTGCTAAATTTCAGTGATTTCAGGTTTCCTATGGATGACATCCTTTATATTGCAGAGGTTCAATACATATTGTTTATTTCGGTTGTTTGAAGTAATTTCATCCAGCTTGAACATTGTACCTCATAGTTTCATACTTCTCAAGAGTTTATTATGCAAAGAAGTTGGCTATATATTTTGAACTTTATTCCCTAGGTTCTTAGAATTTTTTCTATACCCAAACTTTGTGAAGCTCACTGCTTAAGAAGAGGCCTTACCTAGGTCACTGCCACATCTCCAGAGCTCATCGGTGCATCTTTTATGGCTTGCACACAACTTTCATCTGCATTTTGGAACTGCTCTCTTGCAGGCCACAATTGTTGGGTATTGCATATGTTGCTCTGCTCTGTGTTGCTGTGTAGTTCATTGTTCGCAGTACTTAATTTCGCTCCTTAGTTACCAGCTGAAATACTCTGAAAAATAATACCTATTGATGATTTACTATGGCTTAGGTATTATGCTGTATGTTTTATATTTGTCATCTCATTTAATTATAACAAATATTTCAGTTTTAAAAACAAATGATGAGAGAAGTAAGCACTTTACAGCAAATCACACAGCAATGATTGATTATGTTAGGACATGAACAAATTCTATCAGAATCATGGTATTTTCTCCTAAGCTTTAATAATTTTACACTAAGAAATCTAAGGTAAAAATTCAAAATACACAGGGAGTGTCAAGATAAAGAGTGCAAAAGTTTCTCTCCACTAAATCTAACAGGATAGTTCATTATAGGAGAAGAGCTTAATTGGACTAATCACCAAGATCTAGTAATAATTCAAGGACAAACTAGAACAAATGAAAAAAAAATCAGTGACTGGACAATAAAAATGAAGCTACTTAGGAATCCAATGATTCGTAAATGCATTTGAGCTGGCAAGATAATTTCTGTATCATGGAAGTTGTGTCACTAGGGTTAAACAGGAGTTAGTATGGGAAAAAGAAGAGGGCGGATGCATTTGATATACTGGTATAACAGCTTTCATTAAAAAATCATCTTGTGATACCTTAAACATACATTTGATTCAGTAACAAAGACATGGTTAAAAGATACGTAAAAGAAAGTGGTCTAGTAGTTCAAAAGAGGAAAAAACGTGGACATATAATAACGACTTAGCAAATAGATATTCAAAAGTAATAGGTGCACAAGGAAAATATGAGTTATATATGGTGCTACTCTGCATAAAATAATGGCAAGTAACCTTTTGTAATTGTGTTTTTGGTAATGATATTTCTATCTATATATAATTAACTTTATAATAAAAATATTCGTATGCCATTTATTATCAAATACTATGATATTGTTTTATAAATAAAAATAAATTATAATTACCATTTTGCTTTCAGTTTTTTATTTTAATTCCCAACTTTATGAGAATTAAGGAAACATTTATTATTTTGAAACACTCAATGGGGGGCACATGGGTGGCTCATTTGGTTAAGCGTTCGGCTTTGGCTCAGGTCATGATCTCTCAGTTCGTGAGTTCAAGCCCCGTGTCAGGCTCTGTGCTGACAGCTTGGAGCCTGGAGTCTGCTTTGCATTCTGTGTCTCTGTCTCTCTCTGCCCCTCCCACACTCTCACTCTGTCTCTTTCTCTCTCTCTCAAAAAATAAACATTAACTAAATTAAAAAAAAAAAGAAAACTCAATGGAAGAATATTTGTGTGTGTGTGTGTGTGTGTGTGTATGTGTGTGTGTTTGAAAAAGAGAATGAATATACAGAGTTATTAACTTTAAAATCAGAAAACATATTTTAATAAAATTACATTTATTCTAATTCTGAGAAATATAATAATACTGAACTTTGACTTTTATTTGAAACATTCTTTGCCTCAGAAATCATATTTTGCTTAGTTCTAACTATTCACTCCCCCTTTTCAGACTCTCTCGAAAAGTTAATTCCAATGATATGCCTATGACCTCGACAAACAGATTTCCTGAACCAGATTTGAAGAAACCATACTTTATTTAAGCTGGGACTACTCCGTATTGCTACAGTGAGATTTCAGATCACTTACTGTACTTAGAGTCAACTCAAATTTGGAATACAAAGCTTGTCATTTACTAATGGATTTATTTTTACCATCTTTAAAAGTAACAATTTAAAAGGGCATTTATAAAGTTCTACTTTTTCCCCAGAGGATTTTTATTTTGACTAACAGCATTGCTTCATTTCTTAGGGTAACTTTCTGGTCAAGAAAATAAAATTCAATTTCATGAAGTATACAATTAAGTTCTCTATGAACAATAACCGGAAAAAAAAGATTAATGTCAAAATCAAGGAAATAAATAGGGTTCACAGAGGAATATCCTCTTATTCCTTCAGCCATGCACAACCTTGTCACATTGTCTTTGTTAAAGGATTTGCACCAGCCAGGAAACCAGAAGCCTCTCCTTGTTAGTTTTTTATTCATCACACAGCACTGGTATGTTTTTCTTCAGCTATTGCAGTTCCAGTTGGAAGGGTGAGTTTCATATCTAAACCAGAAGAAATGTATCTAGATATCCATGTAATGTACTCAGGACCCTGGATTCAAAAAGTTCCCCAAGTGATTCTCATATACAGCACCATTTGGGCACCTTTGATATATATTTCTTCTATGCCTCCACGCCTAACCAGAACCACTCTGTGTTTGTTGTCTCTGAAAATATGGCTTGGGTTTTACAATGGAGACAGCATAAAGTGTGCAGAAGATGGGTAGGGGCTGCTTTAAGGTGGACATAATGGGAATAGTCTTTTATGTTGCATCTTGCCCCATTCCCACTGTAAAAGTGAGATGAGAGAGAACAATGGGGCAAGAAAGGAGAGTTTCTTAAGTCCTGCCTTTTGAAAAAGATCGTCCCATATCAGATCCGATAAGACATAAATTCTCAATGAGCAGAGGCCACCTAACCCAGTGATGACAGTTTACATCACAGGTGTCACATTGTGAACACCTTGACATGAGGCACTGAGGAGAATGCAATATAATTTCTATGGTATTTATGCCAAAAAAGAAATAACTTCATCCATTTCAGGTGAAAGTATCAGACAAACACAAATTCAGGGACATTTAACGAAATATCTGACTACTGCTATCCACAGGTATCAAGATCATTAAAGACAAGCTAAGACTGATGAACTGTGACCAATAGAAGGAAACTAAGGAGAGAAAACAACTAAATGCGATGTAGGACCCTATGTAAGATTATGGAACGAAAAAAGAATCATTAGTGGAAACACTATTGACATCTCAAAAAGACCTGTAGTTTAGTTAATTGTATGGAATCAATGTTAATTTCTTGATCTTGATCACTTTACTAAGGTTTTGTAAGGTGCTATTTTTGGGTGAACTTACAGAAAGGTGGTATACAAGAACTTTCTATATTGCTTTTGCAGCTTTCCTGTATCTAAAATAAATTCAGAATAGCCAGTTTAAACAATAAATAAATAAATAAATAAATAAATAAATAAATAAACAAATAAATTCTCTATGTTTAATGAATGAATCGATTGGCAAAGGGAAAAGAAAGTCTAAATCACACAAACTTCAACAGGTAAGCATAGTCTACTCATTATCTTCTGGCAATGAAATCTACATAGTAGCTTATTTTATCAAAAGGAAAATGGACATTGAAAGGGAACAAGAACAGTACATGTTCCTGGCATCCTGATGAGTTCAAGGTTTTCATCTACTATTTCTTGCTAGGTGATGAACTAGATTAATAGAAACAAAACATTTAGAATATCACCTGGCATGTGATAAGCATTATTTAGGTGGTAGGATTTTTTTTCAATCGTTAAAGAAAGAACAAATGTAGAAATAGGCCACTTTTTAAAAATACTATTTCATTACTGAAAACTATTTTCTTAGAGATTTTAAATGAAAAAGAAAATATTGGTAATTATTTTATACAATAAGAAGAAGCAATTTTCATTTGTTGTTTTGTAATCAATTCCAAATATATTTATGGAATGATTAAAATGTGTCACACAATGCTCTGGGCATTAAAGATATTAAGGTGGGCCAAAACAAACACAGTCAGTCCCTACTTTCATTGGGGTTGCGCTCTAATAAACGGACTTTAGAATATATCTGGTCTATTTTCTGGGAGAGAAACCATAGCTTTTATCGAATTGGAACACGTGATCTTGTTTCATAAAGTGATAAAATACAGGAGCACAATTAAAACTCATGGAATCAGACAAACTTGGGCTGAGATTCCAGGTTTTCTTTACTTAATAGTTCTGAAAACTAAACAAGTTTTTAAAATTAGATAAAGCAGTATTTTCTTATGTATAAAGTTGAAATAACATCTAAGCTATAAGAATACAGTCAGATTTAATTTAAGTAATATATGTAAAACAATCTATTATATTCCCTGCCCTGCGTTAACTTCTCACTAAACAGTATCCCATCAGAGAAATACAAATCAAAACCACAATGAGATACAACCTCACACCTTCAGAATGGCTAAAATTAACAACTCAGGAAACAACAGATGTTGACGAGGATGTGGAGAAAGGGGAACACTATTGGACTGTTGGTGGGAAGGCAAACTAGAGCAGCCACCCTGGAAACAGTGTGGAGGCTCCTCAAAAAATTAAAAATGGAAATATCCTATGACCCAACAATTTCAATACTATAAATTAATCCAAATAATACAAAAATGTTGATTCGAATGGGCACATGTACCCCAATGTTTATAGCAGTGCTATCAACAATAGACAAATTATGGAAAGAGCCCAAATGTCCATCAACTGATAATGGATTAAGAAGATGTGGGATATAAATACAATGGAATATCATTAACCTATCAAAAGGAATGGAATCTTGTTATTTGCACCAACATGGGTGGAACTAGAGGGTATTATGCTAAACAAAATAAGTCAGAGAAAGACAGATATCACATGATTTCACTCATATGTGGAATTTGAGAAACTTAACAGATGATCATAGGGAAAGGGAAGGAAAAATAAGATAAAAATATAGAGGGAGGAAAACTATAAGAGACTTAAATACGGAGAACAAACTGAGGGTTGATGGAGGAGGAAAGATGGGGGGTGGGAAAGTGGGTGATGGGCATTAAGGAGGACACATGTTGGGATGAGCTCTGGGTGTTATACATAGGTGATGAATCACTGGGTTCTACTCCTAAAGCCAAGACTACACTGTATGTTAACTAACTTGAGAAAGAAAAGAAAAGAAAAGAAAAGAAAAGAAAAGAAAAGAAAAGAAAAGAAAAGAAAATTAAAGAAAAGAAAAAAAATGGTAGTTAAAAACAACAAAATACATATGTCAAAGGAAACTATGAGAAATTATCATCATAAAAATATAAAATACAATAATAATACTAGAAATATTAACCAGGAAATGTATATAAAATACTCAGCACATCAAGCTCAATGCCTAAAAACCAAATTATTCAGTTAAAAAGTGGGCAGAAGACATGTATAGACATTTTTATATAGAAAGTATACAGATGGGTAACAGGCACCTGAAAAGATGTTCAACATCAATCATCCTCAGGGAAATACAAATCAAAACTGCAATGAGATCTCACCACACACCAGTCAGAATAGCTAAAATTAACAACACAGGAAGCAAGAGATATTGGTGAGGGTGCAGAGAAAGGGGAGCCCTCTTACACTGTTGGTGGGAAGGCAAACTAGAGCAACAGTTTGCACTGAAAAACAGTATAGAGGTTCCTCAAAAATATGAAAATAGAACCATCCTATGACCTAGCAATTACACTACTAGGAATTTACCCAAAAGATACAAAGATGCTAATCCAAATGGTACATGCATCCCGATATTTATAGTAGCATTATTAATAATAACAGAACCCAAATGTCAATCAACTGATAAATGGATAAAGAAGATGTGGTAAATATATACAATGGAATATCACTCACCCATCCAAAGGAATGAAATCTTGCCATTTGCAACAATATGGAGTGAGCTAGAATATATTACGCTAAGTGAAATGAGCCAGTCAGAGAAAGACAAATATATGATTTCACGCATATGCGGAATTTAGGAAATAAAACAGATGAACATAGGGGAAAGGAAAAAAAAAGAAAAAAAAGTAAGAGAGAGAGAGAGAAGCAAACCATGAGAGACTCTTATCTATAGAAAACAATTTGAGGGTTGATGGAGGGGAGGTGGGTGGGGAGTGGGCTAAATGGTTGATGTGTATTAAGGAGATATTAATGACCTGTTGTGTTGAGCACTGGGTATTATATATAAGTGATGAATCACTAAATTCTACTCCTGGAACCAATATTACACTATATGTTAACTAGCCAGAATTTAAAATAAAAAATTTAAAAATAAAGAAAAAGTGGAATTGATGAGGTGACTTCCTTATTGTGGTACAATGTATAATTGTGAAGAATTCTCAAAATTATAAAACGAAAAATGGATTCAGACACTGAAATTATTTTCTTTAATTTATTTTTTATTTTTTTAATCTTTATTTTTGAGAGAGAGAGAGTGTGAGCAGGGGAGGAGCAGAACGGGAGACACAGAATCCGAAGCAGGCCCTAGGCCCGCTGTCAGCACAGAGTCTGACACGGGGCTTGAACTCACCAACCGTGAGATCATGACCTGAGCTGAAGTTGGAAGCTCAACCGACTGAGCCACCCAGGTGCCCCTCAGACACTAAAATTATAAGAGTGGATGCCAACCCAATGTTTATAGCAGTATTATCAAAGAAAGCCAAATTATTGAAAGAGCCCAAAATCCACTGACTGATGAATGGAAAGAGAGGATGTGATATATGTATATAGAATGGAATATTACCCATTACTCAAAATATATGATAAATACCATATAATTTCACTCGTGTGTGGAATTTAAGAAACAAAACTAATGAACATCAAGGGGGGAAAAAGAGAAGCAAACCTAGAAACAGACTCTTAACCATAGAGAACAAACTGAGGGTTACTGGAGGGAAGGTGGGTAGGAGATGAGTGAAATAGGTGGTGAGGATTAAGCAGGGCACTTGTGATGAGTGCTGGGTGTTATATTTAACTGACGAATCACTCATTTCTACACCTGAAACTAATATTACACTATATGTTAATGAACTAGAATTTAAATAAAACTTGGAAACAACAAAAATAAAAGTGGGTGACAGATATTCAAGTGAGAGGCTTTAAATTCAGCCTGTGAAGAATTTTATGGGAAGCATCTGTATCAAAGAAAATAGACGCAATCATGATGTTTATAATAAAAGAAAGTTATCTTTACCTAAAAATAATATTCTTCACTATGTGATGTATAGATATTCAGTACAGAACTTATAGACAAGCCTTACCTAAATGGCTTCATGGAGGTGAAAGAAAGAAAGAAAGAAAGAAAGAAAGAAAGAAAGAGAAAAAGAAAAAGAAAAAGAAAAAAAAAGAATAGATTCTATGTATCCTTGTATCTATGTACACATATATAAATCTTTCCATTAGAATTTTTAATATATGAATTTAAGGGGAATAAAGAAATAAACCTACCAATAGGAATATGGTAAATAAAATATGACATATTCATATGATGGGCTGCTCTGTAGCTATTTAAAATTATGTTTTTAAGAATACTTTTGTGACATGAGGAACACATATGATGCAATATTAAATGAAAAAGAAGTTAAAGATGCAGTTTGAAATACAGAGATTTTCTCAGGATGGTGATGTGAAGAGTTTATTCTTTTCCTCTCTCTGTATCTTTTTAAATATCCCCCAGGATTTCAAAAATGACTAAATATTGCTTTTGTAATCAGAAAATAATGAATATTTTAATACCATAAGCTTTTCAATAGTTTGTCTAGAAGAAACATATAAAAATGCATATTAGAAATCTACTTTATTCTGTTTGAGACCCCAGTTCCTTAGAGGTATTAAAACATTTAGACTATTTTACAACTTTCATACTTGTCCACAATTCTATTCTAATGAATAAATAAATAAAAGCTTTCCTCTGGATAATCATACATTCCTTAGTTCAAGCATATTTTTCCAAGTATTATAGTTGGTATGACACAAGGTTCAGGGGATAATAAAATATTGCTAAAGTATGTCAGCAATGGGGAAAAATAAATAAAGGACAGTGTTGAGAATGAAATCCCAACAGCTGATGCAGACTGAAATCAGTAAGCTGCTTCTTCTGTGAAGATATTTATTTGTGAGGAAAATAATAGATTCCGTCCACTGAGTAGGAAAAACAAAACAAAACAAAATAAAAACATCTTTGAAAAATTCAGGGAAATGAACTGAATGATATTCTTTGCATGAATTAATCTAACTTACACTTTTGGTTTTGGTTTTTTCAGTATTATAACTTTTCTTTTCTCGAACTTTTTATTATGATAATTAAAAAACATATAGAAAAGATTAAAACACATTACAGGAAGCATCTTTTTACAAACCATGTAGATTATACCATTAATATTGTATTACACTTGATTTATTAACATCTACCTCACTGCGTCCATTCTCCTATCCATCTGCTAAACCATATATATATATATATATATATATAGTAAAATAGTAAGTCACAGATCACTACAATATTGTTATGTAGTTTAGCATGCAAATTATTAACTAGAGTTCAATATTTGTATACATTTTTTAAGTTTGGATTTTTAAATTTTATTTTAGTTTATCTTATTTTATTTGGATTTTAAATTTACATAAAATACAATGTTTCAGTTATGGTTTTAATTTTCTTCTTTATTTCATTCTTGATTTTGAAATCATTTTATGCTTACATAAAATTACAAAACAATATAGTATAAAAATTAATGTAACCCTTTACCCAGCTCTCCCGATGATTAACATCTTACTTAACCACAGAACAATTATCAATACCAGCATAATAGCCTTGATTAAATAGCATAAATATTATATATACCTTATCAAATTGCACCAATTTCCACTTAATGTCTCTTTTTAATCTAGACTGCAATTCAGGATTGCACATTGCATTGAGTAATGTCTCCTTACTCTTCTTTAATTCTTATTTTCTTACATGACCTTAATAATCCTTGTGCATACCGGTCAGTTATTTTTCAGAATGTTCCTCAATTTGTTTTTGCCTGATGTTTCCTCATGTTAAATACACACTTTTTTTTTTTTTCCTGTAAGAACAGCACAAACTTGCCTTTGTCAGTGAAATGTATCAGCTGCCACAAGGTTTCCATGGAAAACCTTAACTCATGTTATCTTTACCAAGTGTGTTATCTTTTTGAAGGAGAATTTAGAAGAGAACAATATACTAATATATGTTTAATTTTTTTATGTTTATTTTTGAGAGGCAGAGAGAGATAGAGCACGAGAGGGGAGGGGGAGAGAGTGAGGGAGACACAGAATCTGAAGCAGGCTCCAGGCTCTGAGCTGTCAGCACAGAGTCCGACACGGGGCTCAAACTCATGAATGTGAGATCATGACCTGAGCTGAAGTCAGATGCTTAACCGACTGAGCCACCCAGGTGCCCCCGTTATACTAATATATTTTTTTTATTCTTTGTTAAAGTTTATTTATTTTTGAAAGAAAGAAAGAGCACGAGCAGGGGAAGGTAGAGAGGGAGAGAGAAACAGAATCTGAAGTAGGTTCCAGGCTCTGAGTTGTCCACAGAGCCTGACACAGGGCTCAAACCCATGAACTATGAAATCATGATCTGAGCCGAAGTTGGATGGTCAACTGACTGAGCCACCCAGGCGTCCCAAGTGGTAGTAATATCTTAACTATACTCTGTGAAGTCATAATTGCCTATCTCCAAGCTTACATTTGACTTTTATTTACATATGATTCACAGTTTAATTTGCCATCATGTATACTCAGCATGAGCTTAACTTTGTAGTTCTGATCCTAGAGTCTTATTTCAGGAATCATAGTAACCATATTTTGTACTTGATGACTCTTAACTTTCCAGTATACTTACATTTTGTAAGCTTCTAAAGACAGTATATATTTTATACCTGTCTGAACCTTGAAAATGATTTGTATACAGTGAGTGCTAATTAAATGGTTCTGACTGCTGAATGGCTACCAAACAAGTTAAAGGTGGAAATAGCAGCTTTAGAATCCAGTGAAAATACTTTACGTTTCCAAAGAGCTCACAAAAACGTCTCTCTAGGCTTCCAAGGCAAGGAGCAAAGACTGTATGAGCCAGCGATTAGGAAGTTTTTTTTTTCTTACATCATTTAGAAAACAAATAAACTTCTGTTCCAATTGTACTTTTATACTGCCGCTTATACTTTTTATACCACCGTTATTTCCTAAAGTGCATTATGAAAGAAGTTCTTAAACAGCTTTCATGGAAATAGGGAATAGA
Source organism: Lynx canadensis (assembly GCF_007474595.2). Lineage (NCBI taxonomy): Eukaryota > Metazoa > Chordata > Mammalia > Carnivora > Felidae > Lynx > Lynx canadensis. Next base: position 180,015,429 of record NC_044306.2, read on the forward strand.
AATAAAATGAACCCAGTCAAATCAGCAAGATACAGTATTTTTGTTTCTTTATATCATCACACGTAACTTTAGTTCAACATCTGTTCAATGACATCTCAGGCTATATTTCGGGGATGTGTGACAATTTTTTTTTTTACAAATTCTTTACTCACAACTCGGGATGTTCCCATTAATTGTGATTTGTAAAGGAAGCATTTAACTCAGGGCAGATGCTGAGCAGCATGAGTATGGAGCTATGGCAAGGTGCAAAATGACACATGAAATTCGCAAGTGGGCATGGATGGCCAGATGGTATTGGCATCTGAGAGATTTGTTACACCAACTTGGCAATAAAACATGTGTGATCCCTAATTTAACATACAAAACTGGCCCAGAAAAAAATGTTTATGTTAAACAAATTCCCTCTCTAAATATCAGGTGCAACACATTTTATTACAGAGTTTCATTTCTCAGTTGAGAAAACCAAATGTAGAAAATTGCATCCTTCCTTTCCATCCAAAGTCCTGTTCATGTAGGGCAAGTCATAACTACATAAGCAAATTGAAGTTAAATAGAAGTGTGATTCTCAAGATCTTGCAGGCCAGTGAAACCAGAGAGTAGACAAACATGGGTATGAGTTTCCTTGATTTGTCTAAATCATTACCATGATCCTACACTAGACATTATTTAGACATCTTTGTTTTTTTACATATTATACTAGCTAAAAGGTTTAAAATTCCATATCAAGAAATGTCAGTTTGGTTTTAGATCAACAGAAGATTCCTTATGTTGTTCACTAAATCATTTCTTAGGAAAGCAAAGTATGTAACAATTCTCCAAATTGAATTAATATGCAAGAATCTCCTGGAATACCTTTTCTTCTTTTTGCTTCCTACTTAGCTACAGCTCTTTTATTAAGTAGCACTTAAAATGCTATTGCATACATGAATACTTCTCAATTTCCCCCAATATAGTTGGGTGTTCCCTTCCCAAGGTTTCCTGGCAACAAAATAATACCTCTGTTATAGGGGGGCTTCCTCTCAATCTACCAAAAGGGCCCAGTAGAGGTAACTTGACACAGTCTTGACACAGTCACATGTAGCTGTTTTCTAAGTTGTACAACTATGGACAAGTTATTTTGTTATTTTTTTAATTTGGTAAAATAAGGATAATAATACCAACTCCACTAGAATTTTAATTTTAGATGTTATGCTAGATAATATATATGTACATAAAGATCTAGCAAAGTTAATGGAACATAATCCACAGCATTTATTATTATCGTTATGGATATACATCAACACCTCACTGTATTTTAAGCATTTTTTTAGAGATTTGACTTAAAAAAATGTTTGTTGGTTTTATTAGAGAGCATGGGGGGAGGGGCAGGCAGAGAGAAGAGAGAGAATCCCAAGCAGGCTCCTCACTCCCAGCACAAAGCCCAATGCAGGGCTTGATTGCATGAATCATGAGATCGTGACCTGAGTCAAAATCAAAAGTCAGATGCTTAAATGCCTGAGTCACCTAAGCGCCCCTAAACATTTTTTTTTGAATTATAAATACATCTTTATATCACTGAACACGATGTACCCTACTTAGAGCACACAATATGCACATACATATATTTGTGTGTATGTCTGTGTGTGAGAGAGAGTATGTGAGTGTGTGTGTGTGTGTGTGTGTGTTTAGATTGAATAAAAACAGTAAAAAAATAAAAAAAAACAGAAAACAAATAATATGAGGCAACATTTGAAAGATACTCTTATAGTCCATGTGTGCTGAAGTTTCTTTTCAAACCAACATTTATCAAATTATAGAACTTAAGGGAAGGGTCATGGCCACAAAATATATCACCAAATATCATGTATCTTACATTGATCTGGGGGGTTAGATGCAGAGACTAGAGGTAGGTTTATCTTTATACTTTTCTAGGGCAAATATATTAAGATGTAGATCAAGAATCAGGTAGCCATTGAAAAGACAATAAGTATGTGTAATTATCTGTATGGATTATACCTTGATCAATGTTTTAAGGTAGATTTTTCTTTCAATGACTTTTTGTAACGTCAAACAAGATTGTAGGGAATTACATTATACAACTGTTCTCCAACCATAAAACTTTGAAAGGAAGATTTTTGTAGTCCAGAAAGACTTTCATAGCCCACAACACCTCAGTTTTCTGTAATATGGAACACTATGGTGATTTTGCAGTGGTGGACAGGTTGACAAATCATCCACTATGACTGATTCTAGTTAGTACACACTGTAGATTTTTTTTTTAATTTTTTTTTAATGTTTATTTATTTTGGGGACAGAGAGAGACAGAGCATGAATGGGAGGGGCAGAGAGAGAGGGAGACACAGAATCGGAAGCAGGCTTCAGGCTCTGAGCCATCAGCCCAGAGCCTGACGCGGGGCTCGAACTCACGGACCACGAGATCGTGACCTGGCTGAAGTCGGACGCTTAACCGACTGCGCCACCCAGGCGCCCCCACACTGTAGATTTTTGTCAAACATCTCACTGAAAATGCAAATTTTTACTCTACGGCGAAGGTGTTTTGTCTCTACAATATCTGGATGTCCTGAAGTACTGGCTTGTTTTCAGTTTTTATCCCAAGGAAGCTCAACATTCAAAAACAGATTGCATGTGGCTTTATTCAGGTAAAATAGTTTGTGTGTAAAACTCAAATTTTAATGGCTGTATATGGAGAATATTTCAGGAAGAAGAGGTGTTTTATTTTATTTTATTTTTGATGACACATATATCACAAAATGCTGGAATGTGCTCACGGCCCGTGAAAAAGCGTAGGCTACCCTGTGAAATGAGTGAATCGCAGAATAAAATAACGAGTGCAGACTATCACCATGAAATTTTAAAATTATGCAAAAGCTGGGGCACCTGGGTGGCTCAGCTGGTCACTCATCCAACTTCTGCCCAGATCATGATCTCGGGATTCATGAGTCTGAGCCCCACATCGGGCTCTCTGCTTGTCGGGGCAGAGCTCCCTTCAGATCCTCTGTCTCCCCACTCTCTGCACCTTCCCAACTCGTGCTGTCTCTCTCTCAAAAATAAATAAACAGTTTAAATATGTGTGTAAAAGCTGCCAGATTTATTGATTGTTTTCACGGTTCTAGGCTGTGTCCTGAACACTTTACATGTATGTATAATTTCGTTTGATCTTCAAAATAAACCTATGATGTAAGTATCATTATTGTCACCATCTTACAGATGAGAAACCCAAGTCACAGAGTGGCTAAGTAACTCACCAAATGCCATGCAGCTGGATCCAAGATTGAAACTCACTTTTGACTGCAAAGCCCACTTGTGTTGCCACTGCAATACAGGTTCTTAAAACTAAAATTAGGAAAGTATACCAAAATATTCACAGTTACCTTTCAGGTGATCTTCTCGGTTAAAATCTTTTAGCAAAATTTCTACATTTGGCATGAATTACCATCATCATAAAAATAAGCATTATTGTAATCACACCACTCATTCAATTTAAAAACTAGGTAGGCTGTCAAAATGGCCAATAAAATCTATCTTTATAAATTGCTTCTGACAAAGGAGATGGGAAACTATTGAGATTTAGAGACACATTAAATTAAAGTAGAATGCCTTATTCTCATAACAATACTGACTTGTGTTGTGATTCTAAATGATTAACGGTAACTCATGACTTTGCAAAAGTTACCCTGTTCTTTTGATTCTATATCTAAAACAAGGCTGATAATATCTGATCAAATAAATGAATCAAACAGAGATTGAGTAATATCCAGTGAATTCTTTCATGCTCCTAAGAACGTGCATCACACTGTCAATGCATATCACAATTTTATGTGTGTTCTCTGACAGCTTAAATCTATTGCACATCTCCAGAAGACACTGGTCAGTTCACTCTAGACAGTAACTACTATTGTTACAACTGCTTTAAACACTGCGAAGCTGCTTAAAACAACTTGACTTCTAGTGATAAATTCAGGGCAAGTTAAAAACTAACATTTCATGTATTTATTTATTAATGAATTGCTTTGGATTACCACCTGTGCAGGACATAATAGGTCTGGAACTACAGGAAGAAGGAGAGACTTGCTTGTTTTACATAAAGTTGTTCTCAGCTGCAGAAATGGATATGTAGAATAAATATCATAATTTGATAATGTATTTGCTGGAATCATGGAAATACAGGCAAGGAAAGTATACGAGAATGGTGTCTGAACTAAGTAGTGCTAAAATGCACCTATGGAAGCCAAGACAGTTTTCTCAGAGGAGATGGCACCTGACTTTAAATTTGAGGAAGAACCTTACTAGATAAAAGCTCAGACAAAGAACTTCCAGGTAGAAATGACTTACAAAAATAAATGCTTGAGACATGAGAAAACACAGTTTGTTCAAAGAAACACAATTATTGCTCAAGTGTAAAGAGTGATGGAGCAGATGAAGATGAGTCGGGATTAGTATTCACAAAGCAGATGAAGAATCATGTCAAATGCTCTGCATAGACATTTACAATGTATTTATTTTTCTAAAACTTTGTGAGGCAAATGAAGAATATTGATGGTGGCAGTGAAAAATAAGTTATATATGGAAGAAAGATAATTCTTGTGGTAAACTAGGGATAGAGGATCAGGTGGGTCCAGACAAAAGGAAATTATTACTGTTGTCCAAAGAATATAGAGAATTAATTGGACTTAGCCAATGTCAATGGAGATGGGCAAGAGGGAGCAGGTGTATATGTGTGTGTGTGTATAATATTCTAATGCTATAATTACATGATTTAGAGATTAATGCAAAGTGAATGCAGTGTGAGTTGGGAAAATCTGGCAATTCCCCAATGTTTAATAAGTTTGATGAATAAAAATAACAAAATGATGATGAGTCCAAAGACTTTGAGTAAATAAGAAGGATGCTTATGTAAATAATAAATGAATAAAAGTGAGTAAATGTTGGAATAAAATAACGAAGTCAATGTTGGATCTATTAAACTTGAGCGGCTCTTAGTATATTCAAGTAGAGACTGTTGGTGGATATTTGGAGGTCCAGATCAAAAGATGAAAGTATCTTTATTAATTGAGAATTATTGGAATTAATTGGAATTATTGGACTTTATGCTTGCCTTGTCCCTGGAACACAGCTAGATAATCATCAAATCATTCTGAACACTCAGGAAATCGATCTGAAGACTGAGGGAACAAACTGCACAACTAGGGGGAGAAAAGAGGCCACATCATGGAATGTAGGAGGTGTAGAGATGTAGTATGAAGGAAAAAAAGAATCAATCCTTGGTGCAGTGGAGGGAAGGGAGACCTGATCACAGAGAAAGGTGGAAGAGAAAGTGAGAGAGGGATAAAGCAGCATACAGAGCACATTAAAAGAATTATTCACCATGATCAAGTGGGATTTATTTCTGGGCCACAAGGATGGTTCAATATCTGTAAATTAATATTTGTAAATTAATCAACATGATATACCACATTAATAAAAGAACCATATGATCCTCTATCATAAGAACCATATGATCCTCTCAATAGATGCAGAAAAACCATTTGACAAAATATAGCATCTATTCTTGATAAAAACCCTTAACAAAGTAGGGTTCGAGGGAACATGTCTCAACATCATAAAGGCCATATACAAAAAAACCCTAATATTCTCAATAGGGAAAAACTGAGAGCTTTTCCTCTTTGGTCAGGAACAAGACAAGGATGTCCACTCTCATTACTGTTATTTACTATAGTACTGGAAGTTCTGACCCCAGCAATTAGACGACAAAAAGAAATAAAAGGCGCCCAAATCAGCAAGGAAAAGTCAATTTTTCACTATCCACAGATGATGTGATACTCCATGTAAACAACCCAAAAGACTCCACCAAAAAATTGCTAGAAGTGATACATAAATTCAGTTAAGTCACAGGATACAAAATCAACATACAGTATTGTGTTGCATTTCTATACACCAATAATGAAGCTGCAGAAAAAGAAATCAAGGAATGTATTCCACTTACAGTTTCACCAAAAACCATAAGATACCTAGAAAAAACCTAATCAAAGAGGTAAAAGATCTGTATTCTGAAAACTATAAAACACTTATGAAACAAATTGAAGAAGACACAAAGAAATGGAAAAATATTCCCTGCTCATGGACTGGAAGAACAAATACGGTTAAAATGTCTACACTATGCAAAGCAATCTACATATTTAATGCAATCCTTATCAAAATACCACCAACATTTTTGACAGAGATAGAAAAAAAAAATCCTAAAGTTTGTGTGGAACCACAGAAGATCTTGAATAGCCTAAGCAATCTTGAAAAAAAAAAAAAAAAAAAAAAAAAAAAAAGCAAAGCTGGAGGCATCACCATTCCAGCCTTCAAACTAAATCACAAAGCTGTAGTGGTCAAGACAGTATGGTACTGGCACAAAAAAAGACACAGAGATCAATGGAACAGAATAGAAATCCCGGAAATATGGATGAACTCTGTGGTCAAGTAATCAACAAAGTAGGAAAGACTATCCAATGGCAAAAAGACAGTCTGTTCAACAAATGATGTTGACAGCAACATGCAAAAGAATGAAACTGGGCCATTTTCTTATTGTATACACAAAAATAATTTGAAAATTGGCAAAAGACCTAAATGTAGAACAGAAACCATCAAAACCCTAGAAGAGAACACAGGCCATAGCAACTTCTTGTTAGATATGAATCCTGAGGCAAGGGAAACAAAAGCAAAAATGAACTACTGGGAATTCCTCAAGATAAAAGGCTTTTCTGCACAGTGAGGGAAACAATCAACAAAATTAAAAGGCAACCTCCAGAATGAGAGAAGATATTTGCAAACGGCCTATATGATAAAGGGTTAGTATCCAAAATGTATAAAGGACTTCTCAAACTCAACCCCCCAAGCAGAAAAAAAAAATCCAGTTAAGAAATGGACAGAAGACATGAATAGACATTTTTCCAAAGAAGACATCCAGATGGCCAACAGACACATGAAAATATGCTCAACATCACTAATTATCAGGGAAATACAAATCAAAACTACAATGAGATACCACCTCACACCAGAGTGGCTAAAATGAACAAATCAGGAGACTATAGATGCTGTCGAGGATGTGGAGAAACGGGAACCCTCTTGCACTGCTGGTGGGAACGCAAACTGGTGCAGCCACTCTGGAAAACATTGTGGAGGTTTCTCAAAAAATTAAAATAGATCTACCTTGTGACCCAGCAATAACACTGCTAGGAATCTACCCAAATGATACAGGAGTGCTGATGCATACAGGCACATATACCCCAATGTTTATAGCAGCACTTTCAGTAATAGACAAATTATGGAAAGAGCCTAAATGTCCATCAACTGACGAATGGATGAAGACGTGGTTTATATATACAATGGAATACTACTTGGCAATGAGAAAGAATGAAATCCGGCCATTTGCAGCAATGTGGATGGAACTGGAGGGTATTGTGCTAAGTGAAATAAGCCAGGCAGAGAAAGACAGATACCGTCTGTTTTCACTTACAGGTGGATCTTGAGAAACTTAACAGAAGACCGTTGAAGAGGGGAAGGGAAAAAAAAAAAAAAGAGAGAGGGAGGAAGGCAAACCATAAAAGACCCTTAAGGACTGAGAACGATCTAAGGGTAGATGGGGCGTGGGGGATAGGGGAAAGTGAGTGATGGACAGGGAGGAGGGCACTTGTTGGGATGAGCACTAGGTGTTGTATAGAAACCAATTTGACAATAAATTATGTTAAAAAAATAAAGTTCACTGAACACCAGAAATGGGCTGAAGTAATATATATAGACATTTTCCCAAAGAATATATACACAGGGACATATGAAAAAATGCTCAACCTCATTCATCATTGGGGAAACACAAATCAAAACTACAAGGAGATATCACCTCACACCAGTAAGAATGGCTAACATCAACAGCACAAGAAACAACAAGTGGTGGTGAGGTTGTGGGAAAGAGAAAACCCTCTTACACTGTTGATAGGAATGAAAACTGGTGCAACCACTCTGGGAAAAGAGTATGGAATTTCCTCAAAAAGTTAAAAATACAGCTACCCTATGACCCAGCAATTGCACTACTAGGTATTTACCCAAACGATACAAAAATACTCACTTAAAGGGTACATGCACCCCAATGTTTATAGTAGCATTATCAACAATAGCCAAATTATGGAAAGGGACCAAATGTCCATCCCCTGAAGAATGGATGAAGAACATAATGAAATATTACTCAGCCATCAAAAAGAATGATATCTTGCCATTTACAACAATGTGGATGGAGCTACAGTATATTATGCTAAGTGAAATAAGCCAGTCAGAGAGAGACAAATATCATATGATTTAGCTAATAAGTGTAATCTAAGGAACGTAACAGATGAACATACAGGAAGGGCATAAAAAAAAGAGAGGGAGGCGAGCCATAAGAGACTCTTAACTCTAGAGAATAAACTGAGGGGAGGTTGATGGGGGTTGATGGGGTAGGTGGGTGATGGGTATTAAGGAGGGCACTTGTTATGATGAGCACTGGGTATTATATGTAGTTCATGAATCACTAAATTCTACTCCTGAAACCAATATTACTCTATATATTAACTAAAATTTAAACAAAAATTAAAAAAAAATAATTCTACAAAAGTGAGAGTATAAATGTTGGAGCCTAATCAAAATAATCCAGGAAGAATGTGTAAAATGAAAAGAACATGAGATGAAGATAAAAAGCTCAGAAATATCCACTTTTATGAATGAATGAAGGGAAACTAGCTAAAAACTGAGAGAGAGACTGAGACAGAGACAACTGAGAGGCAGAAAGAAGAGATATTAGTATCTCTGGAATCAAGAATAAAGGAAGTTTAAGAGAGGTGTTACATATGGAGGAGAGAAATGAGAGACATTGAAATAATTCCATTGGATTTATGATGCATGTCAGGAACATTCATGACTTTGTAGCATTGGAAACTAAATTTCAGTGGTTTGTGAAGTAAAAGTATCAGGTATAATGCTCTACACCTCTTTGCAGAAATTTGGATGGTATAAGGCTGAGAAGTAAGTTTGTAACTAGAAATAAAGGCCAAGAGAAGGGGTCTCTGTATAAAGTCATATATTCCACACTCATTTCTGACCAGCGAGGCTGCGCTTAATGAAGTGAATATTGAAACAATGCAGTTATTTCATTTGGGGTCCGTATCCTAAGTTTCCAATCATTTAAATAATGTCCTTTAAGCTTTTTCTTTTCTTTTTCCTAACCAGGACCAAATCAATGCCATCTCTCTTGAATCTTTTTTTTTTTTTGAATATAAAGGCTTTCACTATTTTTCATTATTTTTTTAAAATATAATTTATTGTCAAATCCGTTTCCATACAACACCCAGTGCTCATCCCAACAGGTGCCATCCTCAATGCCCATCACTCACTCCCCCTCTGCCCCTCACCCTCCCCATCAATCCTCAGTTTGTTCTCAGTATTTAAGAGTCTCTTTTGAATCTATTTAAATCTAGAATCCCTTACCAGCTTACCTCCTGGCTTGATTTTATTTCTTTGAGACCAATGCTATATTTTTAAATTCCAGGTCATTTTTTTTTCCCAAAATGTCCCTCAATTTGACTCACTTGAGTGTTTCCTCATAATTAGTTTCAGTTTCTTCTTCTTTTTTTTTTTTTACAGCCATATCTTATAGGTGATGTTGTGCTATTCTCAAGTTATCATATCCTGAGCATGAGATGTCAATTTGTTTCATTATTGATGATGCTAAGTTTCATCACTTAATTAAAGTGATATCTGTGTGATTGTTATATCATAAAGACAGACAATTTCCCTTTGTCATGAATTATTAATCTGTGAGGCAATAATTTGAAGCTATGCAAATAGCCTGTTTAACAATCTCTGGCCCAGTCATGTAGCATCGATTCATGATTCGTTACTGAATAAAATTTTTACAATGTTTTTTGAAAATTGGTGATTTTTCAAATTCTATTATTCCTCCTATAATTGTTAGTTGATATTTCATGTGAGAGTAATTTGAGCAGGATTTAAGCTGACAAACAAACTTAGTATTGCTATTATTGTAGGAAAATACATATCCATTAAAAAACTGCCATAGCACCCAGTTGTAGTTCATAGATATTCCAAAATATATCCATCCTTATTTTACAAAAAGCATTGTTTCTGGGTTTAAAGCTTGTTTAGGGCATGCATTGCCTTGTCTAGCATTGCTTTAGTCAACAGTAGATTAAACTATACAAAAATTTTTAAAAGCAAATATGATTTTTGAAACACAGGAAATACTTTCCAGGGATGGCATAAGAACTAATTTATTTACTTTGGGGAAGTGTTTAAAATGAGATATGACACAATTGCTAAGAATTATTTCGATCACTTTTTGGCTCAAGAACAAAATTGGAAAGAAACAATGTTCTCCTACATCTCTAACCAAGCAAAATATTTTTTACATCTCTATGGTAACAGTTATAAGGACCAAGTGGAATCAAATAATCAAAATGTGATAACATCACTGGCCTAACAACATGTTGAAAAACACTCTTGTCGCCTATAACAACAAATGATTTTGTTATCATTCATTAGCTACCGAAGACTGCATGAGACTGCCTGGAGAACTCCCAGAAAGAACTTTAAAGTAAATTCATGAAATTAGACTAAATTAAACAACTTGAAAATGTAATTGGAGTCCTATGAAGAAGAATTAAACATAGTAACAGCAGAAAGAGTCTTCTGTTGCTGCTGTGCAGAATGACATCTGGAGAACATTTTTTCTTTTCCTCCATATGTTGGGATACAACTCCTCTTGAACAAGTTGACCTAAGCAAATATTTTCAGGAATAATTATAGTTTGTAAAAGTATAAGTGGAAAGATGTTCTCAAAGTTAGCAATATCTCATTTGCAAAGCCATAGTGCTAATGCTGTCTCTTACTTTTTCTCACCTGATTCGATTAGAATCTTACTTCCAATTCCAACTTTTCTTTCTTTCTCTATTTATACCACTTGCAGATTAATATTTTTAGAATTGCAACTCTGCTATTTGCCCCTTAAAAATCTAATTCCTAAGTGTTCTATCATCTGACCATATTTTACCTTTTGCTTCAACTAGTTTCAGTTAATTTCAGTACAATTCATTAAAACCATTATTGAACTATGTATTTTTGAGACAGTGTGTTAAATCTTGATGTCAGAGACCTCCTGTAAAAATTGTATATCTTTAAATGAGGACTACAATACATAATGAACTCATACATGTAATTAATTATATCATAAGCATTGCGTGGGATGGAACACTTATTTCCTTTGTGGAGATAAGAGTCAAATAGGAGGCCATTTACGAGTTGTGTGGTAAAAGGTTAAATGAGAAAGGAGGTAGGGACTAGGAATGCCCTTTCAGCTGAAGATATGGGGGGGGGGGTGGCGCAAACTGTGGGAGAGGGCTTAATAAAAAAATAATTGTGTTACAGATTCGGTTAACTATGTTTTAGTTCCAGCTGCTATAACAAAGTCTTATAGTCTGAATGACTTATAAATAACAGAACTGGAGAGCCCAAATGTCCATCGACTGATGAATGAATAAAAAAGTTGTGGTATAGGGGCGCCTGGGTGGCGCAGTCGGTTAAGCTTCCGACTTCAGCCAGGTCACGATCTCGCGGTCAGTGAGTTCGAGCCCGACGGGCTCTGGGCTGACGGCTCAGAGCCTGGAGCCTGTTTCCGATTCTGTGTCTCCCTCTCTCTCTGCCCCTCCCCCGTTCATGCTCTGTCTCTCTCTGTCCCAAAAATAAATAAACGTTGAAAAAAAAAAAGTTGTGGTATATATATATATATATATATATATATATATATATATATATATATGTAAATATAACATGCACACACAATATGGAATGAAACTCAGACACAAAAATAATGAAATCATGCCACTTGAATGACATGAAGCTAGAGTATATTATGCTAAACAAAATAAGTCAGAGAAAGACGAATACCATATGATTTCACTCATATGTTGAATTTAAGGAATAAAATAAATGAGCAAAGGGGAAAATAAGAGAGAGAGGCAAACCATTAGAGCCTCGTAACTGTAGAGGTCAAATTGAGGGATGCTGGAGGGGAGGTGGATTCGTGTATGGGTTAAGTGGATGATGGGTTTTGAGAAAGGTACTTGTGATGAGTACTGGGTTGTTGTATGTAAGTGACAAATCATTAAATTCTACTACTGAAACTAATATTACACTATATGTTTACCCACTGGAATTTAAATAAAAACACAAAACTAAAATAAATACATACATACACACATACATACATAACATACATAACAGAAACTTGATTCTCACAGTTCTAGAGGCTGGAAGTCCCAGATCAGGGGGCCAGCACGATCAAGTTCTGGTGTGGACCCTCTTTTGGATCACAGACTGGGGTCGCTTTTATAAGGGCACCAATCCCATTCCTGAGGAACTCACCCTCATGACCTAATTACTTTCCAAAGGCCCTATCTCCCAATATTATTATAGTGGGGATTAGAATTGCAACATATGAATTTTGGAGAATATAAACATTTATTCTATAAATGTCTACAATAGGTAAATACCATTGTAAGGGTTTTCAAAGTTAGAGAACAAATCACATAAGATGTTAGAAAAGTAGGCAGCCTCCACAATTATGATAGGTTTTTCGAATAGGTCACACATTTCAATAATTCCCAGACCATGCCCAAGGCAGGCTGCTTATAACTATTCAAGTTTAGGAGTGTGTGTGTGTGTGTGTGTGTGTGTGTGTGCGTGTGTGTGCATGTGCATGTTACTGCATAAGTGTTGCTTGATGAGTTGTGTGTAGGACTTATTAAAGTTGAGAAATGTGAGTTTATCTAAAAGAAGTTGTGTTTGGTCTCTGGTTGTCTACCTAAATTATTTAAAACAAACTCCAATTTACTATTAGACAAAAATAATACATTTGAAAACTTGATTCTTGCCTTATTTTTCTGAATACAATAGTCTACAAGGCATTTAGAGGGTAGGGATAATGTCAGGTTCATCTGGGTCCTAGCATAACTTATACACAGTAGACTTAATTAGCGTTTTCAAAAGAACCACTGGGGAAAAATAAAGCTCATATAAGCGGGATTTTTTTTGTAATGACATGTGTTGCTTGTGATTTCTGGCATCCCTTAACCACCTTCAGTTGTCAACAACCTGCATTTATTCTCACAGAGATCGCTTCCCCTTATTGGATAAAATCCATTTTCACTGTAAATCTGGGTGCTATACTGCTGTAGAAAAAAATAATGTTTTCCGCAAAGATGCCCCTGTCCACAACCTCAGAACCCACAAATATGTCACCTTACATGACAAAAGACCTTGCAGATGTGAGTGAGTTAAGAATCTGGTGATCAGAAAATCATCCTGTATTATCTGAGCAGGCCAGTGTAATTAAATAAGCCTTATGAGAAAGAGGTAAGGGACGTAGAACCAGAGAAGGAGATATTATTATGGAAGCAGAGGTTGGGGAGACATGCTTTGGCAAGGAAGATAGGGTCCATGAGGCAAAGAATGTAGGTGGTCTCTAGAAGCTAGAAAGTCAAGGAAACAAATTCTCCCATGGAGTCTACAGAAGGATCATCACCCTGCTGAAACCCTGTAGGATTTATTTAGGACTTATCACCTTCAAAACTATAAGATGATAAATTTGTCTTGTTTTAAGCCGCTAAGTTTACGGCAATTTGTTAGAGCAGCAAGAGGAAACCAATGCAGTGCACTGTTAGTTAGTAGACCCACGACCCAAGGTAAAGCAAAAAGATGCTTGAAACTTGGACAATTGAGACGGTGGCTCAAGGCTGACAATAATTGAATCTGTGACCATATCCTGAAGAAAGCATGTTACTTCCAACAAATTACCCGCAGTTTCTTATTTCCTGTTATGTTAATTTTGGTTTCTCCAGAAGCAGACCTTGCCACAAAATTAGACCGCATGTAACAGGATGAAGAAGCACAGAACTTGGAATAGGGAAGGAGAAAAAGGCAGTAAAAGGCATTTAATCTGGTTCTCTGAATTAGGCATAGGAAGGAGTGGGTGCTAGAGAAGCATGTAAAATGCCTTAGACACTGGTGTGCCTGAAGCCTGGGACATTTATCCACAGCAATTATTCCCCAAAGGTTGAAGCTGCCCTGGAGGCATTAACTTCCCTGCCCACTAAGATTATACCTGCAGGCTGAGAAGATTCCCAAGGCTTCAGAGAAAGCCCTGAGGCACAAAAGTGAAGATACTCATGGAGAACTAGCTGGAGGCAGGACACTGTCAGCATGTACAGCTGTGACAGAAATCATAGATTAGCCCAGGGGATGTCATGTGGGCCATCAAAAGTATCTGAGCTCCTGCCCTTCACAAACCTGGTTCTTGAGCTCCTTGTCCTTTCTGTGAATTGCACCAAATTCTCTTGCTTGGCCATGTTTTGACATTTTGAAGCTTACAAACAAGAACCATAATCGATATATGACTCCCAAGTGATTCTTCTGTAGTTCAACTCATTATTTTTTTTTTCTAAATTATATTAGTGTTACTAAGTTTAGGGTCATTAAGCTAAAAATAGTGACCTTTTTTCCTTGCATAGTTAGCATGAGTCCTCAATGCATTTCCCTCCATTTATTTCACTCACTTACATAAAACTTACATACACGGAAGGTGTCAGAAAAAACTTAAATTTGCTTTAAAATACATAAGAAATGGGGCCCCTGGGTGGCTCAGTCCGTTGAGCATCTGACTTCAGCTCAGGTCATGATCTCATGGTCTGTGAGTTCGAGCCTCGCATCGGGCTCTGTGCTGACAGCTCGGAGCCTGGACCCTGCTTTGGATTCTGTGTCTCCCTCTCTCTCTGTCCCTCCCCTGCTCATGCTCTGTCTGTCTGTCTGTCTCGAAAATAAATAAAAACATTAAAAAATAAAATAAAATACAAAACAAATGAGGGTGACATCTTGTAAAATTCCTGCATGTCGCAAAATCAGTGTTAAAAAGAATCCCTCTGTACTTCCAAAGCCAGATTGCTGTAATATATAAAATTCAAAGGTAAGTTACAGCATACACCGTTTGTCACATAGACTCTTTGTTAAATTGTAAACTTTTATCAACACGGATGCAAAAAGAGCATTAAGTTGTCAACTGTAGGAACCACTTCATGAAGTTACAGAAATCTGATGTTTGGGAATCCGGCACAGTCATCTCCACACTCCTCCTCTCCCTAGCCTAGCCCGGAGCTGTCCTGCCACATCCCAGCAGAAACCAGGGCAGCTGAGGTGTCCTGGACCAGCTGTGCCGTGTGATGTCACAGATAGGAAGCTGGCAAATCTAGTGACCCTCTCCCATGTTGTGCCTGTCCCGGTACCACATACGTGCTGTGTACAACTTGTCTTCTGCTTTTTGCTGTTCACTGTTCAGGTCCCCCCACCTCAGAAAATCCTTTATCGTCGCATTTCATACTAATTAGCTCTCCTTCTCCTCTCTTTGTCTCTTCCAAATCTTGCCTAATTACCTATGGAAAACATCCTTTCCTGGGATTGGGTGTCTACTTCTACTTCTAAGTCTCTCTTCTCCCCCTCCTTCTATTACTTCTACTTTTACTACTCTCTTCTTCTCCTTCCTAGCTTCGTTACTCTTCCTCACCTTCAATTACCTGTTTCTTTACTCACCCTTTTTCTCTTGGTTCATTCTTTCATCTTTTCCTTTCTCCCTTCCTTCTCTGTTAATTTTTTCACTGAATAATTATCTCTACTGATACTCTTAAGTAATTATAAATTTCTTCCAGGAAAACCAAGCCATATATGTGGATGTTATTTAATGAACAAACACTTTCATAAAGCTCTAAAAATCTTTGAATTAAAAATACGTTTTTGAGGAGTTTGCTACTCAGTAACTGGAACGATTTAGGAATGGCATGCAATCCCTAATTTCCAAAACCAGTAATAGTTTTATAATTATAGTTATAAATTCATTTTATAATTCAAATGAACTTAAATACTTAATCGGATTATGTGAGGTCATACCCTGGATACTCATTACCTTGAAGTCTTTTCCTATGATTCCACTCTCAACATCAGCCACCGATTTCCATAGTCATATCTCAGGCTTCCGTATAAATAGTGACTGGAATCTTCCTAATTTCATATTAAGCATTAGGATCTTAAGCCAACAGCTCAAATATTTCCAGTTTAATACTTTCAGAATCCTAACTTCTAAATTTTGCCCCTCAGCACCTACAATATAGGAATTACATATCATTTTTTCTCTTGTTCAGCTTCATGATGCCCTCCAGGCATTAGGGGTTTTAAAAAATCTGTGGTTTATTACTAACATCAGTAATTTTTATGTATGTTCAAATTCCTTGTGCCATTATCTTATCATGTGTTTTACTTGGGAAAATAATTGATCTGGTTAAATTTAGGTCTTTGCCTTCTCTATGCTTCTAGAGACAGAGCTGAGGTTTGCTGGGGGAAAAAATCACCAATATGACAAATGGCACCATTTGACATTCATGATTTCAAATTACAAAATCACCCTTAGTGTTGCAAAACAAGCCTACTGTGTGCCCCTACTCTGCTTATTCGCGCATTCCTCTAATAAGAATGGTGCTTTTCTTTTCTCCGTAACCTTATAACACAGTCTCAGAGGGTAACCTCAAACTCAGTAGTAGTATATTTTCTATTTTCCTGAGAATAAGGGGATCGTTCAGAAGAAACTTTCCACATGATTCCATCAATTCTATCTACCAAACTACCTTCACCTATATCTGTAAACTATCCATTTCTCCCATACCACAAAGGAATATAATCCATCTTCCCAAACCAAACTCTCCACTTGAGCATTGGGTGGCATAAGGAATGATTATCCATGGTCTTACTGAATGGCAGTAGGATAAGTCCACGCTCTGATTGACATCTGTTAAATTCCTATTTCAATAAAGGCATAGGGTCTCAATATTCGCAAGAGACACTGACCAGATCTGGTCCCTGGCTAGCAGAAGTTCTTATTTGCTACCTTGTATCCCCACTGGTTTTGTTGCCAACCTTCAAATTCACCACATGTTCCAAATTCCAAGCATTTTCTGTTCTCTTAGGTATATTTGTGCATTTACCATCTTTTCTCAAATGTCTCCTTACAAAGAAGCCCTTTTATGATTAACCGTAACACATGAAGTTCAAGCATCTTAACTCACTCTTTGCTTTACTTTCTGTAAACTATATCCATTTAACTTTGTAATTTTTTAATCGTTCCCCTCCCCCCTCTATTACCAGTACACCCAACATAATAGAATGTAAGCTGCATGAGGAATAGTGTCAACCTCACACATTACTTGCCATATCCTCAATGCCTATAGGGAACCACATTAAGATTTTAATAAATGTTTGTGGAAAGACTGAATAAATGAGTGGATAAATGAATTGTCATAAAACCTAATTGAAGCTCCACAAAATGTGTTACTAGATTACTTATTTCAAACTACTCAAGGTGCTTAAATTAAATGCATATTTCTGTGCATAATCTTAATTAAATCTTAATCACTACAGTGCAGATTCAATGATTTGTATTTTTCTATTTTTTTAATAATTGTAAAAGATTTATAGCCAATTAAGTTTTAGGAAGCATTGGTCTACAGGATTTAAATCAAATCTCACAGTCTAATAAACTGCTCATCATGATCTAACCCTTGCTTACTTTTTTGGCAGCCTTATCTCCAGTGATCTGCCCTTACGTACCAAGTTTTCCAAGCAAACTGATCTGCTTGTTGGGTAGGAAATCCAAATGACTTTGTTATAGGTGATGGCTTCCATCCACCTCTTTTTACATACACAAATCTGTAATGTATACTTGACTCTTCCCCAATGATGTGTCACAGAAAAAGAAATAAATGAGGACGCCTTTATTTATCATGTGTGGTGTCATTTGAGAAACAGTATGAAATGAGCCATATAGGGACATTTGGGTGGGTTAAGCACTTGTATAAGGCTTGTGTGTGTGATTTATCCTACAAGTCAATTAAATTGTATATCAAGCCCTGAGGGCCGTATGTCACCAGTCACACTGTGATGTGCATGCATCAGTCAGATGGTTAACTATAAGTATTTATCTCTACTCTCATAATTTTAAAGAGGGAGGGAATTTACTGAAAGGATTTAGAGTAGTTTACAGCATCAACGGGAGTGGTGGAGAACCAGGCCTAAGAAATTGGGCAGATGTAGAACAGGCTAGGAAGGTAACCCACCCAGCACAAATCAGCCTGAGTAGAACCATCTGGTCAGAACCATCATTGCCACTGACAGATATCATATACCATGGCTTACAGTGTAGATGCTGCCAGGACTTGATGGCACCATTTTCCTTGATGGCACCATTTTCAAGGTATTCTTGGTAACTGAATATTGCTACCATTTCCATGGCTATTCTCACAGTGAATTGCCAGCATCCTTATTCTTGTTTTACTAGTTATTAAATAAACAGGCTGGGTAGATATGTCTTATTGGCTGCTTCAAGTCATGTGTTGTACCAAACATAAATATTTGGCTTGAGAGAACTATGTCATGAGAGATGAATTCTGCTATACAAGACTCATGCAGTGGGGAAAATTCCAAACACAGGAAGGGTACCATTTGGATGCTGGGCAATCATAAGATGACTGCCTTGAATACAAGTAAGAAAAGTAAATTTCCAGGGACACATGGTGGGTCAGTCAGTTAAGCAACCTACTTTTAATTTCCGCTCATGATCTCGCGATTCATGAGATCAAACCCCATATCCGGCTTTGCAGCTCAGAGCCTGCTTGGGATTCTCTGTCTCCCTCTCTCACTGCCTCTTTCTCTTTCTTTAAATAAAAATTAATTAATTAATTAATTAATTAATACAGAAAAAAGAAAAGAAAATTTATAAAGAAAAGAAAATTAAGTTTCCAATATAACTACATTGAAAAGTTCTGATTCTTTTCCAAGGACTGAGGTGTGACAGATATGCCAGGTATTTTCTATGAGAATTTTAAGACTTCATATGCTGAAATTTGAGTTTTATGAAGAAGGTAGTTCCCTAGTTTTGGTGAGACTCTCACATAAATAACGAAGTTTCTGCAATGCATCTAGTTGCCTGCCCCCTATGTGCATTTGCCCTTGCTGTCCTTCTATCTGCTATTATTGTTGGGGTATATCTGATACTTCTCATTCCTTCTTCTAATACTTCTTTAGCTTAGTTTTCTTTCCAAAACCATTCTTAATTTTGTTTAGTTTATTTATTTATTTTGAGAGAGAGAGAGAGCGAGAGCGCAAGCACGAGTGGGGGAGGGGCAGAGAGAGGGAGAGAGAGAATCCCAAGTATGTTCTGCACTGTCAGAGCTTTGCATGGGGCTCCATCTCACGAACTGCAAGACCATAACCTGAGCCAAAATCCAGAGTTGTAGGCCGAACTGACTGAGCCACCCAGAAGCCCCCAAAGCCATTCTAAATGTTAAGAGGTAACAAACTGCATACTCTAGAGGTGTACCTCTCCCTAGGGTGGCCACAATGTGACAACAGTGATGTCCATTTCTTTGCATTTGTATCCTCAGAAATTCATGCTGAATATGAAATATAAGCTGCTGTTTACAGGCTTCCTGTGCAATTGAGTAGAATTTGAAAGGGAAACATATTTCTCTGGGTTGTTCTTGGTCTAGATTTAGTACTGACTGAGAAGAAAACACTGTTATTAGTACCTAGAGAGGGGAAACATCTTAAACTAAATAACTGACAAGTTAGTATTTTTAATGGAAGTAGGGTAGTATATTCCAAATTCCCCATTGCCTGATTGAATTGTATTACTGTGTGTGTGTGTGCGTGTGTGTGTGTTTAAACTGAATTAAAATATTAGAGAAAAAATATCAATGGAAATAATTCAATATAATTATTTGCCAGTGACTCTTTGCTTGGAATTATTTTTCTGTTGATCTATTGTGTGTTACACTAAGAAGAGAAAGTTTGCCACGAGACAGTACATCATGCTGGGTATTGATCTGCTGTGATGTACGGCTTCATCCACTCAGTGCTCATTTCGGAGGAGTGCATTTCTGCCATCATGGACACTTTTCTGTTAAACTCCTAAAGCTTCATGAATCTCCTAAAAATCTCTTCCTTCAATGAACATATATTATGATGCTACAGATGTGGTTTTTGATGGAATTTCCAGAAGCTGCATTTCAGAAATATAGCTAGTACTCAAACAATAAGCATGTAAAGATTTGAGAATAAAAGTAAAGAATAATGAATTCTGCAGGCTACTTGTTCTTTCTAATGTACTCAGAACATTCTTGATCATCCCCTTGAAATTAGTGCAAGTATCTCTTAAAATGAAATTAGTTTACATCTTGACTATAATCGATGCATGTCCAAAGCTTGTCCACAATTTAACTCACATCTGTACACACATTTTCACTAAATATAAATAATGCAGTACCCTAAACTGTGCTTTACAATCAGCAGGTGGTTATAAATATTGCGTTTTTTATGTTTTATATTAAATATTTTAAGTCACAACTCTGGCAGATTTCACAAGAGAACTATTTTCTCCTTCCATTTAAAATTAATAGCATCAACACATTAAGATTATGGATATATGAAAGAAAATGTTTCTAGAAAAGTTCATACACCACAAGTTAAAATATTGCCTATTCAGTGTCTTGATATGATACACTACATTTACTAATTTATTTTAGCACCATTTCTTTAATACAAACACTTTATATACTTATTATTATATCTTTATAATGTTATTAATACTGTATGTTATTATTTATTATAATTTTATATCTTTACCCTTTACTAAGAGCCTAATATATAAGTTCTTAGTACTAAAAGGATATAAACTATCATAGGGCAATTGAGAGTCTGTTTTGCCTATACACATACTGCCCTATTACCTCTGTCAACAAATAATTTTCCAAGTAAATTATTCCTTTGTTTGGTCTCAAGATTTTTTTTCTCTGAAAGAGTGTAGAAAATCTTTATTTTTCATGTTTACTTATTTTTGAGAGAGAAAGCATTAGTGGGAGAGGGACAGAGAGGGGGGAGACAGAACATCGAAGGGCTCTGCACCCAGGGCAGAGAGCCCCATGTGGGGTGTAAACTCAACAACCCTGAGATCATTACCTCAGACAAAGTCAGACGCTTAACTGACTGAGCCACCCAGGCACCCAAGAGTGTCGAAAATTTTATCATCAAATATTCCTCTGACTGTAGCATTAACGATTGCCATAAACCACAAATCCAGGACATGTAGGTTGGACAAATCAGCTTAATCTGTTTTTTTTTTCCTTATATACAAAAAGAAAATTAAATTTAAAAAGTCTAGACCAAGGGTTCATCATTTAATTATTTCTTTCAAAAACTTATGTAAACGCTTCTTATATAAAGAAGATAAAGAAAGTTGGCTGTAATTTACTTTTCCAGTTTAGAGTTCCATATAGTGTGTTACAGTATATATGATAGTTCAAAGGAAAATATGCAGTGGGACATATAAATCAAGATATTAAACAAGTAACTTTATCATCTAGATATAAACCTAAGTTACCTATCTAAAAGTCGGCTAGTGACCCATATATGGAATGTCGTGTATGCTACCAAAGCATGGTTAATAAAATTGACTGAGTTATTAAGGATAATTGAATCTGTTAGCATGAGTCCCTTAATGTAAACAAGTATATATATATATATATATATCTATTTGAACATGGGAAATCTTAATAGCTAAGCCATATCCAGATTGTTTAAATGACGGATGATTTGGTTCCCTATTCTACATTAAATCAGTTTGTCATTCATGAAAAATTAGAAACATAAACTTGGATAGTTTAGAATTGAAAACAAACTTTTTATTTGTTTTTGTTTTTTTTATTTATTTTTGAGAGAGAGAAAGAGAGAGAGGGGAAGGGCAGAGAGAGAGGGAGACAGAGAATCCCAAGCAGGCTCCACACGGTCAGCACAGAGCCCCAAGCTGATCCTGAACTCACTAACTGTGAGATCACCACCTTAGCAAAATCAGGAGTCTGACGCTTAACTGACAGAGCCGCCCAGGCGCCCCTAGTGGTGACTGCAAACTTTTTAATGGCATACACCTAAGTAAATTGTAAATTCATAATAAGTGCAAGGCTGATATCATAAAATAATTATTTAATATCAATTTTGTGAAGGTCTTTTCAAACACTTAAGAAAAGTATTGATTTTTAAGATTGAATGTATACCTAGTAAACTAATCTATTACAAAAGATTACCCTAAAAGTGAAACAAAAATGACAATTCGAAGGAAACATTTTTTAGCATAATTGGAAAATAACATAAACCTCTTAGAGAAAAAGTAAAATTAAAAATATGTATGTACACACAGACACACCCACACATTCTCATACACTTGGGTATATAAGTCAGGAGACTAACATAATAACGTTATTAGACAAATTTAAACATAATTCGTATGCCTGAAAGTCAATGAGTACCACCAAAATCTGGAGTAAATTGTTTGCTTAGAAAATGACTGGTTAACAAAATCTACTGAGATTAATTATTGACTTGAAATATACTTGTTTGTTTGTACACACATAAATGCCTCTATGTGTGTTAGATAGATGATAGATAGATAGATGATAGATAAATAGATAGAGATAGAGACAGAGATATAGTGTGGCTGTACATATATGCAGAGACACATATATGTGCATATATATCCGTGTCTATCCAAGCATATACACGGATATACAAAAACACAAGCATGTTTGTGTGTGCCTTTATGTTCACACACTAACATTTCCTAAGAAGAACACACCTGATAAAAATGTTTAAAATGATTGTGGAGACAGCTGCACATCTCCATGCATATACTAAAAATCATTCATTTGGTTTGATAAGTGAATTGTATGGGACATGAATTATATGCTGTTATTTTTGAAAAGAAAGAAAAAGAAAATTTCTATCTGTCACTTCTTGAAATTCCAGGAAAAAGAAATTGCAGTTAAGAGTGATAATTTGTTTTACCGTAAATGCTAAAGGCAAAAAAAAAAAAAAAAAAAAAAAAAAAGACTAAAATGTGAGAGACTTTTATAACAAATGATTGGGATCTGGAAAGTAGGTGGGAAATCGAAAATTATTCAGTGGAGTTAAGGATGTTGAATCTGAGCTAGCAGTGAGGAAAGCCAAAAGTTAACTTATTTGTCCACAGAGCCTTCAGGAAATGGGAGAATTGGGATACACCCAAAATGTCAGGGAAGCTTGTCTTAAATCTAAAGAAATGCTTTAAAGTTTAAGGCACGTTTGGAAACCCAGATCACCTCAATTTACCACAGTTGGGAAATCAGTTTCGTTCCCGTCTTGGAAACAACTGGAAATTCATTCAAATGCAGGTTATCTGGACTAGCAGCCAAAATGGTGTGGCTCATGGGGCGCCTGGGTGGCTCAGTCGGTCGAGCGTCCGACTTCGGCTCAGGTCATGATCTGGCAGCTTGTGGGTTAGAGCCCCGCATCGGGCTCTGTGCTGACAGCTCAGAGCCTGGAGCCTGCTTCGGATTCTGTGTCTCCCCTCGCTCTGTGCCCCTCCCCCACTTGTGCTCTGTCTTTGTCTATCAAAAATAAATAAAATGTAAAAAAAAAAAAAAAAAATTTAAAATGGTGTGGCTCAGGTGAACGTCTATAGTCTTCTACACCAAACTACTCATGCTCAGCTCTCAGAATAGAGATTTCACAAATCTTATAATCATTAAGATTATAGAGAATCTTAAATCAATACATTACATCCAAGAACGAAGAAAGATATATACCTCAGAGTATTTTTGAAAAGACTTCATAGAATTCAAATTAAAGCACTGATGAAAACTAACACAAAAGTTAGAAGGTATAATGGAGCGAAGACAAACCAAAAATAGAGGACAAACTAATCAAAAATAGAAAAAAGAAGTACAACATTTTAAACAAAATACTATCTTAAAAAAGTTTAGAGGATTAGCTCTGGAGTTGCAACATCTGAATACTAAGAATATACCTAAAGAAAATCATACGCAATTTTAGAGCATTGCAAGCCCACAGAACCTCTTCAAACTCCAGAGAAAACTCGAGAGGAGTCTCACAACGGCATCTGCGTTCTAATTAGTTACACTGGACAAGGATGGGCATCCTTTCGGTCTTTAACACTTCCATTCTGTCACCCATGTGGCTAGTAAGATCACACTCTTCAGACAACTGGTGTTCTGTACATACTAAATACCATTTTCAGGATTCATCCTTTTAGAGTAGGCAGTGTTTGACAATGTTGGTCATTTTATTCTTAAAATTCTTTTTCTTTGAAGTTTATTTTTGTTATTTATTTTGAGAGAGATAGCATGTGTCAGTGGGGGGAGGGGCAGGGAAAGAGGGAGAGAGAGAATCACGAGCAGGTTCCGCACTGTTCGCCCAGAGCCTGACTCGGGGCTTGATCTCAGGAACTGTGAGATCTTGAGCAGAAATCAAGAGTCTGACCAACGCTTAACAGACTGAGCCACCTAGCCGCCCCTATTCTTAAAATTCTTCTCTCTCAAGTACTCTTCCTGAATACCTGTATCAGTTAGGACAGGCGAAGTCTTGCTGCAGGCACGACAACTCTAATACCTCACTGTGTCACAACAACTGAGGTCTTTCTCCTCTTGCTGTATGTCCCTCTGATTCAATTTTAGCTTTGTCTGATGGGAACCTCCCTCAGGAATCTGGGTTGATAGACTATCCTTCACTTGGAACACGGTAAATGGAGGAACATATGTTGCTTCTTAAAGCTTCCTCCCCAAAACACGGCATGCTGCTTCTCAAAAATCCAGAGGCTAAAAGAAGTCATGTCTGTCTGTGTTCAACAAGTCTGGGATGTATAATCCTCTTTCCTGGAGGGGAGCTGAATCTTTATGAACAATGGTAGAACTGCCAGATCCACATTTCTACTCCTTGATAAAAAACTCGACCTCTATACAATTGTTTTGTCTCAAACTTAGGATATCAAAAGTTAAACTTCTCAAGTTCATTTTTTAAAACAAGTCTATTTTTGTCTTCATTATTTGTTAATGACACTTTTTTTTTAAACCACCCCACACAGCCTTGAAATATTATTCTTCTGTTTTTTTTCAGTATGGGACCAATGTATGACTCCATGTTTTCCTTCTAAAATCACCATCGTTTCTTTATCATTACAATTATTTCAACGTTTATTTATTTATTTATTTTTTATTTTTGGGACAGAGAGAGACAGAGCATGAACGGGGGAGGGGCAGAGAGAGAGGGAGACACAGAATCGGGAACAGGCTCCAGGCTCTGAGCCATCAGCCCAGAGCCCGACGCGGGGCTCGAACTCACGGACCGTGAGATCGTGACCTGGCTGAAGTCGGACGCTTAACCGACTGCGCCACCCAGGCGCCCCTATCATTACAATTATTAAAATGACCAGAACAATAACATTTTAAAAATGAAGGAAAATTCATGTTTTATTTTCTATGTGAAAAAAACATACGCAATGTTTAAACATTCTCCAAAATATCTAATATCATCATCATGTAAATTAAAACAGGTACTATCATAATCACTTTGCTACATAGGATGGACTAACTTGTTGCTCCCTTTATTTATGGTCTATCCACAATTTTGAATCCTTTTTCCATGATTCTCTTCTGGACACTTGAAAGCTGCTTCTGGACACTTGAAAGCTGCTTTCATTTAAGATTCCAGTGAATCTTAAAAACCATTGTCATATTCTCTAAAATTATATTTTTCCTAATATTAAATCCTACTCAAAATCCTTCATTGGCTCTCCATATATACCTGTATTAAATATAATTTTATCTGTATCATATTTACCATCATCAAAAATATGGCTGTGACTTCCTTCTCATTCATATCTTACTGAACCTCAGTTTGTACACACTGGACTTCCTGCACTTTTTTAAACACATTTTCTGCATCCTGAACATTGCTTAAATTTTCCTCACTTGGAACACATTTTCTTTGTTGTTCCAAATGTCTCAGTCATTAGTTGTAATATATATATATATATATATATATATATATATATAATGAGTTATTCTATTTTATTATTTATAACTCTTCCCCATAATTTTACTGCCTTGATGACATGTTGCTTATATTTTAGAAAAAGTAACACATAATCAAAATATTATTCTTTCTTTAAGTTCTTTCATAATAATTGCCTTTGCAGACCTCTCAATTCACTATAACTATCTTAGGAAATAGATCATATTCTTTCTTGTTTTCTATTCCTTAAATATTTGTTTAATTTCCTATAAAAGATCTCAAGATCCTTGAGAAAAGAGGATGTCTTGCTTCTCTATAAAAGCCTCTTCTGTCTCATAACACAAGGTCTTAATATGAAGAAGTCTGCCATAAAAAGTTTTTGGAATTTTCCTCTAATTGAATAAAATACAAGCAATTAATGTGTAGGAAATAGTGAGATAATTAATTTTGTAAGGGCAAAACAAAGAAGAATGAATGCTTCTTCTTGAAATAGACTTTAACAGAAAGAGTAACTAGGCAGCAAAGGTAAAAATGATTCAATGTTATAGGTTGATATAACAAAGGGAATTAAAAGTTATAATTAGTCAAAAGATAAAATTATTTAAGTAAACACATAGACTATTGAACTGAAAGCTAAGGACAATCTTTTAAGACCACTTCAAATAAATGAGACACACAGCATGTCGGCATTTTTAATGTGAACTTTTCCCCATAATTGAGAAAGATTTGTTCATTTGAGGGAAATAAAAAAGAACAATAAGCAGAGTTGAAAGATTTTATAGAGCATCATGAAATAAATGTCAGAAACAGTGATTCACATACACTCCCCATATGCTAATTTACATATGAGTAGTATGTGTTGCATATATCAAATTTTGTGACATTTATTTCAGGAAGCATTGTAAAACTTTCAACTCTGGTTATAGCATTCACTTTGAATTTTATCTCAATGACGGTGCCGTTGCCGAATGGAGAAATAGCACAGAAATTGCTGCATATATTTTCTGTTCCTATCGCATTATGATTACATGAAGTTGTATATTTCTACATGGTAATATTATCCCTTGTCAGTTGCATATCAAATATGATGACATTGAGACAAATGACACATAAATACGTGTAATGTTTCTTGCTACTTCATCAAATCTCAAGGTACATCGCAACAAAAACTGAAATTAAAATATTGATGGGAGAAAGTTCCTTCTGGACTGTAGTATATTAAGTGGGGGTAAAACTGCATTTAAACCATATTTTCAACAGCTTATTTTAAAGTATTTAATAATTAAAAAATTATTTATCTCTATTTGTTGAAATGTGTCATTTCTAGTGAACTTTATAAAATAAGACCATTAAAATTTCATTTATTCGCATTAAGTTTATTTTAAAAAAATGATTCCATGTTTTGAATTATAGGAATGAGTGAACAATGCAAGGAGTTATATCGTTACTAATTAATTTTTATTAAGTGGCCCAAAATTTAATGTTAGGAATTAGGTCCTCCTCCAAATAAAAAGAATAGAAATTAATGATACATTTCTTATTAGTTAAGTTTCTATGTGACAATTCTCAGCGTAGTTGAAAAAAAAAAAGTAGTTTTCAGGTCATATGCCAAAGGAAAATCAGAGTTTATAACCCAAATCCTATAGCTGGATTAACTTCTGTTGTGGTGACATGACTAGAAATCTATAATTATCCAAATGCTTTATATTTATGCCTTCCAAGCTACTTGCTCATTTTTGCTTTCTTTGAGCATAATACAGTATCCTGATTCAAAAGAAAAGATATTTGGTGCTATTCAGGGATTAGCAGAGGTTTAAATGTTAATCTCTGCAACACTATTTCTTCTGAAGAATTCTCATTTAAATTCTTACAGGGGCCCTCAGAGTATATGCTGTGCTTAAAAAAGGGCATTTGTAGAAAAAAAAAATACTATCTTGGGAATGTAAAATGCAACACATCACAATAATCTTTGAACATTACAACACTCTGCCTTTACAGTGTTCTGAATATAGCAGACTCAGTAAACACAGCTTAATGGATATATTTTACCTAAGCAAATATTTACCAGGAGGTAAAATATTATTTTATTCCCTCTTAATTATTTATATGTATAAAAATAGAATTTTAGTATTGGTAAAAGGAGAGATCAACTTTCTTAACATTAATATATGGGGTAAGGGATTTCAAGATTTAGTTTAAGCAGATTGAAAGCACTTTCTCTCTTTTTCTCCTCTCTCCTTCCTTCCCAGTAGACTATTTTTCCTCTGTCCCTCCCTTCTTTGTCTGGCTCCTTTCTTCCTTTCTCTTTTCCCCTCATTTTTCTTTCACTCTGTTTTGTTTTCATTCTTGGTTAATATAAACAAAGACATCAAACCTTAATTCAAGAAGAAACAGAGAATTCTGTTAAGAAGAATGCTTATTGTCCATGGATTTCTTTTTTAATGACTACTTAATTTTCACTTACCTCTTTATGGTTCTCTGAAAATGTATTGTGATTTTCCGTTGTTCTGTGCACCTTAGTAAATGAAAATTCGTAGAGAAAATGTGCTCAGCTTTTCCATGGTTCATATCAAAATCTAGTTTTTGCTCTATCCTGTGATTAATATATTCTCCAAACAGCATATGAAGCAAGAACTTGTTGGGGACATCTTTTGAGAGTCTTGGGATTCCTGGATAAGTTATATTGGAGCCTTGGAACTATTGCCTTTGTCTCTAATAATATGCCAAATGGTGTGCACCAACTGACTTCCAGATAACTCAAAGATCACAGCTAATGTATTTCTCTAAACCCTCAATTACTTTATCTTGGTTGGTTCATCAATTTCAGTTCAACCTACAAAAGTCATGTCATGTAATTTGTATATATACATATATATATAGATATAGATATATATGTATAGATATAGCTATACATATATATCTATATCTATATATGTATAGCTATATCTATACATACATATATATATAAACTAAAGAAATTGTTATATATATATACATCTAACAATTTCTTTATATACATATATATTTATTATATTTATATAAATTTAAATTGTATATAAATATTAAATTAAATTTTATATAAATATAAATATATATATAACAATTTCTTTAGTTTATAAACAAGAACACTAATTATGGTTAAGGTACATATTCAGGGTCACAAATCTGGTTAATGAAAAAAGTTAGGTTAATATACAATTTCCTGACACCTAATCCATTGCATTTTCTTCTCTAAATAAGACTAAAATTAAAATTTTTTAAAAATTAAAATATTTTTCCAGTTTTTACTTTAGTTGTAGAAATAAAAGATAGTCTATGAAAGATAGTAGCTCTCAGCTTTATACTGAAAACATTCTTTCATGGAAAAACATAGATGTGAATAACCCAAGCCATGGGGTCTTTGAGTGACTGCTCTTCTAACCCAGAGAGCACAGAAAGGCTCAGCAGACCCATGGACTGTCACATAAGGTAATTACGTCTTTGACCATGTGCAATGGTAATTCAAAGTTATGAAATTATGTTTAGGAGAAACTAGCATATTCCAATGTATTAATAGAAACATATGTGTATTCCTTAGCAATATAAATAATACCTTTGGCTTTCTTCTACTTTCTTCTCTGCACCTTAATCTTCAAAGATGAGCACAATATTATCTTTTATCAATACAAAATCTCCTTGCCCTAATATTGCCAAGGCTCACATTCCCTTTGGGTCTAACAAATGCCTTTTACATTAACAGGGGAGGAAGAGCTATACCTCTTAATGGACTCTACTTATATACGTGACCCATGAGAAATGACTTAATCAAATATTCTGAATAATAATGTGGCCAATGAGCAACATTGGCGGAAACATACAACATAGAAATGCACTTTATCTGCTAATAAAACTCAAATTTTATAAAATTAATAATTTGAGTTATCTTTGGTCCCCTAACCCAAAATGGAATAATGACTATGTTACTAATAGCATCTAAATTACTAGCAAGAGAGAAAGAGAGCAGGGTTAACCAAGGTTAACATACTAAACAATTCTTTGGCCTTTCTCAAGATTTAAGCTTTTGGACACCCTGTAAAATAGTAGTGAACAAGTTGAGACACTGGTACCAATCCCAAAAGGTAAGACAAAGTCCCTTTTGGAGTGATGACTGGTGGGGCGCTTGGTTGGCTCAGTTGGTGCAGTTTCCGACTCTTGATTTCATGGAGACCCACATTGGACTCTGTACTGAAAGCAGATTCTCTCTCTCCCCTTCTCTCTCTCTCTCTCTCTCTCTCTCTCTCTCTCTCTCTCTCTCCTCCCTCAAAATAAATAAACTTAAAAAAATAGAGTAATGCCTGGTGAACAAACAATGTTCCAAAGGTCAGTGTAACGATGAAATATGACTGTTGTCACCAGACAGCATAAAGACAACGAAGTTGACATTGATGAAGAGCGAAAGTTATATGTCACTGAAACCTTGACCAAAGCTTGTCTAAATAAAATACATGACCATCTTGAACTACTCTTTTTCTTATTGTAGTGTTTCTCATCCACATTCATAAATCAAACCTAATCAGAACACAAGAGAGTAATGATCTAAAATGCAGTGACAATAATGTGTCTGATTCTTCCAAATCAAGGTAAATTTGTTCTGAATTTCTGTGTGTTTAGGAGCTGTGGAGGAAAAAAAATTCTTCTGTTTCAAACACCTAAAGGTCATGTCTTATAAAATTCCCACCGCAGTGCCTTGCACACAAAAGGTGCTCACTATGATAAATCTTTAGCACACAAAGAAATACTGGTGTTGAAACTGCTCTGACCCCACTTATATCACCAAATTTCTCTTCAGTTCTGTATTAGCAATCTGTTTCAGGATAAGCTATATATTATACTTTGCCAAACATTTAACTTTTCTTTATGAATTGGTTCTTTTCAACGTTTATTTATTTTTGAGACAGAGAGAGACAGAGCATGAATGGGGGAGGGGCAGAGAGAGAGGGAGACACAGAATCGGAAACAGGCTCCAGGCTCTGAGCCATCAGCCCAGAGCCCGACGCGGGGCTCGAACTCACGGACCTCGAGATCGTGACCTGGCTGAAGTCGGACGCTTAACCGACTGCGCCACCCAGGCGCCCCTTGAATTGGTTCTTTTCAAAGCACACAATTCTCTTTTATATTCTTCTTACCTAAACTGTACTTTTTTTTTTTTTTTTTTTTCAAAATTCAGCTTACCTAAATTATCCACTAAACGTTCCCTGTATCGTCAAATCTGAGATTCAGGAACAGTGCTGTCTCTGCCAAGTTGTTATGGAACAGAGTCATCATATGAAATTCTGACCTTCACATGTGCCTCATTGTTTGTATTATTTGTGTCCTCTAACAATTTTTTTATCAGTATAACAAGAAATATCGTATGTACACAGTGAGCTTTATTAGCAAATACTAACCATTCATTGAACATTCATGCTTTGGAATACTTTGTGCAAGGTAAACATGCAAGGGAAACAGACAAGATCACTGAGAGACAGCCAGGGGTGACCAAATAAGTAGATGTCCTAACTTGTTCGAGATCATGTCCTATTTGATATTCTGGTCACTGGGTGTCAATAAGTAGGTCTGCTATAAGAATGTTCATGTTAAGGGTTCTTAATTCAATTTTTAAAAACACATATAAGAGAGAAGGAGAAAATCGGTAATAGTGCTGAAAGTTATAAGCATCTGGCACCATTGCTGTAATTTATTTGACTTTTGATCACCTTTCCTTAGTGGTATCTTCTTTGCTATCTTTTTTTGTTTTCTCAGTTTTCTGGAATGTGAACTTTGAGAAGAAAACTGTGAAGCCATCTTGGCTTATCCACTTTCCCAGTATTTCCAAACTTGTGCAATAGAACACCTTTGATTTATAATCCAAGAATCCAAAACTGCACTAAATGGACAACTAAGTTTAAGAAATAATGAACACTCCATCCCTCTGTTGGAGATTCATAACCTCTGTGTAGACACCAAGGGTTCTGAGATGTATTTTTATTTTACAAAGACATGTACAGCCAGACATATGTTTGATCTAGGTACTATCTCAACCCTTTAGCAATATTAGCCCATTTAAACTTAGAGTGAACCTATGAGAGAGACTATAATTATCCCCATTGTGTATAAGAAAAGATGAGATATTAAATGATTTTTCAAAGTCACAATTCTAGGATAAGTGAACTGGAGTTATAATCAAGACCTCTGACTTCACAGTTGACACTCTCTTTTTTTTATTTTTTTTTAAAGTTTTTTATTTTTGAGACAGAGAGAGACAGAACATGAATGGGGGAGGGTCAGAGAGAGGGAGACACAGAATCTGAAGCAGGCTCCAGGCTCTGAGCTGTCAGCACAGAGCCTGACGCAGGGCTCGAACTCACAGACCGTGAGATCATGACCTGAGCTGAAGTCAGATGCTTAACCGGCTGAGCCACCCAGGCGCCCCTTTTATTTTTAATTTTTTTTTTTTTACAGTTGACACTCTTTCATGCTGTCCATACTTCTTCTTGTGTAAACCAAGCTGCAATTTCATGTAAACTCCTTCCACAAATTTATAGCCTGAATGGCCATTATCATCTGTAAATGAGCCTGTCCAACACTGGAAGCCAATTTTTCATGCACGTTAGATTTTTTTATAATGATCATTATTATACTATTTTTACCTGCAATTAGAGAAAAGACGTAGAGATGACAACAATGGCCTACAGATGAGATTTAGCATCACTGTAGGTTTGTGGGTTAAAAAAAAAAATCAATGCTCGACAGCATTGGTCCTATTCTATTATGGGGGCAACAATCAGCTAGGAAGACCCGGGTTGTGTTTTTTTCTGGTACCTTTATATCATATGCCTGGTCTGCCACACTTATGTATGTGTACCTGCATGAACACACAAACACACACGAACACACAATCATTTAGAGTTTTTTAAGTTTATGTTTTATTTTGAGAGAGACACAGAGAGAGGGCACAGGCAGTGGAGGGGCAGAGAGTCAGATGGAGAGAGAGAGAATCCCAAGCAAGTTTCACATTGTCAGTGTGTTGATGCAGGGCTGGAACACACGAACCATGAGATGGTGACTTGAGCAGAAAACGAGAGTCAGGCACTTAACTGACTCAGCCTCCCAGGCACACCAACACACATGCATTTAATATTCAAGGTTTTCAATTTTTCAGTGAAAATTTATAAATCAGAATATGATGTATATCTATAGCTCTTTACCTATGTCTCTGTCTATATCTATATCTATATCTGTATATTCCACGATCTTCATGCCAAATTTCACCTGGATGTTAATAGAATCTCTCTCTTTGCATCCATCATCTACCCTCTCTTTATAGACTTCCCTGACCAACTTAAAAAAAGGGTGAACTCTATCAGGCTCACGGAGTTTGTTTTATGTTCATTTTTGGAAATTTCATGTATACATTGTTTCTGCGTCCAGATTTAATGTTTGAGAAAGGCAAAAAGCATTACTTACCTTCTTGCTGTCACCCTCTTAGCAGCGAGTGCAATAGTGTGTTTAATTAAGTTAATTAAGTAAATGACTTTATTCCTTGAATGCATCTATCATAAACTACTTTGGGAAATGCTTAACTATATTGCAAGAAAGTACTCCCATTTTTCTTTTGGTTAATCAACGTATTCCATTGGTTAATCACTTTAAAACACTGAGTAGCTCCTTGTAATTGTATATGAAAATGAACCTGTTGTTATAAAGCAAAGACACCTCCAATGAACATGCTCTGGCATGCACATCCCAAATAGAAATATCAAAGCTTGAGACATTCGTTTTGTTGATTTTGATATAATTTATCCTTTATTCAAATTAGCCTGCTTACAATAAATTATTTTCACATGGGTTAAATCATGTTCTCTGATTTAACTTTCTTAAGACATGTAGATGTCATAACTATATAAAATGTCTTGAAAGTGAAATTCACCTGATCTCAATGATGTTTCTTTTTCTCATAAAATAACTTTCAAAAGACAGAGAGAGGGAGAGAGAGAGAGAGAGAGAGAGAAGTATGTGACTTAATATAGTGCAAGCCAACCTACTGTTGCCATGAATGACAGATGCCTGGTGCTGCGAGACTCTCTGGGAATTATAGCTATGTCAAGACTCTGAGTCGCAGAATATCAAATAAAATGGCCCTTCAAGGTGAATCACTCAGCAAGTCAGTGTGTAAGGTTTGGCATTCCAAGACTTTTGCTTAGGAAAACCTACTCTCATGTAATCGCCTGCCACCATCTGTGAGTATTTTGGAGAAATAGAAAATTCTCAAACTTAAGGGGAGCATGTAGAGATAAATAGCACTGTGCTACCCACAAAAACAGAGGCAAAACCAGTGTCTCTTGTTTGTAATCAACAAACATCCCCTTATTATCAGGCACTCAATAGACTTTTGCTATTTTTAAAGTCTAATACAATCAGAAGCAGAAAAAAGGAATTGCTTCTGAAACCGAACACATCAGTCTGAGGCATTTTTAAACCAATTTCTCTCCCCAGCTTTTAAGTGTCTGTCTAAAACAACATGGAAAAAAAATTGACACATTTATGTCATCAGCAAGGCTACGTTTCCTGACTTACTGATTTATCAAGCATGCGTGTGATGGGGAGGAGCGGTTTGGTTGCACCAGCAGCTCTGGCAAAATGATTCAAAATGAGTCAGATGACCAACACGTTTCTTACTAAGTCAATTAGCATAGGATTAATTGAAAAATGGTACATAGGGCAAGGCTGCTGCCTCTATTTACTTTCAGCTGGAGGCAGAGGTCTGTTTGGAGAAACACAGTCCCTCTCCCTTCCAAGTTGCTACTTGGGGTTACCAGTCACTGAAGTAATTGACCGTTTATTGCATCTGTTCAAAAATTCAGGATACAGGGTGTAATAAAACGAGCATTTGTGTAATTACATTAGCTCTAAGACTCTTTTACTTAGAGACAGCTGCCATCCATCACGTTGCCCTTTAATTCCTCAGTGTTTTGGTGATGCAGTATTCCAAAACAAATGTGGGGGGGGGGTATTCCTTTTAAAAGTTGTATCTCGGCGTATTTGAAGTGGAAATGTGATAAAATAGATAGTTGTCACATTACAGAAACAGTGTAAGTAGGGGAAAAAATCGCAAAGATATCCTAGCAATAAATGAAAATGGCTATAAAGTGTTACTAGCGGCAAAACAAGAAAATAAGATCACTTTTCCCTACAACTCTTTTTAACAGATGAGAGCCCCTGTAGTCTGGTGAATGAAAGTCCACACATGTAGATATAATTATACTCTAATCTTCTCTACTGTGGTTAATTTCTCACTTAAACCATAAAGCATTGAAATGTGCCTTATTAAGAGACTTGCCCTTGAATCTTTGGGATCAAAGAGAAGAAGAGAAATTCCACCACTACAACTTGCTAGCTGTGTTACTTCTGGCTTGTTACTTAAACATTCTGAGTTTCAATTTCCACATGTGTTGCATGGATGAAATTACTTCTCATGTTATATGGTGAATATGTACACATGCTATTGATTGCCAAAAAAATGGGGAAATTATACATTGCATATATTTTATTTTATGTTATGAATTATTTTCGCACTTCCCTGTCAAGAATACGTAGAGTCAGGATTAGGTAGAGATAGGGATTGGGTATTTTCCGTGGATAAAGTGATTATTGCCCAAGTTTTGCAAGCAAATAAAGTTCATCTTTTTACTTCTCTCTTCACGTTTAAAACTTTATCCTTAGTGAAATAAGTCAAACAGAAAGACAAATATCATATGATTTCACCTAGATGTGGAATCGAAAAAAGAGCACAACAACAAGAAAATTGAACTTAACAGGTACAAAAAAAAAAAAAGAAAACACTGGTAGTTGGCAGTGTGTGGGGTGGGAGTGGAAAGTGTGGTGAAGAAAACTTAGAGAAGGTGATCAAAAGGTCTAAACTTCCAGTTACAAAATGAGCAAGATCTGGAGATGTAATATACAGCCCGGTAGTTATACTTAATATAACTTAATATAATTAATATAACATTTTGTATATTTGAAAGTAGCTAAAAGAGATCTCAACGTTTTTATCATAACAATAAAGATTTTAACTACATTTCGTGATGGATGGTAAGTAAACTTATTGTGGTGTTTGATCATTTCACCATTGATGCATATATCAAATTACTATGTTGTACACTTGAAAATAATATAATATTATATGTCACAATGACAGATCTCAATCGAAATAACAACAGCACCAAAAACAAACTCTTACTTATAGCCATTCTCCTGTCTCATCCAGCCACCCATCCATCCATCTATCCATTTATTTCACACACAAAAAATGTAAGTAACTTCCAGGTATTCGTTGGGTCTGTAGAAGCCAAGATGGAATTCAAATTGCAAGATATTTATTGAGGAAAATGCCTGTGAAAGACAAAAGAGGGGCAGGAGTAGGCAGGAAATGCTTTTGGGTTATAGGGCAGTGTGCAAAGAGAGGAGGAAGAAAGGGAGATTGTCAGGAAGATCCTTCTGTGAAGCTGCCCTGATAGAATTTTGACAAGCCCCAGGGGAACTTCAG
Organism: Lynx canadensis; assembly: GCF_007474595.2. Classification (NCBI taxonomy): domain Eukaryota; kingdom Metazoa; phylum Chordata; class Mammalia; order Carnivora; family Felidae; genus Lynx; species Lynx canadensis. The sequence continues at coordinate 180,052,009 of NC_044306.2, forward strand.
CAAGAGGCTTTCCTACAGGGGAGTCACAGAGGGAAGGTATTACTAGATCCTAGCATCTCCATTGTGCTCAGCCATTGTCGGGAGGCTGCATGAGGGAAGCGTGGATGGCCTCAGCTCAAATACTTCGGTAGGTCTTGAAAGCCAACAGCCATATAGTGTCCACAAACTGAACTCCTTACAGCTGATCAGGAACTTCTTTCTTGAAGGGAAATTGAGCCGTATATATTCATGACTACCACAGAGAGGCACTGGAGATAAAATAGATCTAAATCTATTGGGGCATAAGGCATATAATTTATTCACTGAGGAAGTAGAAGCAAGGGAGTAAATAACTGCGTTTGAGTAAGATGAATATTAATACAAGAATAACGCTGAAAGGCATCCAAGTGTCTAATTGTGCCTAGGAAAATGGGAAATCCATGCTTCCCAGTCCAAACCACAGTGTAAACTTAACGAGAATGGAGGATGGTGAAGGAGTGTTATAAATTGACCAAATACAACAGGTGACACCAGGATCATGTATCGATTCCCAAACAAAAAGATTCAAAGGTCCACATTTAAGTGATCCCTGCTCCTTTATTCTTCTTCTAACTCTTGTTTTTCTCTTTATCATAGGAACAGTATAGAATTCATGTTTTTTTTCATTCATTGTACCTATAAAATATATTTCCCAACATGCGAAGACTTCTGAATATCTCTAGTAAAGCTAATGATAAATACTATATTTTACTCTGTTTACCTTTGGTTTCTCCAAATGCTTATAAAATTGCTCAAAAAAAAAAAAAAAACAAAACACTTCCTCTAAAGCAGTTTGAATGAGTTCTTGTATATGTTTTTTCAGTCTCAAACCATTTTTAAATACGTGCAAGTCCCCTTTATATTAAACCATGCAAATTTATATAGCATTCCTTACACAAGAATTGGAAGGTTCTTTTTCAACCCTTTGAGCATGGTATTATTTCAAATCTAATTTTGTAGTCTTCCTATGAAATAGACCATCATTTTTTATCTCATTCAAAATTCCATTTGAATATCTTACTCCTGGAGTTATCTTCCTAATGGTGGTCATTCTCTGAAGCTAAAGCTAAATAGAAATCCTTCTGGGCATAGATCAAATGTTCCTCCCCTATGAAGCATTTACTTGTCTTCTTTGATGAGGAAGTGTTTGCCTCTCTATCTCTACATTTTGTTTTTGCTGTCTTTTTTAAAGCGTGTTTGAATTCCTAATGTAATTATTTATATCAAGAAAAATAATAGCTTTTAAGTACACACAATGCTTCAGTTTATAAAAGCTTTTATATACAGCTCATTCTATATCTACAACAACCACACGAGGAGAGGGTTACCATACTAATTTTATTAGTTCTAACTCAAACGAATGGTCAATATGCTTAGATCCCCAAATGAGTAGCAAAATCAAGAATAAAGCTCTGTCTTTCAGTACCAAATTAAATCAACTTTCTATAATTTTTTGATGTAAGCCCTTTGAGGGCAAAACTGATGTTTATGTGTACCACATACACTTTCACAAAATCACAATTTGTTTAAAAAGTTAAATGAGTAAAGGAATAATAGGATCCAACCTATCCTTAACATTTGAGTAGATCCCTCGTAAATAGCAGACAGTTGGGATTTATTTCCTCTGACTGTACTCTACTTGACATTGCCCATTATTTGCTTCTGTTAGTGGTCCCCAGTAACTTGTGCACGTATGTTTTTTTTGCCTGCAAAGTTCTAATATGTTCACAAAAACAAAGAGTTATTTTTTGTTGTTTATTTGGTACTTTTGGCATCTATTTTGTTGTTTCACAACAGAAGAGTGAGAGCGTATGTATATTGTTGGCCTCCCTTGGGGAAATGACGACACGGTCCTTGAAAGCTGTAAAAGTATGTGTATGTTCCGGGGAAAATTTATATCCAGGACTATAACTTCTACTATAAACTTCTAATTAAAAAATGCAAATCCTTATAGCATCATAAAATATTAATAGTGAAATACTGAGTTATTTTTTGGCTTATTTATTTATTTTTGAGAGAGAGAGAGTATGAGGAGCGCAGAGTCAGAGAGAGAGGGAGAGAGAGAATCCCAAGCAGGGTCTGCATTGTCAGCACAGAGCCCAACCTGTGGCGTGAACTCACATATCGTGAGACCATGACCTGAGGTGACATCAAGAGTCGGACACTTAAGAAAAAAAAAACAAAAGAGAGTCGGACACTTAACTAATTGAGCCACCCAGGCACCCTCTGAATTAATTTTTTTTAACGTTTATTTATTTTTGAGACAGAGAGAGACAGAGCATGAACGGGGGAGGGTCAGAGAGAGGGAGACACAGAATCTGAAACAGGCTCCAGGCTCTGAGCTGTCAGCACAGAGCCCGACGCGGGGCTCGAACTCACGGACTGCGACATCGTGACCTGAGCTGAAGTTGGAGGCTTAACTGAATGAGCCACCCAGGCACCCTCTGAATTAATTTTTAATAAAATACTCCTTTTACCTTAAACTGAGAAACACATTGTAAATTTTCATGACTATTTGTTGTTTGCCAATAATACTTACTTGAACTTGCCGATCCAGTTAATAAATTTAAGTACTTAACATTTTGAGTTTAAGTGCATAGGAAACCAGGCATAATTTTTTTTAAATATGTATACATATAACAAAAAGTCATTGCTTATAATTTATGCATATGAATTAATATATATTTATCTTAGAATCTTTTTTGTCATTTGAGTTAGGATGTTGACATCAAACCAAACATGTTTATTTTATGAGAGAGTTTGCAGAATAGTGTGAAACTTGATCTTTCTGCATGTGCATTCTTTATATTCTTTGTATAGGTCAAGAAAAGGAGTATAAAAATGAAAATGTGTACTTTAACATTTATCCCAATACATATGTGTTCTGACTATCTTTGAACAGTTTATCTTACAGGAAATTTCCAGATCTTTAAGTGGCACACACCTAGAGTGTTGTTCACTTCCTAAATAAAAGCCCTTTTTCCAAGTGGTTTAAAAGGTTTTAGATGGGGAGGTACCAGATGTCAGCAGTCTCAATCTTTTTAATGCAACTATAATGGAGAACAGCTTAGTGATTACCGCTGTGGAATTTAACCTTCAGGTCACCAATTCAATCCCTTGGTGCTGCTGGCCTTTTGATAATAATAGGTCTCCTACTCTCGGACACACACAGCACATACAGGCACAGAGGGGACAAGCAGTCAAGGCAATGTATTAATAGAACATAAAAAATTATTGTCTTGAAATGAGTTACAAAGAAGAAGAGTAAATGTCATTTAACATTCCTTATACAAAAAGTTAACGGGTACAGTAATGCATGGTTTAATAGCTCAAAAATATTTTAAGTGCCATTACTTTGGAATAATACTCCAGATTTTAAGGTTCCTAATATCCTTCCACTAGGATTTGAGGGAGTTTGTTTCTCCTGATTCATTGCCAGTTCACCTTAATGGTCTCAATCTGCAGAAGAGTATAAAATGGAAAAACTCAGGTGCCTGGGTGGCTCAGTCAGTGAAGCCTCTGACTTTGGCTCGGGTCATGATCTCATAGTTTGTGAGTTCAGGCCTTGTGTCAGGCTCTGGGCTGACAGCTCAGAGCCTGCAGCTTGCTTCAGATTCTGTTTCCCTCTCTCTTTGCCCCTCCCCTGCTCTCTCTCTCTCTCTCTCTCAAAAATAAACAAACATTAAAAAATTTTTAGGGGCGCCTGGGTGGCTCAGCCAATTAAGCGTCCGACTTTGGCTCAGGTCATGATCTCCCGGTTTGTGAGTTCGAGTCCCATGTCAGGCTGTGTGCTGACATCTCAGAGCCTGGAGCCTGCTTCAGATTCTCTGTCTTGCTCTCTCTCTCTCTGCCCCTCCCCCCGCTCGTGCTCTGTCTCTCTCTGTCTCAAAAATAAATAAAACATTAAAAAAATCAAAAACAAAATAAAACAAAATGACAAAATTAACCAAACCCTGGGGCGCTCCAGGAAACAATATAGAAGTTCAGTAGATGATGTTCTTCCCTTTAAGTTAGGATAAACTGTGATTATTTTAAAGCAATTTTTGATTGTAAATGGGTTGGGCTAAACCTCAGCAAGAAGCCAGACTACATATCCACAGGAAACTAATTTAGAAAGAATACAGTAGTTATTAAAGAGCTACCTCAGGTTGCAGAGTAAATTTTAAGTCTCTTAGTAATGATATTCAGCATGGAAGAGGTAATCAGAAAGGCCTCTGCTTGTGGTTCCAAAAATATTATGTAACAGAACAAACAAGAGAAATATTTTAAAAAGTAAATTAAAAAAAATAGCAATAACCACCACGATTGCAATTTCTTGGCAACTTAATATGTGCTAGCAGGGGCCCTGTTAAAGAAAATAATTTTATTTAAAATATATTTCAAATCGAGGACGCAGATATTCAAGCCCTCTTTTTTTTCTTTCTTTCTTTTTTTTTTTTTTTTTTCTTTTTTTTTTTTTTTTGGAAGGAAACAAGGTTTCCAGTGATTGGATAACTCGCTAAAGGGTATGTAGCCAGTAAATAGAGTCCAAAATGAGGTTCTACTCCAGGTACATCTGACGCTGATACTCTTAATCACATTACTATGTTAAAGATATTAATTAAGAACTTACCAGGAAAAAAAGTGACATAGCTCATTCAGCATGTATATGATGTAAATGCTGCATATTTCAGAAATGCTGTTTGCATAAAGAAAGGAAAAGAATGGCTATACTTCTAGGTACAGTCCTCTTAATCTGCATGAATTGGCCAATAGGCATGAGCAGTATTTAGCCTTTAGTCTAAGTTATCCTTAAATTTTCATAGCATTGCTTTTAGTTCAGTGACTATATTCATCACAATGCTGAAAGAAGACACTCTACCTTCTCCTTGATGATGCATAACTTTGGAATATTCTCTAGCTAATTTATGTATCTCTACCTTGTCTCTCTAGTTTTATTGCACAGATTCTATGATTTCTTCTTTTCTCTCTTTTTTCCTATATATGCTTGATATACAAACATATTAACAAAGTATTAAACAAGTATTAAAAGATATTCTTAAATTACCATCTTTAAAAGAGAAATAACAAATATTCTAAGACAATCATTTTGTGTTTTTTCTTTACTCAAATAACTAATCAACATCACTTGTGGTTACTGCCACTTTAAAACAAGCAGACTTTATTTTCTTTCACTTAAGCTCCCTATTCTCATCATCTTAGAATTATATTCCCTTAATAATCAACCTAGGTTCTCAACAAACCATCAACTAAAATTCCTAACAGTGAGCCATTTGAATTATTGAGCCCTTTGGAATTCTTAAAAGGATGGGAGTTGGGTTCATAAAACTGTATACCTCCAGTTCTGAATAGTGTTAAGCCTCATTTTTCACGTCAGCATTGACTCCCACAAGGCTGTATGCATGTGTGCTTGTGTGTATTTTAAAATATATAAATTGTATACAAATACACGTATGTGATTCACAGGTTGACTCTGATAGCACTGAAGTAAAGTGGTTGCTATAGCTAGTAATTCAGAGTGCAATATTCTGAGGTAGAATTCACTTCTTACTGAAAAGAAAGAAAGAAAAAGAAAGAAAGAAATAAAGAAAGAAAGAAAGAAAGAAAGAAAGAAAGAAAGAAAGAAAGAAAGAAGAGGAAGGAAGGGAGGGAGGGAGGGAGAAAGGGAAGGAGAGAGGAAGGAAGGAAGGGTGAAGAAGGAAGGAAGAAAGGGAGGAAGATTAAAATAAAGTAACCTTGAATCTTGCTTAGGAAATTCAAAAACTGCCCCATTATATTTGAGAAAATCCAGTGAAGCTCACTGGGTCTTCAATAATACTGCTTTCAGTAAAATATTTTTCAAGATAAGGAAGAGAGACTATCTGTGTTAAATCTCAGGTTTTTTTTTTTTTCATGTTTACTGCATGGTTCATTATATAACTGCATCTTTTGCCTCATCTAATAGAAAATGAACCTATATTTCAAATGTGAAATATGACTACCAAACTTCACACAATTTTTACAAAAACAAATACAAAAATGATAAAGAGCCTTTAAGGCCCAGTGTTTTGATCATATACTAATTTGGGTCACACGTTATTTTTGATGTTTTGCCAGCTAGAAAGTTATATTTCTTTTTAACAACATTCTTTTAATTCATGTTGAATGGCTCTCTGCTCTGATAAGCAAACTACAAATTTTATTCCACAGCACAAGGAGTATACCTCACATAAAAAGATAGAATACATGCCATATGTTATGTTCAACATTTCAAGCTTTTTATTGTCCATTCTCCTCTTCTTTTTGTATTTGAAAACCATTCATATGTTTTCACTCTTGTGTGGATCCTGAGAAACTTAACAGAAACCCATGGGGGAGGGGAAGGGAAAAACAAAAAAGAGGTTAGAGTGGGAGAGAGCCAAAGCATAAGAGACTCTCAAAAACTGAGAACAAACTGAGGGTTGATGGGGGGTGGGAGGGAGGGGAGGGTGGGTGATGGGTATCGAGGAGGGCACCTTTTAGGATGAGCACTGGGTGTTGTATGGAAACCAATTTGACAATAAATTTCATATATTGAAAAAATAAAAACAAAAAAATAAAACCATTAATGTGGTAATTACTATTAAATTTGCTATGCCTGGAATGAATTTTGAAGTTATATTCTTTTTTTTTTTTTTTTAATTTTTTTTTTCAACGTTTATTTATTTTTGGGACAGAGAGAGACAGAGCATGAACGGGGGAGGGGCAGAGAGAGGGAGACACAGAATCGGAAACAGGCTCCAGGCTCTGAGCCATCAGCCCGGAGCCCGACGCGGGGTTCGAACTCCCGGACCGCGAGATCGTGACCTGGCTGAAGTCGGACGCTTAACCGACTGCGCCACCCAGGCGCCCCTGAAGTTATATTCTTGACAAAATTTTGATACCTTACGGGGGAAATATGAGCCTACTGTTTACATTTTATGGTCTGAAAAAAATATGACATATGACTGCTAATGATAATTGGCTAAAAATTCATTAGGGTAGTATGTAGAAACCATGAGATCCTGGACCTCTGCTGTATAACAACACATTGCAGGTTAAAATTCAGTATGACATGAGTCCATCTTTGAAATATGAGAAAGACTTTTGTAACTTGTCCCATCATGTAAATATTCTCTTTGAATATGGTCCATTAGCATAGATCAGTGATGTCTAAAAACATCTTATCAGGATTTTTTTTAAAGAAAAATTAGATTAATCCTTGTTTACCATGGATGTAACAAGCATGTATTTGCACCTATTAAGTGCTAGGCTCTGTGGAGGCTTGGGAGATACTAAGACAGTGACATATGGTCTTTAACTCACCAATATTTTCCTCTGGTAAAAAGATGGATTATGTTTTTAAAGAGCTATGATAGAAGTGAGGTTAAAAATTTAGATATATAAGTAAGCTTTATAAAAATACTAATAATAGTTTACTCTGTGGGATAATAACATATACAACAGCCAAGCATACGCAGATCATTAAATATCAATAATGTATGTCACACTGGAAATCAATTATTGGTAATTAATGGCTAAAAGAAGAGAGAGAGTAGCCCACAGACTAAATAAAGCATTGGGTGACATCATTTCCAAGAATCATACTGCATCTAATATTGGTTAATATTTAAAATGCTGATTGTATAATTGTATGGACAGCATTAGATTTGGTATGAGTAAAATCACTAATCACTAAAAGATGGAATTGTGGAAATATCCAATTATTTATTAAAAAACTTAAAATTAGGGGCGCCTGGATGGTTCAGTCGGTTGGACGTCAGACTTCGGCTCAGGTCATAATCTTACTGCTAGTGAGTTCAAGCCCCACATCGGGCTCTGGGCTGACAGCTCAAGGCCTGGAGCCTACTTTGGACTCTGTCTCCGTCTCTCTGCCCCTCCCCTGTTCTCTCTCTCTCTCTCAAATATAAAATAAAACATTATTTTTTTTAAAGTCTTAAAATTAACAAAGTTTACAAAATTTGGGGCATATCTGAATTATGTAACTGTTCCAGGCCTCTTCCTCAAATATCCTAAAACCAAAAGCTGAAAATATGTAAATAATGCTTCCTTATTGCTAGTATTGTCTAATTGTATTTTTATAAATACAAACTATGTTTCAATAGTAACTAATGTAAATGTATGATATAATTAGTTATTTTCCTTAGTTGAAGTTTTGTATATTTCTACCTTAAGCTCAAGTTAATGTGATTTTGAAAAAAGCCTAATGTAGAATTTCAACAATCACACATCAAATCTATATAGACCACTGCTTCCTGCTTCTGGAACACTTAGAGTCTATTAAGAGGTAACTGACATCCACAAGATATACTTTTGAAAATCTAATATTTCATCATTATCAAGTTTTCACCTTGCAATGTGAGAAAAGACCACATGGTTAAGGTAAAATGTCAGCTTTCATTTTGACTAAAGCATCTACCATGGAGTCTAGCTGAGGATAATGAGATGGAAAGGGACATAATTAGAATGTATTCAGAATGGAAGCATAATGATATATCTATTTTAAAAGAATACTATCTTTAGAACTTCAGCGTAGACATAAGTGATTTCTATATAATCACATTAAATATTTAGCAACATTTTGATGTAAAGCCAATAAAAATATCTCAAACCAAACTTCTATTTTATTATAAAAAATTAGACCAAGTAACAAATTTTACTCTGCAGCTGAGTAATTAAGGGAGAAAAGAGAGAGGAAAGGCATGGAAATGAGTTTGCAAATTCCCTGGTAGCATTATGTTTAAATCTATGTATGAAATATAAAACAAACTTCAGACTTCTCTAGTTACCTTAACTGGGAAGAAAAAAAGGAAAATAGAAACCACCTTAATGTACTAACATCTCCCTTAACCCTATCACAGGGACTGAAGGTCCAGAGTTAATATTTTCCTTCAATCGTCAATTTCTAGTGTTTCTTTAACATTGCACAAATTTATGAATTTATACTCTGTGTATATGTATGAAATATACCCTGCATATTTATACACATATACTCTGTGAAATGGAATGCCAGGACAATGAATAAATAAGAGTACCAGTAAAAAAGATATTAAGCTGTGACTTTTGAGCAGAACTACAATATTTATGTTGATAGGTTTTTAGCCATATGTATTTTCAATTACAGCGTGACGGACAAGTGTATCATTGTTTTGTTCTTCTTCCCCCCAAAAAGGCCATTCTACTTCGCGGTAAGGTCTAGGCTGCTCTTCAGCCTTGTTTTCCAAAGAAAAGTCTTCATATGACGGAATTTATCAATCTTCCTTCTAAATGTGCATGACATTTTCTGAGTGAAAATGTTTTGTCATGTGTAGCTACAGAATGAAGACCATAATATGATATTCATTACCTTGACACTATCTTTCTGAGGAAACCATGCTTTAGAATTTCAAGTCTTTGGTATAATCTGACTCTGACATTCAGCATTACATTCTCAAATTATTTAAAATCTATCCACTCTGCCTTATACAAAAAGTCTTCTTCCCGTCTCAACATTCATGTTAGTCTAGTAAGAATGGGATGGAATTAAGGGGAACACATAATGTGATCGTATGTATAGTAACATAGTATGTAATTATATATATTATATATATTTACAACTACCTTTTATTTTTTTAATTGTTTTTATGTTTATTTATTTTTGAGAGAGGGAGGGGGAGAGAGAGAGACAGAGCATGAGCAGGGGAGGGGGAGAAAAAGAGAGGGAGGCACAGAATCTGAAGCAGGCTGCAGGCTCCAAACTGTCAGCATAGAGCCCGACGTGGGGCTCAAACCCACAAACCGTGAGGTCATGACCTGAACCGAAGTCAGGCACTTATATGACTGAGCCACCCAGGTAACCCTACAACTGCCTTTTAAATCAAAGTACAAGCTTTGATATATTGGAAAAACCTACTGAAGGGATTATCCAGGTATAAACATTATTAAAATTCAGAAGAATTGATCTAGTGTCCTCTAATCTTTTGAAAACCTTGGCATTTAATATCTATCTTGGAATTCAGAGGATGTTATTACCTTAACAAAGAGAAGTCTTGTTTAATGTAGTAATGTATATCTTAGACGAAGAGAACGGAACCTACAATGGAGGCTAGAATAAATTAAGAAAATTACTATTTATAGTAGAACTGAGTCAATGGACCTCAAAAGCTAAATCAAACCAGGTAATTGAAATATTTTTTATTCAAAATGAAAAGGCTAAAGCACCAACCAAATAGAAGTAGAGTATGTCCCAAATCTGTATTGTGAAATAATAATTCCAAGTTATAAATATCAGTTGTGTCATTTAGGAAACAAAAAAGATTTTTCATGACCAAATAAGTCCTAGCAATGTTTCTTGACCAAATAAGTTTAATCAATGCTGTATTAAATGAAATTTAACAACTTTCTTTACTGCAAAACTTACCAGAATACTGTTACGTTGTGGAATCCAAGAACAGAACGTATCTATGATTTTTGTTTTCAGATTTACATCACCAAGTTTATACATCGAGGTTTGTGTAATCACCAATCCACAAAAGTCACTTTGAAATCCATGCTTATAATCAATATCATGTGCAAATATAGTTCCAATTATGCTAAATAAAAATATTTAAAAATGCAGTTATGTTAATAGTGCATGTAGGAGGATAAAATTTTATCCATGATAAAAAATTAGGTTTTTCTCTCATATTGTATAAAATATTACACAAAACATTTCATGGTAAATGAAATATTTCTTTTTACAACTTTCAAGAATGCTAATATTGCCATTTTTCTTTAATGTTTGATTGCTATTTACAAGAAAGGTGTTAATGTTGTCAATGTAGGCGGCATTTTTTATGACACATTGATGTTCTATAGACAGGGTAAAACATCCCGAAATAAATGTTGGATTATAACTATTCAGCTCTATACGTGTTATTTGATAACTTTAGATTCAATCTTCAACCTTTGTTATAAATGCAAGTCCATAGTTTACCCAATAACAATATTCTGAAAAGTCAAATCAATCAATGATGAAGATGATGATACAAATAATGCTACATTTTAAAAACATGACATTACAACAGCAAATTTTGACACATGTAGATGAAAACAGTATTGACAGGATGGAAAATTAAAAGATATTTTTAAACATACTTGACTTTGGCAGTAAGTTCTGTAATTCTAAATTCCTCTTAGAGACACAACACTCTTGAAAGTCCAGGTGCAAACAGTTACTAGATAGTTCTTATTTGCACCTAGAAATTATAACATTTCTCTACTGTCATTAACCTTTTCCTGCATAAGACATTGAATTAATCAAATTTTGTCCTTGAGGGACTTATTTTTACTTCAGTATCACTCTTTTATTTTATTGTTATTTCCCTACAGAGAGTAACACAAAGAAACGCATGCACACACACATGCACACACACACACCACACCACAATACAAATTATGTTGGCTTTACATTTCCTCTTAGCTAGGTAAAGTTTTAGCCCAAGTCAATCTCCCCACCCCAGCCCCCGACATACTGCTTCAAATATTTTTGGATCCATTTCTCGTCATGAAAATCTACCTCACTATATATCTTTTCTTGGGGACTTCCTTAAAATTAAGGTAGTGTTTACATTTCAGTACGGTATGCCAAATTCTAATCCAATAAAATTATAAAGTGAAAAAATCTGTGCATCTTCAAGGAGGAGATACATATCGTTGTCAAGGGGGTTATATTACTTAGCAGTTGCCTATTTTTTCCTAAAAATGAAGCTAAAACTGATCCCAAAGTCATTCAGATTGTAATTTCAATATTAGATTTATGCTTTTATTTGATATGCAACTCTCCTTAAAAACGACTTCTATTTTCTATGGTACATCTTTGTGTTAGGATATCTTTAGTTTTAAGTAACAGAAAACATAACTGCATTGATTTAAGCACTACAGAAGATTGATAGGTTCACTTTAAAATCTAAGCACAGCATAGGTTTTAGGTAATGGTCAACCAGTTTCTGATTTAGTTTATCAATAGTGCCCTCTCTATCCTCTGCCATCTGTTGGCTTAGGTAGGCTGAATTCTCCCATATTGACCAAATGGTGATGCACTTCTTCATTCATGTTGGTAGAAAGAGGTGTTCTCCATCATAACCAGTAAAAGGTATCTTGAGAGGTATGTGGATAGCTCGGTTAAGCGTCCGACTCTTGATTTTGGCTTAGGTCACGATCTCATGGTTTGTGAGCTGAAACCCCCGCAGCAGGCTCCATGCTGACAGTGCAGAGCCTGCTTGGGATTCTCATTCTCTCTGTCCCTCCCCTGCTTATGTGCAGACTCTCTCTCTCAAAAAAAGTAAATAGACTTAAAATAAAAGCAACTTAAGATTTTCATTCATTGAATCACCCTTCGGGAACATCAACTTTCAGGTTTTGTCACACACGGGTAAGATTAAATCGAGATTACCTAAACCAATGATTGCAGACAGGGAAATGTGATTATTGTCATTGCTCCCTCCAAACCACAGGGCTACTACCCCACGCAGAATAGCTGTACCAAATAAAAGCAAATGCCCTGTACAGGATTAGAAAAGTATAGGCTAATGATTCTGATTACGTGAAGTTTGGTTTTCCTTAAAGATCGATTGCATATACTAAAAATTATGTTGATGCTAAAATTTCTATTCCAAAATTGGCATTGAATCCCTTCATTCTTCAAATTTGAACTCCATGTGCTTATTTTAGGCTAGCAAGTTTTAGGGAGTCTGGGTTCTGGACATCATAATACGCTTCCTGCTAAAGTCATAAATATCTCCCTGTGGGTCATCTCCAAATTTTAGTTAATGACATAAAACATATATATTCTCCATGGAGTGTCTATGTTCGGGTATGCCTTCATGTACCATAAAAGAACACTTCTAGTGTGCTATTAGAAAGTCTTCTTTTCTGAATATTAAGGCTTTACAGATTAATACTCAATTGTGACTCTAGAAAATACATAAGTGAATGCAAAACATGTTGTTCTTTCATTACACGATAGTAACTGCAGGTATTCAAGTCTTAAGACATGTAAGTATTTTCTGATACTGATTCTTTTTAAATAAGCTCAACTTAATTTTAAGTTAAGTAACAATAGGGAAGAAAAAATGAATAGTTATATGTATGTGTGTTACACATATGTGTGTATGTGTATATAAATGGTAAGATTATTTTATTTCCCATTCATTAAATACAAAGAGACTCATCAAACACTCCCTTTACTCTCTGTTCTGACAAACCCTTATTCATCAATCAGAATTAACTCAGACATCACTTCTCCCTAATTCCTTTCCTGAACGACTCAACTAGAATCAATCATGCACTGCCCTAATGCATATGCACTTTATTTTCATTTCTGTTGTTAAGTTTGCTTCACTCTATCATAAATACTTGTTTTCACATATGTGACCCGCTAGACCAGACCTTGAAAACTCTCTGTACAGAGCCAGAGAGTAAATACTTTAGGCTTTCAGAGCCATACAGCTTAAGTTGCAACTACTTAGATATGTCACTGTAGCACAAAAGCAGTCATAGATGATAGGTAAGAGGGTGTGGCTATGTTCCAGAAATATTATATTTACACGAGTAGGTGGCAGGTTGGATTTGGCCACAACCTATAGTCCACAAGATGATGGAAAGGTAGAGGTAAAGCCTGGAGTTTCCAGTGTTTTGTATGTTTGTTTTGCACCTGTTAGCACAATGCCATACACACAAAGGTGAGCTGGTAATTGTATTTTTAATTTTAGTTTAGTTGAATCAAATCGAGTTCAAGTAATTCCAAAATTTAGAAGTCTGGGTCTTAAAAGCTGAGATGTGTGCTGCTCAATATGTAACCACTAGTGATGTGTGGTTGTTTAATCTCAAATTAATTAAAATCAAATAAAATTTAAAATTCAGTTCCTTGGTAATATTAACCATATTCCAAGGACTCAATACATATATGATGCTAGTAGATACTATATTTAAACAGCACAGATATAGAACATAACCATCATTACAAAAAATTCTATTGGGAAGTCCTAGATGATATGGTACAAATATTAATACCAGGAGATATCCTCAAGAAGAATCTTCATGAAGTGCATAAAGTATGGTTTGATAGGGCTCAAATACACCACCTTGATGGAATTCTCAAAAATAGAAGTTACAATATGCTCAACGAGTGTGAATTTACTTAATAGCCTAGTGACTAAACACATTTATTCTATTATTTGAAGCAGAACTATTAAGCAAAACTTTGTGTGATATGAATTTGCATGTGTGTGGGTAACTAAAATTCAAGATTTATAGTGGATGTTACACAATTATAATATATAATGCTTCCTGTTATCAAGGAATTTTCAACATTATTGGCAAAGTATTGGAAGAAGATGGAAAATATCTCTGTGTTATTTCTTGAATGTGTGCATGTGTGTGTGTGTCATACATAATGTTGTTCAAAGAATAAAATGGGCTAAACACTGTTTTTTTTTTACATTTTAGCCTTTAACCTATTATTCTTCACTTGTGTTATTTCCTCTCCAAACTGAACTTTTCATCATCTAATCATCTCTTGTTTGATTGCTTCAATAATCTTCCAATCTGTCTTCCTACAGGATTGCCACAAGTTATCTATCTTCTACACAGACATTTATGTGACAAATGTAAAAAGAAAGGAGGACAATGTCATGTTGTTGCTCTCAACCTTTCAGTGGCTCTTCCCTGACTACAAGGGCTGAGGCATTAATGGTTTTTGACCAGCATTCCTAAATATCTTTTGACTCTTATGCTTCATACTCTAAATTACTGGACTACTTGACTATCCCAATCATTGTATTTGTGACTTTAATAATGGTGTTCTATTTTCCTGTACATACTTCCTCTCTCCCTTTATCTTGCTTATCCTTACTCATCCTTTAGGATTCATTCACTTAATTTATAATATTGTTCAATCTGCCTATGTCTTTGAATTGACAACATACTTAAATAATAATAGTAAGTGATTTTGAGGGATAAGCATATACGACAATTGTCTCACTATTAGTAAAGAACCATAAGAGAAGACTCCCCATCAAAGGTGAAATCTAACTTGTAACCACAAGGATGGATAAAACTCAGTCAAGTAAAAAAGGGGCAAGAGAATCTTCCAGTCAGTCAAGGGAATGGTATGTCCCAAGGAGTGGTCTGAAGGCCACAGGAGGAAAAAATATATATTAATATGTCCACAAGTAATTTAGTAGCCTTGGAACAAAAATTATGAGTGTTGGGAAATGCCTAATTATGAGATGACACAGAATAGTTCCTTACTCTTTAAAGGTCTTTAAATATCGTTCCAAGGAGTTTGCTTTTTACCTTGAGATCAAAGAGTATTGAATAGTACTAGGAGGAGACCTGGGAACAATTAGAAATATGCTTCTGGAATTAATCTAGAGAGAAAAAAAAGCTAGCTAAAATATGTTGACAGATCAGATTGGAAAGATCAGAGAATTATTAAAGAGGAGAAAGAAAAACAGATCCATGATTGGTTGGACACACTGGGAAAGTGGTAGAAGGGTAATGAGTGTATGGTAGACTTCATGGATGGGGTACTGCTTGAAAGTTGGTTTTATTTTATTCACTGAAAACACTAACCACTGAAGAAGAAATTTTGCATTTTTGTGGGGGGTGCCTAGGAAAGATGTGATAATGAGTTAATCTCATATGTTGATAGGACTGTGGTCATCCAAGTGGAAGATAATAATGAAGTGTAAGTGATTCGATGCATGAACTTGAAATACAAGTGAGTTCAGGAATGGAGATATAAATTTTAGTGGCATTAGGTCATAGATGGGTTACTAAGACTTGGAGTGGTTGATAACTAATTTAAGGGCAAGGTATAAAAAAATGGCATCTTTAAGACAAGTTTAAAGGAGAATAATAAAAAAAGAGCCACTATCAAAGTTTGGTTTCAGAGGAACCAAAGAATAAGAACATCTCAAAGAAGAAATTGTGAGAGGCAGAATTCTATGGTCACCCCTGAGATTCCTAATGAGTGGTTTCAGTGTCTCCTTTGAGCTCCTCTTTGAGGGTGGGCAGCACCTATGAGCATGATGAGATAGCTTCTCCCCACCCTGTTTAAATGACCTTACATGGCAAAGGGTATGCCATGCTCATGATTAGCATTTAAGATTTTTTTTCCATACAGAAGGGAGGGAGATTCTCCTGCTAGGTGTGGAGAAGAAAGTTCCCATGTTGTAAAAAGAAAAAAAGGCCCCACAGCTGGGACATGACTGTTTTCTAGGAGTCAACAGTGACCTCCAGTCAATAGCCAGCAAGGACAACAAGGACCTCTGTCCTTCAGCCTGAATGACTTTGGAAGAAGCCTTGACCTCCAGATGAGAGAGCAGCTGGGGCAAAACCTTGATTTCAGTCCTGTAAGACCCTGAGCAGAGAAGTCAGGATGCCATGCCCAGACGCATGACCCACAGATCTGCGAGATAATAAATATATGTTGCTTTAAGATAAAAACTTACATAACTAATTTTTTTGGTAATTTGTTACATAGCAATATAAAACCAGCACAGAAATATTCCAAAGTACTGAAGAAGCATGAAACAAAAGGTTTAACTTGAATTCGCCAACACGTTTGTTGATAATAGAGATGAAAAAAAGTTTTAGGGGAAAGACGAATGGGACTCAGATTTTACCACATAAAAGAGGGAAAGGGAAAAAAGGGGAGCAGCTATTGACCAAATCCATTTCCGTGGTGATGATTAAAAACCTTGAATAGTATTTAAAGAGTGACCATTTTTCCTTTTATGTCTTAATATTGAACTTGATTATTATTATTGTTAATATCATTATTGTTTGAAATAATGGAGAATATCCAGAGGAGAAAACTGAAGCTATAGAAGAGAAAGTTGATTATACAAAAGTGAGGCATCTGTGTAGGCAAGAGGATAATATTAGGTGCTCATAAACTCAGGAAGCAAAACAGCTTTGACAATATCCAGAGAACATGAGAAACAGAGGACACCAAATCCATTTAAAATAGAAATGTGGAAAAGAAGACGAGTCTCATTTAGTGGATTCTCAATTCTCAGTAAAGAAGGGGGTAAGTTTTGTGTTTTGTTCTTGATTTTGTTTTTTGTTTCTTTGCTATTTTGTTTTTCTGCTTAAGGAGACACTGAAGTTCATGAGGTTGTGAGTTGAAATTCAAGCTTTAATTATTATTCATTATGGAACCTTGATTACTCTTTATCCTTCTCACCTTCAGTTTATTCTCAGTGAAATGAGAATAGTAAAACCTCTTCTGCAGAAAATTGAGAGGAGCAAACGAGGTGAGATTGGCAGAGGATTGAGTAGATTGCTTAGCACCTTGAGTACTCAGAAAGTTGTAGCCATTTTATTAGTGAGATTGAGCATGGTTTTGTGGCATAAAGAATTCGAGCGCAGTAGGAAATGTTTGAAATAACTTTGTGAAGAATAAGAAAGGCAATTGAGTGGAAAGACATGGAATGATTCCTAAAAAGTGTTTAGAGCTCAGGTGAAATAGGAGGCAAGGAATTTCTTCTGTTACCAGTATGTGAGGGTACCTGATCATTTGGGGCTGGATGTATATGGATGCCACAAGGAGGAGAGAATGCGGGAAAGCCAATTTTGGGTAAAATTTATGTGGACTAATTGTGATTGAGGAGCAATGGAGCAAAGAACTTGAAGGATAAGCAAGGGGGTGATAACAATGTCCAGGAGTGGTAAGGACCAAACGAAACAAAGGATAAAGTAGAGAAGCCAAGGTACAGAAATTTCCCCTGATGCCAAGGATATACTGTCCGCGGAATAACATGAGAAAGGGAGAAAAATGGAAGATTGTCATCACAAATTTGATACTTGAATTTTAGAGGTAAAATAAATCTACCTACCCTTGAAATCACTGTTGCACTATATGCTAACTAACTTGGAAGTAAATTAAAAAAAATAGAGGTAAAATAGATAACTATTGATTAATAAAACAAATAAATTTTAAAAATCCTAAATGGTGTCCAAGATGATGACAAAAATTGAGGTAATGGGAAAGACCATAAGCCAGGTACCAAACAATTTTAAATAGAGAATGTGACTTGCCAGTTGGTAGAATACAGTGACAGGGAATGGGGAGGGGGTGTGTGTCACACAAATGTTGCCTTAACCTCGAAGAGATATTTATTATAAAACTATTTTTTTTTTACCTTTGCAGATATTTGAACTAAATTGGTATCAAAATACTCATTATTTCATGCCTAAGAGTTGCACACTTCAGGAAATTCTAGTTTCTGGCCTTACTTTTGTTTATTATCAGTAGTATTTTAATTATGTTTTGTGACGTGTTTTTCAGTCAGAGCCACAATACCTCAGAAGTGCTGCTCATGCTGTAGATGAGTATCAATGTCATGAAGTGTGAGTAAAAGAGAGGTACTTTCTGAGTGTTTACTGTATACAAGAAATAAAAAAAAAAAATGTTAGTTTCCTAGACTATTTGGAGTCTAAAGAGTACCGAGGTACAAAAGCCCCTGAGTTCCAGGTACAGGTAGGTAAACATCAGCTCCTCCTATTGCTCAGTTAAGAGAAAACAAAGCAACATGCAAAATATTTTTATTTAGTGCCACAAATCCAAACATCTTTGGAAACTTATTCCATAAACTTCTTCATGATGTACATTTTTCCCTCTTTCAAAAAATCAGGAGAAACTGGGGGGGGGTGGTGAAGGTGGAGCTTTTCTGCAGTTTACTTTCTTGACAATTATTTTTCAGAAATGCCAACGTCTGCACCTTTTTCTTCAACTTAAGATGGCGCCTGGCACCTCTTCCGGTGCTGGCGGTAAAAGTGCACAGTCTCACAGAAACATGTTTAGCAGGGATGGCTGGAGGCTTGTGACACACATTTGACACCTGTTTAGATGCCTTGTCACTTCACGGGGTTGCTTGTGGTTTCCACCTCATGTAAATTTTGAGTTTCAACTGCTGACTAACAGCATTCTTCAGCAGTGTACTTTTGTCTGACTTTGGAGCTCGATTGCCTTTTCTAACTCAGCCACATCTTCCACAAGTTAAAAAAAAAAAAAATGTTTGTGCCAGTTTTTGTAATTGGGCTCTTATGACAGAAGCCTTCCCACTATGTGGCCATATAATCAGTCAGCTACGTTCCCTACTGTGTCTTAGTTATAATTGAGAATAGCTTTTGATATTCAAGCTTAATCACTTTTACAAGTTCAAGGACTCCCTTAATAATCTTTGGTATGGCTTATTCCTGAGAAGCTATTTATTCTGCATGCCATTGCTGGAGTAATCCAGGCACTGTTCTCAATTTATAAAACTATTGCCTCTCTCAGGATTCATTAAAAAATAATAAAAATAAAATAAAATTGTAAGGTGTTTTGCTTCTCTTTCTTTCCATTGTACTAATTGGAATGGCACAGTAACAAACTTGCAATAAAGATTCTGAATTGGGTGTCTTATAACAATAATGTTTTAAATATATTGGGAAATAGCCTGGCTTCTGATGTTTATATAATACAAAGTATAGCTTGAGGATTTTTTTTGGGGGGGAGCATATGATTTTCCAATTGTTTTACCATCACATTTGGAAGATTATCCTTTCTCCATTCAATTGCCTTTGCACTTTTGTCGAAAATCAATTGACCATATATGGGTGAATCTATTTTTGAATTCCTTGTTCCCTTTCATTTATTTGTCTGTCATTATGCCCCAATACAATAGTTTTATAATAAGTTTTAAAATTGGATAATGTAAGTCTCCCACTTTCGATCCTCTGTTTCAAAGCTGTGAGGTTATTCCAAATCATTCGCATTTCTGTAGAAATTTCAGAATCGGCTAGTGGATTTTTACCAAAAAAAAAAAAAAAAAAAAAAGCCTTGTAGGATTTTGTTTGTAATAACATTTAATGTGCAAGTCTATTTGGAAATTATTTTCATAGCAAAAATAATATTTGAAACTTAAAACTCATGTTCATATATTGTGAACTAATTATTTTTAACATCCTGTTAGGCTTAATTGGAACAGGTTTTATTGATTAAAATAAGCACTAATGCTTACTGGACATGTACTATACATTACACATTGCACTGTTGTATATATTATAATTAAATATTTAGTAACTGATGAACACCCAAATTGTTTCTAATATTTTGCTCTAATGTATAAGGTAGAGGTAAATACCTTTGTATATACATTTCTAGGCATAAATTGTAAGATTATGGTAAGATTATTTCTTAGAAATAAAATTGCTGAATCACAAGTATATTTATAATATGCATAGATACTCTAAATTACCATATAATTAATATTTCCCAGACAGATAAATTTTCCCATCTTTGTTAATCTTTCTCAACAGATATTTTAATTTTGTTTTATTTTTGACACTCTGACCAAAAAAATATTTTATTTCTGTTTTGTGATACAAATATTTATCACTACAAGCTGAGAAATTTATTTTCCCTGCTAATAATTCTGTGCTTTTGTTTTTAATAGTTGTGTTAATTTCTCCTTTACTATCGTTATTCACTATGAATACAGGAGTTCTTTGAACTTTATACCAACTCATTGCTGTATATGTCACATAGCTTTTCATAGCCTATTTCACCATTTTGACTTGATATTTATTTTATTTCATTGATGCTTTATATCAAATGATACTTTATATCTCTATGAAGGCAAATACTTGTGTTATTGTCTTGTTGTTTTTTTTTTTAAATTTTTTGGCTTAGAACAGTATTCTTTATTCTGTAAGTAAAGCACAAACACACAATCACATACACACACATTACCCAGTATTTTCTATAATGTGTGTATTCACTATCACAATAATAAAACTCCATTACAAGTAACTTTAAATGTCAAGCAGTTTAAGTAACACACATTTCATTTTCATGCTCATGGGGCTAAGTCAACAGGAACCCTCTGGGCTAACCTGTGGTTCAGTGGTTTTGTTACAGGTTATATATTGGGTTCTAAAGTACTCCAAAGATTTTTTTTCATTCCAGGGTCAAACTCCCCCTACACACGTTTTTGCAATGGTAAATGGAGAGCAAGCGAAATTGCACAACCACATGTAAAGCCTCTGTTCACAGTATGCCTAGTAATTTTCTTTGGCCAAATCAAGTCACATGCTCAAGTTGAAATGAATTGGAAGAGGTAATTGTATGTTGCCAGCACTAAAGCCAGGGCAAAGTCCGGTAGGAAAGGAAGGATTGGGGGTGAGTTATCCAGTGTGCCCCAAACTATTTCAAATTTTCATTTAAAGTTCATTTTCATTTTAAAAGGTCATAGTTGTTATCATAGTTTATCAATGGTATTTTGTCATATATAATTTAATTAATATATTAAAACAATGTATTAATTTAATAATTATTATATTAATATAATATGTTAAATTATTCCAACTAGATTCATTGAATACTCCACCTCTTATCCACTGTTTTGAAATGGTCCCTCTATCTTGTATTTAAAAATCATATATTCTCATTTTCTGATTTCTCACTAAGGTACTTTTCTATTTTTACCCAACACAATAGTATTATATTTGATGAACATTTAGACTGATGAAAAAGGTGCCCTTTCTCTATTCTTTTTTTTTAAGTTTATTTATTTATTTTGAGAGAGAGAGTGTGTGCACAGTGGGGGAGAGGCAGAGAGACAGGGAGAGAGACAGAATCCCAAGCAGGCTCTGCACTGTCTGCTCAGAGCCCGACCCAGAGCTTGAACTCGTGAACTGTGGGATCCTGACCTGAGTCGAAACCAAGTCTGAAGCTTAACCGACTGAGCCACCCAGGTGCCCTGGGAATTACATTTAATTACAGATATATTTGGAGACAAATGATGTCTTTATAATATTGAATTTTCTTATAAGACAGTGGGATGATATAATTTACATCCTTTTATATTCTTTTAATAAAATGTTATATATTTCTGTCCCAGACTTGTCAGTTCATTACTAGATATTTTACAGTTTTTGTTCTATTGTGAATAGATCTTTTTCCTTCTATGACATTTTTAAGCTGTGGCTGGCATCTTCAAATTCTTTTTTTTTTTTTTTCCCATATCTATCACTTGTACCTGCCCCTACCATCAAAATTTTTTCTAACCAATTTCCAGTCAAATACTTTGGATTTTCTCAAATAGATAGACTATTTGGGAAAGATGCCTTCTTTTCTCTAAAAATATGTCTTCCTTTTAGAAGTACCTCTATCCTAGACATCCTCTGGCTTCCCATTCACTCATTTGCAGGGGAGAGGTAACTTAATATGTGTGATTAGTTTGAAGAGGGAAAAATGTGTACCTTGTATAAGCTGCTTTCTTCCAGGAGAAGAAAGAAAGAAAGGGCAAGAAAAAGAGAGAGAGAGAGAGAGAGAGAGAGAGAGAAAGGGAAAGAAAGAAAGAAAGAAAGAAAGAAAGAAGAAAGAAAAGAAAAAAGAAAGAAAAGAAAAGAAAGAAAAGAAAAGAAAAGAAAAGAAAAAGAAAGAGAGAGAGAAGGAAGGAAGGAGGAAGGAAAGGAAGGAAGGAAGGAAGGAAGGAAAGGATACATTTCCCTTAATTGCATTTGGCCATTTGGTAAACTTTGGGTATAGGCCCCACTACAAGGAATCCCTGTGGTGGTCCAGCATGACTGTTCACAAAGTGCATAATTTTTATTTCTGAGTTTCTTTAAAAGAAAAAGCATTTGCTGCAATTTTAACTGCCATTTTCCAGTATCAGCTCTATTGGTAATGAAGGTGATATATTTCTTTCATCTGTTACACTTCTTTTTCGTTGTAATATTTTCAGCACTGAGGAGGGAAAGGATGAGTTATTAACTGAGTGCCCTTGATATCCAATGAAATAGAAATAATTTGTAATTAATCAATGATTATTTTTTTCTTATATTATTTCTCATCTTATGGCACTGAATATGAAAGTGTGAGAAGTAGTTTATGCTAGAGATTCTTCTTATCTTATTCCTGGAACAATGCTGAGGTTACATCATAAAATACTATATTTGCTCTAAGTTGCTGGAAGATAGTACTTATCAATATTAGAATGTTTCCCTTTAAATATTGCTTCTAAAAGTGTGTTCATATTACTATGAACATAGGTTAATTTATCTCCTTTATTATGTTAAGGTAACAATTTTCTTTAATAAAATGAGATGTGAGCAATCATTTAGATAGCTTAAATTATGTGTGTACATATACCTGTGCATGTTTAAAAGCAAATCATTAATATGAACACTCTGAATCAGACAAATTTATAAATACACATTTCCAAGTTTGGGCAACACTTTATTAACTATCTTTTTGAATATTTTTAATTTTAATTTTAATTTTTGAGAGAGAGAGTGAGAGAGGGAGGAAGGGAGGGACAGAGAGAGAGAGGGAGACACGGAATATAAAGCAGGCTGCAGGCTCCGGGCTGCCAGCACAGAGCTCAACATGGGCTCCAACTCATTAACCACGAGATCATGACCTGAACCAAACTCTGATGCTTAACCAACTGAGCCACCCACGTGTCCCTAAGGTATAGTTTAAGGATATAGAGATAACAAAATAGTAATTTACAAAATTCTTTCCTAGTTCCATATCTCACTTCCATATTCCTCCTTATTTACATTTGTTCTTACAAAATAAATATTTTTCAAAGAAGATCAATTCTTTTTTTTATCATTTTTTAAAACTTTTTAATGTTTATTTATTGATTTTGAGAGAGAGACAGCGTGAGTGGAGGAGGGACAGAGAGAGACACACACAGAACTGAACAGGCTCTAGGCTCTGAGCTGTCAGCATAGAGCCCGATGCGGGGCTTGAACCGACAAACCACAAGACCATGACCTGAGTCGAAGTCATACACTCAGCCGACTGAGCCACGTAGGAGCTCCAACGAGTATTGTTTTGAATGAAAGTACTTTGCAATTCACACATAAATGTCACTGTAATTTTCTATTTTGTATTCATTCAATATCATTGTTTACATTATCAATTCCATGTTGTAATGTATACATCTAATTTGTTGCTTCTATCTTGTGCAGGTTACTCCGTGAAATACATTTGATGTTGGACACCCAAGCTGTGAGACTTACCAAATATTAGTGCAACAAACATCTTTCTATCTGCCCTCGTATGGAGTGTGAGAAAATTGCTTCAAGATATAAGTCCATGATTGCCGTTGCTGTACTCAAGTTTGCGTAAATATTGAATGTGAGTAGAAGGTACCAGGTTACTCAAAATTTCTTCATGATTCTACAGTCCTGCCAATAGGACCTGAACACTCCTATGTATGTACTCCTCTGTCAATACATGGTACTATCCAGTTTCTTAATATTTGCTACTCTGGTCATTTACTAGGTTTTTCACATAATAACCACAAAACTTAGATTTAATACCTTTGATTTCAAAGCATTTTAATCATGTCAACATTTGTTTCTTCTTTTGAAGACTTTTACTTACATAAATTATAATGTTCTTATTTCTCTCATGTTTCTTTTATTATTTTTTTTCTTTCTTTGTTTATTTTGAGATAGAAAGTGTATGTGTGTGAGCAGGGGAGGGGCAGAGAGAGAGGGGGAGAAGAGAGAGAATCCCAAGCAGGCTTCGCACTGGCAGTGTGAACCTTCATGAGGGCCTCGAATTCACGAACCATCTGGCACATACGTCTATTGGGATTGATATCTCTTTTTACTGTCAATATATTATAAGCAGTAGAACCTTGAAAATTTCTAAAATTGTAATTGTCTCTGTCCTTTTTCCCTCTTCTCTTACTTTGTTATAGTGGTTTCTTTGCAAAACAGAAATCCTAAATTTTTTGTATAATTAATTCACCATTTGATGCTATATGACCCGGCTTTGGTAACTTGGTTAAGAAGTTTTTCCTACCATTAGTTACATGTATAAAATAAATAATGTAAAAATACAATGACAAGATATTATTTTATATTTTAACTGATTATAAACTTTGATGAAGTATTTGGTAAGAAATTTTTTCCCTGAACACTTCCCTTTAATATCCGATATTTAATGTGTATCTCTCTGTCTTTCTTTAGAAGTTATACACTACCAATTCCAGAAATAACTGAAAGAGTTTAATAATGTTTATAGCTAAGTACCTTAGAAATATGAGAAACATGAGTCATAAGGGTATTCTAAGGAAGGATAAGGCTCTATAGCCACTCATTCTGGTTCCCTGTTATTTCGCTGACTCCTCTCTTGCTCATTTCCTTCTTACACACTAGTTTCCAGTAACATTGTCCTCATTTTCTCAAACACAGGACTAGTTCCTCCCTCAGGGTCTGAGCCTTTGCATGGCTCTAGCTAGAATTTAGGTCACTTATTTTTCAAATGTCACCTTCACTGGCATCCTTCCCTGTATTTGCTCCCAAAATACTTTCTCTTCTTCTTGCTTTATTTTTCTCCTCAAGACATCCCATTTTATAACTGTTTGGAATTATTTTAATTATATTATGTCACTGTCTGTCTGTCTGTCTGTCTCCCCAACTAGAAAATAAACTCCATGAAGGCAAAGATGTTTTACACTCTTTCCTTCTGTTTTCTTATCACATTGAACAGCAATTGAATGGGTGATCTCTTAAATACTTATTAGCTGAATGAATAAGTCAATCAATAAATCCAGGTTAGTAAAAATTCAACTATCCCTTTTTTATTAATTTATTTTTAAATATTTCTTTCTTTATTTTTAAATATTTAAAATATTTTTAAATATTTATTTTTGGGACGCCTGGGTGGCTCAGTCGGTCAAACGTGTGACTTCGGCTCAGGTCATGAACTCACGGTTTGTGGGTTCGAGCCCCACGTCGGGCTCTGTGCTCACAGCTCGCAGCCTGGAGCCTGTTTCGGATTCTGTGTTTCCCTTTCTCTCTCTGCCCCTCCCCTGCTTGCACTCTGTCTCTCTGTCTCCCAAGAATAAATAAATATTTAAAAAATAATAATATTTATTTATTTTGAGAGAGAAAGAGAGACAGACAGACAGACAGAATATGAAGCAGGCTCCAGGCTCTGAGCTGTCAGCACAGAGTCCAATGAGGGGCTCAAACTCAGACCCCGAGATCATGACCTGACCTGAAGTCAGACACAACTGAATGAGCCACCCAGGTGCCCGTAATATTTTCTTAATGTTTGTTTGTGTTTGTGAGAGAAAGAGACAGAGCACCAACAGGGTGGTGGGGGTGGGGGAAAGCAGAGACAGAGGGAGACACAGAATCCAAAGCAGGCTCCAGGCTCTGAGCTGTCAGCACAGAGCCCGACGAGGGCTTGAACTCACAAACCATGAGATCATGATGAAGTTTGACACTCAACCGACTGAGCCACCCAGACACCCCTCAATTTTTCATTTTTAATCTAGGAACTATCTGGTGTGATTGAAAGCTATTGGTACCCTTCCTTGGAGTATTCCACAAAGAAAAGAAAAGAAAACAAAACAAATAACAAGTAGCAAAATCTTTTTTGGTCATCCTGACCAGCCCTTTTGTGATTAAACAATGATTCTAAAACATTTCTAAATAAGGAAATTTGACCGTAAAAAATAAATGATCAAAGATTACTAATAATGGAAACAAATGCTTATTTCCCTAAGGCTTCTAAAAACATAGGAGATAAGAGACAGAGATCACAATGTATATTTAAATTTAGTAAGACTTACAAATTTGTGTTTAAAATCATTCTGTTTACCAAGTATCATATACCTACACAACATATACTTAAATTCACATCTGTGCATACCATGTAGTGTGTGAAATGAGGTAAATATATTCTAAGGAATCTTATTTTATAGTAGGGGATATAGATTATATGCAAGAGAAATGATGAAAATAACACCAAGTAATATGAGATCTATTTTTCTGGACTAAAAGTAATATACAATGTACTAAGTGACAGATTTATAATTTTCTCCAAAAACTGGGACAAATTTAGCAAACATTTTTTTCTCCTAAGATTTCATTAATTTTATAAAATATGGCAATGCATTTATTAGCATACTGTGAAACATTACCATAGATGATTATAATTAAACTACACTTATCAAAATAATGAATAAAGTGCATTTTGTGGTACAGCAGTGTTGATGTTTTCCATATTTATTCGTTCACCAACTAATCTGCCAAACTCAGTAATCTCTAGTGAGTTTCCTAGTTATTAGTGCAAATTACTGAGGGTCTACTCTGATAATAAATAATAATAGCAATTCTGGGAAACAAAGCATTAGCAGTTTAATGTCTCAACATATTTTAGTAGATATTATAAATTAAGAGCACAACAAAACATTTTTCATTCAATTAGGGTATGTTTCCAGAGGCTTATAATGCAATTTAAAGGGCTGCTCATAATGTATATATCAAAGCACCTGAATTTTAATCCTAACAAAATTGTTCAAGGTGTTCTAAAGAGGATTAGCCACATTAATATATCATCCAAAAGAGACTTACAACACAAAAACATCTCTAAATCTAAGATATCTAAAATCTCTTTGATTAGTTTATCCATTTCCTTAGACTCTGAAACTGAAAACTTCTATGCCTACATCCCAGGATGTGGGGGCCAAGAGTATCAACAAAATCTAGTCCATGTATTAATTAATTGATTGATTAATTATTTAACAAATATCAGCTGAGCAACTACTGTGTATCTGGTATTCTTCTAGACACCAGAGATACAATATGAGCGAAACAGAACAAATTTTCTGCTTGTGCTATGTTTTCAGTTCAATTTGGAAAGAGACAGACAGATAAAATAAGATATGTAAGCAAAAGCACACAGTCTGCACAGTACTAGTTGGGTTTCTAAACGTACCCTCCTTCTTCCTGAGCATATGTCTACCTTGCTTTTCCAGACTTCCCTTGCAGTTAGGTGTAACTTTGTGGCACATTTCTCAAGAATGTATGCTGAGAAGAAGAAATTTATCTCTCAGGTCTGATCAGAAAAATCTGGAAATGGGTATGCTTATCCCATTGACACACATCAAGGTGTCCTAGGGCTATATCTATAGGTAACCCTACACCCCTAGGGTTACCCAGTGACTACAAGTTTTCCCTTGGATGTGGACTTCCATCTTGAATTATTTTGAGAGTGAGACATGTATTTCTATCTTTCTTTAGGAAACTTAATTATTGTTGGGTCATTTTGTATCAGCATCACAGACCCTCCCTGACTGATTCGGTATGTCTGATGGTGTTAAAAATGAAAAGGGTAAACTATGTAAGACAATAGAATATGGTAGAACATTTGCTTCTCTGCCATGTTTGGCAGATTCCTCATATGCACTGTGGCTGCTCAGTCTCTAGCCTTCATGTTTGCATTCCAGCCAAAAAGGAAGAAGACACAAGGAAGAGACTGTCTTAATTCAAAAGTTTGTATTGAAGATTACATTGAAGAAAATTTTGAAGAATGCATGTGGGGTAAGTCTGCTTGCATACTTGTGACTCAAATATATTCACATGACCTCTCATGACTTGAGAAGAGATTGGGAAATGCACCTTTCATTCCAGGCTGGCATTTGCACACAGAAAACTCAGGACCTTTATTAGCAGGGATCAATGGTAAATGTTGTGGGACGAGTAGAAGTCTTGACACAGAGAGTTAGGTATGACAATTTCTAGTGGTAGACACTCTTTCAAGTTGAATTGTGAAAATAATTTGAAATTATCTAAATAAACAAGAGTTGAAAGAAAGGGTGATTGAGGTAAAAGAGAGCTTGGTACATTTAGGAAACGCTCAACACATACTCAACAAAACTAAATAACAATAATAATCATAATGTAGGGGTCAGAAAAATGTGTTAGATATAGTGAAATAAATTTGAGAATTATCACAATGTACTTACCTTTGAATCCAGGGATATTGGTTAGTTTACAAGCTAGAATGTGTAGAGAAAAAATGGGGGAATATATTTACATGTGACCTGAAGAAGAGAAGTGAGTAAAAAAGAGGAATCTGAGGTGGGAAGAGAGAGAGAGAATACTTATTATAAGTGTTAGTATTAGTATTAATATACTTATTATATTAGTATTAGTATACCCAATATTAGAAGAATCATCAGAGACACCTATTACCAAGAAGGAAGAACTTGATCAAGAATCAGAAAACTGAGTTAAATTGCAATGGGAAAATGTCACTGATTTTGCCTTTGAAGCATCTACTGGTGAAAGAGAGCCAAATATGTCACCCCAAAATATGACCATGGGATTTCAGAACAGGCCACCCAAAAAATGCTGCTTTGGCATATTGATAATTTTAATCTGTAAGCACTTGAAAAATAGCAAATGGGCGAAGAGCTTTCTCCAATTTCCCCTTATCTCCCTAAAATAGACCTGACAAAGGGAGTTCATTTGTCATCATCCTCTTCTGAGGAGTTTGTCACTTGGGGAAACTTGACTCTTCTCACCAAAAAAGGACAAGATACACTTTTTCAGAAACTATGATAACCTCTCATCTATTTTTCCAATGGCCCCTTCAACTTTCCTAAAAGTCATTTACTCTTTGCTAAGATGCCTATATTCCCTCCCCACTTTCCCTATTTTAAAGGTATTTAATCCTGAATTCTAAGCCACCTGAGGATTATTCATTTTTTCTGGGTATTTCCCATGTTTACATGAGAGATACATATTAACACATTTATTTGTTTTTCTTTTGTAATTTGTCTCTTATTACAGGGTTCTCAACCAAGAACTTGAAAAAGTAGAAGGAAAATCATTTTTCCTCCTCCACATTGGGACATTGAAGAGTTTGCTTTCCACAGAATACTTATTTTTCAAAAAAGATTAAAAGGCACTAAACAGAGGATGTGTGTTGAACCTGAATGTGAGTATCTGTCCATAGCCTCTAGAATCAAACTGTGTTTGAAATCCTAGCACCAGTACCACCAGAAAATTATATTTTAGAACAAATTCTTACCTTCTTTGGGCCTCAGGCTCCAACCCATAGATTAGTTGTAATAGTATCAATTCCAAAGCTTTATAATGAGGGTTGGATTGAATGTTAAGTTCAATGATTTAAATTTCAGCAAGTGAAAGTGCTAAGGATAATCCTAGGTTCATAGGAAATAATAAATCTTATCTATTAGTTTATTGATGCACTATTTTTTTGGGGGGGGGGAGAGTGAGTGTGCATGTACATGTGTGCATGCAAGTGGGACATGGGCAGAGGGAGAGAGAGAGAATCTCAATCACATTCCAGGCCCAGCAGAGAGCCTGACTCAGGGCTGATCTCACAACAGTGAGAGTCAGAGGCTTAACCGACGGAGCCACCCAGGTGCCCCTGGATGCACATTTTCATTAGAAATCTTGACCATGAAAGAAGTAAAAGAAATAGAAAAGCAGTTCAGGAGGGCCATGAGTTCATGAGGTTTTGTGGTTTTTTTAGAGTGAAGCAAATGAGAATGTTTTTTTAAAAATTGTGCGACAAATGGACTTAATGAGAGAAAACAATAGTGATGATGATCATAATGACAGCTAACCTGGCATAAGTCTTTAAAGGAGGAAGAGGTCTGCAGGTTTTGAAAAATATCCGGCAAACAGATACTGTGGATAGAAGGTGAAATAAAGTATCTAAAAAATTGTAAGAAAACCTGCTCTTCTTTCCCTTCTCTCTCTCTTTTGTTAAATGTTTATTTATTTTGAGAGAGAGGGAGTGGGAGCCGGGGGAGGGCCAGAGGAGAGGGGGGCAGAGGATCTGAAGTGGATTGTGCACTGATAGAAGGGAGCCCAATGTGGGGCTCAAACTCACAAACCAAGAGATCAAGACTTGTGCCGAAGTCAAGATGCTTCACCAACTGAGCCACCCAGGTGCCCTTCCTTCTCTCTTTTTACAGAAAGAAACATTCAAGTTCGTGAAGAAAGAGAGAGAGATAAATACAGGAAGAGACAGAGGAGGAAAATAAAAGTTTAAAAGTAAGAAACTTTACCAGACTTTATAATTTATTCCAACATCCTGTGACCTTCTTCCTCTTGGTTCCTTATATTACATTTTGGAGGCTCCTTTGATCTAGAGAATAATGAGGACAGTGGCTAACACTTGGTATTAGAAAGGTCTTCAGGTATTTTGAGAATGTACTATTCTACTTTATTATAATGATAGCTTTTTCCAATAACACAGGGGCCTTGACTGTCTAATTCCCCTTGTCTTGCTTTGGGTGACCTCCTGTTCAGACCAAGTCAGCGCATCTCACATTATTTACAATTATGAAGGGGAAATTCTTGTCGTGTTCTGTGGGTATGTGTGTGGGGGGTTGTTTCTTAATTGCAGATGATGTATTGTTCTTTAAACGTTTGCAGTCAATTTTGAGAGACGGCTTTAATGGCTTTTTAATTTTCTTAGACCCTTGGCTTTTTACACATAAGGAAATGTGATTCTAAAGAGCACTGTCATTTTTTTATTGCCTTTAGAAATATCTGTTTATCATTCTCCAAACTACATCCCTCTCTTCTTGATACTATATGTCAATAAAATGAACATGACTCAAAGCACGAATATACATGACTCAGGTTTTAGCACTAGATGATGAAAATATTAAGCTTCAAGATTTTAGAAGACCAGATGACAATGTTTTCTGCCAAGCAAGAATTATACATAAATAATAAATAAAATAAATATAGTTGATCTTTAAACAACACAGAGATTAGGGGCACCAACCCCTCACACAGCTGAATATCTGCATATAATTTTGACTCCCCAAAAACTTAACTACTGAGAGCCTACTGTCAACCAGAAGCCTTTCTCATAATATAACAGTCAATTAACACATATTTTGAGTGTTATCTATAGATATATTATAATTGTATTTACAATAAAGTAAGCAGTGGAAAATGTTATTAAAATCATAAGAAAAAATAACAAATTTACAGTACTATAATGTATTTGTTAAAAAAATATGTATAGGGGACCCACACTATTCAAGTCCATATTATTGAAGGGTTGATCATATAGCTTTTAAGAAAAGATAATTTTTTAATGTTTAAAAAATGAGTAAAAATACCAAACCACAATGAAGAAAACCACACTAGTGTTCACAATGTAGGAATAAATTCATGAAAACGAATTAAAGACTGATAAAACACTAGAAATAGTGTTATGGAAGGTATTACATGACATATGAAAACCATGAATTAGCACACATATGAACATTTCTTTATTTACATTATTTTCTCATCCTCTTTTTTTTAATAAGGTTATTTATTTTGTGCTAGAGAGAGAGAGCATGGGAGGGGCAGAAAGCGAAGGAGAGAGAGAGAATCCCAGGTAGATTCAACACTGTCAGCATGGAGACCTATGCGGGGCTCACACCCACAAACTGTGACCTGAACAGAAATCAAGAGTGGGACACTTAACCGACTGAGCCATGTAAGCACCTCTCATAGTCTTTCTTTTAATCACAATGTCAATTCTTTAGGTTAGGCCTGTGTTATTTCATGCCTGAATTGTTTAAACAACCTTCTTATTTAGTCGCTATGACTTTGAGCTCTTCTCATGCACTATGTCTTGAACATTATCACGAGGTTTATATTCCTAATGCAATTTTTATATTATGTGTTGGCTCACAAACTGCTTGATAGCTCCCTGAGTTAAATCTCAAACCACTCCCCCTATATGGAGGGCAGGAAAAGATGGAAGAAAGAGGCAGACCATTCTAGATTGGTGGGTGGAAGTTTTAAAAAGCAAGGGCACTTACATTTGAGGCTTACTTTTGGTGGCCTCAAGATGAGTAGATAGATCTCCACACCTGCCCACCAGAATATTGTAGTTTACATGGAGGTCTTACTTGGGTTCATTGATATATGGCCATCCAGCTCCACATTACTACCCCAAGGTTGCATACTTGGGGTAGCTTCTGGGAATGGAAAGGCAAGTGGACCCCACATTCCAAGGACAGGGGAGGAAGTGAGAAGCCTCGGATTGCTGGTATCCAGCTTACAGGTCAACTGGCAGTCATGTCCTCTCAATGACCATCCCGACATTGTCATTACCCCAATAGTGTTTTTCAACAATTTTGTCCTTAGTTTAATCATCCATCTAACCTACTGTTTATGAGACAGAACTAAGTCCTGGTGTTTGATATTAAGAGTAAACAAAAAGCATACAATTTCCTTCAAGGAATTTACAAGTTAGCAGCTCTTTGCTCCTTCGGGAACAAGTCCAAATTATTTCACTCATATTTAAGCAAGTCCTCTTTACCTAAGTTTTGGCACCAGCATGTTTACCTTCATTGAGCCTCTGAAATCTAGAAATTCGTTTCCACAGTCTACTTCTAATTCATCCTGACACTTCTTTTGTCTCAAATTCCTCCTCTCTCCATTTACTGAAATATTGACCTTTAAGAACAAGCTCAAGTGCCACTTTTGCTTTCAAACTTCCCCTGATCAGAATATTCTGAATCACTTTAAAATAATAGCAACACCACTAAATAGCTCATGATTATAGGGGCTTACTGTGCATATAACACTGCACTAAGAGCTTTATATGGATTATCTTTTTAATACTTGGAAATACTCATTTATTCACTCAACAAATATTTATTGAGCACTTATTCTGTAAATTGATCTGTAGCTAGGATGATGTAGACATTATAGTGAATCAGACAAATAAGACCACGGTGCTTATTGAGGATTTCAGACTAGGACACAAACAAACAAATGTCAAGTGACATAATTCCACATAGTGATAAAACTCTAAGGACAATAACAAGCGCAAGCTGTAGGAATAATTGATGTAAGTGTTATGCTGTTTTTTGTCTAAATACCTAAGGGATGTGTGTATGTGTGTGTGTGTGTGTGTGTGTGTGTGTGTGTGTGTGTAAATTATCTTATGTGAAAATAATTTGTGGTTTCAATTATACACATTGACTACTTCTCTGCTCCTAGATTTAAATTCCTTGAGCTGAGCATTCACATGCTCTAAGTTCATTCTTGTTCTTTCCTTCACGTAGCCTAGACTGGTATCTTGTCCTAAATAAAGCTAACCAGAAAATTAATAAATAATTTTATTTTTTCTATTTATAAGTATAATACCAAGGCAGAATACCATGAAGCTCATGGAAAACACATTTCCATTTTGTTTTATAGCACGTTTTCCTTACTTAAAAATGCATTGTAACTATTTCTTCATGCTCATCTGATGGTCATGACTCAGAAAAGTATCCTATGGTATGGAAAAATGAGATGCTTTTAACCAATTCCTGTTTGTCTTAGGTTCTGCAATTTGCACCAAAACATGAAATACCCTTAAGTGTTGAATGTCGTGTAAATTTAGCCGACATGTGTGCTGAAATTTTAAAAGTTAAGTGGAGATTTCAAATAATTATATCATCGATTGATCAAGAGATAAATTATTGGAGTTCAATACACATAAACTTAAAACATATGTTGTTTTAAATTCACCTTTTGAATGTGCTTCCATGCAGCTAAATTTTATCTTAGCTTAAAAATTCGTATTTCCTTTCCATCTTCAGAAATGATGAATTATAGTTTAGCTTATCATAAAATTATAAAAATATCCTTGGTCCTTTGCTGCTTTCTGCTTATTAAGTTTGCTTGGCAATAGCAAATGATAAGCAAACTTTCACTTATTAAACTAAGTACAAACATTAAATAATTTTCAAAGGAATTCATATTTCTCTCTCTCTTGCAATTCTTCTTTCTCTCCTTTAGTGAAGCTAGTTGTCATTTTTCTAAATATGAATTATGTAATGTTTGAATGGTTATCCCCACAGTTTCTTTATAACGTTTAACAACATATTGATGCTGGAAATGCCATAGTTGTGTTTACAATTTCAATACCAATTACAGAGTTAAACTAAGACCCACGGCAATTCCATTGTAATGTTTAAAATAATATAGCTATTGGGTAGTGAGTTAAATGTTTTAATATTATTTTAATGATAATCATACAGGCGTATGGGGGAAATTTGTTGCAACACTAAAAAATGTCATGATTCTGTTTTAAATTGCGAGGTAGATTATCATTTTCCACTTATTGCTATTTAGTCTTAGTGATTCATTTTAAATGTTCAAGCTGGCTCGTCTAAAATCATTTAGAAATATATATATACATAAGAATTTCCTAAAACATGATATTTTGCTTTTTCTTCCCTAATAGATACAATGAATATGCAGTTATAATAGCTTTTGATCTCCTAGCTACTTAATATTAAAGTTGCCAGAGTAAATAAATCTCCATGTCTGCAGGATCTGGCAAGAGCTTTGAGTTCTCTGTGGTGATCATAGGGACACTCCAAAGTGCATTATTGGTTTTACTGTGGTGCTTCTGCTCTCTTTGACCTTGGAAATGATGGGGAAGAAGACAGTGAAAAAAATCATTTTGTGAAAAAAAATCAGAGACAGAAAAAATGGTCTTATATCTCTGTCAAATGTTAAAGATACAGTTCAAATACATTTAGTGCATTCAAGATCTTCCATCTAAAATTATTTCAGCACAGAAGAACTGTTAACTGATACTTACAACAAATAAGTAAATCATAAAAAAATCAGCCACAACAGGATGAACTACCATTTGTTGACAATTGACTGTATAAGACACTATGCTGAGGATTTTAAGGTCAGATATTAATTCTTATAACCTCTCAATACTGAAGGATCTATGATTTTCTATATTTTACAGAAGATCAAAGCTCAAGAAAGATTGCCTATTTTGCCAAGTGTCACACAGCT
Source organism: Lynx canadensis (assembly GCF_007474595.2). Taxonomy (NCBI): domain Eukaryota; kingdom Metazoa; phylum Chordata; class Mammalia; order Carnivora; family Felidae; genus Lynx; species Lynx canadensis. The sequence continues at coordinate 180,087,682 of NC_044306.2, forward strand.
AAAAGGCAAATCCACACATAACACCTAATCCTGTACCTTTAAAAACTGAACACGCTTATTTGAAACTGCATCGTGCCTTCCAATAGTGGCCTTACACTTTTTCCAGGTTGTGGGTGTTCTGGTTTAGACGCCCAGTTATATTGCTAGTATTTTCTCTAGTCATTTTGCTGGATATTCGACTTGAGTAGAACACTTTCTTTCTACTCTACCTATTGCTTCTTTAGGTTTTGCAGATCATAGCCCCGCTTGCCGTCGGCCAGAATGGCTCCCTCACCTGGGCACTACCTTGGCACACCTGAACCTTGATCTTACTTTTCCTCAGAACACCCTGTTGCTCCAGGGTGTTCTGAAGTTAATTGAATTCACTGAAGTTAATTATTTGCCTTTCAGTAGGAGAAGGTTCCTATTTTGATTACCAATACTTCCACACACTCCATATGACTATCCTGTATCATCTTCTCCTTAAAGTATAAACACAAAGCAGGACAAGCTTCTATTCCTGAATTCTCTTTTACATGTGCAACCTATTTGAAAATGTTTGTTTGGTGTTCTACTACCAAGTATTTATAATCAGTAAGATGCCTGCCATTTAGTTAGCAACTTTTCTCTCAAATTTCTGGATGTGTGAGGAATGTCATCTTTCTTTATATCCTCTCGTACAAAATCTTTTTCTTTTTTTGGTTCAATCTTTAAAGAAACCCCATTTTGAATAAAAGAATATTCATTCGACTCAACCACATGGTACATTTAAAAGACATATTCCATAACTCCAGGTTGTTAGAATGTAGGAGTGCTGACAATACTGACTCCATCTTTGGCCTTCAGTCTTGTTCATGTTCACTAATGACCTCTCTTGGGGTAACATGTTTCAGGTCCCTTGTAGATTAATACACATACCTTAAAAGTGCCCTCCAAGGCTGAGATGGAGGGAAGCTTGCTTTGACCTCCCATGAATCTGCTAGAGTTAATATAGTCTTTCCCCTTCCTTAAACACAGATGGTACCACAAAAGGTCTGTTAAATGTTAGCTGTCAATTAGGTGCATGTGAAACTTTGATCTCACTACAATGCCCTTCTGTGCATCCCTTCACTCTATGAAACTTGAGACTGAGGTCCAGACTTTGCAGAGAATAACTATGCAGCTAGATCATTCTCCAACTGATGCCCTCATCACTAAGTCACCCTGAATAAAAATCTGGAGTCACTTGCTTTATATTTCAGTCTCAAAGTGCCTTCTCAGTTTGAAGGATACTTTGCTGTACTCCTTCCATCTTTTAAAATAAATGTTAAAAGGTAAGGTAGGGACACCTGTGTGGCTCAGTTGGTTGGGCATCTGACTCTTGATTTCAGCTCAGGTCATGGTCTCACGGTTCATGAGCTCGAGTCCCGCATCAGGCTTTGCATTGATGGCAGATTCTCTCTCTTCCTCTCTCTCTGCCCTCCTCTCTCTCTCTCTCTCTCTCTCTCCCTCTCTCTCTCAAAATAAACAAAAATAAACTTTAAAAAAATGTAAGGTAGACACATTTCATGAATATAATAGGGAGGATATTAGACATATATCCTAGACATTATGGAAAAACCATAGGTAAAGGAGCCTAAAGCTTACGATATCATGGAAGTGGGACTGAAGCAATATCCAAGAAAGATAAGGTGGTTAAGACCATGAATTCTGGCACAAAGGAGCTCTTTAACTTTGGATATTTATTTAATCTTTCTGTGCCCACGTTTACTTAGCTAACAATAGCTCCTACATTATAACATTGTTTTTAGGACAAATGCATTAATCAACATAAAGAGCTCAGAACAGTGTGAGTCATAATATGCCCTTGATAAATGTCTGTAATAATGAGGACTATTATGCAAGAAAGAAAAAAGATCTATGCGGGAGAAACTTTACAGGAAAAGGAGAAATATAGAAAAGTTTGTAATACACTCAGGAAAACAGAAATTTCTTTGGTTGGCAGGAATTTGAGGAACAATAAAGAATGGACAGAATGAAGCTAAAAAGATAAGCAGGGATCAAAGGTAGGGACTATTTACGGGGCATAATAATTTTATGATGTAAGTTACAAGGTGAAATTATTGAAAGATTTTATGCAGCAGAATGTTATGGCCAAATGTGCATCTTAGAGACACAAATCTAGTAAGAAGTATATAAAATGGATTTGAGAGAAAAAAAATGACAGTGACAGAGATTATTAGGTGACCTAGGAACTAGGTATTTTTAGGATTTAAAAAAGATAAAATTAGTTATGTATAATGTGTAAGTCCAGGGACCATTTTAAATATTAAGCCCAGGGCTTACTCCAGAGTTAACAGTCAATTTATGTTAGCTTAGAATTATTATTGTGATGTCTGATATGTTTAAACAAGAATTAGTAAATATTGGGATGCCTGGGTGGCTCAGTCAGTTGAGCATCCGACTTCAGCTCAGGTTCATGATCTCACAGCTCGTGAGCTCAAGCCTCGCGTCAGGCTCTGTGATGACAGCTCGTAGCCTGCAGCCTGCTTCAAATTCTTTAGCTCCCTCTCTCTCTCTGCCCCAACCCACTCTCATTCCGTCTCTGTCTCTCTCAAAAATAAATAAACATCAAAAAAAAAAAAAGAATTAGTAAATGTTATGACTTAAATGACTCTGGTGTTGAATGACAAATTGACAACATGGAAGACTGAGTGTGGATCAAGAGAAGATGACTTCATTTTAGACACATTGTATATGAAATTTCGATGGGATCACTGCAGGCATATATGTACAGAAATCAGATGAAAACAGAGATTAAGAGTTCAAGTGAGAAGCTTGGGTATGTGCAATGGAAAATGGAGGAGTTGTATCCATGGCAACAAACAATATATGGGGTCCAGGAGAAGCATTAGGAATAAACGAGTTCACTTAGGGGGGCAGATAAGAATAAGTAGAGAATGAAGAAAAAATTGAGAACATAACCTCAGTGTACATGACTTTTTTCTTGTATAGATGAAGATCAGTCAGGGAGTGAACAATCAAGGATATATGAGGAAAACTAACAATTAGTGGTTTCATAGGGAGTCCTTAATCAATAACACTTAAGTGATTACGAATATGCCAGCTGATATATGTATTTCATAAGCATTCATTTTTTTAATAATTAAAAAAACAACAACTTTACTATAGGTCCTACGATTCAATCTTTTCTTTTCTTTCTTTTTTTTTTTTTTTTACAGACAAGAAAACTCAATGCACAGATGGAAAATAAATACAGTGCCCCAGATGGGAGAGATTCAAGAAGGGCAATCATCACAGCCTGCAAATACTGTTTGACCAGTACTGACAAGAGCCCCTTGGCTTTAACGATTAGAAGGTGTGGCCTTCCTGCCACAGAAAGATTGTGGCAGGGAAGTATGAGCTGAAGTCAAACTGCAATAAAGTAGGAAGCAGTAAGTCAATTAATAAAGAAGAGAGCACAAACACTCTGTCTAAATTTCATCAGTTCTTTTTCTTCAAGCAAAGGTGAATGCATGTAGCCATTTTCAGTATAAACTGTTTGCTCTCTAATCATGTGAGGATGTGGATTGTAGTAGTTTAAAGCACCTATGATTGTCATTTCCTTCCTCTGAGGGAAAATTCAATTAGACTGATTAACAGTCATAAAGATGAATCATAGAAAATGATATTGGATATAATATACTCACTGAAATCTGCGATCATGGGGCAGTTGCTATATAAAATTATGTTTGCTATCATTTTAACTACTTGAATATTTTATCTTAGAAATCTTTTTTCAGGGGGTGTGTTGCATTTTTAAAAAGTACAATTTCTCTTTTTTTCTTTCTTTCTTTTCAATCTCTGAAACAAAAGTAGATTTCCTGTTCTGTTTCCTTAAAACTTGGAAGGCTTTTTCTTTAATTGTTCCTCAGATTTCTTTCGGTGGAAATCAAGTGTCACCTCCTCAACAAAGACTTTGACCCTTCAACTTGAAATTGCATAATTCAAACTATGACTACACTTTCTTAAAGGATTTTTCTCCTTTTTTTAAAGTTTATTTATTTTTTTGGGGCGCCTGGGTGGCGCAGTCGGTTAAGCGTCCGACTTCAGCCAGGTCACGATCTCGCGGTCCGTGAGTTCGAGCCCCGCGTCGGGCTCTGGGCTGATGGCTCAGAGCCTGGAGCCTGTTTCAATTTTGTGTCTCCCTCTCTCTCTGCCCCTCCCCCCGTTCATGCTCTGTCTCTCTCTGTCCCAAAAATAAATAAACGTTGAAAAAAAAATATTTTAAAGTTTATTTATTTTTTAGATCGAGAGAGACAGAGCACGAGTGGGAGAAGGGCAGAGAGAGGACACACAGAGTCCAAAGCAGGCTCTAGGCTCAGAGCTGTTAGCACAGAGCCCTATGCAGGGCTCTAGACTGACAGGGAGATCATGACCTGAGCCAAAGTCTGACACTAACCCAGTAAGCCACCCAGGCGCTATTTAAAGTATTTTTCTCATTTGATCTTGAATATTTTGTGTGTGTGTGTGTGTGTGTGTGTGTGTGTGAAAGCGAGACAGAGAGAAAAGGAGAGAGAATTAACAATTCTTTATTAGAAGGGTGTCTGGCTGGCTCTGTAGCTAGAGCATGCAACTCTTGATCTCAGGGTCATAAGTTCACGCCCCATGTTGGGCATGGAGCCTACTTAAAAAAATATATCACAGAGTCCTTATTAGATTATGGATACTAAACAAAAAATGATTAATTTATTCTCACAGTGTCATACATAACAGGCTTACAACTATCTCAAAAATAAACAACATTTTAATGAATTTAAATACATTTGCTAAATATTATTTTCTGTCCACATTTATAGGGGGTAGTTCTAGTAAAATTCCCTATTGAACTGAAAAAAAAAGTTTGGATAGCTGCCTATTTTTTTTTAATTTTTTTAAACGTTTATTTATCCTTGAGACAGAGAAAGACAGAGCATGAATGGGGGAGGGTCAGAGAGAGGGAGACACAGAATCCGAAACAGACTCCAGGCTCTGAGCTGTCAGCACAGAGCCCGACACGGGGCTTGAACTCACAGACCGCGAGATCATGACCCGAGCAGAAGTCGGACGCTCAACCGACTGAGCCACCCAGGCGCCCCTGAATATTTTTTAATAAAGCTTCTACTGCAAAAATTTAAAATATGGTCTACTGCTAGGATACTAACTAAATCTTAACTAGCAAGAAATAATGAACCAAATCCCAACAAGTGCCAAAATTATGGAGAGAGCATGTATTTTCTATATGCCATATAAGCAGTATCTTTAAGAACTGAATTTTGGCTTAGTAGGAACTTAGACATTGAAACTTTTGGAACATTTCCTATTAGTCTTCAGTAAGGTGTGTTATAATGGATCACAAGGGACCAGGGATCATAAGCTGATTTTCACCATGTGTAGTCCTTTTTCCCTTTGTCCTTCACTGAGTCTTATGCTTCCTTTTTTTTTACCTCTGAAGCACTCCTGAGGGGCTAGTTAAACCAAGATAGAACATTCACCTCCTGACTGCTTCAGTCCTTGAGAAGAAACTAACAGAGTCAAAGAAAGAAAAAGATGAGAAGAAAAGGATTAGAAAAGCCAAATTTGAACAGAAAAATCATAGGCAATTATCAATAAAGTTACCCATAAACTTTGACGTATATGGTTTCAAACCCAGGTGTGAAAATTAGACATCCATTAGAAGAGCTTATTAAACTAATCATGTGAATTTGTTTCACACTTATGTAAATTTTTAGTGAGTTAACATTAATGCTTCACAGTGCAATTATAAATTTGCTCTGCATTTCTTTACTCTTAGCAAAACCTCTCTGAATCAATCATGTCAACGTCTCGGTGTTAGAGATATATTTTCTGTAGTACAAAGAGGTGAGAGAAATTGCTAGTGGTCATATATAAAGGTAAATTGCATCTTATTTACCAATTGATCGTTGAAAGGATATTATTTGCATTAGAACTCATCCTGTCAAGGTAATATCCACACAAAGAGAAAGATGTGACACATTACAACAAAATGGCTCAAGAGAATTCTCCAAGATTCTTCCACCACTTTCCTGCTGTTGTCTGCACCAGGCAGGAGAGTCTTCTCTAGAGTGTCTTGTAGAGTCCTACCTTGCATTCAGCTTTAAATAGATAGAGGGCTTTATACATAGTTGTTATCCAACATTAGTAATTTTTTTGTTTCTGTCTTTCTCTATTAAGAGCTTTCCAAAAACTACCGAAAGAATGATTGGCCTGATATTTGGGAGAGAAACTATGTCCAGTATAGTTCCCATACTTTTACACATAAAACGTGAAGGACGTCCACAAGATTCTCATTTCAGATACTAGTCTCCCTCTCCCTCAGTATCGGGTGATAACTGGCATAGCTAAGGAAATGGTTCTGTTCTAGTTGATATTTTCCAAATACTGTGACCTGCGTTTTTCCCTTAGCCTATTGCGTCAGCACTCAAATTAGTCTGCTTTTGTTTTGTTTACACAGTTGCTCAAATAATAGTGTTTAATAAGAGAGCTTTTATCGATTCCTAAGAAATGCTTAATTCCCTCCAATATGCTATAGTCACGGCTGAGTCACCTGTGCTTTCTCTGTAATTGGAGGACTCAGTGTCTGAATTTGTGTTTTCTTTGGTGGTTCTATTTTTTTAAGCATCAGCAATTTTCTGTACAGCAGACAGAGACGTTGAAACCTCTTTGATGATGAGATGATTCTCCATTGAGGCAATTGAGGCTTATTGTTTAAGTTTTGATGTAGCTATTATAGGGAGACTTATACGATCACATGTTAGAGTCACTTTCTCCATAAAATTAAATGAGAAAATGTGAAAGTGAGCTCTTAGTTGGACAGGAGCAGAAATTCCATTTCCTCCACATTTTTTGTCTTCATATCCTCGACAAAAATATGGTGGACAGCTGACTTCAAAGTCCAATAATGCCAATAAATTTCCCGTCTGTAGCTCTGGGTGCTTGCTATAAGACAATGAAGAAAATAACCTAAAGGTTTCAATGTTAAGGGATGAATTTCTAGATTCTCAATTCCAGTCTATCACTTTTCCCATGTGTGTGCTTAGACAAATTATCTAATTTCTTTAAGTCTAGACAAAATCCATTTCAACAGAAAAAAAAAGAAAACACTTGTCAAGAAATAATGAAAAGAAAAGTTATATAGTTAAGAATATGTAGCTGATGCCTGGGTGGCTCAGTTGGATGTCTACCCAACTCTTGATTTTGGTTCAGGTCATGATCTCAGGGTCATGGATCGAGCCCCATGTCAGGCTCCAACCTGAGCATGGAGCCTGCTTGAGATTCTCTCTCTCTCTCTCTCTCTCTCTCTCTGTCTCTCTCTCTCTCTCTCTCTCTCTCTCTCTCCTCCCCGCACTGCTCTTCCCCACTCACTGTCTATCTAAAATTTAAAAAATAAATAAATAATAAAATAAATAAAAAGATAAAATAAAAAAATAAATAAAAATAATTTGTAGAGAATTAAACTAAGACATTTTTAAAAGGTGTTAGAATCATATTTCTGTGATTTGATGAGAAAACTAAAGTTTGAGGTATTAAGAACCTGCTATGTGTTGAGAATAGATTATAAATGAAACAATCACTGTATAAATCACAAAATGAGCAAAAGCTCCCAAAGAAAGGATAAAGCCTATATATAACAAATAAACATCCCACAAAATTCTCAACTGCAACATGGGCTGCTCAAAAATAACAAATCAATGCCTTTATATTTAGGATATAAAAGACAAAACTGAAAAACCTTTACTTTTATATCCAACTCTTTAGTTTAAGTATGAGTTATTAAATGTTCAATATTAAAGTTAAAATTGTAACCGTGTTTCAAATATAAAATTAAGACATTTAGGGGCGTCTGGGTGGCTCAGTCGTCTGAGCGACTGACTTCGGCTCAGGTCATGATCTCACGGTTTGTGAGTTTGAGCCCTGCATCTGGCTCTGTGTTGACAGTGCGGAGCCTGGAGCCTGCATCTGATTGTCTCCCTCTCTCTCTGCCCCTTCCCTACTCATGTTCTGTCTCTCTCTGTCTCAGAAATAAAGAAACATTATTTTTTTTCAAATATAAAATTAAGACATTTCAAAGATTTATCTAATTAAATAATTAACCAAGAAACCGGTAAGATGTAAAAATTGGTTCAGGATGAGTCCCAAAAGCACATACATATATATGCAATCAGGAGTCTGAAATGAATTTGTTTTTTAAATGCAAAATTAGATTTTCATTTTGTATGAGGAGGTGATCAATTGCACCTCCAATAGACAAATTTGTTTGTATTTTTATGGAAAATAATAATCTGCATTGCTATTCATTTTCTATATCTTACAAAGTAATAACAATGAGAGGCAGAGATGCCATGCATTAATATAAGCCATCTGGGCTATAGTTTTCCAATGAAAATACATTTTTTGTTCTATGTCAGTCTTTCCTAAAGATTTAAATTAAATGACATCATTGGACATGGAAAAGATTCTATTTGCTATCTTTGCACATTTTTTAATACAGAAATTGTAATGGTGCAATATAAAGAACTGAAGTAAAATTTAACAGGTAAATTTAATCTATGGTTAAGATACTATGTTGAAGAGATAAAGGGAAATGTTATATATGTTGTCTACTGTCCAATGTTCTTCCACCTCCATTTCTACTAATAGCACCTCTGTTTGCCCTTAGGAAACATATATCTCAACTTTACACAGTGCTTTGTTCACGAAATTAATGCATTTAGGCATGAGTTAGTGTGTTAATTAGAGAAATGCAGCAAATATACATAGTAAATAAATACATTAAGGAAACTTAGAAAAATACAGCTAGCAGAGGTAAAAAAGAAGAAGAAAACTTAGTTGATTGAATATGAATCTCAGAGGAAAGAATACAAGCAAAGAAGAGCATGCAAAACATAAGTAAGTCCAAATATAATAGAAGCCAGTATTTATATTATATTATATTATATTATATTATATTATATTATATTATATGCATATAATTAGATTATATTCTTTCCTTAAGGGAGTGTTTAGAGTCAACCAAATAATAATAATAATGATAATAATAATTAATAATAATATATGCTGTTACCAGAAACATTTAGATTATAGTGGCATAGAGAATTTTAGAAAGTGAGGGTAAGGTTATATAAATTATGTTTCAGTAATTTAATAGGTTATTATGCAGTTATAGAATATAATTTGTGGCAAACCCACCCTTCCAATGGCACAGGCTCAAAAAACTTGGAGACAACATTGATACACATAGCTAATTCATCAGAAAATACTAATAGTACTACCTGAAAATGCATATAGAATACAGCCATTTATCAACATTCTCGCACTATTTCCCTGAAACAAGTTACCATAATCTCTCATTTGAATTATTTCAACACCCTCTTAAATAGTTCCATAATGGTCAATGGTGATCTTTTCAAAAGAAACTCAGCTTACTGTATTCCTCAACTGAAATATTTCGTTAGCCTTGTAAATCACTGTACAAATTTTGGCTTTCCTCTTGGATTGGACATGTGTGGATATATTGCAAGTTTCGTGGCATGAACAATTGAAAAGATGGATTTCCTACCTATTATATTCAACATAGCACATTGAAGTTGCTCAGTAAACAGTACCTGAATAAAAGAAAGAACAATGAGTGACTAGATCTTCTGACATGTTTTTCTCAGACTAGAGTGACCAGGCATGTTAAAGGTCAAAAGATATAGTAAATATAAATAATTCTAGCATTAAAGCTGATTCAATAGTATCCAAAATATATGGTATCCAAAATATACAAGGAGCTCATACAACGCAATAGTAGAAAAACAAATAATACAACAAAATCTGGGCAAAAGATTGGAATAGACATTTTTCCAAAGATGAAATTCAAATGGCCAACTCAAACATGAAAAGATGCTCAACATCACAAATCATCACTGTAATGAGATATCATCTCACACCTTGTATGGCTATTACCAAAAATACAAGAGATAAGTATGTTGGCAAGGATGAGGAGAAAAAGAAACCCTTGCATATTGTTGTTGAGAATGTAGATATACTCACTATGGAAAACAGTATGGATGTTCCTCAAAAAATTAAAAGTACAGTTACCATATGACTTTTAATCCCAGTTTTAGGAGTTTCTGTTTCTCTCTCCCTCCCTCTGCCCCTCTCACCTGCTCATGCATTCTGTCTCTGTCTATCTATCTATCGATCTATGTATCTATCTATACAACTATATATATATGTGTATGTATATATATATAATTTTAAAAATTATAAATTTAATATTTAAATATAAACATAAATTTAATAATTAAAAAATTTAAAATTATATATATAATTTTAAAACTATATATATGTGTATATATATATATATAATTTTAAAAAGGTGAATATATTCTGGACATCTAATGTATACCATGGGGACTATAGTTAATACTGTATTGTTTGCTTCAAAGTTGCTATGAGAGTGCAGCTTTAACAGTCTCACTATAACAACAAAAAAAATGGCAATTGTGTGAGGTAGAGGATGTATTATGTTAAATATTTCACAATATATGTGTATCAAATCATCACATTAAACACTTGGAACACATACAATGTCATGTACCTCAACAAAGCTGAAAAAAGAAGAAACAGGTAAGTTTTGTAATCAATATTCAATGGAAAAAATTAAAAATGACAATTACAATTGTTGTAAATTTTAAAACCATACAAAGCAGTAGTAATATTTACAGATGCACACATTTACTTTTAAAAATATACCTGAAGGGGCACCTGGGTGGCCCAGTAGGTTAAGCATCTAACGTTGGCTCAGATCATGATCTCAGGGTTCATGCTTACAGTGCAGAGCCTGCATGGGATTCTCTCTCTCTCTGTCTCTGTCTCTCTGTCTCTCCCTCTACCCCTCTCTAAATCATGCTTTATCTCTCTTTCTCTTTAGAATAAATAAATAAACTGTAAAAACTAAAAAATAAAAGGGTGTCTGGGTGGCTAAGTCAGTTAAGCATTGGACTTCGGCTCAGGTCATGATCTCAGTCTGTGAGTCTGAGCCCTGCGTCGGGCTCCTTGCCGACAACTCGGAGCCCGGAGCCTGCTTCGGATTCTGTGTCTCCCTCTCTCTCTGCCCCTCCCAAGCTTGCACTCTGTCTCTCTTTCCTTCAAAAATAAATAAATATTTTCTTTAAATTTTTAAATAAAAAAATAAAGGTAAACAAAAATATACTTGAGAAAGCTATATAGCAACTACACCACCAAAAGCAGTGACGTACAGGCAGGGAAAGAAAGATATGAGATCGTGGAGTTGAAATGGGGTTTGGGATAACAACTGCATAAAAGAATGTAATTTTTGAAAAAAAAAACAGTTGAAATTAATCTTTCCACATGCTAATTTAAAAAAAAATATATATATATAGAGAGAGAGAGATGTTGAGTGTGTATGTATCCTATTTTACACTTCAGTTTTCTGTTGGATTGGAATATTTCGTAATTAAAAATAAAACATTTAAATAAGACAATTAAAATTTTGATAAAGTAATATGTAACCAGAAGTAGGTTTTAAGGCTTGTTGCTGCATTTTCCTTCTGAGAACTTATGGAAAGCCACTTATTTGCTCTCCTAATTCTTCACTTGGGAATGGGATCATACTACTCACGATTGCAAAAGAAAAGTTATGGGGAATTGAGAAATCACATTTTAGGGGCTCCTGGGTGGCTCAGTCAGTTAAACGTCCAGTTCTTGATCTGGGCTCAGGTCATGATCTCACAGTTGGTAAGATTAAGCCCCACATCGGGTTCTGCACTGACAGCGTGGAACCTACTTGGGATTCTCTCTCTCTCTCTCTCTCTCTCTCTCTGTTTCTGCCACCTCCTGCTCTTTCTCTCTCTCTCTCTCAGAATAAATAAAGAAACTTAAAAAAAAAAAGAAACATCACATTTTATAGGGCATGAGGAAGTTTTTGTAACCCACGTATTTATTTATCACAGTCCCATTGTTTTGTGATTATTTCGTTGTTACGAATCAAATGACCGTAAACAGTATTTCATTATATTCTTTTTACCCATTGCCACATTGTGTAGAGTTGAGATTCCAGAATAGGTGGAGCCAGCAAAATCTGGCTTTCGGTATATACATTTTTTATCTTATAAAACATTTATACCATACACTGTGTGTATTTTTTTTTTCTGTGTGTATGCACTTTAAGCATGAGGGTGGAAGTGAAGTTTTGAAATTCATCTTACATCATTCTCAGTTGCTGAATGCACACGATATTTCAAAGATGTACTTAGCTGATGCGAATGGGAGAAGCCAGTTTAGACCGACGTGTGCGTCCCACGGGTCAAAATGTGAAGAGGAGGAGAGAAGTGGGTCAGGAAAGTACAGGGATATTCCCGAAATGGGAATGCGGCAAGTGACCAGCTTTTTCTGAGTAGTAAGAAGAAATCTCATGGAGAAATTAATCCTCTGTGGTAAATATTTAAGGGCACAGCGAACAGTGCATCGTCTGACTTTTACAAACAAGAGGCAAGAGGCCCCTGAGCTGAGTTGCATTGAATGGGAGGCCAGGGCTCTATTGGCTTCTCCACCTGCCTTTCTAAATAGTTTATGACAATTGACTCTGTGTGCTTTGTAATTGGGCCTGATGGCTCTGTAATTACTTTGTCTCAACAAACAGTAAAATTGTGAGTAGGTTTTATTTTTTCATTTGTGTTTTTCTTGCCAGTCCCTCCTCTGGGACCTGTAGCTGTAGCAACCTGATGACTATGTGTTTGTGGGAGAAGAAGTGTGCCCAGTGATTGCTTAACTCTCTTGTTTCTGTTTTATTCAGGGCTTTGCTGCATAGGAATTGTCGCTCACATTCCAATTCCCCCAGAAGACAGTAATGTGTTTACTGAATTTACCTTTGTTACCTAGGCTATCGGAGATTAATGGGGAGGGGATCTGATGTCAACTCTGCCTTGGGAAGCAAGGGGTTCCAGCCAAAAGGAAGGCAGTCTTTAGAGACAAGAAAGGGCCTGGCTTTCAGTTGTTTGAAGCTTGTTAGATCAGCATGATTTATGTTACTGCCCATGCTACACAGTTTGTTCTGTGTATATCTTTTTATGCTTCTCTGAAAACTAACTTATAATGATGGCTGTGTATTCCTGCCCTATCTTTTCTGTATCCTTCAATAAGATACTACCTTATATCACAGGTGATATTCACTCTGTCAACCAGAGACTTAATGCTCACAGACAGGGTCAGCTCTATCCTAAGGCTTCGGGACATGCATTTATGATTTTGAAGTTAAGAGAAAAAAAATCACAGAGTGAGACTGCTTGGTGATGGCAGTCATTTTCCAGGGGATATGATTGTTTGATCTCTGGTGATCCCAGCAAGTTCTATGCCATGCCAAGCTATATCTACATGTTTTCATTTCCTTTTCATGGGATCGGTATAAAGACCTCCTATTTTGTATGATTGACATCATAAATAAAACAAACCGAAGTGTTCTGAATAAAGTAGAATTTCCTGAAAATTCAGAATAGCTTTAATTACTATTTGTACCTTATATATTTTCTAGAATATGCAATAACAAATTAATTGACTTCCACCTAGACAAAAGTAGGTGATTGGATTTTTTCCAGATTTTATTACAGACTGTTGAGTTTTTGCCAACATGATCCAAAGCAATAAATAGAGAAATCAGCTAGTGAGAGAGTCAAAATGAAATGTGATTCAGTATGAATGCAATGGGACCCGAGAATTTGCATTTAAAACATTGCTAAACACCCTAGGAATGTATTACCCAGGTAAAAACCCAAGGTGTTAATTACCATAGGCGGTCTGTGGACAATATTTTGAGAAATAAAGGCAAGAATTTCTGCCTACGTAGGGATTTTCTTGATTTTAGTGTAAAGCAGAGTGATGACTTTCTTTACTCATAACTCCAGGACAAAACTAACAGTAGTGAAAATATCACCTATACGATATCGTAATCCACCCTAACAGAATTCAATGTAGGTTCTCACTGATTATGTTGAAACTTTATTTAACAGGCCCCAAGAAACAAACAAAAATAATGTAGTGTTTCACCAATGGGCCAGAATAATGTAGAGTATATTTGATCTGTTCTGTCATCCGTATAGTTTTTCTCCAATTTAATAGTGTGGCGTTCAGGCACATTTATTAACGCCTCTCCAGACAAAGATAGGTATAACCTGTGTGAGAACAATAGGATCACAGAGCCTAGAAGAGCTGAAAGATGGAGAAGAACCATTCAGGGGGAAAAAGGGCAAGGTGTTTGACTAAAATAGTTTGGAGAAACAGGCACATTGAAAAATAGGAACTGATTATAGACAGGAAGAAGATACCCTAACAAGATAACAGAGTTTAGCAGCTGGAGATGCAAAAGCAATTATTATTCATTCATGTTTTTTTTTATTATTAAATTATAAGTGCTGGAAATCAACATCAAATTTGGCTATCAACGGACAACAAATTCCTACCTCCAGGACATTGACCACCTAATCAAGTCAGAGTTCTGGTGTTCTATAGAGAAAGGAGAGGGGTGCATGCCACTTTAACACAATAGCACTCAGACCCCTAGGGTTTCTGACTGCAAATCTCATGCTCTTTAAACTCCCAGAGGTAACCGCGGTAGGAAACATGAGTCGCAGAGAAGAAAGCAGACCTTCCGCAGAAGGAAGATTGTTTTTCTTGAAGACACCTGGTAACCAAATAACAAAAAAAAGAAAAGAAAAAAAAGAAAAAAAAAGTGTGTACGTTTTGGTGACACCAGCAGCCAATTTTGTAAGGATGGGAAGGGATTACACCGAAGGGAGTGGAGGAAAGATAATAACTACACTTGTTGTTATGTCAGTGCATTTTTATGTGTTGAAAATGTGAGGGCTATTGAACTGTTTAATTTTGGCTTTCATTGTTGAATCAGTTTGAACTTACAAACAGGAGAACATCTTATTCAAGAATGACTATATAAACTCAATGTGGAGGGGTGCCTGGGTGGTTCAGTCAGTTAAGTGTCTGAGTCTTGACTTTGGCTCAGGTCATGATCCCATGGTTCATGAGTGGTTCATGGATTTGAGAGCCTCATTCAAGCTCTGCATCCAGCTCTGTGCTGACAGCGTGACGTCTGCTTGGGATTCTCTCTCTTTCCCTCTCTCTCTGCCCACCCCACCCCCCAATGTGTGCATGCTCTCTCTCCCTCCCTCTCTCTCTCAAAATACATAAACTTTAAAAATTGGGGCGCCTGGGTGGCGCAGTCGGTTAAGCGTCCGACTTCAGCCAGGTCACGATCTCGCGGTCCGTGAGTTCGAGCCCCGCGTCGGGCTCTGGGCTGATGGCTCGGAGCCTGGAGCCTGTTTCCGGTTCTGTGTCTCCCTCTCTCTCTGCCCCTCCCCCGTTCATGCTCTGTCTCTCTCTGTCCCAAAAATAAATAAAAAACGCTGAAAAAAAATTTAAAAATAAATAAATTAAATGTATAAATTAAATTTCATATAAATTTACTATTACCCTTAAAAATCCTCTTTTTCGAAGATGGATATACTGTTTGTCAATAAGTCCAGTAGCCAGTTTTCCCACCACGACTACAAAAGAACACTGTTTCTGCAGACTTAGAAGATGAAGTGTTTTGCCTTGGTAATGTTTAGATGCGAAATCATACCAAAGATGAATATCTTTAATTCTAGAATTTCAGAGCTCCAAGATACTGCCATCATGGGAGGGAAGGGTCGTGGGAACTGAAATATACTGAGAAGAAGAACTAGCACATTCACCCCCTTGTATACTTGTTTAGAGGCATCGGTTCATTCTGAAACATTAGTACACACCACCTCTTCTCCAGCTTGTTTAGATACTCTTGTAAAGTAACGAAAATACATAACATATATGGAGGAATTAATACAGCAGTAAGTTTGTTTTTTTTTAACCAAGTTTACAAACAATGAGGCTGAAAAAAGAATAATCGAAGTGACTTCCTCCAGATCACATGGCTAGAAATTGGCAGAGCCAAAATGTAAAGACCAGCCCTCTGGTTCCACCAAAGCCTTGCATTTAATTCCCGGGGTAAGCAGAATTCTAAACTGGCACCCAGCACAGTTCCTGGGACTGTGAATTTGATGGGCTGTACTCCTGTGATTAGGTTGTGTTATATAGCAGAGCTGACCTTCACACGGGAAGATTATCTGCATAGAGCTGACCTATTCACATGAACCCTGAAAAGCAGACTTTTCCCCAGCCGGCAAAGAGAGGAAGTTGGAAAGGTGTACTTCGCCTGGTCTTAAAGAAATCAGGCATCCTGGTTCCAAACTGTTTACAGAGCGAGGCAGCTTCCAGGAGCTGAGAGCAGCCTTCATCCAACAGCTGTCAGGGAAATGGGGACCTTAGTCCTAGAACCACAAAGGACTGATTTCTGCTGAGCATAAAAGTGAACTTGGAGGTAAATGCTTCTCCAGATCCTCCAAACAAAAAAACCCAGCCTGGATAGTATCTTGAGTTCAGGCTTGTAATACCGTGAGCAGAAAACTAAGCCATGTCCCGTCAGACTTCTGACCTACAAAACGGTGAACTAGTAAATGGCTGTTGTTAGGTTTGTGCTCATTGGTTACACAGCAATAAAAAACCACCCCCTTGTTTCCTGCCTCTGTGTGCGGAAACTGCCCACTTTGTCTTTCTACATGCTTGTCCCTAGGCAGGGGTATCTAAAGATATAGACATCAGTTTGGGTTGTTTTCTTGTCACTGTAAATCAAGTGACGGTTGGTGTCAAAGAGAGTCAAGAGCAGTATAACATGATTATATTAGTAAGTACATTCTTTGAAAAAAAAATTTAAGCCAACTATCAAATGCCTTTCAACATGTCTCAACTCTGCCTGTATCCATATCTGTACAATCTTATGTTAAGAATACAACTCTCTCAGGGCACCTGGGTGGCTCAGTCAGTTAAGCATGTGACTTCAGTTCAAGCCATGATCTCATGGTTCATGGGTTCAAGCCCTGCATCAGGCTTTCTGCTGTCAGCACCGAGCCCACGTTGGATCCTCTGGCTCCCACTCTCCCTGCCTCTCCCCGACTCATGCTCTATTTCTCTTTCCCTCTCAAAATAAATAAACATTAAAAAAAAGAAGAATATAAATCTCTCAATGTTGGCACCAGTGTTGTTGAAAATCTCACTTTGTCTGCTAGCTATCCCAGAAAATCTGCAGTGCCCTTAGGGAGTGATCTAAATTTCCCTTTGTCTACAAATTTAGGGTTTTCCAGCCTTCTCTCCATATCATCTGTTTATGTTTTTTCTTTATTAAATAACAAGAAAATTATGAAATATATCCAATTCTTCATCATTAGTTAATGAGACATCTTCATTTTGAAATAGTCTGGTCAAATTTTATTTTCAAGTAAATTAGTAGGAATGGCTTTATCTAATTAATATCTTTGTTATGGCATATGCTAATGTTGTTCTTTACATTTTCCCTTTTTATTTTTACTGAGCATGCAGGTTATGTCTAAGCAATTAATATCCACCGAAGTACAGGAGAGTAACCAATATTTAAGAGTTAATTAAGTTCCAATGTCTTATATTTACTGATAACAATTAGCTGAAAATTATTATGAAAGCGTATAGATAGATTTGTTTGAAATTAATCTGACTCCAATCTCCCATGACAAATTATGAAGTTGATCAGGAGTTATTAGCAAATCTGCTTTCAGGCAGGAAAAATAGCAGTATCATCATTATTAGCAACATTCATATTGTAATTATTGCAAAAACATGAAGCATCTCAATTAGGAAGATGCCCTGGAACAGATTTTTGCAGGCAACATAAATGAAGAAAACAGAATAAACTTGACTGATTGAACTTCTTTCTTAAGGGACTTGAAATCTTCATGAAGCCCATATAAAGTCTAAAAGTGAAAAAAACAGTAAGTATTAATTAAATATTCTATTATGGTTTACTATGGTATAAATATGAATACAAATATGACACATACCCACAATTATATAAAACTAAACCTCATGAATAATTTTACAACTGAAAAGAGCCCAAGGGTCTTCTAATTCACCTGTCTCTGTGTCCAGATGGAGAAATAAGTCCATAGTGTCAAACATGTCAAAAATAATAAATACATGTTGGTAAAGTCTGGATAAATATGTGAGCATCCTATTGTTTGATGTCTCTCCAGTGGACCTTCCATCACTCCCATTTCAGGGAAATCAAAGCCCTTCTCTGTCCATGCTCTTCTTCAGAATCTGTCCACTCCAATGACTTCAAAAGAGATCTCTTTGTCTCTGACAACCAAATCAATATTTTCAGCCCTGACCTCACGTACAACTCCAGATCAATATTTTCTACTATTTCTGCAATGCCTTCAGCTATTTGCTTCCCCCTCTTCTCAAACTCATGATATTTAGAATTGAAGTTTTCAAAGCGATATATTCACATTTTGTGAAACTTGGTGCACCATTGTAAAGTGAATAACCGCTTCAAGGTCATGTGTGTGTTTATATGTTTGATTTATTAAAAGCAGAAACCTTGGTCAGAAATTGAAGTCTAGAATCTGTTTCTGCCGAAGTAAAATCTTCTTCAGCAATATTTGAGGGAAATATAAGGACTTGTTTTATTTTTACAATTGTACCTCTACTTCTTTAAAAAAAATATATTTAGAAAGTGAAGTCAAAAGCAGCAGTTATTTCTATATATATATATATATATGTATAATATACATATATGCACCTATAAAATCTATATATAAATATATGTTAATATGTGTGTGTGTATATATATGTATATATATACATATATATACATATATATACATATTTTTTTTTTAAGTAGGAGACTGACTTTTTATAATTCCTAAGGCTAACTCTTCTGATCTGCAGGAAACTTATCATTCCTTAGATCTAGAGCACGTGTCAATTCCTCTTTAGGACTCAGGAGTACTCCATACTTTGCTCTGTTATAATAGATCTGTGCTCACTGCTCAATTAGCACACTTAGGATACGATCTTTCTACCCAGCTCTGTTGAGTGCTCCTCGTGGAATAGGACTTTGAATTCTCACTAACCCAGTGAATAACACTCTACATTTTATTCAAATAATGTTTTGCTTGTGATACAATTTTTGAACTGGAGAAACAGTTTTCAATGGCCACAGAGTTTGCCTGCCTCACTTTCTTGTCTTACATTTTCTCTATTCCTCACCACTTAGGCAACTACTGTTTAAAACTCTACGCTGTTGGCAGAGGTCTGTTGTTTCATTAATTCAATAATGAATTTTCAAGGCCCATTTTAGAGCAAATTACTGTGACAGACACCATGGGGTAAAGAAGATGAAAAGGGCATGGTCTCTTCCCTCAAGGGATTTACAGTCTAATATGGAGGTCAGCCAACTACAGCCTGTGGGCCAAATTCAGCCCACCACCTATTTTTGTGCATTATTTTTTGTTGTTGTTGAAACACAACCATGGTGCTTAAGTCACATATTGTCTGTGGTTCTTTGTGCATACCACGATGACAGAGTGGATAGTTGTAACGAAGTTTAAATGGTATGCAAAGCCTAATACATTTATTATCTGCCCCTCTGCAGGAAAAGTTTACCAATCCCTGGTTTAGTAGATATTATAGACTGATATATAAGAACAAGCAAAATGCTGAAACTAGGTTTAAAAATGTAAAGTTTAGTTAAAACTGTAAGAATGAAGGAGGATTCTGCGAGCAACAATTTCTGTGGACTCACAAAAACAAGTAGGCATTTCAAGAGAAATGAGATGAAAAGTTAGCACTGGCTGCTAACATGTTTTAAGTGCTATCAAAGATAAAGCACACATGTCCATAAATTGCACACGTAATTATGGCACAGTGGTGGAAGAAGATTTCCAGGCAATAATAAAAGGAGTTTCATGGCATCTTTTAAGATGTATTAAAGGTGCCCATTCTAGATGTTGTTAATGTGATTATACAAATATCTTCTTATAGCCACACTGAATATATGTGAGATCTTGTTTATTATTACAAATTAGGTCAACCATTAAAATCAACATCCACATTTTTATTTACAAGAATAAGAGTTTACATTAGCAAATAAAACTCTGTAATTTCGACTCTCTAAATAGGAACTTAATAAATTTAAATAACGTATTTTAATAAGTTTGCATGAAATATCAAAACATAATTAGGGAGGGACAAAAGAAGAACAAAACATAATTGGTGAGATGTTTTGGGTGTATAGATGCTAATGGGTGTTAATGGTAGGTTCAATGTTAACTAGAGGTTCAAGGGTTCAAACATATTTGCTGGAATCATATACTGAAGTTAGTATTCTTACTTTTATTTAATTACCTATTGTCATTATTCTTTTACATTCGCATCTCTCCTCCATTTTACAATCTTACCTGATAACCTTCAGGTTAAGATTAAATATTTTAACTCACATTGTCTCTTAACACGTTCTCCGATTTTCACATCACTTTCAATTGTCAGTTCATTAATTTCTGAGTAATTAAGGCAGAAATTATATACTATTTAAGGATTGTGAACTAAACAATTTCATGACAATCTGTAAGGCAGCAGCTTAAAAACAAGAATAGAATAGAATGGCTACTTGTAGCACTGAGAACATACTGTCTTAATAATATAATTGAAAGTGATAATAGAGAGTATAAACATCTTGCCAGAAAAATGTTTTAATACAGTTTGAAAATGAAATATATATGATATTAAACAACATATAATGTTCATGTAAAAGTATCCTAGAATGTTCACATATTCATATGATCTTGAGAGAAGGTTAAGCATGGGAGTCTCATGTATAAATCACAGTTCTCATGCATTTGAGGTAATCTTGAATATTTAGGGTTTTTTTTGCTCCAATCCAAGTGAATAATATGAAAACAAACCTTTGATAAGAATTAAGCTATTATCCCGGCATTGAGCTCATTTAGGTTCATTGGGGACAACAAATAATGCTATCTAATTAATTAGAATGACAGGAAACTGCATGACATATTTCTTATGGCTGGCTGGTTTAACATTCTAAAACCCTCCTGTTGATTAGAACTCGCATGTTTTAAATAGAAAAGGATGTTAGACATCCCATCTGTTGTGAGGCAGAGCTTTAGGGAAAAAAAATAAAAAAGGTACACTCAAGTCTTGATAAGTTCAAGTCAGCAGAACAAGACAAATGTAACATGCTATCTGATACACAACAGAGCAGGCTAACTAATTGTTTCCAAAATTATTTTGTTTTCCATTAAGCTACAATTAAGGAAAATGACTATTTCCAATCTTGGCAGTTTAACCCTATTTGTCATATTGCAGAACACCTAGCTCCAGTTCAGAATTTTTCCTCTGTCTGTGTATGCGTGTACAATCGGCATTCTACGAAATAACTACACTTGCTTCACCCTCAGCACATTACGCTAAAAATACAGACTTACTCGGGCCTTCATTCCCAATTATTCATATTTTCCGAAAGAAATTTTTTAGAAAGCATACACTTAAAGATATACAATTCGATTTCATGGCTGAAAACACTAATGGAAAAATCATGTACTTTTTGTTTTATATTTCACATATATTTGACATGGATATGGATGGAAAATGAATGAATATGTTTAAGGCCGTCTGAATTAAGCGGAAACTGGATTGACTGTACATTTATATGACATCACATGCAGTCTTCTATAAAATATGAATGTGTAATTATGCTTTTTGATACATGTTTGGCCTAAAGCGAAAATAACTAAACCAAAGTCCACAATTGCTTACCAAAGCAGGATTAGCTGGTGCTCTGGAGGACCATCCATAATGCCTGTAAAACTCTCATGCTCCTAGAACTACTCGTGGAAAATAACTATAAGCAAACTAAAAGTGAAATAAAAAAAAAAAAATACAAACACTTTTTTTTTTTTGTCATTTTAATTCTACTGGAAATACCTTTCCTTAGCTTGAAAATGGAAAGTACAAGCTATTCACTATTAGATTTTTTTTAAATCCATGACTAATTTCTAAGTCATTTGCAAAGCAGGAACTAGGACCACTAGATGGATCAAGGACAGAAGCTGAGAAGGAATTTATCTTGGCATATAATGAAAGAGGAATAATGGCAAGTAATTGCCCCTAGCAAAATTTCAGCTCATCAAGGCAAATCTGCCAAATGCTATACTTATCTAGAGATAAGTAGAGATGAAAATGAGATATCATCAACGAGGAAATGGAACTAGATTAGAAGGCCAAATGTAAGTCATAGGTGTTAAAAAAAGGAGATCTTATGTTGACAGCATGAACATAAGAGGCAGCAAAAAAAAAAAAAATCAACAAAGGTGATCTAGAAAATAAATTAAGGTGCTAAAGGGGAAAACAAGGATGTAGGTAGGTTTAGACAGATTAGATGCAGATTAGATATAGATATAGATACTCATAAATACATAGATACACATACATATGTGTATGCGACATGTTAGCTGACATAAAACATAGCATATAAGTACATATATATCATCAAGTCACAACATAGTTATTTCATGCACACTACATCAGCAATGAGGGGATTCTTTCTAAAAAGAGAACCAAAAGGAAACTGGCACTTTGGTGAGGTTAATTGTCTCCAATTTGAATCTGTATTTTTCCAGCTCTGTTCTCTCTTCCCACTGTTTTTTTTTTTTTTTTTTTTCTATCTGGTAATTTCTTCCTGCTATACATTTCTTATATTTGTCTATGTTTTTTGTTGCTATGCTTTGTTTGTTTGCGTTTCCACCAAGGAAACGTCGCTTGCTTCCACTATGCCCATCTCCGATCTTTTCAGATAGATTCGTACTTCCCCATAATCAGTTCTTTATTCTACACATAAAATGAGATCTTTTAAACAGAATTGGAATTAGGCATATCAGACCAACTAGTCTTCCATTTCAAATCTTGCTAATGTCTTGTTTTGTTTAATATACAAACCGAAGTTTTTAAGCTAATCTACCTGATCTTTCCTACACTTCTTTGATGTCATATACACATCATATATATCATATATCACATACGTTGAAGAATAAAACAGTAACAAAGATGGTTGTAGTTCCAGCTCTGTCCTGGAACATAATCCTGAGCAAGTTTCTCGACTCTGTAAGCCTTGGTTTAATTATCTCTAAAATAGGAAATTATAATTACTTGGCTTGAGAGATAACTGTGAGGATTAGAGATTATAAATGTAAAATGCTGGGTCTGTAATCAAAGTAGTCAATCTCTATTCAGCACTTTCCAAAAGAAGCTAAGTTTGGGGAGTTTTAATGACTTGATCAAAGTCACATAACTCAGAGATGAGAGAAATGGGAATATCTCTCACACACACATTTTTTTCTCTAACATTCCTTGAACCCACCAACAATACAGCTTTCAGGGCACCTGGGTGGCTCAGTGGATTTAGTGTCCGACTTTAGCTCAGGTCATGATCTCACGGTTTGTGAGTTTGAGCCCCTCATCGGGCTCTGTGCTGACAGCGCAGAGCCTGGAGCCTGCTTCGGATTCTGTGTCTCCCTCTCTCTCTGCCCCTCCCCCATTTGTGCTCTGTCGCTCTTTCTCTCTCAAAAATAGATAAACATTAAACAAAATTTAAAAGTACGGCTTTCTAGAGATAGTTAAGAGATAAGTAATAATAATTTAGTAAATGATAGCTGCTGGTATTAGACTAGATAAGTAATAATAATTTAGTAAATGATAGCTGCTAGTATTAGACTACTCTTTCTAGTTTCCTTTTCTTGCACATTCTTCCTATTTCTATTCTCACTAACTCTATAGAACAGGTTTTCAGCATGAACCTTCTGACTATGAAGGAGTCTTTGTTCACCCTTAGAATGGAAAGTGTAGTGGCTGCCTCAGTCTTATGAAGGAGCAAATGGAAATGTCTCTGCCTAGAAGACAGTACTGACTTTTTATCACCAATCTCTTGGGGCTCCTGGGTGGCTCAGTCAGTTGAGTGGCTGACTTCGGCTCAGGTCATGATCTCGCAGACCGTGAGTTCAAGCCCCGCGTCGGGCTCTGTGCTGACTGCTCAGAGCCTGGAGCCTGTTTCAGATTCTGTGTCTCCCTCTTTCCTACCCTCCCTCATTCATGCTCTGTCTCTCTCTGTCTCAAAAATAAATAAATGTTAAAAACAAATCCCCGTACACTGCTTCCTGCTACCCATACTAAAAATGGATAGTATTTGAGAGAAGATTTGCATTGGTGAGAATATAGTTTAACCAAATCAGTACCCACTAACCTTTTACATAGCCAATCTCTAGCACACACACTCAAACCACACTTCATCCCATAAAACTTATTTTTCTGGAATGCAAACTAGACATACTTTAATCAAACATTAACTTCTATATCTTTGGCATTATTGGAAGAGTGTGTGTGTGTGTGTGTGTGTGTGTAATCTACAGATAAAATTTAAAAGGTAACCTTTAATCAGTAAGAAACTGATTGATATGTCATGCCCACTAAAGTTTTTCCCAAGTGTTTTAGATTTAAGGAGTTGTAGGAATTCTATTTTGATTTTTTAGGTTTCACATAGATTCTATTTTGGATCCAAATGTTTCACAGGATGCTATTTTGGTTTAAAAAAGAAAAGAGCTTTACTTAGCTATTTAAAAAGACATTAATTGAGCAAAGTAGGTGGATGTAAATCTAACCATTTTATCATGAATAGCACAGATCGAGACACTGTATATGCACAATACAGGGTCTGCATTTAGAATGTGGGCACAGATTTATTTCTAATATGTCTAGGATGAAAAGGCATTGTAAAACACTTGCCTTAATTTTTTTTTTTTCTTGGGGCACCTGCGTGGCTCAGTCGGTTGAGTGTCTGACTTTGGCTCAGGTCATGATCTCACCATTCGTGAGTTCAAGCCCCATATCAGCCTTGTTGTTCTCAGCACAGAGCCTGCTGTGGATCCTCTGTCCCCCTCTCTCTGCCCCTCCCCCACTTGCACTCTTTCAAAAATAAATCAAACATGAAATAATTTTAAAAAATCTTTTTTTTGCTACTTACATTACATTATACTAAATTCTTAAATGATATTCGTAAATTAAAAAAAAACTCATTTCATTAATCAACTCCATCAGGAAAATATAATGTACATTCAAGACAGATCTCCCTTATTTTAAAGAGCTAAATATCCAATTCTACAGAATTTCACGGGACAGGCATAATTAGCATGTATCTAACTTGGTTGCATAAAAATGCTACCCTTCCCATAGTCTATGCAAAAGGTATATCTAGAAATTGCCCATCAACTGAGAACAAAGGTTTTGAAACATCCTGTCTAAACTACTACTGCCTCACCTGGGTTATTTTCAGTCTCCATCCCTAGAATCTGCTCTTAATCTCCTGCCCTTCTCTTTCTTGTTTTGTGCTTGAGGTGGAGATAGCTATTGACTGACCCCTGTAGATTACATCAATCAGGTTCCTTAACCAGCTGGATTCTGGTTGGTTGAGACCATTGGACGGGAGAAGAGAAAAGTTTCCCACCCCGTCCCCTTAGCACTGACTCTGTACTTCTAGCTATCTGTGCATTCCTTTGGCACACCACCAGGTGACCTCGCCTTCACTAATCTCTGGCAACACCATTTCACTCCCTTGGTACTTCAGTCCCAGATGAAGTAATGCTTCCCCATCTTGATAGTCTCAGGGATCTTCACCATCCCTTGTTATTTTATTTTGTCCCTGTTCATGCTTATAGTTGGTGACCTCTGAACTATCTGGGGTGAATTCGGTTTCCTCTTGAGATGCTGACTGGTACACTCAGTATATCCAATTGATGAGATCCATTTCTAGCTTGCTTTTCGATGCAATAATGCCACAAACAGATGATAACTTTATAAGAACAAATGCCCTACACAGGATTTCATACCATTTTCCTAGATAATTTATTGTTCAACATAGTCTGAGGACAGCTACTATCCTTGAAGACAATCACTTTTCACACATATAAACTCAGGTCTTGGGGCACCTCAGTGGCCCAGTCAGTTAAGCGTCTGGCTCTTGATTTTGGTTCAGGTCAAGATCACTCACGGTTCATGAAATTGAGCCTTGCATCAGGCTCTGTACTGACAGCAGGGAATCTGCTTGGGATTCTCTCTTCCCCTCCCTCTCTCTGTCTCTCTCTCTCTCTCTCTCTCTCTCTCTCTCTCAAAATAAATTAAAACAATATATAAATTCAGGTCTTACAAACATATATCACCATTTTATTTCAAGTGAGACTCTTGTCTTTAAAATGCCATGTGACTCATGCTTTCTCTAGTTACCTTTTCCCCAAATAGTAATGTGAAATTATAACCTCCCTGCCACATTTTATTTGATAATTTCCAAAAGTTACTAGAAAGTGTCATATATGTGCTCATGAACCTATATGTGCTCCAGGTCCAATGGTATTCCCTCATCTACCTTACTCACCTTCAATAATGAAGTCTTGAAGACCTAAACAGCACAATGTGCAGGTTAGCTCTGTTCTGTCTGCTTTTTCATGGCATTCTGTGCAGCAGCATCGACATGCTAAAACTCTCAACAGGATGAATACATACATTGGAATCTTCCATTGACCAAAACCATGCTTCACTGAAGAGACTGACACTCTCCTTCACTTTGTGTGCACTTTCTTACCTAACCATAAAAACATTACTCAGATCCCCAATTTCTCACTAAAGTCTTAGTAGATGTATTTCCTTTAGATTGGTCGTCTCACTTACCTGGAGGTGGTGGACTGAATTTAGCCCGCAGGCTGTAGTTGTCTGACCTCTATGCTGTTGTCAGAGGTCTGTTCCGACCTCTGTCTGACCTCCATATTAGACTGTAAATCCCTTGAGGGAAGAGACAAGGCCCTTTTCATCTTCCTTACCCCATGGTGTCTGTTACAGCAATTTGCTCTAAAATGGGCCTTGAAAATTCATATTCTATACATTGTCTCTTAACACATTTAAATCAGAAAAAAATATATTTCACTTATTTTATTAAAACCTTTTAATAACCCCCATTTAAGCACTAAACTAAATGAAAACAAAAAATTAAATAAATAAAAATTAAAAACTAAACTGTATTTTTTTTAGTCCCTTATGTGTGAGCATTTCATTATACATTTTCCTGACAAACCCTCATGGAGATTTTGACACAAACCCCAGTTGGGAAGACATGATTATGCCTTTAAACACAAGGGATCCAGCCGAGATCATTTGACTTATACAAATTGATGTATAAGGAACCAGACCCATGAATCTACTCTTGTAGGTATTTTCATTTTGCTGTCTTTCAGCACCAAAAATTCTATTGTGGAATACTCTCAGAACCAGTACTCTCTTCAAGAAACTAAAACTCTGATATCTTAATAAGTAAATCTCTGATATCAAGTGGGCAATGCCTAAATTAACAATGAAGGATAGTTATTTCTTCCACCTTCATCACACAAAGAAACGGGGTTTATTCAGCCACTTTTCAAAATTCATCCTGATACTTGATTATCTTTATGGCCAAGAATTTGTCTTCTAGGACTCACCAAACTCACTCTTCTTTTTATAAATTATGTTTGCAATCTCATTATTTCAGTATATATCTTTCATAAATCACTGTTTGCATATAATGAATATAGTGATTAAACTTTATTTTCCATTTTGAGACTAACAATCAATTATTTCCTTAAATATTTTCTAAATAGCATATAACAGTTGATACTCTGAATCTTGAACAATGAAATGAAAGATAGGATGAGAGATGAAAGAAATTCAGGTCTATTTAATTTAGCTTTTTCATTCAAAAATCTGAATGAAATTCTTAAAATTAACCTAAAAACAATTTCATGTTTAAAGCTTCTTTTATAGCTATACTTCTTGAAGTGAATTCTATGCATAATCCCTAAAGCTGTCTTATTTCAACGAGTGGTCCACAAATGTCCTGCTCATAATCACGTAGGTGGGCAATAACTCACACTAACTAAAGCTAAAACTTGTGGGAGGGGAAGTGGAGTATTCCACCTAGAAGCAACCTAGGTGATTTCAATGCCTTTTAAAGTTCAAGTAATTTCTTTAAGGTAGAAATTATTTTGCATTAGTCTTTGTATTGCCAACACCTCACTACAGTGAATAGAACAACAACAAAAAAAGCAAATCAATAAACATTTATTAAATAAATAATGGATGATTGATTGCTTTGGCTGCCATTTTCTCCTCCCTGTGGCTTTTATCCTACTTGACATACTCTCTTTATTCTCTAACATTTGGGAGGTAATATCAAGCCTCAAGTCTCTTCTCCCTTTGTTACCATAACCTATATCCCTTGGTACTTTTCTATCTCTTAGACCACTTTTTAAAAATTTGATTTACTACTTTCCCTTCTAAAAAGGAAACTTACTATTATTATTTCCACTTTACAGAGAAGATACATGAGTCAAAAAAGTTAGAACTGTTCAAATGTTAAATATTACGTTGCAGAACCATGATAATGATTCACTTTTTTTTATATTTTGAATTCATTTTTAGTACTTAACTCATTTTTAGTCACTTAGAAAAACTGCATATTTATTGAATATATAAATTAATGTCTGAATGAGTGTGTAAAGGGATCTCTGCATTGAGAGAACATTAAATGTTATATAATCTCTAAACAGTTAAAATCCTAAATTTATTGTGCATGTGTGGGAGTTTTTTGATTAAACATTAAAGGTATCTATGACTCTAATTGTCCAAGTGCAGAGAATTTCAGAAGTTTATCCATTAGTAGTCCATCTATATGAGGTGTAATGAACTTCAAAGATGGTTCAAAATCCTCTCCCCCAAAAAAGATCTATTCCTCTGACGTGACCTAAGGAAATTCTTAAGCCATCAATGTGTTTTTTCTCTAGGTTTGGCCTCTCTGGCTAGCCTTCCATGGACTTCAATTTGGGCATAGGTATGAATAGGTACCATTACCCAGTTTTGTAGATATCAGAGATCCCAGCAGCAAATTTAGTGAAAGAGAGACACGGCTGATTGGTCAAAAAAACAAGATAGTCATATGGTAACTGAAAGATTTTCTCATATGACAGTGAATCCTTAAAGCCTTCTAGAATAATTGAGAGAAAAGTAATTTGTGGAACAAATGTTTGGAAGTCTTTTAATAGTAAGTGAAGATAGTATTCAGGAAAAGGTGGGTAATTATTTTGCTAATTATTCCATTTTTTCAGTGTCTAAAGAATAATGGTAATAAAACAATTACACATTTTCAAGCCACAAATTTAAACACCACCACAATATTCCTAAGTTTCCTTTTAGAAATGTAAGCATCTCAATTTCAGATTTGAGTCTTTTGTTTGTTCATTTATTCGTTCATCATTTAATAAGCGTTTTCAGAATACAAACAATGGGTCAAGCACTGTGCAAGATTTTTCAATACTGAATTGAATAAAACATAATACTTATTATCATGTAACTCATAGTCTAGTGGATGATGCAGATATATAAACATGTAATTATACTGAGATAAGTTTTGAAAGAGTATTATAAAAATTAATTGTGACAACACAAAAGAGGGAATGATGAATTTGCTATTTTATGAGATAATTAGAAATATGTTCACTACTTTTTCTCACAGTGTGCTTTTTCTCTCCATGTTCGGTTCATGAATCCCCTTTCAAGATGATGTATCTCAATAAAAGAACATTCATTTCAACATCTGGAACTGCATTAATCAAAATTCAATTTAGCAAATGCAAACTGAATCTTATTCTGAAGAATTACTAGTTATTATTTATACACCAATCAACCTATAGAGGTCACCAGGAGTTTGAACTGTCTCTGGTAAGATAGATGGTTGTAGATAAACTTAAAAATGAGAATAATTTCCCTGTAACAACTATTCCAATAGTTTGCAAAAAGAAAGCAGGAATAAAAAGGTTTAACTCAAACCAGGGAACCTGGTGGGGAAAAAAAGTTATGTAATAGTAAAAACTTGAAACAATCTGCAAAGACGTATTAAACTTTGACAAATAACTTAAAAGAGAATTTTCTAAGACTACTTTCTAAGTTAAGAGATTTGTGCAACAAATATAGAACAAAAAGTGCAGGGAATGCTTACTTGATCAGTTATAGATAAATAAAGAAAAGGTTGTACAAGTGCAAGAGAGTTTAACACAACCTAAATGTTGGTCAATGGATGAGTGGATAAATAAAATGTCATATATATATATATATATATATATACACACATACACACATACATATACATGCATATATATACATATACACACATGTATATGTATATAATACATACATGTGTATGTATGTATACACATATATGTATATGTATATACACATATATGTATATGTATATACACATATATGTATATGTATATACACACATATACATACATATGTACACACATACATATATGATATATTATGTACCACATATATATGATTTATATATATATATATACATACTTATATATATGATATAGAGGTTCAAGATATACTTGCCGCCCCCAAATATGCCACTTTGGCATGTGGATTAGTTTTTTGTTTTATTTTATTAAAAAAAGTTTTTGATGTTTATTCATTTTTGAGAGACACAGAGAGACAGAACATGAATGGGGAAGGGCTGGAGAGAGGGAGACACAGAATCTGAAGCAGGCTCCAGGCTCTGAGCTGTCAGCACAAAGCCACACGTGGGGCTCGAACTCCCGAACTGTGAGATCATGACTTGAGCCGAAGTTGGACGCTCAATCGACTGAGCCACCCAGGCACCCTGGAATGTGGATTATTTTGAGCTGAAAGCACATGAGACCCTTCATGCTCCAGAGAAAGTTTTGTCCTCCGTTATCAACACAGAAGAATCTAAATTGGAAATCTTTCCCAGAATAAGTGCTATTAACATAGATCAACGTTATCAGTGACCCATCTATATGGTAGGGAACACATTTACTGAACATCCACTCTTCTTATAGCTCAATGAACCCAAACTCTGAACCCAAACTCCTACCACTCTATCCTTAATTCAGAATTTTAAAATATATATATGCCCCTCTTTTTGCCTCCCTTTGTATTTTCCATGTCTATGTGGATTCCTTGTATATACACATATTCAATTTGATTTTATCTTGTTAATGTTTCACGTCAATTTGTTTCTTAGTCCAGTTCGAAAGACCTTTGAGAGGACAGAAATTCTTCCTCCCTGACAATATATACACTCAGTATACAATATACAATGGAATATTATTCAGCCATGATAAAGAAAGAAATCCTGCCATTTGAGACAACATGGATGGACCTCAAGGGCATTATGCTAAGTGAAGTCAGACAGAGAAACACAAATATTATATGATATGGATATTATTTATATGTGAAATCTGAAAAAGCTGAACTCATAGAAACAGAGAGTACAGTGATAATTCCTAGGGGCTGGGGGTGAGGGATATTGGGAAAGACCTTGGTCTTAGCTGACGCTATAGTGGTAATCATATCACAATATATGAATGTGTCAAATCAACATGTCATACACCTTAAACTTACACAATGTTATATGTCAATTATGTCTCAATTAAAACAAAGTAAATAAACTGGAAAATCTGGGTGGGCTTGGATTGCAAAGAACTTTGGGGAATTTTCATTTAGTTTAGTGCTTAAATGGGGGTCATTAAAAGGTTTTAATAAAATTCGTGAAATACTTTTCTGATTTAAATGTGTTAAGAGACAATGTATAGAATAGCTCAGAGAGGATAAAAAGTAGAGAATATGGTTTAAATGCAGAGTCAAAGGCACAAACTAACAAACTACCTTCAGAAACAGCTAGTGAAAGCAATAGAGCATAGAAATAACCCACAAATGGAATAAAAGTACCCAAAAAGTAATAAAATAAACAGAACCAAAGGATGCAGGACAATGCCCATATACTCGAGTTTATACCTAAACTTTTCTATTAAAGCCATCATCAACAGCTATGCTAACTAATAACCTTAGACCATTGAAGCAGTTGTGATCTACATTATATTTATATTTTTGAACATAATCCAGTTAATCTCATTGAGTCCAACATTCCAAACTGTTAGAAAAGAAAGAGGACTGGAATGTGCATTCTATTTTCACTAGGTTTTTTAAAAGTTTTTAATGTTTATTAGTTTTGAGAAAGAGGGAGAGAGAGAGAGAGTGCGAGCAGGGCAGGGGCAGACAGACAGGGAGACACAGAATCCAAAGCAGGCTCCAGGCTCCGAGCTGTCAGCACAGAGCCCAACGCGGATCGCAAACTCACCGACTGCGAGATCATGACCTGAGCCAAAGCTGACGCTTAACCGACTGAGCCACCCAGGTGCCCCAATTTTCACTATGTTTTAATTAAAAAAACAGACACCGTAAAGAATATTTAGTGGGTTCACCTAAAAAGAAATCTGGTATTCTGTCTTCTGAAAAATATGCAAATAATATAAGATGATTTGACAGTTTTTAGCTTATGTCTTTTTGCACATCAACAACTGGTGGTTGCTATTAAACAATACAGTGCTCTACAATTCTTATCACTGTCTGTGGAATTGCTGACACCACTATAGGGTCAGTTCCCATTAGCATCAGGCTTGTTAGTATTATATGCATAGAAAGGAGATATTTCTCTGTAGCCATACCTTTACCAGCTGTGCAAATACTAAATATAAACCAAGAGAGATTGGATCTCAAGAAAATTGGTACAGGGGTGCCTGGGTGGCTCAGTCGGTTGAGTGTCCGACCAGCTTAGGTCATGATCTCGCGGTTCCTGAGTTCCAGCCACACATTGGGCTCTGTGCTGACAGCTCAGAGCCTGGAGCCTGCTTCAGATTCTGTGCCCACCCCCCTCTCTCCGCCCCACCCCTGCTGGTGCTCTGTCTCTCTCTGTCTTTCAAAAATGAATAAACATAAAAAAGAAATTAAAAAAAGAAAGAAATTTGGTACAAAATCAGCTTCAATACCTAAAGCAGTTTCTAGCATTCAGTAAATATGTTTTCGATAAAATAATAAATTTCTACTACCTATTTACTTCTAATTACCTGCCTCTGCCACAGTAGAGATTTTAATGTTTAAAATCACCACCAAGGATGGTTTCTATAGGTTCTTTGCAACTCTATTTATCACCAATAGCAAGGAAAACGACAATGACCTTGCAGGTCACTGCAAGAACAATGGAATTCAAGAAGTCCAAAAATATAATGACTGTTTTCTGCCTTTCACATTCAATAATGCTAATGATTCTTTCTTTATGCGTTAGCCAAACACAATTTGCACCAATAAAGTAATTACTGATCCAATGTTGCCAATCACAACAGTAAACATTTATTTTAAAGTAATTGCAATGTGAAAACGAAAAAGCTATGTTGAAAATATATGATCACGTATATACTTGTAAGAAAGATACTGTCAAAACTAACATCAACTACTACATAGGAAACAACTTAATGGAAATAAGAAAAATGTGCTCATGGTGTCTTATTTATCAGTTTGATCAATTAATTTCTCTTCCCCTTCCCCTTCCTGTTTCTAATGAAAATGTGTTGACTTTTAAACTATACTTTTGTTTATTGTTTCATTTTCTTCTTCCCCACTTGTATCTGCTGTTAGAGCAGAAAGAAACTCTCTGCCAAGATATAATCCTCTCGATTATTTTATTATTCATATTCAGAAACCTTGATTTTAGTCCTTCATGAAACTAGAGAATGTTTATAGAAATGCCATCAACACTTTGATATGGAAATAGGATAGAACAGTGCTAGAAACTTGGAACAAAGAGAGAGAATTACAATCAGTGTGCCAGTATAAAAAATGGTGTATTGTTGATGGGAGACCGAATATACAAATGGACCACAGCCAGACCACATATAAAAATAGAACTTGGACCCACAACCTACAGCAAGCTGCTGAAGAAACCAACTCTTTATCTATAATAAACAACCCAGGAGGCCAGCTTGATGAAAATCAGATTTGCAAGAAGACAGATTGCTACCTCTAATGATAATCCAGGAAGTTAAATAATAACTCTGGAACAATTGGCTCAAAATGGCCAGTATCTGATTGATAACTGAGATCTTGCCCGACTTTTGTCCCTACTTCCAACTTAAGACCAAGCAGAGAAGCCAAATACGTTCTCCTAACCAATTATGTAAGATGCTCTGCTTCTAGTTAGCCTAGGGACAGCTTCCCCATACCAGGCCTCCATCAAGAGCATACCTGAAAGTTCCCCTTCTTTCCATTATAAAGCTTCCTCACTCCTCTACCTTCCTTTGAGTCTTGGCCAAAATGCAAGTGGTGATGGCTGACCCTCTTGCTCTAGCAAATTCAGAATAAAAAGTCTTTCTTTCCTTGTTTGGCCGGCCTTTATTTTTTTTCCCACTGAAGACATTAAGGAAGGCACCTACTTCAATGATCAACAGGGAAAAATAAGAAGTACATTAATAATTGATATAATGTATAGGTCAGAACACACTTCCTTCCTTATTTTTGATCACTTACAATAAATTTTTGGCACACTATTTATGAAGCTGATATCTGCATCATTTATTTGTTGGTTTTTTGTTTTGTTTTGTTTTGTTTTGTTTACTCAAATTTTCTGTGTGTCAGGAACACAGGGCATGTTTAGCTCTCAGGTTTTGACTTAGAGTCTTTCAGGAGGAGGTCAGGGTCACAGCCATGTGAAGAGAGGACTGGAGCATCAGGATCTAATTCCAAGAGGACTCATTCACAGGGATGTTTTTAGGAAAACTTGGATTCTCATTGGCTATTGGCATAATGCCTCAGTTCCTCATCATGTGGACTTTCCAACAGGGTTGCTCGATTCCTCTCTGCAAGAGAGCTGATTCTTCCTGGTGAGTGATGAGAGTGTTGCAATAGGAAGCAGCAGTTCTTTTTTTGGAGATCTGACCTCCAAAGTGACACCAGTCACTTCCATCTTTTTCTAGTTGTTAAAAGTGAATTACCAAGTCTAGCCATACTCAGGAAAAGGGGACTTACGTTCCACTTTTTGCAGGGCATGTGGAAGACTTTGTGAATATCTTGTAAACTACAACAAAGTATTTATCTGATTATTAACTCAACCTCTCCTAAAACTCCATGAAACAGGTGTAACTAGTCCATTTCACAGATGAAGAAGGTGAAGTTCAAAGAGACAAAGTAATTTGTCCCCACAGATGGTCCACCCCTGAGCCAGGATTTGGACTTTGCAAATCTGTACTTTTAACTTCTTTGCTTTCTGTCTGCATGTACTTATGTCACTTGACAGATAATTTTTCAGTTCTGAAAACATCTCCTAGGGTCATATCACCTGTAATTCCTGATTCCCACTCTCTCTTTTTTTCTAGTGTTTTCTCCTGTTTGCCAGAGCAGCACCCTTGCCTTTCCGAGCTCCCATCGCCTTGCTTACTGGGGAAAACTACTTTGTCCAAGAACACAATCTTTTTTTCTACTCTGAATGTGTTTCAATTTCTTGCTTATTGGAGAAAAAGTGAACCCACACCTCTGAGAAGCATTTAGATGTCCCAGATACCGAAGAGATTATTGGCTAAAGAACCTTATGGATGAGGAAGGAACACTTGTAATTCAAAATGAGAAAAATATTCATTTGCAAGATATGGTGATACAAGGATATGCCTAGTGCTCCCCCACCCACCCACCCACCTTTTTACTGTGATGGCTCTTTTTGAAATACCCCACAACAAATGCTCTCATTTTGCTGCATGGCTATTTTTGCCAGTGCCCTAAGTACCCATTTGGTCTGAGTCTTAAATAATAGCACTGAAAAGTGATCTATGCCCCATAAGGACACAGGCCTAGAATTCTGTGATCCTAATTTTTAAGACCCATGCCAGCAATGTGTACTATATCAGTAGTATTGTGGGTTAATTAGGCAATTACTGATAATATTTCTTCAAGGGGGGGGAGGGTATGTTTTATACTCTAAAGAGCTGGCATAAAACAGTTGAGAACAAAATGGGTATTAATCGCATTCCAGTGTAGAAATCCTCCTATAATTAGGAAGAGTATTTTAGTCTGTGCAGAGATCCAATATTTTAACATTGTTAGATTCAGCAAGCATAATTCTTTTATTTCTAAAACATTTCTGAAATATATCTAGTATATTTGCCTAGTATAAGTTATTTAAGAATACCAAGAAAACAATTAAAAAAGCTGATGTAACAAACAGGCAAATCACTGTTGAAAATCAATCCTATAGATTTATGCAAATCGTAGGATCAAATACAAATTATTGGAAAAAAGTTTTAAATGGTCTGATTTTAATATACTTTCTGTCCTCATGTATTAAAATATGCATACATCTTAAAAATAACTGTACTAGGACAGACACATAATTTAAATATCTGTTTATCTTCTTAACTGCTGGTCAGTTTTAACAGTTTGGCTATGACTTCATGACTCCTGTCGGATAGCAAGATTTCTTTTCCATTTTGTGATTTCAGAAAAACCTTTAGGTAGGCTTGCTAAGATTTATTTTTAATTTTTGTAATGTTTATTTTTAAAAGAGAGAGAGAGACAGAGAGAGAGAGAGTGTAAGCGGGGGAGGAGTTGGGGAGGCGGAGAGAGAGAGTCACATGTAGTATCTGAAGTGGGCTCCTGGCTATGTGCTGTGAGCACAGAGCCCAACGTGGGTCTTAAACCCGTGAGCCATGAGATCATGACCTGAGCCAAAGTCAGACACCTAAGCAAGTCAGCCACCCAGGCACCCCAATTGGTAAGACTTATTTTTTAGCACATCAGACATGTTGACGGATCAGTCACTTCACACTCATGATTTTGACCATGTATCCTAGTTTAGTTGTCTTTGTGTCTCCTTTTCTAGCCACGGAGTAAATTGACAATGTGGATGATCTCTTAGTAAAGGTTGAGCCAAGCCCCGAGGCAACTAATGTTAATGTTAATTAAAAACAACATTCAGAGCCCAATCTGGACTGCATGAGCAAAACCAGTCTATACAGGGGAAACTAGGTGCAATTCTCTTCTTGCTTCTGATACACAATTTATGTGTAACATGGGGAGAAAAATGATTTTTAACCTTATATTAAATCAGGTATTCAATCTTTGTCTTCTAGAAAACCTAAGAATCACAAACCTCACCTCTTTAAACTTACACCGGCCATCCAGTAAAGATGGCACATCCTGGGGTTCAATGTGATGGGATTATCTATTAGAACACCTGAACTCTGTGGTCCTCGGAGCTTCTTACTAAAGATGGCCTGGCTTTGATTGAATTAAGGAAGGACCAGAGGCAGGTTGGATCAAGGGCACAGGCCACATATGTATGTCATCTCTCCTCTTACTTTAACTCCTAAGTGGCAGAGAATATTTTTTCTATGAAAAAAAAAAAAAATATATATATATATATATATATATATATATATATATATATATCAAGAACAGCACCAGAAAATCAGAACTATTACCACCAAGTGGGCCAACACTTTTGGAGAAATTCGTAGAAGACAGAAAGCAGATGGGACCAGATAAACAGAGTAGAAAATACATGGAGTATTTGCAGGAGCCAGGCAGGGTAGGCCTGCTGGGAAGAAGGGAGTGGTCAGAGGGAGGTTGGGGCAATTGACAGAGTGACAAATTGACAACTGCCCCAGTTTTTTCTGAGTTTCTAGCCACAAGCTCTCCACTCTCCCTGAATTCATTGATTAAAGTACTGGGTCACACCTGCCTCCTAGGCAGTCGAGTGGTTGTGGGCACTGGGGTGCAAGATGCATAAGGAGGTCACGGATGACCAGCAATCCCCAGGAAGTAGAAACATCATCACAAAGGAAAATGAATTACAGCATCGCCATAACAATAGGGGTAATTCTTATAATCAGGCTTTAATTTATATACCTTTTCAATGTTTAGCCATCTTATAATGGGGATGTGTTCCTTTGTAACTTATGAAATTAAGAATGTTCCAGTTCCTGGAGCCCAAGCTGGACTCTCCTAATCTCAGCCTCCTATCCTCCCTTCTCAGTCCCTAGGTCTCCTTCCCCAGTCAGGATCTACCACTTACTTAAATATATACCTTCTTGGGGCGCCTGGGTGGCTCAGTCGGTTAAGCGTCCGACTTTGGCTCAGGTCATGATCTCACGGTCCATGAGTTCGAGCCCTGCTTCGGGCTCTGTGCTGACCGTTCAGACCTTGGAGCCTGTTTCAGATTTTGTGTCTCCCTCTCTCTGACCCTCCCCCGTTCATGCTCTGTCTCTCTCGGTCTCAAAAATAAACGTTAAAAAAATTAAAAAAATAAATATACACCTTACTGAACCAGACCTTGCTAAGCCGGCTGGAGATGAACATGCTGTAAGACTTAGTCTCTGCAAAGATGGATCCTCACTTTTCCCACTCATGAATCTTAAGTTGCTTTCTACTTCAAGAAGGTAGATCGAGGAAGAGAGGTTAAACACATGAGCCTACCCATGGCCCAGGCCATCAAAGTGCTAAGGAGAGCACAAGGCCAGAGGTGATTAGGGTTTGGTTCCGGTCCCAGGCCTTTAAGTCCTCAACCGTCTGATTCTTTTTCATGTTCCCTGGAGGTGCCTTGCAAATTCTATGTTTATGACTTGGGTCACACAGTGTTCAGTCCAGATTCTTTATTTCCATGGCAGAGGCCCTGCTCAGTCTGGTACCTGATTAAACTGCCCAGGTATCCTGAGGGCCTGAATTGAAACAAAGTGACCCCCTATGGAATGAAGTCATCCATTTCCAGACCTTTCCGTGCAGTGGGGCCTGCAGCTTTTGACTCCAATTGCTACCTGACAACACACAGAGGTTCCCCTCTAGTTGTGTGAATGTCTATATTACTGTTTTCTGTCCATACTACACAGATGCAGTTTTGTTTCCCTTTTAAATTCAAGTTTCATTCCCCATTCTTTTATCTCACTTCTACAAATTTCAGAATCAGTATATTTAGCATATGGATGGTATCTAAAAACAGTGTTAGCAGCATCGAAGTTTCTTTGCTTTTTAGGAGTTTTCTTTTTTTGTTTTGTTCTGTTTTTTGTGAAGTTTGTTCATTTACTTGGAGAGAGAAAGAGAGAGAGAGAGAGAGAAAGAGAGAGGAAGAGAGACAGAGAGACAGAGAGGGGGTCCCAAGCAGGCTGTCAACAGAGCCTCATGCTGGGCTGGAAGTCACAAACTGTGAGATCATCACCTGAGCTGAATCAAAAGTCAGACGCTTAACTGACTGAATCACCCAGACACCCCACAGCGATGTTTTTTTTAAATGAAATTTTTTTTAAATTTTTTTTTTCAACGTTTATTTATTTATTTATTTTTTTTTTTAAATTTTTTTTCAACGTTTT
Organism: Lynx canadensis; assembly: GCF_007474595.2. Lineage (NCBI taxonomy): Eukaryota > Metazoa > Chordata > Mammalia > Carnivora > Felidae > Lynx > Lynx canadensis. Next base: position 180,126,957 of record NC_044306.2, read on the forward strand.
TATTTATTTTTGGGACAGAGAGAGACAGAGCATGAACGGGGGAGGGTCAGAGAGAGAGGGAGACACAGAATCGGAAACAGGCTCCAAGCCATCAGCCCAGAGCCTGACGCGGGGCTCGAACCCACGGACCGCGAGATCGTGACCTGGCTGAAGTCGGACGCCCAACCGACTGCGCCACCCAGGCGCCCCCCAACGTTTATTTATTTTTGGGACAGAGAGAGACAGAGCATGAACGGGGGAGGGGCAGAGAGAGAGGGAGACACAGAATCGGAAACAGGCTCCAGGCTCTGAGCAGTCAGCACAGAGCCCGACGCGGGGCTCGAACTCACGGACCGCGAGATCGTGACCTGGCTGAAGTCGGACGCTTAACCGACTGCGCCACCCAGGCGCCCCTTTTTAAATGAAATTTTATGTGAATGTCAACTATAGGAAATATAAGCCCACCACATAGTCTCTCCACTCATTCCTGCCACCCAGCTGCCCTGAGCCACCTCACAGAGTCCTCACATTCCCGGGCTCTGAGGGTGGCAGGTTCTGATCCTATAACACCACCACACCAGCTGTCCTTTTCCAGGAAAGATGACCCAGTGAAGTTGACTAGGGAGGGAACACTGGTCCCTTTTTACATGTACAAAAGCTAAAGCTTGGGGCGCCTGGGTGGCTCAGTCGGTTGGGCGTCCGACTTCGGCTCAGGTCATGATCTCGCGGTCTGTGAGTTTGAGCCCCGCGTCGGGCTCTGTGCTGACAGCTGGGAGCCTGGAACCTGCTTCGGATTCTGTCTCCCTCTCTCTGTCTCTGCCCCTCCCCAGCTCATGCTCTGTCTCTCTCTGTCTCAAAAATAAATAAACGTTAAAAAAAAAAAAAAGCTAAAGCTTGTCATCGTGAGTGCCATTCATTTAAGTGAATGTTTTATATTTAAAAACTTTGGGTAGACGTTACTTAAAAATAATTAATAAAAGTGAGCTCATAACCACATTTCTTCATCCTTTTCACATGTCATGAATCCACTAAACACCTACGTTCAAGGGCCTACTTTCATCAGGCACTGCTCTAGGTGTGGGGCCAAGAAGAAAAGCTAAATTTTTCTGCTCCCAAGGCACTTGCATCTATGATATTGTGCTTGCCAGGGACTGACATTGAGCGCCAAGTTTACATATGAGCCCTGCTTTGACCATGCCCTTTAAGAAATAAATGTAAATAGAGCTCCCCCCACCTCCACACGCATAAAATCTTTAGCTAAGGCTTAACATTTATATCCTCAGAAATAAGGACACTGAGTTACTTTCCATACATACTTACACGGTAGCATGATGTGTACCCTTATACCTGAGAATCTCCGTGTCTGGCCCTGAGAACAGAAGTCATTAGCATTAGGACATGCACTGTTTAGCAAAGGAAGGTTCAACTCCAGAAGGCTGAGAGGCAAGGAACAAACCAGTATTCCAACTCTCAAAAACAATGGAGCCTGCTCTTAATGCTTTGCTGCAGCCCAATGAAAGATCAGACTTCAGCAACCCTGTTTTCCTGTCAGGTGCAACCTAGCCAAGGTGAACTTTGGATTCCTGATATAACCCTTCAGTCAGCTTAGGACACATTTTTGTGTGTGTGTGTGTGTGTGTGTGTGCGCGTGTGTTTGGTTCTAGTAAGTACTTTTGGTTTGGTTTTAGCTCAGAGCTATCATGTGCCTTGAATTCTGAAGGCACGTGGATTTATAATTTTATTTCCTTTGTTTTCGTGAATTTTAAGGCAGAATCGAAACAATTCTTTACGTAATGTAAAGCCTTGAAAACATACCTTTGGTGTTTCAATAACTTCTTAGACTTTTTTTTTTTTTTCTGCAGACTGATAATAGGAAAAAAAGTATTTCTTGCTAATTTTAGGTCCTGAATTTTTTTCGTCTTACAGTAGAAATATACGGGATCAAAAGAACTAGGCAAAGACTCGGTTAGAATCTTTCTATTTCTGAATGTGTGCATGTGTTTCTTCCATCTGACTCTGTCTTATGCTCAACTCTGCGGTGACATAGTTACCGTTATTATTCTGCTCCCTCACTAGCTGGTAAAATGCAGAATCATGGATTTCTCTTTGACTGTCTGCACAGCATCCTGCTATTATTAGGTTAAACTTCACCTAACCCAACACAGATAAAATCCCCAAATCCCAAGGATGCGGGATGTTCCACGGTGATCCTCCTGGTTTATTGGAGCTCATGTGGTAGAGACAAATGACAGAGGGCCTCTAGGAATTCAGAATGGAATCATGAATTTGAAGTACTCGCGTCTAGGAGCGCCTGGGTGATTCGGTCGGTTAAGCATCCGACTTTGGTTCAGATCATGATCTCACAGTTTGTGAGGTCCAGCCCCACATCAGGCTTTCTGCTGCCAATGCAGAGCTCTCTTAGGAAACTCTGTCCTGCCTCTCTCTGTCTCGCCCCCACTCATTCTCTCCTCTCTCTCTCTCTCTTTCTTAGAAATAAAGCCATTTAAAAACTAGAATGAAATACTTGTTTCTAGATGCTTTTTAAAAAACTACAAAGCACTCTTCCAACTAAATAATATTTTATATAACAAGGCTTACATTCACAGAAGAAGCGGGGCCAGTGGTAACATTGACAAAGCAACAAAGCATGATTAATCAGGAATTATCAGTTTACCGTGTTCCATTCCCTAGGTGAGCTTCAGGAACACACTGTGAATTTGTATTGAAGACACCTTGGAGAATATTTCAGTCGGAATTCTTTAACCTTGGGATCATGTCTGAAGGAGTATCAGATATAAGGCGACATAAGCAACAATAACTAACCCACACAGGCCCAGTTTGAAAGCTCAATAGAACCATAAAGAAAAGCACAGCTGGTGTGGCGGTATTATAAAATCTCAAAGAAAAATATCCATCTTCTTGACTCCTTGCCCCACTCACTCTCCAGCCTTCCTCATCTCCTGTGATAAAGATTAAGCCCATACCGCCCACCTCCTCCGTTTCCCCTTGTTGTTGTTTTCTGAACATTCAAAGAAACTTGTCTGGCAGTCTGACCTATTTCAAAATACGTGGCTCCAAAATTAAAGCTATTACATACATCTACATGGCTTCATTAAGTCCTATTTCTTTGGATCTCATGCTGGATCTCATGCAGTCCTTTGAGAAAAGAAATATTAACGAGTGACCCGGCTTTAAAGTTTTCACGGAGGAAAAAAACAGCCTTAACCATTCCATTTCTAACAAAAGATTTTTTTTTTTTAGTTATGTATGTCTTACGATGTAGAAAATAAGATCCCTGCATTTAGGGGGTAAAGCACCTCATTTTTTTTAATATGGTGCTAGTTATGTGCATCTTACGCGGAGGAATTGATGAAAATTCTAGGAGACAAACTGAATTTCAGAGAAGGGCACCTTTCAATCTTTAGTAAAATCACACTGCAGAACAAGCAGTATCGGCCCTGGGAAGGGGGGGCATGAAAGGGCATAACCCACGTTCTCCTGGGGGAGAGGAAATCATTTCCATGTGGATATTCCTACTGAGAAATGTGTTTTCTTGTAAGGAGTGTTGAGCCTTATTGTAAAAATATTTTTATTTTGCATATTTATAGAGCACTTTACTTTAAAAAGCTTAATACCAGGGGCACCCAGGTGCCTCAGACGATTGAGCATTTGACTCTGGATTTCAGCTCAGGTCATGATCGCACAGTCCTGAGATCCAGTCCCATGTCTTGTTCTGCGCTGGGATGGAACCTGCTGAAGGGTCTCTCTCTCTCCCCCTCCCTCGGCTCCTCCCTCCCTCTCCAAAAACAGAAACAAAATACGATCAAAGCTCAATACTGATCATTATGAGGGAAACACAGATAACTATGACATAAATGCAAAAGAAAAAACAAAGTAAAAAGAGTAGACAATTCCAGGAGCCATCTCCCATGGGTTTTCCAATCCTATCTGATGGGGAAACTACAGCTAGAAGCAGCGGGTTCACACAGAGGAGTCCCCTCTGTCCTCCGGTCCAGCAGATCAGGCTGACTTAGGTAGAGCTCACTCTCCAGGACGATTGTCTTGTGCCTGGGGATTCCTGGATTGGCTCTGGGAGGAAGAGCTCTACTCCTCATTCTAGCCCAGACCCAGTGCTCTCTCCTTTCTGTGGGTTTGCTGACTCTCTGGCACTTGATGGCTCCCAGGTACTCTAGATATGCTCTCATCAAACGTTTTTAGATATAAAATCACCAAGAGTGGTTTGGACAGGATGAGTTAGGAAAGAAATATTAGATATTGACCCCTGGGTCCTAAAGTAGGAACTAAATTGAATTCTGTCCTTCAACAAAGTAAGATCAGGCTCTCTAATTTGTAGCATAATATTCCACAGAACAATGCCAAGTGCTCAAACTCGACACAAGGGAGGAAAAAAGACAAAGGAGACAGGGTGAGGGAGAGAATTATTGAGAGTCCTAAAAACAGAGTTTTTGTCTCCGTGTTTAAGAACACCAAAAAATTGGATGCCCGGGTGGCTCAGTGGGTTCAGCATACGACCCTTGGTTTTGGCTCAGGTCACGATCTCACCATTTCGTGAGTTTGAGCCCCGCATCGCACTCTGCGCTGACAGTGCAAAGCCTGCTTAGGATTCTTTCTCCCTTTCTCCCTGCCCCTCCCCTGCTCTCTCTACGTAAACAAATAAATGAACAACAATTAAAAAAAAATTAAAGAATAAAAGTTAACTTTAATTTTTTTATTTTTTTATTAATGAAATGACCCACCAGAATAGAGTTCCCTGATACTGTCTTAGGTCTCTAGGAATCTGTGTGCTTCTGGGGTAACAGAAGTAGGGGGGCTGCATGCATCCTGTCAAGGCACTTACATGCGGAGGAAAGGATGAGTTGGCAAACGAAGGGAGGCTACTGAATTGTAACTATCGGTACAAGTTCATACACACTGTGTTGGGAAACAAGTTGCAAGACTCGATTACAAAGGCTCATGTATATATGGTCAGAATTATGTAGAAGCCATCTGTACATTAGTGACTCTACCTAATTCTATTTTGTTAGACTTACCCTTGACCCTCATGCTGATACACTGTCGTGTGTAATTTACGATTTTTTATAAATATATTTTTGCATCCCATGAGATTACTATCTTTACCAAAATTTATGAGAAATCTCTCTCTCAAGGGGCGAGAGAAAAAAGCTGTCTTCCCTACCCCTGGTTTTGTGGACCCAGACAAAGACGGCCTCCGGCTTGTGTGAATCACCATGATTTTGAAAAATTGCCTGCAGTCTCATTTCTCCTGCCTAATTTTAATACCAATTGCTTACCTGTTTCAAAAATGAACCAGCAAACGGGAATGCTAATCCCGAACTCTCTGTCTTCCTCCATAATAGATTCAGCATTTTCGAGAAAATAATACCTTTATTTCAGTGAGCGAAAAGGCCTTGACAGACCTTTCTTCAAGTCACAAAACAACCAGTGACAAAACCACAGGGTACTATTATCGTCTTCCATCTCCAGAAGGAAAAGTGAGGGATGGACGGAGTTAGCTCCTCAGGATGACCTAGCTGATGACCACCCCCACGCCGGGCCCCGCAGCCTCTGTTGTCCCCTCTGTCCGGCCGGCGTGTGTCTGCACCACCCTCCTCCCCCTTGTCCTGTTGGAAGCATTTCTGCCATTTATATATTGCTGGCCAAGAAGTGACTCCTCAAATGCTTTGTGCATTACAAGGGATCGTTATTATATTAAACGAATTGTTTCCATGGAAGTATCCTCGACACACAAGGTTGCATCGGTTTCAGGTGTACAACGTGGTGATCCCACAATTCCACAGGCCATGCTGTGCTCACAACACGTGTGTGACTACCAGCTGCTCCGGTGATGATTTCTTGCCCAGTCTCTTAGCGATAAATTAAGCCAATAAGATTGGAATGTGAAACCTCAAGAGAAAGGCCCATGCGTAACGAATATGCTGATGCTGACGTATAAAATGAGAGTAGGCCGGAGCGAAAGAAGGTGGGCAGATTCGCATCACAGAGACCTTAGGGGCTTCCTGGCCTGCGGCCTCACTTCAATTTTAGTGTTCAATTCGTCAGTCGATTTATGATCTACCATGATTTCCTTCTTTTTTTTTTTTTGTTTCTGATGAGGCACCTGACCGAAAGAAAGTTATAATTCAGTGTGGTTTGTGGCTCTCTTGTTATAAAGTCTCTACTGACACCTCAAGGAAAACGGAAAGAAATCTTCTGATCAAATAATTAATAATATTGCCGAATGGCGTCTCGTCCATAATCGCCAAACCTTGTGGATGGCTTGCTTCTCAGTGTTCTCACGTAGTTGGACCTTCTTCCTCTAAGTTATGTAAATATGCTTTTATCTAAGGAAATAGTCACTCAAAACCACATGATTTGGGGTGCCTGGTGGCTCGGTCAGTTACGCCTCCTACTCTCCGTTTCAGCTCAGGTCATGGTCTCCTGGTTTTGTGAGTTCCAGGTCTGCGCCCCACTCGACGCTGACAGCGCGGAGCCTGCTTGGGACTTTCTCTCTCTTTCCCTCTCTCTCTAACCCTCCCCAGCTCACACTGTCTCTGTTTCTCTCAAAATAAATAAATAAACTGGAAAAAAAAATTAAAAACCCACATGTTTTTATTTACCATGTCCATTTTAGCTCGAGCTCATTTTTCTGTTTATTGATTGTCATAAAAATTAAATACAAAATAGATAAACATCTTGTGCCTCCTGACTTTAAGTACATTACAATTTTGATGAAAAAAAAATAGCCCTAAAAATGTACGATTGTTAATAATTTATTACTTCATTTCCTAAGAGGAAAAAAAAAAAAAAAGGAAAGAAAAAATAAAGTAGGGTAATGTAAATATATTTTTTCTTAAAATATTAGAAAAAGGGTAGAGTAATACAAAAATAACCAATGATAAGTTAGGTGGTCTGGATTCAATATCTGTATCTATCAGTAGGTCCCTTCACTGTCACTTTTTGAGGGCACACTTTCCTGGAAAACAACGGGGGTGAGACACTGAAAAGACTGGGAGCAGGGGGATTGTGAGGAGATCTAGATTGACTCATTCTGGCCATTAGAATCCTTAGGATTTTCTTGGAAGACTTCAAAGACATATATGAAATGAACTTTTGTACTTAATGTAGTGACAGAACATAATTTTTTTTAAGTTTATTTTGAGACAGAAAGAACACATGCATGTGCAGGGGAGGGACAGAGAGAAAGGAGAGAGAGAACTTTATGCAGGCTCTGTCCTGTCATCGTGGAGCCTGGAGACAAGAGATAAAAGACTGGATATCAGGAACCATGAGATCAGGACCTGTGCTGAAATTTAGAGTCGGTCGCTTAACTGACAGAGCCAGCCAGGCTCCCCTAGAACATAATTTTGGTAAATATTTTTATATATAGATATTATGGTCATATATTATTACTGCTGTTTTCAAGGGCAGTTATGAAGAAGTTTTGAGGAAAACTATGCAATTGGCGGAATATGCAATTTGAAAAAAAGTGTATGTGCAATTACAAACCACCAAAAATGATTGATCAGAAAATATGGAATTGATCTTATATACCCGCCAAAAAGCCCAAACAGGTACATATACATAGGTAAATAACATAGAGATAACTATCTGTGAGGCATTATGACCATGAATATTTTTAAAGATGTTTTCACATTGTCATTATTTTTTATTCTATTTGGATTGGAGGGGGTGAAATTCTTGGATATACTAAAATTAATGTTGTTGCGATGCACAGATACAGAGGGGGTTTTGATGTAATCTGGGAAATCAGTTAGATGGAGCTTGAATGGAAGCCCTGCAGCTTTCTAATGTCCACATTCTCAACTCCCTTCCTTGTAAAAGGGAGATAATTCCATGTCATAGGGTTATTGCAAGAAGGAAATAAAATACGTACGTAATGGGCACAGCACAACATAAGCTGTATTTACTATCATTACCGATCACGTGGAAAATTATCCTAGAGCATCCACATTGGTGGCCGTAGAAGGGTGATTAGAACTTTAGTATAGTAGAGAAGGAACAAGTGTTCCAGAAAGGGATAACTATACACAATATCTGTACCTAACTATATATACCATCCATAACTAACTATATATAACATCCATAACTAACCATACATAATATCCAATGTTCCCTTAAATTTAGCATCTGGTTTTAAGGAGACTAACTCAAAATCATGCATAGCATATTGAGCTAAGAGTCAGTGAGAAGAATCTCCCTAGAAACTCTGACTGGAAGATAATGAAGTTGCATATATTTAAAAAGCAACTTCATTGACATATGAACTGTCACAAAGGCTTACGTTGTCTAAGATTATCTGTGATTCTCCTATTTATTAAGAAGCAACATGATTGCTTCTCTCAATAAAATATTCATATGACAATGAATTCATTGTCATAATTAGTGGAAAGAACATAAAATATTCATTTTGTTTTCATTGTCCGTTTGAAAGAAAAAAGAAACATTATAAGGGGGAGAATACTCGATTAATATTTAAACGATAAGATATATTCTTTTTCTTAAAGTTCACTTACATTAAAGCACTGTAATAAATGTTATTTTTAGACTTCAGTAATTTTTTTTAAATGTTTTAATAAAATATAGCTGTTTTTTGGTAATTTTGTCTTTCTCTTTCTTCTTCTTACTTGAGTATACATCATTTGTCATGCAGGGAGTTACTGGATGCTACGATTCAGAAAAAGAGAGAGAGACAAAGAGACAGAGAAGATTCTTACTTCTCAATGACTGTGAATATGAGCTTGACTCGATAGAACTTCTCGTTTCCAGTATATAGTTAGATGGGTCAGGCTACATGCTGACTTGTGAACTCATTGTTCCCATAGGATTCATAAACAGAGATGAAACATCAGTTTATTTGGACAGATATTGACTGATGTTTCTCTTAAATAATATTGCTACTATAGTATACCAGCCAAGTACAGCAAAAAAAGAAGGAAGTTTGTCTCTTTCATTTTTTAATGGTAAGTTACATCTCTGGGGCATCTGGGTTGCTCGGTAGGTTAAGCGTCCAACCCTGGCTCAGGTCATGATCTTACTGTTCCTGAGTTGGGGCCCCGCATCGGGCTCTGGACTGACAGCTCAGAGCCTGGATCCTGCTTCAGATTCTGTGCCTCCTTCTCTCTCTGACCCTCCCCCGTTCATGTTCTGTGTCTCTCAAAAATAAATAAGCATTAAAAAAAATAGCAAGTTGCCTCTCAACATTTCCCTTCTTACACAACAAAGGGAAAATCTCCTCAATTATTGCTATACTGCTTGATATAGATTCAAAATTATAATAAAACTGTGAATTTCTAACAGTTAATTAACATACCATTTTGAATGCACATTTTGTATGAGTAATAATATATTGTAAACAATGTGAAATATTATGAAAGGAACAACATTTCTTTAAATGTTCCACAATTGCAAGAGTTTCACTTTGGAGTCCAAATTTTAAATTATTAATAATGGTAATACCATTGGATTTTATTTTTTTAAGTTTTAATTTTCTATTTATCTTTTAAAGAGTTTTTTAAGTTTATGTATTTTGATATAGCACATGCACATATGTGCATGTGCATATGAGCAGGGGAGGGGCAGAGACAAAGGAGAGAGTGATCCCATGAACTGTGAGACCATGACCTAAGCTGAAGTCAAGAGCCAGTCACTCAACCAACTGACCCACCCAGGCGCCCCAAAATTTTACTTTTTGAAGTGATCTCTACACTCAATGTGGGGCTCAAATCTATAAGCCTAACACCAAAAGTTACATGCTTTACTAACAAACCTATTTAGGTGCCCCAATACTATGGATTTTAAATTATGATATATATTTTTTATCCTGATATGCTCTTTTTATTTATCGTGGGACCCTAAATAAATTAATCTCTCTAAATATAAGATTCTTCATGTATAAAATGGCAATAATGATGATGATGATAATGATGATGATAAACACATATTTCATGGCTTTTTGAGAAGAGGTATGTAAGATAATTCATATATAGGATTTAGAATACTGCCTCCTTCACAGTACATATTTACTAAAAGGTGAAGTATTTTTTATTATAAAATCTTAGCAGTTATTTTGTGGTATATACTTGAATAAATAAACACTATTTAAATGACTACTTTTTCCTGATATGCTGAACTTGAATTTTGCATAATAAAATATGAAAAAAATGAAAGAGCATCACCACATATTTAATCACATATTATTCTTTATGTTAAAAAAGAAATTTTCAGGGCACCTGGGTGGCTCAGTTGGTTAAGTGCCTGACTTCGGTCAAGTCATGATCTCGTCATTCATGGGTTCAAGCCCCTCATCAGGCTCTGTGTTGACAGATCAGAGCCTGGAGCCTGCTTTGGATTCTGTGTCTCCCTCTCTCTTGCCCCTCCCCCGCTCTCTCTCTCGCTCTCGCTCTCTCTCAGAATAAATAAATGTTAAAACATTTTTTCTTTCATTTTATGAAAACTGTTATAAATATTCTAGAAAGACTTAAACTCTTCAAAATATCCTTTTTTTCTCTTGCCTTTCTGTTAGTTAAATTCCCTGAATGAGCTTAAGTGACACAGTCTTAATATTTATATGTCTAGGAAATATTAGCATGGGAAAAATCTCATAGGCCCTATCAATAACATATTAGCAAATCCAATCCAATGATGTATAAAAACAATTATACATTATGACCAGTTTATCCCAGGTATGCAAGGATGGTTCCACATTAGAATATCAATTGATGTAATCCATCATATAAATAAACTAAGTAAGGATTATAACAGTATTATATCAATAGATGCAAAAAAAGCTAGGTATAGAGGTGAACTTCCTCTACTTAATAAGAATATCTACAAAAACCCCACGGCAAATATTATACGTAATACAGTAGACTCCCTCCCCGCCCCCCTCACCACACAAATACAATCTGTAGTTTTACTTTCTGAAGTTTCAGTGACCTGTGGTCAACCACAGTTCAGAAGCAAGTGATAGTATCCTAACACTACGTCACAGTGCCTACATCATTCACCTCATTGCATCTATCACATAGATATTTTCACATCACCACAGGAAGAAAAAAGGTGAATACAATATAATACAGTTTGACAGACAAAGAGAGACCATATTCACATAACATTTATTACAGTATATTATTATAATTATTCTGTTTTATTATTGTTGTTAATCTCTTACTGTGCCAAATTTATGAATTAAACCTTATTTTACCTATTTACTTATTTACAGGAAAATCATATAGATATAGGCTTCAGTAGTATCTGGAGTTTTAGGTGTCTACGAGGGGTCTTGAAACATATCCTTTGTGAATAAACGGAACTATCACAGTGAGAAACTCGAAATTTTCCTTCCTAAGATCAGGTAAAAGACAAAGATGTCCCATGTCCCCACTCCTTTTCAACATTGTGCTGAAAGTTCTAGCTAAAGCAATAAGAACAGAATAGGAAATAAAAGGCATACAGATTTGAAAGGAAGAAATAAAACTCTCTGCTCCCACATGACAAGACTGTCTATATGGAAAATACAAAAGAACTGGGGTGCCTGGATAGCTCAGTTAGTTGAGCATATGAGTCTTGATTTCAGCTCAGGTCATGATCCCAGGGTCGTGGGATCAAGCCCTGCATCAGGCTCTACGATCAGTGTGGATTCTCTCTCTCTCCCTCTGCCCCTTTCCCCCATTTGCTCCCTTTTTCTCTTTCTAAAATAAAAATCTTTAAAAATAAATGAATAAAAAGAAAATGCAAAAGTACTGACAAAAAAACAAATGAAAAACAAACCCTCCTGGAACAATAATTCATTATAATAAGGTTGCAGTATACAAGGTCCTTACGACAAGATTGCAAATACAAGGTCAATCACTTTTCTATATACCAGCAGAGAACAAATGATTTGATTAAAAAACATAATTAACATGAGTACCCCCCTAAAATGTACTAGTTAAGTATATATCTAACATAATATGTACAATATCTTTATTAAAAAAAACTACAAAACTATGATTCATACAACTAAAGAAGAATTAAATCATTGGAAAGATATTCCATGTTCATGTATAGAAAGACTCAATATTGTAAAGATATTAGTTCTTCCCATCTCGATGTATAGATTCAAAGCAACCTCAGTCAAATCTCACCAAGTTATTTTGTGGAAAACAGCAAACTGATTCTAAAGTTCATATGTCTCTTCTGTTCCAGAATAGACAACAAAACATTTAAGTTGAAGGACTGACACTACCCAAATGTAAGACTTACTATAAAGCTTCATTAATTAAGACAGATTGGTACTATTGCAAGAATAGATTAAAAACAAACAAAACAAAACACAAAGCAAAAAACAAAAAAACAAAACGAACAAAAAACCCATTGATATAGAATAGAAAACCAAGAAACAGATCCTCATGAATACAGACAACTAATCTTTGATAAAGGAACCAAGACATTAAAATAAAACAAAAAGTGGTCTTTTGGGGTGGCTTGGTTAAGCGTCCAACTCTTGATTTCAGTTCACGTCATGATCTCACAGGTTTGTGAGTTCGAGCCCCACATCAGTCTCCACACTGTCAGTGCACAGCCTGCTTGGTATTCTCTCTCTCTGTCTGCCCTTCCTCTCTCTCTCTCTCTCTCTCTCTCTCTTTCTCAAAATAAATAAATAACTTTAAAAAATGGTCTTCTCAGCAAAATAAGCCTGGGACAATTGGACATACATATAAAAAAGTAAATTTATACACAGTATTTACACCCTTCACAAAAATTAACCCCAAATGGATCATAAATCTAAGACAAAAATGCAAAACTGTAAAACTCCTAGAAAATAACATAAGAGAAACTGTAGATAGCCATGATTATGGCAATGACTATTTGATACAACACCGAGGGCATGACCCATGAAATAAGTAATTGATAAGCTACTATTTTATTAAAATTAAAAAAAAAAAAAACTTCTGTTCAGTGAAAGATAATGTCGAGAGAATGAGAACACAAACCACAGAAGTGGAGAAAATATTTGCAAAAGACATACTTGTAAATGACTGTTACCCACGATGTAGAAGAATCCTTAAAATCCAAGATTAACAACCACTCTGAGGTAAAAAGAGGGGGGTAATTACTTCAACAGATACTTCAGCTAAGAAGATGTATGGATGACAAGCATATGAAAAGATGCGAAGCATATGTTACTAAGAAAGGCACATTAAAAACGAGGTATCACTAATACCTATTAAAATGGCCAAAATCCGAAACACTGCTGCCATCAATTGCTGGCAAGGATGTGTAGCAACAGGAACTTTCAGGAATTGCCGGTCAGAATACAAAATGGCCCCTTTCAACTACCGAAAGTAGTTGAAAAGTTAAGCCACACACAAACTTGTGCACAGATGTTTATAGAAACTCTCTTCGTATTATCAAAGCTTGGAAGCCATCCAGATGTCCTTTGAACAATGAACGGACCAATAGTGGTCTATCCAGAGAATAGAATATTATTCAGTGCTAAAAAGAAGTGAACTGTTAAACTATGAAAAAACCTGGAAGAACCTTACTACATTACTACATGAAAGAAGCCAATCTGGAAAGGCTACCTGTTGTATAATTCCACATATATGACACTCTGGAAAAAGCAAAACTATGGAGGCAGTAGAAAAATCAGTGTTTGTCAAGTGTTGGGGTAAGGAAAGGTGAATAGGCAGAGAACCAAGGAATTTTAGGGCTGTGCAAATATGCTGTATGATACCATAATAAAGGAACGCGTGTCATTTACATTATACAAGCTCATAGGTTGTTTAACACCAAGAGTGAACTAAGTAAAGTAAGCTATGGATTTTGGGTTATTATGATGTGTCAATGTAGGTTTGTCAAATCTAACAAATGTCCCATTCTGGCTGGGGATGTCGATTAGGGGGCTAGCTATACATATTTGGGGCAGGGGCAAATAGCAAATCTCTGTATCTTCCTCTCAGTTTTGGTCTGACCCTAAAACTTCTCTAAAAATCTAAAGTCTTGGGGCACCTGAGTGGCTCAGTCAGTTGAGCGCCTGACTTCAGCTCAGGTCATGACCTCGCAGTTTGTGAGTTCCAGCCCCGTGTCGGGCTCTGTGCTGGCAGCTCGGAGCCTGGAACCTGCTTCAGAATCTGGGTCTCCCTCTCTCTCTGCCCCTCCCCTGCTTGTGCTCTATCTCTCTAAAAAATAAATAGACATTAAACATTTTTAAAATAAATAAAAATATAAAGTCTTAATAAAATATTAAAAAAAAAACCTCACAATCAAATGAATGGCATAGGCTTTGTTTATATACACTGTTCAGTATCAATAACAGTCCAAACATACAGCACAGGAAGCTGCCTACTCTGGGTTTTGTTTTGTTTTTGTTTTTTTTTACTTGCCTGGACCAGAAAAGAAACCCATAGTTATTTTGCCATCATCCTTTTCACAAGCCCGATAAAAATGAGGCCATTATATCCAATCATGCCAGTCGTCACAGAAGTGACTATAGACTTTTGTTGTCTTTGTCAGTGGTAAATTCCACGAATCTTGTGTCTTCTTGATGTCAAGTTTTCGCATTAAAGTTGCCAAAATTCTAGCACAATAAGGATGTACTTACAGCTTTTAGAATAAAGCTAGGGCTTTTTTTCCTTACTTCAAAAAAACTCTGAGGTTTAAGAGGAAATAAAATGGCCTTCGATTTACTTCATAATGCAAAGAACATGAAATCAACTCTAAATCAGCAACTATAGACACTTCTATCCCATACACACACATATACACACACTGTATTTATTGTAGTAGGTGTAAGTTCATTATTTTTGGAACATTTTGTTGTGTGGTGTAATGGGCATTTTTGTTGTTGTTGTTGTTGTTAATCTGTCTACTTTTTGTTAATTTGTGACTGATGATTCTAAAGCATGCCAATTAGAAAAGGTTAATCTGGGATTTAAGATTATTTTAAGGTAATTCCCCAAGTATGGTTTCCTATAAGAAAATTTAATCGACACTCAGTTCAAAAGTAGCATAATCACCATATTTAAATGTCTCTATGATGAACTATGAGCATTCACCAATTGATCTTCTAAATGTTTCCAATCAATAATTTTCCAGCAGTTTAAAAGAAAGGAACTACATAGACAGCATATTTCCTACTTGAGGAGCATGTGTTTTATCCATGTACTGTGAGAATACATTATTTTGTGTTGAAATATTTATCCATATTTCTCATTAGTTTGTCCGTGCAACTGTATCTTGTTCATTAGAGACTGGACAGTTAAAACTTGGCATATTGTGAGAAAGCCTTGGTGTTTCACATCTTTCAATCTCAACTAACATATAGATATGAATCTTGTTCAAATCTTCAAAAGGCACCAAATATATACATATAAACATATATATATATAAAAGTCACCAAATATATATATAAATACATATGTATAAACATATATATAAATATATATATATGTTTGTGTGTATATGCACATATACATATATATATACAAATATATATGTATATATACAAATACATATATAGTCCACTTCAATGCATATCTTTTTCCACTTAAACTTTTTTGTTTTGAAAGTTATATCAGAACATTTTACTATTGGTGAGAAGAGTAGATAATACTATTCTCATTATATATTGTCATTAAAAGTGGCATGTTTTAATACATTTCTTTGTGGAAAAATTTATCTCATTTTAAGTTAAAAAGTAGGTTTTGCGGGGCGCCTGGGTGGCGCAGTCGGTTAAGCGTCCGACTTCAGCCAGGTCACGATCTCACGGTCCGGGAGTTCGAGCCCCGCGTCAGGCTCTGGGCTGATGGCTCGGAGCCTGGAGCCTGTTTCCAATTCTGTGTCTCCCTCTCTCTCTGCCCTTCCCCCGTTCATGCTCTGTCTCTCTCTGTCCCAAAAATAAATAAACGTTGAGAAAAAAAAAAATTAAAAAAAAAAAAAGTAGGTTTTGCTTTGCTGTATCTTTTGTGTCTACCACATTTCACAGGAATCCTCGATCACAATTGGGTACATATATATATATATATATATATATACACATATATATATGTGTGTGTGTGTGTATATATATATATATACATATATATAAGTATATATATACATATATATACATATATATATATATAAACTCCACTTCAATGCATCTTTTTCCATTTAAACTTTTTTTGTTTTAAAAGTTATATCAGAACATTTTATATATATGCATATATATATGTATATATATATATGCATATATATGCGCATATATATGTAAAGTCCACTTCAATGCATATCTTTTTCCATTTAAACTTTGTTTTGAAAGTTAATCAGAACTTTTTACTATTGGTGAGAATAGTAGATAATGCTATTCTCATTATATATTTTCATTAAAAGCGGCATGTTTTAATACATTCCTTTGTGGAAAAATTAATCTCATTTTAAGTTAAAAAGTAGGTTTTGCTTTGCTGTATCTTTTGTGTCTACCACATTTCACAGGAATCCTTGATCACAATTGGGTACTTCTTTCTGAGTACTAGGAAAAAAAAAAGTTTAAGTTTGAGTTAAAAATAATAGTACAACCAGGTACAAAAATTAAAAAGAACACAATGGTAAAATATGAGGAAATGAACTTGAAGGAAGATCACTTGTTTTCAAGGCTTTTCTTTCACCAACTAGTTGCAGGACTATGATGGGTTGTCATTTTTGGGGTTTTGTTTTGGTTTGTTTTTTTAACCAATGACTATTTCTTCCAATTGCTATAATCTTCCACTGGAAATCTAGAGACCACGACAGTAAACAACAATAACAAGACATTTATTTGGTGCCAATTCTCTCCCATGTGCTCATTTTCTCATTTAAACCTAATACAAACCAAAGAACTAGGTCTTATTATTAAATTTATTTTATACATAAACTGAGGCTCAGAAAATTCCTAAATCAATCAGGGCCATACAACTAAAGAGAGAAGGAACTAGGATTTGAGGTTAGGATTCTCTGATTCTACAGCCCATTCACTTAAACTTTTACTGTATTACTTACGTTAGTGTCTAATGTAAGTAGACAGTTGTTCTAAGTGATAGTTAACTATGAATAAGGATTGGAACGTTATTTCTTTAATAATTTTTGCTATCAGTATTAGATTCCTTTATTTAACAGTATGTGACAAAAATTAAATATTAAAGTATTAAATAAAACAATATTTTATTATAACATGCATCATATTTTGGAGCAAAACTTAAAGAAATACACATACTACTTATAGCCTGTCCATGCAAATGCTCAGTAGTAAATGTTCTAATGTTTCTATGACTGTCCTTTGGTGTTGATCAGATCTAACATCTCCCAAACACTGTGGTTCACAGATCTTACTGGAAATGTGTGACGTTCTTAAACGGCTACAATTTTTAGTAGAAATTTTAAAGCCAGTAGCTTATCTTTGCTATATCTATGCTTAACCCAGTACGAATAGCTGTGTAAGAAAGAGAGTAGGTTTTCTGCCTTTTCAGCCATATGAATTATTTCTTTGTAAGTTTATTTTCTTTCCTTGGAAGGAAACCAAATAGGTGTGATAGCATGTTGGCTAGAATGTTATTTGTAAAGTCATAGCAAAATTTTTAAAATTTCAATAGAGATCTTTAGCAAAGTACTATTTACTCTGGCATTTAACCTCCTAATCTCTTCCAATTAGATAACATAATCTGAACTATATATATTGGTTATTTTCATTAAATAATTGTTGCGTCAATAGTTTCTTGCCCTTCCTTTTGAAACTAATGATCTAAACAGACATGTGGCAAAGACTTGTTAAAAGTAATTCATAATAGATCATATATTCTTTCTTTGTTTTGGAGGCTATATATTGGAAATATCTTTGACACAGAACGGTTGGTGATTAGGATAAAAATGTATGTGAAAATATTAACGTATTGATCACATTTGTAAATGCACTGTGTAAGAGGTGGATGAATTTTCTGTTATGGGCCAGATGATAAATATTTTAGGTTTTGCAGGCCAGTCTTTGTCACAGCTACTCAGCTCTGGCATTGTATTATGAAAGCAGTCATAGATAGTACATAAACAAATGTGGCTGTGTTGTAGTAAACTTTTATTTTAAAAAATAGCAATGGGCCCTGAATTATATTTCATATGGTAACTTTAACTTATTTTTACAATTAATCAATGGTCAATATTATACTATATACCATAATCATATAAGAAAATCTATAGAGAGTTCAGCCATCAGAAGGACAAAAATTAAATGTTTACATATACATATACAAACCAGTACTTTTTATAATTGTCTTGTACGTTATGTGATATAAATATGTTTGGGGCGCCTGGGTGGCGCAGTCGGTTGGGCGTCCGACTTCAGCCAGGTCACGATCTCGCGGTCCGTGAGTTCGAGCCCCGCGTCAGGCTCTGGGCTGATGGCTCAGAGCCTGGAGCCTGTTTCCGATTCTGTGTCTCCCTCTCTCTATGCCCCTCCCCAGTTCATGCTCTGTCTCTCTCTGTCCCAAAGATAAATAAAAAAAAAACGTTGAAAAAAAAATTTTTAAAAAAATATGTTAGTGGTCAAGAGGGGAGAGTAATCAGTGAAGATTTAGGTACTGGAGAGAGTAAGCCAGGAGAGAAAATTTATTCACATATCGAGCAAAGAGAAGACTGGTCTCTACCTAATTTCACATTGCTTTTTAATTCCATCAGCTTTTTTAAAATTTATTTTATTTTATTTATTTTTATTTTTTAATTTTTTGCAATTTTTTAAAATTTTTCAAATATAATTTATTATCATGTCAGCTAACATACAGTGTATACAGTGTGCTCTTGACTTCGGGAGTGGATTCTCATGATTCTTTGCATACAGCACCCAGTGTTCATCCCAACAAGTGCCCTCCTTAATGCCCATCAGCCATTTTCCCTTCACCCCGCACCCCCATCTATGTATTTAAGAGTCTCTTACGGTTTAATTCCAGCAGGTTTCTTAATTCCAGCGCACCCACTTACAATTCCCCCAACAATATCCCCCTGAAATATTTTGTGGTCCCCTTACATTTAATTCTCTTTCCCATATTCAGATTCATGTGTATGCATTGACATTGTATCCATTTTTCAATTCCAGTATCAAAACATATATTCTTCAGAAAGCATTTTATGATTCCTTCCAAGTATTCCTCACTGTTGAATACCCAGGCCATTTGTACCACCCACATTCTATACATTAATATCACTTTGTGTGTGTTTCTCCCCCACTCTTATACTAGTCCTCAAATTACTTGAAGGTCTTTCTTATTTGTATAATTTGATGATATCTAGTCACCAGACCAAAATACTTGAGACATAGAATAGGGTATCTGGATTGAATTAAATGCCTTCAATATGAATTGAAAGGAAGGTATAAACTCTTGTACCCAGGGAACCAACAAGTGTTTGAAACTTAGTGCTACCAAGAGCTGAATAGTGCTTATAGCTGTATCCAGTATTTTAAATTAACCCTTTTTAACTGGTGTTTCCATAAGCCTGGACCAACATCATGATGGTAGTATTCATTATGTTAGTGTTTTTCCCACTCTTTTCAACACTGATGTCAAAGTGTGTACTCTGGAAAAGATCACTACTCAGTCACTAGTACGGTTTCCTGAGCTACTTGAATACGAAAATACCTCCCCATATTTTGAACACGGACTCTTATCTCCACAAGAATCTTTAAACTAGTCATCTACCTGCAAATGTTTCACTAATTTGGTAAGAATGTTTTTACCCGTTTTCCCAGTTTGTGATATCTTGGTTGGGAACTTTCGCTTCAAGGGTCTATTTGGACTGACACAGGCATCATACCAAAAGAGAGATTTGCTATCACCAAAGAAACAAATCTAAATACATGGCAGTCTTAAGAATGGGTTATTTGAAGGCAAGGAACTGAAAAATGGAAATCCATGTTATGTGGTATCAAAACATTTGATTAAACAATCACTTGAGATAGTTTGACAGTCAGAATACATAGTTAATGATGTTGTAGCATTCAGAGAAGAAATCGCGCATCAGAATGATAGTCGTCAAAGGTGCCTGTACCACCTGTATTTGACAAGATATTACAAGAAATTATTTCAGTAAATAATCTATTTGAAAGCAGGGATAAAAGAGTATACAAAGACTTCAGAAATTTTATGTTGGAAGTAGATATTGCTCCTTAACCCTAAGAAAATGAAGATCAAAATAAGGAAAGTCATAATAAAAATATCAAACTCCAAATTGCAAGGGGGTCAAATCAAATGGAGAACCATTACATCTATTGCTAAAGCCTCTGAAAGAATTCGTGTGTTTTTTTTTTTTTTCAGAAAGTCTCTTTTGTTGGAAAAATTGTTCAGAAAAAGGTTGAATGTTGCAATATGCTTACTAAATTTGATAAGCTCAAGCTATTTGTGAATAAGTCTAGGGAAAGAGGGATGTCCCTCCCAAACAGAACAGTCATTGTAGTTACTGGCACATGGAACTGATTGGACTCCAATTGTTAAGAAGGTAGATAAGTTACTGAGAGAGTCATACTGCCTAAAGAACCATAACTTACACTAAAAGAGATTGCAACTGTCTAAGACTTAAAACAAGCTTTCTCTGAAAAGGAATATGGATGGGAAGGTTATTCAGTCCTCAGGAGGATATAGTTTTCTACTTTGAACATCAGATGTGGCCAGAAATGGCAATAGAGGGTAAAATCTGTGAAAGACATGCAAAGAGTCACAGAAAACATTAGGCTGAGAAAACACTGCTCCCGCAGAGCAGAATCAGAGAATATTCAAAGAACATTCCTCACCACGAGGGTAAGGATATCTCAAAAGTTTGCCCAGTGGTGGTTTCAGGATTGCTATAGATTACTACCTGCTGTGTATCTTACACCCCCCACAACTTTTTTTTTGAGTGGGGGAGAAGGACAAAAGGAGAAAGAGAGAGAAAGAATCTCAGACACGCACAGAGCCTCACCCAGCACTCTATCCCACATGAGATCATGAACCAAGCTGAAGTCAAGAGTCCTATGCTCAACTGACTGAGCCACCCAGGCATCTTCCCCTTTCTAAATGTGTTATTGATTGCAGTTTTCCAGCATATGTTGTACCATTATATATTGGGGTGTGAGGGCCAATGACATATATATCTGGATCAAGAAAAGTCATATCTGGTTTTGCTATAGAGAATTTCACATATCACCTCCATGCAAACACCAACATATATCACTTTCAGATTGTCATTATGATGAGTTAGTGCTTAAGACTTGTTTACTTTGAGAGGTGAGTAAGCCTATATTATACGCAGAAAGAAGAGTGAATCAGATATTTGGTGATCACAAGGGTAAATTTTGGTGGTCATAAAGTGTTCAGCAAACCCTTCTGTCATCTTCTCCTTTAAGGTACTTACCAAGAATGCCCTCTTTGGCCCACTTCTAAGCGGATGTAGCCATGTAACAGATATGGATTTTGAGTTGTGAGTGGAAAAGCTGATATTTAATTTCATTTAGCTCTGAAATGGTGACCAGTAAAATTTGAGATGATGGCCATAAGTCAAAGATGAGTATGTGGAACAGAGTGTCTGGCTATACTTCAATGGGGATGAAAGGCAGCAAGAAATATGCATTTGTGGTTTTCAAGTCACAGAGATTTTTGGAGCATGTTTGTTATGGAGTTATTTGACCTATGCTGACAGAGCATACCTTTTCTAAGTTAATAGGATGAGATGTTTCTTTCTTATATATACATATATGAAGCGTATATATATATATATATATATATATACACACACATATATATACATATATATGTATATGTATATATATGTATATGTATATGTATATATGTGTGTATATATGTATGTATATATGTATACATATATGTATATGTATATGTATGTGTATGTATATGTATATACATATATACATGTATATATATGTATATGTATATGTGTATATGTATATGTATATGTATACATATATGTATATGTATATGTGTATATGTATATATATGTATATGTATATATATGTATATGTATATGTGTATATATTTTTTTTTCAAAAAAACCCTAAAAATGGATTATATGCATAACAACAAAGTATTTTAAGGACCTCCCATTAAGAAAGAGAAAGTATGTTTTTATCAAGACAATACAAATCTAAACAAAAAAGTCAGTATCACATACAAACTTATTTAAATATGAGGAATCCATTATTAATACCCTATATTTCAGTACCATGTGAGTGAAAGCTGTAAATAACGTCACACAGATAACAAATTTGTCATACTGAACCTCTGAAAGGATGTCATATAAGACTGAGGCTTCTGATTGCTTCCATTCTGCCTCAATTTTCAGAACTAACCTAAGTTAATCTGAGAATTAATCCAGTATATATTTTTTTTAAATATATATCTGAGGGGTGCCTGGATGGCTCAGTCGGTTGAGCATCCAACTCTTGGTTTCAGCTCAGGTCATGATCTCACAGTTTTGTGAGTTCAAGCCCCATGTTGGGTTCTGCAATGGCAGCAAGGAGCCTGCTTGGGATTCTCTTATCCTCTCTCTCTTCCCCTCCCTTTCTCTCTGTCTCTCTGTCCCTCTCTCCCTTTCAAAATAAATCAGCACTTAAAAATAATAAAGAATAAAATATATTCTTTTTTGCTGCTTTTGCCAGAGCCAGGCTGACAAGAATGCTGTCTCTAGAAGACAGTTATGTACCTGATTCTCTTTGAAAGTTAGGAATGTATAAACTGCCCAATATTTCTCTCATGTCTCAATAGAGCCAAAAACTCTAATGTTAATATTGTTGATGGTTCAAAGAAAATCTTCATATCAAGATACATTCTTTAGCATTGAAACGTCCAAAGATCACTGAATTCAAGGCCTTCAAATCCAGAGATATTTCACAACAAGTTTTGTTCCTAGTTTTTGCTTTTGCTTTTTCCAGTATTTTCCCATAACCAAAGAAGATAACAGAGGTAGAATCTTAAAAACTTTTCACACCTGTACAACTAGATGTGTGACTCCAAAATCAATCTAGTAAGCATTTTAAGGGGCATTGGTGGAAAAGAGACACAGAGATGTGCTGAAAAAATAAAAGAAAAAAGAAAAACATAGCCACATAGCAAACTGATAACGTAAATATAATAGAGGGCAAGATGCCACTGACTGGATGCACTTTACTCTGCATATCTGCACTACAAGAAAAATCATTAAATTATCCTAAATATGTATTTCTTGCCTTTGTTATTCCTTCTTCTCTCAGTCCATTTAAGGATCCAAAAATGAGGTTTTCATCTCTTAACAGTAATATAAAATACCTCATCTGTCACAGAAATGACTTGCCTGTCTGAGATGGCCACCCCACTGCCTCCAGAATTCAGATAAAGTTCAAGAATATTAATAATTATTCAACCTAAAGTGTGAGTCCTACTTGTCATAGAAAAACAAGAACGCATACATGAGATCTGTTATTAGTGGCTCCTTTCACTGCTGGCCTACTTTTAGTGCCACCATAACTAATATCAGCAACACATCAATAAAGAAAAAAAATAAAGAAATAGAAACTTGAGAGTCTTTCCAGCCATGGCCTACAGCCACCGTTCTGCTCCAACACAGGTGCTGCGCCAACCTTGACCTCTCCATGTTTTCCCCAGGTAAATCTTGATTTTTCGGGGTAGTTCCACTTTTTATTCCAAATTCCGATCCCCACGGGTCCCTTTATTTTCAAAAGCCAATCTGTTTGTATGAGGTTGGTCCATCATGCAAAGTCAGTTCAAGAGATTTTCTTTGATTACTCTATATTCTTCCTTTTCCCCCTATTTCCACACTGAAAAAAAAAAAAAAAACAATGTTTATTAAAAATCACATAGATTAGGCTCTTACATGGCCTCCTCAGCCTTTCTTTGATTGTATCTCGCGTTTTTTCGCAAAAGAAATAAACATGATAACTGTGTTTGCAGCCGCAGCCACGCCCCCTCGCTCGCTAATGCCAGCACCGCCTCTAGGTCCCTGTGCTCCAGCCGAAGAAGGGGGTAAAGGAAGGATGTCTCAGTACCAGGGCTCCTACAGAGCTGACTGCCCGCAAATCGACCGGTGGTAAAGCACCGAGGAAGCAACTGACTACAAGAGGCGCTCACACGAGTGCGCCCTCTACTGGAGGGGTGAAGAAACCTCATCCTTACAGGCCTGGTTCCACGGGCACCCCGCAAAATTCGAGCTTGTCAGAAGTCCCCTGAACTTCTGATCCTGATCCTCAAACTTCCTTTCCAGCATCTGCTGTGAGAAATTGCTCGGGACTTCAAAACACATCTGGGCCTCCAGAGCGCAGCTGTTGGTGCTTTGCAGGAGGCAAGCAAGGCCTATCTGGCGGGCCTCTTTGAAGACACCAACCTGTGTCACGTGCCAAACGAGTAACAATTACGTCCAAAGATATCCAACTAGCACACGGCGTATGTGGAGAATGTGCTTAAGAAACCACCCTGATGGAAAACATTTCATTCTAAAAAAAAAAAAATCTCTTCTTCCTGTTATTGGTGGTTCTGAACGTTAGCTATCCCCCCTGCCACCCCCACCATGGGGTCAAAAGTACCTAAGTATATCATTGCAAATAGAAAGCTGGGGGACAGAAATCAGGCATTGGCAGTGTCTCCATTTTCATTTGTATGTGAATTTTTAATATAAATGCGTGCATGAATGCACGTCAAAATGTTTCAGTGAACACGTTTCAGCAGTTCAACCTTATAACAATTATAAATAAACCTGTTAAGTTTTTTGGACAATGCCAGCACTTGGATTTTTTTTTAAAACAAGTAAATTTCTTATCGACGACAACTAAATGGTGTTTGTAGCATTTTTATCATACGGTAGATTCCATCCATTCACTCTACTTTTCTAACTGAGTTGTCCTACATGCAAGGACCTGTTTTTAATGCTGTCTGTCTTCTGTGCTGTTCCTGTAAGTTTGCTATTAAAATGCATTAAGCTATAAAACAAAACAAAACAAAAAACCGTAAGTCCAAGAAATTTACATTTTTATAAAGGTCTCCCTCTAGTCCTCTCTATTTCCCTAACGCTCAGGTTTGAAAAATAAAAACTCCTATTGAAGCACACAAATCTATGGACATAACTTTACTTTCATGATTACAGCCAACCCAATAAATACCTGGTCAATTCTTCTACTGAAACAGCTAATAATGCTGGATTATCATACATTTAAAAATTGTTTAATTTTATCGGTAGCCCGGAAATTGAAATCTTAATGCCAAAATTTAAGTGAACTCACAGAGGTAAGTGGACCATAAAACCCTCTTTCACCTCAAGGCTATTTACTCACTTATATTCTTCAGCTTTAGTTTCTGCAACCTTTTGGGAGAAAAGACACAGGTAATAAAACTTAGGTTTCTTCTTAGCGAGAACTCCCTAAGGTGATACATCATTAGCCTAAGAGTGAAATAGAAGGAAAATCCATCACTCGCCAGTACCCTCATCCTTCCACCTCTTCATAAGAAGAGGAAAATTTACCTGTCTCCTGCACTTGTGCTCAAGATAGGGAGAAAGATGTAAATAAATGTAAAACAATAAAACAAAAAACAAAGAGAATTTTGCCCTGTAAGATGTTCTAACCATAAGCCAAGTTTGAAATCAAATTCATCCTGGAGGGATGATGTGGAAGGAAAAAAAAATCATGCAAAATCGGTTTAAAATTATCCCTGGATTGCCAGTATCTCCAGGATTGGGATACTGGGAGTAGGAAATAGAAATCATCTTGAGAAGAAGAAGAAACTACTTCACAATCAGGTACGAAACAACTCTTACTAGTAAAATTCCAGAGACTATAAACATATAATACATGCAAGTCCTATCAACACAGAATTTTATAACTCATAAAAACAAACAACACTTTTAATATGAGAAATAAGAGTAACGTGGGACATTTTCAGACAGGCGAACCCAAGCTGCTGTGAATGGATTTTATCAAAAGGAAATTCCATAGTGTATAATATAAGTAAAATGGCATTGGTTTCAAAAAGGTCTAAAATATTAGTTGATGAATAAGGATAACATAAGTACATGGGTGCCCGGGTGGCTCAGTCGGTTAAGCATCCGACTTCGGCTCAGGTCATGATCTCATGGCCCATGAGTTCGAGTCCCGTGTCGGGCTCTGTGTTGACAGCTCAGAGCCCGGAGCCTGCTTGGGATTATGTGTCTCCCTCTCTCTCTGCCCCTCTCCTGTTCATGTTCTGTCTCTGTCTCAAAAATAAATAAACATTAAAAAAAAACTTTTTAAAGGATAATGTAAGTACATAGACATCCAATTAATTGAATAAATGATAATAATGTCTTGAGAGTTTATAAGTCATAATAGAAATAATTTATACCAATCAAATTTTATAAACTAGAGGAAAGCTGATTAAATTGTTCCAACATTCCTAAAGTGTCTAGAAGGATAGAATTTTTATAAACTTTAGAGTTCTGTATATTAAATTGTTTAAAATTTCTATAGTAACCACTAAAATAAAATGAGTAAATGGAGAAAAATGGTCTAAGGAAAAAAAAAAACTTAAGTAATCAATCAATCAAAACAAAACAAAATGAGGGTAAGGAAGGGGAAAATAAAAGAGATGAGTCAAGTAACTAATGATATTAAATAATCAGAATGACAAATACCAGATTGAAAAATTTCGAAGCTACAATATTAATATACCACAGAGGATATGAAACAGTAAGACTACTTACCAATTAACATATATTTGTGAGTATACATTGGTGTAACCACTTTGGAAACAATTTAGCATTAACTTATAAAATTGAATATGTAGAGAGCTTTTAAATAAACACGTCAAACCTAGGTTTATACTAGAATAGCCTTATATATATGCATCCCAAAACATATGTAATAATTGCACTGTTTGGTGGAAACATCCTGGATATAACCATCAAGGGTATAATCGATTGGGGTGCCTGGGTGGATCAGTTGGTTAAGTGACTGACTTCAGCTCAGGTCATGATCTCGTGGTTCATGAGTTCAAGCCCCACATCGGGGTCTGTGCTGACAGCTCAGAGCCTGAAGTTTGCTTCAGAATCCCTGTTTCCCTCTCTCCCTGCCCCCCCCCCATCACTCTCTGTCTCTGTCTCTCAAAAAATGAACAAACGTTAAAAAATTTAAAAAGGAGTGTCATCGATGAATAAGGGGCTATAGAGTTAATCAAAATAATTCCATATCTGTAAAAATGAATTAATCAATGTTGCATTCAGCTACATGGATGAACATTAGAAAGAGCATTGAGAGAAGGCAAATGATTCTGTTTCTATGAAGTCCCCCAAACTTGTAAAATTATGTACTCTCTAGGGATACAAATCTAATTACGAAAATTCAAAAAATAAATACAAATTATAAACCAAAAATTCAGTTAATGCTTAATGCTAAAGTGGAAAGAGACTGGGATGGCAGATGTGAGGTGATTTCAGTGTTGCTTTTCTTTCTTCTTTGACATGGATCGTTATATTTTTATCTTTAAAGTTTACTTCTACTTTATTAATATTTGTATATCTAATAATGAAGGAAATAAAGTAGAAATTCCTGTATAAAATAGAAGTTAGATGTGAGGTTTATGCTTTTAGGGCAAAGTCTTTCTTAGTAGACTCTGGGCCCCTGTTCATCCAGCCTCTCCCCAAAATGTTGTGAACATTTTTATATTAATCTTATTTCCAACCTGTGTTTGTCAGCCTTTTTTTTTCTCTGTTATGTCATTGTATCTGTTATCCATTTAAGCATCTGTGTATTTATTGATAGTGACAGATATTCTAAGAACTCTCAAGCATGTGATGAAATGCATTTTTATTTTTGGAAATATATAAATATATATTAACAAAAGACTGATATTTTCCCCATGTGATACCACTGTTCTTACATGTTTTGATTTTCTCTATGAAGTTTTGATTTGGTGCTGAATATGGAATTAAAACTCAAAAACTGTCCATTGGCTTTCTTTTCTTCTTTCTTTCTTTCTTTCTTTCTTTCTTTCTTTCTTTCTTTCTCTTTCTTTTCTTTCTTTCTTTCTTTTTTCTTTCTTTCTCTCTTTCTTTCTCTCTTTCTTTCTTTCTTTCTTTCTTTCTTTCTCTCTTCTTTATTTCTTTTTTTTTTTTCAGAAAACTTTTTATCCCTTTGCTATAAATTTTGAGGTTTGGAGACTCAGGACTCCGCATGCACTAAAATTGTGGTTTAAACTTCAAAGTTTTGTTTAGAGATTTTTTTAATGTATGTTGTGGCTATTCAATACATCCCACATCTTTCAACTTTTGTCTTGCAAAATGAAAGATTATCATTGTATACTGTATCATCTAGCATTTGGTCTATTCATTTATCTTTATTCTCTTCTGACAGGCAAAAAAAAAAAAAAAAACAGAAACAAAAATTAAAAAAAAAAGAGCTTTAGGTTTATACTATCTTTTGGGCATGTAAAGAAGTTGAAGGGAAACTAGAAAACATCCAAAACTGTACCCTTAGGTCAATGTGAAACAAGTATAAAATGATTAATAACTGAATAGAGCTGTTTTTAAAGCCAGACACTCTTTTGTTTTGTTGGCCTTTAGTCCAAACAAAAATAAAACATTCCAACAGAATGTAATCTATACACTCTGGATGCCAATGTTTTGTTGGCAGAGTTGTTTCTTTTCATGTTTTGACTATTTTATAAAATCTCCAAGTAAGTGTTAAATCTTGGTTTTATATCTTTATATACAAAGGCCCTCTGTACCTCATAAGAGGCTTTAAAATCCATTTGATGAAAATACTGTGGCAGATACTCATGTATTACAGTGCTACGGTTGATTGGTCTCCATCAAAATATTAAGGAAGACACTTCTGCTTACAATAAAACAGGACTGATAGAAGCTGAGTATTAACCTAAATTTATCGCAATCTTGGAACGCTGAGAGAATCCACATGACAGAAAACTAACGTCTCAAATGCTTGTCTAAGAATTATGTTGCCAAAGAGAAGAGCACAGTCCAGTGCGACAAAGACTTAAGGAAGATCAATGATGGAAGAGAGGAGAAAACACATTCAACAAATGGAAAAACTTAAAGAAAATACTTAATGTTAACTATCTGAACAAGTTTTCAGTCAGAAAGACAAAGGAATTACCTCCCTAAAATAATAAATGCAGATTATGACACAAGAACAAAAAGTATAATAAAAGAAAAGATATTAAGATAAATCATAAAGAGTTCTTGAAAATATGGTATGACTATTAAGATAACTTAAAAATATGGATATCATTATGGATATCATTAATGACAGAATTAGTGACCACATAAATGATCAGCCCGAGGAATTCTCCCAGAATGCACTGCAAAAACATGTACAGATAAAAATGAGAGACATACAACAAGTCAGAGTCCCAACATTTATCTAACAGGATTTTCACAGGGAAAATAAAACATATGGGGGAAAGATTGATAATTAAGAATTTTGTAGAACTAAAATATCCAAGGCTTACATATGAAAAAAGTCAGTGAGTGTTAAATAAAAATGTCAGAAATGGGGAAAAAAGAAAAAAAATACATTGACATACTATACTGTATCTTAAAAACATTGAGACTAACAATAAAATTCTAATAGCTATAAGAGTTAAAGGCAGATTATCAACAATGTAATGAAAATGAGACATCATTTTCATCAGCAATATTTGATATAAGGAATAATGAGAAAAGAGTTTCAAAGTGCCACATAAAAATTCTTTACACATA
Organism: Lynx canadensis; assembly: GCF_007474595.2. Classification (NCBI taxonomy): domain Eukaryota; kingdom Metazoa; phylum Chordata; class Mammalia; order Carnivora; family Felidae; genus Lynx; species Lynx canadensis. Next base: position 180,156,684 of record NC_044306.2, read on the forward strand.
ATACTCCATATCTACATAAATTATCACTCAAGAACAAAGAGGTAATATGGACATTTTTAGACTAATAAAAATAAGAATATTTATGGATAAATCATCTTTTAAAGACCTATTTGACAAAAGCTATTATGGCAAAAAGAAAAATAAAACAAAATAGAGTAAATGTGAAAATAATCGACATTTTAATTCTAAATTAAATAATATATTACATATATCAATTATACATGTATAGATTTATAATTGATATCAATATATATTGATGGATGACAGAAAGATATAAAATTATTCATTCAGTCTGTTGACTTTCTAAGAGAAAGGATACAAAATCTGATTAATTCCAGAATATTTTAAGAAATAAAAGCTTGTATGTATTAAAAATATGAGCAATTCCTGGATGAATAGATATGGGACCTAGAATTTTCTAATCAAGTAAAAATCTTAGGGAAAAAGACAAAAAAAAACCCACCAAATATGGTAAATATACATTTTTTATGGAAAGCTACCAAAATATAATTATTCATTCAAGAAGTGGTGAGGACTGGTATCCTTTTGTAACTTAAAACAATCCTGATCACAAGCAGAGAATAATTCTATTTAAAAAAAAAAAAACTAGAGACTGTTAGTCTCTAAAGAATATGAGTGTAGTTACAAAGAACAAGTTTCTCTATATTATTTTACCAATTCACGATTGAGGGAAATGCTACACTCTATTGAATGTTTAACAAGATACTCATTTTTTTCCACTTGACAAATTAAAAACAAAAAAGCTAAAAACAACCTTAAATATGGTCATTACTATCCACAGCAGGAGCATTATAGGTTTTTTAAAACAAATACTTAGAAATTAATAGCTGGAAGCTAGAAATTTAAAAATTGTTCTTTATTTGTAAACCAGAACTAATGTTGTGAAAAACTACGTGCATACCACCAGTGTGCTTACTTATAAGAATATTACCCGTGATTTGTGCATACCTAAAACCCCAAGGTACAAATTTTCAGTATGAAAAATGGAAATCCCTCAGCCTGAGTAAACACAACCCATTGAACTACAGTTCCTCAGGACATGGAGAACTTCACAGAATGAACCGATCTGTCTTAAAACCTACGATATCTGAAATAATGCCTTGAACTTGGCATTTCTTATTCTCCTATGGTTAGTTAAGCTAACTGAACCACCGCAGAGCCATTTTAATCTTAGTGTTTCTCCTAAGAGTGACATCATCATTGGTTATTTTCGTAATTCTCATTTTCTGCCATATTATGTGAAAAGTATATTCTAAATTGCAAAACTTTATATATCAAATCTAATGGTAGATAATCATTTGGGGGATATAATTCCTTTCATTCCTGCCAACACAATTTTTAACAACTTTATTCAGATAGAATTCACATAACATACAACTAACTCATCCATTAAAGTGTACAATTCACTGGATTTAGTACATTCACAGAGCTGTGCATCGGTTACTATGATCAGTGTAAAACATTTTCTTTACCCTCCCTAAAAACTCCACCTCTGCTTAGCTATCACTCGACCCTCAACCCCCACCTCTTCCTCACTTCTAGGCAATCACTAACCTATTTTCTGTCTCTATGTATTTTTCTATCTTGGACATTTCATATAAACAGAATTACACAATACGTGGTTCTTTTTGACTGGCTTTTTCAGGAAGAGTAGTATTTTTAAGGTTCATCCATGTTGTAGCATGTATTACTACTTCATTTCTTTTTGTTGCCAAATAATATTCCATTGGATAGATATACCACATTATATTTACCCTTGCCTTTGTTGATGGATACTTGGCCTGTTTCCACCTTTTGTCTATTATGAGTCATTCTGCTGTCAATATCCATGTGTGAGTTTTGCTGAAACATGTTTTGATTTCTCTTGGGCATGTATATGCCTAGCAGTGAAATTTGGGTCATACAGTTTAACCATTTGAAGAACTGGCAGAATGAGTTCTCACATGGCTGACGCATTTTACATTCCCTTTGGTAGTGTATGAGATCCAATTTCTTTGCATCTTTGCCGACACGTATAATTATCAGTCTTTTGGATTATAGCTTTCAAAAGTATTGAAGTATTTGTCATTGTGGTTTGGATTTGCATTTCTTTGATGCCTAATGATGTTGAATATCTTTTCACATGTTTTTTAACCATTTGTGTATCTTCTTTAGAAAAATATCTAATTCAGATATTTTGTCCACTTTTAATTGAATTATTTCCTTTTTAGTTATTGAGTTTTAATATGTCTTTATATATCCTAGATATAGGCATAAGCATTTATATGCTATCCCCAATTTCTCAAATCTCAAGAACTCATTTGAAAGTGAATCTTGGGTTTACTTTTTTGACAACAGGCACAAACTTCTCCATAATCCGCATCCTGACACACATATTTTAATGAATACATATTGACTTATTCATCCTTCCCAGAATATATTGTGAAATTATTTAAGTCACTGTTGTAACTTGTTTCATCTTCAACAACAGCTTCTCTTTCCTTTATCCATACGTGGTTGCCTTAGTGTTAATTAGTAATGCTTTTTTAGGTAGAAGTTGCAACAGAATCAATATTTCATAATGAATTTATAGAATGTGGTCACTTTTGTTTTTCCAAACTAAACGACAATAATTTTTAGTAATCTATCTTAATTGTAGTTCTTCATCACTGAAATTCACCAAAGCTCTGTATTGTGTTCACTGCATTATATGGCATTATATATTTAGAAATACCTCTTTTATTTTAATTCAGAGTAGTATTCTTAAACATTTTGGTTATCTTTTCATTATGGGTATTGTCTATCTTTGGTACTCTATACTCCTTAGCTACTGGCCTAAATCCATTTGTTCACCTCTCTTTGATATCTTTATGTTAATTTTATAATTTCCAGCTTGTATGTTTCTAACTGAGAGAGATGGTTTTTCCCAACTTGTTAAACATTCCAATCACCTGTTAACTAGCTCAGGCCTCCGTCTTCACGTTCATCATTCTCCTAGTATCTTAATTGATCCAAATTAAACTGAGATGTACACTTTGCATTTCCAATGACTGCAGCCATGTAGTTTCAGAGTATTAGACTATGTCTTCCCTTTTAAAGTGTAATTCTTCCTTTGCACAATGGACTCCTCTGGGAAATATCATTTTAAATGATGTACTTTTAAGAGTATTTTGTTTCTCAGTAATTAAAACAGAAATATATGTATTTTTTCTTTTCATAATATAACAAAACTATAAATATTTATTAAGGATTTAGGTTCTTTTAACTGTACCTGGATTCCATAAGAGACACAAAAGTTTTGGTCAGCCACAGCACAAAAGTCAGTGTTGAAGAAAGAAGAAAGAAAGAAAAGGAGAAAGAGCCTTAAGAAAGATTCATCTAGTCCTTAAAAATAGTTTAGATGTTAACATTCTAAGCCATCATACTAACTATAGTACTCTGTTCTTTTGTTTTGTTTTGTTTATTTATTTATTTTGAGAGACACAGAGAGAGCATGAGCAGGGGAAGGGTAGAGAGAGAATAAATCCCAAGCAAGCTCTGCGCTCTCAGCCTAAACCCCGACCTAGGGGTTGAACTCAATGAAATTGTGAGATCATGGCCTGAACCGAAATCAAGAGTCAGGCACTTAGGAGTGCCTGGGTGGCTCAGTCAGTTAAGCCTCTGACTCTTGGTTTTGGTTCAGAGCTGACTGACTGAGCCACTCAGGCACCCCTTTAATTTGTTTTTAAATATGATTTGTTATATTTTGAATTTTTACATATGCATAAAATATAATATATATATACACACAATTCACATATTCAATATAATATGTAGTCTGCAGAAGCTATGTTTGGCTTGCTGTTTTATACTGAGGGTTCAGATTTTGTTATAAAGTTCCTTAAAAATATATGAAAAATTAATAAATAGGAGAAAGAAATCATTGGGGGCTTGAATAGTCAGAAAAAAAAATTCAGGGATAGTCAGAAAAAAAAATTCAGGGATGGTGAGGATTAGGAAGAACCTAGATAGATGTTGAAACTTAAAGAGCTGGAGAAAAAAGTGGAGCTGGAAGATATTCCAGAGTGAGTGACAAATGAATGAAAAGAGAGCACCAAAGCCTATGGAAAACCTCACGTGATAATGGGACCACTGTCAAGACTAGAGCAATGGTTGTGAGTGGGAAATTAAGTTAGATATATTACATGAAATTGAATTATGAAAGGGTCTTAAAATCAGGTAATTTAGACCCCTGTAGTAGGATAAGGGAGTCATTGAAGATTTTTTTTCCCTGGGGAGGAGCACGATAAAAGCAGTAATTTACAGAAATACTACTTACAACATGTCTGATAGCTTTTTGTCCTGAAGGGATGTGCAGAGTGAATTGGAAGATTTTTCAGTCTGAGAGATAATTCAAAGCTAAATGTTGTTCTTAGATTTGAAAGTTTCACTTAGCCCAGATTTTCTGGAAAAAAAAAATATATATATAAATATACCCTAAACTATTCACTATTTCACACTTGTTCTTATTTATATCTTGCAGTTTTATTTTATCCGAAGGACAAAATAATGCATATCTTTTTTTAAGTTAGCAATATATAAGTAAGTAGAAGCTAAAAATAAATGGAAATGGAATACATTTTGGTTGCTTTCTAAGAACATGCTGTCACATCCAAACATAAATCCGTGAAACACTGGACAACACGTGTAATCAAGGGACTTTACAATAATATATGGGAAACATCTAAAAAAATTAGGATTATTTTGTGAGTAAAAGAATATGCATTCGATGAGTTACAGATGGCTCTATGGTTTGCATTACCTGCTGGGAATTTGGAAAGAAAACAAAATCTGGAAAAAGAACTGATAAAGGGTTGCGTTTTAGGGTTTCGTGTGACCATGAAACATACAAGAGAACATATCCAAGAAGCAATTCCAAGTTATCAGAGACACATTCTAGTGAAACCCTTGGGAGTCATCAGCAGAGTGAAAAAGGGAGTGTGTAGAAACATTAAAATAGATCAGATCTTCAAAAGAGAAGAGCCATTTAACAGAAAGCACAGGTGGTTATGATATATTACTATATTACATTGCATAACACTGATAATGACTGTGCAAGAATAAGTGATACATATTTTACTTCACAAACAAATAAAAAGCTTTTAGAGAATGTTCATGGCATGTCCAAACTAACACTTTAAATAATAGTGGCACAATGAGGGTGCATTGAAAGAGACCCCCCCCCCCAGTTACTACTAGTTGGAATGTAAACTCCAATATACCTTCTGTTGGAAGTTTAACAATAAATATCATGGGTCTCATAAATTTTCATATCTTTTAACACAGTAATAACATTCTGTTAATTTTCCCAAGAATTGAACACACACACACACACATTTATTTGTACCAATATTCATTGTAGCATTATTTATAAGACTAAATCATAAAAGTAGTATAAAGGTTCAAAAATATCAGATAAATTTATGCATGCTACCTCACATCTATGTAATAGAGTAATATGCAGCCTTTACAATCATGTTTAATAAATATGAGAACATAGAAATGAGAACATATTATAAAATGAAAGGCAATATTAAGAGAAAATAAACTGTTTTGCCAAAGTGCCATTTCAAGACAAGTGAAAGGTTTATAGACTACTTGTTGTTAATTTAAAAAATTGCTTTATTACATCTCATAGCAAACATTTTTAAAATTACTGTAGCTTAGATTACTTTATTCAGTACATAAAAGTCAATGAGAAAATGGCACCATATTCTAACTACTCTCAGGGTGTTAAAAACTGGAAATATTTTTTTTTTCAAATAGCTCCTCAGGGGCTCTTTTCTAAATGTGCAATTTGTTCAGTGTTTGAGAGTTCGCTAATTTCATGTATCAATTTGTGACATAAGACTTCTAGAAAAATGCGGATGCGGGAACAAAGGGTCAAAGAAATATAATCCCTTGCCCCGAATCACATGGGGATTTAGTAGTAGATGTAGCTGACTCTTGAATTATCATCCACTTTTGAATCTTAGGTATTAAGAACATATTATTTTTAATAATATGTTTATTTTGCATAAATGGTTATTATTCATTACCAATGGAAACATTATGTATAATGAACCTAATTTTATTAAAAATGTCCCAAATAACAATAGGATATCTGAATGTACTATTACATAAAAAAGCATGTTGATCGACAGAAATATCTCCTTGCTTCATTAAAGGTGGAAAAAATGTCCAAAATATATGCACATACTACCAACCTCCATGTCTTTAAGTAGCACTATCCACCGAATTTTTAAACATCAAATCTAGGGGTTGTCCATCATCTCTCCCTTTTGTCTGGTCCCTATAGCCAGCTGATCAGTAATTTCTTCCCAAAACTCATATTAAGCTAGTCCATTTTTAACCTTTACCATTACTACAAATGAAATAACCTTCTTTTTTGTTTCTGAACTATTAAGATCAATTTCTAACACCCTTTTATTTATTCTGGCCTCTGATCATCTCTTTTCAGCTAACATGGTCTTTTAAAGCATAAATCAGATTCTGGAACTCCTTTTTTAAAGATCCTCCCATGACCCCCATCACATATCCAGACATATTACCCTGGTTTATGCTCAAATGTATTACTCTGTTTTGTAAAGAAAGGCTTCATTGGTCTTTCCCCCCTCTGTGTGTCTAACTTCAATTCTCTGTCTCACTTTGCTCCACCCATACTTAATTTCTCTCTGCCCTTTATTTTGCCAAAGTAGGTTCTGCCTCATGGCCTGCACTGATTATGAACATGGAAGATCTTCCCCTTGATCTTCACAAGGCTGACTCCTCTGTCTACTTCCTGTTAGGGAAACTCTATTTTTTTTTTTCGTTTTATTTATTTATTTTTGAGAGAGATAGAGATCACAAGTGGGTGAAGGACAGAGGAAGGGAGAGAGAGAGAATCCCAAGCAGGCTCTGATCAAGCCCCACGTGGGACTTGATCCCATGAACTGTGAAATCATGAACTGAGCTGAAACCAAGAGTTGGATGCTCAACTGCTTGAACTATTCAGACACCCCAGGGAAAGCTCTCTTAAATGTCACCTTTTTAAAGTCTGCTTTCCTTACCCACCCAATCTATAATAATTTCCCATTCACTCCCCATAACCTCATTTAACATTATTATGATCTTTTGGTGCCTTTTTATGTATTAGGCATTTATTATCTGTCTCTCCTAACTGGGAGTTCTTTTATAAGGACCTGTCTGCCTTCTTCACTATTGTGTGTTCAACCATAGATTATACCTCTGAAGCAATTTAACATATACTCTTGTGATAATCAGAGTCCTCTGAAAAGCAGGACCATCAGGAGAAAAGGGAAAGAAGGAAGGAAGAAACAAAAGAAGGAAGGAAGGGAGGAAGGGAGGAAGGAAGGGACAGACAGAAAGAAGGAAGGATGTAGGGAGGGAGGGAGAGAGGAGAAAGAAAGGGAGATAGGTTGGGGAGAAATATCCTAGCTGCAGTACACTTCTAAAGAACATTCAGGAAGGCCATTGGAAAGTCCTTGAGCCAAAGATGCCCAACAGAGGGGTCATGATTCCCAGGAACTGGCCTGCCTTAGCATTTCTGCCATGCTTAATCATCAGCTTAGAGCTGCCAGAGGCAAGTGCAACCTCAGCACCAATGAGATGATGAATTTAAGAGCACAGGTGCTGGGCTGCCTGGGGAATTTTCTCCCTGAAGCTGGAAATCTGAAAAGTGCATTCTCATGGCCACTACAGAGGTATAAGGGCTAAAAGTCTTTATTCTTTCATACAGATGATTCCATATAATACATATGTGCATGGTGGAGTGGGGTGGGTGAAGGGGATATATATTCACCTACACGCATGTGTATGCACACACACATTAATACAAATATAACTTTTTAGAAAAATTATTCAACAAATATAATGAAACAAATAGAATGTAATGACTAAAAGCATGTTAAAATGGTTATATTGGAATTGGCAGTAATCTTTATTTCCTACTCTCTTTTGCCCTCTAATTGTAACCTCCTTTTCAAAAAATATGTATTCTCCCATTACAAAGAGGAAAAGACTAATTAAATGAATAAGAAACAACATGATAAGTAAAGAAATATAAGAAGTAAGTCATTTTTTCTCCATCCATATAAATTTTTTTCACCCCCATATAAAATTCCAGGACCTTGAACTTAGGAAGCTCCTAAAAAATCCAGATAATATGTAACATTTTTTATTTAGATATTGAAAAAAAGAAGTTTAGCTGAATTTTGTCCATGGAATAGGAAAAAGTTAATGGTAAATAAAACAAATAAGTAAATATAAAGCACTGTGTTCTATCCTTCAAGAAAGGGTGATTAGAATCCTGAGAAAGGAGTACAGTAGATGAACATATGAGAATGGAAGGGAAAATAAGATAAAAACAGAGAGAGAAACAGACCATAAGAGACTCTTAAATACAGAGAACAAACTGAGGGTTGTTGGAGGGGAGGTATGTGGGGGGATGGGCTAAAGGGGTGAACGGCATTAAGGAAGACACTTGTTGGGATGAACATGGATGTTATGTGTAAGCAACGAATCAGTGGGTTTTACTCCTGAAACCAATACAACACTGTATGTTAACTAACTGGAATTTAAAGACATTAAATAGGGGGAAAAATAAAAGAATCCGGAGAAAGGAGTACAAAGATTAATGTCAATGACAATAAAATTAAAAGGCAATATGCTTACCTGGCTCTTAATACCTATGAGTATTGTCTTCACTATATCAATTACAACTTTTCATAATTAGGATTGCCAAATTTGGTGCATAAAATATAATAAAATATACTGTGTTTGTTTGTGAGGGCTGGTTGCCAAAACAAAAAAGTACCACAACAAAATTTATTTGCTCACAGTTCTAGAGTTACGTGTCTACCACCAGGTCATGAGGGCTGGAGTTCTTCGAAGGCCCTTTCTCCCTGGCTTGTAGTGTGTGTCTTCTTGTGTTTTCACCCGGTCTTCTTTCTGGACATGTCTATGTCTCAGTTTCCTGTTATAAAAACACCGGTCTTATTGGCCCAACCTAATGACCTCATTTTCACTTCATAACTTAAAAAAAAATTATTAATCTTTATTTGTGAGAGAGACAGAGTGCTAGTGGGGGAAGAACAGAGAGAGAGAGAAAGAGAGAGAGAGAATGTAAAGCAGGCTCCACGCTCTGAGCTGTCAGCACAAAGCCCAATGTGGGACTGGAACTCACAAACAGCAAGTTCGTGACCTGAGCCAAAGTCAGAGGCTTAACTGACTGAGCCATCCAGGCATCCAGAATTACCTTTTTAAAGACCCTATCTCCAAATACGGTCTCATTAAGAGGTACTGGATGTTAGGACTTTAATATATGAATTTTGAGGGTACCCAATTCAACCCATAATATAGACTAAGCAATTACCCATTGTATATCTGAAATTCAAATTTAATTGGGTGTATGGTATTTTTTCAGGAAATCCTATTGAAATGCCAAAGTTGTTCATCTAACTTATAGTTTCATAAATTTTCATGTATGTTTGTATAATTTTAGGATGTATTTTTCTCATAGGTGCTTTTAAAAGCCATAGAAAAATTACTTTATTTGAAATATATATTTTATTTATATTGGTAACAAGAGATTCTTTTGATCTAAAAATGAATGCCTACTAATTTGACAGCAAATACTTAAGCGGGTATCTTTTTCTTCTTTAAAGGTTAATCACATGTAAACTAGATCAAATAATACCACACTTAATTCACCTTTTGCATGCTCTTCCATTGATTAAAACAAGAGACTCTCTTGGAATACTTTAATATCTAATCACCAAAGAATCCAGTCTAATGGTGTTAGCATCACCTACTTTAATTATCTGAGTTTGTAAAATTGAAAAGCTTTGGTATTATATTTAAATAATAGTCTGAACAAAACAAAATTTCTGCTAAAAATACTTTTTCTATATTTAGTAAATTAACAGCTCTGAGTTTTCTTCACAATTCTGGTTTGCCTGCCTAATCTCAGCTAAGGTTTACTTATACTTAGGCATAAAATATAATTCTGGAGGCAAGAAATATTAACTTCATCTGAGCTGCAGATTACTTTTTTACCCTGACCTATTTTCTTAAAAATAAATTTCTTAAAAATAAAAAATAAAAAAATATAATTTATTTTATATTTTAAATACTCATGTATTGCCAATAATGTTGATATTAGCATACTAGGATTTTGTAGTCACTACACCAAGAGTTAATATCACTGTATTTTGCCTTCATTCCAGATATATTATTAATTAAAAATGTTTACAGGCAATCAAATAGCAGTTATAAAAAATGGAATCAAAACAATTGTGAAAAACACATATTAAAAAAATAAAAAGAACTGTGTGTGATAAACAGTTCATCAAACCTTAATTTTTAGCAGCAATAAAAGGAGCACCGGGGTTGGAAGGAGAGTGTGGAGTTCTCTTCTCAACATTGACACTTACTAGCAACCTTGGGCAAAGACTTAGACCCTCTTATATATGGGTCCCTCACTTTCCCAAATGGATATAATAGTTTCCATTATGAATTTTATCTAAGAACAAAATAAAATACAGTATTAGGTAGTTTAAGGCTCTTATGGCTGTAGTTATTTATACTACCTATGGAGAAAAATATTCAGTCCATACTGATAGTATTATTTGTTTATAACTTTAATTGTCCACAATCTTCACTTGAATCTACAATTTTAGTATAATATTAAGATATTATATTTAATAATATTATCTCAGGAACTGGTAATTATTGATTTTAAGATTTGGCAAGATAAGATTCAATGATGTGTTTTCTTTTCTTTTGTTTTTTTTTAAGTTTATTTATTTTATTTTGAGAGAGAGCATAAGCAGGGGAGAGACAGGGAAAGAGGGAAAGAGAGAATCCCAAACAGATTCTGAGCTGCCAGTGCAGAACTCTACACAGAACTCAATGCCATGAACTGAGCCAAAATCGACAGTCAGCCACTCAACCAACTGAGCCACCCAGGTGCCCAGCTGTGGGTATTTTTTTTTAATAACACATTTAAAACATGTAAATAATCCTTGGGATTTCTGTGTTTTTTTTTTCTTTTTTTATCTAAATGTACCCATCATTTATTTTCCAGAGGGGTGCTTTATTTAATGTCACATTAGAAAATATGACATTTAAGTAAAATTCTTTTTATAAAAGAGGGACACATAGAACTAGAGGAAGTAGAATCATAATGGAATGAAATACAATAATGTACCTCTATGTACTCTGCATTGATCGAGCTCTAATTATGTATCAGATAGTATAGTAGGTGTTCTATGCAGTTTTCTCATTAAAGCACCAGAAAATCCAGGCAGTAGTTGTTAGTTTCTTCAATTTGTTGATAAATAAACAGGTTTTTGGCCAATCCTTTTCCCAAAGACAAAAGCTGGAACTGGGAGTAAGTTATTTAACTATATTTTCCAAATCACTTACAATAAATAGTCTGTCGAGCTAATAAGTGTAGATAGTACTTGATGCCTTATCTAAGACAGTTTTTCTTAATGTTATAAAAGCAAGTCAGTGACTTATTTTTTCCCAAATTTTTAGCAACTTGAGTAGGAAGCAGTTATATAAGTGAATAAGTTGTATTAAGGACTTATTTGCTGGAGATCCATTGACAAGAGGCAAATTCAAGGCAGATTCAGAGAGTAAACACCACTGATTTAGTAGTCTAGAGTAGCACCTCTCTAGATGTTGTTGAAGCTACACACAAACGAGCTCCATAGAATTACACCCACTTTGCAGATTCCATGTGTTATAAACCCATCTGTTACAAGCCCAGAGATACTTTCATGGAAGACTTTCAAGTGTGTAGGGATAAGTTTTTCTTATTTCTATAACCTAAAAAATGCCTAGTTATCATTTGTATTATTCTCTTAGGGATGCAATTATAGAATACCACAGACTAGATGATTTAATAAATGTTTATTGAATTCATATTTTCACAGGTCTGGATGCTGGAAGTCCATGACCAATGGAGATGCTAATGGTGTTGATTTCTGGTGAGACCTCTCTTGTTGGATTGCAGATTTCTACCTTCTCACTGTGTCCTCACATGGCCTTTCTTCTGTGCCCAGGGAGAAAGAAAAACTTCTCTCCTGTCCCTTCTTCTTCTTATAAAGACAGTAGCCCTGGGTAGTAGATCAGGGATCTATCCTTATGGCCTCATTAATTATTTCTTTAAAGACCATATCTCCAACTATAGTCACACAGGGGGATTAAAGAAGCAACATAGGCAATTGGGAACAGGGAATGACTCACTTCAGTCTATAACAGCATTTAATTGTAATCTTCCATTTACTAATTAATGTTTATTCATCCCCATTGTTTTATTCTTTAGTAACAGAAGGATAACATTCCCATTGAAAATAACTGGCTCCTTAACAAAGGTTGATGATTTAAGTATGGATAGGGGCATAGGGAGGGAGGAGCAAACGATAATTGCAATTGCTCTAATGGGGTTTCGGTATACACGAAAATGTTCCTGAATAGCAATAAATATCAAACTAGAAAGATGAAGAATAACTGTAGCTTTTGATATAGCATTTAGAGGTTATCTATGGAAAAGGAAAGCACTTTTTGAAATGTCAAAATATGCACAGAACATCTACACTGATGTGTTCTGCTGACAATGAAATAAACTTACATTCCCTTTAACTATTCAACAAGAAAGGTAACTAATCCTTCATTCAGAAGCTCATTATGCATTGTCATGAAATAGATAATACAATTTCCACAACCCTCTTTTGATTTCATGTCAAACAAATTCTCTCAAAGCCATTTAATAAACAAACAGACAGAAAAAGCAAACCTGAAGCCTCAATTTGTGTAATCGATTACTTTGAGTCATCTATTATCCTTCCCTCCAAACAGATGTATATTTGTATCCAACTGAAGAAAGTTTCCTAACTGAGATTTGGATAAATTACATATTAGGAAAGAAATTAAGGCAGTAGACTTCTTCAACATTTAAAATAAAAATTAAGAACATATTAAATTATCCCTCATATTGAGAATAAAAAATAAACAATTATATTAGGTTAAATTAATAAAACTTGGTAATTTCTTGAAAAGACATTGACTCTCTGGGTCTCCATATAAATGTAGGTTTTTTTTGAAAAATTTTCTAGTGCATTCTCTAATCCAGTCCTTTTTAAAAATCTTTTTAACGTCTTATTCCATTTTATGAGAGACAGAGCATGAGCAGGGGAGGGGCAGAGAGAGAGGGAAACACAGAAGCCAAAGCAAGTTCCAGCCTCTGAGTTGTCAGCACAGAACCCGATGCAAGGCTCTAACGAACAAACACAAGATTATGGCCTGAGACAAAGTCAGACGCTCAACTTTGAGCCACCCAGGTGCCCCTCTCTAATCCAGTTCCATAAAGTCCTCTTGAGACCTTAATTTTACTTTATACCTCTCTCTGACTGCAATGTCCTTTCACATGCAGCTAATTTCTAGAAGGCAAACTGACTTCTCTTCAAGTTTGAGCTCAAGAGTGTCTCTTCTGTGAAGAGTTCTTGAACCCTCTAACCCTTGTGCTTTGGCAATGCCATTTTTCTTAGGAACTTATGGCATCCCTCTACTTCTATATCTATCTACTGTACAACCCTCCAGTAAAGACTCATATCCCATTCATCTTTATTTCTCTCCTGCCTAGAATAGGCTTTAGTTCAAAGTAAGAATTTAATATATGTTTCTAAAAGCACAGTCTACCAAATGAGAGTACAGGCTTTTTATCAGAGGGAATTGCTCTTGAATTTCAGTCTTTGCCAGTTACTGAACTTGTTGTTCTGAGCAAGTTACTTGAAGTCTCAACGTTTTCATTTGCCTGTTTGGATACTGGTGGGAATTATACTACTTATATATTGTGTTATTGTTTAAGTAAATAAAGTTACGGAGAGATAAAGAGATAGGGAGAAAAAGAGGAAGAGGTTAAAAGAAAGAAAGAGAATAAGGACAAGCTTAACATGAACTGGCACATATGCTAATAATACTTCTTTCTAGTACTGTTATTATTTCTCTAAAAAGAAAACTTATCTAACTTATGATCCATTTGCTACTATTATTTCAATAAAAAATGGAAACTTTTTTTAATGGATATATGAATTGTGGGTACATAGTTAAGTCTATCTCTCATTGTATTTGCTTTTCTTTATGTTATTAAGGACCTTATGTTTCAGAAGGGCCAATGATAAAAATGAAACACAACCATGATTTTCATTAATTTCATTTATGCAACTGAATACCAAAGTCTTTTCTCTGAAGACTTTTGGAAATAAATTCAATTATATAAGTTGTGAAACTTTCCCAATATTTTATAAACATGTATGCGACTGATTGTCTCATGTGTGATCTTAAGACTAGATAGATCTCCCTCTACCATACTTATCTTATTAGTTATCATAATTGTAATTAATGGATTGTATGATTATATAGTCAATGTCTACTTTTTCTATCAAATAGAAGTTCTGTAATGGCATAGAACATATCTATCTTGTTCATTAGTGTTTCCACGTTACCTCTTTGATTTTAAGAGACACAGTTATTCAAAAAATGTTTTGAGAATGAGAAGAAAAAGAAGAAATAAAACTTGAAATACTGATAAACAACATTTAGTGTATCACAAAGTCTTTCAAAAATATTATTTCATTTGTCACTGCATTTCTCACCATAAAATGGAAACTTCCTCCTAATCTTATAGTCAGACTAAAGGATTTACTTCTCTAAGGAACAAAGTCAAAATCTCTACAGTAGTAAGAAGAGTGAAAGGGATGATTTTTAAATTTTGCTAAATGGTGAGGTAAAGAGAAGGAAAAATAAAGAACCAACTGATCAGCCAAAAAGCCGGTCTTACCCAGTGTATGAGTAGAGTTGGAGATAATAGAAACTGAGGAGTGATGAGATAATTATGCAAGAGTCTATGATTTAGCTGCATCTGGCCCTAACCCCGACAGTGGTTAGGCATTTTGCAAAAGATAGGATGATGAGCACCAACTTTAATAACAACAACAAAATATTATTCTAATTAACTTGTAACAATCAGGTTTGTTCAAACATGAATGGAGCTCTCTGATAATCAAGGTGTTCACCTAGGTTGAGCACCTATTTGACAAAAACTTTTTTGAAGAACTCAAACATTGGTTTCCTGTTAATCAGGAACTTTTTTGATATAAAGTTTTCATTCTTGAGAGAGCATAAATCTCAGGAAACCTCTGAGTGTATAGTAGTGTAATGAAAGAAATATCAATGGTTCTAACTATTCATTTGTGTTAATTAAAGATAATAGAAGTAGCAGCAGATTTTAGAGTCTGGAAAGCAAAGAGATTTTAATGCATGTCCTCATGCTGTGCCACCCAGTAAAAAGTCATCACAATAATGTAAACCCATCATTAATTTATTAGTGATTAATTATTAGAAGTTGTCTAGAAAGAACTGCATTTTGCTATTTGTATTAAGTTGTTCAATTTAGTATTTTTTCATTTCATAACTACATAAAATGAGTTCTTCTTCTTATTTTTAGAAGTCTTATTACACTTATGATTTCATGCAAAGATGATATGCAAAATTAAGTTGCTGACGTACTACCTCAAACATTACCAGAAATGGAATCAACTACAAAAATTATAGTCACAAGAATCTTGGAAAAAATAAATATCTCCTAAAATTTTAAAGTCTAGTAGATTTATCTTAGCATGGAAATTTTCTAAACAATTGTAAATAGTCTGTATGATAATGATATTTAACAAAGCAAAATTTTATTATCATGCTACCCCAAATTGAGCATAACGTTAATCTGTAGTAGATGAAGTTGAGTATCAGTGGAGTAGAAACAGACATTTTGGAAGATTTAGTGTTTTCTGTTTGCTTTTTATTCAATCCAGGTTTATATAACTTTTTAATTGTTTTTATTATTTTAGTAGGCTAATAGATTTCAGAGGCTTAGTTCCTCTTCTTTTCCTCAAGAGAGCATTGAAGTTTGTTTCAGGAGGCAGTTTAATTACTGACTAGTCATCTTGAACATAGGTAGGCTTCTTTTTTTTATTTTGTTAAGGCAGATTTGTGGAAAGACCAAGGTATTTAATGATCCTATAATTTGGCAATACTCAGAATACAAACTATTTTCCTTATGAATCTGTTTAGATTTTCTTTTAGGCTTCCTTAGAGTGGGTCTTGAGCAGGACTTATTCTAGAGTATAGACATTCCTCCAAAGTTTTGTTCTTTCTGGAATGCTAGCTGGAATTCTTGGTACCAGTGGGTTTCCCCTCATTCTGACCGGGCCAGAATTCCAACATCTCCAAGAATTTCTTGATCTTTAGTACATCTGTCCTACTCTTGATTCTATGAGGACGGCATCCTGGTAAATCTCATATTGTCTTATTCCGAATCCATTCAGCTCAGTCCATATCCAAATTCTTGCAGAAAAACCCCAATCATAATCCACGTTAACCTGCTTTCTCCTCTCCAGTCCCATGCTCCAAAGATTCTATCGTCAACCCAATCTCCGGGGGTATGTCTCTTTTTCTTAGCAGGACATCTGTGGAATACTTCCCTGTGTCATAGACAGGAAATTATCCACCGATAGATATGTGGAGCAAATAGGGAACTCCTAATGTAAATTTCCCTTTTCTCCAATTTGGGAAACACTTGTCTTATACATTTTGTTCAATGTAACAGTTTTTAATTGTAGGGGTACTAGTAGAGAACCCATCATACTTCATTGCGATAATGTTTAATATCATTTTTAGTAACATTTCTAGACTCCGTGAACTAATGAATCCAAAGTGTGTGCAATACAGCCTCATCTTAACATATGTGGATAAATTTAGCGTAACTCACAATTAAAGTCAGTCTCTCCTCAAGGTTAATTCCCATGACTCCTCAAATACTTTGCAATCCAAATACACCAATTAGTGACTCTCAAAAGGATCAACCATACTGTAATCCTCATATCTTTTAGTAATATTTGATTTCTGTAAAGTACCACCTAATCTATTTTCTTCCGTATAAAATAATCACATATTTACATTTCAACTGGTATTTGTTGTTATTAAAATAATTAAATGATAATTCTATTTCAGCATTAAATTTAATTAAACTGTAATTAGTTCAGTTTACTAAAACCATGCAATTCAACATAATTATTTTGCCCTGAGAATTTTCCTCCCTTCATTCAAACTACTTAAATATAATAAAAAGAAGGGTATGACTCACATCTGCCATAATGCAGAAGGATTAGCTATGCAGCAAGTTCCAATAAGGGTATGGAATAAAGTAATGATAGTTGCTTCCTAATGACACGTGTGGGCAGTGGAATTCCTGGATAATTTTCCACCAAGTATACCAAGTAGCCAATTTATTATGTCTATGAGTGTTTAAATACAAGCATGAGTCATATTTGGTCAGAAGAGGAAGCTCCAAAGAATAGCTGATTCCCAAGGGTTAAAACTGTGAAGGATATATCAGATAATTATGGTCATCATATTACACAAACACAAATAAAATGATCTATTGTGCAAAATCTTGCTTACCACATCTAGTCTCTTTTGATCTTCAAGGAGAACATCCCCTTAAAGTGGAAGAGGTGGTGATTGAGCCATAATATGGACCAGTCCATGTTGTCTATTCATGTATCCAGAAAATATTTTGGATAACCCACTGATTTAGACAGAGCAGTTTCTACGGAAGTGAGCTAAATGAGACATAATTCCTGTCTATGTTGTCAAGAAAGATAGCCTAGATAAGAGCATGGACACTGAAGCCAAAATCTTGTGGAGTTGGGAAAGTTAGAGAGTACATCTCAGAGAAAGTGGCACTGTAACCCTAGACCATATATTCCAGAAATACATTGGGAAACCACAATTCCTTCAATATTACATGTGTTGAGGTTGTGAGGATCAGGAGTAAATAGATTATGACTTTTCCCAGCAGAATGTTTAAAAAAAAAGAAAGAGAATTCTGTCAAAGAAAATATTATAGTTTTGGGCCAGTGTTGGAAAGAAAATTATTTTTCTCCACCCTTCTTGGTTCTTTGGTTGGCCTGATAATCAAATTGACATAAAACAGATTAACACAAGAAAAACAAATTTAATTTGATATGTATAGGAATCTCACGTACATAACATGTTCAAAGAAAGAAAAGTAAAATGAGATATATATGCCATCCTGAGCTAAGAAATGGGTAACAGACCTGGAGCTTCAAAGGGGAGAGGGACCATTCACAGAGCAATAAGGAGAGCAGATGTTTGGTAATTAGATGTTTACACTGGCATACAGATGGTTACTTCAGATAAATTTTTATATCTGATAATAACACATATTCTGAGGGAAAAAAATTTAGATTTTTTTTTTCTAGGTGGTTAAGGAAGGAGAAAAATCTCTCTTGAGCCCAATTGCCTTCAGCTCAAAACAGTCCACGTGCCAAAGTGACACATTCTGGGGAGATTTGCTCTGAACTCCTTTACCAAAGTAGTGTTTATTTTGGAATTATAAAATATAGTGAAATGGAATCCAAGTTTCAGAACAGCCAGTCCCTTGGGGCTGGGTTGGGGGATATGGAAAGAAAAAGGGCAGGGCCAGAGTAACAAACAGAGAGATAACACAATATATATCCAATACTTTTAGCTTTTACCTTTGTGATGTAAATTGTGGCCAAATAACTTGTAGCATTCTCTAAATTTAAAAGAATCATTTAAAAAGATGTATGTTCCGGTGCCTGGGTGGCTCAGTTGGTTAAGTGTCAGCTCAGGTCATGGTCTCACAGTTAGTGAGTTCGAGCTCTGCGTGGGGCTCTGTGCTGACAGCTCAGAGCCTGGAGCCTGCTTCAAATTCTGTCTCCCTCTCTCTCTGCTCCTCCCCCGCTCATGCTCTGTCTCTCTCTCCTTCAAAAGTAAATAAAAACATAAAAAAATTAAATAAAAAATATGTTTTAATAATTTAATTTAGATAAACATATCTTTATATTCTCATAACTACAGTTTCTAGAAAAACATAATTTGATTAATTAGCATGTTAATTAATTCAGTAGATAATAAAGTAGTAAGATTTTCCATAAAAGAATCTTTAAACACAACACAAAGATTTCATAATATTTCTAAAATTTATCAAACTCATATTCATGAAGCTTACTTCTCAACAACCAAGTTCAGGACTCATCAGTCAGCATTCTGATGGGACCTTCAGCAAACTAAGATAAACTCATAGACAATTTTTTTATTATTATGGAGTGATGTTTTACTTGTGATAATAAAGCTTAGTGCAAAGAAATCCTGCTTTAAATGACAAAGAAATCCCAAAGAAAGAATGTGTGAATATATACTATGAACTATTACATAGAAGTCAAAATTCTGATTGGATAACTTGGGAGTCAATTTTGTAAAAAAAAAAAAAAAAAAAAAAAATTAAATTTCAGTCTTTGGTAACTGGGAGGATAGAAAAGAAGGAGAGGGGGTAAAAGAAAGGGAGGAAAGGAGGGAAAAAAAGATCTAAATATGACAACAAAACAAAAATAATAAAACAAATAAGTAAAAAATAAAGAGGAGTATAGCTTTTTTCAGGATTTAAAGCTTTCAGAAATATCCTTTTATCCTTTAGAATGCAAGGCATTTAGAAAGGTAGATGGTCCTCCTGTATCCCTTGGATAAATTCCTAGCAGTGCTATTGCTGGGTCATAGGGTAGGTCTATTTTTAATTTTCTGAGGAACCTCCACACTGCTTTCCAGAGCGGCTGCACCAATTTGCATTCCCACCAACAGTGCAAGAGGGGTCCCGTTTCTCCACATCCTCTCCAGCATTTATAGTCTCCTGATTTGTTCATTTTGGCCACTCTGACTGGCGTGAGGTGATACCTGAGTGTGGTTTTGATTTGTATTTCCCTGATAAGGAGCGACGCTGAACATCTTTTCATGTGCCTGTTGGCCATCTGGATGTCTTCTTTAGAGAAGTGTCTATTCATGTTTTCTGCCCATTTCTTCACTGGGTTATTTGTTTTTCGGGTGTGGAGTTTGGTGAGCTCTTTATAGATTTTAGATACTAGCCCTTTGTCCGATATGTCATTTGCAAATATCTTTTCCCATTCCGTTGGTTGCCTTTTAGTTTTGTTGGTTGTTTCCTTTGCTGTGCAGAAGCTTTTTATCTTCATAAGGTCCCAGTAATTCACTTTTGCTTTTAATTCCCTTGCCTTTGGGGATGTGTCGAGTACTGATGCATAGGGGCACTTGTACCCCAATGTTCATAGCAGCACTCTCAACAATAGCCAAATTATGGAAAGAGCCTAAATGTCCATCAACTGATGAATGGATAAAGAAATTGTGGTATATATATACAATGGAATACTATGTGGCAATGAGAAAAAATGAAATATGGCCTTTTGTAGCAACGTGGATGGAACTGGAGAGTGTAATGCTAAGTGAAATAAGCCATACAGAGAAAGACAGATACCATATGGTTTCACTCTTATGTGGATCCTGAGAAACTTAACAGGAACCCATGGGGGAGGGGAAGGAAAAAAAAAAAAAAAGAGGTTAGAGTGGGAGAGAGCCAAAGCATAAGAGACTGTTAAAAACTGAGAACAAACTGAGGGTTGATGGGGGGTGGGAGGGAGGGGAGGGTGGGTGATGGGTATTGAGGAGGGCACCTTTTGGGATGAGCACTGGGTGTTGTATGGAAACCAATTTGTCAATAAATTTCATATATATAAAAAATAAATAAATAAATAAATAAATATTTGACAACCAAAAAAAAAAAAAAAAAAAAAAAAAAGAAAGGTAGATGGTCTGGGATCAATGGAACTTGATATAGTCTAGGTCTCATATGGCTAAAACTACTCCAAGGGAATATGTAACACAACTTCACTGTTTCAGTGTTAAGAATTAGTTTTTCCACTAAAGGAAAATTGTATGGTATCTCAGAGACATGAAATGTCCAGGGTAAGCAATCAAGACAGTCTCTTTCTTTATATTTAGAATGACAATGTTAGAAAGAATATGCATCCAGTTGAAAAGAATAAAAGAAAGACACTTTCATGTTTATATTTACTAAACTTCCCTCTTAGTTATATATCATTTATTAATAAGTTTAAACTAATACTGTTAAAAATTACACTTCCTTGTATATCAGAACTTATCTAATTACATACAATTTGTGCAGTTTTTAATGTATCAGTTGTACCTCAATAAGACAGTAAAAACAATAATTTAAACTTAGTTGTTTCAATATGAACACTATACTTTTGTTGTGAAGAAATCACTGATTGAGAAAGCATGCAAATCTGCTTCTCAGCTGGTCGTGGCTCAAAGGAGGAAAAAAAATAGTTTGGACGTTGGGACCTTAACCAAAGCTTGTTCTTGGTACTATCCACGCAGGCAAAAGTCTTTAGATGAAATAAATGCTTCCCTGAATGTTGATGTTATAAACTCTGTAAAAGTGGGTGATGTCAGTCATCAAACAGGACAATGAAGGTCAAATCTGGTTTGTCAGTTTGTCCACTTAATGCTCTTGGGAAATTAAAGGATTTACATCTCATATAAAATCCAATAACATTTTAGAAGCATTTTTGTCATTTTCCAGGTGAGAAAAATTATTTTAAATACTCAAGGACAAGTAGCTACAATCATCTTTTAGGATCATTAACTTTTTCTTCCTATAGTGCTAAATGTACTTTATCCTTCCTCAATGCATCCTTAATGCTACTACCAAGGAAAGAAATTTGATGATAAATAAGCTCCAGGCTAAGAATTCGACACTATCATTTAATGTTTTGCTTGAATTGAAGCACTCCCCACTATTCACATAGTAAATGCTTATCCTCTACAGACCAGTTCAAGTTTAATCCTCATTCCATGTTCACTGGGTTTCAAAGGATTCTATGAATGCTTTGGGAGATTTTGCATATTTGATTTGGTGTTTTAATAATTTGAAATAAATCATTTATTTTCTATTTCAATTGATGCATTTTGACTATTTTCCAGTACTAATAATAACACTCAAATACACATAAGAAGAAAAAAATTCATTGGAAAGATAGTTGAATGGAATATAGTATATTACAATTATGCACTATATACAGTCAAATGTACACATATATGCACATACAGAAGCTTAAAATATCAACTGAAAACAGTAAAATATAAATTATATATGGTTATATATATGGCTTGTATATATATACATATATATGTTTTCATATATATAAACATACAAATATATACTACTATAAATTTAATATATATTATACATATAGTGTAAACTTATATGTATTATATTATAATTTTATATTATATGTATTATATGTTCAGCTCTGTTCCAAGTATCATTTTCTGTTAACTTTACATCACATTAGAAATGAAATAAATCATAGATTTTATATTTTCAAATTAGGGGTGTCATTTTTATATACACATTCAATCTGAGTGTAAAAATATTCCATTTTGAAAAAGAATGAATGATAGACTGTGTACTTTCCACCTATCTACAGTAGAGACAGATGTAATGAAAATGAGCTAATGGCCTGAATGATTACAATGCATTTATGTGGATCACATTTTTTTCAATTTCTCTTAAAGATTGAGTTTGTCTTCAGTTTTATTTTTCCTTAAGATGGGCCAACTTTCTAGATACTCCTCCAGTGTCTTGCAATATACTATATAAGAAATAGAACATCACAAATATTGAATCATGAGTTGTAGACATGAAACAAATATGTGTCAATTACATCTCAATTAAAAGGAAAAATAGAACATTTTTTTTTTCAGATAGCCATGGCTATTGTCATGATTATGTCTGAATTTACATGCATTGGCATCAGCATTTAGGGCATTATTAACATTGACATATAATAATAGATAAAACATCATTAACTGAATTGTATTGGCAGATGTGGTAGCGAGGTAGAATAATGGCTTTCCCAGAATGCCTGCCTAAAATGTGTAAGTATCTTTTGTTACAAAGAAAGAATTGAGGTAGTAGTTGGAATTTATTTGGTTCATCAACCTTGAGAAGGAAAGAGCTTCCTGGATTGTCCTGGTAGGCTCAATGTAATCACAAGTGTCCTTTATAAGCACATGAGGGTACAGGTAGTCAATGAGGTCCTCATAGAGGCTAAAAGGCCAAGAAAATGGACTCGCCCCTAGAGCCTCCAGAAAGGAATATAACCCTGCCAGAATCATTTAGCCTGGCGATGCTCACCTTGGACTTCTGACCTCCAGAATTGTAAGATAATGACTTAGTTCACTAAATTTGTGGTAATTTGGTACAGCAGAAATATAAAACTAAAGAACAGGCATTACTCTATTGTGTAGGCTCCAAATTTTCTCCTGCTTTGAAGAAGTAAAATGGGAAAATCATAAGCCTTAAGGAAGTGTGGGAGTTTTCATCACTAATATTTGTGTGAAAAATGCATACCCAAAACAGTAAATGATGAGAAATGGTGATGTCATTAAATTTTTACCCTATCAGAAGTTTGCCCAGACTTTTTTGGGAGGGAAAAATGATCATTTAACAGTAATTTATTTTACAATATAATTAATAGTAAAGTAAGTGATAAATACATCTACCTTTCTTTTGAACATGGAATCTGGTTCCATGTCCTCATTTTTATTTGGAGTTTTTTAAGCTCCAATGCAGGTGAATAAATTGCAAATATAAGCAACTTCTTAGATAAATTCACAAATTTCTATTTCTCTATCTAGGGGTATTTGTTCTCAAGTTGTACAAAATATTACCATGGATTTCTTTTCTTGGCTTCCAGGTATGATTTCTTTGCCCATCTTCTAAATATGGAAAAGACAGCAACAAGGGAGGGGTCAACACATAGGATCTACTTGGCAGTCATTGTCACAATGCACTAGATACAAATAACAAAGTGCTGACTGGACATCTGATGGGAGGACTGAAATTTGTTTAATTTTCTTGAGAGTAAATATGGCAGAGTTCTTTATATTTTATTTTTTGATGTTATTAATTGTTTGGTACAACCCCCAAGAAACTGGTAGCTCAGTAAATTTGGCAGGTGTTGAGGGGAGCTTTTTTGTTTGTTTGTTTAATAGAATACTTTTATTGAAGTATGGTGTGGATATAGGTAAGTGCACACCTCTTGAGAGTGCAGCTTGATTGTCAGAAACTGAAATACCTGTGTAACCAGCAAACAGCTCAAGGTACAGAACCTTACTAGCACCCCAACTACCTTCTACTTCTCCTTTCTGGTCTCTACCCCCAGTCAAATGGAATCACCTTGTTTGACTTCTGAAACCATACACTGATATTGCCTGTTTCTGTTATAGTTTTTCTTTTACAGTAAAAATCTTTTTTTTTTCTCTTTTTAATTTGGTCTGGCTTCTTTTGCTTAACGTTGGTTCCACGTGATTTCTCTAAGAAGTTGCTTATAGTTGTAATTCACTCCTCTGCATTGCTATAAAGACTTTGAAATGTGTGATTGGAGCAAACTTCATTTCTCTATTCCACTGATAAACGTGGAGTAGTTCTGAGTTTTCAGCAACTACAAACTGTTATAAATATTCTAATACAGAACCGTCAGTGAATATCTGTACTCGGTTTTAAGTATATCCCCAAATTTGGAATTGCTAATTCATAGGGTAAGCATTTATTTAGCATTAGTAATTTCACATAGTTTTCCAGAGTGCTTTGACAAATTCTCTTGCTTCTAGAAGTGAGATCAGAGTTCCAATTGCTCCCTATGATGATTTTGCCTTTAAAGTGTTATATTTTCTCATTCTTGTCCATCTGGTAGGTGTGCTATAGTATTGTGTTGAGGTTTTAGCATTCATTTCTTTGAGTGATGAAGCACATATTTAATAACTTTTCATATGTTCATGTATCTGTAATGATCAAACTGACCTGTTGTCCATTTTTAAGCTTTCTTTTCTTATTTATTTATAATAATTTTAAATACACTGAGTCCTTTATCGATTACATGTCAGTATCTTTTCCCAAATAGTAGTTTTCTTTTTCACTCCGTCAGTAATGTGTTTTTTTTGTTAAATGCAATTTTTTTAATTTTTATGTGGCCCACTTTGTGTTCTCATTTTTCTTCATTCAGGTTAGTGGAGTGTTTTCTGTTTGTCTACCATTCAGGTTAAGCAAAGTTTTCCTATTCACAAAAAGTTATGACTATATTTTTGTTCATTTTAAGCATAATTGTTTTACAGCCTCAAGATAATCTCACAGTATAAAGGTCCTTATTCTTAATCACATCTGCAAAGTACCCTATGACATGTATTTAAACATTTGCACAGATTCCAAGGACTAGGATATACTTATAAGGGGGAAAGTAATCACTATGCCTACCACAATGGATAATTATACATAAATATCAAGTAATTATATATACATATATATCAAGTAATATCAAGTAACTATATATAATGCATAATATGCATACATAAGAATATAAATATTAAAAAATATATTAAATGAATTAAAGAGTTTCCTTTGGGGATCAGGACAGGAGACAGAGCTAGGATTCTGGGTTTTATATTAAAAGCCCTTTGGAATGATTTTCCTTTTATGGACAATAAAAATTTTAAGCACTAAATGGATCCCAGGAACCAGTTTTTATTTAAGTTCAATCCAGTTAAAAATGTCATGAATCTTTATCCACTAAATTACATACTACTGAGACATAAAATAAACCTTAGTAATATTATTAAACAAGCAACACTTAATATTTTGATATTTGAGAAAATGGTTATTTATCATGGCATGGTATTTGTTGTATTTAAGAGGTTTATTATTACCATTTTAAATGACTATTTTAAAACTTCACTAATTTTTATCTAATGTGGTGATATCTAGAGATATAAACCATAAACCAAATACACAAAAGTTCATTGGGGTTCTCCAGAGTTAGTAATAAGGGTGTCTTGAGACTAAATGTTTTCCTCTATCATTTTACAACATGTGACATCTTTGTCTTTACTTCTTCATTCACCAGGAGTCCAGAGTAAGCCCCATTCACTCAGTGCCAACCAAAATGTTCTTTTTATGAAGAGATTTCTTTCCTGTTGGCCAACTTAGGAATTGGCAATATCTACTTTAATGGTTAACATAACCTTCTGCCAGATGCCAAAAGACAAAAAATATTCATGGAGGAAATGTCTTGAAAACCATTTCGAGGACTATATTTGAAATCCTGAAGCCAGTTATAACATTGGAATTTGTATCTACCGCTAGTGCTTTAACTTTGAGCATCAGTAGCAAGACAGATAGGACCATTTCCTCTTGCCAATGGAAATCATTAACAGTTTTGGAGATTTATAAGACATCTGAGAAGCAAACAATATCATAGATTTCATACTTTTAACATGTTAGGCAATAATTACAGTTCTTTTTTATTATGATTTCATAACAAATGGAGTTTCAGTTCCTCATCCCCATGTCTCTATCCTTCAGTTTTCTCTAGTAGCCAAGACCCATCTTTACAATAGAAAACTCAATTGGGGGCGCCTGGGTGACTCAGTCAGTTGAGCATCCCACTCTTGATTTCAGCTCAGGTCAGGATCTGAGGGTCATGAGATCAAGCCCCATGCTGGGCTCTGTCCCAGCCTGCTTAAGTTTTCTCTCTAAGAAAGAAAGAAAGAAAGAAAGAAAGAAAGAAAGAAAGAGAAAGACAGGAAAAGAAAGGAAAGAAAAGAAAGAAAGAAAACTCAATTGGCCCTTCCTTTTGGCCAATACAACCATGTACAGTACCTCTTTCAGAAATTTGGATGACGTCTGATGTACACTAATCTGTACACTAACCTGAGCCAGTTTATTAGAGTCCTTCATCAGTTATCAACAGAACTGCTTGCTGACTACATAAGCTTAAGTCTGGGGTGCTGTTTATGGGCTCACACAACACCCAGCACTATTCTTGTCTTAGCACTTATCATAGCATGCTTTTTTGTTGTTGTTTGTTTTTTGTTGTTGTTGTTGTTTTTGTTTTTGTTTTTTTCTTTAAGAAACTGGTCTATATTTGAATTTGACTAACTTTTATATGAACAGGGGTCCTGTCTGCCTTATTCATCACTGTATCTTCAGTATTTAACTATCCTTGGGAACACATTTTAGTATGATAGAGGGGATTTTAACTTCTTCTGTTTGTTTTAAAGTCCCACATTTCAATGATATAGTGGCATTAGGAGAAAAGTAGGTAAATAATGAAAAAAAAATAAGTTATCACTCAGCTCTGTTTTATAAGCGTAAGTATTTAAAATTATTGTGAAACAGTAATGTGCAATCCAATGTGCTTTTGATTCTCAAAAGTTAGGCAATTGAGTGAGAAAGAAGAATTTTTTTTTTCTAAAATAGAATTCTAAATATCAGAATTTCCTTATCATGAGCTAAATTTGGAACACTAAAGAGCTAGAGTTAATATCCATGAACTACTGGATCACAAATAATGCAGCAACTAAATAGAGCTGTTGTCCTGAAAACAGGGAAGAGATAAAACTCCTTTAGGATTGGAAATTTGGAGAAGATTAGTAAAACAGAACACAGAGTTTAGATGCTAGCACAGGCTCTGCTCTCATATTTCCCAACCACCATTAGGGCCAAAATATAGGCATGGTAGTGGATATGGCCTCTCTTGAAGTCAACTGCTAGTTTGGGGACCTGAAAGACTAGGGAACTTTTGAGCTACTCATTCTCTGGAAGTCTGGAAATGGATAAATACATGCAGAATGCCTGTGGCCAACACGACTGCTATAAAGTAGAAATGGCGATGTTTAGTTGATGAGAGTCTGGTATAGACTTCCTGCATTCCAAATCTCCTTTAGCTTGTATGAGACATGCATAATATCAAAAAATTTTCAGGATACAAGTCTCTGAGAGAAATACTAACACAGCTGCCATGAAATTGTTGGGACGATTATGGATTCCACGGCTGGAGCTACAAAATCCATGGAGCCAAGTTTGGGGTAGAGTCATCCAAAGGGACACTTGAGTTATTTCCAGAACAGTCATCATGCTTGGCCTGTTCCATAAGGTTGGATAAAACACTAACTAGACTGTCCATGAAAGACAAAATCCAGTTCTCAGTATCACATAGAAAAAGCTAGACCTTAGCAGAAGCCAGTGAGGACAAAAAAGTACTCAAACCACAAGCACCCCTTAATTCCAGGACTGTGAACAGTGGTATATTGGAACTCGTTCAAACCAGCTCATTTAGAGCTGACTGTGGGTATTTCTTTCCAACTCCACATTCAATGAGGTCAGGTTGGAAACTTGAAATGGGCCGCCATAACAACATTTGTACCATGAACTTGGAAACCTTCCAAATGGGTGTCTTTCTCCCACCGTCCCCCAGAGACATGGTTGTTAAGCATTTGCCAGCACATCACAGATGATATGTAAGCCTATTGTATATTTAGATTTTCCCGGGAAGAAAGAAAAGAGTAGAGTAAAAATCATCAGACACTACCTTGAATTGGCAAGAATGCATGTGCAGTTCTGCAAAAAAGATTCCTAAGAGCTAAATAAACTTCAGGTATACAGAAAAAAAAATGATTGAATCTCTGTCAGTTAATTTAGACTGTAAAATTATGCAAACAATAAGCCTATTAGTAAAGGAACAAATAACCTGATGTTATCTTAAATATTAACCTATCAGAATTCAAGGCAAATATGATACCCTATTACCACACTCAACTTACCCTTAGTTAATCATGTCTATCTTCCCTACTGAGAAAGCCTTCTGCAGCAGAGATACTTTTGTTTTAAACATGTTGAGTTAGTCATCCAGAGAGTGAAAGTCAGCCTTCCCAATGGTTTTGTTACTGCATGGCTTGCTGCCCGTTGTACTGAACTTCTTACTGTGCTCCCAAAGATATCCACACTGTCAATACCATCAGCAAGGTCTCTTTTAATTCAATGTATAAATTGGTGCCAAAGTAGCTAACAAATCGGCATTAATTACTAGCTCTTGTAGTGGTTTCTAGGGGAAAGCAACGTCAAAACCTTTGGTAAAGTCTGGAGTTTTCCAGATGTAGTTTTGCCCTGGTGTTGCCATGTATATCTGTTTTCCCTGAACTATCAGCAAGCAATTTGAGTTAATCTCAGAAATCTATAGGTTTGTGGTTGGCCAGTCCCCCAGAAATGCTTATCAAGTTAGCATCACACTAAGCATCATTTCTCTGAAGGGCCTTTATGGTTAACCCCGTCTAAGTACTACATTGTCACAAATCAGCAATATCTTCCATGAGAACATCTACAACTTTGCATTTTCTTTATGTGATTATTTAATTAGTAACCAGCACCCAGACTGTAGGATCAGTGAGAGTCTGATCTTGTTAGCTTTCCCTACCTACTGTATTGGGTCACTAGAACACCATGTAGCTTGTAGTGAATACTAATATGTGTTTGTGGGATAAATAAATGATAATTACAAAAATTTACACCAAGTGATATTTTATGTATTTCCAAAGTAATCTTACAAATGATATTAAAACAATTAGTAGGAAATATAATTCAAACTGGTAAGAAATAAATAGACATGATAAAGAACAGTTTAGCATCACTATTAGTCAACAAATTTGAAATTAAACCAGCATTTTAATAAGCAATAATAAATAAATACTAAGTGATAGTGAGGTTTCAATTAGCAGATATTCAAATTCCCAAATGGAAAGAATAGAACTTTGTATAAATTTCTGGTAGATAACTGGTCAATATCAATAAAAATGCGTACTTTTCTCCAACAACTCCATTTTGTTCAATTATCTTCAGGAAATATTTGCAAAGATGGATAGAACAAAGTGTTCACTAAAACATTATAATGGAAATTAAACATTCAAAAATCAGGATTAGTATAATATCTTAGTTATGAAGAAAGTATTAGGTACCATAAAAACGATGTACTACATATCCATTGATTGATTTAGCAGTTTATTGGCAATATATTTTAGTGAGAGTCCATGATGAGGAACTTTAAATGTTTTATATGTCACATCCCAGAAGGCTCTGCGCAGAAGTGTTTACAGTGCTTATCTTTGATGTTATAAATTTTCAGGTATTTCAGTTTCTTTTTTCCTCTTTTTGGGTTTCTAAATGTTGAATGTTTGCTACTTTGATATTGCATTACTCGAATAAATTATTAAGAGAGAATTAAAAGAAGTAGTGGTAAGGCAACAAGTAGTTTCTGCAACACACTGAAATTGGCTTAAGATAAATTTCAAAAAAAGAGGAGTGGGGTTTGAATATTGAAGCAGGGATTTTAAACTGAAAATTTTATGGATAGGAGCTTAATACTTTCATATTAAAGCTGTTATTTTCAAATTTAACCTTCTGATGTATCAGAAACATTATCTTTGTGTACTCTTAAGAAAGAGACATAGTTAGATGGTCAAATGTGAAGGGCTAAGTTTAAAGTGAGTTATTTATGTTATTTTATTTTATTTTTTTTACTTCAGAGAATGTAAAGAACAGGTGGTATTTTTCCCCCCTCAGGTGGTAAGCGGGGAATGAGTTTTGCTTTTCACAGGTCTGTCTCTTCCCCTTTTTTAACTGTCAGGGCAGAAACATGTTAAGTCCATATAAATGGGGAACACCTGCTGTGGAAAACATCCCTTTTGACTTAAAAGGAGCATTAAAGTCTCTGTCACTTTACTGAAATGATGATCAAAAAAGTAAGTACTTAGATATCCAGGTTATAAATGTTACAAGTAAGAAAAATGTGTTTTGCTGTTGTTGGGGGGGGGCAGTGTTTGCTTGTGACTAGCCCATCTCTTGTTATTTTTTTTTTTTTTTTTTTTTTTTACTTTGAGCTATCATTTATTTTATTTTTTTTTATATATATGAAATTTATTGACAAATTGGTTTCCATACAACACCCAGTGCTCATCCCAAAAGGTGCCCTCCTCAATACCCATCACCCACCCTCCCCTCCCTCCCACCCCCCATCAACCCTCAGTTTGTTCTCAGAACAGCATGGGTTTAATGAACACAGCCTCAGGTAGGAAGGTCTAGGTTCTAGCCCCCATTCCACAACCTTCCAGCTCAATGACTGTGAACTAGTTGATAACCTAACTGATAAAACAGAGATATAATATTTATTTATAGTGTCATTGTGGGAATGAAATGAAGTAATGCACATAATATTCAATCTGTGTTAATTTTTAACATATCTCATTTTAGTAACTCAGTAAGAGCTTTAATCATTCCCAATTGTACTTTCCATCTTCAAGGCACCAATTCTTCTGAATATTCTTGTTGGGATAAAAGACACTTCCTGGGCTTTGACTCACCTTGACTAGCCATCCGACAAAACATGTACATCAAAAGTCTTCCTTAAGTCATTTTCAAAAACTTTCATGGAAGAATTACACCCACCCCCCCCTCTTTTCCCCTTAAGACCAAACTTAAGGACTTTGCATTAGTACACTGCTAGATACAATTTGGCTACCTCTTTTTAAGACATAATTCTGATTTCAACACTTTAATAAAATGCTTACCGAATGTACGATCGGTCTTAAATATTTTAAGTCATGGTTGTCTGTCAAGGATCGTAAGTTCCAAAAAGTTTATCCTTCTCTTTAATTCACCATGTACAACAGCTAACCAGAAGATAGCAATACATTTAGGTTACAGTATTGGTTTCGATGATACAAATATATCTAGAGTAAGGTTTCTCAACTTAGAGCCATCGACATGCTGGACTGTCAATTTTTTTGTGATAAGAGGCTATAGTGTGCATTGAAGGGTCATTTACAGCACAACTGCCTACTGCAATGTACCCACTAGATTTTTGTTGGTGTTGTTTACTAGTTTACAGTGGCATCCAGTTCCCAGTTGGCACAACCAGAATAGCCGCTAAACATTATCCAATGTCCCCTGAAAGACAAAATAAGCCCTCATTGTAAATAATTAAAAAGAATTCTATCACCATAATTAATATACTATGCATTTTAAAAAAAATATCTTGTCACTCTCAAGTAAATTTGTCATACTTGAAGCAAATTGTTTTGAAGATCTAAGCTCATCATCAGGAATCGACCTATTAAATCTTTCTGTAGATACCCAGTCATAACAGGTTGATTTTATAACTAAGTATATGGTAAAGAGGGACAGAAAGAAATCCCGGGGTTGTGAGTTTTCAGCAAATCTCTTTCAATCGTGAATTGTCCTTACAATGATTCATGCCTGTGATACAAAACTGTCACCAGCTAGACCCCCAAGACCTGACCTTTACTGACCACCAAACTTTGTCCCACAGTTTTCCTTAAGCTCTGTTTTCCAATTTATGTCTTAACTCAGACAAATGGAAAGCAAACTACTGAAGATTAGGGAGTGCCCTGACAAGACCTCAAGCCTGCCCAGACAACCCTGACCACCCAGACCAGTTTGAGTTTAACCCCCAACTGGTAAGCCTGTGCGGATCACGGAGTGAGCTCGAAAATGACTGATAACTACCTTTACCTCATTTTGATACTAAAATCTCCACCCAAGGAGGAGCCTCAGCCTCATTTACATAACATACAATGTATGTATAGGCATGTTGCCTTCAGGAGCGTGCCTCACCTCTGTATCCCTTGACAAGGACTCTCTATATAAATATTCATCTTAACCCTAAATAAAAGGTATCTATCCACCCTTGCTCGGGGAGTCATTGTTTTGGAAACCATTCCCTGTGACCTCCTTAGGTGCTGCAAGTAAAATTTTCTTTGTGCAACAACTCAACCTGATGCAGTTTCTGACTCAACTCTCCAAGGAATGAACTCACATTGGTTCCGTTACAAAACCAACTTAAGCACATAAGCCAGAAGCAAGGCTGCCCCAGGGGTGGGACTGAGCCAAATCAGAGGCCTCTTATATGCACTGTGTTCACCAAAGTTGTGGTTTAGTTTTGCCTTCAACACAGGAAAAATCCAAATTTCACTTAACGTATGAAAGAATCCTATAGACTCTTTAATGAAAGCATGCTACTAAGAGTTGTTAAATGTTAACAATTAGATTTCTGGGGATACAGAAAGAATGTGGGTTTCTCAGTAAGAAATATTTGGGTTAAATCCTTCTGAATACTTAATAGTTGTATAATATCAGGTGTCGGTTTGCAAAATTCTCCTTGGGAGCTTCCAGGGTGAAATCTGACACTAGCCCGAGGGCAGGGAAAGACCAGAAGCCACTCAGATTGGTAGGTGGCTGGCTTAATAAGCAAGGGGATTTACAAACCACCCTCAAACTCCATGACTTTAAGACTAATGGATCTCTTCACAACTGTCAGCCAAATTTTCATTTGTATAGAAGACTCACCTTGGTTCAGTCACATATACCATGCAAATAGTCTCAATACCACATCAGTGTCTCAAGCTTATGTCCTTGGGGCAGCTTCTAAATGGGAAGGGCTAACAGAGTGCACAGTTTAAGGAGAGAATGGAAAGCCTACGAATATTCCAGCTCACAATTCAATAGTCAATCATGTCATCTTGATAACCTCACCCAACATCAGGCAAGTCTTTTGTTTGTTTTATGCTTCCAACTTTTTTTTTGATGTTTATTTATTTTTGAGAGAGGGGCAGAGTGTGAGTAGGGGAGGGTCAGAGAGAGAAGGAGGCAAGGAATCTGCAGCAGGATCCAGGCTCTGAGCACACAGCCTGACACAGGGCTCAAACCAATGCACTTACAAGATCATGACTTCAGCTGGAGTCCATCACCTAATCAACTGAGCCACTCAGGTGCCCCCCAACTTTTCTTTTTAACAGTAAAATAGCATAGCAATCTACAGGATTGTTAGAACTAAATATAAAAATTCAAATAACATAGTGCTTTGAACCTAATGTTTGATAAATATTTGTTAAATGAATAAATCATGATAAAAGTGACTCTCAAGAACCTAGAACTCTATAAATACAATATATATTAGTTTTCCCCTAACCTTTTATTCTAAGGGGAAAAAAAGTTTCAGAAAGGAAAACAGGGAGACAAGGGAGGGGGAAACTTTGCTTTAAGATGTCAGAACAGCATTTTAGTGCCGCCAGTATTTTATGTACCATGGAACTTCCAATATCATTCAGAAGAAAACCACCTATATTCATGTCATGTTCAAAATATTAAACCAATTCCAAGTTGGCAAGGATAAAAATAAAACCTTCAGTATGTTTTAGTCAATTGCCTCCTAAACACTTCACTGGACTTAAATTCTGTGTATGTAACACCCTTTAACCACCAAGAGTGTTAATATAAAACTTTAATTTTCCCACTTATATTTTGTATTGCAGCATGCATTTTAAGGTCTTCAACATGTGATTTAGAACAGTTTGAATTATCTTAATTTTTTTTTTTTCTAGTGTGTGGAGCGGGGTAGTGGATTTACCTTCCTCAACAGAATTTTGCAGAAGTAACAACTTATTATTTGACAGGCATTCACTACAAGAATATAAAACTCAGATGGTCTTGATTTGGACATCAAACATTTATAAAGTACCCTCTACATAACAAATGTTGTAGTAGACATTAGAACTACCAGACATACAAAGCATGGAACACAACTTCTAGGCGCTATCAGTTTGGTAGAAAAGAGAGAAGAAAGAATTGGGATATGTTATAATAAACAATACAGTGTAACTAAGAAAGGATTCTGTGGAAGAACAACAAAATCTACATCAATGTATGCTTCCTAATCGACTAAGAGAAGCTGTTTTTGAACTATGGGGTATGAAATGTGTCGACCTTTGTTCATAAGACTTTTGAATGCATCTGAGATGAAAACCATGAAGGCCATCAAACCAAGGTTCTCAAATTGACCTAAACTTTAGAATCACCTGACGATTTAAACCCCTGACATCCGGGTCAAAACTCCAGATCCATGAAATCAGAATTTCTGGGGCTGGAAACCTCAGAAGCAGGAACTCAAAGCTCCTCAGAGGATTTCAGAGGGCGGCCAAGTTTGAAAAAACCCTGATTTAAAAATAGTAGTTACGTAATGCCTGAAATAAGCTCAATATTTTACTGGCCACTCAATTGGGCTATGAATTTTGTAACAGACAAAACTGGGTGAAAGATAGACTGTTGTTTTGATAAAAGCAAGCATGTGCATTTTCCCAGGAAAAAGTAATACAAGATTGTTTTAGTTCACTTTAAACCGAATAACTGTACAATGTGTTATCTGTCGTTGCAGTTAAATCAACTTGACTGTACTGTACCCCTGTTTTTGTTATCTCAGATGAATGCCATAATGGTTTTGTAGTAGACCTGTTATCTCATGCAAGTTAATGAGACCCTCCCCCCAAACTTTGGCTGATATGGTTGGCTTTTCTTCTTTGGTACCCTTCCAATGGTCTTGACAAGGTGCCAATTTGTAAGTTTGAGTTTTCTGGTGACCGTGTTTGTTTTCTTTTTAGAAGAATCAGTCTGGAAGTGAGGAAAACAGAGGGGACAGCTAGAGCAGAAGGATCCTGACTTTTGTTGAGCATCTGGATCCAGCTGTGCAGCGTTTATCCTAAGGAACTTCCCAGTTAAATACAAAAAAGTCTTTTTTTTTTTTCCTAGTATTTAGTTGAAGTGAATTTCTGACTCTTGCATATAAAAGCCACTCAATACAGGCGTGGATATCTCAATTAAAGTGTTTAAAAGAATGATACCTGTATTGTTTCTTTCTGTGATTGATTAGGTTACAAAATTAAATAAATTTAGTGAAGATCATCTGAGTGAAGGGATACTGGGGTTAGGGATTAACCTAAGATCATTATAATCAGGGTGTTTTTCTTTCTTAGGTCATTAACTTATGCCATAGAAGATATGATGTATTAGTTATCGATATTTAATATTGGAACAGGATTTTCTGTTTTTGGAAGAGGTACAGAAATGAGGATAAAAATAGTGGTATTTGCTGATAATTGGTTGTTCTATATAGGATACTAATGTAAGGAAGTATGCTGCAAGGCTATGATTAGTTCAAGGTCAAAAAAACTACGTGACACAATTAGTATCCAAGGAAAAATATTCTATAGTCATACGCTATTATTTTTATCTATCTATATTAGATAGATGATAGATAGATAGATATAGATATAGATTTTATTAATTTTTTTTTATTTTAGAGAGAGAAAAAGAGTGGTGGATAGGGGCAGAAGGAGAGGGAGAGAGAGAGAGAAAAAAAGAGAGAGAGAGAATCCCAAGCAGGATCCACATTGTCGGTGTAGAGTCCCACTTGGGGCTCAATTCCATGAACCGTGAAATCATGACCTGAGCCAAAATCAAGAGGTGGATTCTCAACCGACTGAGCCACCCAGGTGACCCTGTTTAATCTCCTTTCAACCAGTAAGAAAATAGTTTCACATAATTCTGTTAAACCTATGTCAAGAAATGCTTTTATGCATACGAAAAATAAAATGAGGGTTGATGCATACACTTCTCAAGAATGGCCTATAAAATGAATGAGATTATGTCTGCAATTGCATAGGATAGTGTTAAGACAATCTATATTTCTGATGAAAGTGTCATGGTGGTTTTTATATTTTTCTAATTTTACTAAATTTCAATTACAAAAAGCACTGGCCCTTACTAAATAAATGTAACTTGAAAAGAGCTGAAAACAGAATAAACTGAGAATTTCTTTTATAAATTAAGTGATTCTAATAATTCTATTTATGATGCCTCAAATTCTTGAACAGGAAGTTTAGCTTAATTTACCCTTAGGTCTATTTATTGTTTGGGGGCCAAAATGCACACATTTCATAGTACAAGAAAGCTATTTTTTGTGATGGATTACTCACAGAAGGGATCCCTAGAGGATAAAGTTAATTTAATAGCTACAATAAAAGGAGAGAAACATATTTTTCATTTACATTTACACATTTTTTTTTTCTAATTTTGTCCTTCCTGTCACCAAGAAGCAGTCTCAGAATTCCTTTGTTCTCCGCATGTTATAGATCATTTTACTTTTTCCTTTTTCAGTCAGTGGAAGGGCCTTAGGCTTTCGTGTCAAACAGATCTAGACCTCAGTTCTAATTTCACCAATACAAGACTTTTGACCTTGTGTGTTTCTGTAAGGAGTTGGGGCCTCAATTTCCTCATGTGAAATAGGGATAATGATGGCAGGTTTCAATAAATGGTAATTGTCTTTATTTGCTTAGGTTGATGCTTGTGTTAGGTATGTTGCCTCATAATAAGTTGGGCACTAAAATTACTAGGCTATTTATAATATAGGGTAAATTGTCATTTTATTGTTATAGTTACATGTTACAAAACCTTGTCTACTTTAACTAGTAAATCTATCCTCAGACCTTAACTTTTTCATTCTCACCGCTTGTAGAGAAATCACCCATAGATTGATATTCATATTGTCTTATTCTCAAACTTCATGTGTCCAAAATTAGCTCATCAAATGGCCCTTCCATTTCTCCCTTCCTTCCAAAATTTCCCATTTCTCTCTATGAAAGTATCTTTTTTTTCTTCCTTTAAATTTTCTCAGGTGAGATCATCAGCCATTTTTATTCTTCTTTCTCTATGTGTTGTATCTCATCTGTCACCAATGTCACCACATTTTTTTTCTCTCTAAAAGCAGGTCTCTAACTTTGTCCTCATGTCATTTCTACTGTCATTTCTGTCTGGGCCCTCATCAACTCATTCCCTTCTCTGTACCCATGATGAAGCTTAATTAATGAAACAACGATATACACATATAAATAAATGTGGAGAATATATATTTCATGTTCTGAGAGTTGAAAGTCTAATTAGAAGCAATAGTTTAAAATAGCTAGTCAGATTTGAAGCTCATGCTTTCTTTCATATTAATTTAAATCATCTTAAATTGATTTGGCTAGATCAAAGGATAATTTTTTTAACACTTTACTGTTTTTTTTTCAGTTGGTACTCAATCTTTATTCAAAGACATAACCCAGTTTTTTATGCTGGAAAATATGCCAAATATAACATGATGCAGTATTCTCAAGGCAAGTATCTAAAGTTTTGTTGACAAGGTTTCTGTAGTCTATATTACTTTATACTTTTAAATTATTATCTTGATAAAATTATATTACAAAAAAATTATTCCTTTAATGCTAACACACTTGTAATCTTATTACAAGGGTATATGATTATATGACACTCCCATATAAGAGAGAAAAAGACAAAAACAATACGGCTTCACTTATCTGTGCAATCTAAAAAACAAAATAAATGAACAAACAAAAAACATTCAAATACAGAGAACAACATGGAGGTTGCCTTAGAGATGGTTGGGAAGATGGACAAAACAGATGAAGGTGAATAAATTTCCAGTTACAAGTTATAAAGATGAAAGGCACTGTATAGGGAATATAGTCAATAATATTGTAGTAACGCTATAGGGTGACAGATGGTGACTAAACTTGTTTACCAGTCTATGCACTTGATGATAGTTGAGCTACCTTCCCTGAAGCTTCTACCTTGTGATGGCACACTCTTCATGTTTTCCTAGGATCCTGACTTTTATTTCCATCCTAGACTTTCTAACTTCCCTTCTCGTCTCCCTCCTCCCCTGTTTCTCTCTCTCATTCTAGACTCTCTCTCAGGAAATTTGTATTACCACTCCCCACCCTGCTTTGCATCAACCATCTCGATGGGTAGGACTCCTCAGGCATGGCAAGTCTATTTCATTAGTTCTAATCTCATTATCCTGCTTCATAGCACTATTGAGTAATCACAGAATTTCCTCTCAACTTTTTCTTTTGACAGATATTCAGAAATTCTCGACTTAGATATAAAAATTTTAAAGTACTTTATAATGGTTTCAATAAGAATTAATTGAGCACAGCTTCAGCATTTAGGCACTTTGATATATAACTTTACATCTGTATAGACAGGTAGATTTTTAAAAATTTCCACTTGAAGCATTTTTGTTTGTCAAAACACTTGGTAGGTAGAGCAAATATTTTGATTCCTATCTTATAAATGAAGGGACTATGAAAATCTTTAGGAAACTTGCCCAGTTTTTTGAATTGCATGATAATGATCTTTCCACAGTTTTATCCTACCTTTTTTATCCTGAAATAAACTATTCAAATTAAAAATAATCATCCTATAGGTTTTTTTTTATCATTGTTGATACTGTTTTTTTCAAATTATCAAATTAAAAACACTGACTCTGATAAGAAGACATAGACATGATTATGACCTTCATAAGGGTCATATTTTGTTTGAATTACACACTTTACTGTTTTAATTTTTGAATGTTTATAACACAGTGCAGTATGTTCAATCATCTGTAATCATTTTCATGTTCCCCAACTCTTCCTCACTCCCAACTTATATATTCACTGGAAGCAGGGACAAGATTTTTGGGAAAATATTTTTTTCCTGATTTTTCATTTGGTCTGTACAATATTAGTTAATTAACTCAATGTTGTGGACTGAATGTGTCTCTCCCAAATCCATATGTTGAGCCCCTAATCCCCAATGTAACTGTACTCAGAAACAGGTGCTGTGAGGAAGTGACAAAGGTTCAATGAGGTCATAGGTTGAGACTCTTTATCTGGTAGGACTCATGCATGTATATGGAAAGGAGATGCAAGGGCTCTCCAGATCCTCCATTTGGGGACACCAAAGGCAGATGTCCCTCAGCAAGGAAGGAAGACTGCTCTTACTAGGAATCGAATCCACTAGTTGCCTTCATCTTGGACTTCTTGACCTCCAGAATTATAAGAAAACAAATTTGTTGTTTAAGCCATCCAGTTTATGGCATTTTGCAATGGCAGCTGGGATGACTAAGACACCTACAGACTGATGGTTTCCTTTTCTAAGTAGAGAATTAACTATGATCACTGTGGGGTAGGGAAGGGAAATATTAGAGTCAAAATATTCTTATGTTTTTAAAGTGTATATCATAGTTGAACTGATAAATTAAATGCTACTCTGTGGTTACATTTTGAAAAATTTTTAAATAATTATTTTCAAACAGCCCTCTGGGTTGATGAAATTCCAATATGGCATTTTAGAAAAATCTAATTAAAATGTGTACTATCATAAGATTTGCACTTATAAAAGTGATCAAAAGAAGTAAGATACTCATTATAGAATTTCTCTGAAATATATTTAAATACTAATATGGATTCAGGAGGATAAAACCATAGATAACTTATCATTAGCTACATACAGTGAAAAAAATAGTTAATAAAATATATCACAAAGAATTCATATATAGTATGGTTCGAAGATATAAAAAATGGACAACAAAAAAGAGTGAGATGGGAAACACAGAGAAATGCCTTTCCCCCTATCTAATCCTTACAGTGTAAAACCATTGCCTTAATCCCTACCTAAATCAAAGCATCTATAGTATCTGTCCCCTAACTTCAAATATATTTACTCTCACATCATCTGTCTTAAATGGTCTTAAAAAAAAAGAAAGAAAGAAAAAAACAAGTTTGTGAAGTTTAATTTTACATTTTAAAATTAATAAACTTAATAAAATAAATGTTTGTATATATGCCAAGAAAGCTGAATTTTGATAACACAATTTTTTACTTAGTTCTGTCAGTTTCCCCCAAACAAATGTTTCATAGTGAACATCTCAATCTAGTTAGTTAATGAGTACCTCTGATCTTACCTGGGAAACTGAAAATTCTCTGTCCTTCACTATTTAGGCAAAAATTTAGAAAAAAAAAAGGTGGTAAAAATTAATTCTCAAAACTGCCAATGCAAAATGTGTATTTGTAGCTTCAAATGCAAATTATGAAAAGAGACTAAATCTCAGACTAGAACTAAAATATATCAAAATATACTTTTGACTTTTAGAGATTTCAATTGACTTTAATATCTTAGACATCACTTTAAATTTTAGAAAGCCTCTCTTTCTGGAAATTTCTTTACCTAAAAATTCACTTTTGAAGTTTTTTTTTTTTTTAATCCTTTAGGAAAACATTTACCCCCGTACTAGCTAGTAATAAAAACATTTTTAAGTAAATACGGCTTTAAATGTTACCATAGAGCACTACATTTGAATGCTTATTTTAAAATCTAATTCTTTATATAAGGAAGGTTTATTTTCCCCCTCTTTCAATGGTGTGGTGGACTG
This sequence comes from Lynx canadensis, assembly GCF_007474595.2. Taxonomy (NCBI): domain Eukaryota; kingdom Metazoa; phylum Chordata; class Mammalia; order Carnivora; family Felidae; genus Lynx; species Lynx canadensis. The sequence goes on from NC_044306.2 coordinate 180,197,696, forward strand.
AATGGTGGCCTCCAAGAAGATATGTCCATGCTGGGAATTTGAGAAAACGACCTGAGTTGGAAAAAGGAAATGTGAGGATAAAATTAAGGATCTCCAGATGACATCATCCTGGATTATCAGGGTGAGCTGTAAATCCAATGACAGATGCCCTTATCAGAGGCACATAAAGAAGGCCATGTGAAGACAGAAGCAGAGAATGTAGTCACACAGACACAAGGTAAGCAACACCTAGGGCCACCAGAAGTTAGAAGAGACAAAGAAAGCTTCTCCTTTAGATCCTTGAGAGTGAGTACAATTATGCCAAAAACCTTGACTTTGGACTTCTAACCATCAAAAATTATGAGAATAAATTGCTGTTTTAAGCTATCACATTTGTGATAATTTTTACAGCTACCCTAGGAAATAAATACGCTTTCTCAAATTTGAGAGTTTGTTTCTTTATATTACTTGTCTAAAACAAAGCTAGAAAATGTTACAATGAGACTTGTAATCTCACTGACTCCCCGTTTCAAGTGTATTCTTTTGGTCACAATCCCGTTCAAAGGGCAGAAAAATTTAAGTTAAATGCTTGATCCTCGATCTCTAGAATTTTACAAGTAAAAAAGGACTTACAGATGTTAGAACACAGTCATTTCATACTTTAGAAAAAAATAAGTCCAGAGAAGCCTAATGGTTTCCTTCTGTTCATAAAACCAACACTGAACCCCAGTCTTTGAAACTGTTGGCAGTATGAATGAATGGCCCTGCGAGTCACAACTGAGGTTCCCAATCTACGGCTTATCCCCCTGTGTAGTCTGCTCAGGCTGCCGTAACAAAGTATCATGGACTGAGTTGCTTAAACAACAGATGTTTACTTTCTCACGGTTTGGGGGACTGGAAGGCCATTATCGTGCTGAGAACTTTCTTCCGGGCATATAGACCACTGCCTTCTTGCTGTGTCCTCGCATGGCCTTTCCTTTGTGTTTGTATGGAGACAGAGAGAGAACACTCTGAATTATGGGGTTAGGGCCCTCTTCTGTGACCCCACTTAACCTTAATTATCTCCTTTTAGGCTCAGTTTCCAAATACAGGGCCCAGGGGGTCATATTGAGAGTTAGGGTTTCAAAGTATGAAATTTGGGGGACACAACTCAGTCCGTAATACCTATCACTGTGCTTAGGTAAGGAAGAGTATGTCCTAATGTCCCTTGGGTGTGGGAGAACTGAAGCAGTTAATGTTGTCTCCTTTATCAAAACATTTTAGATAGACCTTACAAGAAATCCACATCCTGCCCAAAGAAGATTGAATTCTCTATTTTTTAAAATAGGAATCATCATTGAGATAGCTATCCAAAAAATAATGATAATAATAATAAGCAAACTCCTCAAATTTGCAGTAGTAACTATAATTTTCAGTCAACAACATAACTTTTGTTCTGTATAAATGCATTTACAAAACAAGCATTTGGGAATTCCATTGTAGATATGAGAGGAAAATAGCAAACAAAGGGGACTGAGAAAAGAATTTGAACATTTTTAGCTCATTGAAGAACAAGTTCCTCTTGATGTTTTCACGGCTGTTCTCACCCTAATTCTTTCTTTTTTTTCCACCATGAATACTGCTCAGTCTTCTGAAAACTGCCTGATTGAGGAGTTCTATAGAGGCAGGGAAGGTCAGTAATGGATATTTTCACACTTTAGCCAGAAAGAACAGAAAAGAATCTTCAAAGTTTGTAATAAACAGAGCAATCTTCGGGGATCAGAACAGTCCCTTAGATTCAATGCCAGGTGCGTTCACAATGTTAGCTTCACAAGGTACCCACTCACGTCAGCTACTTACTCTGAGTAGGGAGTCCCTATCCCTGCTGTCAGAGAGAGTCTGGAAAAAAAAAAAAACAAAAGACAGAGCTGCTGCAGGCATATATTGTACCTGCCAATTTTACAGAACGAAAATGAGGGTGATATATGGTGTCCACGGGGTATTAGGTTGTTTTTTCTCTCTACTGCATTCTCCTTTTTTTTTTTTTTTTTTTGTCTGAATGCCTTATATTCCCTTTTCTTGCTCAATATATCCTTGGAGCCCTTGTCCTCTTTTATCAGCCAGTTAGGTGTACCGGAATCAGAATTAGGCCCAAATCAACACTTTTGATATCTCAGCAGACAAGAAAGCACTGATAATAACTTCAGTGAGGTGTCCTGCTCCCGATTACCGAAACCCGAAGAGATGTCAGTCCGTGGGATGAGCCGCTTCAATCTGTTGGAACGTGGCGTAGAAACCGGTCAGGCCATCGTCAGTGGGAAGCAAGACACATTGTACTTCTGAACCTGTCGAGCGAAATGTGTTAATCACATTACTTACTGAGGTTTGGAGACGGTACTTTCAGTTTCATTTGGAGGCAAGGCTCCCTGAACTGAAGTTTGAAAGTCTAGACTTGATTGGAGTCCCCAGGAGCTCAATTAAATAATAAGCCTATCTTACAAAGATGTGATTTTTTATGCTTATTAGGTAGTATCTTAAACACACAGATCTAAAATAGCATTTTGCTTAAGGTATAGGAGTTACACAATTTTTTTTATGTTTATTTATTTTTGAGAGAGAGAGAGCGAGCAAGCACACAAGCAGGGGAGAGGCAGAGAGAGAAGAGAGAGAATCTTAAAACAGGCTGCACACCGAGCGTGGGGCCTAACATAGGGCTGGATCCCACGACCCTGGGATCATGACCTGAGCTGAAATCAAGAGTTGATTGCTTAACCAACTGAACCACTCAGGTGCCCCTATAAGTTACAGAATTCTGAATGATAGAAAGTTAAAAACCATTTGTATCCCCACTAAAAATACAAGTTAACCAATCAATGAGTTTTTAAAAATATTCAATTGGATTTTCTTTTAAATATAAATGTCACTCTGAAAATCAAAATAAGACCTGTGTAGAGAAATGTTTTATTTTTCCAAAGCACATCCAATGAAATTACCTTAAATGGGTACATAAAAATACAACTTTGAAGTCAATCTAGAGAAAAGGTGGAATTATTCACTCAAATTATAAAATATCTCACAGATGCTTAAAAATAATGGATTAAGTTTTATATATTTTTTTAAAAAATATCTCTAACGTAGAATTTTTTTTTTAGAAGGTGAAGGTACTGAAAAAAAAAGTAGGCCTAGGATATATGATAGGAAATTGTGCTTTTTTGGGTAATGGTAATAAAGTCTGTGGTAAATTATTTAGTAAATTTCATGTTGTCATTGAGAATAATGAAACATTGGCATAAAATGTGCTCTTGAGTTACATATTATAAATTTCATTATTAACAATGTTACATTTATCCCATGCCTATGAAGGAAAAATAAAAGAAAATCTCCATTTGGAGACAGTTCATTTCGTCTTCAAATATCAAGATAGGCTTCCTGGAAAACAAAATCATTTAGAAACACTCAAAGTCCATTCTTTTTATAAATTGAGTGATAGTAAATAAGGCTTCGAGAGAAAATTAGATTGCTTCCTATCTTTTATTCTTTCAAGACACAAGATTCTCGAAGGTGTGTGTGTTTGTGTGCTGGAGACAGATTCAATGATGTAAATATTTTGTTTCCTTCCATAAGCTCACTAATTCATAAAACTTCACTCTTGCCTTACTCTTTTTTAAAAAATCTTTTATTTCTTTAATGTTTATTTATTTATTTATTTTTTATTTTTTTTTAACGTTTATTCATTTTTGAGACAGAGAGAGACAGAGCATGAATGGGGGAAGGTCAGAGAGAGAGGGAGACACAGAATCTGAAACACGCTCCAGGCTCTGAGCTGTCAGCACAGAGCCCAACGTGGGGCTCGAACTCACGGACTGCTAGATCATGACCTGAGCCGAAGTTGGACGCCCGACCGACTGAGCCACCCAGGTGCCCCAAAGTTTATTTATTTTTGAGAGAGAGACAGAGTGAGAGTGGGGTAGGGGCAAAGAGAGAGGGAGACACAGAATCCAAAACAGGCTCCGGACTTTGATCTGTCAGCACAGAGCCCAGCGCGGGGCTTGAACCCACGAACTATGAGATCATGACCTGAGCTGAAGTTGGATGCTTAACCGACTGAGTGACCCAGGTGCCCCTGTATACTTGCCTTACTCTTAATACTCATTGAAAGGTAATAAACATATAGGCTTCTTTGAAAGGATTCCACTTGTTTATCTAAACTAACATAAAACCTATTTTGTCATCGTTAATGTATTCAGCCAATGTTTGCTTACGTTATTTAATGTCAGCTGAAATGCTAAGCATTGCAGTGATATATACCACAGAGCCTGAAGACCTCTCGCAAAGAAGGCAAATTAATAGTGGCAAATAGGATAACTGGATATGTTGTGAACTGTGTGAGTGAGAAGAGGAAAACAGAAGCATGTTCAGTCAGTGATCGCTATTAGTCAATGTGCTTAATGGGAAAATAAGGGGCAGACTTTCTCCACATGCATATAATTAACATAACTACACGTATTTAGGTAATCGTGTATATTATATTTATGCCATATATATTTTTCTCAGGGATATCGGCTCATTGGCCAAATTTCCATATTATATGAACAAGATAATATTCCCCTTGGGACCATATGCATTTGAGGACCCACTTCTTGGCATCTTATAATAGTGTTGTTGTTGTTTTTTATATTTGCTCAAACTAACGGCACAGGTCTTGTGTTAAAGAGGCACACAAGCTTGGTCACTCATAGACTTCAGATGCCCATCTGCCCACATCCCTGCTGCTTCACTGGAAATTGCATTTCCATAGACCAAAGCCTTTTCTCTTACTCCATTCCAGTTTGCCATGGGACAGTTGTTGGCACATACCGCCATGACCCATGTCCCTCTCAGAGCTCTAACACTGATTCGGAGTTGATATTCTGGCTAACTTCCAGGACTTCATTACAGGCAAACCTGTCCGGCCACTTAAAGTTAATTTTGACTTTGTATGATGCTGATAAAAACTGCTCAGGAGTTTACAACATGATGACTCTAGTCAATGGTCGGTGATTCCAATGAACCAGAGAAGAAATCAATGGTACAAGCAAGCAATGGAATAAATGTATCTTCTCATTAAACATCTGGCATCTGGACTCAGGTTTATTTATTAGTTGGGTGACCCTGGATTAGTTATTTAACATTTCTGTGCTTTAGTCACCTTTCATCCTTTTATTTATATTAATGGTTCTCAACCAGGGACAAGTATGTTTTTCCTCCCCCACTCCCTGAGTACATGTAGCAATATAAGGAGTCGTTTTATTTGTAGATACTATTGTCATCTAAAAGTACAGGTTAAATATGTTTGAGAGCCCTACGATGAGCCAGACTGCCTGTACAACAAAGAATTATCTGGCCCCAAATATCAACAGGGCCAAGGTTCAGAAACCCTAAATTATATAATGGCCACTAGAATACTTTCTGTGGGGCCTTTACATCCCTCCGTGAGAGAGTCGTTATGTATTCTGTCTGCACAGCTTCCCTCTCCTCAACCCCATACACTCTTCCTTGTTCATTCAGATCCACTCTTATCCTTGCCTTAGGGTTCTTCCACCAGATACACTTCTAGAAGTAATATGCCCCCCATATATCTGAATAATCCCTTCTCTGTCTTTCAATCAGTATTTCTCCATGAAGCCTACCTTAACCAGCCTATTTAAAACTGCACTCGTTCATCCCCAAGAAATATATACACCTATACTCCTGATACTCTTGTGTTTCATTTATTGTCCATAGCACTTAACCCTTTATAGCATACCATATATTTACATATTATTTTCATTGGTTAATTGTTCCCTTGTTAAGATGTAAGCTTTAAGGAAGTAGGGATCTGTCTTATTATTATTATTATTATTATTAGATAATTTTCCCAAAGCATGCATGGTATGTGAACAATAGATGTGTAATATACTTGTGTAACATATTTGTTGAAGGTGATGCACTCATTCATTAAACACAAAGATGTCTAATAAAGATTTGTTAAATTATTTTAATGTTGGGTGCTTTGCATAGCATGGTAGTCTAATACACAATATCATGATATATGATTATTCCGCATAATAGTGAATATGTAACTGTCTATTAATGTAGGTACAAAAGGAAAGAAAGCTATAGGTATCAGTGAAAGAGAGAAACATTTACAAATTATATCTCTTATATTTTAAGTGTATAAAAGTGTATAAAAAAGTGTATTAAGTGTATAAAAACATGATCCAATACATTCTTGTGCTTTTCAGCTCAAACAGCATCTTTAGTTTGGAAATGCCTTCAGGATTGGCACTTGGCTTCCTCCTTCTCCTTAATTTCCCCTCAATAGTATATGCTGTGTTATGATTGTATCTTACTAAGAGTCTTGTTTTTGTAAACCAGCATTCTATAGTTTACTTAATTGTTATGCATTGTACCTGGGCTCCAATAACCATTTATTGTTCTGGGTTATAGCTGTAGTGATCAAGGAAAATTTCTTTATCTTGCTATGAAAAATCCATCATTCAAAGTGTCATTAACTGGGAATTGACATCGAAAATTATACATTTTCCATTTTGTACATCTAAAATTTACACAAGAGTTTGAACAATTCACGTCTCCTGGTTTATTATAATAAATGTTTACCAACCGTCTCAAACAAGGAGGTTTCCTTCTCTGATTCTCAATAATTAAGAGCCTCCAGAAATTGTAGTATTTCTTAGAAATTTTACCAGTACCAACTTACTAATTATATTAATATAACCTTATTCACTTCTAAGTTGTAAAACATTGCCAGAGCAAGCCATTTGAAATGAAGTATCTTGCTTTTGCTAACATTTATTCTCCTAACAAGCATGTTTAATCCAGATTTACCACTGAATGCTGGCATGAACAAATTTCATCTCCTTATATATTGGAAAGTAAATTTTCTAACGATTCTACAAGGAACAAATGAATCTCAAAATACAGTAACTTCCTTATGAACGTTTCATTTTGAAATAAATCCCATAATAGAATCTAAATGATCTCAGGTTGTTTGCCTAATCCCTTAGTCTAATTCCATCCCCTTGATATCCAAGCAAGATGGATAATTTTACTTTCCCTCTGCTAATTGGCTGCTTTCCCCTTACCTTTTCCAGTGCTTGGAAATATAGTGATTGTGGAAAAAAAAAGCAAACCTTATTTGTACACACGTACAATGAGTTTTCTTTTTATTACAAACCCCTGTGCTTTGCACACTAACATTGCCAACAAAAACTACCGCCTTGAAATGTCAGCAAACCAAAAATGCCTGCCACAAATACTTGATATGCTGAAGTCACAGACCTTCCAAATTTATTCTTGTCTAAATCAGCAATCCCTTCCACAATTCAGGTCTAATTTGAATTGTTATAAGCAGCCCTTAATTGCACGACCTTCTATACCCAACCGGTGAGTGACTCTTGCTTTCATTGCCCACCGCTTGCTGCTGAGAGTAAATTAAGTGCTCAACCGGGGGATTTGCTCTATTAAGACAAAACAGTGACATACTGATTAAATTTAAACTGTCAGATTATATTTCACTTGTTACTATTACCATTTTCTGGAGAGTATAACCAGTTGTGTTTCTTTTTTTCCTTGATACTCCCATTGAAACTTTTGTGCTTAGTAACTAGGGATTGCTGAGCTAAATATGGATTTCTAAACCATTAAAACAGGATTTTTTTAAGGAGAAGAATGCCCTTTTTTTATAAAAAGAATTTGCAATCATATAAACCGAGTGGATGGTTAAAAATTCATAGTGTTACAGGAGTCGGGTGTATTCCAGCATGTTTTTGGAAAAGGGGAGATATTTAAATGTCAATGTTTATTTTATTTGGTTCAGTGGCTTTCAAGCTTTATAATCTTTGAGATTCTTACATCATCTTCTCCTTTGCTGCCTGAAGAGCTAGGATAAGAGTTCTCTTAATTTATTATCTTTTTTTTTGTGTGTGGAACACCCTATCTTTGAAAGTTAAAGGACAAATGTAGAAGGCAGAAAGCCCTGAGATGTGAAGAAGGCAAAGCTAGCATATTCCAGGATATAGATTTATCAACAACTTTTTCATCTTTCAAAGGAAATCTCAATTGCAGTCTTCATAGCTCCGTTATGTGCCCTCGTGATGACCTAAACACATTTTGAAAAGAAAAATGATCTAATAAACTCAAGGAATTAAAACTCTTTAAAAGTTAGTTTGCACTGTATTATGATACTTCTTCCAGGTGGTTTACATAGGAAAAAACAAATTTTTATAGGCTGCTTTAAATATAAATAAAACATTATTTAGAAACAGTTTTCACCTACAAGGATGAAATATTGAACAAAGTGATTTTCTCCAATATGTTTCTTCTGTACCAAAGGCAAATTGTGAAGGCTGATAGTATCATGTATTTTAGAAAGGAGGAGACAAACCTAGACATTTTGTCAGACAGCAGTAATTGTTTCAGAGAATGCCAATTAATCGGGGCGCCTGAGTGGCTCAGTCGGTTAATAGACTTCAGCTCAGGTCAGGAACTTGCGGTTTGTGAGTTCAGGTCATGATCTTGCGGTTTGTGAGTTCGAGCCCTGCGCCGGGCTCTGTACCGACAGCCCAGAGCCTGGAGCCTGCTTCGGATTTTGTGTTTCCCTCTCTCTCTCTGCCCCTACCTCACTTGTGCTCTGTCTCTCTCTCTGTATATCAAAAATAAATAAAATGTAAAAAATAAATTAAAAAAAGAGAATGCCAATTAAAATCAGAAATCACAAAATAAAATAGTTCCCCTAATGAAATATAGATGCCAGAAATGCAAGTTTTTATCGGAGACTTTTAGAAACAAGTGTAAGCTATCGTTTTTGGCAATGTACTTCCCATTAATCTAAAAAGCCTCAGAGCCTGTTCTAAAATAATTATTTTCTCTCCTCCATGTAACTAAAACATTTTAACCCTTGCTTCATCTTTCCACTCACATGTCATTTCAAGTACTCAGTGTTGAACATATTCCCTTTATAACACATCTGAGCTTACATTTTATTTCTAAAGTCATCTTGGTTAACCACAATTTGGATTTCTGAAAGTCTAGTAACCTATCTCTCAATGTGAGACATTTTAGCATAGATATATGGCATTTCCACTTTAAAATTATTAATGCTAAATCTAAGCCTAAATATGATTGTTTTTCTCATTTTATTGTTTATGTTTCTTCCTTGATTCTTCTTCTTCTCACATTTCCATTGTTTAGATTTTACAGGAATATAACCTCTGTGCTCTTAATATTGCTCTGAAGTTCTAATAATAATGATGAAAGCAAAGAAGTGAACACGACACCTTAACTATAGAAAGCAAACTGATGGTTACCAGAGGGGAGGTGGATGGAGGAATGGGTAAAGGAGGCGATGAGGATTAAGGAGTACACTTGTGATGAACACTGGGAGATGTATGGAATAGTTGAATCAGTGTATTGTACACGTGCAACTAATACAACACTGTATGTGAACTATGCTGGATTTAAAAATAAAATGAAATGAAATCATAAAAATGAAAAAAAAGTGAACACTATAAAACAAAAGTGACTTGGAAAAAAATAAGACATGTGGCCTTGTTAGTGGGAGCTCTGTGACTGGAGTTTTCAGTGCAATCCGTGGCTCTGGTATCATTGGCAAAACACAATAGTTGACATATCAGTACATGTTTTGTTGTTGTTCTCAAAAACAGACTTACGAACATTGGGGTACAAGTGCCCCTATGCATCAGTACTCCTGTATCCCTTGGATAAATTCCTAGCAGTGCTATTGCTGGGTCATAGGGTAGGTCTATTTTTAATTTTGTGAGGAACCTCCACACTGCTTTCCAGAGCGGCTGCACCAATTTGCATTCCCACCAACAGTGCAAGAGGGTTCCCGTTTCTCCACATCCTCTCCAGCATCTATAGTCTCCTGATTTGTTCATTTTGGCCACTCTGACTGGCGTGAGGTGATACCTGAGTGTGGTTTTGATTTGTATTTCCCTGATAAGGAGCGACGCTGAACATCTTTTCATGTGCCTGTTGGCCATCTGGATGTCTTCTTTAGAGAAGTGTCTATTCATGTTTTCTGCCCATTTCTTCACTGGGTTATTTGTTTTTTCGGGTGTGGAGTTTGGTGAGCTCTTTATAGATTTTAGATACTAGCCCTTTGTCCGATATGTCATTTGCAAATATCTTTTCCCATTCCGTTGGTTGCCTTTTAGTTTTGTTGGTTGTTTCCTTTGCTGTGCAGAAGCTTTTTATCTTCATAAGGTCCCAGTAATTCACTTTTGCTTTTAATTCCCTTGCCTTTGGGGATGTGTCGAATAAGAGATTGCTACGGCTGAGGTCAGAGAGATCTTTTCCTGCTTTCTCCTCTAAGGTTTTGATGGTTTCCTGTCTCACATTTAGGTCCTTTATCCATTTTGAGTTTATTTTTGTAAATGGTGTGAGAAAGTGGTCTAGTTTCAACCTTCTGCATGTTGCTGTCCAGTTCTCCCAGCACCATTTGTTAAAGAGGCTGTCTTTTTTCCATTGGATGTTCTTTCCTGCTTTGTCAAAGATGAGTTGGCCATACGTTTGTGGGTCTAGTTCTGGGAAGGAAAAAAAAAAAAAAAAAGAGGTTAGAGTGGGAGAGAGCCAAAGCATAAGAGACTGTTAAAAACTGAGAACAAACTGAGGGTTGATGGGGGGTGGGAGGGAGGGGAGGGTGGGTGATGGGTATTGAGGAGGGCACCTTTTGGGATGAGCACTGGGTGTTGTATGGAAACCAATTTGTCAATAAATTTCATAAAAAAAAAAAAAAAAAAAAAAAACAGACTTACGAAGGCCCAAATGGAAACCTTTATTATTTGATTTTATATTCTAAAAGTTTTTTTTTAATTAATCTCTATCAGCATATGCTTCTTGATATATCAGAGAAGCATGCTAATTTTTTATGTACATCTCGTTACTGCAAAATAAAATGAAAGGCCTCCTGCAGTCAGTCACATTATTTTAAAAGTGCTTTAGATTTCCCTGGGATATTCCAAAAGCAGCGGCTTTATTGTAAGATTTTTTTTTTGATACTTAGCCTTGATATGTGACTTGCCAGATTGCCACATGACATTTCATGCTTTGTTGAAGAAATCTGAGTGTTTAATAATGAAAATAAGAGTGGGGATTGAAAGAATATCAGCTTATAAAGTTGCAGGGAGACAAAAATCTTTGGATCTCAAAGGGCAGTGCGGAACTTATCACAGAGTAGAAAACAGAAGTTTAAAGTAGATAAAAGCCTAGTTTCCCAACTCTCAGAATAATGTATTGTTGATGAAAATAAAGTTTGTGGCCCCATTAATTCTCTGTTTAAATTCCATTTCCACAATATATTAATGTGGCTGTATACAAGTTATTTACTATCCTTGGGGCACTATCCTTTTTTTATTAAAGACTTTTATTTAAGGACCTTAATACAAATCTCATAGGACTATTGAGAGGATTTAAATGAGCGAATTCACCGTGTAAATTGTAAAGAACATGAGTAATGCTGGAGTCAGACGATCTCACAGTGAATTCTGGTTCTGGATCTCAGTAAAAAATCTGTATTCTTGGGGCAAGTTATGTAATCTCTTTGAGTCTCTTATATATTGTACAGATGTTAACATCCTTAAATTTCATATTTACAATCCTTCTACTGTAGACTGAATGTATGTGTCCCTCTAAAATCCCTATATTGATACCTGTCTCCCAATATGATGGTTTTGGATATGAGGCCTTTAGGAACTTACATCTTTAATACTATTATAAAAGAGACCCTGGAGAGCTCTCCTCCCCTTCCACCATATAAAGACACAGAGAGACGACAGCCATATATAAACCAAAGGCAGGTTCTCACCCGACACCAAATCTGCCGATGCCTTGATCTTGAAATTCCCAGCCTCATGACTTGTGAGAAATGAATTTCTGTTATTAAGCCATCCAGTCCATGGTGTTTTGTTATAGCAGCCAAAATCAACTAGGACAACTTCATGAGGATTAAATAAGATGACCATGTAAGTCTTCTATTATTTCTTAACACGTCAACAAATACCTTATGGCTTAAAACAATACCCATTCATTTTTTCATAGAGTCTGTAGGTAAGGAGTTTGAATATGGCTAACAGGGTCCTTTGCTCAGGGTCTCATGAGGCCACAATGTAGATGTTGGCTAAGATAAGTTTCTTTCTCTTCCAAGCTCATGTAGTTGTTGGCAAAATTCATTTCCTTGTGATTGAAGAATCGACATTCCAGTGTTCTTCCTGACTCAGCTGGGAATGTTCTCACAGGATTTTTCACAATATAGCAGCTTACTTCTTTGAGAACAACAAAATAATATTTTCTTTTCTAGTCCTTCTTTAAGTTTCACCTGATTGAGTAGGCCAACTCAAATCAATCAATCAATCAATCAATCAATCAATAAATATTGGGGCATCTGGGTGGCTCAATGGGTTAAGCATCTAACTTTTTCTCAGGTCATAATCTCATGGGTTTGTGACTTCGAGCCCCACATTGGGCCCTGTGCTAAGAACTCAGAGCCTGAGGCCTGCTTCAGATTCTGTGTCTCCCTGTCTGACCCTCTCCTGCTCTCTCTCTCTCTCAAAAATAAATAAACATTAAAAATAAATAAATAAACAAACAAATAAATAAATCTCCCTTTTAATGCCAAAACAAAATATCTTGATCCTCAGTTATAGCTGCAAAATTTCTTCGCCTTTGCTTTACGATGTAGCTTAATCATGGCAGTGATATCATATTAACACATTCCATATACACTCAAGTGAAGCAATTTATATAAAACAAGATAGGGAATCCTGGAGGCCACCTTAGAATTTAGCCTACAACTTCCATGAAAGAAAAATGCTTAGCACAGAATCTGACAAATAGTAAGTACCGAATATATGTAAACTAAACATGCAAAGTGCTTAGCACAGTTCCTAACTCATGGTAAAACTCCCTAAAGAGCACCTCTTACGATCATGATTATTTCAACTTTTCAGTTATGTGATATAATGTATTTTCCTTGCCAACACATTCACTCTTTTTTTTTTAACGTTTATTTTTATTTTTGAGACAGAGAGAGACAGCATGAACGGGGGAGGGTCAGAGAGAGGGAGACACAGAATCTGAAACAGGCTCCAGGCTCCGAGCTGTCAGCACAGAGCCCGATGCGGGGCTCGAACTCACGGACTGCGAGATGGTGACCTGAGCCGAAGTCCGCCGCTCAACCGACTGAGCCACCCAGGCACCCCAACAACACATTCACTCTTGATAACATTTGTATTGTTATCAACTATCATTAGGGTTCAGCATCTTCCTTGACCAGTTGGGAATTCTGTACTTTTGTTTTAGTAAGGCTTACTCTAGCAAATGTAGTAATATTCCCACAGCCACAAACAAATTTAGTTTCAAAGGAAAAATCATATATTAGCTACTTGTACTGCATCTTCTTGAGAAAAATAATCTCTTTGAGTTTTACCTGGCCAAAAGAAGTCATTTTATGAGAGAAGTTCATGAATATCAGGACAATCAAGTGCTATTTTTATCTGGTATGTGACTGTGCCAGTTTAGTTGACTATTCAAATGTGTATTGAATGTGATTTTCAGTGTCTCTGGTACTAGCATAAACTAAGAAGCCAATATAAAATTGTTTTCCAAAATTAAATTTCTATGAAGTAGTTAAAAGGTTAACTTATAAAGAATACCCTGGCTTACTCATATTCAAATAATTCAAAAGCCCACTCCATACAGTGATCAGTTAAGTGGGGATCAATTGTTGAATAAACGGTCTTTGATTCTCCTTAGCCAAACACTATAGCGTTTCCAATTTTTAAAAACTGTATACTTTTTTTTCAACCATGCTGTGAGCACAGCAATTTCTGGTTATATAAAAAGGACTAAATATGCAGCGCTAATTTTATTAGAGCTATGTTAAGATTTTTTTTTCTGCTTATAATTTTCTCTGTTGACTATGGTAGAGATCTTTTGATTCCCAGAGAAATTTACGATTGGACTGAGTCTAAATAATTGTCCCACTTGAACCCATTTTCCAAAAATATGATACTAATATGAGCTAGAGTTTATTAATATTTAGATCTGTTACAATTAAAAGCAGAACTAGGGTCCTACGCTTGGGAGAATTGCATCAGCTGAATAGTCTTTTTTAATAAAAACATAAGGCTGTAATGGAAATCTAGTCTCACTTAAAATTATGCTCTAGATATCATGCTGTGTGGATCATTTTATTTCCCCTAGAAAATATTTCCATCCATTCTTAACTGATACATAGAGGTGACTTTTTCATCTTTTGTTGAAATAGTGTCACAATTATTTATTAAAGATTGATAAATGAAATAAAAAACAGATGGCAAAGGATCTTAAGGTAATAATGATTTTAACATGTACTTTTATATATGACACAGCCATTTAATCTTTGTAACGGAAATTATCAACCATACTCTGTAAATCACAGTATGGAGAGACCTAAGTCTTTTGGGTATTCATAAATGCACAACTCAATGCCAGAATTAAATCCACTATGGTGTAATACTACATTCTCGCCTTTAAAAAAAATGTTTATTGTGGTATATTTAAAGCCATACATTTTACTAACATTTCACATTTCTTGTCATTTAGTAATAACAACAAGATGTTTTCATTGAAAACAGATCTTTTTACATCAGAGAATTCTGTGGATGAGAGCAGTTGGTTTTTATTCACTTAAGTAGGTGTATAGAATTAGTAGGAAAGAACAACGCAAGTATTAGAAAACCACAATTATGTTCAATCCTTAGCCAATTTACATTGCACATTGAGAATACTGCATCTGTTACTTGATGGTGATTTTGGTCCTAGCTTAAAGATCTAATGATTGAATGAACCTTCACTTCAGTATAGAGGCATGCAGATAAGTGGGATAATCAGGATTTCATAGTTTTTCAAATATAAGTTGCCTGCAAACTAATACACGTTGGCATTTGCTCACTCAACATCTATTCACAGACACTTCAGTGAATTAACAACTCAGGTTTCCTGCCATGTGCCAGATTAACATGTTTGCATTAGAAAGTAGTCTTCCCATAACCTTTAAGACTATAACACAGACAAGGTAGAGAATTTGTTGTCAGTCCAAGTTTTGTCTCAAATTAACTATCAACAACATTTACTATTAGACGTATTTATTTTGTGTGTGTGTAAGAAGATTTAAATTTTACTCTTAGCAGATTTCAGCTATAATACAGTGTTTTTAACTATAGTCACCATGGTGTACATTAGGCCCTCACACCTACTTCATTTTATAGCTGAAAGTCTGTACCCCTTTAGCAACCTCTTTCTATTGCGCCCAACCCCCAGCCCCAGCCGCCATTTTTTATGCCTTTTCAAGGAGTTTGAATTGTTAATTTGGATTCCACCCTATAAGTGATATCATGCAGTATTTGTCTTTTTCTGTCTGGCTATTTCACTTAGCATAATGCTATCAAGGTTTATCTGTGCTGTAGCAATGGGCAGGATTCTTTTCTTTCTCATGGCTGAATAATACTCTTGTGTGAATATGACAACTTTTTTTTTAATCCATTCATCAGTTTATGGACACGGGTTGTTTCCACACCTTGACTATTATTAAGAGTGCTGCAATGACCATGGGAGTATAGATACCCTTTCAATACCTTATTTTCATTTCTTTTGGATATATACCGAGAAGTGGGATTGCTGGATTGTAGGGTAATTCTATTTTTTATTTTCTAAGGAAACGCCACACTGTTTTTCATAGTGGCTGCACCAACTTACATTCCCCAACAGTGCATCAGGGTTCTCTTATCTCTTCATCCTTACCAGTACTCGTTAACCTTTGTATTATCCTTTGTATGCCTTTGGAAAAATGCGAATTCAGATCCTCTATAGATTTAATTGGATGTTTTTTTCCCCTTATTGAGTTGTAGGTTATTTATATATTTTGTATATTAACCCCTTATCAGACATAGGATTTGATAATATATTTTCCCATTTGGTAAGATGTCTTTTCATTTTGTTGATAGTTTCCTTTTCTATGTTGCACTTTTTCCTTTGTTATTGTCCCTCTTGTATATTTTGCTCTTTTAAAAAAAATTTTTTACACTTATTTATTTTTGAGAGACAGAGACAAACAGAGCACGAGTGGGGGAGGGGCAGAGAGCAAAGGAGATACAGAATCTGAAGCAGGCTCCAGGCTCCCAGCTGACAGCACAGAGCCTGATGCAGGGTTCAAACTCACAACCATGAGATCATGACCTGAGCTGAAGTCCGACGCCTGACTGAGCCACCTAGGTGCCCCAATGCTTTTGCTCTTTTTTACCTTTACTTTTGATGTCAACCACTGTGCTTCCCCCAAAACATCACCAGAGATGATGTCAATGAGCTTACCACCTATGTTTTCTTCTTAAGAATTTTATGGTTCCAGAACTTAAATTCAAAATATTTAATGCTCTTTGCATTGATTGTGTGTGTGTGTGTGTGTGTGTGTGTGTGTGTGTGTATGGAGTAAAATAGGGTCCAGTTTTACTTTTTTCATGTGGCTGTCCAGTTTTCTTGCCTGCTTTGTTGTAGATTAATTGACTATATATGTATGGATTTATTTCTGAGTTCTCTATTCCCTTAATCAATACATCCATTCTTTATGCTTTTACCATACTGTTTTGATTACTATAGTTTTGTAATAGAGTTTGAAATCAGAGAGTGCAATGCCTCCAGTTTTGATGTTTATCAAGATTTCTTTGCTATTTGAGGCCTTTTGTGGTTCCATACAAATTTTAAGGTTGCTTTTTCTATTTTTTTTAAATGACACTGAAAATTTGATAGGGCTTACATTGAATCTATAGATTGCTTTGGGTGATAAAGACAGATTAACAATATTATGTCTTCCAGTCCATAAACATGGAATATCTACTTATTTTGATCTTCAGTATTTAATCAACATCTTAGAGTTCAGTGTACAGATATTTTGTCTCCAAGGTTAAATTTATTCCTGAATATTTTATTCCTTTTGTGAATGGAATTGTAAATGGAACTGCTTTTTGATTTTTTTTCTGATGGCTTGCTGTTGATGTATAGAACTGAAACTGATTTTTGTGTATTGATTTTGGTATCCTGCAACTTTACAGAATTTATTAATGCTAACCTTTTTTGGAGTCTTTAGGGTTCTCTCTATATAATGTCATGTCATCTGCAAATAGACACGATTTCTTTCTTTTTAATTCGGATGCCTTTTTACCTATTTCTTGCTTGCTGGTTCTGGCTAGACTTCCAGGACTAATATAAATAAAAGTGGTGAGGCTGGGCATCCTTGTCTTATTCCTGGTCTTTTAGCTTTTAACTGTTGAGTATGATATTTATTAGCTATAGGCTTGACATATAAGGGATTTAAATATAAATATAAATCATTTATATGATTTATAACTAGTTTGTTGAGAATTTTTATAAGAAGAGATGCAGACTTTTGTCAAAAGTTGTTTCTGTTTCTATTGAGATTTTATCCTTCATTTTTAATCTCTCTTTTGTTGATCTGGTATATCACAGATCCCTGGAATAAATTCCATTTGTCGTGATATATAATCCTTTTAATGTACTGTTGAATTTGATTTGCTAACATTGCGTTGAGAGTTTTTGCATGTATGTTTATTAAGAATATTTACCTGTAATGTTCTTTTGTTTTGATGACCTTTATCTAGTATCGATATTAGGGTAATGCTGGCCTTGTAAAATGAGAAAGGTATGTTTCCTTTTCTTCTACTTTTTTTTGAAGAATTTGAGAAGGATTGATAATAACTCTTCTTTAAATGTTTGGTACAATTTACCAGTGAAGCCACCTGGTCCTGGATTTTTATTTGAGAGGTTTTTGACTATTGATTCAATCTCTCTACTAATAGTCTGTTTGATTTTCTATTTCTTCATCATCCAGTTTAGGTAAATTACCTTTATTTTAGGTTGTCCTTTTTTCCTAGGTTGCCCAATTTGTTGGTATGTAATTATTCATGGTAATCTTTTATTGTCCTTTTTATTTCTGTATTATCAGTTGTAACACCTACTGTTTTCATTTCTGAAAATAGTTTTTGTTGTTTTGTTTGTGTATGTGTGTGTGTGTGTGTGTTTGTTTTTGTTTTTGTTTTTGTTTTTGGTGTAGCTAAAGGTTTTCTTGTTTTCTTTTCAAAAAAAAAAAAAAAAAAAGAGGGAGGGGATGCTCCTGGGTGGCTCAGTTGGTTGAGCGTCCACTTCGGCTCAGGTCACGATCTCATGGTTCATGAGTTCAAGCCCCACTTTGGGCTCGAACAGAGCCTGGAGTCTGCTTTGGATTCTGTGTCTCCTTCTCTCTCTCTCTGCTCCTTCATCACTCATGCTCTGTGCCTCTCCGTCTCTCAAAAATAAAAATTTTAAAAAGAAAAAAAAGCTCTTAGTTTCACTGCTCTATTCTGTTCTTTTTAGTCTCTATCATTTATTTCTGTTCCGAATTCATTTCCTTTCTTCCACTAACTTTGCATTTATTTGTTGTTCTAGTTTCTTGAGGTATATAGTTAGGTTTTTTGAGCTCTTTCTCAATGTAGGCATGTACTGCTTTGAAATTCTGTCTTAGAATTGCTTTTGCTGCATCACCTAAGTTTTAGTATGCTGTGTTTCCGTTTTGGTTTGCCTCAATATATTTACTTCTAATTTCTCTTATGATTTATTTTTGATCCATTTTTTGTTCAGTAGCATGTTGTTCAATCTCCAAGTATTTGTTAATTTTCCACTTCTCTTGTAATTTCACTTTCATACTACTGTGGTTGGAAATGATGCTTGATATGATCAGTCTTCTCAAATTTATTAAAACTTGTTATGTGGCCTAACATAGGCTATATCCCGGAGAATGTTCCATGTGTACTTGAAAAGAGTGTGTATTCTTCTATTGTTGGTTATAATCTTCTATAAATATCTGTTAACTCCGTCAGGCCTAATATGTAGTATATATGTCCAGCTTCCTTAATGATTTTATATCTCCATGAGTCCTACATTGTTGAAAGTGAGGTATTTAAATTCCCTGCTATTATTATATTGCAGTCTATTTCTCCTTCAGATCTCTTAATGTTTGCTTTCTAAAGTTAGGTGCTCTTAATATCAACACATTTTTATTTCATGCTGGAATATATCATAGTGCTCCCTACTGAAAGAAACTACCCAGAGCGTGACAGAATTAGCAGTTCTTTTTTCTATTCTCAAGTTGGAAACTTTTGTGAAATAGTTCTCACATGTTTAAAATGGCATAGAACAGGCATCAGCAAAACTCCTGTGGTCAAATCCTGTCTGTTACCCATTTCAAAAATAAAGTTCTGTTAGAGCACAACCATGACCATTTGTGTAGAACTGTCTATGGTTCCTCTGTGCTACAGTGGGAGAGTTGGGATAGTTGTGACAGAGATCATATGGTCCACAACATCTAAAATATTTAGTCTTCATTTGGCCATTTACAGAAAAAGTTCATTGTTGCCTGGCATAGAGGAAAATGAAAAGATGTTCAACACAAGGGTTAAGGTGATATTATTTCAATAAAATTATTTCAGTTCTCAAAAAGGAGCTGATACACTACGGCTATTGCATGTATTAACATTGTATTATTTATAAATATATATATATATATATGTGCATATGTGTGTATACATATATATTTATAAATAATACAATGTGTATACATATATATATATGTATACATACACATATATTTTACTTTCTAGAATTCAATCAAAGATATATTGTCCTTGGGGTAGGAAACAGAACAAAAACACATACATTAAAAAATAAAGGATAACAAGGAGTTATGCACAACATGCATTTACAGATGTAGTATCAAATAAATTCAATTTCTCTTTAGCCATAATGTTAACTCCAACCCTAATATATGTGAAAAATATAGAGGGCCTAGCATAGTTTTCATTCTTGTAGCGAGTAATATGAACAAAAATCCTAGACTTTTTGCTGTTGACTCTAACAAGAAAAAATTAGGAAATGTATATGTGACTCTTTCCAGGCTCTATGGAATGAAGTGAATGATGCCCATCCTTGAAAACAGCCTCTTCTTAAGACAGCATTGAAAGTATGAAGTTATCCTTGAAATAAGTCTCCATTCTCAACAACGATCATTGTTTATATTATATATTCTCTTCTTGATTGTTCATTTTAGAAACTCCATATTTATTAGCCAAGGCTAAATGATATTTTCCTTTACATACATAAACAAAATATTTTGACAAGTTTCTGAATTAAAATGCCGTGACATTCATTCATTCATTCTGACATCCAAGAAAGTATTAAACAAATTATCTTTTCTTCTTTTACTCTTTTATTGAGCACCTATTGTGTGTCATGGATTATCCTAGTTATTGATGCTACAACAATAAGCAAAACAGAAATAAGTTTCTACCTTCAAGGAGTTTTATATTTCACTGGATTTTAGCAAAGCTTTTCAGTACAAAAAGACGTACTTCAATTTGGTACATAAATCAATGTTGTGCATAATATTTTACTTTACTTAGATTGAAACAGTTATCAGTTTCCATGGAGTTAAACTGCTTTTATATAAGCGACAAAAAAAAAGTAGTAGAAGAATGTGAATGGTGATCAAAGCTAGGACTGAAGCTGAAATAAAGAGACAAGATTTAGATGTTAAAATAAAGACCTGAATTCTATGTCAATGAGTAATGAGAAATAAGTTAAAATAGTAATGATCAAATGCTTGCAAGTAATTTACGTAAGCCCCACCCTTTGCTGAGTTCTGTGATTATAGACCTCTGATTTATAATAAAATATTCATAGCTAACATTTATTAATCGTATGATATTTGTTCTAAGCGTTTTGCATTAATTCAGTCAGTAAACTATAAAGAAAATTTTTAAAGTTTGCAAATCTATTCATTAGGTACCATTATTAGTCTCACTATATATTAGGGGACTCCAAGCACCCAGAATTTAAATAATTTATCCCAGGTCACAGGGCCATTATGCGGTGGAGCTAAAATTCATATGTACAAAATTTATACACTGCATTCTCTTACACTAAAACAAGAATTTGGAGTGAATAATTTGTTTACAAAGTACTTTTTGACATTTTTTAAATTGTTTTTAATGTTTATTTATTTTGGGGACTTTTTTGGGGGGATTGCATCAAATCTAGATGAAGTTTGGAAGAACTCACATCTTAATGATACTGAGTTTTCCTGTCTTTGAACATGAACAATCTCTCCATTTTGGTTCTTTGATTTCATTCTTCAGAGTTCTATAGTCTTCCTCAAGACTAAGAGAAATCTTGGATATTGTGTTAGATTTACACTTCTGAATCTTATTAATGTTTTGTTAAGAATTTTTGTACCTGTGTTCATGAGGGATATTTACCTATAGTTTTCTCTCTGCCTGGTATTGGTTATTTGGTAGAATAAGTTAGGAAGTATTCCTCTGTTTCTACTGTCTTGAAGAGTTTGTAAGTAATTGGTATAATTTCTTCATTAAATGTTTGGTAGAATCCATCAGTGAATCCATCTGGCCTGGTGCTTTTTGCTTTGTAAAGTTATTATTGATTCTGTTTCTTTAATAGATATAGGCCTATTCAGATTGTGTATTTTTCTCGTGTGAGTTTGGCAGATTGGGTCTTTCAAGGGGTTGGTCTATTTCATCTAGAGGATCAAATTTACAATCACAGAGTTGTTCAGAATATTTTTTACTACTCTTTTAATGTCCATGGAATAAGTTCTAGTGTCTCATCTTTCATTTCTGATATTAATAATTTGTGTTGTCTCTTTTCTTTATTCTGACTAGGGGCTTATTAGTTTTATTGATTCTTTTTTTTTTTTTTTTTTTTTTAGATTTTTCTTTTTTTATATATATATGAAATTTATTGACAAATTGGTTTCCATACAACACCCAGTGCTCATCCCAAAAGGTGCCCTCCTCAATACCCATCACCCACCCTCCCCTCCCTCCAACCCCCCATCAACCCTCAGTTTGTTCTCAGTTTTTAACAGTCTCTTATGCTTTGGCTCTCTCCCACTCTAACCTCTTTTTTTTTTTTTTTCCTTCCCCTCCCCCATGGGTTCCTGTTAAGTTTCTCAGGATCCACATAAGAGTGAAACCATATGGTATCTGTCTTTCTCTGTATGGCTTATTTCACTTAGCATTACACTCTCCAGTTCCATCCACGTTGCTACAAAAAGCCATATTTCATTTTTTCTCATTGCCACGTAGTATTCCATTGTGATTCTTTTTTCAAAGAAATAATTTTTGTATTTGTGGAATTTTTTCTCCATTGATTCTGTTCTTTTATTTCTACTATGTTTATTTTCTTCGTAGTTTGGATGAATTTGTTCTTCTTTAGTTTCCTATGGTGGTAGCTTACATTATTGACTTTAGATCTTTCTTCTTTTCTTTTTTTATTTTAATTTTTTAAAAGTTTATTTATTTATTTTGAGAGACAGAGAGCAAAAGAGGGTCAGAGAAAGGGAGAAAGAGAGGATTCTAAGCAGGAACAACACTGTCCACGCACAGCCCAATGCAGGGCTCAACCTCACAAATTGCAAGATCATGACCTGAGCTGAAGTCAAGAGTGGGACGCTCAACCAACTGAGCCACCCAGGAACCCCTCTTTTATAATATGTGTATTCAATGCTATAAATTTCAAAGCATTACTTTCACTGCTTCCCACAAATTTTAATAAATTGTATTTTGAAAATTCTTTGACTCATGTACTACTTAGAGGTAGATTGTTTAGTATCTAAACATTCTGGAATTTTTTCAGCCTTGTTTTATTAAAATATAATTAACATGCAATGTTTTATTAGTTTCAGGTGTACAACATAATGATTCAATAATTGTAAACACTACTCAGTACTCACCATGGCAAGTGTAGTCACCATCTGTAACTATACAGCATTATTACAATATTATTAATTCCATTACCTATTCTGTAATTTTCATCTTAGTGACTTATATTGTGAATATATAGCTTCATTTCGTAGTATTCTGAGAGCAGAAATTATATGATTTTTATTGTTTTAAAATTTGTTAAGGTATGTCTTCTGGACCAGAATGTGGTCTATCTTGGTAATGTTCCATGCAAGCTTAAGAAATGTGTGCAATCTGCTGCTGTGGATGAAGTTGTTGACAGATATCAATATCCAGTTTATTATATAAACTGTCAGCACAGGGGGCCTGATGTAGGGGCTCGATCTCGTGAACCTCAAAATCATGACCTGAGCCAAAATCAAGAGTCAGACGTTTAACCAACTGAGCCACCCAGGCACTCCAACCTCATGCGTTTTGATGCTCTGTTGGTAGGCTCATACATGTTAAGCATTGCTAGGTCTTGGAGAATTGACTCCTTTATCACTGTAATGTACCACTTAATGCCTCATAATGTTTCTTGTTCTGAAGTCACCTCTCTCTGAAATTATTATAGCTATTCCTGCTTTCTTTGTTTTCTTCTCTCAAGTTTTTATTTAAGTTTCAGTTATTTAACATACAGCGTATTAGTTTTAAAAACAGAATCTGGTGAATCATAACTTACAGTCAACACCCAGTGCTCATCACAAACACCCTCTTTAATGCCCATCACCTATTTGACTCACCCCGCACCGATCTCTCCTCCAGTAACTCTCAATTTGTTCTCTATAGTTGAGACTCTGTTTTCTGGTTTGCCTCTTCCTTTTTTTTCTCCCCTATATTCATCTGTTATATTTCTTAAATTCCACATATGAGTGAAATCATATGGTACTTTTCTTTCTCTAACTGACTCATTTCACTTAACATAATGCTCTCTAGCTCCATCTGTATCCTTACAAATGGCAAGATATCATTCTTTTTTTATGGTTGAATAAAATTTTCCGTTGCATATATACCACATCTTTATCTATTCATCAGGCAATGGACAGTAAGCCTGTTTCCATAATTTGGATATTGTTGATAATGTACTATAAACATCGGGGTGCATGTATCCCTTCAAATCAGTATTTTTGTATATTTGGGTAAATACCTGGTAGTGCAATTGCTGGCTTATAGGGTAGTCCTATATGTTTAAGTTTATTTATTTATTTTGAAAGAGAGGAAGAGCATGCACAGGGGAGGGGTGGGGCAGGGAGGGAGAGAGAGAATCCCAAGCAGGCTCCACACTGTCAGTGTGGACCTGATGCAGGGCTGAATCTCACAAAATGTGAGATCACGACCTAAGCCAAAATCAAGAGTCAAACGCTCAACCAACTGAGCCACCCAGGTGCACCAAAGTAGTTCTATTTTTAACTTTTTGAGGAACCTCCACACTGTTTTCCAGAGTGGTTGCACCAGTTTGCATTCTCACCAACAATGTAAGAGGCTTTGCTTTTCTCCACATCCTTGCCAACACCGTTGTTTCCTGTGTTGTTAATTTTAGCCATACTGATTGGTGTAAGATATTTTATTGTAGTTTTGATACACATTTCCCTGATGAGTGATGTTGAGTAGTGTTTCATGGATTTGTCAGCCATCTGTATGTATTCTTGGGAAAAATGTCTCTTCCTGTCTTCTGCCCATTTGTTAACTAGATTATGTGTTTTCTTGGCTTTTGAGTTTATAAGTGCTTTATATATTTTAGATATTAGCCCTCTATCAGATATGTCATTTGCAAATATCTTCTCCCATTCAGTAGGTTGCCTTATAGTTTTGCTGATTGTTTTATTCACTGTGCAGAGGCTTTTCATCTTGATGAAATCCCAATACTTCATTTTTGCTTTTGTTTCCCTTCCCTCAGGAGACATAACTAGTATGAAGTAGCTATGGCTGATGTCAAAGGTGTTACTACTTGTGTTCTCCTCTAGGATTTTCATGGTTTTCTACCTCACATTTAGGTCTTTCATCCATTTCGAATTTATTTTTCTGCACAGGGTAAGAAAGTGGTCCAGTTTCATTTTTTTACAAGTTGCTGTCCAGTTTTCCCAACACCATTTGTTGAAAAAATTGTCTTTCTTCCATTGGGTAGTCTTTCCTGCTTTGTCAAAGATTAGTTTATCATATAATCGTGGGTTTATTTCTGGGTTTTCTACTCTGTTTCATGGATCCCTATGTGTCTGTTTTTGTGCCCGTACCATACTGTCTTGATCAGTGCAGCTTTGTTTTTTTGTTTTGTTTTGTTTTGTTTTGTTTTGTTTTGTTTTTAACGTTTATTTATTTTTGAGAGACAGAAAGAGAGACAGAGCATGAGTGGGGGAGGAGCAGAGAAAGAGGGAGACACAGAATCTGAAGCAGGCTCCGGGTTCTGAGCTGTCAGCACAGAGCCTGACGAGGGGCTCGAACTCACAAACTGTAAGATCATGACCTGAGCCGAAGTTGGATGCTTAACTGACTGAGCCACCCAGTTGCCCCAGATCACTACAACTTTGTAATATAACTTGAAGTCTGTAATTGTGATCTCTCCAACTTTTCTTTTTCAAGATTGCTTTGGCAATTCAGGGTTTTTTGTGATTCCATACAGATTTTAGAATGAGTTGTTTTAGATCTATGAAGGATGCTGGTGTTATTTTGATAGGGATTGCATTGAATGTGTAGATTGGTTTGGGTGGTACAGACATTTTAACAATATTTGTTCCTCCAATCCATGAGCGTGGGATGTTTTTCCATTTCTTTGTCTAATCTTTAATTTTTTTTTTCATAAAGGTTTTATAGTTTTCAGAGTACAGATCTTTTCCCTCTCTGATTAGGTTTTTCCTAAGTATCTTACAGTTTTTGGTGTAATTGTAAGTGGGATCAATTCCTTGATTTCTCTTTCTGCTGCTTCATTATTGGTGTATAGAAATGCAATACATTTATCTATGTTGATTTTGTATCCTTCAACTTTGCTGAATTTGTGTATCAGTTCTAGCAATTTTTGGTGGAGTCTTTGGGTTTTCTACACAGAGCATTATGTCATCTGCAAATAGTGAAAGTTTGACTTCTTCCTTGCCGACTTAAATGCCTTTTTTTTTCTTTTTGTTCTCTGATCACTGAGGCTAGGAATTCCAGTATTATGTTAAATAACAGTGGTGAGAGTGGACATTCATTTCTGTCTTGCTCCTGATAATGGAGAAAAGCTCTTAGTTTTTCCTTATTGAGGATGATATTAGCTGTGGGTTTTTCATATATGGCCTTTATGATGTTGAGCTATGTTCTGTTTTTTTGTTTTGTTTTGTTTTTTGTTTGTTTTTTTAATCAAGAATAGATGCTGTGGTTTGCCGAATGCTTTTTTCTGCATCTATTGAGAGGACCATACAGTTCTTATCCTTTCTTTTATTAATGTGGTATCATGTTGATTGATTTGCAAATATTGAACCACCCGTGCAGCCCAGGAATAAATCCCACTTGATCATAGTGAATGATTCTTTTAATGTACTGTTGGATTCAATTTGCTGGTATTTTATTTTATTTTATTTTATTTTATTATTTTTTTTTTTAATTTATTTTTGGGACAGAGAGAGACAGAGCATGAACGGGGGAGGGGCAGAGAGAGAGGGAGACACAGAATCGGAAACAGGCTCCAGGCTCCGAGCCATCAGCCCAGAGCCCAACGCGGGGCTCGAACTCACGGACCGCGAGATCATGACCTGGCTGAAGTCGGACGCTTAACCGACTGCGCCACCCAGGCGCCCCAGTATTTTATTGAGAATTTTTGTATTAATATTCATCAGGAATATTGTCTGTAGTTCTATTTTTTAATGGAGTGTTTGTGTAGTTTAGGAATCAGGATAATACTCACCTCATAGAATGAGTTTGGAAATTTTCCTGCCATTTCCATTTTTGGAATAGTTGGAAAAGAATAGGTATTAACACTATTTTAGACATGTGATAGAATTCCCCTGTGAAACCATCTGGCCCTGGAATTTTCTTTGTTGAGAGATTTTTGATTACTGAATCAATTTCTTTGCTGGTTATTGGTCTGTTCAAGTTTCTATTTCTTCCCATTTCAATTTTGGTAGTTTATATGTTTTTAGGAATGTATCGTTTTCTTCCAGATGTCCAATTTGTTGGCGTAAAATTTTTCATAATATTATTTTGTAACTATTTGTATTTCTGTGGTATTGGTTGTTATTTCTTGTCTCCCATTTGTGATTTTATTTTTGGGGGGTCCTTTCTTTTTTCTTTTTCATAAGTTTGGCTAGAGGTTTATCAATTTTATTAATTTTTTCAAAGAACCAGCTCTTGGTTTCATTGATCTGTCTTACTTTTTTTAAAATTTTTTTTTCCAACGTTTATTTATTTTTGGGACAGAGAGAGACAGAGCATGAACAGGGGAGGGGCAGAGAGAGAGGGAGACACAGAATCGGAAACAGGCTCCAGGCTCTGAGCCATCAGCCCAGAGCCTGACGCGGGGCTCGAACTCACGGACCGCGAGATCGTGACCTGGTTGAAGTCGGACGCCTAACCGACTGCGCCACCCAGGCGCCCCGATCTGTCTTACTTTTTATTATCATTATTATTTTTTAAATTTCTATATCTTGTGTTTCTACTCTAATTTGTATTATTTCCCTTATTCTGATGACTTTAAGCTTCATTTGTTGTTCTGTTTCTAGCTCCTTTAGGTGTAAGTTTAGGTTGTTTGATATTTTTCTTGTTTTTTGAGGTATCCTTGTATTGCTATATACTTCTCTCTTTTGATCGTTTTTGCTGTA
The DNA here is from genome assembly GCF_007474595.2 of Lynx canadensis. Classification (NCBI taxonomy): domain Eukaryota; kingdom Metazoa; phylum Chordata; class Mammalia; order Carnivora; family Felidae; genus Lynx; species Lynx canadensis. The sequence continues at coordinate 180,225,321 of NC_044306.2, forward strand.
GCCCAAAAGTTTTGGATCATTATGTTTTCATTTCCATTTGTTTCCATGTATATTTTTAATTTATTCTCTAATTTCTTGATTGATCCATTTGTTCTCTAGTAGCATGTTTTTTAATTTGAATGTATTTGTGATCATTCCAATTTTTTTCTTGTGGTTGACTTCAAGTTTCATAGCCTTATAGTCAGAAAATAGGTACAGTATGATCTCAGTATTTTTGTATTTGCTGAAGCCTGATTTGTGATCTAGAATGTGATGTATTCTGGAGAATGCCCCTGTGCACTTGAAAAGAATGTGTATTCTGCTGCTTTAAGATGAAATATCTGGAATTTATCTGTTAGCTCCCTATGGTCCAGTGTGTCATTTCAAACCATTGTTTTCATGTTGATTTTTTGCTTGGATGATCTGACCATTGATTTAACTGGGGTATTAAAGTCCAGTAATACTAAAGTATTATTTTCAATGAATTCCTTTAGGTTCATTATTTGTTATATTTGTTATGCTTGTTATATATCAGGGTGTTTTCATGTTGGAGGCATAAATATGTACAATTGTTAGATCTTATTGGATTGTCCCCTTTATTATGATACAGTGTTCTCCTTTACCTCTTGGTACAGTCTTTGCTTTAAAATCTAGTTTGTCCAATAAAAGTATTGCTTCTCTGGCTTTTTTTTTTCATATCCATTTGCATGATGAATATTTCTCCATCCACTTACTTTCAATCTGCAGCCTTCTTTGGTTCTAAAATGAGTCTTTTGGGGTACCTGAGTGGCTCAGTCAGTTAAACATCTGACTCTTGGTTTTGGCTCAAGTCATGATCTCACAGTTTGTGGGACCAAACCCCATGTCAGGCTACATGCTGAGATCATGGAGTCTACTTGGGATTCTCTCTCTCTGTCTCTCTCTCCTCCTCCCCTGTTTGGATTCTTTCTTTCTTTCTTTCTTTCTTTCTTTCTTTCTTTCTTTTCCTCTCTCTCTCTCTCTTTCAACATAAAGAAACTAAACTAAACTAAACTAATGAATCTCTTCTAGGCAGCATATAATTGGGTCTCATTTTTTTTTTTTTATCCATTGTGGCAGTTTATGTTTTTTGATTGTAGTGTTTAGTCTATTTAAATTCAGAGTGATTATGATACATATGAGTTTAGTGCCACTTTATTACTAGTTTTGTCATTTTTTTCTGGAGAGTTTCTTTTCCTTTCTAGTCTTCATCACTTTTGTTTTTTCCTTCCCACTTAAAGAGTCCTCTTTAATATTTCTTATAGGTCTGTATAATGGTCATGAACTCTTTTAGTTTGTTTTTCTCTAAGAACCTATTTATCTCTCCTTCTATTCTGAATGCTATTCTTGCTAGATAGAGTATTCTTGGCTGCAGATTTTTCCCATTCATCATGTTGAATATATCATACCACTCCTTTCCAGCCTGAAAAGTTTATGTAGAGAGATCTGCTGCTAACTTTATGGGACTTCCCTTGTAAGTTAAGGACTTGCTTTGTCTTGCTGCTTTTATGATTTTTTCTTTATCACTATATTTTGCAAATTTAACTACAATATGTTTTGGTTTGGGCCTGCTTTTGTTGATTTTGATGGAAGTTCTCTATGCATCCTGGATTTGAATGTCTGTTTCCTTCCCCAGATTAGATTAGTTTTCACTATTATTTCTTGAAATAAATTGCCCCTTTTTCTCTCTTCTTTTTGTGGGACTCTTATGATATGAATGTTATTCTGTTTGATGTAAAACCCTGAGTTCTCTAAGTCTACTCTCATGTTCTATCATTCTTTCTCTCTTTTCTTAAGCTTCATTATTTTCCCTAATTCTATCTTATTCATTCCTCAGATTCTTCCATCCTTGTGCTCATCATTACATCCACTTGGCTTTGAACCTCAGTTATTGTATTTTTTATTGCTGCCTGATTTGTTTTTGGCTCTTTTATTTCTGTAGTAAGGGTACCCCTGAAGTTTCCATGCTTTTCTTAAGCCAAGTGGGTATCCTTATAATTGTTGCTTTAAATTCTGCATCAGGCATATTGCTTATATCTGTTTTACTTAGATCTCTGGCTTTGTATTTTTTTGAGGGGATGAATTCTTACATCTTGGAATTTTGTGTACATCTTTGTCTTCTGCTGTGTGTTGGAAAATCCTGTTATGTTTCTTGCTCCTATGAGTAATGGCTTTATGAAGAAAAGGTCATATAATGTCCAAGACCTGGTGCTTCAGGAAGTGTCTCTGTTGTGTGCTGTGTGTACTTCACTGGTGTGTTTTGGCTGTTCTATCCCTCAGGTCCGTCCCCTGCAGAGGTTCTCCTTGTCTTCCGTGTACAGTGTTCAGACCTTGACCAGAGTGTGGCAAGTTTTAACTAAGTGTGCTCTGATCTGTTTGTTAAATGAGACCTGGTGCTATTTCTACTAGAACTGAACCTCTGCAGAACTCTAAGGTCAGTAGACGTGGTATGTGTAGGGGTTTGTGCTGGTCTTCTGGGAAAGGACCCATGGTCCTTAGGCACGCCTGCCAGAAAAAAGCAGTACCAGCAGAGTGTGGGGAGGTGAGACTTTGTGTAAGCAAGTTAGGCAGACAGAGCTGGTGCTATGCTGTTTACTGAAGTTGATATATGCTGAGGGGAATGGAAGAGAATTGGAGTCAGCCAGCTCCTTTGTACATGGAGAGAGGAGTCTGTGCTTCCTGACCTCAATGAAGCCCTCCCAGAAGAGGAAATAATTTCTCCTCATTTGTCCTAGGTGTTTTTCAGATAGCTGTTTTTACATTGCATGTGTCTGAGTTGTTTGTTGGCTTGGAGTAGCACAGTGCACTTTGGGCTCTATCCCAGCCAAGTCCGCTGACTTTTAAAACTCTGACTTTAGGGACCTTGTGTGGTGAGGACCTGTGTTGGTGTTCTGGTGGAGGGTATCACCACAGTGGTACCCATGTAGATTTGATCTAGAAGGGCAGTCATGCCAGAGCACAGGGGCCGAGGATTTGGCACAAAGCACACTTGCAGCCAGTGTCCAGGCGAGCCGCCCTCAGCACATGTCTCTTTACCTATGCTGAGGGGTGGGAAAGGGAAATGACAACTGCTCACTCCTTTGCCTCCAGAAAAGCAATGCCACCTCTTACAGACGTGCTTTAAGAAGAGGAAGCAATCTCTCCCTGTGTACCCTAGATGATCCTCAGATCATCCTGTCTCCTGAGGGGTTGCTTGCCTGCCTTCTCTCCAGGAGAAGGGCAACACTCAGTTCTCTATCCAACCAAGCCCAGAGATCTCCAAAACTCCAGTTTTTTTTTTTTAAATATAATTGGTTGCAAAAACTCACAAAAATCAGCCTCTCTCATTTTCCTAGCCAATGGCTTTGGAAAAGTGTTCTTCTTGTGTGGATCCCTGTGTGCTCCACTCTTTCTTGCCTTTCTCTGTGACCAAGGCTCCCTCTCTTCTGCAGCACCCATGATCTCTTCCTCCCTAAGCCATGTCTCCAGACTTTCTAGCTTTCTTGATGTAGCATTTCCCCTTCCTCTAGTTGTGCAGTTTTTTCTATCAGTCCTTGGGTCAATTTCTTCAATATTCAGAATGATTTGGTACTTACCTAGCTGTGTTGAGGGACAGGTCAAACCTAGGGTCCTCCTACTACACTGCCATCTTAACTTACCCCCCCATCCTGTTTTCTTTTGATTAGTGTTGTGTGTGTGTGTGTGTGTGTGTGTGTGTATTTTCATTCATTTACTTTTTAGCTTATATTTGTCTTTATATTTAAAGTGGGGTTTGTAGGTGACATAGAGTTGAATCTTGTCTTTTGATCTACCATTGCATTCCCTGTCTTTTTATTGGTACATTTTTATCATTCATGTTTAAATTGATTATTAATATGTTTGGATTAATATTTACCATGCTTGTTTCTATTTTTTTGTCCTTTTTATTACTATTTTTTTTTCTATTCTTTCTCTGACTTTTGTAGCTTTAAGTGGACATTTTATGATTCAATTTCCTTCCTTTTTTTAAATTTTTTTAGTAGCTGCCCTAGAGTTTGCAAAATGCATTTACAACTAAACCAAGTCCACTTCTAATAACACTATACTATTCAATGTATAGTGTGAATACTTTATAATAACAAATTCTTCCTTCCCATCTTTTATGTCATAGCTGCCATTAATTTCACTTATGTTAAGCATGCATAAGCAATATGTATGCTATATATATGTGCATATAAAATCAAATATATTGCTATTATCGTCTTGAATAAAGAGTTATGTTAGATCAGTTAAGAAAATTAATTTTTATAATGATTGTTTTAATGTTTTTATTTATTTTTGAAGGAGAGAGAGACAGAGCATGAGCAGGGGAGGAGCAGAGAGAGAGGGAGACACAGAATTTGAAGCAGGCTCCAGGCTCTGAGTTGTCAGCACAGAGCCCGACGTGGGGGTTGAACTCACAAACTGTGAAATCATGACCTGAGCCAAAGTCAGTTGCCAAACCAACTGGGCCACCCAGAGGCCCCACAGTGATCTTCTTTTCTTTATGTAGATTCAAGTTTCTGATCTACTACATTTTCCTCCTCTCTGAAGAACTTGTTTCAAATATTACCTCTGTACTTCTTGCCTTCTTCTTCTTCTTCTTCTTCTTCTTCTTCTTCTTCTTCTTCTTCTTCTTCTTCTCTATTCCAAGTAAGTGTATTTTTGTCTTTTGTAATTATGTCACAGTCTATGGATAAATTTCCTTTCATTTTTTTAGTCTTTGTTCTTTTCGATATTTGGTTTTTGAAGATTCTAACATATGCTCTTTTTCAGTCTTTTCTCAGCTGTCCAGTCTACTATTGGACAGTCTACTACTACTACTATCAAAGTCAATTATCATTTCTGTTAGTGTTTATTTCTTTCACTCCTTTATTATTTTTTAAAATTCCTCTTCCCTACTTAATTTATCCATATGTTGTTGCACAGTATCTACTTTTTTCCATTAAAGCCTGTTCTTAGCTGATTAATTATATTTTTAAAAATTCATTTTCTGATCATTCTAACACTCTTTCCATGTATGACTGTTTCTGATGTTTTCTCCCTTTCAAAAAGAAATTGCAGTAAATAAGACTTTGGTGATGTAGTGTTAGGTATGGGTGAAGGAAAGCGCTCTAGATCCCTATAGTTAAATTTTAGTCTGTTGGTGAGCTTATGCTCTTAAAATGAGAACTTTCTTGGTGCCTCTCAGCCCTCTCCATTTAAGTAGGATAGAATGGCTTGAGGGAGCTAGGGTTGGTGATATGCCTTCTCTTAGGTAGTTTAGGATATGATAAATCCCCAGCAAGTTAGTCTTTAATAATACAGTTTCTTCTAAGGGCAAACAGAATGCTCTAGTATATTTCAGATTTGTTCCTTTTTTTTCCCTATTCCATAAGCATAACAAGATTTTTCTCTGATATTTACTGTGAGAAACTAGTAGAACTCCTAATGGTAAGACCACAACAGTATCTACCTATGAATGGGCCCTCTTGGAGGTTTAAACCCTAAAACTTGTCCTCTGAGCTTCCAACAATTAATCAATTATGATTCAAGTTTTCCTTCCCTGTCACTCTTGTTCCTATGGAGATTTCTTCTCTAGGAAGCTGTATTTTCAATTTGGTGGCAGCACTGTACCTTGTGGCCTCAGTTCTCTGAAAATCAAAATAAAGTTGCTCTGTTTTCCTATAGTGCCATGAATATAATTAAATAAAGTAATCATGGGAGATGGAGTAAGTCTTGGGAAGGAGTATGTACTGCCAATAATGTGCATATGCAAAGTATTCGATGATCCAAATAGTTATAAAGAAGAAAGATGATTATAAATTAGAATTGTCCACATAGAATTGATAAACATCATCTTGGTTATCTCATTTTGTCAGTCACAAGTCATCCTAGCTGAGCTTTGTACAGAAATTAGACACCCAACATTGAACAACAGTATCTTGAGTACCATATTTAAAACTTTTCAATGAAAGGGAGATCTATATTACATATATATGAATATAATCAAGTTATACAGTTGATGAATCTGGATTATGCTTGCCCAGAGTAAGCAACATCTAAGGTCTTTATGCAGATACATCAAATTATTATCAAAATTTTCCTCAAGATGTGATTCTGGATGAGGAAAGTTGCCTGAAGGAGTATTCTGTTGAAACTCAGTTTCTGGATCTTGAAGCCTGCAAGAGGTAAACATTTTATGTTAGAAATATTCCTTCAATTTATTAATTGGACTAGCTAATTAATAAAGTTGTACTGTTTTAGGTGTGCCACAGTATAGAAGTTGCTAATGCAAAAATCTTAATTCACGAGATAATTAAAAAGTGGGACTAGGTTCCTTATGAAAAAATTACCTATGGGTTTTCATTCATTATGAGCAAGAAGTAAATTCGAATTGTTAATAAACCATTTTAAGCCATATATTGTAATAGATGTCTATTTGCATTATTACATTTAACTAACAAGCAGCTATGTGAATTAGATGCTCATATACCATTTTGCAGATGAGCAAACTGAGACAAAAAGAATTTGAGCAGCTGGTCCCTAACCACCTAGATAAGAAAATGCAGTGTACATATTACAATATTAACCAACCTGGCTACAAAGCTTATCTTCCTTTCTCTAAAGATATTTTTATATCTTTAAAATTAATTTTATATGTAAAACATTATTTATAATGTGAAGTTGTAATAGTTATAGAGACAGATAAACATGGTTTTTTGGCAAATTTCAGTTTTTGTCAGCTACTATTTCTCTATTGTAAGATATTATCTGGAGGAATACGTTAGAATATTGTAGATTTGCCCTTTATTGTTCTCGTTAATCCTGTTTTTCCCTTTCTCAAACTAAAGTCTAATTGCTATCTCTTAATATAGCAACAACTTTTTGCTATTTGTGATTTTCCACAGCAATTGCATCTAATCATATTAGGGGGCTTTCTATTAGCATGAGTAAGTTCTCTGTTGCTGCATGACAAACCATCTCAAAGCATGTTGACTTTGAATTATTTACTATTTCTTAAGAGTCTGCGCTTACAACAGGCAGGTTTTTTTATTTTTTTATTTTTCATTTTATTTTATTTTTTTTCTGATATCTGCAAGACTTACCCACATGGCAGCAATCACCTGATGACTTGTCTGGAAATGGATGGTTTACTAAGGTCTTGCTCACATATATCTGAAGCCCTGGTGCTGGTTATTGGTAGATCCTCCCTCTTTCTATTTGGTCTCTCATTTAGTAGTATAGCTGAGGTTGCTTACAAGAAACAGAAGCAAAAACAACAAGAACTCTTGGGGTTATGCTCTGGAACTCACACAATACTGAATTTTCCCAATCTTATAGCAAGTTATAGGACCAGTCTCAATTCAAAATGTTGGGAAATAGTCTCCAATTTGTGAAAGAAAGACCACAAAATATTGTAATCATGTTTTCCAACCTACCACAATCACACACTTTTCTCTTTATATTATTACTAGAATTAGTACTAGTATTGACAATGCTAAGAGTTACGGAGTAATGTGGAGCTAAATACCACTAACCCCAGAGCAAGATGTCCTTGATTTCAAACCCTAGCCCTGTAAATTTGGGCAAATAGCTTAATCTTCTTATGACTCAATTTTCTTATCTGTAAAATCGATATGATCATAATATTATTTACCAATGAGGTTATTAAGAGGGTTAAATTATTTAACAATATCAACTGCTTAGAGCTGTACCTGACAGTACATATATTTAACAAATGTTCTATACTTTGTTATATTAGAATTACTTAACCAATATGCTATTATAGTACTTTGAAATTATTAAGTATTTTCTACATATTTCATACTAAATCTAGTTAATGTCAAGGTATGTCATAGTTTTAGATTATTAGTTCAATGTCCACATTGGGAATGGATATGATACAATCCCACTTCTCTTCACTTTCCTTTTCTGGAATTTAACTTCAAATATTCTTTCTCTTTCCTTTCTATAGTCAGTTTTTGAATGCTATCAGTTGTCTTAAATTATCATTTTCGATTTATCCTTTTGCCACTGCCTTGGTTCAGACTTCTATTGCCTCATAAATAAATCATTACAATGACTTTCTTGTAAATAAGACGGCTTTTCTTTGTCTTGGTTAAAATTCTCCCAAACACACAAACTGAGATGAGGACTTAGGTACTGAAAATCTATTTGCGGCATGATCACAGGAAGTAGTATCTAAGTAATAAGTTGCTTATATGGGCACCAAGGCACACTTCCATTGTGAACTTTGAAAGAGTTCAAAGTAGAGAATCATCCACATAAAAGATGGGGAGGGGGCCATTACCTATGAACTTCTATTCTCTCATGCATGAAAATATACCCCTGGGCGCCTTAAAGCTCCCCAATTCCCCAGTAAGTCTGGGCTATTGTCATCAGGAAACTCTACAGAAAAGTTTGCAGGATAAATGGGTTAAGGTGGGAAACCAGGATAGCTTGATTAATTTGAGCTCACAAAATGAGACTGAAATCAGATGTAGGTTGAGGGATGTAATATAGTCACCAGAAGCCTCTGTCATATACAAATCTGACTGATACCTGTCTTTAGAATAAATCGTCTAAAATCTAAATCTAACTTCAGCACATTTGATCCCCCAAATATGTCCATGGGTTAACCTCTGGGAACCTATCAATGTGTGATGTTATATATCAAAAGAGATGTTTCAAATGTAATTAAAGCTGAAGACTTTAAAATAGGGAGATTATCTTAGATTATCTATATGAGCTTGATGTAATCAGATGGGTCCTTAAAAACAGGAAAACAGACTCCTGGTTTTCAGTTCCTCATGGAAGGAGCTTGGATATGACCAATCTGTCATCACAAGTAAGAAGCTAAACAGACTGAAAAATCAACAACTTTTCTTGGATTACTAAAAGAGAATACAGAGAAAACTGCTGCCTCCAACATTGGAGAGACCAGTGAATACAGGGAGTCTAGGTTTACTGAAAGAGACAAGCAGAAACTGCCTCAGGAGCCAATGCTTGTTCAGGAAAACCTAAACTGTAATTGGAAAATTGCTGACAATCAGAATAGGCAAGCCTGACAGTTCAACTCTAGGATGTCTCAGTCTGAGAGAAGCACCTAAATACTGTGAGATTTAACTCCTGGAGCTTGACTGAGTCCTACAATAAACATTGTGGAAAAATCCCTTTGGGCTTCCAGCATGGGAGATAGTGAGGTGGGAGGGATGTAGGGAATCATTTTAATTTTGTAAATGTTATTTATTTTTGAGAGAGAGACAGAACATGAGTTGGGGGAGAGACAGAGACAGAGAGAGGGAGACACAGAATATGAAGCAGGCTCCAAACTCCTAGCTGTCAGCACAAAGCCCAATGAGAGCCTGAACTCATGAACCATGAGATCATGACCTGAGCCAAGTTGGATGCTTAACCCACTGAGCCACCTAGGCGCCCCTGTAATGAATCATTTTATAATATACTAGAGTACCTTGATCTTTTAAGAAGGTCTGCCCTCAAGAAAAGCTAGTTAACCAGAGACCAACCTGCAGGGGTATTATCAGAGCCTAACTGATCTTGAAGGAAAATACTCAAAACTCTCTAGCCCATTCTAGCTATTGTGGATAGCTAGATGGATAAAGTAGACAGCATGTAAAAACCAATGTACAATGCAAGAGGCAGCTACCAATCCTAATAAAGAACTGAAAAAAATGCTAGTGATAATTTTGAAAACATTAGCAGAAATAAATGCCTTTGATAGACTTAGCAGACTGGACTCAACTGAGGAAAGAATCTCTGAGATAGAGTTTTCATCAATAGAATCCCTGAAAACCAAAATCAAAGAGAATAAAGACTGAAAGAAACAACCCCGAATACCCAAGGATGGTGGGGCAACTATGAAGTGTACAACATGCATGTAGAAACTCTGCAAAAGACAATATCACGAAGATTGGAAAAATAGACACAGAAGATTTCCAAAAGATACACGTGATAAAGGACTGCTGTCCAAAATACACAAATACTTAAAACTCAATAAGGAAAACAACTTGGTTTAAAAATAAATATATTAGACATTTCGCCAAAAGAGATATACAGACGGCAGATACACATACGAAAAGATGCTTCATATCATATATCATCAGGGAAATGCAAACTAAAACAATAATAAGGTATCACTACACACTTCTTCTAATAACCAAAATCCAGGGTACTGACAACAAAAAATTCTGGTGAGTGTGTCAAAGAACAAAGATTCTCATTCATTGCTGGTATAAATGCAAAACAATACACGTCTTTTGGAAGACAATTTAGAGGTTTCTTACAAATTCAAATCTATTTCAATCGGACCTTAGAGCAAGTGCAGTCCTTGGTATTCACCCATAGGCATTGGAAACTTCTGTCACACAAAAACGAACGCACCAAACCTTCATGTGCATGTTTGTAGAAATGTTATTCGTAGTTACAAAAAGTCAGAAATAAGCAAAATGTCCTTAAGTAGATGAGTGGATAAACTGTGGTATATCCAGAAAATGAAGTATTATTCAGTGTTAAGGAAAAAAAAAAACCACAATAATCTGTCAAGACACGCAAGGACATATAGGAAACTTAAATGCATATGACTAAGTGAAAGAAGTCTATCTGGAAAGTCTACATACTGTGTGATTCCTGTTATATGACATCTAGAAAAGGCAAAACTATGGAAAGAATAAAAAGGCCAGCAGTTGCCAGCAGTATGGGAGTAGGAGCAGAGATAAATAGAACACAGAAAAATTTCAGGGCAGTAAAAATTCTCTGTATGATATTATAATAACGGAGGTATGTCCTTATATACTTTTTCAAACCTGTAGAATGTATAACACCAAAGTGATTCCTACAGTAAACTATGGGCTTTAAGCAATTATGATATGTCACTATACTTGCATCTTTGGTTTAAAAAAAAAATCATGGCATCCTGATGAGTGATGTTGTTAATGGGGGAGGTTACACATATGTGGGGACAAAGTATATGTGAGAAAACTCTATACCTTTCTCTCATTTTCTGGTAAATCTGCAACTGCTCTTTAAAAAACAAGTTAGAAAAAAAGAAACTAGAACACCTTCTCTAGTTATAAGAAGAGATATGGCAGAACACTGAAGCACAAAAAGATTACCAGTGTGAGAGGATTTGATGTGCCATCACTGGTTCTAAGATAAAGAGAACCACATATAAAAACTAGAGAGAGGTCTCCAGGAGCTCCTGGTGGCCTCTAGCTGCCAGCCAGCAAGGAACAGTTATCTCAGCTATATATCTGTGAAGAACTGGATTCTACCAACCCGAATGAACCTGAATCCCAGAGTCTCTTGATAAGGGCCCAATCAACACCTTGGTTTCAGCCTTCTAAATGTGGGTCTGGTAAAGCAATCTAACCAACTGGGATTTTTGACCTACAAAGCTGTGAGAGAATGAATTTAGGTTGTTTATATCATTAAACATGCATGTTCTTATACAGCAAACCACAACTAATACAATGTTTAGAGAAATGTTTAATCAGTTCTCATCACTTTGCTGGACAATGACAGAATTCTTTAGTAGAGCGTTTAGTCTCCACACAGCCTAGGTCTCCAGTGGTAACTCCTGCCATCCACTGGAGGCATTTATGTCAAACAATATCACAATTACTTTCAAGATGTCCATCCATCCATCCATCCATATTATCTCATTAAGTGTTTTTTTAAACAAGTGCTTTGTAAACATTATGATCTCTTTACCCTATATCTATATATCTGTATAAGATATCTATATCTTCCCCGATTGCCACTCTCCTTTTCAAAGTTGGAAAGAAATTTCACCTAGACAAGAAAGCAAAGGAAAACTTAGATATGGAAAAAAAAAATCAAAGCAAGAGAAAGTAGATCTGAAATAAAATAGGTGGGGTATTTAAGTGCAATTACAGAACCGTGAAATATGAAAGATAAGGTAGGCAAAGGAGGGAGAGATGTGATCTAGAATGATCATGTGTACAATGGTATAGAGCTTATGTTTTAATTATTTGAGAGGATGCATTGAAAGATATTTGGTAGAGGATTGTAGAGTTATATTTAATGCTTTTTTAAAGAGGTCTCTAAACAGTATGAAGATTTTTGAAAAGGTCATAATGTAAGTAATCTACGTAGTCAATAGAAGTGATAAAGATGTGAGACAGGTTTATGACAGAAGTGCTGATGGAGACAATAATACTTAAACATTTGACTTAGTATCTTCAGCAAAAAAAAAAACCCTTTATGTTACACAACCTCAATAAATCTTAAAAATATTATGTTAGAAAAAGTGGGACACAAAAGTATACATACAGTACGGTTCTATTTATAACAAGTTCAAGAACAGGTGAAACTGAATTGTGATTGATCTCAGATGAACAGTTGCCTTTGGAGGCTGAGTCCAACTACAAAGGTCATGAAGGGATTTTTAGGGATGTTGGAAATATCTGATACCTCAATTTAGTGTAGTGTTTTCACAGTTGTACACATTAGTCAAAACTGAACACAGTGTACGTTAAAATTTGTGCATTTCATTATATGAATACTACACCTCCATGGAGTTGATTAAATAATTCTGAGGTAAAGTTAGCAAAAATACAGATGTCAGAAGTAAGGAGAGAAGATAATGAAATAGGTCAAAAGCCTCAGGCTTCCTACTTGGATAGGAACATGGGAATGTGATGAATTGAGAAAGGGAACCCATAAGGTACAGTTTGGACTAAGAGAAAACATTAGCATGATGAATTCATTTTGCAATATTCAGTCTGATATATGTATGAAATAGCCAAATACAACTGTTTGGATTTTTAAGCTTGAAGTTCAGGATAAAACATAAGAGTTTGTGTCCATCAGTTTTGCTGTTATGAATATGTTTTAATTTATTTATATTTCACTGGCTGTTGCTGATATTCAAGAAAGCCATTCATGTTTACGTATTGATTCTGTAACTTCCTACATTACTAAACTCTCTAAATTCTAGTAGTTTATAAACCATTTCCATGGGCTTTCTATGTAGACAGGAATAATATCCACAAATACTGAAATTACTTCCTTATTCTCAGAATTCTCAGAATTTTCTTATTTGATATCTTCATTCGCTCTAAAGGCACTTCCAGCACAAGAAAGTGACTTAAGTCTTAAGACTTAATAGTGATTCAATAGTGATGTGATCTTGGACAAATTATTTAACTTCAGTGAGAATAAGTTTTCATCACTGCAAATTGAAAAGAATAATAATACTTTGCATGTTAATTGTGAAGAGAAAGTAATAATGAAATAACACCTGTAGCAACTTATTTGAAATAATATCGACAAATGTTATTTCTTTATATTCATGCTTCTTTGCAATATGGTTTTACAGCTACTCCTAACTCCCTGGCAAGACTATAGTTTTTCACTTCCTTTGAATTTGAATGGTCTCGTGCCTTGATGTACCCATTAGCATGCAGTGTAAATGATGATGTACCAAAGTTTTCTGACCCCTGTTCTAGTCAATTGCTGAAGAAAAACTCATGAGTATATTATTCCTTGGGTTACTGAATGCTTCAAACAGCGTTTAAAGAGCTTTGCCAGTTATATTATAAACAACACACATATATAATATATATAATTATAATTATGTAGATGTTTCAAATATCACTTGTCTTCCATTGTTTTGATTTGATTCTCTTGTGATTTCAATTTTACATAATTTAGATTCTTTTTAGCCTGTCTTCAAAAATCAATGAGTTTGGTTCTAACCATATTTATGCTTTTTATTTCTTCCTATATCTCATTTTTATTCTCTGGGTGGTTTTGCTGCACCTTTCCAACGCCCATTATTTAGTGTTCATTTTTTTTTAATTTTTTTTTAATTTTCTTTTTTTTTGAACGTTTATTTATTTTTGGGACAGAGAGAGACAGAGCATGAACGGGGGAGGGGCAGAGAGAGAGGGAGACACAGAATCAGAAACAGGCTCCAGGCTCTGAGCCATCAGCCCAGAGCCTGACGCGGGGCTCGAACTCACGGACCGCGAGATCGTGACCTGGCTGAAGTCCGACATTTAACCGATTGCGCCACCCAGGCGCCCCTATTTAGTGTTCATTTGAATTAATTTTTGCTCAAACCTGTGGCCATTTGATTTTCATTCCTGATATTAGTTTATCTTTTATTTTTCATTCTTTGATAAGCTTGGTCAACTTTGTTTCATATCTTCGTTTTATTTTTCTTTCCCTACCCATCTATGTTCTTTTTGAATTTCTGAGTCAAGTTATTTATTTGTATCTCTAAATACTGATTTGTAGATATTCAGTTTGAAGTGATGTATTAAGGTTCATATCTGCTTTATAATATTTTATTGGGGTTACTATATTTAAAATACTTTGATCTTTCTTTTCCTTTTTTTAATAACAGTCTTGCATTAAAAAAAAAACTTTCTGCAGATGCATTTTTTATAGACATTTCTGGAGATTTTTGCTACCCTCCACTTGCATTGAAAACTTGAGATATGTGTGGTTTTCTTTTCTCTTATAGATCATAGTCTTTAACTATTTATTAGGAAATTCAAATTATTGGACTATTATTATTTTTGGCCCATTACCTCAACTACCTCAGAAGTTTCCTTTTCTTTTTTTAAATATATTTTTCTGGATATAGAATTCTATGTTCACAGTTTTTTGTTTTAGTTTGGTTTGGTTTTGGTTTTGGTTTGTTTCAGTTTACATATATTGCTTCTCTATCTTCTGACCTCCTTTTTGTCTAATGAGAATTCACGGTCACTGGTGATTTATACCATTATATCCGTGTTGCCTTCTGTTTCCAGCTTCTTTCACTAGTGTAATGTATTTATAGTTGATCCATTTTATCACACATATCAGTACCTCTTTTTATGGCCAAAAATATCTTATTATATGGATGTGTTCCATCTTGTTTACCATTCATCAGTAAATGGGTATTTGGATAGTTTCTGCTTTTTGACTGTCATGACCCTTTAATTTAACATAAAAAGAAAAAAAGAATCCTCTGGCAGGATTTTCTTATGAGACTTCCAGAAAGGTATAAAATCTAAGGGAAACATTAGTTATGTTCAAACCGGGTGTTCTGAAATGTTTCTCTTTGTGCTGCTTATAAATCATATTTTTATAATATAAGCCTAATAAAGCAGGACTATTTCACTTTATGGTTCATGTTCTTTCCCTAGAGTTAGGTGGTCAATTATCCATAGAATAAATGAATAAATACATGTTCTGTGTCCAATACTAGTCCCTATTCAACAATTCATTAGGTAGATATATTTTTTCTAACCATTCAATTGTATTAGATTGATTATTGCCATAAGTTTGTTCTATACTTGCGAACAGAATGCAACTAATGTTGGTTTTTCTAGAGAATATCCCAGGCATTTGTTGTAGCCATCAGAGAAAGTTCCAAATTTTATCTGCAGAATATCTAATACAATACTTTATTCTTTTTTTCAACGTTTATTTATTTTTTGGGGGCGACAGAGAGAGACAGAGCATGAACGGGGGAGGGGCAGAGAGAGAGGGAGACATAGAATCGGAAACAGGCTCCAGGCTCTGAGCCATCAGCCCAGAGCCTGACGCGGGCTCGAACTCCCGCACCGCGAGATCGTGACCTGGCTGAAGTCGGACGCTTAACCGACTGCGTCACCCAGGCGCCCCCAATACTTTATTCCTTAGGAACAAAATTTGGGTATTTACTATGTAGCTTCATACTGGATTATATTATTTTTATTTATTTGTTAACACTTTTTAACATTTATTCATTTTTGAGACACAGAGAAAGACAGAACACAAGCGAGAGAGAGGCAGAAAGTGAGGGAGACATAGAATCCAAAGCAGACTTCAGGCTCTGAACTGTCACACAGAGCCCTTCTATGAGCTCAAACTCATAGACTGCAAGATCATGACCTGAGCCAAAGTTGGGCTTTAAACCAACTGAGTCACCCAAGCACCCCTTTCTTTATTTCTTAAGTTCATGGACATTTAACCTACAATTTGGTAAACATATTGGATTTGTTATCAGTATAGTAAATGAGAAAAAAAATGGCCATACTACTTTGTAGCTCTTTTAATCAAATATGGAGTTTAATTTCTATATCCCTTGAATATGTATGGGTTGTCCTGGTGACTTCCTTTGAACAGTAGAATGCAGGAGAACTGATGTAAGAAGTATAAGCCTCAATTTCAAGAGAAATTTTTGTGTCCACTGTTACTATCATTGTGGACCTCAACACCTTTTGCATAAATCTGGGCTAAACTAAAGGAGATTGAAAAATCACGTGGAACAGAAATAAGCCATCCATGGGGAGACTCCTCTGGACCAACCGGCTGTCCGTCATCCTGGCAGATGACCACAGATGTCTGTGTAAGTCTTGCCAAAATCAGTGGAAAACACACAAAGATAAACCCAGCCCAAAATTCAGAATCACAGATTTTAAATAACTCAATGTGATTTTAAACCACCAAGTTTTAGCTTGAATTGTTATAACACAAAGTTAACTAATACAATTGATAGATTGGTCAAGAAAGTCGTGTATATAAACTCATATAGTTTAAAGTAAATTTCAAAATTCTAGGAAAAAACAAGAAGATATCTGACAATTTTTTAACTTTAGATGCATTAGCTCTTCTGGTTGGTACAATGGTCATCATTTCTTCTCCCATATTTTCACCATGGGTTGTTTTATACGAACACAAGCAACAAAAGCATTCTGTCAGATAATCTTTTTTTCCCCATTATTCCATCTGCTTCTGGTCTTTTATAATAATCTGTGAGATCAATCGTATCTTTGACAAAATTGCTGGCTATTGTAAATTCATTTATTGAAAAGCAAAAGCAAGACATTCTACACAAGAACGATGAAAATGTAAAAATGGAAAATGTATCAATTCAGTAAGAAATGTTAGGTTAAAGAATTTTCCTTGCTATAAATAACCCCCATTTCTTTCAGATATGTGAAATCAGAAAAATAAAACCTATAGAATTCACACTGTTAATAATGAGCTTTGTGATATCCAACAGCAGTTATAGAGAACATCCTTTCTGTTTCTTATGCAAATGCAAGAAATACATAGTGAATGAAAATCAACTGGAAGATTTGTTATCTTTGAAGAATTCATGTGTTAGCAAAACCAGATGTGCAACGTTAGAACTGGAAGGGCTTAAGTCATATGACTTAATTAACCCTTATTAGTTTCTGAAGAGGAAATAGAAATTCATGGTAAGTTCTTTCTCCAGTGACAAAAAAAAAAAAAAAAAAACTAGTTTTACTTGTTTTTTTTTAATTTTTAATGTTTATTTATTTTTTGAGAGAGAGACAGACCTACAGAGCACAAGAAGGGGAGGAGCAGAGAGAGGGAGACACAGAATCTGAAGCAGGATCCAGGCTCCAAGCTGTTAGCACAGAGCTCCATGTAGGGCTTGAACTCACAAACCACGAGATCATGACCTGAGCTGAAGTGGGACACACAACCAACTGAGCCACCCAGGAGCCCCTAGTATTACACATTTGTTGATCTAAGTTTTTTGATTTCCATTAAATAATGCTGTATATACATTCCTGATTAATTTTAATTGCTTTATCATAAAACTGAGGTCTTAATTCATTTGTTGGTAAAGATACAAATACTTAGAAATTTTAAAGAATTTAAAAGTATTTAGCATACATTCGCTTAAGAAAAAGCTTCATTTTTTTGTTTTTAGTATTTCTTGAAGTACATTATATTTTTCCTTTATCCTACAAATTATGAAGTAAACAAGGCTTTTGAAAATATTTTGCATATGCAGTTTTGAATATTGCTCTAATGGACCAATTGTTTTACACATTAGAAGTTTTTAGGGGTGCCTGGGTGGCTCAGTCAGTTGAGCGTGCGACTTCGGCTCAGGTCATGATCTCACAGCTAGTGAGTTCGAGCCCCGCGTCAGGCTCTGTGCTGATGGCTCAGAGCCTGGAACCTGCTTTAGATTCTGTGCTTCCCTCTCTCTCTGGCCCAACCCACTCGCATTCTGTCTCTGTCTCTCTCAAAAATAAATAAACATTAAAAAAATTAAAAAAATAAGTTTTTGCTATTTTATTTATTTTTATTGAAATGTTAGCTTAATTGGTTAAAAAGGAAAAACAATAATTTCTTCCCAAAGCTGGTTGAAGACAAAAAGACAATGGCTAGAATTATGTCTTGGAAAGAAATGGTTTTGGCTTGGTTAGTAGCTCCACCTTTTACTAATTCTGTATGGGGTGGGGGGGGTGTTACTTTATATCTAGGTTACTTTACTCTTATGAGATTTAATTATCTCATCATTGAAAATTCTTGATATATATATCAATAGCATATAGATACGTGGATAATATGAATCAAGAAATGTTGACTACTATATGAGTAGGAAGAGTTGAGAAGGAGCAGTAGTAGCAGCGATGGTAGTAAATAAAAGGCAAAGATAAGAATCTTGGGACCCATTTTCTTTGGATTTGTGGCTTTTGCAAAGTCTGTATGGTTGTTTTTTGTCTGGCTGTCAGAAACAGAACTCCTGTTTCTGGTAATATGAAAAGTCTGTATTTATTTATTTATTTATTTAGGGGAGAGCATGAGCCTGGGAGGGGCAAAAAGAGTGGGACAGAGGATCGAAAGCAGGCTCTGCGCTGACAGGCTGATAGCAGCAAGAAGGATGTGGGGCTGGAACTCACCAACCTGGAGACCATGACCCGAGCTGAAGTCAGCTGCGCTACCGACTGAGCCACTCAGGTGCCCTGGTAATGAGGAGAGTCTTGGAGTCCATGCTCAAGGAAGAATTTTCTGAAACTAGGGAAAAAAAAAAAAAAAAAAACCAAAAAACAAACAGTACCCAAAACAGTATAGAGACTCAGTGCTGGATCACTCAAGATAATTGAGCGCTGACGTTGATGCCGACGATGATCCATAGGATCTTCCAGTCCAACTCCTAATGTGTTTCCATCAGACTCATTTTACAATGACACATTAATTTTCTAAGTTTAAAAAGTTAAGTTTCAAGTATTTGGAAAATTAGTGTGAATAAGCTATTATTCCCTAGTGAGAAAAGAATAAAGGGATAATAGGAAACAAAATTGAGGAGTTGGAGGACATCAGGTAAGGAGAGGTAGTGGGATGTTTCCTCAGTGTTACTTCTTTACTTTCTTCATTTATTCTCCTCCGTCCCTCTAAATTAATTAATTTTTTTAGTGGTTGACATTGTTAAAAGTGAGTCAATCTCTACGGGAGCATTTCTCTAGGGAATATTGCAAAACTCTGATTCTGAGAGAAAATTGTTACCTTATAGCCAGTGCACGGAGATTATGTGGAACCCCAAATGTATTCTATCCTATTCTATATTAATCCACTTGAAACAACAGGTGCATCAAGCATATGAATGCCCTTGTGGCAGAAAAAAAACAAAAATAAGCAAGTGGTCTAGATTAGAATTTTTCAGATTATTTTTTTTTGAAACTTCGGTCTTTTTTTTTTTTTTTTTGACCCTTTACAAACACACACACACACACACACACGTGTATGTGTGTGTGTGTGCGTGTGCCATTCTAATTTTTACAAGTAGAAAAATCTTAAAGTAAAAATGTATGAGCTTTTTTGCACTCATCAATGAAGGTCACATAGCAAACCGACACCCTAAAGACCATAGTAAAAGTGGGTGCTCCCATTTCTCTGGGTTTTACCTCCAGAAACTTTACCAGGCTCTCACTGTGAAGAACCAAGCAACATAGTTTTCTGGCTCTGGCAGTGGAAAGGGGAAAAAATAACCACTGTGAAATACACCCAAATCTTTATGCCTCACAAAGGTCAAACTTCAGTTTGTGTTAAACAGTGTTATTCCATCTAGTGGATGATGTCTTCTCAACTGCATCCTTCTAACCTTCCTATACCATCTAATTGAGGCTAAAACATTACAAGACATATGTAAATATCACAGCCCAGGACGTAAGGTCATGAAAAACTAAGATTTAATGATACCGTAACAGGACACCTCCTCTGCAATCCACAACATTAATTGGATTCCAGTGCAATAGCAGTGGATTATAGCTAAAGAAAAAAAAGAAAACTTACCAGATGCATTCTCACCTTGAGAAGGAATTATTGGAGAAGCCCAAAGACAATAGTAAAGACAAAACAAGAACAGGAGGATTTTTACAGTCTGCCACATAACAACTATAGAAACACTAAGCACAGCTCTATTTCAAGCCAGAGGAACCTAATTCCTCAAACTAAAGGCATATATAATTCAGTTTCTGTTACCCAATATATTGTGTTTGTTTTCAACAAAAAATTGCACAGCATACAAAAAGCCAAGAAAAAATCTGAAGAGACGAAGTATTCATCATAACAAGAGCCAAATGGGACATAGATGTTGAAATTATCAAATGGAGAATTTTAAATAAGTATGATTAATATGTTAAGGGATCTAGCAGAAAATTATACAGGACAGAAACTCAGATCTATATAAAGAAAAGGAAGATCATCAAAGAAGAAATACATAAAATCCGTACTTTAAAAATTTTCCCATTCTTAACTGAACTAAGAAATACTGTTTAAATTAATAATATAATAATATATCGGGTGATTTTAGCATATGGATAAGTGAAATGAAAGCAACATCAAAAGGGACAGAAGGAATAAATTAGGGAAACCTTATTAAAAATATCTCCACTATACATGAAGCAGCATAGTCTACTTTTCTGAAAGTTGACTTACTTAAAAGTCTATGTTGCTGGGGTGCCTGGGTGGCTCAGTTGGTTAAATGTTCAACTTCTGATCTGTGATCAGGTCATGATCTCACAGTTTGTGAGATCAAGTCCTGCATAGAGCTGTAGGAGCCTGCTTGGGATTCTCTCTCTCCCTCTCTCTGCCCCTCCCCTGCTTGCTCTCTCTCTCTCTCTCTGTCTCAAAATAAATAAATACACTTTAAAAAAAGTTACTAATTCTAAGTCCACTACTGATCTTTTAAAATAAGTATAATCCTAAGAGGAAAGACAAACGGAAATCATTTTAAATGATCAATTAAAACTAGAAAAGGCAGATAAAAGGGAAAAATGAACATATAAAATAGAAAATCATTTAGACGGTAGATCTTAATTCAATTATATCACTCATTTTATTGTTCGTTTTTTATTGAGGTGTAATTTACATATTACATACCAGTTTCAGCTGGTCAAAATACTGATTCAATATTTGTATATATGTTATGAAACAATCACTATAATAAGTTTAATTAACATCCATAACCATTCATAGTTACAACGTACTAACTTGCAATGAGAGGTTTTAAGATTTACTCTTTTACCAACTTTCAAATATGTATACAAATACAGTGTTTCAACTATAGTCACTATGCTGTGCCTGCATTTCCATGGCTTGCTTATTTTTTAACTGGAAGTATGCAACTTTTGACCCCCTGCATTCACTCGTTTTGCCCACTGACCACCTTTGACAATAACCAATCTGTTCTCTGTATTTATGAGCTTGGTTTTTGTTTTGTTTTGTTTTGTTTTGTTTTGTTTTTAGATCACATATAAATTAAATCATATGTTACGTCTTTATCTGACTGTATTTCACTTAGCGTAATGCCCGCAAGGTCAGTCAATGTTGTTGAAAATGAGAAGGTTTTTTTTTTTTTCTGTTATATGACTAAATCTCCACTGTTTGTGTGTGTGTGTGTGTGTGTGTGTGTGTGTGTGTGAAATCACATTTTCTTTATCCATGAATCCATTGATAGACCCTTAGGCTGTTTCATTATCTTGACTATTATGAATAATCCTGCAATGAACATGGGAGCCCAGATATCTGTCAAGATAGTGATTTTGTTTTCTTTAGATATATACACAGAGGGGTGCCTGGGTGGTTCAGTGGGTTAAGTGTCTGACTTCAGCTCAGGTCATGATCTCACAGTTTGTGAGTTCAAGCCCCACATCGGGCTCTGTGCTGACGGCTCAGGGCCTGGAACCTGCTTCGAATTCTGTGTCTCCCTCTCTCTCTCTGCCTCTCCACCACTCACTCTCTGTCTCTCTCTCAAAAATAAATAAACATTAAAAAAAGATATATATACATAAGTGGGATTGCTGAATTTGGTAGTTCTATTTTTAAATTTTTGAGAAACCTCCATACTGTTTTCCATAGCAGCTATACCATTTACATTGCCACCAACAGTGCATAAGTGTTCCCTTTTCTTCACATTCTCTCCAGCACTTGTTATTTTTTATCCTTGTAATAATAGCTATTGTAACAAGGTAGGGTGATAACTCACTGTGGTTTTGTGTGGGTTTTTCTTTGTTGGAAGAAGGAGCATAAAAAAACCTATACACATTTTAATTAAAGTCAGGCATTGTAATAAACTCTGACAGTCTGGGTCTATCTTTAATTTAATTTGATGTGGGCTGCTAGAATGAGTTCTAAGAATTATGGCAATCCTGGGTGGATAAAAAGGGAGACTTTCTGGCATATTTTCTTTTTGAAGGTGGAAATTACAGGCCCATAAGGATGACTAGTGAGATAATCCTGCATGACTGTACTAAATTTAATTTTTCTCTTTGCATTTCTGCTCAGTGTGGTTTTGATAGTGATATTGAACATCTCTGCATGTACCTGTTGGCCATCTGCATGTTGTCTTTCGAAAAATGTCTATTTGGTTGTTCTTCCTATTTTTTAAGTGTTATTTTTTCAGTATTGAGTTGTACAAGTTCTTTATATATATTGGATATTAATCCTTTATCAGATATGATTTGCAAATTTTCTTCCTTTCAGGAGGTTGCCTTTTCATTTTGTTGATGATTTCCACTTCTTTGTCAAAGGTTTTTAGTTTGATACAGTCCCATTTGTTTATTTTTGCTTCTGTTTCCTTTGCTTTTAGATTCAGATCCAGAACAATCATCACCAGGACTGATGTCAAGGAGCTTATTACCTCTCTTTTCTTCTGGGAGTTTTATGGTTCCAAGTATTACATTCAAATCTTTAATTCATATTGTGTTAATTTTTGTGTATGGTATAAGTTAACAGTCCAGTTTCAGTCTATCGTGTGTGGTTGTCCCAACATCATTTATTGAACAGACTGTCTTTTCCCCATTGTATATTCTTGGCTCTTTTGTCATAAATTAATTGACCATATATATGTGGGTTTATTTCATGGCTTTGTATTCCATTCCATTGATCTATATATCTGATTTCATGCCAATACCATACTGGTTTGTTTATGTATTTATGTATTTATGTATTTATGTATTTATTTATATATTTATTTATTTATCAGAGAGAGAGACAACACACATTGGAGGAGAGCAGCAGAGAGAGGGAGAGGGAGAGGGAGTGAGAGAGAGGGAGAGAGAGAGAGAGAGAGAGAGGGAGAGGGAGAGGGAGACTGAGGGAGGGAGAGAGAGAGAGAAAGAGAGAGAGAGAGAGAGAGAGAGAGAGAGAGAGAGGGAATCCGAACCAGACTCCATGCCCAGAACAGAGCCCAATGTGGGGCTCTATCTCATGACTGTGACATCATGACCTGAGCCCTAACTAAGAGTTAGATGCTCAACAAACTGAGCCACCCAGGCGTACCAATTCCATGATGTTTTGATTACTTTAATTTTGTATTGCATTTTGAAATCATTTTTGTATTATAGTTTGAAATCAGCGTGTTATACCTCCAGTTGTTTTTTTTTTTGTTTTTTCTCAAGTTTGATTTGGCTATTTAGGATCTTTTTCATTTTCATACAAAATTTAGGAATTTTGTTTTATTTCTGTGAAAAAAAATGCCCTATCAGATGGAATTTTGATAGGGATGGCATTGAACCTGTATGTTGCTTTGGGTAGTATGGACATTTTAACAATATTCTTACAATCTATGAGAAAGGAAATTTCTTCATTTATTTGTGTCATCTTCATTTTTTTCATCAATGTCTTAGTTTCAGCACACAAATCTTCCTTATTTTGTTTAATTCATTCTTAAGTATTTTATTCTTTTTGAAGCAGTAGTAAAAAGGATTGTCTTTCCAATTTTCTTTGTAATAGTTTATTAGCATATAGAAAAGTAACTAAATGTTATATTGATTTTGCATGTTGAAAACTCATTAAATTTGTTTATTATTTCTAACAAATTTTTGGTGGATTCTTGAGGGTTTCTGTATGTAATATGTCATCGGCAGGAGTGATGGTTCTACTTTTTTTTTTCCAATTTGGGAAATTTTTTTTTCTTGCCTGATTGCTTTGGCTAAAACCACCATTAATATATTGAGTGAAAGTGGGTAAAATGGGCACCCTTGTCTTGTTCCTGATCCTACAGGAAAGACTTTCAAGTTTTTACCATGAAGTATAAAGCAGTAAACATGTAAAATGAATAGAAAATGGTTACAAATATGGCAGATATTAATCCAACTATATTAATAATTTTAAATCTGAATGGCCTAAATACCACAATTAATAGGCAGAGATTGGAATAGTGGATAAAAACTAGTATCCAACTGTATGGTATCTAAAAGAAAACCCCTGAAATATATAAACTCAGATTGGTTAAAAGTAAATGGATGAAGAAAGTTATATTATACTAACATTAAATAAAATAAAAACAGATAGAGTATCTCTTTAATTGTAGACAAAGAAATCTCCAGTACAAGGAAAATTATAAAGAATAAAGAGTGTCATTACATAACTATAAAGAGTCAGTTCCCTCAAGAAGAAATAGTAATTCTAAATGTGTATAGTGCGAACAATACATTGTCAAAATATGTGAGGCAATTTGATAAAACTGCAATGAGAAAAGAAATAGTCAATTCCACTATTAAATTTGGTAACTTAAACATACCTCTTTCAAAAATTAATAGATGAAACTGGCAGAAAATCAGTAAGGAATATATTTGACCTCAAGAGTGATAACTATCAAGTTGATCTAATTAATTGGTATTTATTGAATACATCTGGAGCAGCAGACTAAACATTCTTCCCAACCTCCCCTGAGACATTCTCAAAGATAGACTATGTTCTCAGCAATAAAACACACTTTAGCCATTCAAAGGTTTAGGAATCATTCAATGTATGTTCTCAGAACATAGTGGAATTAAACTACAAATCATCGACTTAAAGGTAGCTGGAAAGTCCCTCGATTTTTGATGATAGAATAACACAGTCCCAAATAACATGTGACAAATAAGTCTTAGAGGAATTTAAAAAGTAATTTGAACTACATAAAATTAAAATGAAATTAAAGCATGTGGGATTTGTAGAATTCATCAAATTTGTGGGAAGCTTGAGAAGCAATACTTAGAGGGAATACTAACTTATACTATTAAAGACATGTATTAGAATTAAAAAAAAAAAAAGATCTGAACTCAATAGCTTAAGCTTCTGCAAAAAAAAAAAAAAAAAAAAAAAAAAAAAAAAAACTAGAGGAAGCAGAGTAATTTAGTCCTAAAATAAAAACCTTACACACATATTTGAAGCAACTCTATATGTAATCGTCCACGGTGAAAGCAACCAAGATTTCTTTCTATAGATGAATGGATAAACAATAATAAAATAAAAGGAATTAGCATCAAGCTATGACACACGAGGTGAAAAATGTGAGAGAAAGATGCAAAGAAGTTGTGTGAAAGAAATAGGTGTGAAAGAAGTAGGTTTGAAGGAGCTACATACTGCATGTTTCAATTTTATGGCATTTTAGAAATGACAAAACGGCAACATTAAAGAGCGTAGCATTTACCATGGGTTCAAGTGGAAGAAAGGGAAGGATAAATGATGGACCTAAAGGGAGATTTTGAGGGGGTGAAATTATTTTCGATGATACTATAATTGTGGACAAATGAAACAATACATTTGTTAAAATCCATAGAACTACAGCACACAAGTGAAACTTATGCAAACTCATGCAAAGTATATGCAAACTTCTAAAAGTTAAAAACAACACATTTACAAAGTTGGATAATTCATGATTAAATGAAGAATGTGTCAAAACTCTCTAACTGTATTTAAAGTACATGAAATAACCTCTATGAAAGGGGATGGAAGAGAAAGGGTTACAGACCTAAGTATCTTGGGAAATGAGTGGAGTCTGATTTAGTCAAAGATTTATTAAAACAAATAAACAACAAACAAACAAAAAAATCACACGTGTGAGATCTGTATTCTAGTTGATAAAATTATTTCCTGTGGTAGTATGCATTAACAGTTCTAATACTATTAAGCATGTAAACTGGAATTGAATAAATGGAATGACTGGTGGATGGTGAGAGCTAGATTTATTACTTTCAGAGTGGGAAGTTGAAGATGAGCAACGAGAGGAAGATAGAATGATTCTTGTGGTAATGGATTAAAGTTAGAGATATCAGTATGAACATGCATACAGCGTAATGTAGTTACAGAAATCAGTATACACAATTTTTTTCTGCTCTGTCAGTTGAGAAAGCCTAGAAACAGAGACTCTCCTATGATCAGTTAGCACATGTGGCACTCAGGTCTTGGTTCTTAATACCATTTTCTAATAAAAGGAACCAGAGCCTTATAGAGAAATGGCTGATTCTAAAACAAGGACAGACAATATACCAGATGCTCTCAGAGCGTCTTGTGGTTCCAGAAAGTAAGGATGTGCTAAACATACTTGCTCACTCACTCACTCACTCACTCACAATGATTGTTTGTCAAAGAGACACAGAGTCAACTGAAACAATTTCTATTGGCCAAAGTTGAAACACTTTGAACAGCAAAATAAATGAAGTATTGGATTATAACCAAAAGTATAAAACAAATATCCATGATTCAATTTTGATTTAAATAAAAGTTTGATTAAACAAATAAAAGAATGTGGAAGAATAGACAAATCTCCCATGCAGAAGAATTCCGAGCAATTTATGTAAAAACTCCACCCTTGAAAACATGAACTGCAACTCTCTACATCCTAACAGTTGGCTGTGCATAGTAATATCTTTCTCAAATATACAATATGGGCAGGACAGAGGGGAGACTAAGTTCTTGGTGTCTTACTCAGGTCAAGCCAAGTGTCCAAGTACAACATCAAGAGTGATAACTCATGTTGATAATATGTAGCCCTGGTATGTTGTGATGAAAATGATATTTAGCCTCTGTGGTCCTCATAATCCCAGTCTCATCAAGAAAATATCATACAAACCCCAACTAAGAAATATACTATAAAATATCAGTAGTCTTCAAAATCTGAAGATCTTCAATAACAAAAATAGTCTAAGCAAGTGTCTTAGTCAAGAGGAGCCTAAGAAACATAAAAACTAAATGTAATGTGGTATCTGGAATAGGATCCCAGAGTAGCACAAAGACATTATTCAGATATCCTTTGTTTTTACCTGAAGCATAGACTTCAGTTTATAATAGCATGTCAACATTGGTTTATTAATTAGAATATATTTACCATACATTTGTAAGATGTCAATAGGGGAAACTGGTTGTGGAATGTATGGAGATTCTCTATATTATCTTCCCAAATTATTTGTAAATCTAATATTGTTCAAACATACATTAAAATGTAAAATAAAGAAAAAGAAAGAAAGAAAGAAAAAGTAAGAAAGAAAGAAAAAAAAAGAAAGCCCTTCTAGTGATAATGTACTGCTAATAATAGTGAACAGTAGGACTTTTAAGGTCCTCTATACTATTCTGGACATATGGAATATTATAATGCAAATAATTACACAACAAACCCATAGAGAGATCTTACTAATAATTCCATTTTATAGATGAATAAACTGAGGCACAGAGAGGTTAAGTACCTTGCCCAAGATCATGGCAATTAAGTAACGGAGCCAAAACTCAAATCCAATTCATCAGGCTCCAGTAACTATACTCATAATGACCTCACTATTTTATCTCTTGAAGTAACTGGCCATGTGTTTTAATAAGTGGGTTGAGTTTCAAAACACCCATCAAGCTTAGGAAACCCAAGGAACGAGACCTTCTGACAGACACCGATAGAACAATCAATGGTATCTCAACAACTTCTGGGTCTGACTCTCTCTTTTGAAAATTTCTTATATTTTTATTTTCCATCACCTTCTATTTTTCCTTATCCCCATCCTGTATTGCTAATCTTTCTTGCTCCTTTTCATTTCTCTTTCTCACTTCTGTTGTCTTAAATCTTCATGCAACTGACCTTTTGATTCTTTAAAATATGTTTTCTTTCCTAGACATATAAATATGGTTGGGATCTCTCAGTGGCTTGTTAATCTCACTGGTAGCACTGAAGACTCATCCTAGAATTTGGTGGAAAATAAATACTGTTAAGTTTGTCCTACTAATCCATTTTACAGCCTTATGTTCCAAAGCTCCTTTTTGCCTATGGCTTCAACACTCCCTGCATATTCACATTGCTTGTAGTCTTTATTGATGAAAAGATTTAGACATTTTATCCTATCAAAAATTAAAAGAGTATCTTTATCCACAAATGACAATGTGGAAGCTTGAAAAAAAATTCCACCTTCTCCTAGGGCCACAAGAAGTGATGACAATATACTGAAACGATTTGGCTTTATTTTAAAATGCTTTCATATTTTTGCAATTTAAGAAACAGACTTCATTCCAAATGAGGTTAATAAGACCACAGGATTTATGGTCATGTTTGCAAAATAACCCCTTAAAGTTCTTGAGACCAATTTTAATAATAATAAAATAATATTTTTCCTATTATATTACTAAACTGTCAAGACCATGCTAAATCACTTATCATTGTTATATATTTCCAATATAGCAAGACTTTTCCAGGATTATATGGTCACCAGATTGGCCTCAGCACAGTTACCTTAGTATTTAAAGCTCTACGTTTAGCCTATTTTATGTAGGAGTTAGGATGAGCTTCTGTCAATATGATTTATTTCTTTGACCGAATTAACTCCAATTTTGTTTTTTTAATCATATTTTTCTTTGCGTGAACACATTGTTTGAAACAAAAAGAGTAAATATATTGAGCTCAACTTTGGAACAAGATTATTAATAAACTAAGCTCAAATGCATTATGAGTCCATTTTTTCCCCATCCCTGTTTCTGTCTTTGTCTCTCTGTCTCTCTCTGGTCTCTAATCTACATTTGCAAATGCCAACAAATAGCACACATCAGCTATTTATGAAGGCCCTGCTGCCTTTAAAATCAATCCAATTAGATCTTTTCTCATGAGCAAGTTCCTTCAAATAACAACATCCTGTATGAAAAATCAATGCATGAATCAACAAATAATCATTGAATACCTAATAGAGTTGACTATAAATACATGGGGTTATTTTCCTTCTGATGATCTGAAAGGAAAGAGTAATTACTGAGGAGTCAGTCCTACATTTATGGGCTGTAATGTCAGAGTTATAGAGCTGATAGCTTCTCAGTGGGAAATATCACTAGCTATGCTCGTGTTTCAAAGATGAGTGCATATCTCTATCACTGTTTAATAGTGTTTAAACCTGTTAATGCATGTAGTCTGGCGAAATGAAGCAGCCAAAAAGACATTAAGTAGAAAAATAGTTTCCCTGGATTTGTCTATCCTGGAAATACAATCTACAGAATTCATTTGGTCAAACCTTCAGTTAAAATTTGACATATCAAATGTACAACCCAAAGGAAGCCTGTGTAATTCTCCAAGTGGACTGCCTTCCATGAAGCTTCTTAGGGCTCATGTAATATGACTCAAACAGCTTTAGTTACTCTACTAATTGCAACCATTTTTTTTTCTTTTAACTTTCAAATCACTTTATATTTGCACATATATTTTATCTCTTTTTCAGTCTCTTATTTTATTTGGAAGACCTTCTTTTGTATGTATGTAAAGTACCTGTATTCTGTTGCAACCTACCTCATATACCTTTACCTGTTCGTTTCAGTTGGCATCCCCCAGCATTATATCCTTCTTGAGCAATAGCCCCCATTTTTACTGGGTTATCCATTTATCCACAACTCTTTGTCCATGTGGTCCAAGTGAGAAGGTTCCACCCCCCACCCCGCCAGTTTTCAGCTCTATGCTCTGAGCCCTTGATAGCAAACCATATTTGAAATATATTAATTTAGTTTTTCTGAGTGCCTGCATGTTCGGGTATTGTTCTAGGCATTTTGCAAATGTTAAAGAAGAGAAAAGTGTTTATATGTTTGTATGTACACGTGTGTTACTCATGCATGTGCGCACACACACACACACACACACACTTCCTTAAACAAGGGGGAGAAATGGTTGACCTTTAATTTTCAAATATAAAAAGTAAAAGTTGGTTGATTGTATTGGGAGACTAAAAAGAAAAAAAAATAATAATCTTTTTCTTACTCCATATTAAAAACAAATGAGGGGCACCTGAGTGGCTCAGTCAGTTAAGCGTCCAACTTTGGCACAGGTCATGATCTCACTGTTCGTGGGTCCCAGCCCCATATCGGGTTCTGTGCTAACAACTTGGAGTCTGGAGCCTGCTTCAGATTCTGTGGCTCCCTCTCTCTCTCCCCTTCCCTACTCTTTGTCTCTCTGTCTTTCTGTCTCTCTCTCAAAAATAAATCAACATTAAAATTTTTTTAAATAAAAATTAAAAAATAAAAACAAATATAATTAACATTGTCTTGGAATTCCTGTTTAACACTAATAATATTACTTAGTTCTCTTTGCCTACCCATAATTTCTACTCCTTCCCAGTTTAACTCTTGTGTATTTCATAGTCCTACCATTGTATATTAACAAGCAAGAAGGTGTGTTTCATTTTATGAAGCTGCTGATGGGAATATGGAAAATCTTTGGTCTAAAATTCCAGAGTTTTCCTAACTTAATTCTAACTTCATACACAAATACATTAAATTTTAAAGAAAATGACCATTCCCAACATAGACAACACATATTCTACATATACATTCTACATCGCAAATATATTTTGCACATTTTGGTCTTTGTCCCTTATCCCACACTAACATCCATTCTGCACCTATTTTCTCCATTATTATTGACTAAGGAATTATTCAAAATGCCCATTTTAAGGATGTTCACTGAACATTGACTGCCACACAAATAAATATAGAGCAAAGTCCCTTCTCTCAATTATTGATTTTTATTGATGTCATTGATCTCTTTGGAGCTTAGAAAAGAACACAAATATACTCTCCTTGTACTAGTAGGATTTCAATGAGCTCCATCGGAGCTGTGGGACCTTTCTTAGTGCTGCTCCTGAGGTGACAGATAGGCCCAACCCACAGGACTTTAAGCAAATACATATATTTGCACTTAATGGTAGATCCTTAACAGAACTAGACTGGACAGATCATGTTCCAGAAGAGTTGGATGGACTCTTCTGTATTTGACTGGGAGCATGGAGAAGCAGGAATAAAATGAATTCAAAGTGTTAAGATTTTTTTGCCCAAATTTATCTATAATATTTTGCAAGAAGCTCTACAAAAAATGAATAAATCTTTGATGTGATGATGAGAATAACCACCATTTATCGAACAATTAGAAGCACTTAACATTTTGTACATTTTTTTTACTGATGATCTCATTTATTTATTTTTTTTAATTAATTTTTTTTTATGATCTCATTTAATCCTTACAACATACTTCTTAGGTGAGTGCTATTTTCATCATCCTTTTTAAATGAAGAACTTAAAACTAAGAAGATTAAATAATCAACATTTAATTGTACATCTATTGTATGACAGTACTTTTATTAGCTGCTTTATACACATATACATTATCTCACCTCAACCTAGTAACAACTCCATGGGGTGAGTTTCTCTTTTACCCCCATTTGTCAATGAAGAAATACACAGACACACGGAGGAACTTACACAAGTTCACGTACCTACTGTTAGGTGAACACTCAAGCCCACTGTAGAAACTCAATTATGACCACTTTCTATGCCTTTCATCGATTTTTTTTTTCAAGATGTGCCGGACTTCTATATCAAATATAACTGATTGAATTCTGGCTGTGACATATAGCAGCAGTTAACTTTCCTGAAACTCAGTCTCCTCTGTAAGATTAAACAAATATATCTAGTTCAAAGGGTTGTTTGAGGTTTAAATGAGATACCAGTATTTAAAGCATTTAGTGTAGGGCTTGGTACATGGTAAATACTCCATAAATAGTGGTTGCTAATTTTAAGTATTAGACCCATGATTAATATATTAAATGCAAGGTAAATACTAAAAAGTGCTTAACACTAGTACAGAACAATTACTTAACAACCACATAAAAATTTTTCAATAGATAATACGTTGTAAATCTTACACCTGTATAGTGCTGTAGAGTGCACATTGGTGTCAGACAATTTGTCTTTAAACATTTGAGTTTAATTATTTTCCCTTGGGTTGAGTAAAGCAGAAGTCTGTCGCCCCTCTACCACATAGGAAAAACAAATTCTGAGTGATTCATCAAATCAAAAAATGACTAATGGTTGAGCTGGGAGTCCTCAAATAAAGTCTCTCAGTGCATATCCACAATTATCTCAATATCATGTACAGTTACCAGAATAGACAGCAACATACTGGTTTTATATATAATTGAAATTTAAGTACAAAATCCTTTTACATACTTATGTATTAGTTTCAAATATGAAAGCTTAACATGTATATGAATGCCAGTTTTCATCAAGAAGCAGACTGTGTAGTAATAATACAATTTTAGGTATGTTCATTTTAAAAATCATATTCTCTGCTATTTAAAGAAAAATCTGTCACTACTATAAAGGAACCAGAAAAATATAAACATTTAAAAATAGAGGGATTTTGAAAAGTATTGTGGGTTATAAGAAACTGATTTCCTTCCATTTATTTAAGCCAAGGCAATTGAGGAAAATACATGACTCTGGAGAAAAATGCCAATTGAATAGGATAAACATACTTAATTTAAGAAATAAAAGCTATTTTCCTTAAGCAGATATTGATATCTGGAATAGTGAACAAAAATCAAGTAGACATTACTATTTAAAATATGCTCAATCATAGTTTCTGTACATACATACTCATATAAAAGATGACTGAGTACATTTGAAAAAGTTCATATAAAAATGAAAATTAGAAATAGATATGCTGTTTCCCATACTGAAAACCAACAAGTTCTTCCTATGAGGCTCTTTGGATGAGGGAATGTTAATTCTTAACAATTTCTGAATCCCAACACTTGAGGAAAGGTGGAAAACAGATGTAAAACACAGAAGAGGAAGGATAATGGTAGTTTCTAAAAAAAAAAAAAAAAAGTAACACAAACGTCTATTAATTATATTCTGCCCTTATTTTTTGTTAGATTAACTCATAGAACATACTGTAAAATGACATTTGATGTTTTCTTCTCCTTACTACCTAATCTATTCCAATCAAATTTGCTTTTGGGGGCGGGTGGGCACCTGGGTGTCTCCGTTGGTTAAGCATCTGACTCCTGATTTTGACTCAGATCATGGTCTCCAGGTTCATGAGTTCAAGCTTCGTATCCGGCTCTGACAATGCAGAGCCGCTTAGGATTCTCTCTCTCCCTCTCTCTTTGCCCATTGTCCTTGGGCTCTCTCTCACTCTGTCTCTCTCTCTCAAAATAAATAAACTTAAAATAAATTACAAATTTGCTTTCCTGACCCTCAGTCTGAGATTAATTCGCCTCTCGCTTGACTCTGAAGTATTCAACAAGAAATCCCTCTACTTCCTCTATGGTGTTTCCACCTCCACTCAAATGTTCTTTCTTCACTTTTATTTCAGAAGAATTTTATTGATCCCCTTCCCTCATATCTCTTCTAGGTCTATTATTATTATTCAGTGTTTTGTACATACAATATCTCAATTGATCTTGGTTTTGTCTAACCTAATGTTATACTCAAATCTCCTTCATGAGGAAACTTGGGTCCTTTATCTCAACACCCTTCAAGGAACTCTTGAGCTTAGATACTATAGTATCATGTAATGATCAAAATATTCTGGAATACATAATAATAATAGCTAGTTAGGCATGTAACATGTGCTGCCCATAGGTCCACATACCTTGAATTCACAGAAAACGTCATGAAATTTAAATTGTTGTTACGTTTGGGTCTTGTGGCAGATTGATGTTACTTAAATACATCATTTAAAATGTGTTCCTTAAAACTACACTTGACAATGAAGCAAACACAGTCTTCAATAAGTGGCGCTGGAATAAGTTGACATCTACATGCAAAAAATGAATCTAGATACCAATCTTACATCTGTCACAGAAATTAGCTCAAAAAGGATCATACACTAGATGTAAAACTCAAAACTATGGAAGGGGAGCTTCTGGGAAGATGGCGGCATAGGAGGACGCTGAGCTCACTGCGTCCTGAGGCTCAATTAGATTCCACCCACACCTGCCTAAATAACCCAAAAAACCGCCAGAAGACTGGCAGAACAGAGTCTCTGGAGCCAAGCCTGGAGGAGAGGCCCACGGAAGAGGGTAGGAAGGGCAGAGAGGCGGTGCTCACTACACTGACTGGAGGAGTGAGCTGGGCGGAGGGGCGGCCCGCTGGCAAAACAGAGCCCCTGAGTCTGGCTGGCAAAAGCGTAGGGGCTGGACAGAGTGTGTTCTGACAGCAAGTGGGACTTAACATCTGGAAGTTTATAAATTAACATAGCTGCTCGGAGAGCAGGAGGGCTGGAGGACAATGGGAGGGAGAGCTGCTGAGCCGCCAGACGACAGAGCTCAGCATGGCGGGGAACAAAGGCGCTCGTCAGCGCCATCTCCCTCGCCCATTCCCCAGACAAAATCCCAAAGGGAACCGGTTCCTGCCAGGGAACTGGCTTGCACCGTGCAAACACCGAATGATGTGCTTCTGCGGATCCATCCCTCTGGCAGGTCTGTCTCCCTCCGGGTGCCGTAGGGCCCCTCCTGAAGAGGATCACCAAAGGATAAGCGAGCTGAGCCTGCCCCTCCAGCCCCTGTGCACCTCGCCAATCCACCCCAGCTAATACGCCAGATCCCCAGCACCACAAGCCTGGCAGTGTGCAAGTAGTCCAGACGGGCCACGCATCCCCACAGTGAATCCCGCCCCTAGGAGAGGGGAAGAGAAGGTACACACCAGTCTGACTTTGGCCCCAGCGGTGGGCTGGGGGCAGACATCAGGTCTGACTGCGGCCCCACCCATCAATGCAAGTTATTCAAGACAGCACAGGGGAAGTGCAGCACAGGGTGCAGTTCTGCACCACTCCAGGGACTATCCAAAATGATGAAATGGAAGAATTCCGCTCAAAAAAAGTCCAGGAAATAATGACAGCTAACAAACTGATCAAAAATGATTTAAACAATATAACTGAAAGTGAATTTAGAATAATAGTCATCAAATTAATCGCTGGGCTTGAAAACAGTTTAAAGGACAGCAGAGAATCTATTGCTACAGAGATCAAGGAACTAAGGAACAGCCAGGAAGAGCTAAAAAATGCTATTAATGAGCTGCAAAATATGATGGAGACAACCATGGCTCGGATTGAAGAGGCAGAGGAGAGAATAGGTGAACTAGAAGATAAAATTATGGAAAAACAAGAAGCTGAGAAAAAGAGAGATAAAAAAAATCCGGGAGAAGGAGAGGAAAATTAGAGAACTAAGTGATGTACTAAAGAGAAATAATATACACATAATTGGTATTCCAGAGGAGGAAGAGAGAGGGAGAGGTGCTGAAGGTGTACTTGAAGAAATAATAGCTGAGAACTTCCCTGATCTGGGGAAGGAAAAACGCATTGAAATCCAAGAGGCACAGAGAACTCCCTTCAGACATAACTTGAATCGATCTTCTGCATGACATATCATATTGAAACTGGCAAAATACAAGGAGAAAGAGAAAATTCTGAAAGCAGCCAGGGATAAATGTGCTCTAACATATAAAGGGAGACCTATAAGACTCGTGACGGATCTCTCTACTGAAACTTGGCAGGCCAGAAAGGAACGGCAGGAGATCTTCCATGTGATGAACAGAAAAAATATGCAGCCAAGAATCCTTTATCCAGCAAGTCTGTCATTTAGAATAGAAGGAGAGATAAAGGTCTTCCCAAAAAAACAAAAACTGAAGGAATTCGTCACCACTAAACCAGCCCTACAAGAGATCCTAAGGGGGATCCTGTGAGACAAAGTACCAGAGACATCGCTACAAGCATGAAACCTACGGACATCACAATGACTCTAAACCCATATCTTTCTATAATAACACTGAATGTAAATGGACTAAATGCACCAACGAAAAGACATAGGGTATCAGAATGGATAAAAAAACAAGACCCATCTATTTGCTGTCTACAAGAGACTCATTTTAGACCTGAGGACACCTTCAGATTGAGAGTGACGGGATGGAGAACTATTTATCATGCCACTGGAAGTCAAAAGAAAGCTGGAGTAGCCATACTTACATCAGACAAACTAGACTTTAAATTAAAGGCTGTAACAAGACATGAAGAAGGGCATTATATAATAATCACAGGGTCTATCCATCAGGAACAGCTAACAACTATAAATGTCTATGCACCAAATACCAGAGCCCCCAAATATATAAAACAATTACTAACAAACATAAGCAACCTTATTGATAAGAATGTGGTAATTGCAGGGGACTTTAACACTCCACTTACAGAAATGGATAGATCATCTAGACACATGGTCAATAAAGAAACAAGGGCCTTGAATGATACATTGGATCAGATGGACTTGACAGATATATTTAGAACTCTGCATCCCAAAACAACAGAATATACTTTCTTCTCGAGTGCACATGGAATATTCTCCAAGATAGATCACATACTGGGTCACAAAACAGCCCTTCATAAGTATACAAGAATTGAAATCATACCATGCATATTTTCAGACCACAATGCGATGAAGCTTGAAATCAACCACAGGAAAAAGTGGAAAACTTCCAAAAGCATGGAGGTTAAAGAACACCCTACTAAAGAATGAGTGGGTCAACTAGGCAATTAGAGAAGAAATTAAAAAATATATAGAAACAAATGAAAATACAACAATCCAAATGCTTTAGGATGCAGCGAAGGCAGTCCTGAGAGGAAAATATATTGCAATCCATGCCTATCTCATGAAACAAGAAAAATCCCAAATACAAAATCTAACAGCACACCTAAAGGAAATAGAAGCAGAACAGCAAAGACATCCCAAACCCAGCAGAAGAAGAGAAATAATAAAGATCAGAGCAGAAATAAACAATATAGAATCTAAAAAAAACTGTAGAGCAGGTCAATGAAACCAAGAGTTGTTTTTTTAAAAAAATAAACAAAATTGATAAACCTCTAGCCAGGCTTCTCAAAAAGAAAAGGGAGATGGCCCAAATAGATAAAATCATGAATGAAAATGGAATTATTACAACCAACCCCTCAGAGATACAAGCAATTATCAGGGAATACTATCAAAATTTATATGCCAACAAACTGGACAACCTGGAAGAAATGGACAAATTCCTAAACATGCGCACACTTCCAAAACTCAATCAGGAGGAAATAGAAAGCTTCAATAGACCCATAACCAGTGAAGAAATTGAATCAGTCATCAAAAATCTCCCAGCAAATAAGAGTCCAGGACCAGATGGCTTCCAAGGGGAGTTCTCCCACACATTTAAAGCAGAGATAATACCTCTCTTTCTCTAGTTATTCCAAAAAATAGAAAGGGAAGGAAAACTTCCAGACTCATTCTATGAAGCCAGTATTACTTTGATTCCTAAACCAGACAGAGACCCAGAAAAAAAGAGAACTACAGGACAATATCCCTGATGAATATGGATGCAAAAATTCTCAATAAGATACTAGCAAACCGAATTCAACAGCATATAAAAAGAAGTATTCACCATGATCAAGTGGGATTCATTCCTGGGATGCAGGGCTAGTTCAACATTCACAAATCAATCAACGTGATACACCACATTAATTAAAGAAAAGATAAGAACCATATGATTCTGTCAATCGATGCAGAAAAGGCATTTGACAAAATTCAGCAACGTTTCTTAATAAAAACCCGCGAGAAAGTCGGGATAGAAGGAACATACTTAAAGATCATAAAAGCCATTTATGAAAAGCCCACAGTTAACATCATCCTCGATGGGGAAAAACTGAGAGCTTTTTCCCTGAGATCAGGAACATGACAGGGATGCCCATTCTCACCGCTGTTGTTTAACATATTGTTGGAAGTTCTAGCATCAGCAATCAGACAACAAAAGGAAATCAAAGGCATCAAAATTGGCAAAGATGAAGTTAAGCTTTCACTTTTTGCAGATGACATATTATACATGGAAAATCCAAGACACTCCACCAAAAGTCTGCTAGAACTGATACATGAATTTAGCAAAGTTTAGGATACAAAATCAATGTACAGAAATCAGTTGCATTCTTATACACTAATAATGAAGCAACAGAAAGACAAATAAAGAAACTGATCCCATTCACAATTGCACCAAGAAGCATAAAATACCTAGGAATAAATCTAACCAAAGATGTAAAAGATCTGTATGTTGAAAACTATAGAAAGCTCATGAAGGAAATTGAAGAAGATATAAAGAAATGGAAAAACCTTCCGTGCTCATGGGTTGGAAGAATAAATATTGTCAAAATGTCAATACTACCCAAAGCTATCTACACATTCAATGCAATCCCAATCAAAATTGTACCAGCATTCTTCTCAAAGCTAGAACAAGCAATCCTAAAATTCATATGGTACCACAAAAGGCCCGGAATAGCCAAAGTAATTTTGAAGAAGAAGACCAAAGCAGGAGGCATCACAATCCCAGACTTTAGCTGCTACTACAAAGCTGTCATCATCAAGACAGCATGGTATTGGCACAAAAACAGACACACAGACCAATGGAATAGAATGGAAACCCCAGAACTCGACCCACAAACATATGGCCAACTAATCTTTGACAAAGCAAGAAAGGACATCCAATGGAAAAAAGACAGTCTCTTTAACAAATGGTGCTGGGAGAACCGGACAGCAACATGCAGAAGATTGAAACTAGACCACTTTCTCACACCATTCACAAAAATAAACTCAAAATGGATAAAGGACCTGAATGTGAGACAGGAAACCATCAAAACCCTAGAGGAGAAATCAGAAAAAGACCTCCTTGATCTCAGCCGCAGCAATGTCTTACTTGACACATCCCCAAAGGCAAGGGAATTAAAAGCAAAAGTGAACTATTGGGATCTCATGAAGATAAAAAGCTTCTGCACAGAAAAGGAAACAACCAACCAACCTAAAAGACAACCAACAGAATGGGAAAAGATATTTGCAAATGACATATCGGACAAAGGGCTAGTATCCAAAATCTATAAAGAGCTCACCAAACTCCAACCCGAAAAACAAATAACCCAGTGAAGAAATGGGCAGAAAACATGAATAGACACTTCTTTAAAGAAGACATCCCGATGGCCAACAGGCACATGAAAAGATGCTCAACTTCGCTCCTTATCAGGGAAATACAAATCAAAACCACACTCAGATATCACCTCATGCCAGTCAGAGTGGCCAAAATGAACAAATCAGGAGACTATAGATGCTGGAGAGGATGTGGAGAAACGGGACCCCTCTTGCACTGTTGGTGGGAATACAAATTGGTACAACAACTCTGGAAAACAGTGTGGAGATTCCTCAAAAATTAAAAATAGACCTACCCTATGACCTAGTAATAGCACTGCTAGGAATTTACCCAAGGGCTACAGGAGTGCTAATGCATAGGGGCACTTGTACCCCAATGTTCATAGCAGCACACTCAACAATAGCCAAATTATGGAAAGAGCCTAAATGTCCATCAACTGATGAATGGATAAAGAAATTGTGGTTTATATACACAATGGAGTACTACGTGGCAATGAGAAAGAATGAAATATGGCCATTTATAGCAACATGGATGGAACTGGAGAGTGTGATGCTAAGTGAAATAAGCCATACAGAGAAAGACAGATACCATATGTTTTCACTCTTATGTGGATCCTGAGAAACTTAACAGAAACCCATGGGGGAGGGGAAGGAAAAAAGAAAAAAAAAGAGGTTAGAGTGGGAGAGAGCCAAAGCATAAGAGACTCTTAAAAACTGAGAACAAACTGAGGGTTGATTGGGGGTGGGAGGGAGGGGAGGGTGGGTGATTGGTATTGGGGAAGACACCTTTTGGGATGAGCACTGGGTGTTGTATGGAAACCAATTTGGCAATAAATTTCATATATTGAAAAAGAAAAAAAAGAAGAGCCAGGTGAACTCTGCCTTCCTACCTCTACTTCAACCAGAAAAGCTCTAAACCTGCTTAAAGGGCCCATGATTTTTAAATTTTTGTTAAACAATCTAGGGGAACCCTATACCTTTAAAAATGAAGGAATCGAAGAGAAGTTAAATAACTAGAGAGAAGTGTTGGCAAGAGAATGAGTGGTGGAGATCAATATGTAAATGAAGAAACCAATGTCTGAGGTCTAAAGAAGAGAAGGAGGTGAAGTTACCTGATCATAGGACCCAGAAGGATGAGCGCTTTCAAGAGATGGTTCTTCTTAAGCATGAATTACAAATCCAAAGTGGGCTTTGTTGACTGACCTAATATTAGTCCCTCTTCCTGGGAACCTCATTTTCTCATAAAAGTGAAATAAAAAAATGGCAGCATGAAAAAAAAATAACCTCAAAACTATGAAACTTCTGGAAAACAACAGAAAATGTAGATGATCTTGGGCATGGTGTGTTCTGATACAACACCAAAGACACAACTCATGAAAGAAATAATTGATTGGCTGCACTTAATTAAAATTTAAAATTTCATGAAAGACAACACCAAGGAATTCGAGAAGTAGCTGACTGGGAAATAATTTGCGAAAGACACATCTGATAAAAGACTGTTATCCGGAATATACAAAGAACTCTTAAAGTTCAACAGTAAGAAAACAAACAACCTACTTAAAAAATGGACCAAAGACCTTCACAGACAACTCACCAAAGAAGATATATAGATGGCAAACATATGAATAGATGTTCCACATCGTATGTCATCAAGGAAATGGAAATTAAAAGAACAGTGAGATACCACTACACTAGCATTAGAATGATCAAAATCCAGCACACCAACAACACTAAACGTTGGCAAAGATGTGGAGCAATGGAAACTCTCATATACAATGAGAAATCTCTTCAATAGGAATTACCATTGCTGGAGGAAATTAATAAGGCTACAACCGCTTTGGAGGACAGTTTACCTATTTGTTACAAAACATACACTCACAGAATGAGATACCACTTCATATCTCTTAGAAAAGAAGAAATGAGCTATCAAGCCAAGAAAAGACATTAAATACAAGAACATTAAATACATATTGCTGAGTGGAAAAAAGCCCTCGGACAATGCTATGTACTGTATGCTTCCAACTATATGACACCTAGAAAAGCCAAAACTATGGAGAGAATACAAAGATCACTTGTTGGGAGTAAGAGAGGCTGGAGAGGAGGAAAGACGAGTAGATGGAGCATAGAGGATTTGTAGAACAGTGAAAATACTGTTTCATATTATAATGGTGGATATATCCAATTATACTTTTGTCCAAACCTATACAATGTACAACACCAAGAATGAACCACATGCGATTATGGACTTGGGGATGATTATGATATGTCAGTGTGGGTTTATCCTTGGTTAAAAGAAAGTACCATTCTGGTGAATCATGTTGATACGAGTGGAGACTGTGCATGTGTGGAGACAGGGAATATATGGGAAATGTCTATACCTTCCACTCAGTTTTGTTGTAAACCTTAAACTGCTCTAAATAGTAACACTTATCTTTTAAAATCCAGTATTCTTGGAAATATATGTTAAACAAGTTTTAAAGTGGTACTAAAAAAGATTGGCAGGTCATGATTTTGTTTTGTATCTTTTTTTTTAAACTAACTCAATTGGGCCTAGGTGATAAAGTTTGAGAGATACTTACAAATAAGAAAATAAAACAGCAATAAAAACAACACAACGATTGACATGTTTTGGAATCCTGAATGAGGAAGAAAGGAAAGCTAGACTATTAAGGGATTGGTCCAGGAGTAAAAAGTCTCTATGAAGTTAAAAGGTAGGTGTATTTAAAAAAGGGAAACTGAAAGTTAGAGAAGCATGAGATCAGATAATGCAATTTTTTAGTAGAAAATATTGTCTGTTGGTAATTCCTGGATTATAACAAAGTTTAAATTTTGGCCATGAAGTGTATTAGGGTGTATGTGGCATGAAGATTAAAGCCATTGGGGTTGAGGAGAAACCACAAAACATGTGAATTAAAACTTAATTTTATGAAGTAGTTAAACCTAAGATAATGGCAAAGTTAAGGATAGCTATAAAGGCAGGGACTTGATCTTTAGTGAGTAACTCAAAGTGATAACAAAGAAGGGAAGAATGTAATAAGAGCAGATGATCTGAATCTAACATCGTTTTTATTCAATAATAAAAGATTAATAGTTTAGAATAATATCATAGACAAATCTATCATAGACACCTGCATTCCTGTTCTCGATGTCTTCCTCTCTGCCGTCAGTGTGCGATGGCTGAAGGACTGACTACCCACGTGAAGCTGAAGGGAACACAGCAGAGGCCATGGATTTTGCAGAGACCAGGGTTTATATCAGAAAAGGGTGGACAGAAAAGATACTCATTTTAGTGGACTTGCAGTGGAGAAGGCCAACAGATCAAAAAGTAGGAATTTCACAGGGGGACGCAAAGGAGAGTACAAATTAAAGGAATTTAGGATGCTGTTTCAAAGACAATAGATGGTTAAAATGCTTTAGCATCTGAAAGTAGTGAAAGTGGACAGAGATAATAAGTGTGTTGGAATCAGCAAATATCAAACTATTTGTAGGAACTTTGTACAGAAGTCCATGCAAGGCGATCACAACACAACCAGAGGCATCTGGTGCTGTTTGAGGGCAGATACTGCTCTGTGCTAGGTAAACAGTTGCTCACACTTTCATGTAAAAATGAACCTCCTATTAACTTTTATTTAAGATACATGCCTTCTGGGGGTTCCTGGATGTCTCCATTGGTAGGGCATGTGACTTCTGATCTCAAGTTTGTGAGTTCGAGCTCCATATTGGGTGTAGAGATTTCTTTAAAAAAAAACTTAAAAATAAAAATTAAATAAAATACATTTATAACAGAAGAAAAGTGACCACAGGGCAACAGTTTTTTTTTAAATATGTATTTTTTTTGTCTATAAGATATCCTTAAAAAAACATTTTTCAGGAAGAAGCATATTTTTCTTTATCATTTTCATGCTGCATATCCGTTCTAAAACATTGATTTCTCTACTGGTCTTGTAAATCACCCAGAAGCAGCTTGTATTTGTGTGGCTCTATACTACATATGTTTCTCATTATTACATTGTACCCTTGATCTGACTTTTTCTGATAAGGCTAAATTGAATTGATGTGATAAAAACATGCTTCTTACTGGAAACAGTCATTATTCATAGACAACATTCCAGTATCACACACCAAACAAATGTAGAAACAAATCCTATGTTCCACATAAGGCAATTTTGGGGAAAACAACATTCACAGTGTCAGTATGGTTGCTAATCATAAATATCAGCAGTTTTCCTTCTCTCTCCATGCTGTTTAGTAGTTCTCATAGACATCCTTCATAAGGTGATGGAAGGTTCGAGTGGGACAGACAGGGACTTTTCAGTTGGGCAGTCTCAAATCTTCTTTTTTTTTAAATTTTTTAACGTTTATTTATTTTTGAGACAGAGAGAGAGACAGAGCATGAATGGGGGAGGGGCAGAGAGAGAGGGAGACACAGAATCCGAAGCAGGCTCCAGGCTCTGAGCTGTCAGCACAG
This sequence comes from Lynx canadensis, assembly GCF_007474595.2. Taxonomy (NCBI): domain Eukaryota; kingdom Metazoa; phylum Chordata; class Mammalia; order Carnivora; family Felidae; genus Lynx; species Lynx canadensis. The sequence continues at coordinate 180,269,028 of NC_044306.2, forward strand.
AGCCTGATGCGGGGCTCTAATCAGGAATGGTGAGATCATGACCTAGGCTGAAGTTGGATGCTTAACCGACTGAGCCACCCAGGCGCCCCTCAAATCTTCTTGATTTTGTCATTGGTATTTACTGGTGGTATTGGGCAGTCATCAGACACATGACTGTTAGCTATTGTGCTATACCGCCTCTCACGGTACCAACACACATGGCTTGAATGAGGAATAAATCAAAAATCTACTTTTCCTATCCTGTCTGTTTATCTTACAGCTTAGGACAGTGAAGTTGTTTTTCCAGAATCATAACTATCAGGTGAGAGAACGGAGATTCAAAAGCAAAAATAAAATCTATCGTCTAAAGTTCATATCCAATGCACTTTCCAATATAATACCGTTTTTTCATCATTTGGAACATGTGTAAAGTATAATTGCTTTAGTTAAGAAAATAAAAGAAATCTGTGAGGGCTATAATCTTTCAGTTTTTAGTCCTGATAAAAAGAGAATGCAAGCCAGGAAGGGGCAGAGAGAGAGGGAGACCCAGAATCCCCGCTGACAGCAGAGAGCCCAACACGGAGCTCTGAACTCAAGAACCTCTACAAACTCGGGAGCTGAAGGGGGACAAAACCTGAGCTGAAGTGGGGCGCTTAACGCACTGAGCTGCCCAGGCTCCCCACCCCCTTTTTTTAATAGTAGAAAAAATTAACAATCTTGAGAACGGTACTATACTTACTCTGCATTTTATACTATTTATGTACATTGCAAATATCAATTTCTCTTTCCCACATATTTCAAAATAGTATCCAGGAAACATAGAGGTATGTTCTTGCTGTTGCTAAGATTTAAAGATCATCTGTTGAAATGATTACTTATTAATGTATTCAAGCCCTAATTTATTTTTTAATTTGCATATTTTCTTTATTTTATTTTCTAATAAAGATTGGATATGTTTAAGATGTACAACATGATGATTTGATATACATATTCATAGTGAAATGATTACTGTAGTCAAGCTAATTAACATATAATATCCTTACATAGTTACTATTATGTGTGTGGGATAAGAACACCAGAAATCTACTGTCTTGGCAAATTTCCAGTATTCAGCACAGTATCAGCTATAGTCATCACGATGTATATTAGTTCTTTAGACTTATTCATTCTACATAACTGCAAGGTTCTACACTTTGACAAGATCTCCCCATTTCTCCCATATCCCTGCCCCACTTCTACTCTCAGCTTTTATGTATTCAAGGAGATTCTGCCATTTACAACAATATGAATGAAGCTGTCCTGGGGGACAGTAGGCTAAATAAAATATAACAGCCACAAAAAGAAAAAAAAAAAACTTTCATGATCTCACTTATACATGGAACCTACAAAAGTGTGTTTTCTTTATCCAAAACTATATTGAGCGATGGGATAAGACAAAGACCTGATTTCTAAGATATGTGGTTAAAAAAAAAGTAAGAGTATGTATGTATTGAGAAACATTTATACCCATTACAAATATTCTTTGGTTTCTATTCTTGTTAAGTGTCTACGATCTAAATCCGTTATTTTCTTACATCTTAGAATAGTAAGAAAGTGAGAAATTGTAAAGGCTTCTTCCCTTCTATTCCTATAACCAATGTCCATGGAACTGTATCGTAGACACAGTTTCTCCAGATTCCAATTTGTCTTATTTTCTCTACTATACCAATAACCTGAATTTACACTTTGACAAATACCCTTTAGAAGTGGTATTAAGACACCAGTAGAGATTCCTGCACCAGAATACAATTAACTACTTGAATATATTGAATTCTAAAGAGATCCTGATTGAGTATAATCAGATCAATTTAAGTCTCTTTTATCATATGGCGACAATTTTTAAGTGCTCACCAGGTTACAGGCATATGTTCTTGAAATGAGCAACTCATATTTTAAGAATGAATCATCTCAATGATTCTTCATTGGTTCATTCCCAATTAGAAGCAGATTTTGCTCTCCATAGAGAGGTTACAAATTCCATTCAGTTTTGTTTACTTTAGACATAACAGAGAAGGAAGTATCTCTCTTTGGAAATTTTGTACCCGTGCATTCTATTATATGATTGTCATTTTTTGTCAACTAAAGAAATTTACGTCACCAAATTATAGGACTTTTAAACATATAATTAATTGGTGAAATGCCACTTGCATGTACGTATCCTAATTTCATGAAGTTGATCTGAAAACTTCATTTGCCTGGAAACCATTTCAAGACTGAATAATAATGAACTTTCATGAATGTATGAAGATAATACACCACAGCTCTGCCCTGTTTGTGGAGTTTTACCACACACTCCCTCATTGGCAATGGATATCTGTTCATTTATTCTTAGATTCCAACCTGCTCTCTTCTTTGTTGCACATTAACTTTAACATGCAGTTATTAAATACGTTACTATTTTTGATTTTTAAAACTATGCGTGTATATTCATATGCATATATATATTGTGAGAAGTGAGATAATGCATTTTCAGAAATACCAAATAAAAGCTGTGCTGTTTACTTATCAGTAGGTTTGCAACCTATTGGAAATATGTACAAATCACCCCCCCCCCCGCCAGCAAAGAAGTCCCAAATCCTTAGACACCTCACTTCCTGGTTTTTCTTCCCCTCTCCATTTTTTCCCCGCTTATTTTTCGCGGGTTTTCCAATGAGCATGCACCAAAGAATTGAAGTCTCTGCGTCCCCTCAAGGAATGGACATTTGTTCCAGTCAGACTACTTTTTGCCTTATATGGGCATGGTAAGGCTGTAAGTTCTGTACTACTCAGCCAATGAGGAATCAGGGAGGGAGTTGCATGCTAGATCAATTGCCTGCTGTAACTGCCCTGAGTGTGCCTCACCCATCAGACACCTGCTCATGCAAGAATGCTGATTAGAGCTTCCCTTCACTGTTCTCCCAGTCTCCACTTCCCTCCTTTGATTGGGTCAGTGGACTTATTTCTCACATAAATAGGGAAAGATAATATGCATCAAAATATCAATACTTTTCTTGGCATAAAAAGACCAGGGGGGGGGGAAACTTTGTATTTCTGTATTCTGTAATTTTTAATTTATTTTGTATTTTTTAATTTTTTTTAATGTTTTATTTTGTTTTTGAGACAGAGAGAGGCAGAGCGTGAACAGGGGAGGGGCAGAGAGAGAGTGAGACACAGAATCTGAAGCAGGCTCCAGTCTCTGAGATGTAAGCACAGAGCCAGACGCGGGGCTCGAACTCACAAGCTGTGAGATCATGACGTGAGTGGAAGTCGGACGCTTAACCGACTGAGCCACCCAGGCGCCCCAATGTATTCGTAATTTTTTTAAAAAAACTAAAAGATTTACTTGTGTACTAACTGTTAGAAATGTGGCAAAAATTCAGAAATATGAATCATTATCACTGTCAAGTTTACAAGATAAGGGAGCTATTCTGAAGGAACAACAATAAGAGTGGTAGAAATAATAATTTGTGTTTTCTCTAGTACTTTTGAATTGACAGGTATACTCATAAAGGCATTTAAAGAGGCAATATTGTCACTATTTTGTGGATAAGGACTCTTACCTTGATAGTCCTCAATGAGTAAGTGATAAGATTGAACCCACACATTCCAACTATAAATCTAACACACCTTCCACTATAATTAATTTAAAAAACTCTAAATGATGTCCTTTTTTAAGATGGAGAAAAAAAATGTCTTAAGAGCAGGTTAAAAATAGAAGCTTTAATCATCAGAGAAGAGCATTTGGGCAAATTGAGACTCATCCCCTACCTTCTAGCACAGCCAGGATCCAGATATTTGGGAATTCAGAAAGGCGAGCTTTCTGGACAAGAGATAGAACACCAGGAAAGGCAAAACTATGGGGGGGGGGAGGGGAAAGATGATCATAAAACAAACAAAGATGTAGGAAAATGTAGAAAATAAAATTTGATTAATAAGTGTCTAAATCATACTCACATAACTGTGATTTTGATATTTTTTTGTTAAATAAACCGGATAAAAAAAGGAAAAAAAATGATTTAAAACTGAAGAGAAATATAGTTAGATAACCAAATGGGACATCTATTTCCTCAACACCTTTGCATAATTTATGATGAAAAATTGGTAGATTTTTTAATGTTTATTTTCAAAGAGAGAGAAAAATTATTTTTTAATGTTTTATTTTTTTTGAGAGCAGGAGGACGGGGCCGAGGAGAGGAAGAAAGAATCTCAAGCAGACTCCACGCTGTCAGCATAGAGCCCAACACAGGGCTGGATCCTGTGTTGATCACTACTTGAACCGATATCAAGAGTAGCGTGCTTAACCAACTGAACCACCAAAGTGCCCCTGGTAGACTTCTATTGTGCACGCAGTATTTGCTTGTCAGATGTTCATACACGTGTTTTATTTAAATACCATAACAACTCATAGAAGTAGATATTATTGTCTCCATTTGTAGATGACAAAAATAAAGCTCAGAGGTTCAGTAACTTGGGCATAGTAAGTCCTCTAGGTAGTGGCAGAGCCAGAGTTTAACACTGGGTTGCCCAGATTCAACTTCACAGTCCAAGTAATTATTATTATTATCATCACCATCATCATCATCATCATTTTAAGAAGGCTTCACGCCCAGCGCGGAGTCCATTGCAGGGCTTGAAATCAAGATCCTGAGGTCAAGACCTGAGCTGAGATGAAGAGTCAGACATTTAATCAAATGAGTTACCCAGGCATCATAAGTGATTATTATATTTTTAAGTTTTAGTATAAGGACCCTAAACTTAAAGAAGTTTGAACCAATGAACCAATCTCTTCATGATTACTGCTAAGTTCTTTTAATTTTTATTTTTTTTAAATTTATTTTTGAGAGAGACAGAGTGAGTGGAGGAGGGGCACAGAGGGGGAGACACAGAACCTGAAACAGGCTCCAGGCTCTGAGCTGTCAGCACAGAGCCAGACACATGGTTCGAACCCATGAACGATGAGATCATGACCTGAGCTGAAATCAGATGCTTAACTGACTGAGACACCCAGGCGCCCCTCTCACTGCTCAGTTCGAAGTGTGCATTAGAAGCTCTTATTATCCCTATCTCAACTTCATAAATGTCATCTGTGTATATGCTAATAAGGCAAGCTATATAAAATCACAATAGTACCTTTCTTGCTATGCAATCCAGACAAAAACCTTAATTAGAAAGACATCTAAAAGTTCCCTCTTATTAATTATCCAAAATTTGCTCCCTCACAATCATTTGCTTGTCATACTTGCTATTACATGGAAGTCAGATATCTTGGTTTGTGAAAATTCAATTACTTCTACGTTAACTCAGGACCAGGAAGTTTTCTTGTTTGTTTGTTTGTTTGTTTCCAAAATGCACCATATACCTCAGTCATAGCTACAGAAATATAATGCCTTCATTGATTAACAATAGAGTCTACAAAAAAGGTATTGGAAAAAGAGCAGTTGTAGTCTCGTTCCTTTGCCAACATGGATAGCTCTCTGATGTCATGTGACTGGAAATGTTTCACACGTTATGTGTAGTACAGAATAAAGACAGCTTGAAATTAAAACACATTCTGAACATTGTAACTTCAAGCTTATGAATGTTAAACATTACTACAGTTATAAAAGGTCTAATATTTCATCATTTGAAAATGATGATTAATAACATAAAAAAATAATGCCTAGCTGTCTGGTAATATTTTCTTTTCCAATGGTCAGTTACGCTGGAAATTTAAACTTTTCAGTTATAGAGATTTTTACAAATTACAGAAGCCTTCACCACTCCTTATTAACCCAGCTACTTTATGATAAGCAAGGCAGGCAATAATGTACAATTTGTTATTTGACCAATTACCACCAAAGGAAAAAGAAAGGAATAATGTATTTTAGTGCATGAAATAATACAGAGGAAAAAAAACAACAGAAGAGACAGAGATGTATATGAGGTTGCCAGCTTAAATATGGTGGTCAGGAAACACTATTTATAAAAGTGAAATTTAAGTGCAGACCTGAAGGGGGGAGAGAACAACCCAAAGAGCTCTGGGGGAAGATTCCAGACCATAAACAGAAAAGATGGCTGTATGGCTAACAAGGAGTAAGAGAGGGATTTTGGGAGATGATGGAAGACACATGGAGTAAGACAGTCAGGCAAGTGCTGGGAACACATCTGCAGGATCTTAGTTTTTAATCTGTATACTATAGCCACATATCAGAGGATTCCAAATAGGCAAGCATATTATAAAACACTTTAAAAGAAACTGCTGGGAGCTGTCATGAATTGGCTGTAGAGGGCAGATAAAAGGCAGAAACAGTAAATCAGTTCTGAGCCAACTGCAAAATACCTGGCAAAAAGTAACCACCTTGAGGAAAGCCTGGGTGGCTCAGTTGGTTAACTGCTTGACCTTTATTTTTAATTTTGTTTAAATGTTTATTCATTTTTGAGAGACAGAGTGCAAGCAGGGGAGGAGCAGAGAGAGAGGGAGACGCAGAATCTGAAGCAGGCTCCAGGCTCTGAGCTGTCAGCACAGAACCTGACGCGGGGCTTGAGCCCACAGACTGTGAGATCACGACCTGAGCTGAAGTCGGCCTCTTAACCGACTGAGCCACCCAGTCGCCCCCGGTTGGCTGCTTGACTCTTGATCTTAGCTCAGGTCGTGATCTCACAGCTGGTAAGATCAAGCCCCGCTTCAGGCCCCACTCTGGGCTCTGGGCTGACAGCACAGAGCCTGCTTGGGAGTCTCTTTCTCCCTCTCTGTCCGCCCCTCCCTGCACACATTCTCTCTCTCTCTCTCTCTCTCTCTAAAAAAAAAAAAAAAAAAAAAAAAAAAAAAAGAAAAGAAAAAGGAAGAAAAAAGTAGAATTGGAAAGAATTATAAGTCTCATCACATTTAATTATTTCATAGATGAGGAAACTGAGGCTCTAGGAAGCTCAGCGACATTACCAGGAGCACAAAAGCACTTGGGGAGCACATATCAGTGAATATCCAGTTTTCCTCACTCACCAGGATGGGAGTAGTGCTGTTTTCCTGTTTAGTGAATTGCGAGCCTGGCAAGTTTTGAGAATGCAGGGCTAGTAATATAAATTGACCCAGTTGTTAGGAATAATATTACAGGATGCGTGGAGACTAAGGGAACTAGCCGAATGTACGGAGATTACTCGCATCCACAGACAATGGGCAGCAATTTTTGACAGTTGAGCAATAGAAGAAGAAATGAGACTTTGCTTGTGTGAAACAAGCTATAATAGATGTATGCTCAGCATACAATTTTTTCTTTAGAATTTGAGATTGTTGTCAAATGTGATTTTTGCAGTGATGCAACTGTTTTTGTTTGAACTGTGTGAGGAAAATGGTTTATAGCTTCACATGTTAGTTGTTTGTTACTGTGGACTTTCTGTTCTGCCCATTTAACTCAGTCATAATCAAGTGGATGGGTTGATGTTTAGATCATGGGATCCCTTGAGGAAGTCAAAGATAGGATGATGGGAGTATTTTAGGACAGAATCGTAGAGGCCTTCTCAAAATCTGAAGTAGAAGATCTTTGAGACCAATGTGGTCACTCTGACCACCAAATGCCTGGATTACAAGGAAGGAATAGACTTGTAATTATTCTGAGATTTTTTTATAAATGAAGAGTAAAACTGAAGAAGAAAGGCTGGCAGAGAAAGGTTCTGGCAGCCAAATACTCCAATGAAGTCAAGAGCAAGGAAAGGGAAAGAAATGGATAAATCTTAATTTGTGTCTATCCATAAGGAAGCTGGCGTACCATTTCAGTCCAGAAGAGGTTGCAAACTCCATATATTCTCTATCCAATCTATAAGAGCACTTCAGACTAAGGACAAACCTCCCAGAAAAATACAAAAAAAATTTGTCCATGCAAATCAGTAGTTTTTCTGTGTGGAGAGAAAACATGGTATGGTTCAGAAATAACTTAACACTGTATTTCTTACCCGGAAGACAAATGAATATTCTGTTGGTGTTTTTCTTAAGAATAACTATGAAATTGAAACCTTTTGTCATATTTGCTTCATAATTTCTCAGGAAAAAGATATTTACGAATGTAGTTGCAGCTAGTGTGGGAGGACTTCTTAAAATTACTTTTTCCTCTTCACTAGGGATTATCATTTTTGGGTGTGTTTTTGCCATATTACACATTATGCACACTCACAAACAACATGTAATTGTTTTTGCATTTTTCAATACATATATGTAAATGGTATTATGCATATAATATATATATTGCATTTATATATATGTGTATATATATATATATATATATATAGGTAAATGGTATTATACTGTGTATATCCTTTTGATACTTGTAAAGTAAAACCAGCATTATGTTTCTGCAATTAAATGAGGTTGATAATTGTTGCTCTAGTTGATTTGATTTCACTGCTCAGAATGTATATCACTTTTCTAATACATTATCTTGTTTAAGTTTAGACCGTTTCCAATTTTCTATTAAAATACCGAATATTGTTCCTCTTTGTTGTTCTACATACTCCTAAGTATTTAGAATTTGAAGTGCATTAAATATTATGATCATTAATGGTTATGAAGTTGTACTTCATTGTTTTAATTTTCCAACCCATAACCATTAAACGTAGGTGTACTTTCATATATTGATCCACCAGTAGGTACCCTGTTGTGTGAATAATTTGTTTATGTCTTTACTGGTTCAGTTCTTTACTACTCTACAACAAACCATTCTAAGACTCAGTGACTTAAAACAATAATTTATTATTTCTCATGTTTATGTGAGTAGACTGGAGTCAGCTGGAAGATTCTTTTGTTCCCTGAATTATAACCAAGGTGGCTCAGGGAGGTGCATTCAGCCGGAGGTTTGGCCAAATACTTGGGAAAAAGTTCTCTGCAAAAAGATAATAAGACATCTGTGTCTGGACCTGTCAAAGATCTGAGATTTTACTGTACTTGCAAACTGAAAAGTTTGCCCACTAGTTTTCAGATTCTCCAGTACTATGCACACAGTTTTTAGTTCACTTTCTTCCATGTTGTTAAACCAGAAATATTTTCAATTATATCAAACTTTTTTTTTTCCAAAAAGTTAAATGACCGAAGAGAAAGGAGGGAAGGGGGGGAGGGAGGTAAAAGGGAAAGGGAGACCGAAGACAGAGAAAAGAGGGCATAAAGAAGGGAAGGGGAAAGGAGAGAAAAGGAAAACAAGGAAAGAAGGAAGGACAGAAAAAGAAAGAAGAAAAAGATAAACATTTGTTACAAGGAATCAGTATTGATGCATTGTTAAAAACTAAGACAATACTTTATTCAAATTTCCTCATTTTCCCCCTAATGTCTTTTTGCCCAGAATGTCATCAGGGATGTTTCATGACTGTGACCACCACTAAAATCTTCTCAAATTTTCTTTGTTCTTGATTACTTTGACTTTTTTGAGGATTACTGGTTAGGTCTTCTGTAAACTGTCCCTCCTTTGAGTTTTATGTTTAATCGTGTTTTTGGTTAATCATGATTATACTGTAGTAACATTTTTTTAATGTTCTTTTATTTTTGAGAGAGAAAGAAACAGAGCTTGAGCAGGGAAGGGTCAGAAAGAAAGGGAGACACAGGATCTGAAACAGGCTCCAGACTCTGAGCTGTCAGCACAGAGCCCCATGTGGGGTTCAAACCCACAAACCGTGAGATTTTGACCTGAGTCAAAGTCAGACCCTTAACCTACTGAGCCATGTGGGGTAATGTATTTTTGAGAGAAAGACCACGAGAGGCAAAGTGTCATTCTCATCATATATTAAGGGTATATCGATTGTACATGCAATTGAAGTGACTTCCTGCTGTTGATGTTAATTAACCTTGATCACTTGGCTTGAGGTAGGGTTTGTCGGTCTTTGTTTTTGTTTTTGTTTTTCAGTGTAAAGTTACTCTGTATGTCTCCATTTCCATATTGTTGTTTGGAAGAAAGCAACTATGTGCAGACCACACTTAAAGAGTGGAGAACGATGTTCCACTTCTTTCAGGGTACCTACAAAAATTATTTGGACTTCTGCAACAAAGGCTTGTCTATTCTCACTCATTTATTTAATCAATAATTTAATTTTTATCAGTATGGGCCCGAGTATTTTTTTTTTTTTTTTTTTTGCTTTGAGTTGTGATTCAATATGTCTTGTTTTCTTGCTCACATTGCCCCAGCTTTAGCGACTGGGGGCACTTTCATTTGGCTCCTGTATTCCTTTGACATACTGTATCATTGTGGGGAGATGGGAGGTGAGGTGGAGAAGAGAGGTTTTGCTTAGATTTCTTATTTTCTGCCAGTGTGACATGTTTCAGGCCCATGTTGTTCTTGTTCTGTTCCTGGAATCCACTCCTTCTCCAAGGAACCCTGTTTTCTTTTGTGGAAGAATGATGTTAGATCACAAGATCTAGATGCTATTTACCGTGATTTACTCCATGGTCTCTTAATTGAGACATACGAGATGTATGGATATAATTTCTATATGTGAAAACTATATCTGTGTTAATCTAAATGAGTTCATACTATAATCCATTACCACATGCAGTGTTCTATTCCTTGCTTATCTTTAAAAAAATTACCACTTATTTGTAATAAATAACAAATTTATTTATTTATTTATTTCTGAGGGGCAGAAAGTGAGCGAGACAAGATAATCCAAAGGAGGCTCCGGGTTCTGAGCTGTCAGCACAGAGTACAATGCAGGGCTCAACTCACGAACCGAACCATGAGATTATGACCTGAACCAGAGTCGGATGCTCAACTGACTGAACCAACCAAGTGCCCCGATCCTTTGCTTACCTTTATCCTCCCCCTACAGCAGTGAGAAATATGGCTCCATCAGTCAACCATCTACTTCATTGTCCGCTTCCAACATACATGTGTAGTAGTATCAGAAATGTTAACCCCTAACCCCATGAGAAACCAATGTATCAACTAGGATGTGGTGATTATGAACAGCTCTATTAACCTTTGGTCTTATACACTCCATTCATTTTGAAATTAAATCAGTACCCTCTCCTTCATCCCCTTCAGTGAGTGGTTTCAGCACATTTTAAATAGATTTAGAATCTTTTGTCACATTCTGCATTCCAAACAGGGATTCTACAACTGCTCTTCTTTTTTTAAATTTGAATACATTTTTTTACTGTGAAGTTCTATGGATATTGACAAATGCTTATTACCATATATATATATATATCATATATACCATATATATATATCATATATATATGTCATATATATGGTAATTATATATATATGGTAATTATATATATATGGTAATTATATATATATGGTAATTATATATATATAATTATCGTATCATACCAAACCATTTCAACACCATAAAACACCTGTGCTTCATCTATTCAGTCTACCAAATTCTGGGCCCTGATCTGTGTGCATAGAACTGTATAGTTGGCCTTTTCCAGATTATCGTATATTTGGAGTGATTTAATAAATTCAAGAAGAAGTGTTGGCTTTCAGTTCATTCAGGTTTTTCTTATTGTAAAGAAAGGATCAACAAACATCCAAGTTCTTTTTTTTTTTTTTAATGTTTTTATTTATTTTTGCGGGAGAGAGAGACAGAGTGGGAGCCGGGGAAGGGCAGTGAGAGAGGGAGACACAGAATCCGAAGCAGGCTCCAGGTTCTGGGCTGTCAGCCCAGAGCCTGACTTGGGGCTCAAACGCATGGACAGCAAGATCATGACCTGAGGCGAAGTCGTACGCTTAACCAACTGAGCCACCCAGGCACCCAAACATCCAAGTTCTTACCAAGTTGAAGGTGAGACTGAAAGCAACTTTTATAGATTTGTGTTTAAAATTCCAACAATGTAATTTTTTATTATTATTTTTTGATAGGCAGTCTTGAATAGGTGACACTTTTTTAGAACATAATTTTTTAATAATGACTCTGATATTTTTAGGAAGAATATTATTTGATATTATCTGAGTTTTGAATGTTGGTGCAGAACTTATGTTGATGAGAATTCTGTGGAAACTATCTTCATACATGCTTTGGTCTTCTGTCTACACAGCATTTAAGAACATGACTTTTTTTTCTTTTATACTAAAATTTTACCCTGGATTATTTGTGGAATATGTGTTTACCTGCCCATGGAAGAATGACAATTCTTACACACACTTTACCCACAGTTTCCCCTTTATGTATATGTGTTAATGTATATAAATTATTACTTATTGGCACATATAGATTTCTGTCTTAAGACTTAAAATTGAAGCTGTGTTATGAGATTAGTATGTTCTCAATCTCTAAAATGTCTTATAATCAAGTTGCATGTGAGGAATTACAAATTTATTTATTTACTCCATATTTATGCCTTCTGTTACCAGTAAGTGTCTGATAAAAATATACAAAGAGGTTTATAAGATTTTAATATCAGAGGTAATATACTGTGCCATCAAATCCTTCTAAACAAGTAGATATGTTGTGATCAAAAGTAGGGCAAAAAATCTCTAATGATCATAAGAGTTCTTATAAGTAATAATATAAAAATATTCTGCAAATATTTTAATATTATAATGCATATTTCATATAATCATATGACTTTTTGAACAAACTAGGACACTCTGGATAGTGAAAGGGGACACTTTTCAATAATTATGCAGGTACAAGAATAATTTGAAAATTTCTTGAGAGAATTGGGATACATTGTCATTCTGTGTAAAGTACCATCATATCTTCTTTTTTGTTGTTGTTCCTAAAGTGTATTTATTTATTTTCTAAAGAGAGAGAGAGAAAGAGAGAGAGAGCGTGCACACAAACAGGGCAGGGGCAGAGAGAGAAGAAGAGAGAGAATCCCAAGCAGGCTCCATGCTGTCAGCACAGAGCCTGATGCCGGGCTTGATCCCATGAACAGTGAGAGCATGACCTGAGCTGAAATCAAGACTCAGATGCTTAACTGACTGAGCCACTCAGGTATCCCTCTATCTCCTTTCTTAAATCTGTGATTCATCATTTTAAATCTCATATATGCAGTACGCTTATTGGGTATATCATGTACTGATCACTGTTTGACAGTTAAACTTTTATCATTGAAGAAAAGAGATAAGCTTATATTTATTCTTGTAGCAACTGTAACAGCATGACTAAGTGCCATTGAATACAGGAACTTGGTGTAGAAAAAATATTTCTATTTTTTAAGTTTATTTACTTATTTTGAGAGAGAGAGAACATGAGCAGGGGAGGGAGCAGAGAGAGAGGGAGAGAGAGGATCCCAACAGCCTCCACACTAGCAATGCAGGGCCCCCACCACCACCACCCCTCACCGCCCCCCCCCCACCCGCCAGGGTTCAATCCCAGGAACTGCAAGATCATGACCTGAGCCGAAAACAAGAGTCCAATGCTTAACCAACTGAGCTACCCAGGAGTGCCTAGAAATTATATCTTAAGCTAAGTGTAGCATTTCCAAACTGAAATGATGCCCTACACACATACATGTTCATGCAACTGTTGTTTTCCCAGCATAGTTATTTTAAAATCTTTTTATACATGATTATTTTTCCTTGCCTTTAATGTACTTAGAAATAGAACCCTTCTAAGTTGATCTCTGTATTAATAATAGAAAGGATAACATTTATTTATTAATTTGTTATTAACATAGGTAATTTTAGGACTGGGTCGGAAGCTAGACATGTTTTGTTAAATATCAGAAGCATAGTTTCTGCTTTCCTGAAAGAGAACTATCATTATCATCAATGATAATGTTTACCTTTGGAGGGTGTCATTCATAATACTATTAAATAGTTTTCATTTTGAAATTTTCTTTATCAAAAGAATCATACTTTCCATAAATTAGCAAACTGATTGTGCTCTACAAAAATAGCATTGCAAAATAGCAATCCCCCACTTAAAACAGTTTCTGGCATGTATTAGAAACTGAAGCAAATAATTATTCAGTGAATCAATGAATGAATAAAATTCAGTAAATCTTAGGATATTTGTGTGATTTTTTTAAATGTTTATTTATTTATTTTGAGAGAGAGAGAGTGCATGAGCAGGGGAGGGGCAGAGAGAGAGGGAGAGAGAATCCCAAATCAGACCTCATGCTCTCAGTGCAGAGCCCTATGCAGGGCTCAGTCCCATGAACTGTGAGATCATGATCTGAGCTGAAATCAAGAGTTGGACGCTTAACCCACTGATCCACCCAGGTGCCCCAAGTCTTTGGATATTTGTGGATAGAGATTTGATACTGGTAAGTAAAATGTGTTGTTACTCTGAATCTCTTACTTAGGTAAGTAATATGAGCTAATGTGGAAATGTTGGGGTTTGGAGAAACTAGTCAAGAAGGAATTCTTGAGACATTTTCTGTGCAAATAGGTGGTTTTGTTAAAGCACAGGGACAGTACCTGTGGGCAGAAAGAGCTACATTGAGGTTGTGAGGGGTGGCCAGTTATACACTTTCAGGTTGGGAGGAGGTTGGGGCTAGGTTAAGTGTCTAAGCAATTTTGGAAGCATGGTTTCCAGGACCTTGAGGGGGCTAGTTATTAGGAAAAAGACATTTATTACTGCCTAACAAAACCCTAGGTGAGACCCTGGATGTATATCAGTGGGCCACATGCTTGGAGGATGATTGCTAACATCTATCTTGGTGGGTACAGATAAAGGAAGTTTTCAAAGCAATTTTTATATGTTAAAGGAGACTTAAAGATTGTCTTTTGCCTTAACAAAGTAGTAACATCGAGACAGTTGAGTTCCTAAGGGAAAGTCACTCTGCCTGTCTCAAGGACTTGTCAATGGGCTGCAAGTTGTAAGGATATTTATTTATTTATTTATTTATTTATTTATTTTGTCTTTGTTCCCCACACCATTAACTCCCTGCCTATACATAGGAACTAGTCTGAATTTAAATGTTTTCATGCCATTTGACGTCAGTAAATAGACTAATATGGAAAAAAATAATGTACATTTAGAAATTACATGGGAAGTTTAATAATTAACATCTAAAATAACATTCCCAGTAGAAATGCCAACAAAACTTGCCTTTTGTGCTAAAATTTAGAAAACTGCAATCAATAAGCCATCACACTTCAGGAAATACAGATGTCATCACCTATAAGCGGCCCTTTATTTTATGTAACGCTAAGAAAAAGTGCTAATGAGCTAATGAAGAATCTGTTTATTAATTTTTTTTCAAATTGTATTCTTACTGAAAAAGTTTAAGAATTACTGAGATAGTTTTTAAAACTTGTATCCTTCTTCCATGTACACAGAGAGGAAAATCTGAGCAAAGTAAATTGTTTCATATGTTCCTAAATCTTTTTTGTATCCAAAGGTAATTTTTCTGAATCTAATTTTGAATCACATTTGTTGCTGCACCACAACAAACAAGATTGGTCACCATGTCAAGAGTGTTAGTGATAACACTATTTCTTGTCGACACATCTTGTCTCCCACATTTTTTTTTTCTGAATCACTGATGCCTATTCTATAAACTTTTATGTTGGTATGTTTTTGATCTGCCAATGATATTAATTGAAGGTTTTCTTATGGCAGCAAAGGTTCTCATTCTTTTCTCACATAATCTTTAAGTGGTTTGTTGACTGAAATAATGAGAGATTACAATTGGCTAGTTATCCCAGTAAGAACGACAACCGATTATAGGCATAGGAAATGACAAAAGCTGACTGTATAATAGCAGCAATGGGTTTTCACCCAGTGTAACACATCACAATTTCAGAGATATTTAAATGTTAATTGGGTGTGTGATAATGTGTTTGTGTACATGTATTTGTGTCTAAGATATTGTATATGTGCATATATACATGTACATACTTTAATATATCACCTTATTGCAATGAAATATATACAATAAATGAAATATAATACAGTAAATCTCTGTAGTTACTACTGGCATGAATAATGCAAACAGTATGAATGATTCATTTCAAAATATACTAGCTATTATCTTGTTTTAATGTTTTATTTATTTATTTATTTTTGAGAGGGAGAGAGAGAGAGAGAGAGATCATGAGTGAAGGAAGGCGGAGAAAGAGAGGGAGACACAGAATCCGAAGCAGGCTCCAGGCTCTGAGCTGTCAGCACAGACCCGAACACAGGGCTGGAACTCCAGAACTGTGACATCATGACCTGAGCCAAAGTCAGATGCTTAACCAACTGAGCCACCCAGGTGCCCAGACTAGCTATTGTTTAATTGCAAATTTATGTGCTTATTTGAAAAGCAACGTTTAGACAGGAAAAATAAATAAATAAATAAAATAAAACTTCCCTAAAATACATTGGAAGTATACTACATTTTAGATTATCTAGAGGAAAGCTTATGTATTGTGTTACCGTTTAGTTATGTAGCATAATAAAACTGATTTTAATATAAGCTTATTGCAAAAAAAAAAAGTCTCATATTGTAGCATTGGCTTTCCATTTCCTATCTACTTGGCCACATGAAACTTGGGTGCCTGTAAAGGCAGGATAATAACTAATCCTCTTTGGTGTTTAGAGTCACTTAATCCTTTCTGGTACTTATCCTATTAACATTTTTTCTCTCGTATTTAAATGCCAATGCAGAGCACTCAAATTACTTGCATTTATTTCTGTGCTTCTGACTTTCCCAGTTTAGAGAAAGTACCTTCAGAAATGTTTGATTAAATATATGCATTTATCTGTGTCTATATTCATTTTCAAGTGCTTATTCTAGTTTAATGACTTTTAGCTTGGATATTTTAAGCTACCAATTTATGTTTACCATTATTTTGTCACTGTAGAATTCATCTGCAATGTAACATAAGGTCTTTAACCGGGTTATCAAAAATAACATATAAAACTTTTGCATAATTCTAGATTTTACTTAAAACCTTACTCGAGATGTACCTTAAAGCACGTCACTGAGCATTGCTTATATTAAAGTGTGTACACAAATATATCTTATCTTTTGAAGAACTCTTAGTTGGACCAGGCTAAGTTATACTGCACGAACTAGCATGCACAAAATCACAGTGGTTTTGAAAAGCAAAAGCTTATTTGTCACTCAGAACATGTCCTTTGTAGGTTGGCAGGAGAGTCTGTTTAGACAGACTTGTACTTCTGGACCACCAACACAAAAAGGTTAAGTTGTGGCAAACTATGCTTGGCTTTTAAAACTTCAGTTTCAAAGTATCACATTTTATTCCCTTCTTGTTTCCTTAGGCAAAGCAAGTCATGAGGGGGTACCAGAGAACCTCGAGTCCCCCGGGAAATTATAGTCACACTGTATCTCAGATGGAGAAGAGGAAATATTTGTGACCAGCCCTGATGACTACTACATTCAATGTCATGCAGCTTCCCTTTAAAGGAACACTGAGAGGGGCGTCTGGGTGACTCAGTGGGTTGAGTGTCCTGTTTTGGCTCGGGTTATGATCTTGCATTTGATGAGTTCTAGCCCAGCGTCAAGCTCTGTGCTCGCAGCTGGTAGCCTGGAGCCTGCTTTGGATTCTGTGTCCCCCTCTTTCTCTCTGACCCTACCCTGATCGCTCTCTCTCTCTCATTCTCTCTCTCAAAATTAAATAAAAATATTTTTTAAAAAAATAAAGGAACACTGAGAAACTTAATAATTTAAAACCAAGACCTTGAGGAGCTAATGTATGTTTAACTTTCTTTTGAAAAAAAAAAAATGAAGGTTAGAGAATTTTTAGTGTTACACATTTTTTTTAGTTTATATATAAGAAATGATTACATAAATGCATATGTTGTATGTTTTGATTACCCCTGTGTGTTTGCATATAGTATTTAATTTAATACTTCAACAAATTCACTGTATAAA
This sequence comes from Lynx canadensis, assembly GCF_007474595.2. Taxonomy (NCBI): domain Eukaryota; kingdom Metazoa; phylum Chordata; class Mammalia; order Carnivora; family Felidae; genus Lynx; species Lynx canadensis. Next base: position 180,286,762 of record NC_044306.2, read on the forward strand.
TATTTTTATTCTCCTCTATCATGATTGAGGAGGAAACTTAGACCAGAGAATTTAAGGAAACTTTTCTAAATTACATGCCTAATAAATCATCCTACTAAAATCTAGTTCCGTTAGTTCCTGGTTTTCCTGAAACAACATGTTATCTCTTAGGAAAAGGAGAAAATACCATTTAGATAAATGAGAAAACATTTGTTTTGTAGGTATGACTTTTAAAATTATACTCAGTCTTGAACTTCCCTGCCTTTAAGTGGGATTCAAATATAAAGTATTATGAATTGGGCACTTTCAACACAATGAAATGAAAGTCTTGGGAAATCCTTTCCCTGTGAAGGAATTATAAAACTGGACACATGTACTGAAAACAAAAATTTCTTTTTGATTTTTATTTTTGGGACAGAGAGAGACAGAGCATGAATGGGCGAGGGGCAGAGAGAGAGGGAGACACAGAATCGGAAACAGGCTCCAGGCTCTGAGCCGTCAGCACAGAGCCCGATGCGGGGCTCGAACTCACAGACCGTGAGATCGTGACCTGAGCTGAAGTCGGACGCTTAACCGACTGCGCCAGCCAGGCGCCCCATGAAAACAAAACTTTCAAGTTGCCTGGGTGGCTCACTCAGTTGAGTGTCCAACTCTTGATTTTCGCTCAGGGCATGGTCCCAGGGTCATGGGATAGAGCTCTGCATTGGGCTCCACGCTGAGTGTGAAGACTGCTTAAGATTCTCTCTCTAGCCCTCTTCCTCACTTGCATCCTCTCTCTCTCACACACACACAAAATCTGTAAATAAATAAACAAATAAACAAACAAACAAGCAAAAAACAAGTTCAGCGTTCTAGAGGAGGAAAACAGCATATAACCGAGAAGTGGGTTCTTGAAAAGGTACCGAATTTTAGTTAAGAAGAGTAAGACTCTGGACTGTGCTTAAACAGTGATTTCTCATCATTCATCTGACCCCCAGTTTGGTCAAAGCTCTAACTCTACTATGGAAAGAAAACTGTGAAAACCACAAGTTTTCCTCATGGAGACAGTTCACTGGACTTCGAGGAAGAGCAGAAGTGCCCTATCAAATGCATCGTAAGCAAAAATAGCAATCCGTGTGGCAAGAGAGGGAGGTGGACAGGGGCTCCATTAGTCTGAGGTTGGAGTCCTGGTTGGTTCTCACCTCTCACCACAACTATCCAATATTGTACTGGAGGTCTTCGCCAGTGAAATAAGGAATATATAGGTATCACCCATATCAGAATGGAAGAGGCAAGACTGTCGTCATTCACAGATTATATATGATATGATCCAGTATGTAGGACATTGTAAAGAATCTACAAAAAATACCCAAAAACCTAGGAGCACTTTTTTAGTAGGCCCAATGGTGGACTCCAAAATAACTTCACATTAGAATCCCTCATTGTTGTAGATGCTATCTTGTATGTCAAAGAGTTAATCACATCTTTTGTAATATAAGATAATATTAAGTTAAAGAGGTTGAGAAGAGGAATTTATCCTTAATTATCTGGGTGGGCTTAAGTGCAGTAACGTGCAACCTGATGAAAGGAATGCAGAAGGAGATTAGAAGAAGGGAGACACAGGGAGGAGAAGGTGATGTGAAGATGAAGGCAGAGACTGGAGTGATAACTGTCACAAATTACGGAATGCCAAGGAATTTGGGGCCACCAGAAGCCACCAGAAGCCAGAAGAAGCAAGAAGTGGATTCTCCCCTGAGAACATGCAAAGGGAGCAAGCATGGACTTTTCATCCCTTGATTTTGAGTCCTGGCATCCATAACTCCCAGAGAATTGATTTCTGTTGTTTTAGGCCACCTGGTTTGCAGTTTCTTGCTCCATCAGTCTCAGGAAATTAAGACAAATGTCAGCATAAAAACTCTATTGTATCTGCAATCTAGAAATGAATAAGCCACAAGTAAAATCAAGCATCTAAGTCGGTTTACAACAAGATGAAAAAGAACAAAATACTTAGGAATAAATTTAATAAAAGCCTTAACAAAACTTGCAACGCAGTACAAAACATTGCTAACAAAAATTCAATATCTAAATCATGCTTATGAGATGAAATACCTCAAGATGGCAATTCTCCCCAAATATATGTGTGTATATAGATAGATAGATAGATAGATAGATAGATAGATAGATATAGATAGATAGATTCAAAAATTATTCCCATCACAATTCCAGCTTTTTTTTTCATAAAGTGACAACTGGATCTTAATATATACATTGAATTCAAAGGCTCTAGAATAGCCCAAATACTTTTAGAAAATAAAAACCAAGTTTAGATGACTACACAAACCGTTTTAAAAACATACTACAAAGCTATAATATTGAAAACATGGTATTGGTGTAAAGAGTGTTAGATTATATACATATGTAACAGAATTAAGAGTCCAGAAATGAACACTTTCATGTATTTCAACTTACTTTTTTTCAAAGATGCCGAGGCAAACGTCTTCAGTAAATAGTATTAAGACATTTTGAATTCCATATTTACATATAGTTTATACTATACACATAAATTAACTAACTTATCTGATAAAAGACTTGTTTACAGGTTATATGAAGAACACTTATAATTCACTAGTGAGATGGCAAACCACCTAGTTAAAATAAAGGTAACAGATCAAACAGATATTTCACCACAAAAAGAAGATATGTGGATGGAAAATAAGCCCCCTAGAAAATGTCTATTATCATTATTCATTAGGAAAATTAAATTAGAAGCAATATAACATCGCACAGCAAGCCCACTAGAGTAACTACAATTAAAAAGAGACAATAATGGGTATTGGCAAAGATGTCAAATTAGAGCATTCATACTTTGCTGGTGGGGGTGTAAAATGGTTGTATTAGTTTTCTATCACTGCTATAACAAAATTACTACAAACTTATTGACTTAAACAACACATTTACCATCTTAACAGCTCTGTTGGTCCGAAGTCCCATTTGGGTTTCATTGGGCTAAGACGAAGGTGTCATCAAGGACTGTGTTCCTTTCTTAAGCTTGTAGGGAGAATCGTTTCCTTGCTCATGCATATGCTGGCAGAATTCAGTTCCGGGCCGTTGTAGTACTGAGATCTTTCTTGGTGTCTGTGAACTGGGTGCCATCCTCTGGCTTTTAGAGACCTCTCTACAATCCTTTCACATAGCACCTGCGACATCTCAGAACAAGCAAAAGAGCACGGAATCCTCATGCTGTCGTCTTTCTCATGTCTCTTCCTCTTTTCCTCCTACTTTTAAGGACACTTATAGGTAACATTGGACCCATCTGGATAAGCTCAGATAATTTTGCCGTCTCAAGGTCAGCTGATTAGCAATCTGAATTCCCCCTGCTACCATAATTCCCTTGCCTCGTGTGACATAAATAGTCACAAATTCTAGAGATTAGAACTTGACCATCTTTGGAGGGTAGGTATTCTTTTGCCTACCACAATAGTACAGACACTAAGGAAAGTGGTTTCTTAAAACATAAAAAAAATTTAAAAAAGTTAATATGTCACTCAAATTTTCCATCTAGGAATCTATCCAAGAGGTTATGAAAGCATAATTTCCACACAACAGCCAGTTCACAGATGTTCCTAGCAACATTGTTTATGATAGCCAAGAACTGGGAACAATCAAAATGTTCATCAACTGGTGAATAAGAAAAATGTGGGGGCACCTGGGTGGCGCAGTCGGTTAAGCGTCCGACTTCAGCCAGGTCACGATCTCGCGGTCCGTGAGTTCGAGCCCCGCGTCAGGCTCTGGGCTGATGGCTCAGAGCCTGGAGCCTGTTTCCGATTCTGTCTCCCTCTCTCTCTGCCCCTCCCCTGTTCATGCTCTGTCTCTCTCTGTCCCAAAAATAAATAAACGTTGAAAAAAAATTAAAAAAAAAAAAGAAAAATGTGGTATAACCATACAATGAAATACTATTCATTAATGCAAAGAAGCAAACAATTGATCTGCAATGCAGCAAGGAATGACGCTCAGACACATCATGGAAGATGAAAAGTTTACTCATAAAATTCTATATATTGTACCATTTATCTTAAAAATGCAGAAATGGCAAATGTGTAGAGACTAAAGGCATATCAATGGTTGCCTCATGCTGTGGGCAAGGGAGCATTTACAGTAAATGTGCATGAAGAAATGTTTTTGAATAATAAAAATGTTCCAAACCTGGATTGTGGTGATGGTCACACACCTCTGCAGAGGTACTAAAAATCGTTGAATTCTATCCTTACTATGGGTAAATGTATGGTACATAAATTACATACAAATACGCTAAAATTCCCCTTTCATAAATTCATGTTTCACAAGTAAGCTAGCATTTTCTGAAGAGCACTTCCATTGTTAGCTAATTCATTATATATTTTGAAATTTTGAAGCTTAATAATACGAATACCTCCAAAACTTATACCACCTTCCTCAGACAGAGGGCTCCCAAGGGTAGTAAAACCCCCTTGCCCACTCTCACAAACATCCCATACATGGCACAATCTACTCCAAGCAGATTTTACCAACAGCAACATGCCATAGAAGCACTATTCTTCAATAGATTAAAAAAAAACAAAAACAATAACACAAAATCTTGAGCTCTAATTGTATAGAAATGAAGTCATGAACAAGTTCTCCCTACTCCATTGAGGATAATTTCTCAACTATGAACTTTCAAATTGGGTTACTCAGTCTTACTCCACTGGGTTATTATCAGAATGAAAAGGAACAATATATAAAAGATGCTCATCGCAGTGCCTGGAAAATTCTAAGTATTCAACAACTGCTAGCATTTTTTTTTAAATAAAAGGACTTCACAGCTGAATTTCACTTTCAGTAATTTTGGTTTTCAGCAAATACAAAGAAGAATTCTCTACTAAGTTGTTGGATCTCTAGTTTATTAGACGGGTTTGCAATATTTATCCATATACATCTGTATCCAAGCATCAAATAGGCCCCAAATAGTGGCGCACATGTTTTGATAATATGGAGGACGAACATCCTCCAGACTAGTGTAAATGCAATTGAACAACTATTTTTTTTATTTATTTTTTATTTTTTTTGAGAGACAGAGAGAGACAGAGCACGAGTGGGAGGGGGGCAGAAAGAGAGGGGGGGACACAGAATCTGAAGCAGGCTCCAGGCTCTGAGCTGTCAGCACAGAGTCTGACACGGGACTTGAACTCACCAACCATGACAACATGACCTGACCAAAAGTCACATGCCCAACTGACTGAGCCACCCAGGCATCCCTGCAATGGAACAACTATTAAATATTCAAAGTGATATGAACAAAAATGGGCAAGAAGAAAATCATGATTATAGCTAGATAACAATTAGTGACACAGCAAAAAAAAATATTTACATGGAATATGTTACTATTTCAATGTTCTATGATAAATGGGAGGAAATACAGACATAAGAGGATTGGTAAAGTGGAGTGGTTCACCAGGTTGGTGACAAGGTAAAAAAAAGTTTTATGCCAGAGGAGGCCACACTAAGGAAACTTTTACATACTTCCTGTATATTATGTTCCTGATGAAGAACATTGCTGAACTGCAAGTGGCAGTACAGAATTTGGTTTTGTTCAGGATTGTGCTAGAGTCAGACTTCACACTCTTGATTTCAAATCTCAGCGGCGTATCCTTGCAGCTATGGTAAGGCAACAGCTAATTAAATAAAGTCCTACTCCTTGTCGAGGAGTTTGAGAGGTATACGGCTGAAATACCAAGCTGTGAGCTTCTCCTGTCGGTACAGCAGCTTCTTAAGTACAAATAAACCAGAAAAATCATGAACTTCACTGCTCTTCTTTTTTTCTCCCTGAGGTTTTGCTATGTTAAGTGGGAAGTGATGACAGAACAGGGAGCAAAAGTTTGAGAGTCCGAAAACACATTTTTTTTCTTGTACCTTTTACTAGAGGGCTTCAGAAATATGGAAAAATATATGTGTATGATACTTTTAAAATTTACATAGTGTTTATTATATACTAGACATTTACATGATCTGCAAGGTAGGTACCGTTTTTATTCCCATTTTACAAATAATGAAATTTATATACAGAAAATTAAATAACCAGTTCGATGGCAAACTCACATGGTTAGTAAATACCAGAACTCAAATTCACACCCAGACAGTCTCTGGAGTTTCCTTTAATGGTTTCACACACTAAATATATATGTAAATTCATGCATGTTTCTGCATATATACATTTGCAATCAATGGATTTGTATTTTCCTTTCTCAGCATTGAGAAGTTACTGACATACTATTTGTTGATTTAAGGCACGTGTCTTTTGTTGATTTGTAATTATTTTAAAAATGCGTGCATTTTGCTCCTGTCTTTGATTTTATTTTCCAACTCTATATGGGGAGTTAATAATAGGATTCCATCTACAAAGATTGGTGTCATCCAGGGGCGTCTGGGTGGCTCAGTAGGTTGAGCATCTGGCTTCGGCTCAGGTCATGATATCACGGTTGGGGAGTTCGAGCCCGGCATTGGGCTCTTTGCTGACAGCTCAGAGCCTGGAGTCTGCTTCCGGTTTTGTGTCCCCCTCTGTCTCTGCCCCTCCCCCACTCATGCTCTCTCTCTCTCTCTCTCTCTCTGTCAAAAATATAAACATTAAAAAAAATTAAAGATTGGTGTCATCCAAGTCCTTCTGATGAGAAACTGGTTTAGTAATATTTTATAGCTATCTTTCATTGTGGTTCACTAAAGTAAAAAATGTTATTCCTCCTAACATGTCAGATCTATACCTCAACTTTTTTTCCTAAGGTATTTTAATACCCAAACTCCCAGAACAAGCAAGAAACTTGAAATGCCATTCATATTCTCATTTATACCCATATTAGGGAGAAAATTCTAAACTGGATTTTGACCAAGAACGCTTATCTAGACCTTGTTTTGATGATCTCTCCTTAACATCTATTTTTCCAGGAGCTTCCAGAGAGTTTGTCATAGGAGGTTATGTACCAATGGTACAATTCGTTTGATAATTTAACACTTGTGGAGTTCATAGTTTTCATTTTGTTCAGACTTAAGCAAAAAAAAGTCTCTTAATATTATATATTCTGATAAGCATTTAATTCTACAAAAATACCCTTAACCAAAAAATCTAACCACTTGTTTAGGCCAAAAGGTTACATGGCAGAATCTTTCACATATCCTCAATAACATAGTAGAGTTAAAACTATGGATTTCCACTGGCATTTGTTACTTATAAAATAAAAACCTATCACTCATAAGTAATGTCACAGATATGTTGGACGTAAGTACCTCTTAAATGCGTAGATGCATTGACAAATTATTATGGTAGAATATCAAATATGAAAGACATTTTAGTGTAGCTTTGTATTTTGAGTGAAAAGGTTCTGAGGCATCCAAAGTTTTGATGCCTTACACAAACAATATCCAAAGTTTTGAGGCAACTTTCCACTGAAGCTTTAAATAGAACCATGTGGTTAATCCCAAGTGGCAACATTAATATTGGATGTTTGGCACCTAAAAATTATTGCTGAGTATCCAGTTCATATTAGCCTAGAGTAAAAGTAAAATTGGTAGAACGAAAGCATATACTGATTTGATAATGTAGCTAATCCTGGAAAACAGTAAATGGGACAATTAATTTTAAAGGATACTTTTATGCAAAAAAGCAAAAACAAAAACAAAAACAAAAACAAAACAACAACCAAAAAAATCCTTTGACGTCCCTACCTCTCTTTAATTGTGTTTTCATATTTAAACCCTACATACATAACTTGTTTTACTCTTTCAATGAACTATAAATTCTTCATAAAACCCTAATTCTCCAGTCCAATTAAGAACTGCCAATATAGAGAAACCATAACTCTTTGAAAATCTGAATTTAAACATACTCCCAGGGCTCCTAGGTGGCTCAGTCAGTTAAGGGTCCGACTTCGACTCAGGTCATGATCTCACGGTTCATAAGTTTAAGCCCCGCTTTGGGCTCTGTGCTGACAGCTCAGAGCCTGGAAAATGCTTTGGATTCTGTGTCTCCCTAGCTCTCTGCCCCTCTCATGCTCTGTCTCTGTTCCTGTCTCTGTCTCTGTCTCTCTCTGCCTCTCTCTCTCAAAATAAATGAACATTAAGAAAATCTAAATTTGAAAATATTCTCAGGGCACCTTGGTGGCTCAGTCAGTTAAGCATCGAACTCTTAATTTCGGCTCAGGTCATGATCTCATCATCATGAGAGCCTCACACTGGGTTCCACACCGAGTCTGGGGCCTGTTTAATGATTCTCTCTCTCCCCCACTATCTGCCCCTCCCCTGCTTCTGCATGGATACTCTCTCTCACTTTAAATAAATGCATACATACATACATACATACATACATAAAAATAAAAATAAATATTCTTTGTGATAGACTTCTGATAATGCAAATGTTTGTTATGAATAATGCCTATCAGTAAACAAAAGCCATAGAAACACATTTTTCTAATCATTTTTTGGCTAGGGTTTATGATTTTAGTGAAAGAACATTTGAAAGTAGAAAACTCTTGGATTTAGAGAGAGTGGGGCTATGATGTGTGGCTTTCCAGGACAAATAAGGCTAAACTATGCAGAAGGAAGTGCTGAGTTTTAAAGAGGCCCACACTGCGGTCAATAAATGTAAAAAACAGTCTTTCATTTCAACCACAGATCAAGGGAAAGGAAAGTCAAAGAAATCCAATGTAGGGAAGAAAGCACAGTTTTAAATGTTGACTTGGCAATTTGAGAGCTACCTCCTTCAGGGTTCTTAAATCTTAGGAACTTTCTTGCATAATGGAAATCGTAGCCTCGAATTTTTTGTTTAAGTTAATTATATCAAATCATCTCCCCCAGAGGTAAGCACTAGCACAGAGCTGTACCGTTTGGAACACTTGATTTTTTTTTTTAAATGGACAGTGTCATTCTATAATAATGTTCACTCTCCCCTACTAATTCCACAGGATTATCACGGGAACTTCCATTTGCTCTAGCGTTATCTCACCCATTGTCAAGTTGATTTGTCCTATGGCAAGTACCTGTGCCAGCCTGCCCAATAAAAATTTTCCTGGGGATTTTTAGATTTCAAAAAGAATCGTAACATTCTCTTTATTGCCACTGAAATTGTAAGATGTAATGTTCAGGAACTGTCAGCAACTATATTTTATGACATGTCGAAAAAGTAAAAACCAACTTCCATAGAGAATAAAGATGAAAGGCAAAGATTTGCATTCTAGGCCTCATCCTTGACTTCCAGAAGTTTAGTTGTTAAACTCTTTTTTTGAGATTCTAGAGATGCCCTACTTTCATTCCCATAAAGCTCCCATTACCTTGAGTTCTTTCCATGTGGGCTTTTTATCAAATGCAACATAGATTTTTCTAAATGGGGAATTATGGGTAGAAGTATATGCAACGAAGGGTTTATTTTCCTAACTCATAAATAACAGAATTAAATATGTTTCTTTCCATAGGGAAATCAGGGAAACAAACTGAGACAAAAGGAAAGGCTTTTTCTCATGTAAAAGCAAGACAGTAGTTCTAGAAATATTTATAATCTTCCCTACTTGACATCCTTCATCTCATGTTCATACATGAATTTGCCTACGGCTAATTTGAAAGACTGAAAGAAATGAGGCAATGAGAAGGATACATGGGTTATAATCAATAGGATGGGGAGACTAAAATATAGGGAAGTGCTATCTTATGCCTGGTAGCTGCATATAAGCCAAGGAGGATATTAGCCAGAGCATGAAGACTTGTATTTTATGAGATGCATCAATAATTATTACTTTTGGAATCCCAAAAAATTATCTAACCAGGAGTAATTTGACCTTTTATGAGCTATCGTATGCAGTCAGGTTAGATTCGCCTAGAATTTCTTCAAAGAAAATAACTTTTGGGGGAAAAACCCACATGATTGGGAAATAACGTTTTTCTCTTCTATGAAACAACAAGCAATGTGGAATAACACCAGTTCTGAGCTTATTCAAAGTGTCTTTGTTATTTCTAGGAGTCCTTAGGTGTGTCTCACGTGTGCTTCTGAAGCTACATGGTCTGTCTACACCAACTACAAAGCCTTTCACTGTCCATAAAGATAGAGAGATGTCTCACGACTCTTAAAACCAGATACTAAGAAACCAATTGCTGATATTTAGGATAAGAACTGTAATCTCTAATAAATGCTGATGTTATACAGAAGTGTCTTCCTCTGATAATAAAGCAGTTGTGACCTAATCAAATATCCCTGTCACATCTGATTGTAATCACATGTATGGACATTATTGATCAGTGGAAATTATGCTCAGTATGTTGGGTGCATGTATGCTTCCAGTTTGGAATCAAACTCAATGTGGTGTTAAAACCCGGTTCTGTGGGGCGCCTGGATAACTCAGTCGGTTAATTGTCTGACTCTGGCTCAGGTTATGATCTTGCGGTTTGTGAGTTCAAGCCCCACATCAGACTCTGTGCTGATAGCTTAGAGTCTGGAGCCTGCTTCAGATTCTGTGTCTCCCTCTCTCTCTGCCCCTCCCCAGCTTGCTCTCTCTCTCTCTCTCTCTCTCTCTCTCTCAAAAATAAAAACATTAAGAAAAACAGTCTGTCACTAACTAGCTATTTAACTTTAGGCAAGTTGTGTACTCTCTCAATTCCATAAGTGTTTCATATTTAATACAGAAATGATAACAGCTTGATTCTATTGAGTAGTTGTGACTATTAGAGCAAGTAATGTGGTATGGGGGACTAAACCATCCTGTGCTCCAAACAGAAGGGGGAGTATTATGTTAAATTTTCCAGTGTTTCACAATTATGTTGTGTGACGATGCCTATTTTAACCTGCTTTCATTCATTGATAAATTTCACATATTTATTGCCGTAGATAGAGGTGCAGCCATGAAAGTGGCATACATATTAGTGAAAAACACTGTGTGTGTTCAGAATTGATTCTTCCCACTGATTACTGAGTCACTATATTTGGATGGTATTTCTCTCTCCTTAGGACTGGTTCTTTCAAAGATTGATTATTTGCCCTCCATGCAAAAGCCTTATGGATACCATTTTACCTCTTAACAGACTTGTAACAACAACCACTATTTTACCCATGACATTCTTCATACACATCTGAGATCTGCATCTCAAGCAACGATCAGTCTCCTGGAGGTCCCTCTAACACATCAAAATCAGTATGAAACTACCACTTTAATTCAAGTTGGAATGTATACATACAAACACACATGTAGTGATTTACATGTACATTGTGCACTAAATGCTGAATTGTCTCAATCCTACCCGGAAACAAACAAAAATATCCTTCATGATAAACATCATCTCAAGTTTTTGAAATATCTGTGAGGATCAGAATATTCTATTAAGTAGTTTTATTAGTGCTTATGACTTTCAACTTGATATCTTTTTGGATCTTCTTAACAATCAAATTAGTCTTAAAATCCTCAAAAAATTTTTTTTGTCCCAAATGGCTTGCTATCATAATAAATGCTGCTCTCTGGGTGCACATTACAAATGGGATGTCTCTTAAATCTCCACAGATAAGCAAATTTAAACCTGCTGTCTGAAATGTTAATGCCTTGGCCTAGAAGCAATGACTTGGTGTTCTACACTTAAAAAAATGTAGTACAAATGTGTATATATCTCAGGTAAAAGCTGGAATTAATGGAAATTATTATGACTAAAAGACCTAAAATTTAAATGGAAAAGCTTAAAATTCGCACATGTTCCTCCCATGGCCAACCACACGGACTTATTTGGAGTCGATTTAGTAACCTCTCTCATGCATTCTTTCTGCCTCCTTTGTCCATGCTAATCATTCTGAACCAGAAAGTCCCAATTTCCTTGTTAAATTTTGTTGCTAACAGTACTGAGGAAGAACATGAGTTGGTGAAGAGGAATAAAAAGGACAGAGTATCAAGTCATTATCTTCTCTAACTTTGTAGCTAAAATATTACCAATTTGGGTTATAAAACTCAAGTTAGAGCTAAACCTCAGCTCTGCTTCTAACTAGCTGTTTGATGTTGGACAAGTTACTGAACCTCTCTGATCCTTGAGACTTTCATAAATAAAATGGACATTATAATGTGGTAGTTTCATGGGCTTGCTCTGAGTGTCACAGAAAAAAAAAATGTAGTAAATGAAGTGTGATGATTCAAAGTAATGCCGATATGGAACAGTACCAAATGAGGCAAAATGGTGGAACTTTTAGTCTGGTGCCTAATCAATGTAGAGATGGTTAAGTCAGAATACGTCACATAATCACATTTTCAACATCTTTTAACCTGTTGTATTTTAGAAATCAATGTTCTTTCCATTCCTGATTATTTTCCATTAAGGCATTTACCAATAAACCATTTTTTTATAAGCATTTCATAGACAAGGAACCAGTAAGTCCCTCAATAAATCTGCATTAACTGTCCAGTGTGCTTGAGCACTAGATAAGAGGTTGAAGACACTGTGTAGTACTCAACAAAATAGCCCTCAAGGAACTTTCAGATTAATAGAGTAAGAGTTACATATTTTTAATCATTATAGAAGCAACCCAAAACCACCTACTGATATAACTGGTAGGAAAGAAAACATACCCAGTGTGGAAGAAAGATATAACAAGGAGACCTAATTTATTTTCAGAGACTAGAAAAGATTTCTCTGTACGGCTTTTCTTCGCAGTTTATACATTCTAAAATAGTTGAAAACGTAATCGACAGGGGGAAGCTGGATGGTTCGATCAGTGAAGTGTCTGACTCTTGATTTCCAGTCACATCATGATCTCATAGTTGGTGAGAGCTGACAGAGAGGAGCCTGCTTGTGATTCTCTCTCTGCCCCTCCCCTGCTCATGCATTCTCTCACTCTCTCTCTCTCTCTCTCTCTCTCTCTCAAAATACATAAATAAACTTAAAAAAAAACACAATCAGAAGAAAGATAATATTTTGTGGCACATCAAAAGTATTAATAAATTCACATTTCATTGTCCAGAAATAAAATGTTACTGCAACAAGACAAGCTCATTCATTTACATACTGTCTATACTGATGCTTTCATGCTACAAGAGACTTACATAGTTGAAGCAGAAACTGTTTGGACCACAGAGCCTAACATGTTTACTAGATGATCTTTTTCAAAAACATTTTATGACTCCTGGAAAAAAAAAAAAAATATATATATATATACACACACACACATATATATATGTATATATATATATGTATATATATGTATATATATATGTATATATATATGTGTATATATATATATGTATATATATATGTATATATATATATGTATATATATATGTATATATATAGTAAATAGGATGCTACTGAAGGGTGTTACTGAAATGTTTTTAATCTATTGTGGAGCTTTATCAGATTTACATTTTTAAGACCTTTCTGGCTGACAAACATTTTTTTTCAGGTTTATTTTCCTCTTAACATGAAAAAGTAAGGATTCAAAATCATGGCTCTTTATTAAAAGTTTGGAGATGAGTGTTGGGATAAAGTAATAAAACTGAGCAGGCTCATTGCTACTTGATTTAATAAACATCTTTGAAAACATAGCATACGCAGACACTGTGTTAGGTGTTAAAAAAACAAAGATGAATCAACTATAGCTCTTGTCCTCAACTTGCTTACAATCTATTCAACATATGGTTTCAATAGCCTGTTAGCAGATTTACAAATTTGGTTGATTTAACACCTTCCTCTCTATGTTTTCTATAGACTAAATAAAGGAATTCATGGTAACTCAAGAAAGACTTCCAATTCCTAAGATTTAAACAATAATTTGTTAGTCACTTTTTTAATGACTGCATATATTATTTGTAATCTAGTCTACAACCCTCTGAAGTGGTTGGATTAGTTCAACATTGTGAGAAAACAACAGGACATAGAGAAATTCAGTAACTTTCTCAAGGCCTCTGGAATAATAGCAGTGAAACTTTAATTTGAGTCAAGATCTTAGTTAGTTTGGGCTGCTATAAAAATAGCATAAACTGGGTAGTTTACAATCTACAGAAATGTGTTCCTCACAGTTCTGGAGGCTGGGAAGTCTAAGATCAAGGAGCTACAAATGCCAGTTGTTTCCGTGTCTGGTAAAGACCTGCTTCACTGTGTCCTCATGTAGAAGAGACAAAGGAACTCTCTGGGTCCTCTCTTAAAAAGCCATTAATCTCATCCCTTCTCAAAGACTCGCACCTCCTAATACCATTACCTTGGGTGTTAAAATTCATTTCAATGGTGGGGGGTGGGAGACAAAAATATCCAGGCCATAGCACTATCCACCTGCAAATTTTGTGTTTTCCCACTTTGCCAGGGTTTACTAAAGTTGCATCATAAATGACTGCAGAGACTTAAGGTGTATAGAGATGTCACGCACCACATTGAATGTCTTAAGAAAGCTATTGTCATCTCCTCTCACCATTTCTTTTCAACATAGTACTGGAAATTCAAACTAATGCAATAAAACAAGAAAAGAAATACAGTATATAGACTAGGAAAGAGGACAGGGACACCTGGGTGGCTCAGTGGGTTAAGTGTTCGACTTCAGCTCAGGTCATGATGTCGTCATTCAGAAGTTGGAGACTCGCCCTGTGTCAGGCTCTGTGATGCTGGCTCTGAGTCTGAAGCCTGCTTCAGATTCTGTGTCTCCCTCTCTCTCTCTGACCTTTCCTGCACTCTCTCTCTCTCTCTCTCTCAAAAAGAAAAATAAACATTAACATAAAAAAAGGAAAGTGTTGCCTGAGTGACTCAGCTGGTCATGTGGCCGACTTTGGCTCAGGTCATGGCTTGGCAGTTCAGGAGTTTGGGTCCCCAGTAGAGCTCTGTGCTGACAGCTCAGAGCCTGGATCTTCCTTTTCTTCCTGTGTTTCCCTCTCTCTGCCCCTCCTCGGCTCACACTCTCTCTTTCTCTCTCTCAAAAACATAAATAAACATTTAAAATTTAAAAAAAAAATGAAATAAGACAGAAAATGGTCTTTGTTCACAGATGACTGATAATCATGTAGAAAATCCAAAAGAATCAACCCAAAACTCCTGGAACAATTAGAGATTATAGCTGCCTTGCTGTGTCCAAGGTTACTATACAAAAGCCAATCACTTTCTTAAGTACCGGCAATAAACAAATGGATTCGAAATAAAAAACACAGTGCCACTTGTGTTAATATCTCCAGAATGAGATACTTAGGTATAAGTCTAAAAAATGTGTATAAGCTCTTTATGAGGAAAACTACAAACCTGATGAACAAAATCAAAGTAGAATTAAATAAATGGAGAGAGATTACATGTTTAAGCACACACACACACACACACACAAACAATAATGTTAACATGCCATTTCTTCCCAACTTGACCTATAGATTCAATACAATACCAATTAAAATAAAAATGCCAGCAGTTATTTCGTGAGTATTGACCAACTGATTCAAAGCTTATGTGGAGAAGTGAAAGACACTGAACTGCCAACACAATATTGAGGAAGAACAAAATTAGACGACTGACACAATCTGATACCAAGACTTAGTACAAATCTATAGTAAACAAGACATGGATGAAAGAGAATAGACAGCCGAGAAATAGACCCCCATAAATATAGCCAATTGATCTTGACAAATGAGCACAGGCACTATAATGGAGCAAAGATCGTCTCTTCAACAAATGGTGGTGGAATAGCCGGATGTCCACATGCATTCATCATCATCATTCTTACCACCATCGTCATCATTATCTAGACACAGACCTTGTATCCTTCAATAAATTAACTCAAAATTGATCATAGACCTAAATATAAAACTCAAAATATAAAGCACATAAGAGAAAACCTAGGTGACCTTGGGTATGACTTTTGAAATACAACACCAAAAGCATGATCTATGAGAGAAACATCAGATAATTCGGATTTATTAAAATTAAAATGTTCTACATGAAAGACAATGTCAAGAGAATGAGAAGGCAAGCCACAGACTGGGGAAAAAATACTTGCAAAAGACACATACAAGAAAAGATCATTATCCAAAATATGCAAGTTACTCTTGAAACTCAAGAATAAAAAAAAAAAAAAGATTAAAAAATGGTCAAAGATCTTAACAGACACCTCATCAAAAAAGAGCTACAGATGGCAAATGGGCAATGGGCATATGAAAGATGCTCCATTTCATGTGTTTCTACTCCAGAAAATCTAGTGAGTTTCCCCAAGCAGTAAGAGATTGGGAGTGTGATCTGAAGGTAACTGCTTATAGTAGGGAGCAAGAAAAACCTAGTGGAGAGGCTCCCTACAGAACCTTCTCTGGAATTCTCACATGTCCCCAAAGGCACATGTAGAGTATGACTGGCTATTATATAAAATACGGGGGTCACAGTTCAGATTTAGCCAAGGGAAGCTACAACAATTAAAGGATTTCAATAGTTACCTATTATCTTAGGGAGTTTTGTCATGTTTTCTCTCCCATTGTCCTGCCCCATCCCTCTGAAAGGTCAAGGCTCAGGTGAGAAAATCACCAGACCAGCCCTAGAGTAAAGGAAAAGGAAGTTCTCAGTTGCTGAGCCTCAAGGCTGGTGGACTGGAAAATCAGACAGAATATGGGAATTTTAACTGCCTGAACATTTAATGATAGCATGTAACCAGGAAGTTTAAAAACTTCAGGGAAAGGAGATTTAATTTGGAACATCAGAGGGTAGTGGAGGAGAAGAATAAAACTCTTTGTTATCTGTACCTTCAGCCAGTTGGATTTGTTCATACAAAGCCTATGCCTCCTCCGCAGTTGCAATTAGAGTCAGTCGTGTCATAAAGCCTGTCTATAAATTTGAGAAAAGTAGAATTTATCTATGAATCCTTAATCCTATTAGTCCATGAATAAGTTTAGGGTGAAGAAAATCAATCTTATGAAGACCAATAAATGTGGCTTAGGAATACTAGTAAGTTCTTCCAAATGCTATTAGTCTCCCCGCCACTGAATAACACTTTGAAGAAACATATAGAAGAGAACAAGTCATAAAAATAAATCATACTGTGTTGCCAAAAGTGTCCCTCCAACGTCCTTGACAGTCATGGAGGAAATATGTTTCATGTCTGTATATGACTGACCCTCTAGCAACAAGCTCAGTACCTGGAACTCAATAGAAGAATAACTTTTGGTAAATGAATGTATCATCTTTAAAAATTTTTCGCTTTAGCTTGACGTCATTTTCCTGAGTTTTTCATCTACTGTGAAATGTGAAAGGAAGGCTGTTTGTAAAGTAAACAACAATTAGACAATAGCTGCAGTAATGCATCTATTAGAAAAACTAATTTGTTATTTATTTTCTTGTGAAAAGTGTTAGTGAACTGCGGTAAGGCCAAAATAATGAGTTTCTACATATTTGTACTTATTGAGTTATAAGTTTTCAATGAAATTTGGAAAGCCATTGATTATCACACTGAATTTGTGGAAGAATCTCATGCAGTTAATATTATTAACGCTGTTTCAGAGTGGAGAAAACTGAGGTTCAGAAAAGTTACATATCATGCTTAATGTGACAGAACTTATAAATTGTAGAAAGAGGATTTCAACTCGGGCCCATCTGTTGTCAAGTAAATGGAATCCTTAGAAGTCACTGTTTTTTGGATAAGCATAAAAATCACACACTCCCACACTTTAACTTTCCTAAAGAAACTTCTTAGTGTGAATTCACAAAGTTTCAATTAAGCATTTGAAACATAATTTTTGACAATTATTTTTTTTCTATTTGCATCATAAAAATAATAGTTTTTCAATTATTTAAATATAAATAGAACATGCTCTTTCAAACTATGTCCTACCATATGTTTCAGATATATGACTTTTCCACCACAAAGATGAGAAATATATTAAGCAAATCTCCATGGTTATTAGATAATATTGGATGGGTTGATGGATAAAAGAAAACACATACTTATTCATAGTGCCTGGAAAATTATCATAAGTGCATGCCACTTAATAACATTTAGGATGATGTTCATAATACACCACAAATACTTGAAGCAAATTTTGCCATGAATTATCTCTTAAAAAGATACCAGATCACTCTAGATTTTTGTTCTACTTTTCACAGCTGTGACTACTAAACTAGAAACCTAATTTCTAGTTGATAATATTCCTGGCTTATTGAGTTTGTTCTTCAGATAAAGATATTTTGTGAAAACATGAATGTCTTTTCAACTCATACTATTTTTCTTAATGTCTAGAAAGAAAAAGTACTAGTATTTCTTTGGGAACAAAAGAGGACATCCTATGTAAGAGAACTCTCAGTAATATTGCCTTTTCATGATCATCTGCTAATTAGTCACTGAATTTGTCTATATCTTCATCACCTAGCACTTTTGAATGATGTGGAAAAAATCAAGTGGGAAATGTATACCATATATCTGATGTTGCTAATTGCCTAATAATGTCTTTTCTTCCACAGAATCATTATTTTGGAAAGACATCATCATCATTTATAAATTTGACACAGATATCTGGGCAGAGTGGAAAATCATATTTTACTTTTCCTTATGCATACAAATAACCCTTACATATTAAAATGTAACTCCACAATGGATTAGCAAATCCAAGTAGTGTTAGTTTTTAATACGTCTGACATTTATCATTTCACATTTTCTTCATCAGTACTAACTTACACTAATCCACCATCATCTCTTGCTGGGACCACTGAACCACCTTCCTACTGGTCTCCTGACTTTTCCCCTTTGCCCATCTACAGGTGTTTCAATCTACAGATTGTTGGAAAATGTGTCTTATCATTCCTCTTCTTATCTCAGTACCTCTAATGGATTCCTGCCTTTCTCTAAGCAAAATCCAGAGTTTTTATCGTGAGTGACAAGCTTCAATGTGTCCAGGTTCCTGTCTACTATGTTTTGCTTTGTGTGCTACTGTACTATCAAAGATAATCACAGTCAGACATTAGTTAAAGTAGTGAAAACACATTTCATTTAGTTAACTACTAACAATAAGCAAAGAGCTATGCCCCATTCTAATCTGTGCAGAGGTGACTGGGCATTTTAAAGGGAGAATGAAGGAGTAAGGAGAAGGAATTGAATAGAGTTGGGGCATAAAATGTTACAAAAAGTGGGAAAGAGGGTACATATGAAACCTATCTATATTTGCTCTCTGGTATGCTCCTACCACACCACCTATTATCAGGGCTTGGCTAGGATAAACAGTAAATTATTTTGTCAGCATTGAGTTTTCTCAGGGAGACATTTTAAGGTAGGCTGGTGTTCTCCTAAAGAGGTGTCTTTGAACAGTTAGAGTCTATGTCAGTTTTTGCTGAAGTCTTTATAGGCCAAGGTTGAGGCTCAGTAGGGATGATGGCTCAGAGGGGTCTGGTTGGAGTTTGCTCAAGGAGAAAATCTTTAGCACAACACTATCTTCTTTCACCCTCACTGGACTCCTCCTCTTCCTAAACATGCCAAGCACTTAAGATGCTTCGAAAGTAGTGTTTCCTCTTTCTTCTATCTGGAATACTTTACCTACAGCTAACCACACAGCTTGTCTCCACTCTTAGTCAAATCTCCGGTTATTTTTCATTTTCCCAAGTGGGGTCCTTGATTGTTCACACTGATTTCCCCTCCTTCAGATTGCACAAATGCCTTCTCGTTTAGATTAAATTTTATATATTGTACATTCTAATAACTCTACGGTTCCATTTTAACACACTTAAGCACAGTAGAAATTTTACATTATTTTGCAATTTTCTGAGTAATATTTGCTTTATTTTTCCTCCTGTAAGATCCATGATGATGTGACCTTAACTAATTTTTATTATCACAGAATCTCAGTACAGTGCCTGGCATAAAATGTATATTCAATGCATATTTCTAATAAATTAATGGCTGAATATGTCAAATTGATACTAGAGAGTTAGAGCATTAAGAGTACAGTCGTCAAACCTCCATCTAGTGGCTCAAATAAAAATGCAAGATAAGGAAGTATAAAAGGTTTTAGAATGACCTAAGAGTCCTAACAACAACAACAACAACAACAACAACAAAAAGCATGCATATAGATGGTGTGTGTGTGTGTGTGTGTGTGTGTGTGTGTGTGTGTTTCTAGGTCTTCTAATAAAAAGGAATATCATGGCTTAATTGTGTCTGATTTACTATCTTTAAATGTAGCTAGGAAACTTTCCTACTTCAAAAAGTGCATATGTAAACTAGCAAAAAAATGTTAAAGTAGTTTACAGATTTCATTTTATGTAATAACTAAACAATAAAGATATCAAATTGTTCTCTTTTCCATGATTTACTTTGATAGTCAGTGATTTCCTGAGGACCAGTCACCTCACAACTTATTACCTTGGTTTTCCCCACTGGGGGGTGGGGGGGGAGGATGCCATCATGCACTGATAATCAGCTCATTTTGTCCTATCAAATTAATTCTAGTATTTGCCTGAGGCATTTTCACATTTCTCCTTTTCTCAGCCAAGAGAAGCCATATATAGATATTTGCCTAAAATAGGCTGTAAGTACTACATCTAGAGGAAGAAACGGGGCATTATATGGAGCTGGTATAAGATAAACAGGAGAGAAGAGTTTCCCCTGCCCCAAATGAACTCAAAGTCTTAATAAAATCCGTGGAATACATTATGATACTAGAAGTTTACATGTGCTTCAAGTAACTCCTAAAAGAATGTAGAATTGACAAACTGAAAATGTTTAAAATTGATGGGGCAACAGTCAGCTAGATTTTCCCACTTAACATGCTTTAAAACAGCTAAGACAGGGGCACTGCGTTGCTCAGTCAGCTGAGCGTCCGACTTCGGCTCAGGTCATGATCTCACGGTTTGTGTGTGGGTTTGAGCCCCTAGTCCCGCTCTGTGCTAACAGCTCAGAACCTGGAGCCTGCTTCAGATTCTGTGTCTCCCTCTCTCTCTGCCCCTCCCCTGCTCATGCTCTGTCTTTCTCTGTCTCTCAAAACTGAATAAAGATTATTATTTTTTTTAATTTTTTTTAACGTTTATTTATTTTTGAGACAGAGAGAGACAGAGCATGAACGGGGGAGGGCCAGAGAGAGAGAGGGAGACACGAATCCGAAACAGGCTCCAGGCTCTGAGCCATCAGCACAGAGCCCGATGCGGGGCTCAAACTCACGGACCGCGAGATCATGACCTGAGCCGAAGTCGGACGCTCAACCGACTGAGCCACACAGGCGCCCTATTATTTTTTTTTTAACATCAGCTAAGGCAGAGGGCAAGGGAAACCAGAGACTGGTCTTACAGCCAAGCATGTGGATCAGCCTAATTTTATATTTGAATAAAATGAATAATTTTCCTGAAGATCCAAAGCAGCAAGGAGGAAACATGATAATGCAAGCCAAGAAACAGGACCTCTGTTTTGGTGCCCTTGCCTTATTTCTTCTGTTGTTACAGTTTTTGTGCTTTGAAAGAAGGTCTGAGCATCTACTCCAGAATCTACTCTGTAACCTTAGGCGGAACACAACCCAGCGAACTTTTTGCTTCCCCATTTGTAAAATGAGTATAATAATTTTACCTACCTCCCTAGAAAGACTAGAAACAATATAGGGTTGTTTTCTGGATTAATATATTATGTAAAGCACATAGAATTATGTCTGACAGTATTTTAAGGTTAGAAGAGTTGTTACTATTATTCTCAATTCATGAGCTTAGCAAAGCATAATAGAGATGCATATAATTTTATAGTGTCTGGCCCTAGTCTTTTCTCCTGTTTTCTCATTTTACAGGTCTGAAAAGTTGGGGAGAGAAACGTTCATTTTATATCACTTCTCTATAAAGCTTGCTCGATCTATGTCTAAAATTTAACAACAATGAAATAAAAAGAAAAAGAAAACAACTAAATGAAGCAGAAGAGACATAAGGAAAAAATACATTTTGCTTTGTTTTGGTGTGTGTGTGTGTGTGTGTGTGTGTGTGTGTGTGTTTTGTTTGTTTGTTTTGTTTTTTTTAACAAAACTTTAAGGGCACCTGGGTGGCACAGTGGGTTAAGGTTCCGACTTCAGCTCAGGTCATGATCTCATGATCTCATGGTTTGTGAGTTTGAGCCCTGCGATGGGCCCTGTGTTGACAGCTCTGAGCCTGGAGCCTATTTCAGATTCTGGGTCTCCCTCTCTCTTTGCCCCTCCCCGCTCATACTCTGTCTCTCTCTCTCTCTCTCTGTCTCTGTCTCTCTCTCAAAAAAAAAAATAAACATTAAAAATAATTAAAAATAAATAAATAAAACTTGTAAGTAAAATAGAGTATAAAAAGGAAGCAAATACATAGCACATGAAAAGACACATGCAAAGAGTGTTCTTATTTAAAGGTGACCTTCCTAGAAATAGCATCAGATTTCAAAGTTACATTTTCAACCTTGATGTCATCAGGAGACACCAAACACAGAATATATAAATAATTGGGGGTTTGCAAAAGTCTAAGTGTTATATCCATTTGATAAAATATGATAATATTCAAGAAAATGTCTCCTAAATGCCAAAGTCACTTTTGAGAGAAATCAATTCCAAATTGATGATAACGAAGATAAGGCATAATAAATATATTTACAGGTTACTGAAGACACATCTAGATGCTTTGGTTAAAGATACACTCTACATGAGGTTTGGTATACTTCATAGTCACACAGGATTCTCTCATAGATACATAAATATAGCATAAATATAACAAGAGTCAAGAACTCCTAATGCATAAGTGAAGATTTCTTAACGTAACACACTGTCTCCTACTCCATATATTAAAGGATTTTTGTGTTAACTGCATCATAAGCAGTTCAAGGACAGTGACAGGGATATTAGTTGGACTAGAATCATGTAAATGGCCACTAATTGGGAAACATAAGAACAGGTGAGCTAGTTTGGAAAAAGTTATCAAAATCTCCATTAGAAGTTTTTTAATAAAATTTTATTTCTCTTTTAATCCAATCTCAACAATATACACGCAGGCCTATGATAGTCATGTACTCTTTCATATAGAATAGCAACCCCATTTCTGACTAGTATTTCTAATTCTTTTGGTATCATTCAACCTTAAAGTTCACTGTTCAGGACAAAAAATAAAAGTAGTAAAAAGTGTTAACATTGTGACAAGCTCTATGGTGTTTATTGTCGTTCCAGTATAGGTACCTGTCAGTATTTCTCTCAAGAATTCAGTGACATGAAAATTCATATTATCTCTTCTTCTTCATACCAACAAGTTTTTTTTTTCATAGCTAAAATGAATGTCATTTACATCTTTATTGAATTCCTGAACAGTAATAGCCCTTTCAACAATTGTCTCTTACCTCAGGTTGAGATCTAGCTCCACAGCTTTGAACCCATGATAGCTATGAAAACCAGTCACCTAAAATGTATTGGAGTCCCCTACAGTAAAATGTACGAGTTTGGAGCCCCCCAAATCTCTAGTCCTCCAAGATTGCAACTATTTTCCCTGAATAGAAGCTCACTATAAAGCTTCATTCCCAGGGTTTATCTTTGTTTCTTCTCAGAACTCACTCTTTGTCGGCCTGCAAATGTCTAAGGTGTTGGTTTAAAAATATCAGTGGTGATTGTTTAATATCACAGCTTCCTGAGGTGGTACACCATTGAGGCTAACAAGAGGTTGACCAAAACATTTAAAAGAAAAAAAACTGGTAGATGATGCATCCACTTGAAGGTTGAAAATCACGTCACTGGGTGTTTAGAAGACCACACACATGTACAAAGCTGTGGGCATGCCAATGAAAAATCTGCAAAGGCCCTAATGTCTCACCTTTCAGTGACCTTGAGGCTCTGCACAAGTAGGAAGTGAAGGTTAAGACAAATCTGTAAATTTACTGCTGGAATATTGAAAACCTATCACAATATGCACAGCACCTTGGCAAGAGCTGAGAGACTTATTGGTTCAAGGAATTTAAGGAAATATCTGCCAATCATTAAATGACCATTGGGACAACTGAGGAGAGAATTAAGTGGCTGCACATAGCAAAGAAGACAGACATTGAGAATTCATTAAGGAATATAGTAAACAAAACAAAACACCATCAAGAAGAAACAGAAATGACAACCAAACTATAGGGAGAAGAGATCTCATTTCCAGTGTAACCACATAATATTAAAGTTGTCTAATTTTCAATAACAACAGCAAAAATATGGTACACAAAAAGAAACAAGGAAGTATGGGTCATATACAAGAAAAAGCAGTCCATAAAAACTAAAGAAATCCAGACATTGGATTTACCAGAGAAAGACTTTAGGCATTACAGATATGTTCAAAGAACTTAAGCTAATCATGTCTAAGGATGAAAAGAAAATTTGAAAACAATGACTCATTAAATTAAGACTATCAATATGCTAAATACAAATTCTGGAGTTGAAAATGCAATGACAGAAATGAAAATGTCACTAGTGGAACTCAAAAGCATATTTGAACTGACAAAAGAAAGAATAAGCAAACAGAAGGCAAATCCATTAAGATTATCCAGTCTTGGGGAGCCTGAGTGGCTCAGTTGGGTAAGCATCCAACTTCGGCTCAGGTCATGATCTCAGTTTGTGAGTTCCAGCTCCGCTTATCAGGCTTTGTGCTGACAGCTCATAGCCTGGAGCCTGCTTCAGATTCTGAGTCTCCCTCCTCTCTCTGTCCCTTCCCCCTCTCACTCTCTCTCTCTTTCTCAAAAATAAATATACATTAAAAAAAATTATCCAGTCTGAAGAACAATAACAACAAAAAATTAAAATTAATAGAACCATGGGACACCTGGCTGGCTCAGTCAGAAAGCATGCAACTCTTGATCTTGGGGTCATGAGTTCGAGCCCCACATTGGGTGTAAAGATTACTTTAAATAAATAAATAATAAATAAATAGATAAATAGAAAAACTTTATAATAAATAGTACCTTAGAAATCTGTTGGATACAAACAAGTGTACCAATATACATAAAATGGGAGACCCCCAAGGAAAGGAGAGAAAGAAAAGGCAGAATGAATATTTACAATTTTTTTTTCAAAGTTTATTTATTTTTGGGACAGAGAGAGACAGAGCATGAACGGGGGAGGAGCAGAGAGAGAGGGAGACACAGAATCGGAAACAGGCTCCAGGCTCTGAGCCATCAGCCCAGAGCCTGACACTTTATAATAAATAGTACCTTAGAAATCTGTTGGATACAAACAAGTGTGCCAATATACATAAAATGGGAGACCCCCAAGGAAAGGAGAGAAAGAAAAGGCAGAATGAATATTTACAATTTTTTTTTCAAAGTTTATTTATTTTTGGGACAGAGAGAGACAGAGCATGAACGGGGGAGGAGCAGAGAGAGAGGGAGGCACAGAATCGGAAACAGGCTCCAGGCTCTGAGCCATCAGCCCAGAGCCCGACGCGGGGCTCGAACTCACGGACCTCGAGATCGTGACCTGGCTGAAGTCGGACGCTTAACCGACTGCGCCACCCAGGCGCCCCATGAATATTTAAAGCAAAATAGCCAAAAATTTCCCAAAGGGGATGCAAAATGTTAAAATGCATATCCAAAAAGTTCAACAAACTTTAAGATAAACTCAAAGAGATCTCCATCTACACATTTTATAGTCAAACTGATAAAAGACAGAACAAAGACAGAAACTGAAACAGAAAAAGAAAAGAGACTCACAAAGAATCTTCAATACGGTTAACAGTTTACTTCTCATCAGAAATCATGGAAAGAAACCAAAAAGCAGTGGAATGCCATAATCAAAGTGCTGATTATCAAAAGATTGTCAACCAAGAATTCTACATAACTCAAAGCTGTCATTCAGGATAAAAAACGATAAATTAAGATATCCCCAGATAAACACAATCTGACAGCATTCATCTCTAGGGTACTGGCCTACAAGAAATACTAATGACTGTCTATTAGATTGAAATAAATATTAACCAAAGTCTACACGAAGAATTAACACCACTATAGGTAACTACGTAACATACTACAAAAGGCAGCCTAAATATGTATTTGTTTGTAATGCATTTCTTCTTCTGATTAAAAAGAAAAGCACTGCATAAAACAATAATTATAAGATTGTTTTGCTGGACATAAAACGTACAAATTATTTGTGTAACAATAATAGCGAAAATGTGGTGCAAGGAAATGAAAACACTATTCAAGCAAGGATTTGTTATACTATTGATATTAATCTGAATTAACTTGCCTTAAATTAAGATATAATTTAATTAAGATGTTAATTGTAATCTCCAGGACTACTATTAAAAAATAACAAAAAATAGTAGAACAGAAATGGCAAGGCTACTAAAATGGTACATCAGACTTTTGCACTCTAACATTAAAATGTCAATAATGAAGAAATAGAAGAACAATAGAATAAAAGAATTATAGAAAACAAATAGCAAAGTGACAGGCATACATCTTAATTTATCAGTAATTATAGTAATGTAAATGAACTAAACACTCCAATCAAAGAGCAGAGTTTGGCAGAGTGGATAATAAAACAAAACAAAAAAGATAATCAAGTATTTGATAGCATCAAGAAACACACATTTAAATCAAAGAAACAAAGAGAATGAAAATAATAAAAAAAGATAGACCATGCAAACAATAACCAAAAGACAATTGGAGTGGATATATTAGCATCAGAATCAGACACGATACACTAATTTGTTGTTAGAAAAAAATAAGGCCATTGTATAACGATGAAAGTCATATCATTAAGAAGACATAAAACATTTATATGTACCTAAGAAAAGAGTCCTAAAATACATGAAGTAAAAACCTGTCGATATTGAAAGAAGTAGCCAATTCAACAAAAAGAGTTGGTGGCTTAAATTCCCCACTTTATTAATAAACAGAAAAACTAGGAAGAATATTAACCTGAAAATGGAAAATTTGAGCAACATTGTAAACCAAATAGACCTAACATATCTATGGAACACCCACCAACAGCAGGATACACATTCTTCTCGAAGGTGCATGGAGCAGTCTTAAGAACAGACCATATGTTAGGCCATAAAACTTTTTTTTTTTTTTTTTTTTTTATTTGAGAGATAGAGAGAGAGTGCCGGAGTCCAGCTCCAGCAGGTCCTGGGGTTCCCGAAGGATGAACGGCGTCAGCGAAAAAGTGAAAAAACTAAACAAATAAAACAAAAATAAAAATGGACACAGACAACAGCAGTGTGTTGAACTGGCCACTTTATTGTGGTAAACGTGGCATTATATTTGTTAGCAGTTTCCTTGTAGCGTGAGTCATCTATGTTTTCTAGCATTACCTAATTCTAAAAATGTTCCTATGTGTAATCACCCTTTAAGGAATAACATGGCTATTTTCTCATAACATTCCCTCCTTCCCTTTGCTTATTGATTAATTTCTTACGTTATTTTCATTCTGTACCTATGTTTATCTATAATCTACAGAGCATTTGCTTTGCTGTTTTCATGAAAGGTCATCTACCACTCAACACCTCAAGTGGAACAGTGACAGGGACATGACCTCTTTGTTGTTTCCCTGAACCATTTGTGGTTTGAGGAACAAGTGTTCGCCTTGGTCCGAGGTGCCAGGAGGGGGCCAAGAGGGCCTTAGGAACCCATGCCTTATACATTCTCAGAGAGACATTGCACCTAGGAACTAACGGACCATTCTGTACTTTAACGGACTAGGTTCTGTCATCATCTGGAATGCCTCCTGGGGGCCAAGTGGGCCTAGGGGTTGGAGTAACTTGTGCCCACAAATACACTCCTTTGTTGCCAGAGTGGGGCTTTTAAATCAATTTGTCCCTACTTGGCTGGGAAATGCATGAGGCTATCCTTCCTTTAGGTAGAGGAGTCTTTATAGGGGGTGGCAAGGGCTAAATGCAGGGCCGCACAATTTCCTTGCGGAACCTTATTACTTTCCCAGTGGTTCTTTTCCCAGGAGGCCTGTCGAGGGCAATTCCTCAACAGACAATCCCCCAGGTACTTTTATTAAGGCCAAATTACATGAAAGCGGGAGTACAAGAAGCTTCAATGTCGGAGGGCCACCCTGCAGTCCCGATCCGTCCACTGCCCGGGCCCTGCCATCAGGCTGGTTGGAGAGCTCGGCTTCCGGCAAGAGAACATGGGGTTGGGAGGCAGAGGGGCAAAGGGAGAGAGAGAGAATCTTGTGTGTCCGTGTGCAGAGCTCTATCCCATGACCTTGTGATCGATCATGGCCTTAGCCGAAATCAAGAGTCAACAGATGGAGTCCCCCAGGCGCCCCAGACATTAAACACTTTTTTAAAAGAGTGAAATTATTAAAAAAATATTCTTGGATAACAATGGAATTAAAATGAGATTTGGTGAATTTACAATAGATGAAAAGTAAACAAGACATTTCTGAATGATGAGTATATCATAAAAGAAATTGTAAGATAGATTAGAAAACACATAGAGGTAGGTGAATAGAAATGAAAACACAACGGACTATTTATTATTCCATAAATGGTTCGTAAAAGGAAGGAACATGCTGCAACAGGAAGGAACCTTGCAAACATGAGGCTAAATGAGTACAGCTAGTCACAGAGGCTCATATGTTATATGATTCCATTTATATGAGATGTTCAGTATAGGCAAAACCACAAAGACTGAGATGGTTTTGCAATTTTGAAGTCTTGGGGATGGGGGAGTGGGAATGGGTATTGACTGCAAATTAGCATGGACTCTGTTTTTTAGGAGATACAAATGTCTAAAATTATAGAGTGGTGGTAGTTACATGAGTTATATACTTCATAAGATGACTTTTATGGCATGTGAATTATATCTGAATAAATTATATGCATATGGATTGCATCTGAATAAACATTTTTAAACGTTTATTTATTTATTTTAAGAGAGAGAGAAAGAGAGAGAGAGAGAGAGGAGTAAAAGTGCTGGAGGGACAGAGAGAAAGGTAGAAAGAAAATCCCAAGCAGGCTCCATGCTGTCAACACAAAGCCCGATGTGGAACTTGATCCCATGAACCATGAGATCACTACTGACTCGATCCAAAATCAGAGTTGTGTGCTTAATCAACTGAACCACCCAGACACCCCTAATGCTTTTATTAATGACAGATAGCAGAACTTAAATCATGACACAAACCTTCCTGATTCTAAAGGATTTGAGATTCACAGGACCAAATTGTCTTCTTGGGCTTGCAACAAGGTAATACAAATACCACTGGTTGCGCCAAATCATTTATCCCATTTATCATGCAAAAGCATTCACAGCATTAGTGCCTATACAATCATAATCAACAGCCATCAGCATTTGACAGACAAAAGTCTCCAAATAATGAAATTAGTAATACAGCAGAAAAGAGAGGGTAAAACCTGAAAGAGGAAAATCAACACTATAAGAAAAATTTGATCCTTGTTTTTTTATATCGGGCATTTTCATCCTATAATAATAGATTTAAAAAGGCTATTCTAATACCCTAATTCAAAAGCTAAGCTTTCTCATGAAGTGCCTCATGCAGATATAGTCTAGACTAATAGAAATTGAAATAGCATTCTTAATATGGAAATATCCTTTGAAATAGATATATTACATTGCCTGATTTGATATTTTAAAGGATAATATCTCACCTCAGTCTCTCTTAATTTGTCTTTTTCTCTCTCTTCCTTTCTTGTGCACACATACACACACACACAGATACTTGAAAAATAACTTTAAGATTTATCATAGTTATTGGGAACAGTTATAGAAATTATGTTCATGGGAGTTTGACATTTATATTTGATAAGGCTTACCAAATTAAGAACAAAAAGTAGAAAAGTCCTTTATGTAGGCTTTTACTGGAATTTCAGGAAATAAAAAGATGAAAAAATTGAGTTTATATATTGATACTTTTAACATAATAGACGTCATTTCTTTTTAAATAAATAATAAACAAACAAAAAAACAAACAAACAAATAAATAAATAAATAAATAAATAAAACAGATGTTTAGCCATGAGTAAGATTAGACGTCTAAATTGAACAGATATAGAAGCACTTTTCTGCCAAAGTATGTTTAGTACCTTTCTTTGGTAAAGTGTGTAGCTTAATACAGTTTTTATCAGTTAAATGCTTAAAGTTGAAATGAAAATAAAAGACTGAATATGACTCCATTCTTAAAAAATAGCCCATGTAAACCCTTAGCTCTGTCTTATAAGTTATAAAAAAACAAAAACAAAAAACTTCTAAGTCCTAAATCACTGATTTCTCACAAGAAAAATACATTAGGAGATATATGTTCACACAGAGTATGTAGAAACAAACATTTTTGCCTTTAAATATTAAACAGATAAAATTTAAATCTTTTGGTTACTTATTTAGGGAAAAAAAGATAATAGTCATTTAGGAGGTATCTCACAGTATAACAATACTCCAAAACATGGAAAATAGAAGCAACTATGTTTATTGTTTAACTTACAAATGAAGTAGTGTAAAGGTCTTGAACTGAATCCCATAGTTGAAGATATTTGTATATATCATCGTAAAATTATGTCTTAAAGTGTGTTTCAGATTACTGAAAACATTTCATTAGTAATTTTATTTTTTGTAACTTTTTTAATGTTTTATTTATTTTTGAGACAGGGAGAGACAGAGCATGAGCAGGGGAGGGGCAGAGAGAGAGGGAGACACAGAATCTGAGGCAGGTTCCAGGTTCTGAGCTGTCAGCACAGAGCCCAACGCAGGGCTCAAACTCACAAACCGCGAGATCATGACCTAAGCCAAAGTTGGAAGCTTAACCAAGCCTGGGCCACCCAGGCGCCCTCATCAGTAATTTTCTAAGGAAATGTTATGACTAAAAATTTTGTCTAAGATACATTGTTTTGTTTTATTGGAAGAGAAAGGGATAGTGATTGGGTAAGGGGCAGAGGGAGAGAGACAATCCCAAGCAGGCTCCACTATATCAATCCAAAGCCTGACATGGGGCTCAATCTAACAAATCATGAGATTATGACCTGAGTGTAAATCAAGAGACAGAAATTTAACCGACTGAGCCACCCAAGGTACCCTTAAGATACACTGTTTTGAGAAGCTATGTCAGTGACTTATAAAACTTCCCACTCATTCATTTTGTGAGTTTCAGTAAGCCTTGATGCATTTGTGTTTATTGAAATTTAAAAGGAACTCAAGAATGGCTTAAAAGGTGAGCTCTTACTGTTACTGCAAAGGCAAATATATGTACATAATTTCATAATTATATTTACCCTAAAAAAATTTTAGCAACACGCCTACCCTTGCAATTATGGCAATTATACTCCAAATTAGTTCTAAAATAACAAGATGAAAGCATACATAAAAAGATAATGAAAATTCTCCAAACATACAGGAAGTAGATTTTGGAAGTGGATTCTAAATCTTTAGACCAGCCAACTAGCAAGATTAGTAGAGGAATATAGGGTCATTGGGAAAACAGTATCTGGAGAGACTGTAGTATTGAAAGGAAAATAATCCTTGACAGTCAAATGGCCTTTATTGGATCCTAATTACAGGTTTCCCTTGCTACCCAAAATCTGCTTTACGGCACTGTGCTTTTACCAAAAGTCTGTAATAGTACATGTTTTACACTACCAAAAAATATCCAATAAGATTTTCACTTTTGTGAAATGGTAATTGGTTCCATGTTTTTGCTATGGTAGCTTATGAAAGGGAGTGCTCTATTTTCTGATAGCAAGGGAAACCTGTTAACCTCTTCTTGTGGAGCTCATTTCATTATAAGACACCAAATTCATAGAATTTTGCTTAAACGAAACCAACCATAATATTGTTAGTAATAATCCACAAACACTCCCATGGAAGATTATTTGCACAGGAGTAAAATTTCTGAGTACCTAACTCTGCATTATAAACTCTTTAAAACAAATTTTTAAATTTTGTCAAGGACAAATTGTTTCCCACACTGAAGTTGCATTTATAAGCCTTAGGTCAATATGTTTCTATTTTCTATCAACAGACTAATGGAAAAAAAATGACCAATGAAATAGTTATTAAAATTCAGATGGTTTTGTTCTGGTGGATTATAAAGTGGTTCCTTTTCCAGAAGGAAGAAATATATTACATAAAATTACTAAATTTGAAAATTTAATAAATATCTAACAATGAAATCAGCTAAAAAATTCACTTTACTCCAGATCTGAATATTTCCCCTTCCTCTTTACAGTTTTGCCTCGAGAAAAGCTGATACATCAGATTCAGATATGGGCAAATTTTGACCCACGTTCTTGCTTTTTTTTTAAATGTAGCATAAAGAGAGAATATTGAGCAAAGCAGACTGAGAATACTTATTTTAATTTAACATATCTGTATTATTTATAAATATGATACCATTTGAAATAGCAAATGTCATCCATGTAAATAACTAACTGCTCTAATAGAAGAACCACGGATATACTTCTTAAGTGATCCAGTCTAAAGAAAATATTTAAATATTTGTTACAAGAAATGTTATTAAAAAAAACTTCTAAATTGGAATTTTGCATTAATTGCTTAACTTTCTACTTTAATGTGCTTTTTTAGCACTATGATTACATTCTTCTATATCTCACATCATGCATTTTATCAATTATTTTTCTTCATCAAACAGTTACAGTGGAGAAGGTAAGAAAAAGTATGAGGTAAATACTGGTCAGAATATTAAACTCCTGTGAAAATTAAGCAGCTGCCCTATTCGTAGAAGGTTTGGCCATTTAGCAGAATCCATGTGTACTCAGACTGTTTTGTTGGTTGTTCTTCAAATCGGTTTTGTTAGCCCCACCAGAGACTTTGGTTTTCAATGTAAAGAATCAAAAATTTTGCAGCATTCAAAGTTCTTAAAAATGTGGCTCAGTGCAACTCAGCTTCCAGAGTTCCAGCCTCAGGTTTGCTCACACATGCCAAGGCAGACCATGAATTCTCTTCATTCTACTTCTTATTTTAATTGTGGTGTAATTGACAGGCAATATTATATTAGTTTCAGGTACATGACATAGTGGTTTGACTTCGTATACATTTCCAAATGAGGTGAAATTGTCACCACCATAACCCTAATTATCATCTATCACCTTACAAAATTAATGCAATTCTATTGACTATCGTACCCATGGTGTACATTATAGCCCCATGATTTCTTCACTTTATAGCTGGGGGTTTGTACTTCTTAATCCCCTTCATCCTTTTACTACACCGCCCCCCTACCACTAATCACCTCCCCCACCATGTCTGGCAACCACCAATCTGTTTTCTGTATCTATGAGTGTAGGTATAGTTTTGTTTGTTTTGTTTTTTAATTTTCACATCATCATGCAATATTTTCCTTTCTATGACTTTTTCCTCTTACCATAATACCATCAAGTTTTATCCATGTGGTTGCAGATGGTAAGACTTCATTGTTTTATGGCTGAGTGGTATTACATTATGTATATATTCTTTATCCATTCATCTATCAGTGGATACTTAGGTTGCTTCCATAACTTAGCTATTGTAAATAATGCTACAATAAACATAGAAGTGCATATAACTTTTCAAATTATTTTTTCCTTTTTTGAGGGAAATGCCCAGAACTGGAATTACATAATCATACGGTACTTTTATTTTTAGTTTTATGAGGAACCTCCATGCTGTTTTCCACAGTGGCTATATCATTTTACATTCCCACCAACAGTGTCTGAAGATACTCTTTTCTCCACATCCTCGCCAACATTGATATTTCTAGTCTTTTTGATACTAGCTATTCTGAGTAGTGTAAGATGTGATCTCAATGTAGTTTGCATTTCCCTGATGATAAGTGACATTGAGCACTTTTTATGTGTCTGTTGGCCATCTGTTTGTCTTCTTTGAAGAAATGTCTGTTCATATTCTCTGCCCATTTTTAAATTTGATTATTTGGGTTTTTGGTGTTGAATTGTATGAGTTCTTTACATACTTTGAATATTAACCCCTTATTGAATATATCATTTTTAAATATTTCCCCCATTCAGTAGATTGCCTTTTGCTTTGTTGATGGTTTCCTTTGCTGTGCAAATAATTTTTAGTTTGATATATCCTGTTTTTCGTTTGTTTGCTTCTTGGTTTTTGTTTTTTTGTTTTTGTTTGTGCATGTGTGTGCATGTGTGTGTGTGTGTGTGTGTGTGTGTGTGTGTGTGTTTACTCGTATTTCCTTTGCCTTTGGGGACAGATCCAAAAAAAACCACAAAACACCATTAAGACCTATGTCAAGGACATCACCACCAATGTTTTCTTCTAGGAGTTTTATGATTTCAGGTCTTATGTTCAAGTCTTTATCCGTATTGATTTGATTTTTATATATGGTGCAGAATAGCGGTCCAGTTTCATTTTTTGCATATAGCTGTCCAATTTTCTCAACACCATTTATTGAAGACACTATCATTTCTCCATTGTATATTGTTGACTTTTTTGTGGTAAATTAATTGACCATCAGTCTGTAGGTTTATATTTGGGCTCTTTATTCTGTTTTATTGATCTATGAGTTGGTTTATGCCAATACCATAGGATTTTTTATTAGTATAGCACTGTCATATATTTTGAAACCAGGGAATGTGAGACCTAGGGCTTTTTTTTTTTCTTTCCCAACATTGTGTTAGTTTTTTAGGGTCTTTTGTGGTCCCATACAAATTTTAGAATTTTTTTTTTTAGTTTTGTGGAAAAATTTGTGGGAATTTTGATAAGGATTGCACTGAATCTGTAGCTGACTTTGGAAACTACAAACATTTTAACAATTTTAATTCTCCTAAAACATGAGCAGAAAATAGTTTTCCATATATTTGTGTCTTCTTTAATTTCTTTCATTAATGTCTTATAGTTTTCAGAGCGCATGTCCTTTACCTCCTTAAATTTATTCCTACATATTTTGATGCATTTTTTAAAATAATTTTTTAGTGTTTATTTTTGAGAGAGAGAGATAGAGTGTGAGAGAAGAAGTGACAGAGAGAATGAGAGACACCTAATCTGAAGTAGGCTCCAGGCTCTGAGCTGTCAGCAGAGTCCAATGCAGGGCTCAAAGTCATGAACCATGATATCATGACCTGAGCCCAAGTCATATGCTTAATTGACTGAGCCACTCAGGCAGCCCTGATACATTTTTAAATGAACATGTTTGTTTAGTTTGTCTCCCTGATAGTTTATTATTGTGTATGGAAACACAACAAATTTTTTTCTATTAATTTTGTATCCTGCAACTTAACTGAATTCTTCATTTAGTTCTAACTGTTCTTGGTGGAGTCTTTAGGGTATGCTCCATATAACATGATATAATAGCATGTCATCTGCAAATAGGAAAAGTTTTCTTCTTCCTTTCCAGTTTGGATATCTTTTATTTTTTTACCAATTGCTCCGGCTACTATTTCCAATACTATGTTGAATAAAAGTGGAATTAGTGGGCATCCTTGTTTTGTGCTGATATTAGAAGGAAAACGTGCAGCTTTTCAAGGTCGAGTATTATGTTAGCAGTGGTTTGTTGTATATGGCCTTTATGATTGTTAATGTACATTCCCTCTATACCCACTTTGTTGAGAGTTTTTATCATAAATGGATGTTGAATTTTATCAAATGTTTTTTTCTGCATTTACTGAGATGATCATGCAATTTTTATCAGTCATTTTGTTAATATGGTATATCATGTTGACTGATTAGCAATTATATCATTCTGCATTCCTGAAGCAAATTCCACTTGATCGTGGTGTATGATCCTTTTAATGTACTGTTGAATTTGATTTGCTAATATTTTGTTGAGGATTTTGCATCTAGTTTGAGTAAGTTTATCGGCCTATAGTTTTATTTTTTTGTTGATATCCTTCTCTGGTTTTGGTATTAGGCTTTATAATGCTTGCCTCATACAATGATTTTGGGAGCTTTCCTCCTTCTTTTTTTGGAAACTTTTGAGAAGGATAGGCATTACATCCTTGAATGCTTGGCAGAATTAGCCCTTGAAGCTGTCTGGACCTAGAATTTTGTTTGTTAGGAAGTTTTTGATTACTGATCAATCTTCTTACTAGTATTGCTCTATTCAGATTTTCTAGTCCTTCATGATTCAGTCTTGGCAGGTTGTATGTTTCTCACAATATATCCATTTCTTCTAGGTTGTCCAAGTTTTTAGAATATAATTGTTAACAGTCATCTCTTTTGATCCTTTGTATATCTGTGGTATCAGTTGTAAAGTCTCCTCTTCCATTTCTGACTTTATTTATTTGCGCCCTTTTTTTTTTTTTTTTTTTTGGTCACTCCAACTAAAGATTTGTTAATTTTGTTTATCTTTTATAGGAACTGCTCTTAATCTCACTGATTTTTTTCTATTGTCATTTCAATCTCTTTTTCATTTATTTCCACTCTGATCTTTATTATTTTCTTCCTTCTACTAATTTTGGGATCCCTTCTTCTTCTTCTTCTTCTTCTTCTTCTTCTTCTTCTTCTTCTTTTTAGTTCCTTTAGGTATAAATTTAGATTGTTTATTTGAGATTTTGCTTGTTTCTTGAGGTATACCTATGAACCTCCCTCTTGGAACCACTTTTGCTGCATCCATAGATTTTGCCAAATTGCATCTGTTTTCATTTATCTATACATATTTTTTTCTCTTTTGATTTCTTCGGTGACCCAATAGGTGTTCAGTAACGTGTTGTTTAATCTTCATGTGTTTGTTGTTTTCCTGTTTTCTTCTTTAAATTGACATCTAATTTCATTATATTGTGGCCAGAAAATTTGCTTGATATATCGGTCTTAAATACTGAAATTTTGTTTTGTGGCTTAATATGTGATTTATCCTAGAGACTGTTCTATATACACTTGAGAAGAATGTGTATTTTACTACTCTTGGATGGAATGTTCTCTATATATCTATGAAATTCATCTGGTCTAATGTGTCGTTTAAGGTACATTTCCTTATTGAACTGTCTGGATGATCTGTTGGTGGATGTAAGTGGGGTATTAAAGGCCCCTGCTATTATTGTATTGTTGTCAACTTTTCCCATTAGGTCTATTAATATTTGTTCTACATATATAGGTGCTTCTACATTGGGTGCATAAATATTTATAAATGTTGTAACTCCTTGCTGGGTTGACACCTTTATCATTATTTATTGCAACTCTTTGCCTTTTATTACAGTCTTTGTTTTAAGGTTATGTTTTCTGAGAGAAGTATAGCTATACCAACTCTCTTTTCATTTCCATTTGCATGGAATATCTATTTCCATTTTTTCACTTTCAGTCTGTGTGTCTTTACTTCTAAAGTGAGTTTTGTAAGATATAACATTACATATATGTAAAATATATATACATATCTATCTATATCGTCTATATCTAATCTACATCTAATCTATCTAATCTATCATCTATCTATCTATCTATCTATCATCTATCTATCTTGTTTGTTTAATGCATTCAGTCATTCTAACTCTTTTGATTAGAGAATTTAGTCCAATTACATTTAAAGAAATCATTGATAGGTATCTACTTATTGACATTCTTCATGTTTTTCTGGCTGATTTTATAATTTTTCTCTATTACTTTCTTCTCTTTCATTCCTCCCTTATGGTTTTGATGTCCTTTTTAGTATTATATTTAGGCCCCTTTCTCATTTTCTTTTGTATTTACTAGATTTTTTTTGCTTTTGTTACCGTGAGGTTCATATATATCATCCTATGTACATAACAGTCTAAGTTGATAGTGACTTAAACATGAACACATTCCAATATTCTATATTTTTACTCTCCCCCATGTTTTATATTTTTGATGTCACTTTTTGCATCTTTTATGTATCCCTTAACCAATTATAATAGTTTTATTTAACTTTATTACTTTTATCTTTAACCCTTCTTTGTGGCTTTATAAGTGATTATTACCTTTATATATATTCACTTTTTCCAGTGATATTAATATCATATGTCTTCTTTTGTTATTATTTATTTTCATCTTAAAGAAGTTCTTTTTAATGTTTCTTATAAAGCGATTTTAGTAGTAATGATTATTTTTTTTTTTTTTTTTTGCTTTTGCTTTTGCTTGTCTGGAAAATTCTTTGTCTCTCCTTCAGGTCTGAATGATAACCTTGTAAAGTAGAATATTCTTAGTTGTAAGTTTTTTGTTTTTTTTTTTCTTTCAGCTCTTTGAATGTGGCATGGCCTTTCTTTGTGGCTTGCACATTTATGCCAAGAAACCTCCTGACAGTCTTATGGGATTTGCCTGGTATTTTAACTTTTGCCATTTTAATTATAATATATCTTGGTGTAACCCTCTTTGTGTTCATTTTATTTCAAACTCCCTAGGCTTTCTAGATTGGGATCTATGCTTCCTTCTTTAGGTTAAGAAAGTTATCAGCCATTATTTCTTCAAATACATATTCAGTTCTTTTCTCTCTCTGTTCTCTTCTGTGCCCCCTATAATGTGAATGTTATTCTGCTTAATGCTGTCACATATGTCTCTTAAGTTATCTTTTTTTTTTTGAAAATAGTTTTCCTTTTTGCTGCTCTGAGTTGCTCTGAGTTGCATGGCTTTACCTTCCAGTTTGTTGATTTGTTCTTCTACCTCATGCAGTCTGCTATTGAACCACTCTAGCGTATTTTTCAATTCAGATTTTGTATTCCTTAGATCTGCTACTTCTGTTTGGTTCTTACTTCTGTTTTCTGTCTCTTTGTTGCGTTCTCACCATGCTCATCTATTCTTCTGAGATCAGTGAGTGTCTTTGTGACTATTTGAATTCTTGGTCAGGTAGATTACTTGTCTCCATATCATTAATGCCCTTTTCTGAATTTGTGTCTTGTTCTTTCATCTGGAAACTATTTCTCTGTTTTCTCATCTATTGATGAGATTTTTGTTTGTTTTCATGTGTTAGGCGAAACAGCTAATTCTCTCAGTCTTGAAGTAGCCTTGTGTAGGTTATGATCTTTCATGTTCAACCTTACCCTAGTTCTTGTTTGTCTCTCAAACTTTTGTGATTATCTAAGCCTCCTGATTTATACTTAATTTATGCTAGTTGTTGAGGGTGTGCCAAAAACTGGCAGTGACCCAAGGGGAGGAATTTCACTTGGCACCTAGTTTCAGGCTGATTGGAAGCCATACCCTCAGGCAGCAGCTTTTAAAATATGCAAATATATACAATCCTGTCGGACCACAGCTGTAATCCCTATTGACTTTCAGTCCAGGATATCTGGAGGTGTCCCCTGGGGGACAATTCTTTCTGGGAAGTTTTGCAAAGTTATAACAAGACCAAGTGGAGGCACAAGGATTGTGTCTCCTTGCTTATCTCCCTGGGTATGCCTCTTTTGACTCCAGGGAAAAGGGAAACATGTAGCCTGTCCCTCAGGCTGAAGTTGCAAGCTAATAGGCCATTTTCACAGGAAGACTGGGGTTATGTTTCAGTCTGATGTCTGTGCGGTGCCCTGGCCAAGAGCTGTCTTTCCGATTGTTACAGTCCCATGGAGCTCTGCAATTCTAACCCTCTTGGCTTTGGCGATGCAGCTGAAGAGTGCAGTTGGGCTGGCACACATGCTGGCTTCAGAAAAGCAGTGGGAAAATATCTTGTCTGCACATGCCCGTGTGCTTCAACAATGCAGTAAGATTGCCTGTCTGCACATGTGTGCTGGCTTTAGGCTGGGAATGGGAGGATGACTGCAAGAGCTTATGTCCACTAGCCCTGGACAGGGGGCAAGGGAGTGTTGTAACACCCAACTAAGGTGTTGTAACACTTAACTAAGGAGAGGGAGAACTCCATGATTGTTCATGCTTCCTCATCCCAAGGAGTGGGGAAGGCTGCACCTCCCTGTGATCTCCCGTCTCAGCAAGTGCTGCAATCAGTAGTCCCTGTCTATCCCAGAAAAGCGATTGGAGGCTGTCATATTTGAATTTGCCCATCTGTCCTAGCAGGATACATGAAGGATGTAACAATTGCATCTGCCAGTGAGTCTATCCCAGGGGAGGGTCTCAATCGTACGCTGCCCCTCCAGCCAATGTTTCTGGATTAGTAAATGAATCTCCTTCACATATAATCTCAATTTCCTAAAGAACTCTGTGATCCCTGGACACCGGTCTTGTTAGTCTGCCCAACTAGATTTTCTGGGGTCTTGTCTTTCCAGTACATATTCCAAGTGCTGGCGTACCTGTTGTGGGACACTAGCCACTCGCTCCTCTGAGAGAAATGTCTGTCTGGTGAGATCCTTTCTTTTGTTTGTCACCACACCACGTTTGGAGGTGTTTGTGACACCATGTATGTGCCTTTTTTTTACTCATCTTGATGTCCTTTTATCCTTTGTTGTAGAAAACAGTTTATCTAGCTTTCAGGGGGATGATCCATATGTGATCACCATAGATTTGGTGCGTCCCTCTGAAGAGGTGAGTTCAGGATTTTCCTATGCAGGCGCCTCTCTGCCCCCCTCCAGTTTTCTATCTCAGCATTCTTAAATTTACATAGAACATTCCCTCTACATGGACCATTCTTCTTCCTTGTTTTCTGTCCTGCAGTCTTGCTCGTCTTCAAGGCCTAGCTCAAATTTTCCATCCTCTGAATGTTTCCCCCTCCTATTCCAGGCAGAATTAATCAATTCCTCCTTTATGCTTCTATCACACTTCTGGTGGTGAACTGAAGCTAGCTATCCCTTGTGACAGTTGATTGTTAACTATTCAGGAATTTTCAAGCTGATATTTATACTGCTACGAGCTTTAAATCAGCCATGGTGAAAATATTTACACTATAGTAATGGGCAAACCAAGGCTCTTCCTCTCACCCCCCAGAGAGCTGGTTTTCCAGCATAGCGTTGCTTGTGCATAACTTTATTATGATATATATCTTATTGCCCTTTTGGCTTACAGTTAAAACATAAATCTCTTCTATGATGTAAGGAGCTCACCAACAGCAGAATCAGCATCTTAATTAATTTTTCTACCTCCCAAAACTCGGGAAAACTGTTTGCAAATGACAGGTGATCAATAAATAACAATTTAAATTAAAAAAAAAGCATAAAAAATTAAACTAAATTGTTTTCCTAACTCATTCATAATGAGCCATTAGGTCATTGTATAATCACTTAAATATATTCCTAGTTCTGCAATATGTAGAAAAAATATGTCTCTGTGACCCAGTTGTAGAGATTGAACAAGATAATGGTTACCAGAGGGGCGCCTGGGTGGCGCAGTCGGTTAAGCGTCCGACTTCAGCCAGGTCACGATCTCACGGTCCGTGAGTTCGAGCCCCGCGTCAGGCTCTGGGCTGATGGCTCAGAGCCTGGAGCCTGTTTCCGATTCTGTGTCTCCCTCTCTCTGCCCCTCCCCCGTTCATGCTCTGTCTCTCTCTGTCCCAAAAATAAATAAACATTGAAAAAAAAAATGAAAAAAAAAAAAAAGATAATGGTTACCAGAAATGAATTTTAAATAATAAAAAATCTACTTAAAAATCCAGAATCTATTGCTAATTTCATTATGAATGAGGCATTTTATATAGTGCTGTCAATGTCCCTATTGTGTCAAAATTTTCTTAAAATACTTGTGAAAATAAATTAATAAGCAATATTGAAACTAATTCCTCTTTGTGAATGAAACACTATTATTTAGCTCACTTTTTGGAAATTAAAGTTAAGTTCTATGGCTACATAAAACTTGCTTATGGCACTGAATGAGCAAGGCACTATGGAGGAAAAAAGAGTGAATAAATTATATAATTTCATGTTCCAATCTTCCAGCTAAGCTTTGTCTACTTCTTAAGACAGTCTTTCATGTACAGTTTCCTTCAAATAGTGTTTTCTGTAGCCCAATTAAATTTTTAAAAGTTTGAGATAATTGGAACATACATATCATTTATAATATTGTTTTATTATCTATGTTAAATGATTGCAGCTAAATCGAATATTCCAGGAGTTGATTTGGAGCAATTTTACACTAAATCTGGGTGCATCTACTTTAGAAATGTCTACATTGGATTTCTGATCAAATTAAAAATAATAATTCCAGTGCCAATTGAAACATGACTCAATGGTTTTATTCAACATGAACCCAAAATTTTAGTGAGGAATAAGAACTCTTTTTAATAAATTCTCACTTACAGTTTGTTAAATTAAGACACATTTCATGACGTAAGAAAACATCTTTTTTGTTATGAGGCAAACAGAAATGTTAATACTGATACTCAAACTTCGATTATGTAAACAAAATGCAGGGGAAAACTAGGCAACAGAGAAGCAAAAGAGTTACATATGAATGAATAGATGTGATTTTAGCTCATAACAGTGTTTTTCTTGGTAACTTCATTTTTAAAAGTATATATTTTAGGACTGTGAACTTAAGAATCATTTACATTCATGTCTCTTTTCGATGCTTCACTAATTCTTCTTAGCATTTACATGATGATGAGTAGGAAACCTATGATTCTAACATAGAATCTTACAACCGTGTTTTGCTTACAGTATAAAAACAATGATATAACAATAGTTCAAACAGAAGAGGACAAAATCAATATAAGGTAACTCATTAAATATTAGGTTAAAATATTTTTTCTGTGACGCAGAAGAAAAGTTAAGGGCAGATCAACAGTTCTGTGAGTTACACCTTATAAATATTTATCTATTTGCTGAAAGAGCATTTTTGGAATCAGGAGCTATGTGGATGAAACAACGTAGGGAAGAGATAAAATGAATGAATCTATGCAAATACACTTGATTTTTAACATGAGCAATAGATTTAGACTGATGCTCTAAAACTATGGACATAAAAGCTTTGGATTTCTTTTTAAATAGGTATAGAAAATCAATATCGGTGAGAAATTTTGCAGATTTCTTTCTCCAAGCTGGTTTTCGAATGGCCTCCATGTCTCTGCAAAATGGGAGGAAATCCAGGAAGCCCCAACACTCTGGTTCAAAGAAAGTGTTGTTGACCAACATGTTCATTTTGCCAAGAAAGCTGGAAATTTCCAATTTTATGTGAAGCATTCTAATTTTTAAGTATTGCAGACAAAACAAAACAAAACAAAACAAAACAAAACAAAACAAAACAACAGAACCGATAGGAGCCCAAAACAGATATATGAGCCTAATATATAATAAAGACCACCAGTTTCTGATTTTTCTTTAAATTTCCTGTATAGAACATCGTACATTTTTTCCAAAGGAAATGATACAAACATTTTTAAACTAGTGAATTAACAAAATGACCATTTAAAACTAAATAATTTACTCTTTTCATATCTGTGGCCCTAAGTATTTATAGGACTGCAGCTTTTCTGAGGGAATAAGTTCCAACTCCAGGTATGCCTGGATCATTGGCTTTAAACACCAGGTCTTACTTACTTATTTACTTAGAGTTAGAGAGAAATAAGGTTGAAGGACAAACTGGTAGTAGACATATAAAAAGCAAAGGATTAAAGATCTGATTATGTGTTAAACACTCCCAATTCCCCTGTCAAGAATAATTCAGATTAAAAAAAAATAAGAACCCAGAATCTCTCATATGTGGTCCTAACCATAAACATATATATTTTTCAATTGTATATAATTGTCTACCCTTATCTAAAAGCATTTGAAGTCAATTTGGCATTTTTAAAATGAGGGATTTTAAATATTCATCAAAGGTATACTGTCTCTAAAAATGCTTTTTAGCTATCAAGGAATCAACCTTAATCTGGCCATTTTAGTGGACATTTAAAAAACCGCCGAGCAATGCAAGAAACATTGAAA
Source organism: Lynx canadensis (assembly GCF_007474595.2). Taxonomy (NCBI): domain Eukaryota; kingdom Metazoa; phylum Chordata; class Mammalia; order Carnivora; family Felidae; genus Lynx; species Lynx canadensis. The sequence goes on from NC_044306.2 coordinate 180,330,289, forward strand.
ATTAATCTGAAGGGCAAAATGACCCATTTAAGTATATTTTTAAATCAGTTCAAATGAGAGAACTTTTGGGTAGACTTCATCTGAATTACCATTTTGACCAAGTTAGCAGCATATAAAACAGGAAAGTTGTTATATGAAGGAAAACTGAAAATTCTACTTTCTACTTCTCCCCAGATATGTGTGCAGCCCAAGAAATATAATAGCATAGTTTGGTTTCTTTAACCTTATCTCATTAACTTGAGTATATAAAAAATATATTTCTCCAAAGAGTCTACTTATATTTGTACCATTAGTCAGACTTTAAAAACCTTAAAAACAGGATATGTCATCTCCTAGTTATTGAAATTTAGGGTATTTTTAAGGATGCCCCCAAATACTTTAATACAGGACAATATTTCACAATGGTCAATTAAATCATTTTCTATGTTTTCTGTATTTTAACCCTGCTTTTGGAGATTCATCCAAATGCCTTAAATTGTATTTTAACTTTATATGAGAAGTAATTCTTTAAAAAACTATAAATGTATATTTTAGTATGCCAAAGATTATTTTAAAGCTTTTTGGATATGCCCTCATCCCTATAATAACAAAATACTGTGTCTTCTGGGGCGTGTTTTTTTTTTTTATTATTGAGATAAGCTTGTTAATTATATACATTACCTTGTTTTATTTTGCCTAATTTCACAACAAAATGAGGCAGAGATTGGTTGGGGAGTCATTGGTTTGTTGAATGTTATCTATAATACCAAAACTAACAATACATTTGAAATAAATCATTTCAGATGTTTGCTTTTTCATCACATTAAATGTCAAGCACTTTTCACACGTCATATTTTTAATAACTTTGCATTTTAAAATAGTTTAAGATTTACAAGAAAGTGGCAAAGAACATTGAGATTTCTTATCAACGTCACAACCAGTTCCCGTTAGTAACATCTTACACTAGTGTGGAATATTTGTGATAGTTAATGAAAATTATTGATATATTAATATTAATGAAAGAGGATCTTTTATTAAATTTTCTTAGTTTTCATCCAATATCCTTTTTTTTATTTTATTTAAAAAAATTTAACATTTATTTATTTTTGAGAGACAGAGAGAAACAGAGCATGAGTGGGGGAGGGGCAGAGAGAGAGAGAGAGAGAGAGAGAGAAGAGACACAGAATCTGAAGCAGGCTCCAGGCTCCCAGCTATCAGCACAGAGCCCGATATGGGGCTCGAACCCACAAACCGTGAGATCATGACCTGAGCCGAAGTCAGATGTTCAACCAACTGAGCCACCCAGGCACCCCTCCAATAGCTTTTTTTGTTCCAGGATCTCATCATCATATCTAACTTATGCTCCTCTTGGCTATGATAATTTCCCAAACTTTTCTTTCCTTCTTTTTTTTTTATGACATTGACAGTTTTGAGGGGTACCAATCAAGTATTTCACTGGCTTTCCCTCATTTGGGATTTCCCTGAAAGCTTTTCTTATAATTAGATGGGGGATATTGGTTTGGAGAAGGAAAACCACAAGAGTAAAGTGCCATTTTTATCACACCATTTCAAGGTTACATGCTATTAACATATCTTATCACGACTGATGGAATGAATCATTGATCACCTGGCTGAGGTTGTGTTTGTCATGTTTCTGCACTCTGAAGTTACTCTTTAGGGGCACCTGGGTGGCTCAAGTCAGTTGAGTGTCCAATTCTTGATTTCAGGTTAGGTCATGATCTCAGGGTTGTGAGACTTAGCCCCATGTCAAGTTCCCCACTGCTTGGGATTCTCTCTCTCCCTCTCTCTCTCTCTCTGTCCCTCCCCCACTTGCACGCTCTCTCTCTCTCTCTCTCTCTCTCTCAAAATAAATAAATTTAAAAAAATAAAAAAATAAGGTTACTATTTTATTCCTGTTTACTTAGCGTACTTTATGGAAGGCAGTCACTAGGAGCAGTCTACACTCAAGGAGAGGGAGTTATTTCCAAATTCATGAGAGTGGAGGCTCTGCATAAATTATTTGTAATTCTTCTGCAAATGGGGATTTTTCTATTCTTTCTGATTTACTTGTTTACCTAATCATTTATTTATATCATGGATGTTTATTTTATACTTCGGGTCACTTCACAGTTTTCCAGCTTTGACTTTTGGAAGCTCTTTCAGTTGACTCCCATTTTCACATTGACCCCCCCCCCTCACTACCCCTATACCAATCACATAATTCTCACTGGTGTGTGTGTGTGTGTGTGTGTGTGTGTGTGTGTGTGTATGATCCCCTTTATTTTGTTTTTGTTGTTTTTAGAAAGGTTTTATTTCTCTACTTTTGAAATAGAATTTTACTGGCTATAGGTTTCATGGTTGGTGGGGTTTTTTAATGTTTGTTTATTCCTTCATTCATTCGTTCATTCATTCATTCATTTTGAGAGAAATATCATGAGCAAGGAAGGGGCAGAGAGAGAGAGAGGCATTATCTATGTATTATTTAGAAGGATTTGGGTAGATTTCACAATGATTACTCTTCCTTTTTCCTCTACTACAGTCATGAAGGAATATTTATCAGATATTCTTTGTAAGAACCTGATGTGGGGGCACCTGGGTGACTCAGTCAGTTTGACATCCAACTCTTGATTTCGGCTCAGGTCATGCTCTCATGGTTCATGGGATCAAACACCATATCAGACTCTGTGCTGACAGCGCAGAACCTGCTTGAGATTCTCTCTCTCCCTCTTTCTCTGCCCCTCCCTCTCTCTCACTCTCTCTCTCTCTCTCTCAAGATACATAAACACACACACACACACACACACACACACACACACACAAAACCCATGTGGTTCCTGAGAGTAAAACATATACAAGCAGCTTCTATCTGCCTAGCTAGTCCATACTCATACTCCAGCAATTAAGGCAACATTACCATTTACATATTTCCATTAGTTTAGGTCTCCAGTGGGAGACCTAACAGGTCTAACAGGAGACCTAACAGACCTAACAGGTCTCTGTTAGCAGATTTAGTCTTTCTCTCAATGGCTGGGTCTTTCTCTCCAGGGTTCAGGATGGCAGTTTGCCCCACAACCACAGGCCTGTAGTGGGTACACGAAAAAAAAAGAAAATATTGATTATCTGCCCCACATTTTGTTGTTGGTTTAAGGATGGCAATGACAACTTTGAAGCTCTTTATACGTTGGAGTTTAAAATAGTGAAATAATTACCTTTTAAATGTAAAATCTTAAAATTCTTGTGGGTCATTCAGTCCCCAATATTTGTGGAAACAAAAATATAATAATAGGTTATTTCCTAAATCAGGTAAAAGATAACCTATAGGACTATAAATTTCATGAAAGTATCTCCTATAAAGATAAGGTGAGGAGTTCTCTGGAAAGACAACACATTTTTGAATACATGCTTAAAAAAAGATAATGCATTTTTAATAATTAAGTTTATTTCAAAAGTATGCAAATACATTTATTCACATCGTATCAACCTATGGAAGTCTCCACACCTAGGGAATATTGAGTCTTATAATTTCTACCGTAATTACATTTATACTTAAGCTAAGGAAAGGACAATTCAATTTTAGCTTTTAGGACATTAGCTGATTTATTCAGGGGTCAAAATGGGTATGTTCCCTTGAAAAGCAATGAATCGACTCAATGCATTCCATATCCCATATATTATTTTTATAGCTAAGGAGTCCTTGATATTTTTAGGATTGCCTATAGTTTTTACATGTGTGTGTGCCTCTACTGCAGAAATTAGTAGAAAGAAAGAAAGAAAGAAAGAAAGAAAGAAAGAAAGAAAGAAAGAGAAAAAAGAAAGAAAGAAAAGGAAAAACAAAAAGAAAGAAAGAAACGTATGATACCTGGAACTTCAGCTGTTTGCCCATTGTATATTTGGATGTATGTGTACCACTGAAGTTTTTTTACAAGTACTCTTCCAAGATTGAAAAGAATTTCTCATAATGTTTCTGCAACGTAAGTAAAATAGGTCAGACAGTATGTGAGCTTAAATGAAAATCACTAAGGAAGACTGCCCACAAACATACTTCTCTTCTTTCTTCTTTAGCTTTCTAAATGTATCTACCCCGCTGAATAGAGACTTTCAATAGGGGAATGAAAATACAGGCTATTGTGTAGGTGTATAAATTGTGTGCACTGACCTAAACCAAAATTGTTAACATAATTCAGAGTCATAAGTTTTGGCAGATGAGTGTGTGACAGAAAAATGCACACTAGGTGGAAAACAGGGTGACATATTTATTCTCAACTGACTGGTTAATGCAGCTATGTCCTGTCTGTCCTATGTAACTCTGTATTAAAATTTTGAAGAGGACATTTCTTTGTAACAGCATGATACGTCTTTTGATATCATCTGACTTCATATTATACTAAGATACTAAAATGTAGCATATACTTGCTATGTCTTTAAAGAGGAAAAATCAAGATGGAATGCATGATGGACTAAGTTGATTACTAAAGACAAGTATATTTTAAACATTGTGTAACTAGTAAAAAACGAACAGCTAATAGACGAGAGAGGATACGGTCACAAAATGGAACATGAAGATTCGTTAAATTAAGCACTCATAACTATGCAAATTTGAGACTAAAATTTATCATCTTATGATTACTTTTATACAAGCAATATATCTTTTAGACTTTTTACAGGGAATACGATGCAGAAATAGGACTTAGATCAATCGGTCAGTGAAATATGCCTGACTTTATATGCACTGACAGGAAAATTTGTAAATTACCCAAAAGTTACAAAAACTACTTTTCAATGTCATTTTGTCTCCTGCTCACACTTAAGTTTGATTTAGAGTGTGAAAGAAATGGCACATACCCTACTTGCTATATAAAGTTCATATTTAAGGGGCGCCTGGGTGGTTTAGTCGGTTAAGCGTCCAACTTCGACTCAGGTCAGGATCTTGCAGTTGAAGAGTTTGGGCCCCAGGTCTGGCTTTGGGCTGACAGCTCAGAGCCTGGAGCCTGCCTGGGATTCTGTCTCCCTCTCTCTCTGCCCCTCCCTCGTTCATGCTCTCTCTCTGTCTCAAAAAATAAATAAACATTAAAAAAAAAAAAAGAAAAAGAAAAAAGTTCACATTTAAGAAATAGGTATTTTTGAGCCAGAATTTTTTCCTTCCTTTCCAAACTGGAATTTAGAATGGGAGAGTTGTTTTTGTTTGTTTGTTTTTTTGTTTAGTTTAGTTTTGTTTTGTTTTGAAGAAAGCCCTGGCGTGCTAAGAATAGATTGGGCTGCAGTGGAGGAAGCCTATAAAAAAGAGAAAAAGGCTTAAGTGCCTACTTCCTCCTTGAAACTGTAGCCAGCAGTTAGAAATGGAAAGGAACCTAGAAGATAATTAAGATAAATCACATCCTGAAGCCTTTTAATATTTTTTGCCCTAGGATTTAGAACTTGTGATTTTAATTTTTTTTAGAAAACACTTCAATGATGCCTGACATTTAAACAATTGTTTAAGACGGGTGCCTGGGTGGCTCAGTCGGTTAAGTGTCCGACTTCGGTTCAGGTCATGATCTCGTGGTTTGTGAGTTCGAGCCCCACGTCTGGCTCTGTGCTGACACCTCAGAGCCTGGAACCTGCTTCAGATTCTGTGCCTCTCTCTCTCTTCTCTCAGCCCCTCCCCTGCTCATGCTCTGTCTCTGTCTCTCAATAATAAATAAATATTAAAAAAATTTAAATAAATAAATAAGCAATTGTTTAAGAGAAGAAAATAATCATGACAGCAAAAGATGAACTGAACTGTACTCTGGACAGGAAGGAATGTAAATGGGAGTGTGTGATTTTAAAGCAGTGCACATCAAAAACAATGTGGTGACAAACAAGCAAGCTAAGTGACTTTCAAACTGTGAAACTAGGTCAAATATCAGATCAGGTGTGTTTCTGTAGCAGCAGCATTTTGTTACCTGAATTGCTTAAGTTTGAATATTGAAGTTTAGTGTATTTACTTTAGTTTAACTATACGTGGCTCCAAATTTCATTTAGGAGTTAACTTTCTATCCCTGAACTACCTGAGGCAAGATAATAGCACAAATAAACAGCAGTTTCTAGAGTCATGGCTTAATCTAACATTATTCACATCGGATGATAATCACAGCTCATTTGCTCATTTGGGAGTCTTTCCTTTGGATCTTAAAAATAGCCTGATATAATGCAGTCCCCTGAGAGGAATATCAACAAAAAGCACTGTTCATCTTCCCTAACCTTAGTTAATAATAAATCCTTGTCAAGGAACTCTTGGCAAAAGGTTAGATTGGGAAAGAAGAAGTCTTGCAAAAAAACCCAGTGACTTCAGGAAGGAGCAAAGAAGAAATGAGGGAAAGAGGTTAATGAAAGGAGTTAGTATCTGAAACAAATTATGTGTGTATATATATATATATATATATGTATGTATATATATAATACAACATAGAATATATATTATAATGTAATATATAATAAATATATATACATACTTACATACACACATACTATATATGTAGTATATATATATATATATGTATACTACATCATTAGATCATATTTAGATATTATTTAACATGTAGAAGATAACCTAAGAGTTTCAACATCTATCATCAAAGGGTAGTTGGGGTCACAAACCCAGAAGTTGTTATATACACTTTTCATAGCAGATTTTTCCAGAACAAATCTGAATTTAAGTGGCGTCTTGCACTTTCCCTTTTCATTATGCCCTTGCCCCTTTTTACTCAATTGGCCTGCGTGACCTTTCTGCTCTTTATGCACAATTATTTCACCAGTTTTATCCCACTTGCCCAGTGGAATCGTTACACCTGGGTCTGAGAATGCTCTTGCTTCAATTCCTGTGTTTCTATCTCAGGTCTCTTGTGGTTTAAGAAAAACAGTTTAGACTTGACTGTAACTTCCTGAATGAAGATTCCCCCTTTGAATTACTCCTCCTTCCTTGAATTTTGATTTTTTTTTAACTTCTCTGACCAGAACCAGTACTTACAGAGCTGACCAAGAGACATGTTTGTTCCATAGCCTCTGTTCTTAGACACCTCATCAGCATTGACCTCTCAAACTCTGCTCTTGGCTTCCTACCTATCCCCCACATATTGACATGCACCAAGGGAATTAGCACACCATGAATGTTTATACATGCCAGGTTGTCCTGAATTTTTATCTGAAATATATGATCTTTCATTCTTTGAGGATTTAGGCAGTCATCAAAACACACCATTTAGATCTCTTACTGCAAGAAGTGTAATTGACAACCCCACCATTTTCAAACTGAAGATCTTGTTCTCTTAAGCTGCTTTCAGCTAGGGACTGAGCATGGCTGGCCCATTCTTGCAACATGTGGCAACCTTGGCCTAAGCACACACTCACCTATCTTCCTCCATGAACCTTTGTAGAAACTATACTATAGTTCAAGACTTAATACACATTCCCCTTTCTTTCCCTCTCTGCTTCAGAAATGTTATATTTGCATCAGACCCGAAGACTCATCTGGCTTTCCCCCCTTATTCTTCATGGGTGTTTTACCCAATCATTTTTCCCCCATTTCTATTTCAGGTTGGTGTTTGCTTTTTGGAAAACCCAAACTGACGTAAGAACGTAGCATATATGGCCTCCATTCAAAGTATCATGCCCATTAATGAATTTTAATGTAAAGTAGTAAACAATTTCATGGCTACTTAAGTTGGAAGTATTTGGAATGAAATACCAGTTCTGTAGAGCACTAGTTGTATAATTTTAGACTCTAATATCAAGTCTTAAGCTTTCTATTTTCTAAAATAAAAATACCAATACTTTTTTCATATAGGAGGAGGATCCTCGTAGAGGAGGATTTCTACATATGGTAAATATCTGTTAAGTGGTAACTTTAAAAGTAATGAATGAAGAATCAGGAATCTTTAGGAAATTCATTTTGGACGGTTGACGCAATGGGCATTGAAATGCAATTTTTATATTCTTCTAGAGGACTGAGGAAATGTCAATTTGAATAAGGAGAAGAAAGATTGGTGCGGTTGGCAAGCTCTCCTGGAACTACCTGTGCTGAGTTGAAGTTTTCCTGAAAGTCCTGGGGGGGCCAGAAGTCCTGACTTGGTAAGGGATTTCGGTAGGTTTTAGTTTTTAATAGGAAAGAAACACAATCCCATGAAAAATGCATCGCTAGGACCCCCACAGACCTGTAGAAACTGAACTTCTGAAATTTTAGCTTTAACAGTGTTTTTTGCCTGCATTTGAAAAATTATGGAAATGGCCTCATTTTTAAGTTACCCCCATCCTAGGCATGATCTTTTGGGGTAATTAGTGCTGCGTCCTCAGGTCATTTTAACCCTCAGATAATCTGACTGATGCAAAAGGAAAGAAACATATGGCAATTCAGAATCTTTGTAAGGTTTAAATGTAGTGAAAACATCATTAAAAGGAACTACAGGTGTTTGATATAGAATTTTGATCTGCAAAAGTCTGCTACGTGAAAAACATAGTGAGTTTGTATTTTAGTTTATTATTCAAACAGAATCTGCAATAATCAAATATTAAAGTTCTATATACACTAGTAATGTCCTGCTAGTTTAAGAACATGATATGCACGACAGAAGAGAGGTTTTGAGGTCAAGTCTGTCATTTCCTATAACGTGACTTCCTTAAAGATAGATGGTAATGCAGGTCAGTGATAAGAAAATAATGGACCGTGTATATTCAGACAATAAGTTAACACTGCAAGAACAAATTTGGCTTCTTTTAAAGTATCAGAGCTTTGATTAAGCACTTAAAAATGTTACCGGTGGGAAAGTCTGTGTTGTGTGGATGGAGGTCTCGGTTCTGGCATTCCCCATGAAAAGATTTACGTGAAGATCTATGCTCCGATAAAGACAGCCAGAAGGAAAGTAGCAAGGGCAATGCTCTCAAGGAGGGAGAGTGGGCAGGTCGGGGCGAGGTGGAACTGGCCTCTAGGTTGCTTTGGGATTCCTTGTTTATTGGGTCTCTCTGGGCTGAGAGGAGCTAAAAGTCATAGTGGGGTGGTCTCTAATGGAGGCTGCTTTCAATCATTTGGGGGGGACTCCTCCCACAGGTAGGGAGGGGGAGGTTTTGATCCCACAAAGTTAGTACCAGAAGCATCATGGCAGCCTTTATCCATGTGGGAGTAGGGAGGTGCCTATAACCACTAGGCAAATTCATTATAATGAGTCTACAGGGTTACCCTGGGGCAACCGTGCAATAGGACAATGCGTGCTCTGCACCTGTGGCTCTTGGTCTGTCAGCCACAAGGTCTTGGAAGCCGCAAGGTCAGGTCAGCTCCTGTCTCTGTCATTCCCCTGCTCAAGGACGGGGGGGATTCCTTCCACTGCTCATGTCTAACTTCTACCTCACAAAAATAAGATGTTACCTCTTAGATTACTGGTGCTATCTAAGGTGATGATTCACAAATGAAACAACACGGAAAAGAAAGTGGATAGACAGAATTTCTTTAACAGATTTATCTGTAATTACATTCTAAGGAATTATATACAGTGATGCTGAGTGAACAAATTCATATTATTTTAGTAGATGTAATAAATAAGAAATCCCCTGTAATATTGGCAGAAATCAGTTTCAGTGGAGTAAAGAACATGAACTTGCTGAAAAATGGACTAGTGATAACATAATCACACTGTGTATGAATCCACAGCAAGTAGTAGTTTTTTTTGTTTTTGTTTTTTTTTTATTTAAAAGTTTTAGAAACTCGGTGAGCCTGGATGGCTCAGTTGGTTAAGTGCCTGGCTCATCATTTCCACTCAGGTCATGATCTCAGGGTTTGTGAGTTTGAGACCCACCTAGGGCTCTGTGCTCACCCTGCACAGACTGCTTGAAATTGTCTCTCTCTCGCTCTCTCTGCCCTTCTCCTCCCTGCCCCCGCACACGCATGTGAGCCCACATGTGCTCGCTCTCTCTCTCTCTTTCTAAATAAAGAAACTTAAAAAAAAAAAATTAAAAACTCACGATCAAATCATACAGTTGAGGGCTAGAAATGAGACCTTGTACCCAAGAATAATATTGCCAATTTAGAAGGATTTTTTTCCTCTTAAACCAGAGATTAGAAGATTTTTCTGTAAATGGCCACATATTAAATATTTTTAAGCTTTACAGGTCACTTATGGTCTTTGTTCCACACTATTTTGTTTCTTTCTTTTTTCTTTGCATTTCTTTTTTAAACAACCTTAAATATTTTTGAACTTTTCTTAGCTAGAGGTGGAGCACACAATGACCAAAGGCCAGATTTGGCCCTAAAGGCTGTAGTTTTGCCTACCCTTGACTAGTATTCTTGAAATAAAGATATTCACACCCTGCACAGAGAGGGTGCTGCAGAGGAGACAGGATCAATGAACTCCCCTGATAAGATAATGAGTTAAAAATAACAGAAAACTCTATCCCCAGGTTCTGGGATATCACACATCTCTTAGAGAGGACTGGAATATCTATAAATGAGAAACTTACCTGATTGGACTATCATATGGAAATGCAATCAATAGTCTACATCCCCTTTCACATTCTAGCTGGTACATTTGATTTTGTTCCTTCCTTTCCTTCCTTGCCCATTTCTCCTTTATAGATACAAAACGATTTATGGTTTTTAATAGGAATAACTGAATATATTCCCCCATCTTATTTAACATAACGGACGAAGGAAAAATCGGTGAAGAATTTGTAGTTATGATGTGATTTTTATTTGTTATCTTCCATACAGAATTATTTGACATGGCTTAAGTTGAATATAGCAAAAGCGTCTCCACTCACTTGAAATTAGAAGACTGCTTAACTTTGAGATATTTTAACAAACATAGAATTATCTACATTGCATGTATAGAAAAGAAGGCAAAGGCCTTAATTGCTTTTAGTGCTTCCAACCCACAAATCAAGTGGAAGATTTTAAAAGAGCATAAAAGAACATATTTTTGTGGCATTCTGAAATACCCTTATTTGGAATGCTAATTATAATCAGCACACATATTATAGTGTTTCATCTAGAGAATAATATGTTTCACTTTTGACCTTACAGCCTTCTATGATGTCCTTATGCAGAATTCACATTTCAATGACAAAAGAGGCCAGAAAAGAAGTCTGTTGATGGATGTTAAAAGCTTCCTGTGGACGCACATCATAATACTTTTTGATCACTCTCGATGAGACATTTTTTGCAAGATGCCCCCCTTAAATAGAATGTGATTCTAATCCTTAAATGATTGCAGTTTCCAAACAAAATAAGAAAGAAAGAAAAAGAAGGGAGACAACATATAAGAAGTGAAACAGAGAATTAAACTACAACTTATGGAAGAAATGAGGAAGCAAAAAAGAATGACGTAGAGAGAAAGGTGCATTTTAGAATGTATGAACCAAACGTGAACAGTACCAAAGTAATATAAAGTGACAAGCAAAAGCACAGGAAACAAGACATGGGGACAAAAGCCATTTAAAATTTTCAATTTGCTTGACGGCTTTGAGCAAAGCGTGTATTTTATAGTTTCTTTTTCTATTTGAGAGTGGAGACAATAGTCGAATTGAGCCTGTATGTTCAACAAATACCCTTGGGTATTTTCGACGTTTTAGTGAATTTATATTGCATCGAGATTGCCAATTTTATAGAATATGATGGGACCATCTGGAATGGGCCTAATACGGTAGCCACGAGCCGCTTGTGGCTCCTACGCACCGTAAGTGTGGCTCGTGCAAAAAAGGAACTGGAACTTCAATTAAATTCATTTTAATTTAAAGTTAAAAATGTGAGCCCTGATAATATTTTTCTGTTACGATATTGCTCTTTTGGCAGGATTACATTTCACTGTAGCCATTGTGTTACATTGGATGACATTGTTGTATTGGGGTGCCCATGTTGAACTCAGGCATGGTTTCTAGTATCATAAATAAACGTATCAACAATCTAGTTAGTATCAACAAATTCCGTTCAATTGGTGTGTGTGGGTTTTGTTTTTTTTTTTGATGCAAGGGTGTAATACTGTAATGTGATTTTTAAATATTTTATGAGAGCGTGAGTTACAGTGATACCGATATAAGTGGTTATTGATAATTAAATGGAAATATCTGGGCACTTGGCTGGCTCAATTGGAAAAGCACGCAACTCTTGGTCTCAGGGTTATGAGGGGTAAAGCTCTGTTGGGTGTAGAGATTACTAAAAATAAGTAAACTTTAAATGGAAAGATTATTCTAATGATAAAAAAATATTTTCCAAATTTAAAAACTATATGAACAAACTTTAAAATGTAAAACAAAGGCATAGTACCTATGCAGAATGGAGTTTGTACTGTGACTACCATAACAGTAATGAAAAATAAAAAGATTAGGAGAAAGCTTGCCTCAAATGTCACCATCAGTGGCCATTGCAACTCACCACGAGAGAACAAACTGAAAACGAACTGTTGGGTAAAATAATATTAAAAACAGCAAAGTGTGCAATAGTAATAAACATTTCCAGCAAAACAGGTAAATTCCTTGAAATATTTCCTCTCAACATTAAAAAAAAATCGGTAAATTTGATAACCTGAATTCAAAATTAAATGTCCAAAAAAGTTTGTATTGCTTTTAATAGGGTATGAGCTTATACTTTGGTCAGCTATAAAATAGACAGACTTAGATTAAAAGAAACATTTTTCAGTGGTAGTATAAGAAGTTGTTATTTTAGGGGCATCCGGGTGGCTCAGTCAGTTAAGCATCCAACTTCTGCTCAGGTCATGATCTAAGGGTTCGTGAGCTGGAGCCTTACATGGGGCTCTGTGCTGATAGCTTGGAGCCTGGAGCCTGCTTTGGATTCTCTCTCTCTCTCTCTCTCTCTCTGTCTGGCCTCCCCACTCACACTCTGTCTCTCTCTCTCAAAGATAAATAAACATTAAACAAATATTTAAAGAAGTGGTTATTTCAGTTATGGCTAATTTGTAAGAAAATGGTGAAAAGGTTAATGTCTATACAAAGTTGTGTGAGTTTGGGCTTGAACTCATGAACCATGAGATAAGGACCTGAGCCGAAACTGAAGTTGGACTGAGCCACCCAAGCGCCTCTGAAAAGATTTTTTTTAACGTTTATTCATTTTTGAGAGACAGAGATAGAGCACGAAAGGGGGAGGAGCAGAGAGAGGCAGACGCAGAATCCAAAGCAGGCTCTAGGCTCTGAACTGTCAGCATAGAGCCCCATGCGAGGCTCAAAACTCACGACCTGAGCTGAAGACGGATGCTTAACCGACTGAGTCACCCAGGTGCCCCAGTGAAAAGATTGTTTTTAATTCAATTAAGCTATCAAGGAATTGCCAGTACAACACAAGACTTTTTTTTTAATATCAAAAATCAATTGATTCAAAATTGTACTTACTTTTCTTTAGCTTTAGATGAATTGTGTTTTGTCTTCAAGAAAATCTAAATGTCAATGAGGACTAGTAACGCAACCCATGGAATAGGTATTTAAAATATTTAAAACATCTGTCAAAAAGTGTGACATAAAAAATAATGATTTCTATTATAATACAAGAAACGTCATTATATCAGGTCAAATACCCAGGTATAGTGGAATTTTAAAACAAGAGACTGGTGTTTTTCTTAGAGCATCATTTAATTCTTTAAGGCATATGGATAATATTTGTGCTTATTAAATGGAAGCAGACTGTTTGAAAATCATCATGGGATTAATGGTTAATATTCTTGCATATATACGTACAAGTGTTATGAGTCATCACCAGTTTACGAAACTGTTGAAAGAAATAGAAGATAATGGTGATTTGTATTTTGGAAAAACTCACTGCCTGAATATTAGAAGGGTTTTATAAAGATTCATCATACTGTTAATTCCATTTCAAGATTTTCTTTCTTTTTTTAACGTTTATTTTATTATTATTATTATTATTTTGAGAGAGAGAGAGAGAGAGAGAGAATGAGCTGGGGAGGGGCAGAAAGAGAGGGAGACACAGAATCCAAAGCAGGTTCCAGGCTCCCAGCTGTCAGCACAGAGCCTGACACGGGGCTCAAACTCACCGACCAGATCATGACCTGAGCTGAAGCCAGACGCTCAACCGACTAAGCCACCCAGGCTCTCCAGTCAAGATTTTCTTGAAACAAAGAGAATGCTTGCTAATATTCCACAATGAAAGGCGATTAAAAAAAAAATAGCAATGTGATTTACATTTGCTCACTAACGTCAAACAAATATAAATATTCTAAAATTGAAGTTCCATGTAAAGAAAAACTGTGTTACTTCACTGGACAGGTAGGATTATTTATGATTAAGGCTCAGCTTTTCTTACAGTAATAATAATTTTACATAATTTCATAACATGAATCAATAGCAAAGATTTTTCACTGGTGACCAACAGCATGATATATAAACTATAAAATTTCCAGTAAAATTGGAAGGATGTTCTGTTGATATTTGCAAATTCAGAGCTGCTTTCCAATTTATAAAACATTCGGAATTGAATGTTCATACGATAAATTGACACAAGAGTGAATTTATGTAATTAATTAAATATAATTTTAAAGCAGATACTTTTTCTTCAAGCCGAATCAATTATTTTGTTAAAAAGACCATCCTTTTTAAATGAATGCAAATGTTAAAGGAAAATCATTTTTGATAATCAATTCTTTATTGGAAAACAATATATTTGGAAGAACTGAGATGCCTAAGTCTATAAATTTCATCAGTAAATTCTGTGAAATTTAAAATAGAGTTAATGTATTTCTTGTGAAAATTTAGCATCTAATTTGAGGCGGGCTGTAAGTATAAATGTACACCGGATTTCAAAGAAGGCACAAAGAAAGAATGTAAAATGTCTCACTTTTATACTGATTCACAATGAAATGTCAACATTTTTAACATTTGCGGTTATGAAACATGTTAATAAAATTAATCTCACTTGTCTCTTTTTACTTCTGTATGAAACAATTAGCTTAAAATTACCCGGATTGCTTGCATTTTATTTCTACGGGATAGCCCTAATCTAGAGCATATAAGAAAATCAATGTAAAGCATAGGCTCCTGTCTTTGTCACAGCATTGATCAGTAAGAGGAACAAAAACACACTGTTTTTCTCACTATTTAACCATTGATTTTTGCTTGTAGAGCATTGAAGGGATTTGTTCACGGGTGCGTACATTTATTTGTTTTGTTTAACGAACAAAACAAGAATTTTAAAATCCGGATTTAAATCTAGGCTTTTTCGTTTAAAACCGTTCTGTGCTGAAAACGATACTTCTGTAAGTAACATTATGGAATTAATAGTTGCCCTATAAGGTACTTCCACAACTACCAAGGGAGAAAATGAAGAATATATAGTTTTTAGGGGAGCCTGGGTGGCTCAGCCCGTTAAGTGGCTGACTTTGGCTCAGGTCATGATCTCATGGTTAGTGAGTCCCAGCTCCATGCGGGTCTCTGTGCTAACAGCTGGGAGCCTGGATCCTGGTTCAGATTCTGTGTCTCTGTGTCTCTGCCCCTCGCCAGCTCACACCCTTTCTCTCCCTCTGTCTCAAAAATAAATAAATAAATAAATAAATAAATAAATAAAACATTTTAAAAAAGAATATTTAGTTCTAAATGTTACATTTTTCTATGAGATTCATAAAGATTTTATTAGGCAGTCGCATTTCCTGCTTGAATAGATATATACTTCATAAACCCTCTGCTAGCTAAGGTGATGCAACATATACTCAAATGTTCTTATTATCAGCAAAGGAAAATAAAGGCATGTATTTTGAACAATAAAATTAAATAGATAAACAAAATATGCTTAAAAGTAATTCATTTTATTCATGGATTTCGGAAGGAAAAAAATCCTAAAACATTCTTATACGAGTTATAAAAAGTCTCCAAATACTTAGAAATTATACAACAGACTCAGAAACAACACACGAGTCAAAGAAAGAAGAAATCTCAAGATATTTAAAAATATTTAACAAGATGCCAATGGAAAGTTAAGTTGTCAAAGTTTGCAGTGAAAGCAACACTGAGAGAGAAATACATAGCATTGAGTGCACATATTAGAAAAGAAGAAAGATTTAAAATCAATAATCTAAGCTTCCATGTTAGGAATCCCCCATTTTAGAGATCCTAGGAGCAAATTAAATCCAGAGTAAGCAAAAGAAAAGAAATAATTAAAAAAAATAGAGTAAACATTAATGAATTTAAAAATAGGAAATCAATAGAAAAAAATCAACAAAACCAAAAACTGTTTCTTTGAAAAGATCTCTAAAATCACTAAACATCTAGCCAACGTAACAAGAATCAGCAAACAAAAAAAATGACCCAAATTACTAACACCAGAAATGAATGAGAAAAAAACCAGTACAGATTTCATAGATGTCAAAAGGATAACAAAAGGGCAGTATGAATAACTCTATGCTCACCAATTTGATAACCTAAATGAAATGGACTAATAACTTGAAAGACGTAATTTGCCACATAAATAAAAGACAATCAGAAAAGTCCTATATCTATTAAAGAAATTTAATCAGTAGTGAACCTTAAGTGAGTGAATCCTCATATAAATTATGGATTTGGGATGGTAATGATCTGGTAATGTAGGTTCACAAATTGTAACAAGTGAACCATTCTGATGTACATGTTAATATCTGGGGAGACTTATGGGGCACCTGGGCGGCTCAGTCATTTAAGCGTCCGACTTTGGCTCAGGTCATGATCTCGTGGTTCATGGGTTCAAGCCCCGCATGGAGCGCTGTGCTGACAGCTCAGATCCGGTACCCTGCTTTGGATTCTGTGTCTCCCTCTCTGCGCACCCCCCCACACACTCTGTCTCTCTCTCTCAAAAATAAATAAACATTAAAAAATTAAAAAAAAATCTGGGGAGACTATGCATTGTACGGGAGCAGGGGTTATAAGGGAACTCTGTACTTTCTGCTCAATTTTGCTGTGAATCTAAAACCACTGTAAAAAAAATAGTGTATTTGAAAAGAAAATATGACCAAATCAGTTTTTAAAATTCAGGCTGATTCAGTTCAACAAATTAAATTTTTTTTTCTACCATATTCCATGTTGCCTGTTAACAGAACCTATAATTATGAATTGGAGAAAGAAATATATAGGAAGGTCATGATGGACGGTCAGAGGAAAAATAAAATTGTTAAGATTGAAAGTAGGAAACAAAAGAAATGCCTTTGCATAAATGTTTAATCATTTCCAAGGTAAATGCATGTAATGTTCATAAAAGATTGAAGTTGTTTCCAAAGAAATTTCTAATTCAATGTCTTTATTTCAAAATAACCAAAAGACTGATGCAAAAATCAAGCAAACAAATTGCATCTTCCATTCTGCTGTGTGTAAGTGGAAAATTACAAATGCAACCAAAATTCCCCTAGGGATTCCATTCCATTAAGGGCTTTGACATACCTGACCTGCCAGGCAGCCTTAGCTTAATACCAACTGTTAGCAGTGATGTTTGCTCCTATGATAGGTAAGTCAGTTGTTTCTAGCTGTAGCAAAGGAGTATCACAGAGATGATCATATCACTGTCACTGTATTTACACAAGACATTATGTTAGCGGGACCCAGCAATATGGACCAATGATGAGGTATAAGAAATAAAACAGACACTTGGACTTGGGTTCCTGTCCTCACTCTACCAATTCAGCTTGGCCTTGACAAATTATTCATTGACTATTGTGAGGATAAAATGCTGTGTATGAGTAGCAGTTTTTATAATGTTAATTTCTAGAGTAAGTGTAAAAGTTGATCTTGTGGAGTCATTTGTGTCATCAAGGGTGTTTAGCAAGCTATATAAAAAGAAAAAAAAAAACTTTTGCTTTTGGTTGAGTTAAATTTTAACAAATTCTTTTATAGACAGAGACCTGTTAGGGCAAGTTATGCTCTCCTATTGGCTTACATAAGAACAAATAATAAAGCGAAACCTTGCAGTCACTTTGTGCTCTCTTAAATAAGATATAGTAAGTGTGTGTGTGTGTGTGTGTGTGTGTGTGTGTGTGTGTGCGATCTTAGGTATACATACTATAAATAGGTGTATACACATACACACAAACTCAATAGGGAAGATCATAGTATTTCCTTTTATTTTTTTTATTTTTTTTAATTTTTATTTATTTTTGAGATAGAGACAGAGCATGAACGGGGAGGGTCAGAGAGAGAGGGAGACACAGAATCTGAAGCAGGCTCCAGGCTCTGAGCTGTCAGCACAGAGCCCGACGCGGGGCTCGAACTCACGGACCGTGAGATCATGACCTGAGCCGAAGTTGGACGCTCAACCGACTGAGCCACCCAGGTGCCCCTGATAGTATTTCCTTTTAAATGAAATAAGGCAATGCTAACTCATGTATACCACTTATTGAGTATTTGGCATATGACAGACAATGGAATAACCTCCTACAATGGATTGTCCCTTGTAAGTTTTACAAATACATCTTATTAACCCTGCCTTTAAAATGAGGAAACTGAGGCTCAGAATGTTTAAATAACTTGCACAAAGCCCCTCTTGAGCTAAGGTTGCTGGTTTGAGTTTTGGAAAACTTCACACTTTTCAGCTAGGCCCTTCAACTGAGTAGACCAAAGCCTTGGATTGCGAGTAGCTTGTTCTGCGAGTGTTCCACAAGGTAGGCAAACATTTCTAATACATTTTAACACATACTTGCAATACGAGTAGTATGTGATGCCAAGTAGCACATGATCACAACTGAGCCAACGGTTCTTGAAATTCGCTTTCATATATGAGAGTGCTTTGGATTACAGGCTTGTTTCCAGAACGAATTATGCTCACAAACCAAGGTTCTCCTGTACTTTGTGGACTTTTTAATTGTTTAACGTGACCTTGGCTTTTGAGAGGTAGATACGGGGATATAGTGCAAAGAAGTTTTGGTAGGTCACCTCCTGTCTGCACTCTACTGATTGAGACATAGGAGGCACAGAAGGCTTGCTCATTTCCTTCATGGAGGGAAGAAATAATTCCTACTGCACATCATTTTATGTTGCAAAACTGCCTAACAGTATGGTGTTTTCAGCATTGTGTTAAACCTGACATAATTGCAAATGTGTAGCTCTCTAGCAAAGGCGAGGTTTTCTTCAGTTCTTTACTCATCTTGTGGACGCTTTTCGGTATTGTGCAGCACAAATCATTATAATAGATTAGAGAAGCAGAGGACTGCTTAGTGGTGTTTTTAGTACAATATAAACAGGAAACACAAATAATAACCCAAATGAATGTGGCCATTAGAGTGCCCATGACTCAAAGAATAAATTATGCCAACAGCGTTAATTTGTATCATAAAATCAAATTATTTTTAAAATATATAATGATGTTGAAAATAAGTATAATTTTAAATAATGATTTTTCACGTGAAAGAATAATCACAAATTCATGTGACCTAACCATTATGTATATTTTCAAGTATGTCATTTCCCATGACACATTTGTCTGACAAGCTATTTATACCACAGAAAATTCGGTAGGAATTTATTTTTTAAAGAACTTCTATATTAAAATATAAGATTTCTACATATCTATATCTGATTCATACAGTTTTTCTCATTTTTCTCTCCTGGCATCACTCAGAACCTTTATTTCATTAAAATCCCATAGATCTTCGAGTCTTAAAATGAAGAGTTCCATTTTATGTTATTCTTTTGCTAATTTCATATTTAAAAAAAATCATGGTTTTCTTCATATTAACCATACACATTTCCTTTGTAAATCATGTTCTCCACATCCCCTCTAATCCTATTCTTCAGTGACAATAACAGAACTGCTGGAGAAAAAAAAAACATTCTAAATTGTGTATGAAATTAATGGTGGGATGCCAGTTTAACTGCCTTATAAAATGTGTGAAAATAAAATGTGAGTGCAACAGACAAACTTAGGTCCCAGGTCAGAAAAACTCTAGTTTGCTTTGCCTCCATTTGACCGTAAGGGAAAAAAAAATAAAAGATACAAAGTTGAAAATGAAAATTGAATAGAGATTAAATCAAGTTTTTCTAATAAACTTGAATATGTGTTGCCATGAAGCATGTAGAGTCTGAAAGAGCTTCCTGTTCTCTTGGGAGCATAGGCATTTTTATGAACATTGGAAATGTTAGGGCACTTTTAGATAGTAAAAGGTGATCCTGCACATAATAATCCTATTATTATTTCCAGGCCCGCAAATGTCTCTTTGCTTCTCCTGTGCAGTTTTAGCACAGACAACAGCTGCACCCCTGTTATTCTTTAACAAAACGTCTTCTGTCCTTTGTTCTGTTTGCAGGGTGAATTAAGGGAAAAATGAAACGTGTCATTAATTTTTACTATTGTTTAAATTTTAATTTTTTAAAATATTTTTATAAGTTTATTTATTTTTGAGAGAGAGAGAGAGCAGGGAAGGGGCAGAGAAAGAAGGGGACAGATGATCTCAAGCGGGCTCCATGCTAACAGCAGACAGCCCAATGCGAGCCTCGAACTCTCGAACCTTGAGATCATGACCCGTGCCCAAAGTTGGAGGTTTAATTGACTGAGCCACCTAGGTGCCCCTAAAATTTAAATTTATAATAGCAGTTTGAAATACTTCTGCTAGATAGTGCAAGAAGGACAGAAACATACATTCATGCATACAGATAGATAATTTCCTCCATCCGTATCTGTATCTGTATTCCTTCATTTAATGAAGGGAAAACAGGTGTAACTTAGGGTAAGTTTTGAATTTGACCTGTGTTGTATAAGTGTCCTCTCTATGACTGTAGACTCCTTCAGATTTAAAATCAGGAGAAATTATTTTTTAGGTCGTCTGTTTTATAATACAGAACATTATTAACAAATAGTACTAATAAAGGTAAAATCCACATAGTCTATCACACATAACCAAAGTATACCATTTGTATTTATCTTTGTAACATAAACTTCAAATTTTCTAACTTTGTTCAGCTAAATTTGCAAACCTAATGTTGCATTAACTTTTACTTAAGCTAATTCTTACCTCATTTTCCCATTTGTATTTAAAAAAGCTCTTAGTGTTGAAATTCTATCCCTATTTAAGCAAATCTCTTCCAATAAAACTACTTACTTGAATGGCGTTTTTTGCCATACAGTACTTTATTTCCTCTTCCTAAATATTTGATAAACATTATCTGGAACCAATTAGCACATTGATCATTTCAATGTTTATTAAAACCCTCTTAATGACTTTTAAAGAAGAAACATGGTTGTATTTACAAACATTATATAGAGCATTAATCTAGGGCATCATGCAGAG
This sequence comes from Lynx canadensis, assembly GCF_007474595.2. Classification (NCBI taxonomy): domain Eukaryota; kingdom Metazoa; phylum Chordata; class Mammalia; order Carnivora; family Felidae; genus Lynx; species Lynx canadensis. Next base: position 180,351,468 of record NC_044306.2, read on the forward strand.
AGAAAAAGACATTTAAGGCACAATTCATTGGTTGTATGAAAGTGAGTTTCGTTAGCAGCTTGGTGAAATATTCTCCGAATGCTGTTATAAATATAATAACAATTTTCTGGTAGAGAAGTCAAGACAGCTTAGGGAATTGGTAAGGAGTTATGGGTGAAATTCTCAAAGGGTGCTACAGAGGCCCCAAGAAAGGGCTTAAATGCACTGGACCGAGGTAAGCAGCTGCAATTGATTTAGCAAGTAATAACGCGGAACACAGGGAAAGAAAGAACAGAGGAACGTGTAGCACTTCTGTCTGGGCTTTGTGTTTTTTTTTTTTGTTTTTTTTTTTGAAGGCCAAGGACATCATTCTGCCAAACTTTTCTGAGGTTGTTTTTCTTCTTTAAAAGGTGTCATTTTACTTTTTGACTACTAAATATGTGTCAGTTTCAATGCAACCATTTGCTGCTCTCTCAAGAAGGGCATGAGACAGACTTGTGTAAATGGAAACTCAAAACTTTCTTTTTCCGTTGTCTGCTCCACGTGAAGACGTGATTTTCATCCTTTGCTTCACCTTCTCAAGGATGAAGGTACTCAAGTCAACCATTTTGTTCAGTAGCTCCTGGATGGGTCCTGACGGTGACAGGACGAGGACGAAGCCACAGTGTGTGGGGTGGATAATGTTCTTACCTTTGCTCTTGGAGACAGTTGTAACTGGTGTATTTGACAACACGCGGCATCACTTTAGAGCCCCATATGTTAAGAATGATTTCATGCAGTCATTTAAGCATAACCGTCCCTGGCTGCCTGAAACTCAGCAGGATTTCAGAGACTGGAGAGTCATAGTTCTTTGGGTTCAGACAGCTATGGTGACCTCTTCAAAGCCTCACAACGCTTAGGCTGTCATACCTTGTCAGGTGGTCTATGTTTTCAGCGCTTTATCCTTGTAAGAGATTTAAAGTGTTCTCATTGCTGTAGAATTTGTACAGTCACATCTTCCAGCTTTGATTTCCACTTTTCCCCTGGTATATGGCCTTTTCTCCATCCAAACATCCCATCACTGTTTATAGACCAGCTCCTGCAGCATCTTACTGTGACACGACTGTCCATAGAATCTCCTCAGATTAGAACTATTCCATCCTCAAACCAACTCCACGATTTATCTCTGCCCATTGGAACCATGCTTATTATTCAACGTTCAATCCATATGCTATGTCCTAGAGCCTACAACTAATCCCATTTGTATTAGCTATGGCACGTATAGATTTCTTTTCTTCCCTGCATCAGTTAAAAGAGGGACTGTATCATAGTGATTGAGTTGAGAGTCTGGAGTCTACTTACATACATTCAACTCTGGGCTGCTAATCTTAGCCGCCATATGATATTGAACAAGTTGTCTGACCTCTGCATTTTAGATTCCTCATCTGTAAAATAAAATAATAGTACTTAACAGAAAGGATTTTTAAGGTGATACCATTGAGATAATACCCACAACTACCTAGAGGTGTGTTTAGCACAACCTAAGTGTTATGATGTTAGACATCCCTATTAGTGCTGTTGACAGTACCAGTCTTGGATATACTGGTGATTCACATATAGTGACTTGTTAACTACACAAAACTCTCAGAAAGAAGCATTCTGTTGTCTTAATGTTTGTATCTTCCATAACACTTAATACGTTTCTTTGTACATGTTGATCCTTCAACAAACACTTGTTAAAATTCAGTCCATTGTGAAACAGACTCACACATTAATTTTGAATTCTTTGGAAGTGGAAACTATCCCTTCTCTGGATGGCTCAAAATGTTTTTACCATAAGCAGTCAATAAATGGTGTCTGAATGAAAAACTGAAAAAAAACCTTAATGATTAAAGAAATCTTGCTATACAATTTTTCAAATGTATTTATTTATTTTGAGAGAGAGAGAGAGAGAGAGCACAAGCTGGGGAGGGGAAGAGAGAGAGGGAGAGAGAAGTCTAAGCAAGTTCCACACCATCAGTGCAGAGCCTGATGTGGGGCCGAAACTTACAAAATGTGAGACCATGACCTGAGCTGAAACCAAAAGTCAGATGCTTAACTGACTAAGCCATGCAGGTGCCCCACTATCCAATATTTTTTTATGTGTTTATGTTCATGGCTTTGTGGTCCTAGCATATCTGTCTTACAAAAGTATGACGCACAAATGTAAATATAATTGTGTTCATTTTAAACTGGACCAGTATTAGAAAAGAAAATAAAGGGGCATCCATGATGTCAAGGAAAATTCTTCCTATTGACTCAATGGAATTGGTGAAATCTGGGGAAGGAGAGGCTTAAAGAGATGAATAATGGACGAATTACAAATTAACATGTATTTTGTTTGGTTTAGATTATCTGTGAATAATTTCAGTAATTTGGGGGAGTCTCCCAATATTTCATTTAAATTGAAAAAATTTTAAATGAAATTAAAGTACAAATAAATCAAGTTTCAGGTAACAAGAACAAATTATATTATGTATTATATTTTAATAAGAAGTCAATGGTAACAACTTGTCTGTATTTATATGCATGATCACTATGTAATAGGTTAAATTATGTAAAAAACATTTCATAAAACCTCAGTTTCTCCCTTCGGAACACTGCAAAGTCAGTTTTGTTGTTCCAATTTTACAGATGAAGAACTTTTAGTCAAGGAAATGAAGTCAAGGTCACAAAGTAGTGAGTGGCAACATTGGTTATCAAGTCAGAGTTTGAACTACGGTCAAAGCTCTCACTGTTTTCTACTGCGTTACATTTAGAAATGACTTACAGGAAGTAAGCTCCATAAGTATGATTTAAGTCAAGAAAAATTAGAGAACATATTGCCTATGCTACTCCAATTCATTTGAAGTCACTATTTTATAGCGGCAATTCAAATAATAGTGAATTATAGAAGTAGCAATAGTCAATCCTTTGAGGGTAGAAAATACTACCCAAAAGGCTCTTTTCTCAAAACGAGGAGTTGGGATTTGAAACCTCATAAATTGAGCTACAAACTCTTTTATTGCTTTGATGTGTTAAAGGTTATTCTGTTTTGAGACCCTCTTGATAGCTTTACCTGTTCTTAGTAAGTAGTAATGATTACTGTTTAAGAATGCATTCACTACATGTACTGAATAATTATTGTGACACACGTGGACATTAAACCAACATTTAACACAGTGGCATAGTTTAGTATAGACTTCTGCACTGTATTCAAACAACTTATAAATTGAGAAAGCAGGAGAAGGGAAGGAGGGCAGTGAGTTGGCAAGAAGGGCATGGGGGGAAGAAAAGGAACGGGAAGAATGTGAGGACAATCAGGACGGGTTGAGGGTGGTGGTGGCTGGGACAGGCACAGGTGAAAAGAAAAGGAAAGGGTGGGAAACAGAGAGAGGTAAGGTTCGAAACTTGTCAATACCTGAAAGAGAACAAAACCTTTAGGAGAAGTTTTTAAAAGATATTTTGGGTCATGGAGGCGCTCCTGATACTAGAAGTGATTAAAGCAAAAGCTGTCATTTCACCGGTCAGGAATGTGATTACCAGACCAAGAGATGTTCCCTCAGAATTCTGTCCTAGCAGGCTGTTAGTCAGGATACTTACATTAGGTAAGTTAGATTTTGAGGAACAGGGAGACTTTTAAGGTTACAATGGTAATTGGGGCATACTGTAAGGAAGCCTAAGAAAGTGAGTTAGGAGTTGTATAACACATTCTCTCGGAGAATGGAAAGAGAATCTGAGAGTAATATGTTATATTGTAACCTCCAGAGTGGAGAATTTTCCAGTCCCTTCTTTAGTCTCCTGCCATATCTGCTTCAGATTTTGTTTTCTTTCCCTCGTTACTTCTCTCTTGGATTCCTCACAAGCACTGTTTTGCTTACTGTCTTTTTTTTTTAAGTTTATTAATTTAGTTTTGAGAGAGAGAGAGAGAGAGAGAGAGAGAGAGAGAAAGCATGGGAGGAGGGAAGAGCAGAGAGAGGGAGAGACAGAATCCCAAGCATGCTCTGCACTGACAGTGCCTGAACCGTGGGATCATGACCTGAGCCACAGTCAAGAGTCCCACGCTTAATCGACTGAGCCACCCAGGTGCCCCCTACTTACTGTCTTTTCTGTAGTGCCTCTCTTCCCTTCCTTCAGCATCACTTTAGTTTTTGTTTTTCCCTATTTATCTAACACCCACACATTCCCTTGTAAGTCTCACAGCTTAGAGCATCCATATAAGGTAGGGTTTCCAAGCCTGGAAACAAAGTCAAGGGTTAAAGCTAAACTGATACTAAAGATAATTGGATCTTTACTGATGACTGAAAAGCTACTTCAGGGTCTTGAAGTACCCCAGAGTCATCTTTAAATGCATTAATTATCTTTCTTATTATTTGTAATTTCTTTCTTTCGCATAAAAGTCAAGTGGGAAAATAAATTAGGGAGTTGAGCTTTCAAGTAACTTGGAATCCAGATAAATGAGAATGTATTGTAATTGTGTGTATTGTAATTGAAGAGTCTTTTCCTCATATATAAGATTAATGACCTCTAACTTCCTGTCTGATTCCAATTCTAAGATTCTATGATCTACATAAATACAGTTCAGAATTTCTCACCACTCTTTGATGATTGCTTTCCTACAATCACATCTAAAACTTGGAGTTTATTTCCCGTATTAAATACCTGAATTAATCAAGAACTTGAAAAATGATCCCAATATGTCGCATTCACGTGATAGTAAGTCTGAAGGATTTTTTTTCTTAATTAAAAATTTTTTAAATGTTTATTTATTTTTGAGAGAGAGAGAAACAGAGTATGAGCAGAGGAGGGGCAGAGAGAAGGAGGGAGACATAGAATCTGAAGCAGGCTCCAGGATCTGAGACCTCAGCACAAAGCCTGAAGCAGGGCTCAAACTCACGAATCACAAGACCATGACCTGAGTCAAAGTCAGATGCTCAACTGACTGAGCCACCCAGGTGCCCCTTGAAGGATTTTCTTAAATTCTGATGAGTCTTTGAGAACTGTACAATGACAAGGGGAACATGTGAAATCTGATCTCCTTCCCTATTCTAGTAACCAAGAGAAGGTCAAACTATTACACATGGTATCTGTGTTTGTTTCCTCTGCTCTAATTTACCATTTTAAGGAGTGATATCAGGCTGCTAACTGTTAGCATCAAATGCATTTTACAGAAAAAAGAAATAATTCATAGTCTCATTTAATTTTAGAACTAGTTTATTCACATTATTTGGCCACTTATTCAATCTGTTTTTTTTTAAATTCTCATTATTATCTATCCTGTACTGGGTACCAATCTAGGTCCCCAAGACACAGCACTGAACAACACTACAAAAATCCCTATCTTTACAGTTTCTTCTCATGGGATTCTAGAAAGTATTTAAAGTAAGTAAACATTTTATTTTGGACAATTATGTTTCTGGTATTCTTTTATGTTGTTATTTTATGTTTTGTTTTTCACATTTTAAATTAAGTATCATGGAAGCTATGTGGATTGTTTACTGGAAACAGGATTGACATATTTCACCTACTTTATACAACCACCAAACATTGAATTCTTTTATGCCCCAAAATGGGCAAAATAACGACGTGTGGAATTTCTTTTGCTGTTTTCCAATTTAGTATTTACTCAAAAGATAGAAGGAATTTTGCAGAGAGAGCTTTTCATAACAATATTCAGATTAATCAAAAGATTGCAAACAGCTGATAAGCAATAAAACCAGAACAAATAAGTAATTTTCCACCGACCATTAGGAAGGAAAATAATACCTTTTGGCCTTCTCTCTGGAATAAATTAAATAACAAGCATTTGTAGCTTCATTGTCATTGGTTTCACTTGAGAGCAAAAACCTTTCTAACTCACTTGTGGCTTTGGTTTGGGCTGAATTCTATGGCTTTCCCATTGCTGACATAAAGCACTTAGGCTACCAATGACTAGTCATTCTAATGTGTGCACATGGGCTCACCCTGCTGTGGTTCAACTCCATTTATCCTGGCTACATATTAAATGTTGAAGAATTGTGCCTTTGTCTGAAAGAACATTTGACCTAGAACACATATAATTATATTTGTCTAAAGCACACTTTATTTTCTCAAGTGACATTTCACATAATAAACTATATGTAAACTCTACTACCAGGAGGAAAGCTGCTTTGCTACCTAATTTGGATCAAACCAAGACAAAGACTGCACTACAAGGCTTAGCATTAAGCAATAGTTCTTTTCCATAACGAATGACAGAAATAGAATGTTTCTTCTTCTAAAGGTGAAGTTAAGAGAATGTCTCTTCTTTCATCTTTGCACGTTAAAGATAGGCCACTCAGTAAGACATAAATATTCACTTGGATTAGTGGTGATCAGTGTGATTTTTAGAATTAAAAAAATAAATAAAGGAAGGTTTTAGGGACAGCAGGGTGGTTCAGTTGGTTGTGTCCAACTCTTGATTTTGGCTTAGGTCATGATCTCATGGTTCATGAGATCGAGCCCTGCATCAGGCTCTGTGCTGACAGCACGGAGCTTGCTTGGGATTCTCTCTCTCTCTCCATCTCTGCCCTCCCCTGATCATGTTCTCTCTCTCTCAAGATAAATACATAAACTTAAATTTTTTTAATAAATTAAAAAATAATGGTAAACTTTCCTCTTTTACCTTCACAGAATTTCTATTGGCCAGCAAATTATATAAAATGATGTCACTCAACCAATGCAGTAAGGTTAGAATAGAAATATCTACTGTGCTTTTCGGAAAATTAAAAAATAAATAAAAGAACAGAAGTTTTTGAAAATATGTGTATTTTAAAAAAAAAATTTAAATGTTTATTTATTTTTGACAGAGAGACAGAGCATGAGCAGGGGAGGGGCAGAGAGAGAGGGAGATACAGAATCCCAAGCAGCTCCAGGTTCTGAGCTGTCAGCACAGAGCCCGACATGGGGCTCGAACCCACAGACCACGAGATCATGACCTGAGCTGAATTCAGACACTCAACTGACAGCCACCCAGGCGCCCCTGTGTAATTATTTTTAAGTCATTACTAATAGATCATGGTTTTGCATAACCTAACATTCTGACAGACTTATGAATATGATTAGTCAGCATGAAGATGAACACAATCCTTTCCCATTTGTTTCTTTTTTTTTTTTTTTGGCATTGTATACCGTACTTTATTTATTTTATTTTTTAAATATAATTTATTGTCAAATTGGTTTCCAATACCTCTGATGAATATGTATGCAAAAATTCTCAACAAGATACTAGCAAATCGAATTCAACAGCATATAAAAAAAATTATTCACCATGATCAAGTGGAATTCATTCCTGGGCTGCAGGGCTGGTTCAATATTCACAAATCAATCAATGTAATACACCACATTAAAAAAAAAAAGATAAGAACCATATGATCCTATCAATCAACACAGAAAAAGCATTTGACAGAATTCAGCACTCTTTATTAATAAAAAACCCTCAAGAAAGTCAGGGTAGATGGAACAGACTTAAACATCATAAAAGCCATTTATGAAAAGTCCACAGCGAATATCATCCTCAATGGGGAAAAACTGAGAGCTTTCCCCCTGAGATCAGGAACACGACAGGGATGTCCACTCTCACCGCTATTGTTTAACATAGTGTTGGAAGTTCTAGCATCAGCAATCAGACAACAAAAGGAAATCAAAGACATCAAAATTCGGAAAGATGAAGTCAAGCTTTCCCTTTTTGCAGATGACATGATAGTATATGTGGAAAACCTGACAGACTCCACCAAAAAAGTCTATTAGAACTAATACATGAATTCAGCAAAGTCGCAGGATACAAAATTAATGTCCAGAAATCAGTTGCATTCTTATACACTAATAATGAAGCAACAGAAAGACAAATAAAGAAACTGATCCCATTCACAATTCACAATGATTCACCAAGAATCATACAATACCTGGGAGTAAACCTAACCAAAGATGCAAAAGATCTGTATGCTGAAAACTATAGAAACCTTATGAAGGAAATTGAAGAAGATACAAAGAAATGGCAAAACATTCCGTGCTCATGGATTAGATGAATAAATATTGTTAAAATGTCAATACTATCCAAAACAATCTACACATTCAATGCAATATCAATCAAAATTGTACCAGCATTCTTCTCAAAGGTAGAACGAGCAATCCTAAAATTTGTATGGAACCACAAAAGACCACAAATAGCCAAAGTAATAATCAAGAAGAAAACCAAAGCAGGAGGCATCACAATCCCAGACTTTAGCCTCTACCAGAAAGCTATAATCATCAAAACAGTATGGTATTGACACAAAAATGGACACATAGACCAATGGAATAGAATAGAGACCCCAGAATTTGACCAACAAAAGTATGGCCAACTAATCTTTGACAAAGCAGGAAAGAGTATCCAATGAAAAAAGACAGTGTCTATAACAAATGGTACTGGGAGAACTGGAAAGCAGCATGCAGAAAAATGAAACTAGACCAATTTCTTACACCATACACAAAAATAAAAAAAATGGATGAAGGACCTGCAGGTGAGACAGGAAACCGTCAGAACCCTAGAGGAGAAAGCAGGAAAAAGCCTCTTTGACCTCAGCTGCAGCAATTTCTTGCTCGACACATCCCCAAAGGCAAGGGAATCAAAAGTAAAAATGAATTATTGGGACCTCATCAAGATAAAAAGTTTCTGCACTGCAAAGGAAACAACCAACAAAACTAAAAGGCAACCAATGGAATGGGAAAAGATGTTTGCAAATGACATATGGGATAAAGGGCTAGTATCTAAAATCTATAAAGAACTCACCAAACTCCACACCCGAAAAACAAATAATCCATTGAAGAAATGGACAGAAAACATGAATAGACATTTTTCCAAAGAAGACATCCAGATGGCCAACAGACACATGAAAAGATTCTCAACATAACTCATCATCAGGGAAATACAAATCAAAACCACAATGAGATACCACCTCACGCCGGTCAGAGTGGCTAAAACGGACAAATCAAGAAACTATAGATGCTGACGAGGATGTGAAGAAATGGAAACCCTCTTTCACTGCTGGTGGGAAAGCAAACTGGTGCAGCTGCTCTGGAAAACAGTGTGGAGGTTCCTCAAAAAATTAAAAATAGGGGCGCCTGGGTGGCTCAGTTGGTTAACCGTCCAACTTAGACTCAGCTCATGATCTCGTGGTTCATGAGTTCAAGCCTCATGTTGGGCTCTGTGAGCCTGGAGCCTGGTTCGTACTCTGTGTCTCCTCCTCTCTCTGCCCCTTCCATGCTCATGCTCTGTCTCTCTCTGTCTCTCAATAATAAGTAAATTTTTTTAAGTTAAAAAATAAGTAAGAAAAATTAAAAAAAAAAAAAAATAGAACTACCCTGTGACCCAGCAGTACCACTGCTAGGAATTTACTCAAAGGATACAGGAGTGCTGATGCATAGGGGCACTCCTACCCCAATGTTTATAAGAGCACTTTCAACAATAACCAAATTATGGAAAGAGCCTAAATGTCCATCAACTGACGAATGGATAAAGAAATTGTGGTTTATATACACAATGGAATACTACGTGGCAATGAGAAAGAATGAAATATGGCCCTTTGTAGCAACGTGGATGGAACTGGAGGATATTATGCTAAGTGAAATAAGTCAGGCAGAGAAAGACAGATACCATATGTTTTCACTCATATGTGGATCTTGAGAAACTAACAGAAGACCATGAGGGAGGGGAAGGGGGAAAAAAAGTTACAGAGAGGGAGGGTGTCAAACCATAAGAAACTCTTAATACTGAGAACAAACTGAGGGTAGATGGGGGGTGGGGGGAGGGGAAAGTGGGTGATGGGCATGGAGATGGGTGTTGTATGCAATTTGTTTCTAGCTACTCTTCAAACTTGTGTCAGTGTACCAGTTTGAATAGATGCTTGTGATTCTCCCACATATCATTGTGATGAATTTAGAGTTAAATATTTTAAAATTAATTAATTTATTTTTAATATTTGTTTTTGAGAGAGAGACAGAGCACAAGCAGGGGGGTGGGGGCAGAGACAGAGAGGGAGACAGAATCTGAAACAGGCTCCAGGTTCCCAGGTATCAGAACAGAGCCTGAGCCAGGGCTCGAACCCATGAACCCTGAGATCATGACCTGAGCCAAAGTCTGATGCTTAACTAACTGAGCCACCCAGGTGCCCCTAGATTTTCTTGTTTTGTTTTGTTTTAAATAATGTCAAATCAAAAAATTAACTACCAGCAATAATTTTCAGATCATTACCACATAAAAGTCAAAATAATGCAGTCTACTTAGCTGAATTTTTTCCTTTTTACCTGCTAATTGAAGGCTAAATATTTGATTAATAGAATACCCCTAAACGAAAGAATGTTTCTTTTATGATATTTAGATTTTGTTTTTCTTGGGACTTAAATAACAAGAACCTGAAAATTTTAAAGGTAAATATTCATTCCTTCAATTCAATCAAAGCTACACTTGTTTTATTTGGAATCTTTTTGTTGTTATCTTTCTTTGTTTCTATTTTATTTTTTAATCTGGCAATGTTATGCTTGGAACTGGAGTATCTGGAGGTATATTCAAGTGTTCTGTCTTATAGATGCTTTATGCTGTAAATAAAAGCCTAACTATTCAATAGCCATGCTGGAACTACTGTTTTTACTCTCCTGACCACTAACAACTGATGAATTACCTAAATAAAGTATGATATTTGTTTTAAATATGCTACTATGATATGACTATGGAAAATCAAAGTAGAGATGTCAAGGGATGCCTAGGTGGCTCAGTCAGTTCGACATCTGACTCTTGATTTTGGCTCAGTTCATGATGTCTCCCTCTCTCTCTGCCCCTCTCCTGCTCACTCTCTCTCAACCCAAATAAATAAATAAACATTCAAAGTAGGGATGTCTAGCAGGTAGCAAAAGGAAAAAAAAAATCAATCAACCAATATCATTGGAAAATGCAGCTTTGAGAATCATAAACATGTATATGATAATTAAAGCTATCAAATGGATAAAATAACTGGAGTTATATTTAGGACTAAGTGTAAAGATTATGGGTTTATGCTGCTTTAGTCTGTTTCTTTCTCCATCACCTTCAACCAACAAATTAAACAGAGTAAGCCAGAGTTAGGTTTTTCCCAGGTGGTTCCTGTGAAATAAGGCAATCTCAATAATGAGAGAGGAGCATTGCATAATGACCTTTTTGGAGAACAAATATGAAGACAGAATGGAGTTAAAAGGAGAGGAAAGTAGAGACACCAAGGACGAGAGGTGCCAGTGAATTCATAGACTAAATGTTTGTGAATGATTGGGTAAGATTTCTGGTATACAATAGATGCCCAGTATGGGGTGTGGGTGTGGGTGTGTATATTTGCCCACATATGTGGACATGTGTGTTGTAATTTGTGCTATTGAATATAGGTAAATTTATTTTCTATAAATATGGGCCAGGATATTACTTTTTTTTTTAATTTTTTTAACGTTTATTTATTTTTGAGACAGAGAGAGACACAGCATGAACGGGGGAGGGGCAGAGAGAGAGGGAGACACAGAATAGGAAGCAGGCTCCAGGCTCTGAGCCATCAGCCCAGAGTCCGTCTCGGGGCTCCAACTCACGGACCGCAAGATCGTGACCTGAGCCGAAGTCAGACGCCCAACCGACTGAGCCACCCAGGCGCCCCCAGGATATTACTTTTTGATGCAGTCATCATAAGCTTTCTAGAGCTAGATGAAAACTACTTTTAAATGTTGACCTTTTAGAAGAAATTTCTGACAAACTTATGTGCATTATTCTCTTCCTAAACTTGGATAATGTAATATTAAAGTTTTCCTTCTCTTATTATTCTCATTCATTTTCCAGATTGGTATCTTTTTTCATTTCAAATTTTATATTTCATCCCCTAAGCCTTGTAATTTTTACATTGAGGAAAAAACTCATGCTTAGATTTTACCCTTCCGTTGATATAAAAGTGTGTTCTTATCCCTTGATTTACACATATCCCATTATCAACAATACTCTTAAAATAGTCCCAAAATAAGATTATTGTTTATTATAATTAATCACTACATGATAAATTGTAAATGTGGAAGTTTTACTTTAAATATATAAATAACAGTCTATTACACTTATTGGAAATATGTTAAGAGAGCGAAATATGCAAAATAGAGTAAAATTTAAATTCTCTACCTTTCAGCTTTAATCAGTCAAGTTCTTCTATTTCCAAAGTACACAAAACTGTAAAATATTTAAAAATGTGGTTGTACCATTTTCCTAAAAGTTAGATTTCACTCAACACTAAAGCTTAGTAAGAAGTATTTTATAACTATCATCATATATAACTTAGTTGTTTTACATAGCTAATTACAATTAAATATCTAAAAGCTATTTTTGGGTACATTGTTGCATAAACCAATGCGTAGTTTCAGACTTTTACTATATTTCTAGGATACCAAGCATCTTACTGAAAGTGAAGAATTCAATAAACCGTCTATAATCCCAGGGGTCTACCAACAGGTAAATAAATAAGTTCACTGTTTGGAACAATGTGTTTGTTATTGTATGACTAGAAAGACGATATCTTGAGGTCAAATGAATGATAATTGTTCCAAGAATAATCTGTAAGGGAGATTGTATTTGCATATCCCTACATTGACCTTTAATTAGAAGGTCCCAGAATTGTGCATTTCAGTATCCTTGTTTTTTTTTTGATATTAAGTGTGAGTGTAACTGTGAATAGTGAGGTGGTATTTTTGACTTGTGTTGGAAGTTTATGATAGTTCAACAAATATACTTATTATCCTTCTAAAATACATAGGTATACATAATTTGAATTTTAAATAGACTATTTTTTCATATTAGAAGCAGATTAGAAACCAAAAGTTGTCGTCAGGGAAGAACTAAGAACTGTTGAGTATCATTGATTATAGCAGGTAAACAAAGATAACTCAGTGTGTGTTTGTGTGTTTGAAGAATCTGTGGTTTATCAGAATGATGGTAGTCCTGCTTCTTCCTAAAGTCAAAAAATACAGTTTATGTAATCATAATCCCTGGTGTAATGAAAAATGGATAGTTTGGCCTCCCTCAGAACTGCAAAGTGGCATTAGTTTGCATAATATATACACATCTGGCATAAATCGAATTTCAGTATTTCCTGAACCTCAAGTATGGATCATCTTCTACTCCTTTGCCTTTACTAATAGACTTCTTGTGGTATTCTCTCCCAGGTCTCAAAGATGATCTTTTGGAAAGTGAAAATTTTGATTAATCCAATAATTTGGTTAAGGTACTTGCAAAGTAAACACTACATTTCCTTCCTTTCTTTGGATTCTACCCTCCCGTAAACCACTTAACACCAAATACAAACACACACCCTTTCATTAACTACCTTTCTGTATCTCTCTCAGTCTCTTTCTGTCTCTGTCTCTGTTTCTCTCTGTCTCTCTCACATACACACGCACACACTTACAAGTATCCATTTCTCTCCGTACATGATTTAGAAAACCACGACTGATGGCATCATGAAAAGGAGAATCTGTGGGTTTCTTAACATAAGTAGAGCTACCACAGCAGTTCAAGTAACAATGCAGAGTACATGTCCTCTACCCCAGTTTTGCACACATACAGTACCTCTCACTGCCCATCCCTGATATTCAAGTATCACTGGGTCATTTGCATGTGCCCGGAGATGGAGCCCTTGATCTTTCTCTTGTTTGTTGGTGTCAGTATTGAGGCTTCTTCAAGTGTTGGCATGAAGAGTGGACTTTGGCAGTGGGTCCCCTAAGTGGAAAGAAAGAATGGGGTAACAGTGGAACGGACTGATTTGTGATTGCTTATAGTATATAACCTTTGGATTCCCAGAAGTAATTGAAAGGCATTTTCCCACAAGGCAGCAGAGGTGTAGTGAGAGGAGCCCACTGGGTGACGTTTTCATTGCATCATCTATTTCCTGGAATGCAGGAAATACTTTTTGCAACGACTATTCTTATCATCAGTTTACACTTTCATGTTGAATAAGTCCAAACCAAAACATTTACATCTTTCTCATATTCTACCTCTCCAAGACTCATAGGTACAACTCTAACATCATTTCCCCCATTAACTGCTACTATTTTTTTTTTGATTAATACATATGTTAGGTTTGTAGGCACATGAAAGAAAAAAAATCACACACAACTGTGTTCCCTGTTCTCAGATAAACATGTGTCAATGCTTAATTTCTTTCCTTCATTTTTTGACCAGTTTTTAAAATGGTAACGACCCGGCATTTTTTAAAATGCCGACCATCCAAGAAGACGATAAACATTCCCTATAATTTCAGCTCTCAAACAAGTATGAGAACAATATAATTGGTTTATTTTTAATAGAAAGTTAAAAGAAAATCAAGCTTATTTCAGTACCTATATCCCCACCCAAAATGTTAAACAATGTTAAGCAAATATAATTAGAACTTTTTATGAAGGCTTAGAGCAAGCTGATCTGTGAATGGACCACAGTCTACATAAACCAGTTGGCCTGGCAGAGAGGGGCAGTGGAGTAGCCAAGATGTTCTAAAGAAATCCTTCCTACTTCATATTACTTACACTTATTTTTTTATATGAAAATAACATAATCACAAATAAAATGCTGTTACTAGTGAATCTGAATTGCATTCTTTTGAAAGCAAGGAAAACATTTATGTTGTGCCCATATTGCAATAATGATATATATATATATATACACACATATATATATATACACACACACACATATATACACACACACACACACATATATATATCCACATAAATATAAATATACATATGGATTCTGGTAAATATGTCAATTTTAGTTTACTTTTCAAATATGATGTATAAAATTGGACTTAGCAGTATTAAGAGGAGACTTTTTGCGTGATTATTATATTCTATAAAATGCAAGCAGTACTCGATAATTAGTTGAAAATCATTCAACAACACAAATACTCTTCTAAATGTGACACATAATAGAACTCATTCAGCAAAGATTACAGTGCAGCTAGATCATTATTTCTGACATTCAGCAGTCAACATCCAACATCATTGCCGAAGACGCTTTTCACAGTAGGGAAACACTTTAAAATCACAATTGTGGTATCAGAGCATTCATGGATAACACACAAAGCTGGAATTTACATTTTTCATTAGTTAAACTGCCTGTTTGCTTCTAAAGAATGTTGTTTATTTGGGTAAATAATACAAAGCCATGGCTTGGATATGATTCCCATACAATTGGAAACTTTCAGTAATTGACTCCTTAGCCAGTGGATCTAAAAATTTAGAGGCCCAGATTACCACCAGGCACATTTTTCCTTCTTTAGATTTCTCCTTAGTTAATTTTAAAAAATGGAAAGAACAAAAGGAAAGGTCCTGTCAGTCAAAACATTATATAATATATTGTTGGCATGGACTGCATAAATAACGATTGAGAAGTGCCTGCTCTTTCTAATCTAGCACTTTCCAACTTATTCAATCAACAAAAGTACAAAGTATTTTTCCTGGTGCCTGCTAGTTTTGCGTGTAATTAGAGAAATTCATGAATATTTATAAGTGCAAATGACGAACAACAAAAAAGCCTACAATACTTCAACGTTAATGTGAACTTTCACAACATTGTCTAGGGCATTTTCTTCTCTCTTAAATTCTTCCAGAAAGAGTCACATACGCTCCCTAATTCTACTGAAATCACATGTCATTTCCAGGCTCTTTACTGTTTAGTCTTTTTTAAAAATATTTTTTAAGTAATAATTGATTTTCCACTCCAAAGATCACTTCCCAAGTTAAAAAAAAAATAATGCTCGAATAAGATCATTGTGACTGTGTTATCTATATACAGGACTGAACAAATCCATCTTTTCATAGCACAGTTACCCTGAAATTCTGAACTACTTCTGGATGCTTGACACTTCTTTGCTTAGAAGCAGTTAATGACTCCCCTCCCCTGCAAGATAGGATTTTTTTTTCTTATTCTATTACATAAGACTTTCCTCTATTTTATTCCCAGACTACTGATGTTCAAATCTCAGTTCTCCCATTTATTAGCTATGCAACCTTGTGCAAGTAACTCACTTAAACTCTTTGGACTTCTACTTTATTACCCGTATAGTGGAAATGAAAATCATATGTAGGGAGCACCTGGGTAGCTCAGTCGATTGAGCATCCGACTTTGGCCCAGGTCATGATCCCACACTTCATGGGTTTGAGCCCCATATCAGGTTCTGTGCTGACAGCTCAGAGCCTGGAGCCTGCTTCAGATTCCGTGTCTCTCTCTCTGTCTGCCCCTCCCCCACTCTGTCTCTTTCCCAAAAATCAACATTAAAAAAAATCATATGTAAATCATAGGGCTGTTATTGGAAATAAATAACATATATGTGTTTGTTAAATATATATATATACACACACATACATACATACACATTTAGTTACATAATTGTACTGTGTAATCTTTCCACAAATAGGATTCTCATTATATGAATTAATTATAAACAAACAAGGATAAATATGTATGTATAGAAATACAAACACATGAGATATGCTTTTTAACTATACAATTGAGTTGTCTTTTAGGAATGCCATTGCCTAAAATTTGCATGCCATTATGTTTATCTTTTACCTTGGTAGCCAATATTACTCAGTTTCAAAAAGGTCTAAGACTTTTTGAGTCCTCCCCATCTCAAAAGGCATGATTTTGTTTTTCTCTCTTAATTATAAGTTATTCAAGGATAAGATTAGGTCTTATTTATGTTTATATATCATCTACCCAGAACAGCAAGTCACACACATTTCTCAACTGGTCATTGAATTAATGTTACTTGGGGCCCTGATTTGCTAGTATGGAAAAGCACTCAAAATGTCCCATTGTCAAAATACATACAGCATGCAGATAAGTGAACTTTCCACCTATCAGTACATTATCATATCTTCCTGAGAAGTAGTACATGAGGGCATTTATACAGTACAAAACTGTAGGGGGTGTTTCAGAACATTTCTGAATCACTGGCGTAGAACTTGGTATTTGGGGCACCCAGGTGGCTCAGTTGGTTAAGTGTCTGACCCTTGACTTTGGTTCAGGTCATGATCTCAGGGTTGTGAGATCTAGCCCTGTGTCAGGCTCTGTGCTGACAGCATGGAGCCTTCTTGGAATTCTCTCTCTCCCTTTCTGTCTGCCCCTCCCCTTCTGTCTGCCCCTCCCCAACTCATGTGCTCATGAGCACACTCTCTCTCAAAATAAATAAATTTTAATTTTTTTTTTAAAGGGGGGGGGGCGCTTGGGTGGCTCAGTCAGTTAAGTGTCCCACTGCTGGTTTGGGCTCGGGTCATGATTTCATAGTTTCTTGAGTTCGAGCCCCATGTCAGGCTCTGCCCTAGTGGTGAGGAACCTGCTTGGGATTCTCTCCGTCTCTCTCTATCCCTCCCCCACTCGTGCTGTCTCTGTCTCTCTCAAAATAAATAACTTAAAAAAAATTTGGATAAAACCTGCTACTGGTTTCGTAGCTGGTTGACAGCTCTGAAGTTAACAATATGATCTCTAAGTGAGAGATAACCGAATGCATCTCTAAGTGAATATTAAGTGACTTTTCACTGATTCAGATCAGAGCAGTCACAATCAAGAAATATATGGCCTAAGAGCTTCTCATGTAAAAACAAAGTTTATATTATGCAGGATTATGCAAACTAAAAGGGAAGCCAGAGATTACTAGCATTTGTCTGAACTCAACATTTTAACATTTTGAAAATAGGCAGAAAATACTGAGAAGTCAGAAAAATCAAGCTGGAAAGTGAATTTATTCACAATAATCTTCTGTGGATAGAAATTGCAGAGATGGAGAATCAATAATCACACTTTGTACTCACTCCATCATAAACCTCAGAGGATGGCAAATTAAAGTCCAAATGAACTATTCCTGAACTTTCTTAATAAAATGTCAAATGGATTCTCAGTTTGTCTCTTTGATCCTCAGCAATATTTTCAGTTTTTACAAAGGTAAACTATTTGAAAAATGTATGGCCACTTGTTTATAAAAGGAATATAGTATTTAAAACTCTCTTCCGCATTTTCTGGAAACACATTATATCTCCATCAATTAAGTTTTCCAAATAAAATGACAATTTTTGATTAGTCTAAATCCTTACTATTAAAACATTAAATTCAATATTCTATTGTTGTCATTTTAATATTAATTAGAGTCACATTTCCATAGAAGAGAAATAAACATATGTTAGAGATATATTTACTTACTTTTCTTTTTCTCTTTTAATTAAACGTTCTCAACCCAATACATAGAGGGGGAAAAAACGATTAAATAATTAACTTCTTTTTTTTTATTCTTTGGAGATCCCTGTGCATTTTAATTTACATGTTGATTATGTAGCCAAGAAAAGTCTCCCATGTTTAATTTGATTAAGCAAGGCAGAAAGTGCTTTAAAATGAACAGATAGCTGAAATTGTGAATGCATTTTGTCTAATTGTGTTAATGAACTACCCTGATGAGACTTGTTTAGTACAAAAGGCCTCCTGACCTTTTGATTAACTGTAAAATAGGATACTTCTAATATCTGCAGAGTTTTACTCCGTTTTTACAATTTCTTAAACTAAACACTTAAGCCATTTAAATACTTTAAAAAATAATGGAATGAGTAAAAAAGCGAAGCATTCATTGCCTTAGCTGTAAAACTAAGGATCCTTATTCATTATAAAACCCTCATGTGGAAGCTACCAGTGTTTTTGAATTTATCACTCCCTTTGTATCCCAGACTAAGATAGACATTGCTGGGGGATCCATGAGAGTTGCAAGTTATATAAACCATAACATTGTGTGTTTAAGGGCTACGACTCATGTACCAGAAACAAAAGAGTATCTGATTATAAACTGCTAATAATATAATCTAAACATGAGTGGAATTTATGTATAGCAGTTTTCCAAAAGGACACTGATGGTTTGATGTGAGAATATACCTTTCTCCTATGGGAAGTGTATTAACTGTCAATGCAAGGTATAACATTCCCTTGTCACTGCAGTATTTAACATTTACACATATAATCATCTGGCAAATTGATTTGGGCCAAAGTCTTCATGGCCAAAGGTAGTATCTCAAATGTGCGTGTATGTTTTGAATGGTACACATTTTATTTATTTATTTATTTATTTATTTATTTTTAATTTTATTTATTTTTGAAGGAGAGAGAGACAGAGGTGAGTGGGGGAGGGTCAGAGAGAGAGAGGGAGACACAGATTCCGAAGCAGGCTCCAGGCTCTGAGCTGTCAGCACAGAGCCCAACGTGGGGCTCGAACTAATAAACCGTGAGATCATGACCTGAGCCGAAGAAGTTGGAGGCTCAACCGACTGAGCCACCCAGGCGCTCCCGAATGGTACACATTTAAAGGAAAAGGAGACTTACAGATGGATAAAGAAAATTTTGGCAAGAATTCAAGCCATGTTGTTCCCATTCATTGGAAGTGGTTTCCTCTCCATAACTTACAGAATACAGAATAAGAGATAACTTTGACTAATTGTAAGTAAAGACAATAATCATGGACACAGGTATGCTGACTTTTGTAGAACAAATGATAAATAATTAGTATTCCAAAGCCTTAATGTTCTAAAGAATAATAGTTAAATGAATTTGCCCATACTATAACAAATATTAAATTGCCATTAAAATGCAAAATAACAGAAAAAACATTTTGAGGTACTATTTGATATAATTTGTGTGCTGGGGAAAATAATACACAAGCACAATTACAAGTTTGGGAACCAAATATATTCATGTACTTAAGTGTTAGAAAACAAACTCAAAAGTTAGCAATAGTAATCTTACATAGGGGATTAAGAACTGAATTATGTTTTTTTCTATACATTTTTCTGTATTTTCTGAAATTTGTTCAATTCACCTTTATTTTATTAAAATTATTTAAGTGCATATTTTAAAATCAGTAACATCCCCTTGGTAAAATAATCATCAACTATAGAGTAAATTTTTTTTCAATTCTATATGTTTAGTTCTATAAGTTAAAACTTTGTAAGCTGAATATTATAATACCTATTCATTTCTTTCAGTTCTTCACATTCCCCCCTTCCAATTCTAAACAGCTGTCACATATGTACGGACATATATACAAGTAGCTGGGACAGGAATTAATTGAATCTTGGCCTAGGAAGTTTAACATTTTCAAGACAGATCACATGTTCATGCTCTTCAGTGATTGACATTTATCTTCCACACTGTCTTTGAAGGTTCATTCAAAAGTTTTTACATCAGACACTATCTGTATTGCTTGTACTATGTAAATATTGTTATTGCAAAACCAATTATATGTTTTGCTGCATACTCTTTCCAATGACTAGACTAACTTTACAGTTCTTGTGCAACCCAAAAAAATGAGTCCAAACTGCAGGTCAAGTACATTTTTCTTTATTATATGAGTTCTCTCATTCATCAAAGGTTATTGAGCACCTGCTATGTGACAATTGAGCTCTCCATTCCCTAATATTTTGAAATCACACCATATTACACTTTGCTTCCTATTCAGACCATGCAATTTCTTGTTCTTCTGTTTTACCTGGAATTTTGGTTGCCTTTCTTTTTTCATTTGGGAGAAATTATGCACGCTTGCTTCCCTACTTCTTTAATACTTTATGATTCATTCTCACAATACCTTGATCTTGATGCTTTAGTCAGGCAAAAAATTTATACCAGGATAGTAACTGCTTTGTTTGTCACTTAGTCTTTACTATTCACCTAATGTAGAATTTGGTATATTTTAATTCTTTAGCAAATGTTTTTATAATGGATGAATAAGAAAAAGCAATAATGTCGTTAACATATTTTCCTTTTTTTTATCTTTCTATTTCCAAAAATATTGAGGATATACAAACATAGTATCACATACACTTTCAGGTTTTATTTTTTTTTTATTTAAAAAAAAATTTTAACATTTATTTATTTTTGAGACAGAGAGAGAGAGAGAGAGAGCATGAATAGGGGAGGGTCAGAGAAAGAGGGAGACAAAGAATCCGAAACAGGCTCCAGGCTCTGAGCTGTCAGCACAGAGCCCGACGCGGGGCTTGAACCCACGGACCGTGAGATCATGACCTGAACCGAAGTCGGACACTTAACTGACTGAGCCACCCAAGTGCCCCACACTTTCAGGTTTTATAATCCAAGAGTAGCTAAGCACCAAATGAATATGTTCTAGAAAGAAACTAAAGCAGATATGAATCTATCCTTTCAATTATTCATCAGACTTTGATTTATTATGAAAATGAAATTTATTTTAATTTTATTTTTAAGTAATCTCTACACCCAAAGTGGGGCTCAAACCTACAACCCCAAGATCAAGACGCATGTGCTCTGCCAGCTGAGCCAGCCAGGCACCCCTGAAAATGAATTGTTGTGCTCAACTTTTGCATCGTTTTTTTTTTATTTTTTTTTTAACATTTATTTATTTTTGAGACAGAGTGAGACAGAGCATTAACGGGGGAGGAGCAGAGAGAGAGAGGGAGACACAGAATCAGAAGCAGGCTCCAGGCTCTGGGCCATCAGCCCAGAGCCCGACGCGGGGCTCGAACTCACGGACCGTGAGATCATGACCTGAGCCGAGGTCGGACACTCAACCCACTGAGCCACCCAGGCACCCCAACTTTTGCATCGTTTTAATCTAAATGAGATAAATTCAGATGTTTAAATAGGAAGACTAAAAGGAAAAAGAAAAATACTAAGATAATCGGAAATATCATCCTATTAAAAAAATTTTAGTTATTTCACTTGGTTTCATGTGAAATCAAGTTATTTCACTTGATTTGGTACCTGTTAAATGGGCTCTTTCCATTGACAATTAAACCCACGTTTGCTTCCATGGCATTATCTGTGATGCCATAATATTTCCACAGAAAATGAAATGCTTTCATGGTAGATCCCCAGGAATACTGATGTGAGAGAAATAAGTTTCATAAACACAAAAATATGGAGATATATTTTGTAAGGGCACTTCTAACAACATTTTTATTTTTTAAATGTTTATTTTGAGAGAGAGAGAGAGAGAGAGAGAAGCATGAGCAGAGGAGGGGCAGAGAGAGGGAGAGAGAGAGAGAGAGAGAGAGAGAGAGAGAGAAAATCCCAAGCAGGCTCTGCACCGTAAGCACAGAGACTGATGCAGGACTGGATCTCAAGAACTGTGAGATCACGACCTGAGCCCAAACGAAGAGTGGGAGGCTTAACCAACTGAGCCAACCAGACACCCCTCTCCCTAAATTTTTAAATAACCACAATAAAAGGATATAAATCACTAATTAGAAATCTTAGCATGTTTATTCAATTATTTATCGATGTGCCACCTCTGTTCATAAATGCAAAAAACCAGCAATACGACCTACATTTGTATTATATACTTCTTACCTCCATGTTGTACTGCATCCCTCCCCCGCTTAATAGTTTTTTTTTTCCTGTCTCCAAACTTCAACTCTTTCAGTCCACAACAAATTTTTGACTCCTCAGTGTTTCTGAATATATTTATTGAAAATGAAAAATAGCTTATTTCCTCTAACCTTTTTCACCTCAAACCCAAAACCTTAAAGATGCTATCTAGCCACAGTTTAACATAAGAATATGATGTAAATGTTGGGGAGCCTGGGTGGCTCAGTAGGTTAAGCCTCCATCTTGGGATCAGGTCATGATCTTGCAGTTTGTGAGTTCGAGCCCCGTGTGGGGTTCTGTGCTGACAGCTCAGAGCCTGGATCCTGCTTCAGATTCTGTGTCTCCCCCTCTCTCTGTCCCTCCCATGCTCATGCTCTGTCTTTCTCTCTCAGTAATAAATAAATGTTAAAAAAAATTAAATGTCGGTATATGGTTTAGTAACATCAATAGTCTCCATTATTCAGATGAATGCAAAGGGCATAAAAAGAGCCCAGTAAATATATAATTGGATTTACATCGATTGAGCTTCTATGGAAAAGAAAGTTTGTGCACTTGAATATGTTTTTGAGGGTCCTAGTTATTTTATCATTTGATTTACAATTCCTTCATCTTAAGCGAATTTTTTGACAGTTTAAGCATCTTGAAGTTGCCCAATTTATAATTCCTCTCTTGATTTTTTTCTCCTATTCACAGACGTAGCTGAGAATTCAGATTTCAGGTTTTTTCTTTTTTTTTTTTTGATGTTTATTCATTTTTGAGAGACACAGAGTGACAGTATGAATGGGATAAGGGCAGCAAGAGAGGAAGACACAGAATCTGAAACAGAATCCAGGCTCTGAGCTGTCAGCACAGAGCCTAACATGGGACTCAAACTCATGAACCATGAGATCATGACCTGAGCTGAAGTGGAACTCTTAACCGACTGAGCCACCCAGGCGCCCCTCATAGATTTCAGTTTTTATATCAAGGCTTCTACTTGTTCACCTGAAAAATGGAGATGCTAAACAGAAACACAATTTAAAAATCCCTAGAGTGAGGCCCTGAAAAACTAGTCTTACTATTGGGACTTTCTCCGGCTTCAATCTTCTAATAACAGAACCAAAGTGAGTTTGTTCCTTGTTGAATAAGAAACTCCACCAGGTTGAGTTGTTGAATAAGGAAAGCTTTCATTTGCAGCAAATAAGGATATCGTGGGAAATGGCTTCCAACACCGTGACTCTCCAAAGAGGGTGGATGGGTTCCTTTTGTTTAGGATTAGGATGAATATTTAGGTAGGGAAGCCTTGTCTTGAATGTAGAGGCGAGCATAAGGTCACGTATGTGCCTTAAGGAAACATGCCTATACGTACATTCTATGTTATGTAATTGGGGCTGAGGATCCTCCTTGGCAGAGATTTTAGTATTATAAAGAGGTAAAGGCAATGGTTGGTCATTGGTGGGGAGGCGGGCATCCCTCCATGGTCCATCTGCAAAATGAGGCACAAGTCACAGATTTAGTGCAACCCATCTGGGTGGTCTGGGCCCTGGCCAGGTCTTGTCAGTGGCCATCACCTGAGGGGTGGTTCCAAGTTTCATTTGCCTGAGTTTAGAGGTAAGCCAGAAAGAAGAGCTTAAGGAAAAATTTAAGACAAAGGTTATTGGGTATAAGCAGGTGGGTGGTAAAGGGCAGGTTTGGGGGTCTAGCCGGTGACATTTCCTCTGCTTCTCCTATCAAGGTGAAAACTAAGACATCTTGTTCCTGCAATACAATTTGCTTTTTTATTTGTTTCTGTGAAAACAATTTACCTTTAGGATGAATTTTGCTAGAGTGATCAAACGATGCAATATTTAAGGAAGAAGAACGAATATTTTCCGTGAAGAAACCCTGTTTCCCTGAAAGAGATTAAGGAGGTTAAGCAGAGAAAAGATTCATTATTACCCTACTATTAGAATTAGAAAGATTAACCGCTTTTCCCAAGGTCACAAAGCCAGTAATCATTAAGATCAGGATTTCAATCCAGGCCTGTCTTACTTGAAGCTCTGCTTACTTTGCAGTATCATAGGACTTTCCATTAAAATAAGGAACACCTTATAGATAATAATTTTCCAACAGGCTGAAGAAGGCATGCAGCCTCCACTGAATCGTTTGTAAAGTGTTCCTTTCACACTTTGGGAATTTATCAGCCATC
This sequence comes from Lynx canadensis, assembly GCF_007474595.2. NCBI lineage: Eukaryota > Metazoa > Chordata > Mammalia > Carnivora > Felidae > Lynx > Lynx canadensis. Next base: position 180,376,025 of record NC_044306.2, read on the forward strand.
TGTTACTCCTTAATTGTAATAAGTTAGGATTCTCGGTGTCTAGGTGGCTTTTAACTTGTGGGGAAACTGTATTCGTCAGTGGTTCATACCTAGCCAACGCTTGGTACCACTTGGACAGGTAACCACTTGCACACCGTACCTTCTACGTTCCCCATACCTTTATCTATCCAGGTGTGCAGAGCCCATCACAACCAGACATTATTCTACATAACTTGTTCCATTTCTTAAATGTTAACAGAAACAGCAATTTCCATGAAGTATAAAGGAATAACATTTTATGTAACATTCTGAATCTCACATATAAATTCATGATTCTCAGCATCATTCAACATCAGGGACAGGCATTGTACTCAAGATAGCAATCAGAGTAAAGGAAAGGATATGAGAATCAGAAAAACGCCAAAAAGATGACTAAAAGGAAATTCATTTGCTTTTGAGAAAAAGGAAAAACACCGAGTCTAAAAGAACCCACATACCACGCATGGGAAATTTTATTGGCGTAATATATGTGCAAAGCTGTTTACGCAGATAAAGTTAAAGAGATATCTGGGAATGGTAGGTTCCATTTTACGCCAGGTATGCGAGTGCCTACCTCATAGGCTTGTTGTAAAATTAAATGAGAATGCATAGAAAGCACTTATCACACTGCCTGGCTCATATTTTACTCAGTCAATAAATGCTAGCTCTTATGATTTTTTATTGTGATCATTATTCCGAAAGCCCAAGATGAACAATTGGAGGTATACGCGTTAATGAATTAATGAAACAAATACAGTAATGTTTATATCCTCATTTTTTTTATTGAATCTGCATGGTAGTTATCTAGACAATTCAGTTCAGAATATTCACTGGGGACTGGGATTATTTGGTTTGGCTCTCATACACTGAGATAATTAGTTGGACAGTTGACAAATTTCTCTATTCTTTTATACCGGGCAGCAACCTGGAATAGATTTGTAATAGTGGAATCAGTGGACTTTCTTCCTATGATGCAGCTAATTAAAAAATAAATCAGGTATATATGTTTTCCCGAAGAAAAAGAAACAAAGCGTTAGAAATAGAGACTGCGTGACATTTTTTATTTCCCAGAGAGGAAAGAGAAATGGTATAAATCTGATCGTGCATTGTAATTGTTAGCTCTGTGGAATGAATGTCTTGGAATAGTAAGAGTATATTGATTTTATCCATGTATGAAGGTCAGAAGCTTCAGACCGTGTATACCCTGAAAATCTGAGGGCATGGTGAAAAAAAGTGTCACTGTTTGAATGTGTTGCTGATGACAACAGTGTGGCAGCATGGTCACTGTGACCACACAGTTTTTTTTGTTTTTGTTTTTGCTTTTTTCCAGCTAAAATTATACAATCGCCATGAAGGCTTCTAAATGACTTTCTCATGAAATTAATTTGGTTACATCAGTTCCCCAGGACCTACTTATTTCTAGTGAGTTGGAAAATTTGGCTCTCCTGTAGCTGGGAAGCCGAGATACAGATTCAGAGTCAACTGCCTAGTTGTAATCCGCTCCTACCCTCCATGTATAAAATGGTGAGAGAATATGCCTCTCTCGCGGCTGCATACACGCGGCTCCCTTCATGAAGGCTAAGAGCTGTCAGTCACAGTGAAACTGGACCTAAGTGGGGGCATCGTAGGTCAGCAGCAGGTTAGAAATGTCTTCTTCTTGCAGTTATCATGGAGAGGACAAGTTGGGCAATTGGCCAGCTCCCCGCAGAAAAGACAGTTCTCATCCAATGGGGAAAACCAGGGAGGGAGAAGGACCTGAATGAAACCAGGTAGATTGCCTGCAGAGTGGCTCCAGCCATTTGAGGCTAGAGTGTAACATTCTGGGGGAATAGAACAGAGGCTTTTAGCCTGATAAACTGCTTAAATGCTACAGGAACAGAAACGTGTTTTTCTCTAAGCGCGTGTACTTTTTAATGCCTCGTTCTATTATTCGTTCTTCTTTGCTCTCCCTTGTATATTTAGAAAAATTCCTTTTGAAAATTCGAGTTTGCCTCTGATCCGCTCTGGGGGGGGAAAGAAAAATAACATTTTTTTTTCTGCAAATAGGCTGATATTGTGATATTTTTAAGGGAGATTTGTATCACCCAGGGGCCAAGAGAGGATAAAGACAGAAGTGTTCCACGTGAACGAACCTCCAGAAGGTGTCACTTAAGGGGAGAGAGTTAAGAGTCGGTGACTATTTGTTCAGCTAACCCTCCCCACCAGTGAATAATTTAGAGGAACTGATTTTGGTTTGTCAGGGAGGGAAAGCTTCCTCTGCCCTATGGTCCTTCTAGCTGGACTTAGAAACAAATTGACATGAGACAGATTATCAGAAGAAAATAAAATTTAATAGGCGTACATACAGGAAGTCCACATACACATGAGATTCCAAAGACAGTGAGAAAACATGAAGCTTATCTGAGCTGAGGAGCGGGGCAGGATCCGAGGATCCAGAGGGAGGGAGGGAGCTCATTGGCAAGAAAGTGAAAGATGTTTGGAAAACTAAGGTTGCCCTATTATGTAGATGAGCTCCTTAGATAGAGAGGGGAGTCTCTATAGCTCTATTCTTGTGACAGGCTCTCCTTTCTAATGTAAATGTAGGCAGTTGTGGGGGCGGGCAGAGAGCTTCTTCTGCCTCTGCTGGGTTTTAATTATTTTTAACTCGAAATAGCCTTCATGCCGATGTGGCACATTTTGGGGTGTCTCATCCTGTGCCCCTTCAGGTCTTCTCAGAGGAGTCCTGTGCAATTGCTTAGGTAGTCTGCCTCTCTCCTAGAATTTAACTAAAACAGTTTGGGTTCTGTGTGTTCAACACATGTATCTGCGTGTCCGTGTTTATGTCAGTGGTTTCCAGAAATGGTGGGTGTGCTTGCAGGCGTGATAGCTTGAATGCTGAATTCAAATGCTAGTTCAACTTCTCTGGGCTGCGGTTTGTGCCAGTAAAGTGAGAATAATAACAATATACCTAACAGGTGAGGTGAGAATATTAAAGACTTCATTTCTCATAAAGAGTTCATTTCTCAACTTAGAACTGCTTGGTGCAAGGAAGTGCACAAGAACTACCATCATTTGTATCATTACTACTTATGGATCTGTTTAATTATCTAAGAATTTTATGAAGTTGTTAGCCATTCATTTAACTGTGTATTTAATGGCATGTTAAGCTACTGTGTTTTTTAATATAAACCTGAAAATACCAAGATGCTATATAATTCCACATCTAAAGGTGAGCATAATTTTATTTTTTTCCATTTATTTTTGAGGGAGAGACAGACCATGAATGGGGGAGGGGCGGAGAGACAGGGAGACAGAATCCGAAGCAGGCTACAGGCTCCGAGCTGTCAGCACAGAGCCTGACAGGGGACTCAAACCCATGGACTGTGAGATCATGACCTGAGCTGAAGTTAGGCACTTTACCCACGGAGCCACCCAGGCGCCCCAAAGATGAGCATGATTTTAAACTAAATATGGGATTGTCAGTTTCAGTAATTGCAGGAAAAGAAATTCAAACGAATCTTCTAATTGACAACAGCTCTAAAATCATAAAAATGAGGGGGGGACTGACTCAAGGTACAAGAGAACTAACATAGTGAAGAATTGTGGGGCCAACAACTGACCAGAAATGCCAAAATCACGAACTTCGCATGTGAAGGCAAATTAGTTATTCTCCCTAGGAGGTCTCTGCCAATCTAGAAGAAGGAAGGCAGATACACAGAGTTGTTATTATTCTTGCAGGGTTAGGAGAATAAAACCCTAATGAATGCCCAGGACAGGATGGGGCTGACACCCTCGCAGTGTGGAACGCAATTCTAAAGGGATTATCGTGTAGTAATGATGGGCGAGCACCAGGCCAGTTCTCCCTGGGAAAGGAAGCCCACGTTCAAGCCATCTCATTGACTAAAACTGAACTTGGTTTACAGGGACTTCTACCCCACCTGGAAGATCAATCTGTAAATCCTCTTTGAAGAACATAACATTATCCCAGCCAGCACATTATCCTTACATTTTTCTTCACATGTAATTTTCATCTGTTATGCTAAGCTTGCAAGTATAGCAGCCATCGGTAACCATACAGCACTATCACAACATCACTGACCCACATTTCCTCTGCTGTGCCTTTTATTCCTGTGACTTATTCATTCCCTTACTGGGACCCTGCATCTCTCACTCCCCTTCACCCATTTTGCCCATCTCTCCAGCCCCTCTTCCCTCTAGCAACAATCAGTTTGTTCTCTGTGCCTATAGGTCTGAGAAGTTGAATCCCGTTATACACCTGAAAGTAATGTAACATTGTGTGTCAACTATACTCAAATAAATTACCTACATAGATAGATGATAGATAGATAGATAGATAGATAGATAATAGATATATAATTTCCAGACACCAGTTAAAAACAGAACCAGGCAAGATAAGCAACCTTGTGTTATTGAAAACCCAGAAACAGGGGTGCCTGTGTGGCTCAGTGGGTTAAGTGTCTGACTTCGGCTCAGGTCATGATCCCATGCTTCGTGGGTTCAAGCCCCACGTCGGGCTCTGTGCTGACAGCCCAGAGCCTGGAGCCTGCTTTCGATTCTGCCTCCCTCTCTCTCTACCCCTCCCCTGCTTGCACTCTGTCTCTTTGTTTCCCAAAAATAAGTAAACATTAAAAAAAATTAAAAACCCAGAGACACAAAAGACAATTGTAACAGATCCGCAAGGGTGTTGGAAACTGGAGTTACCGGAAACTTTTAACTAAATATGCTTAATATCTTCAAGGAAATAAAATTCACCTTGGAAAATTTCAGCAGAAAAGTGGAATATTAAAAGAGTGGGAATTTTGGAACTAGCTACTTAGTGATTGGATTTCAACATAGAATAGTAGAGAGAACTACTGAATTGAAACTTAGTTCATAAGAAAATGTCTATAATGTAACATGGAATAAAAAAAAAACACAAAAAATAAAACAGAGAATAAGAAAATCTAAAAAAAAAAGAGTGAGAAGTTCTAGCATACTTGCAATTGAAATCTTAGAATAAGAGGAAAGGAAACATGGGTAAGAGCAATATTTAAAGAGATAGTAAATATTCCAACATTGACAAAGGTATGAAGGCACATGTTACGGAAACAATATCAGTCAGAATAAAACAAATATATAAGAAAATAATAACAAAAAGGAACAACCAAACATATAATATAAAACTGTTTTTAAAAAGAAAGGAAAAGATATTTTTAAAACAGCTAAAGAAAAAAGACATTTTCGAAGGAAAAATTAAAGCGACAACTGGATTCTCAACAGTAACAATGAAAAATAAACATTTTACATTCTATAAGGAAACTTCTAATTGCAAGCATAGAATTCTATATAGAGAGAAAGTATGCTTCAAAAATGAATATGAAATGAATGCATTTTAAAACTAAGAAAAAAAATTGTCACTAGAGACACCCTTAAATAAAAGACACAAAGAAAAAATGAAAGTAAAAGGATAGGCAAAAATACATCAAAAGCAACCAAAACAAAATCTGGTGCAGATATACTAATAGCAAACAAAAAAACTAAGGCAGCCCTTCTAAACAAAAGTCCATAAGGGGCGCCTGGGTGGCTCAGTCGGTTGGGCATCCAACTTTGGCTCAGGTCACGATCTCTCTGCTTGTGAGTTCGAGCCTTGCATCAGGCTCTGTGCTGATGGCTCGGAGCTTGGAGCCTGCTTCGGATTCTGCCTCTCCCTGTCTCTCTGCCCCTCCCCTGCTCGTGCTCTGTCTCTGTCTCTCAAAAATAAATAAACATTAAAAAAAATTAAACCAGAGTCCATAAGACAATAAAGTCTTCATGCCGTAGAGGAACTATTATTCTATGTAAGAATAAAGTAACTCATCTCCTGAGAAGTTTTCGTTTCATTTTAGGCTAGCATAATCTCGATACAAAAAAACAGGCAAATATTGGAAATACAAGTCATGCAAATTTCATCCAGGAATATAGGAAAACATACTGAGGGCATTTAGTGGCACATTAGCTCAGAAATCTTCACAAGGGTGTCTCTTAAACAAGAGGAAGTGAAGCAGGCAGCACACATCCAGGCCACCTGAGCAGCATTCCCGAAGGGAAATTTGTGGCAAGAGGAACCGCAGCACCTCTGACGGCTCACCTGATAGGCCAGAAGACTATGGCAATATGACATACAAGTATCTAGCATCGTTCCTCTCCTTTCAGCCGAGTGTGCACGGTTAATGGGAGTCGCAAAACACTCCTCTGAGGGTGAAAAATCAAAGCCTGTGTTACAGCCACAGAAGTAGATGAGATACTGTCAGGGTTCTTCAAAATAGCATTAAGGATCGGGAAGCACTCCACTTATGATCAGTGATCTTCACCTCGGGAATAGCCCCGATCGGTTGCATTACGCACTGGGCCACAGCCACTTTCCATGTAGCTTTGCAGGACGCCACTTATTTTGATAACGTTCCATATGCATTAAAACTAATAATTTCTCATTTAGTAGCAATACAATGCAGGAGAAAGGGGAACATACTTATTCTGATAAAGAGTGACTATAAGCAAAAAAATACTTTTGCAGCATCTTACTTAATTGTAAAATGTTGTAAGTTATCTCTGAGATTTCTAGCAAAACCTCTACCAGAGATTCTAGTAAGTGAAAAAACAGACACGGAAAAGAAAAAAAAAAAGTTACAAAAATGTGACAGAAAGAAATAACCTCACTAGAAGCAGGTGAAATACTTGTTTAGGTAAAAAATTCAAATGGAGGGGCGCCTGGGTGGCGCAGTCGGTAAAGCGTCCGACTTCAGCCAGGTCATGATCTCGCGGTCCGTGAGTTCGAGCCCCGCGTCAGGCTCTGGGCTGATGGCTCGGAGCCTGGAGCCTGTTTCCGATTCTGTGTCTCCCTCTCTCTCTGCCCCTCCCCCGTTCATGCTCTGTCTCTCTCTGTCCCAAAAATAAATAAAAAAATGTTGAAAAAAAATTAAAAAAAAAATTCAAATGGAACCACGGATATTTTAAAATTAAAAATTTTAAGTTTAGCAAGTTTGCTAGATACAAAATCAATATGAAATATTAAAATGTATTCACATGCATCAGCCACAATTACTTAAAAACTAGATAATACTTATAAAGGCATAAAGTGATCTAACATGTAGATATACATGAAAGAAAGATGTACAAAACTGTGGGAAGTTGTAATAAAATTTTAGTGAGAGAGATGAAATACCCACGTACAAGGAGAAAACACAAGTCGTTTGGATTGCAAAAGTGGATAATGAAAATATTCAGTTCTCTCTCAACTGTGTATCTAGGTTCAAACAGCTCCCACCAAAGTCAATGCACAACTATATTTAGAAATTCATCAGCTGATACAAAGTTGTACATGGAATTACAGATGGCCAAGAATGTCTCCACACCTTTGAGAAAAGAATGAGGAGAAAGAACTTGTTGAAAAGTCTGACGGTGGCACTGACACAATGATAAACAAACAGACCAAATTAAAGGGAAAAGAGATAAGAAACAGTCCATGTAGAAATAGATTTAACTGATAACAGGGGCACTGCAAAACAAAATCTATCTTTTTAATAACTGGTGCTCAGTGTGTTCAATATCTATGTTAACAAATGAAATGTGGGTTTTTAAAATGATAATTCATAGAGTCGTGCACTTTTATTTTGTGTAATTTTATGTGTGTGTCTATACATCAACTAAAAAGAATTGCTTAGTCAAGAACAAGTGGTTCTGAGTCTTTTTGTGGAGGGACAAGAACCATGGTATAAAATCACATGTTTAGGGGCGCCTGGGTGGCTCAGTCGATTGAGCACCCGACTTCGGCTCAGGTCATGATCTCACAGTTTGTGAGTTCGAGCCCCTCATCTGGCTCTGTGCTGACAGTTCAGAGCCTGGAGCCTGCTTTGGATTCTGTGTCTCCCTCTCTCTCTGCCCCTGCGCTGCTCACACCGTTTCTCTCTCTCTCTCTCTCAAAAATAAAATAAATAAATAAATAAATAATTAAACAAACAAACATAAAAAAATTTAAAATCCCATGTTTAAATCTGATCATCCAGCCCCAACAAGAGTAGTTATCCAGCCTGTACAATTAACTATTACATAAAAAAATCAAAAATAGTAACAACAACAACAACAACAACAACAAAACCTAAAACTTGTTTTAAGCTAAAGCGCTTCAAAAACACATGATATTAACATCTGAGATACTTTCAGAAGGAAAAAAGCTCGTAAAGGAACCACTGTATTTTGTTGAAAATGTAATGAAAAAGATAAGTAGATGAAATTCAGCTAACAATTTGTATTTAAAAAAAAGTTTTTTTTTAAAGCTAAAACATAAAAGAAGAACAAGAATTGGTAAATGTCAAATCTTAAAAGAAGGTCTAATAGCAGGAGTTCTTTCAATAGAACCCAACCGTAAGGTAGCAAAAAAGAAGTCATTTTTTTAAATTCATTCTAATTTAATTCAGTTGAACAGACATATTTTGAGTATAAGGCCCTGCTCTAAGTGATATTTTTCTTTAATAGAGATTTACAACAATTTTATTTTAGAATCCTTGTCCAATTTTCCTTCAATGTAATGTTCTAATGTTTATAAGCTGTAGGAAAATTCTTATTTTTATGGTTGCAGTAAGAGATTATATATATTTAGAAGAGATAAGTTATCAAGACACAAATTAATCAGAGAAGTTGAAGGTACTGTACTTGGAAATATTACAAATATTCATGTTATACTTCCTCTCCTAATAGCTTTAAACTATATTTGTGTTCTTTCTGGTTCTATGTATGTATTGCACTTTAAGAAAATATCAGCTGGGAAAAAAATTCTTCTCGTGTTTGTTCCATTTACTTTTTTTTTTTTTTTGATCCCATATACTTCCTGGGTATTTGTTTTTGTTTTTCTTATTTCCCTTTTCCTTCTTTTCCCTCTTTTCTTTGTGGGAGTAGGTGGTATATTTCTTAAAAATATAAGACCAAAAATAGATATATTTTTCATATTCTTAAGAAAAGGTTGATAAATTTATATCAGCAGCCATTATCCATAATGATAACTACATAAATATTACTGTAGGTTGTGGATATACCTTTGGATATCAATCAATATAGGAGCAAGTTGAATGAAACTACACTTCAAATTTAAAGTCTTTTTTTTAATGTAATTTATTGTCAAATTGGCTAACATGCACTGTGTACAGCGTGCTCTTGGTTTTGGGGGTAGATTCCGTGATTCATTGCTTACACACAACACCCAGTGCTCATCCCTACAAGTGCACTCCTCAATGCCTATCACCCATTTTCCCCTCTCCCCCACCTTCCCATCAACCCTCAGTTTGTTCTCTGCATTTGAGAGTCTCTTATAGGGGCGCCTGGGTGGCGTAGTCGGTTAAGCATCCGACTTCAGCCAGGTCACGATCTTGCGGTCTGTGAGTTCGAGCCCCGCGTCAGGCTCTGGGCTGATGGCTCAGAGCCAGGAGCCTGTTTCCGATTCTGTGTCTCCCTCTCTCTCTGCCCCTCCCCCCTTCATGCTCTGTCTCTCTCTGTCCCAAAAATAAATAAACGTTGAAAAAAAATTAAAAAAAAGAGTCTCTTATGGTTTGCATCTCTTCCTCTTTGTTTGTAACTATTCTTCCCCCTCCCTTCCCCCATGGTCTTCTGTTAAGTTTCTCAAGTTGAGTGAAAACATATGATATCTGTCTTTCTCTGACTGACTTATTTCACTTAGCATAATACCCTCCAGTTCCATCTACGTTGCTGCAAATGCCATGATTTCATTCTTTCTCATTGCCAAGTAGTATTCTATTGTATATATATATAAACCACATCTTTATCCACTCACCAGTTGATGGACATTTAGGCTCTTTCCATAATAAAGCCAATTATATTATGCAACCAAGCAACTAGTAAATGTCTTATGTATTTATACTTTTCAAATGAAAATAGCAAGTCCATCAATAAATGGTTACAGAAGCATTATATAACACTTAGATCAATGGAACATACTAGAAAGCCCAGAAATAAACCTACAATTAATCTTTGACAAGAGTCAAGAATATGCAATGACAAAAAGTCTCCTCAACAAATGGTGTTGGGAAAACCGGATGTCAACATGCAAAAGAATGAAACTGGACCACTTTATTATAGCATACACAAAATAAGTTCAAAATGGATTAAAGACCTAAATGTGAGAACTAAAACCATCAAAATCCTACAGGAGAACATAGGCAGTAACCTCCTTGACATCGGCCATAGCAGCTTCTTACTAGATATGTCTCCTGAGGCAAAGGAAACAAAAACAAAAATAAACTATTGAGACTTCAGCAAAATAAATAGCTTCTGCACAGTGAAAGAAACATTCAACAAAACTGAAAGACAACCTACTGAATAGGAAAAGATATTTGCAAATGACATATCCAATAAAAAGTTTGTATCTAAAATATATAAAGATCTCATACAATTAAACACCCAAAAAACAAATAATACAATTAAAAACAGGCAGAAGACATTAACAGACATTTCTCCAAAGAAGACATCCAGATGACCAGCAGACACATAAAAATATGCTTATTAACATCACTAATCATCAGGGAAAGGCAAACCAAAACCACAATGAGATACCATCTCATACATGTCATAAAGGCCAAAATCAAAAACTCAAGAAAAAAACAAGTGTGGACGAGGATGTGGAGTAAAAGGAACCCTCTTGCACTATTGACAGGAATTAAAATTGGTGCAGCTACTGTGGAAGACAGTATGAAGATTCCCCAAAATATTAAAAATAAAAATACTCTATGATTCAGTAATTGCATTACTGAGTATTTACTCAAAGAATATGAAAATACTACTTTGAAAGGATATATGCATCCCTATGTTTATTGCAGCATTATTTACAATAGTCAAATTATGGAAGCAGCCAAGTGTCCATTGACAGATGAACGTGGTATATGTATACAATGGGATACTATTCAGCCATAAAAAGTGAAATCCTGGCATACCTGGGTGGTTAAGCAACTGACTCTTGATCTTAGCTTGGGTCTTGATCTCAGGGTCATGAATTCAAGCCCTATATTGGGCTCCTCCCTAGGCATGGATACTAGTTAAAACAAACAAACAAACAGAGAAGAAGAAATCTTGCCATTTGCAGCAACTTGTATGGATCTAAAGAGGGTGATGCTAAGCAAAATAAATCAGTAAGAGAAAAACAAATGCCATATGATTTCACTTATACACAGAATGTAAGAAACAAAACAAATGAACAAGGCAAAAGAGAGAAAGAGAAAAAGGGAGAAAGAGAGAGAGAGAGAGAAACCAAAAACCAGACTCTCAACTCTAGAGAACAAATTGATGGTTACCAGAGAAGGGGGCACTGGGAAAAGGTAGAACAGGGAAAGGGGATTAAGAGTACACTTATTTTTATGAGCACTAAATAATACATGCAGTTATTGAATCATTATATTGTACGCCTTAAACTAACACAATACTGTATGTTAACTACACTAGAATTAAAATAAAGTCAAACAAAAATTAAAAATGAAATAAACTAAACCTAATGTTAACAAAAGATGTGGTGTATATAATATTGAAATAAAATATAAAACATATTCAACCATGAGAAGGAAATCCTACAATTTATGACAACATGTATGGACCTTGAGAGCATTATGCTAACTAAGATAAACCAGACTTAGAGACAAATAAAGTATGGCATCACTTATATGTGAAATCTTAAAAATCGAAATTGATACAAGTAGAGAGTAAAATGGTGGTTATCAGGGACTGGGTGGAGGAATTAAGATGTTGATCAAAGGTATAGTTAAAATTTTTTTTTTAACATTTGTTTATTATTGAGAGACAGAGAGACACAGAGCGTGAGCAGGGGAGGGATAAAGAGAGGGGGAGACATAGAATCTGAAGTAGGCTCCAGGCTCTGAGCTGTCAGCACAGAGCCTGACACGGGGCTTGAACTCACAAACTGCAAGGTCATGACTTGAGCTGAAGTTGGTCACTCAACCAACTGAGCCACCCAGGCTCCTCAAAGATACAGTTAGAAGATTAAGAAGTTCTGGGGGTCTAATGTAAAACATGGTGACATACAAGATGTCACTATATTGCATAACTGAAATATGCTATGAGAATAGAATTTAAGTGTTCTCCCACACAAAAAAGGTGAGGTGATGACTGTTAATTAACTAAACCAAAGGAATCCTCTCACAGGGTATACTTCTATCAATCACCACAATGTATACTCTAAAATTCTTATAAATTTATATGTCAGTTATACCTCAATAAAGCTGATTTTTTTAAAGTACAAAGTAACATTAGTATTTAAAGATTTGAACAGTTGTTGCTATTTTTGAAAGGGGCAATACAAAAAGCAAGTCGGTCCTTCTGCCCTTGTTGACTTCAGAAATTTTTAAGGCTTCTTTATAACTTTTTTTCAAGGATTGATTTTTTTAGTGCCGATGTACTTAAGAAAGCGAACAAATTTTATATTATGTAGTTGTTTATTCAAACTCCCATCTACATACAAGTAGTCATTTATCAATACAGAAAGTTTATATAAAAACCACATTAAAACCTGGAATATGATCACCATTGGATTTCTCTCATGTTTCATCTTTCCAGACAGGAGTATTTCTTGGTGAACTTTATGAGGATCATATTATTCTATCTTATTAAAATTGCTTCTACACTTAGCTCAAGATACCAGATTTTTTTGAGATTCAGGAGGCTTTCCCTGATTCAAATAATATGGTTCTTTAAAGAAACTTTCACAGTTGAGACATAGTTCTAAACTGGCCCTCAATGCCTAAGTTCAAATCATCTCTTTTTTCCTTCCTCTTTTTTTTTTTTCTATTTCCACTGAACATTCAGGTCACCTGCTCTTCATCTGTTCCTTTTTGGTTGTTTTTTTAAATTTATTTTGAGAAAGAGAGAGAGTGAATGACAGAGAGTGAGCACATACACTAGCAGGGAAGGGGCAGAGAGAGAGAGAGAAAGAATCCCAAGCAGGCTCCACACTGTCAGTGCAGTGATGTGGGGCTCAAACTCACCAACTGTGAGATTATGACCTGAGCCAAAAGCAAGGGCTGGACACTTAACCAACTGAGCCACTCAGGTGACCTGTCTTCATTTGTTTTTCTGTTTTCCATATAATTTTCTATTTTGTACTTATTTCAAATTTTCTTTCTCCTCCACTCATTCAATCCAAACATTAGAGCCACTGTCTATAAATCCAACTTAATTGTAACCTTAAGTCTGTAGTGGTGTGGCATTGTATACAGAAGCATATTTTTCAAATACACGGGAACCATATGTTCTTGTTCTCCAGAGAAAAAGAACCTACAGGAAGGCCTCCAAGCCTCCTATTCAGAAGTCGGAGGCAGGAAGTGGCAACGTTCTGTATACTATGAATTAGAAACATCATTACCAGGAGAGAAGAATGAGGTCATGGGATTTCATATTTCTGTCAAGACTTACAAACCTACTCCCTGAAGCTCACAGCCTCTCACTATAATCTGCCTTTGAGTCCACCAGGATTAATCCAAACATGCCATGTATCCCAATATACTTTAGTAACCCTGAGAATACACAAATCTGTGTTTACCCTTCATTACCGGGGCACTCACACCTAACTAACTTTCTTAATCACAAATGTCCTCATGTGTCCCTCAGGTTCAATGTCTGTCATCTACAAAACACCCTGCAGCTTCTCTGGACTTTTCTTTTATTATGTTCTAACTTACACTGAATGAGTAGCTGAAAGAATGACTAAGGGGCACAGGAATTGAGACAATCTGTTGAGCAAACTTTTCTTTCTTCATTTATTTTTTCCCAGTAAAATTCTTTGTTTAAATGAAATGAGACCGTCATGGTGTAGCCCTAAATATATGCAAAAGGTTAAAGTGTTGGTTGAAGCTGAGCAGATAATCTTCTTGAACACTTTGGATATACTTAACATGTTTTGAAAACCAATAGTTTAAACAAATTGCCTTATAAGAAAAAGCTAAGGGCGCCTTTCAACTCTTGATTTGGATTTAATCCAACTCTTGATTTGGGCTCAGGTCATGATCTCACGGTTTCTGAGTTTTAGCCCTGCATCAGGCTTTCTGCTCTCAGTGCAGAGCCTGCTTCAGATCCTCTGTCTCTTTCTCTCTCTCTGCTCTTCCCCTACTCTCAAAAACAAATAAACATTTTTAAAAAAGCTAAAAGGAAGGTCTAGCCTACAAATATTAATCTTTAGGGAATGATGGAGCAATGATATCCAAAAACTGCATTGATAGAGAATGGACCCTGCTGAAATTTAAAAGCACTAGATCAATCATAATACATGAAACCAAAACCAAACAAAACAAAGTGATTCTACATGATTGAGAAAATTTAAACCGTTAAATCTTACTTCCGGAGTGATTAAAGCCAAGTGTTTAGAATATTGATTTGTAAGCAGGTTAAGGAATTTACAGAACTTCTTTTTTGGGGGAGGGGAGGTGGAGGAAGACTTCTTGAAGCATTCTCCAGGCAAGTGATAATTTAAAAATCCAAAACAATATCTACCTAAGAGCAGAAAGTCAAGATGTGTAATTGGGTCATCCAATGGAATCAAGAGAATGGTGAGCAAAACATCCCCTGAAGCAATGAGGATTGCACAGTTCACAATATGATGGACTGAATACAGCAAAGGTCCACTTCTGTTCTGTAAACCGGTCTGCCAAGGTGCTCAACACAAGCAAGAGTGTTAATTTATTAGTGACATTATTTTTTAAAATTATCAGTGTGCTCTCACATCCATGAACTGAAAGCCCTTGTAAGGCTTTCTGGGAATGCAAAGTTTAGCCAATTGAGAAGCTGACATTCACTCCAGAAACATAAAGTCGATGGTAGATAAATGAGTCAGAGCAGTGCCTTCAGCAAATTCCAGCTAACTATTCAGTTATAATTAGTGTTTTGGAAACACCATCCATGTTTGACTCTGACAGGGAGAGTCTTAAGTGTTTTTCTCTTTAAAAAGAAGAAAAAAAAGACTGTCTTTTTTTGGTCACAGTTGTAAAATGTGTGTGTGCGAAACTCCTGTCACTCATGAAATCTCCGGATCTGTCAGAGGAACTTCAGGTATTTCCAGGCTGTTAATGAATAGGCCTCCATATCTGTATCTTGCACCTGAAGTCAAATGTCACAGTTAATGTGCACTGAGTATCAGAGTATGTTCCAACAGAGTATACAAGACACTCCAAATAGCAGCACCCCACAGTCCTCTCAGAACCAATGAGTATCAGGCACCTGAGGTGGTTTTTCTATGTATTTCCAACTCAGCTGACTGAGAAGTGAATAATTCAATCAGACCGGGTTTACATGACATTTGATCTTAATGTTATTTAGATAATACCTTAAAATAAAAATTGGGATATACTGCTGAGCAATGCTATTATTTATTAATGCCAGCTATTTTAATTACTTAATCCATATTCTAATATTTATGCATATACTTTTCTCAGACTTTGTTTTTTATTTGAATGCCAGGATCCAAAATAAGTAAGATTCAGCATCTGTCATTGAGCTAAGAGTTTGTTACATCCAAAAGTAATTTGACAAGTTTAACTCCAGGTTCAGAACAACTTTTTTGGAAGAGGGAAATAAAAACACAGTAGAATATTTTGCTCATAGATGAAATGTGCCTGTTGTGGATAATTTTATGAGTTAGTTTGGCTGGGACACCGTACCTAGGTATTTGGTCAAATATTATTCTGGATGTTTCTTTGTGTGGGTGGGACTTATCGAAGCCTTTAAGAGAACACAGACTGATTTCCTCTCTTGAAGAAAAAATTCTGCTAGTGGACTATTTTTAGACTCAAACTGTACTTATAACTATCCAATCAGAATACACAAGTGACTGAATGGTTACAAATTAAAACAAAAAACAAAAACAAAACAAACAAAAAAAAAAACAAAACAAAAAGACTCATCTATAAGTTACCTTCAAGAGAGTTACTTCAAATATAAGGATGCACACAGATGAAAAGTGAAACGATAGAAAAAGAGAATCCATGAAAATAGAAATGAAAAGAAAGCTGGAGTAGCTATGTTTATATCTGATACAAGAGAGTTTAAAACAAAGACCGTAGTAAAAGAGAAGTATGTAATGATAAAGTCTCAGTCCAAAAAGAGGATATAGGGGCGCCTGGGTGGCGCAGTCGGTTAAGCGTCCGACTTCAGACAGGTCACGATCTCCCGGTCCGTGAGTTCGAGCCCCGCGTCGGGCTCTGGGCTGATGGCTCGGAGCCTGGAGCCTGTTTCCGATTCTGTGTCTCCTTCTCTCTCTGCCTCTCCCCCATTCATGCTCTGTCTCTCTCTGTCCCAAAAATAAATTTAAAAAAAAAAAAAAAAGAGGATATAACATTTGAAAATATTTTATGTACCCAACATAAGAATACCTGAGCATATAAAGCAAACATTAACAGCCCTAAAGGGAGAAATTGATACCAATACAACAACAGTAGGGGGTTATAATATCACACTTACATCAATGGATACATCATCCAGATGGAAAATCAGTAAGGAAACACTGGCTTTAGACAACACATTAGACCAAATGGTCTATATAGATGATATGAATAGACATAGATAGATATAGATAGATATAGATATAGATAGATAGATGATTAGATAGATATAGATATATATAGACATAGACATAGATATATAAAGAGGGAGAGAGAGCAAGAGACAGCATTCCATCTATAAAGCATCAGAGTACACATTCCTTTCAAATGCACCCAGAACATTCTTCAGGATAGATCATATATTAGGCCACAAAACACGTCTCAATAAATTGAAGAAGATTAGAATATCAAGCATCATCTCTGACCACAATTGTATGTAGCTATAAATCAATTGCAAGAAAAAAAAATACTAGAAAAACACAAATATCTGGAGGCTAAAGAACATGCTACTAAACAACCAGTGGTTCATTGAAGACATCAAAGGGGAAATAAAAAAATACCTTGAGATAAATGAAAATGGAAGTACAACAATCCACAATCTGTAGATGTAGCAAAAGCAGTTCTAACAGGAAAGTTCATTGTGATACACGCCTGCCTCAAAAAAAAAAAAAAAAAAAAAGAAAAAAAGAAAAATCTCATATAAACAAAATAACTTAATACCTAAAAGAACTAGAAAAAGAAGAACAAAGCCCAAAGGAAGATAATAATAAAGATCAGACTGGAAATAAATGTAATAGAGACTAAAAAACACAACAGAAAAGATCAATAAAACTAAAAGCCCGTTCTTAAAAAAATGATAAAATTTAGCTAGCTCCCCCCCAAGAGAAAAAGAGAGAAAAGACTTAAATAAAATCAGAAAGGAAAGAGGAGAAGTTACAACTGATACCACAGAATCACAGAGGATCATATGGGGCTACTGTGAACAATTTTGCGAATAATTATGCACCAACCAATTGGACAACAAACAAAAAACAGATAATTCATATAAACATACACTCTTCCAAGATGAATCATGAAGAGATAGAATATTTGAATACACTGATTACTAGTAAGAAGATTGAATCAGTAACATAAAACCAAAATCCAGGAGCCAGTCAGCTTCACTATTGAATTCTACCAAAAACTTAAGGAAGATTTAATGCCTGTGCTTTTCAAACTCTTCCAAATAATTGAAGAGAAGGGAATGTTTCCAGGCATTCCAGCGTGGCTCAGTAGGTTAAGCATCTGACTCTTGACTTTGGCTCAGGTCATGATCTCACGGTTTGTGAGTTCCAACCCTGCATCAGGCTCTAGGTAAACAGTGCAGAGTCTGCTTGGGATTCTCTTTCTCTCCCTCTCTCTTCCCCTTCCATTCTCTCTCTCTCTTGCTCTCTTTCAAGATAAATAAATAAGTAAATAGATAAATAAATAAAATTGAAGAAAAGGAAATATTTCCAAATTCATCTTACAATGCCAGCATTACCCTGATACTAAACCCAGAGAAGGACATCACACACACTCACACACACACACACACACACACACACAAATTACAGGCTAAAATTAGTGATGAATACATGTAAAAATTATCAACAAATTATTAGCAAATCTAATTCAACAATATATTAAAAGGATCATATATCATGATCAAGTGGAATTTACTTTAGGCATGCAAGGATGATTCAACATCCACAAATCAACCAACATGGTATATACCACATTCATAAAATGTAAGATAAAGGTCATATGATCATCTCAGTAGACACATAAAAAGTTTTTGGCAAAATTCAACGTCCACTCATGATAAAAACTCTCAACAAAGTGTGTATAGAGGAAATACGTCTCAACATATTAAAGGCTGTATATGACAAACCCACTCACTGCTAATATCATATTCAATAGCTGAAAGCTTTTCCTCTAAGATCAGGAAGAAGACAAGGATGCCCACTATCCCCACTTTTATTAAATATACTGAAAGTCCTAACCAGAACAATTTGGCAAGAAAAAGAAGTAAAAGACATCCAAATTGGAAAGGAAGAAGTAAAACCATCTCTAGGTGGAGAGGGCATGATACTATATACAGAAAACTCTAAGGACTACACACACAAACAGACACTCACACACACACACACACACACACACACACACACCCTGTTAGAGCTAGTAAATGGATTCAGTAAAGTTGCAGGATACAAAATTGATATATAGATATATGTTTAATTTCTATACATTAGTAAGAAACTATCAGAGAAATTTTCTAAAAACCCCATTTACAAAACCATCCAAAAAAAAAACAAAACAAAACAAAAACAAAAAAAAAAAAAACAACACCTGGGAATAAATTTAACCCAGGAGGTATAAGACCCATACACTGAAAATTATAAGGAATTGGTGAAGGAAATTGAAAAAGTCACAAATAAATGGAAACCTATTTCATATTCATGGATTGAAGAATTAACATTGTTGAAATGTCCCTACAACTCAAAGTAATCTACAGATTCAATGCAATCTCTATCAAAATTCCAATGGCATTTTTCACAGAACCAGAACAAGTAATTCTAAAATGTGTACGGAACCACAAAGACCACAAACAGCCAATCATTCTTGAGTAAAAGGAACAAACCTAGAGGTATCACATTTTCTGATCAAACTACGGTGGTATTGACATAAAACCAGGTATAGATCAATGGAATAGAATACAAAGCCCAGAAATAAACACACATAAACACACACACACACACACACACACACACACACACAATTAATCAATGACAAAGAAGACAAGAAAATACCATGGAGAGAGGACAGTCTCTTTAATAAATTGTTTTGGCAAAACTGGACTGCTGCATGCAGAAGAATGAAACTTGATCCACTGTCTTATACTATATACATAAATGAACTCAAAATAGGTAATAGATTTTAATTTAAAACCTGAAACCATAGAACTAGAAGAAAACATATGTAGTGAACTCTTTGACATCAGTCTTGGGATTCAATTTTTGGATCCTACTTTAAAAGCAAAGGCAGTAAAAGCAAAATAAACAAATGGGACTACATCAATCTAAAAAGCTTCTGCACACCAAGCAAAACCATCAGCAAAATTAGAAGACAACCTGTTAAATGAGAGAAATTATTTACAAGTTTCATATCTAATAAGGAGTTAATACCTAAACTATATAAAGAAATTGAACAACTCAATAGCAACATCCATTTGATTCATAAAAAGGGCAGAGGATCTAAATAGATATTTTTCCAGAGAAGACATACAGAGGCCAACAGGCACATCAAAAGATGTTCAACATTATTAATTATCAAGGAGATGCAAATTAAAAGCCCAATGATATATTACCTCACACCTATTGGAATGGCTATCATCCAAAAAACAAGAAACAACAAATATTGGACAAAATGTGAAGAAAAGACTAATCTTGTACATAATTGGTGGAAAATAACATTGATGCAGCCAGTGTAGAAAACAGTATGAAGTTTCCTTAAAACTTAAATATAAAGGACCATATGATCTAGTTATTCTACTTCCAAGTAGTTAACTGAAACAAATGAAAACACTAATTTGAAAAGATATGTGCCCCCCTATGTTCATTGCACACAATAGCCAAGATATGGAAACAAACTAAGCATCTATCACAGATGAGTGGATAAAGAGGATCTGTAATATGTACAATTGCATATTATGCAACCATAAAAAAAATAAAATCCTACCATTTGTAACAACATAGATGGACCTTGAGAGTATTATGCCAAGTGAAATAAGACAATTAAATACAAATACTTTATGTCTTCACTAATGTGGACTTTAAGAAACAAAACAAAACTCATAGATACAGGGAACAAATCAATGGTTATCAGGGGAAGATAGCTGGGGGTAGATGCAATAGGTTCTGAAGTGCGTTAATGGTATGATGATGGATGGTAACTAGACTTATTGTGGTAATCATTTTGTCGTATATACAAATATTACATTACTAAGTTGCACACCTGAAACTAATATAGTGTTATATACTAATTTTACCTCAAAAAATAATATAAAAAATAATACAGTGCTATAATGATCATTAACCCAACTGCTAAACAAAATGAGGAGAAAAAGCTCTAATCTAAAGCTAATTTAGGAATGCCTAGAAGAAAAAAATTGAAATAGTATAAAAAAGATTTAATCATATCCCACAAGTGACAAATATCTATGTAGCTATTTTAATTCTTGCTGTCGGGTTTTACATTGTTACTGGGCACCAGAACCGGATTATGTTCCATACAAATCATACTTGGATATGCTGTAGATCCAGGAGGGCTGGAGTCCCAGTTAGCCTGACATTTGAGAATGTAAACTAACTTTAGCTGAGACTGTGTGTGAACAGTTGCCAATGAAAGTACACAGTCAATTCATCCATGAGTATATTATCAAGGTCCATGTGTATTTTAATGTTCAGTCAAGTTCGTGTATCAGAAAGTGTATTATACACATAGTTTTGAATGGATTCGTGGCTGTATCAGATAAAACAGTATGTGACTCACTCTATATGTCATCTTTCATTTTATATATATATATATATATATATATATATATACCACCATGTGTTGTCTTAATAATTCAGCAGTGGGTCCTATATTAGGCATGAAACCATATTTCTGAGATACTCTAAAAGTCATCTTGCGAGATTCACTGATTTCATAGACAAGGTTTTTATTTATGAAAAACATACAATTAAGATTGTATAGCAAGAACTAGAAGAACTGTATATAGAACTAGATATTTTCTCCATAATTATATTTATGTGAGGTATGGAGTATGAAATCAACAAATATGCAAAGCAGTTGGAACGTTCCTTAGTGAGACAGCATTTGTACAGTCACTCCTTGAAACCCAAATAACTTGTAAACATAAAGATAGCAACTGTATGTACATTAAAATTTGCAGATAGCTTTCCATGCGTGTAAGAATTGATTAGGTATGGTCCTTTGATGGAAGAACTTTCTGGTTCAGTGTCTCTTCCCTAGAATTTCCTTGTTGAGTCTTCCTCATCGGGGCATGCTGTCTCTGTTTCTCCTTCCTGTATTTATTTTCCAGTCTAGGCTCCCTAATTCCAACTTCTTTCATGATTCACTCTTCTTCCATTCTTCTACTACCTTCTTCCTCTGGAAGGAGGAAATTACTCTTCCTCCTTGATAGCTTTTTTACTCACTAAACATTTGGGGACTTGCTCAGCATTGTGTGTACTTTGAATTATCAGAGAGTTCAGGCTCGTATGCAATTTCTGGAACTTTGTAATAGATTCCTAATTTGTCAGCCCTACTTCAGCCCTACCTACATGCAACACTCTCTATATGGACACGTTTTTAAAACTTAACTCAAACTAGTTCAGTTCTCCTGGCAACCTTTAGTGTTTCCCACTTTTCACAGCATATTTTTTTTTCAAATTTGATCACATCACATAAAGCCCTCCAATTGTCTTATCTCTACCTCTTTGGCCTTATCTCTCAGACAAGCTCCCCCTGGTAATTTTTATTTATTATGGCTTGTATAAGCCTGTGGGACTAGTTCAATCCAATTATCCATAGCATTGTTCCCTGAGAAAATAGATCAAGTGTTCTAAAAAAAAAGTGACTTACAAATCACTTTTACTAAGTTCTATATGCAGGACTATTTTTTAAACTTTAACTTGTATCCACTAAGTATCATATGTCTAAGAATTCTAGGACTTTTTAGGGCCTCCACATCTATAATGGGAATTTTTCCCGTGATCAAAAAACATTTTGAACATGTCCTAATATTATATATTACTATGATGAGAATGGTAAGAAATTCCAATTGCATCTATGGAAATTTAGATTCCAACAGCAATTGTAAAATTTCAAAACTTTAATTACTTTTTATTATGTGTGGTGTATCTATAAAATTTTTCAAAGTAGAAATAACTATTCCTACAACCCTCTTAGAATAAGAAAAAAAGAAAATCAGAACCTTTAAACACTGAAGAAGAAATATTCATAAGGTGTTTATTACCACAAAGAATAATTTTAAAAACTATATACAAATTAAAACCATAAAATTGAATCCTCAAACAAATTTGACTTAAAAGGCAGATCAATATTTAAATTCCTAAACACCACTCTATTTCGTACTTTTAGTATTAAGATAACATTGAAACCTGAATTGAATTTAGCTTCTTCCTGGTAAAATAGAATAACAGAAATTTGTTATTTAAAATAAGAACTGGGAAAAAGTGTTTAAGTCAACAAAAATCCTATATTACATGCATATATGAAGCCAAATAAAAAGTTATATAAATATCCTTTTCAAAATAAAATGCTAGCTTAAATATATAATTGTATGAGGTGCATCTGGAGAGACTTGCTCAGACCATATTCAAAATATGATAAACCATGGCTTAACCCAAGAGGATAAAGAAAAGTCTCTCTAAATTCCTGTATGTTAGACAACAGCTTAGACTGCCTGCTTATTTGTTACACATCCACCCAAATCGAACTAAATAAATCTCTTTTAATAGCACAGTTTGATAACAGTTCTGACAAAGAAAACTGCCATCGGCAACTACTAGCTGCCAAAGAATACTGCATTATTATAAGGTATTGGCCAAAGATATGGACTCACAGAAAAGCAATTAATTAGTCTCATATGTCTGTTTCTATTTTAATGCTAGAATTAACCATTTGATTGACTGATTTTATTAAAATACAACATTCATAAAATAGCTTCAACTGAAGTCTTGGGACTTTCTTGCATATGAGTGCTGGCTTCTTTTTCAGTAAGGAGGCCCAAGATTATCCCATTATATCCAAATTCATTCAAACTTCAGCCAACCCAGATATCCCTCTGAGCTTCAGCCTCAAGTATTCATTTATTCAGCAAATATCCACAGACAGCTACTATGTGCCAGGCATTATGTTAGGCACCAGAGACATGTTATCAGCATTTGCCCGGGAAAATTTATGTTAAAAGCTATCCCGAGTAAAATGTTTCTGGGACCGATTTATCTTGAGAAATGTTGCATGTTCTGCTATGCTCTCAAATAATCAGAGCCTATCTTTTTTAATTTTGAAGTCCTTGCAAGAGTGTATAGTTAAAAACAAAACCACACATATTAGAATGGCAACAATCTAAAACAATGGCAACACCAAATCCTGGACTATCATTCATTGCTGGTAGAAATTCAAAGTGGTCCAGGGGTGCCTTGGTGGCTCAGACGGTTAAGCAATCTGACTCTTGATATCAGTTCAGGTCATGGTCCCAGGGTGGTAAAATCAAGCCCACCTCGAGGTGAGTGTGGAGTCTGCTTAAGATTCTCTTTCTCTCTCCCTCTGCCCCACTCCCCCACTCTCGCTCTCTCTCCCTCTCTTTAAAAAAATAATGCAAAGTGATTCAGCCATTTTGGAAGACCATTTGGCGGTTTCTTTTAAACTAAACATAGTCTTACCATGCAATTCAGCAGTTGCATTCCTTGGTATTTATCCAAATATATTGAAAATTTATGTCTACACAAAAACCCAAACATGAGAGAAGCTTTATTCATAATTGCCAAACTTGGAAGCAACCAAGATGTCTTTCAGTAGGTGAATGGATAAACTGTGGTACATCCAGACAATGAAATATTATTCGGTACTAAAAAGAAATAAGCTACCAAGTCATAAAAAGACATGGGATTTGAAATACATAAATAAGTAAAAGAAGCAAATCTGAAAAAGCTACCTATTTGTATGATTCAAATGGCACAACATTCTGGGAAAGGCAATATTCTAGAAAAGGTGAAACGATGGAAATAATAGAATGATTAGTGGTTCCTAGGGGTTAGTTAGGAGGGAAGGATAGTTAGGGAGGGCTTAGAGGGTTTTTTAAGGCAGTGAAACAATTCTGTATGATACTATAACGGTAAACACGTGTCTTATACATTTGTCAAAATCTACTGAATATATAGCACCAAGAGAAACCCTAAAGTTAAGTTAGGACTCTGGGTGATATGTCATGTACATTCATCAGCTCTAACAAATGTACCACCCTGGTGGGGGTACATTGATAGTAGAAGAGGCTGTGCATGTGTGGGGAAATCCCTGTCTCTTCTCAATTTTTCTATGAACCTAAGGTGCTGTAAAAAGTAAAATCTACTAAAAAAACCTTTTGTTTTACTTGATTATGTGACTTGTGTGTCAAGAAATTATTACTATTTCTTTGTGGGATGAATAATCTCCACACATTTCAAAAACACTTAGCCCATATGATACAAAATGTATCAACAGTTTAGTGAAGTAATTAAAACAGTCAGAAATAACAGTTTCCAAAACAACCTACAAGGAAACAAAAGCTACTATAACCAGTTAATTTGGCAGGTTGACTAAATCAAGGAAATCGTATTTCATCTTGTATTCTCAGTAGATAAATCGGTAATAATCTCGACTCATATTTTAAGCAAAAACTCAATTTTAACAAACAATTTCCTTTGAAGTCAAGATTTGCAACAATATAGGTGATACTCTCATTAATTCACTTATTTAATTTTTTTTTTTTTTTAGCTACAAATCTATGGTGGCAAACTTTTTCTGCTAGGGGCAATGAGTAAATAATTTAAGATTTGGATGCTACCGTGGTCTCTGTCACAACTCAGTTTTGCAATTGTAATGCAAAATGTAGTCACAGAAAACCTGCAAATGAATGGAGAAAGCTTGTGCCAATAAAACTTTATTCATAAAACAGGAAGCAGGCCAAATTTTTGCTACTCCTGGCTAGCTGATAAGGATAAAAGTTTGAAAATTACTGCCTTAAGGAAGTTAGAATCTCATGAAGGAAATATATGTTTGTATTTCATTTTAACTCTTGTTTTATGGAATTGTAAAAGAGGAACGATTGACCAATGAAAGAAAATGCACAAGTGAGACCTTTATTTTTTTTATTTTTTTTTTTTTTCTCAATGCTCCCTGGGTGAAGAGTGCCTTATCATAGCACAGGTTGCTATTTTGTTAAATATTTGGTTGCTCAAAAGAAGATCTGTCCTCTTCTTTACATATTATTCTGGAACGTATGGGATTACAGATGATATTCATTAAGAACTCACCCACGCACCTCCTACTTTCTTTAACAACTTATGGTAGAGATATATCAGAAGATATGATGGAAGGGTGTGTGGGAGAGTCAGTAATTATACTTAGCCAAGGAAACCCACCACAAAAGGCAAAACCTGCTATTGAAAAGTAACAAGGCTGAAAAACAGAACAACCAACAATGAGGCCTAGAGGTAAAGCAACAGTAAGAGGGAAGAGCATGTGATACCCTCCAGGGGAAGACAAAAGGGATTATAGCATATCTCACATCAAGAGTCTCCCCTGGGGAGACTCAACCCCAACTGGTCTTGGTTGTGAGGTCATCACTTCCAAGATTTGGCCTTCCTAGTTTTCTTAAAGTCAGGGTAACACTGGAGACTTGGGAAATTGACTACCAGAAAGTGAGGGAGCTTTTAAAAAAAAAAAAAGCTTATCTTTGTTTTGTTTTAGAGGGTTTTTTAAGCCTTAAGAGTTAATTGTGTCTGAGGCACTGATAATAAGTTTGAGGTGAACATAGAAATTAAGACTTTAAGAGATAAAAGTCTAAGCCCTTCTTCCACCCCTGGTGGGTCACCCATCAACTGTAGGGTGACGGGCACTAATGCAGGTGGTATGGGTTAGTTTTGGGCCTCCCACCATCTCTGGAGTGGGAATCTGGCTCTTCTTTCCCTGGAATCTGCAGTCACTTCAGAGCTTTTGAGTCGACTCAGCCCAGCCCTCCACAAGCCTGCAAATCAAGACTCTGCCCCATCTGTTTCCATAGGAATCGTGTTAGATTATCAGTTCTAACAAGCCTCATTGCTCTTTCCCATGCACATGGACACTTCCTAGCAAGACCTGTTGGTTAGTTGTATATCTTTGGCATTTTTTATGGTACCAGGTGACTGTAAAGGCCAGGACATTTGTTGTGACTGGCACCCAATATTTGATTTTCTCTTTTAAAATTATGCCATGGAAATTAAGATCTGGGCGTGTTCTATTCCCCATTACTTTAATACCTCCCTCCTTCCAGATTTGCTATACCTACTGCACCTCAACCTGAGGGTGCTCTGGACTTCCCCTTCTTGGTCCTTACTAGAGACCTCCTTCAGCAGGTTGTACACACCTCTGTCTAAGCTGTGGCCCCTTCCAGGCATTTGGCTTTATCAGTGCATAACATGAACCAAGCTTTTCACTTCTGTGGAACACAAGTGACTACCTTCTACCCTTTTGCTTCCCCTTTATTTTAATATACTATGAGCCATTGAATAAGAACTTGCTAATGACCAGCATGATATCATCGTAGTCTGGTTCCAGGGATATGAGCGCTTCTTTCTGAGCACGGAAGTTATTTAACATTGGAAATGGTTTCCTCTGAACATCAGGTCTTGGGTATAAGAACAATTAAAACTAGTAGGCCTCCCTCCTCTTGCCCTGTTAAAAGAAAATACCCCTGTATTTATCAAGGTCCTTATCTAGCCCCTTGCCCAAGAGTTCACAGTACAGTGTTTGTTTTTTTTAGAAGCCTCATTTGCACAGATTTTCAGTGACTCAGAATGCTCTACTGTCTTTTCTTTAAGAAAGAATTGAAATAGGGGCACCTGGGTAGCTCAGTTGATAAGTGTCTGACTCTGGGTTTCAGCTCAAGTCATGATCTCATGGTTCACCCTGCATCAGGCTCTGTGCTGACAAAGCAGAACCTTCTTGGAGATTCTCTCTTTCCTCTCTGTCTCTGCCCCTCGCCCGATCACACCCATGTGCTCTCTGTTTCTCTCTCTCTCTCTGTCTCTCTGTTTCTCTGTCTCTCTCTCTCAAAATAAATAAATAAATAATGTTAATACAAAAGAAAAAAATATTGAAATACACTCCAATTGTGCCTCCTTCCTCCCTTGCAACTCCTGCCTGTGTTTGTATGGAATCCTAAACCACTCTGAGATGGACATATTGTCTGTAAACTCCGGGGTAACTGTCAAGCCATGATCCAGACTTCAGGTTGTTCTCTATAAAATGCAAAATAAATGTTTCTATTAACAATGAAACAAACAAACAAAAAAGATTTCCTAGGGAAAGTAGTCCAAAGGCCCTTCGGCTGGATGACCTGTTAAGATAGATCACAGAACTGACTAAAGCTTTGAACAGGAGTCTGAACTTCATGTTTCTGAACAAGCATTTATGGGACATTGACATGATGGTTAATTTTGTGTGTCAAGATGACTGGGCACAGGGATGCCTAGATAGCTGGTAAAACCATTTCTGAGTATGTCTGTGAGGGTATTTCTGGAAAGAAGCAGCATTTGAATAGGTAGACTAAATACAAATGATTGTCCTCACCGGTGTTAGTAAGCATCATCCATTTTGTTACTGGATGTTACCTGAATGGGATAAAAAAAAAAAAAAAAAAAAAAAAAAAAAAAAAAAGGAAAACTTGTTTTTTTTCATCTGGGACATCTATTTGCTCTCACCCTTGGATATCAATGCTCCTGATTCTTGGACCTTCAGATTTGGACTGGAACTACACCACTGGCTTTCCTGGGTCTCTTGTTTACAGATAGCTGAACATGGGGATTTTCAGCCTCTATAATTGTGTGAGTGAATCCCTCATAATGAATATCTATCTATCATCTATCTATCTATCATCTATCTATCTATCTTGTTGGTTCTATTTCTTTTTTTAATGTTTATTTATTTTTGAGAGAGAGACAGAGACACAGAGAGTTTGTGAGCAGGGGAGAAGCAGAGAGAGAGAGAGGAAGGCACAGAATCTGAAGCAGTTTCTGGGCTCTGAGCTATCAGCACAGAGCCTGATGTGAGGCTTGAACTCACAAACCATGAGATTATGACTGAGCTGAAGTCTGCTGCTCAACCGACTGAGCCACCCAGGCACCCCTTGTTGGTTCTATTTCTTTAAAGAATCTTGACTAATACAACTGAGTATGTTTATATTGCCACTAATAGTTGCTGTGGGTGATAGAAGAGAGAGTAAATAATTCAATTTCAGAAATCTTTAAGTTGGGGGTATAGGATATATAAATAGACATAGATATAAGTATGAGTGTTAAGCAGTTACATAATGTAACCCACAAATCCCATCTTCTAGAAAATGTTTTTTAAACATAATAGTACCATTGTACAAATCAAAGAGAAGATAAAAATTAAATACCATTTTAGTGTATTTTTTGAGAGCTCAATTGGCAATTAAGTTTGAATATGTGAATATTTAGAAAGTATATGGTTCAATTGAGACTGAAGGGACGGGAATGAGAATGAGAATATACTTCATCATTTCAAGTTCAGGAAATTCTTGTTCTCATATTTTACTAATTTATTATGTTATGTTCAATAAACCCCTAAGCATCAGTTCTTCAGGCTCATTCTATGGTTTTCTACCCCAAGCACAATGAATGCCTTACTAGTTTTACCACCATCTAGTGGTAAGACCAAGTGATTGAAAGTAAACTCTGAATAGAAGAATGTAAGTATAGATGAGATACATTCCACTTCGACTTTACAACCATATAGCTGATAATACTCGTTTCAGGTTCTTAGTACATTATAGAAGCAGACAGGGTGCTAAACTTTGTAAGTGAGAGGTTTAAACAAAAATTTTAGGAGATATTTTAATTTTTTTAAAAAACTGATTATTTATATCCTCAAAGAAACCTCAAAAGAGTACCTGGCGGTGCCCGGTGGTTCAGTAGGTTGAGCTTCCGACTTCGGCTCAGGTCATGATCTCACAGTTCATGATTTCGAGCCCCCTGTTGGGCTCTGTGCTGACAGCCCGGAGCCTGGATCCTGCTTCAGATTCTGTGTCTCCCTCTCTCTCTGCCCCATCCCCACGAATTCTCGGTCTCTTTCTGTCTTAAAAATAAATAAAACATTAATTTTTTTTTAAAGAAAAAAAGAGTACCTGTACAATTGTTTTATATTTGGTCTTAAATGCAGG
Organism: Lynx canadensis; assembly: GCF_007474595.2. Classification (NCBI taxonomy): domain Eukaryota; kingdom Metazoa; phylum Chordata; class Mammalia; order Carnivora; family Felidae; genus Lynx; species Lynx canadensis. Next base: position 180,405,470 of record NC_044306.2, read on the forward strand.
AGGTGTTTTTTTGTTTTTTGGTTTTTTTTCTCTGAAAGGAGGTGGAGAGAATAATCTCACTCTAATTGTGGCTAAATTGTGAGATGACAGAATACAGATGGATGGTAAATAGCGGATCTAACCAATGGCAAAGCTAGAGTTCAGAACTGGATTGCAAAAGTTAATCTAAACTAGTGGTTTTGCTAACAGGAATTGAGCCAACATTTTTCTGTGTTTTCTTAAGAGAAATCTTCAGCTAAAATAATCAGGGAAGGTGTCATATGATGCTCCATTATGTACATGACTATAGATACTATTAATATCAAAAGAAAATTTTAAAAATAAAAATTAAGAGTGATTACAGTAATAAAAGAGGGATAGAATTGGTTTTATTTGTTTTTTGTTTTGTTTTGCTTTTTGAGAGGAAAGCTTTAATATTCATCTGAAGTAGCAATGATAAAATGCTTCTGGAAACACTGTAGGAGCAAGATGACCTAATGTTAGTCTCTCTTCAGACAAAACAGAGTCAGGAAAACAGGTGTTAAGGCACCTTGTGCACACTGATACCAAGTACGAGTTCATTGATAGAATTATGTTGCCTCTGAGAAAATACCAATTAACATGGAAAACAAAATTATTGTAAATGAATTAATTAATGTGTGCAAAACATAAAAACCTAAAATGGAAGCTCTGAAAAACACTTTAGAAATCATTTAATGCAGTTCTCTCATTTTTCAAATAAAAAAAATGAGGGAGCTAATTCTCCTCAGTTTTTTTCAATTGTCAACATTTGACCTAGATCAAACATGTGAAAATTTGCAGACCTAATATGAAAGAATTACTGTTGCATCTATGTCCCCATTAGTCTCTACATGGTCCTAACCAGTTGTTTGTAATAGCTGTGAAAACAACCCAGATGTCCGTTGTTCTTACCTTCTCATACACTTTCATCTTTTCCATCTGTTCGCGTACCCACTTCTACCTAGATAGAGTTCAACGCAGCATGAGTTGTCTTAGGAGAACTTACACAAACAAAAATCTTAGTGAGAACTATTCACTGCGTCCATTCAATTAACAAATATTTACTTGCCATCTTCTAAATGTCAAGCACTATATTAGGTGCTGGGGATAAATAATCAGCAAAAAGATCAATGGGCTTTGCCCAGATCTTGTAATATAAGGGAGGAGAAAGACTAATGGAATAAGCAAGAAACCAAACCATATAAAACATTACTTCAGTGGATAATTAATGTGGTTGGGGAAAGCAAAGAATGCTTCCCTATGAAATTAAGATTTAGCTGAGATTCAAGGAAAGAGTCTGAGTTAATTTAATTTAATGTAATGTAATTTAATTTAACTTTATTTTAAAGTTTATTTCTTTTGAGGGGTGCCAGGTCACTCAGGTGTTTAAGCTCCGACTTCAGCTCACGGTTCATGGGTTGGAGCCCTGCTTTGGGCTCTCTGCTGACAGCTCAGAGCGCGGAGCTTGCTTCAGATTCTGTGTCTCCCTCTCTCTGCCTCTCCCTTGCCTGTTCTCTGTCTCTTTCTACCTCTCAAAAATAAATAAACGTTATTGTTTTAATGTTTATTTATTTTGAGAGAGAGCGCATGAGTGGGGGAGGGGCAGAGGGAGGCGAGAGAGAATCCCAAGCAGGCTCTGCACTGAAAGCACAGAGTTAATTTTAAGAGCTGGTGTATATGTTGGTATACATACAATCAAAATGTATAGTTTGGAGAACTGAAAGGAGGCTTACAGACAGTACGTTTTTCTTAAGTAAGAGTAAGATCACTCCCACTACAGAATGGAAAACTCTTTGGAAAGATTCCACAGAGGATATATACTCACCACTTAGGAATGGATAATTAAGTATGGTATACTCTCAATGAAATATGTGTCAGTCAAAATAAATGGGCTATTGGAGACGTAGAGAAATATGAATGTATTGCTTTAACAATATATTAGTGGAAAATTATTTCAATATAACATTCCTCTTTGCATCTTTTTAGAATTCATTAAAAATGATTAGCTCACTGGCTGTACAGAAATGGGCCCCAGGTGAGATTTGGCCAACAGGCAAAATCTACACACATGTACAAACGCACACACACTGGGCTTCATGATAGTAGTTGCCTCGGGTTGAAAGAAAGGTGGGATGGGGAAAAGACCATAGATAGATGTAAAATGTGTTAGTGCTTTAGCTCTTGAGTTGAATGATGAATTAGAGTTTATGATATTAAAGATTAAAAAATACAAAAAGAGAAGGCCATTCACAGACTAATAATGATATTATATTTAAAACTTTAAAAACACACGTCGTAAAATTCAGTTGAAATGCCTTAAAAGTCAACCATACAACAAAGATGAGAGAGAGGGAGAGGGAAAGACAGAGAACAAAAATTAAAACACGGAGCACTAATATTAGGCTGGGTTGAGGCTGGCAAATTCTTAAAGGCCATATCCTGAATCATGAGTGAGTTGTGTGGGTCTTTATGTATGTATGTATATGATGGATGGGTGGATGGATTTATAAATTAAGGTTTGCTTTGAATTCTCTTTTGGGGATGGTGGGGGAGGAGTGACATGAAAAGTTTGCTTTTCTATAAGATTGCTCCCACTATACTATGGAAAATTCTGGAAAGAACCAACAGAGGATATAAACCCACTATTTAGGAAGCTATAGATGAACCCAAAGTAGTTTTGATAGTATCTGAGGTAGTGTAATAATTGTGGAAATGGGGGGAATTAAGCTCACCTTTAAAATGTGTAAAAGGTAACAGATAAAGTTTATAAACTAACAGAACATGCACATTGAAGGCAAAAAGATTTCAAGAAGGACTGTCAAATTTATGGAACCTGGAAAATTAGATACTTTTTAGAGCTAGGCTTAGGGAGTAATTTATTTATTCGACAATTTATTAAACATTTATTAAATACTGATTTGTGAGTCACCATTGTTCTAGGTACCAAGATACTAATTTAAACAAGAGCTGCAAATTTCCAGCTTTCGTACAGTTTCCACTTTAGTGAGAAGAGCCAGGTAGCAAAGAAACATGCAAGCGGATAAATAAGGTCGTTTAAATTCTACATTCTGTAGAGGAAATAAAACAACAAGATGAAATAGAGAGTAATGGGGGAGGCGATGAAGCTATTTTAAACAGGAGATTCACAGATTTCTCTGAGAATGACACTTCAGCAGAGACCAGAATAGTAACGTCATGAGTTTTGGTTTTAGATAATGTTCTCCTTGAGGGATCTTTGAGCTATTCAAGTAAAGATGAGAATGATCCAGTAAAGGAGACAGAAAAGCAGTCATGTAAGAAGAGATGCACCGCCTCTGTAGGGGAGATAAGGAGGGATTAACCTTTCACATCCCCTAATATCCAAGTTTAATTTATACACATTTTCACCTTCCTGTTTCTAACATAGATTTGTGAAATTTGGTAAATGTAAAAACAAAATGCCCAATTAAATTTGGATTTCACCTGAATATGGATAGTATGCATGGATGTATGTATATTCACGCACCATTTGGACATACTCGTACATAAAATATTTAATAATTATCTGAAATTCTAATTTAATTGGGCATCTTGTATTTATCTAGCATCCTTATTCCAAGAAGCACTCAGCTTTCCTAACTTCCTTCTTCTATCCACCTCTCTCTTTCTTCTTTCCTTTACCCTCCCTTCCCTTCCTCTTCTCCTGCCTTTCTTCTTCCCAGATTTTCCACTGGAGACTTTAAAATCTTCACTTCTGTACTGAACAGAGCAGAGCGGTTCTGTCCCTTCCTGTCTTTTCTAGTATGTGCACAGCTCTCCTTATCAGGAAGTGGATTGTAATAAAAACCAGCCAAGAACTGACTTACCCTGGAAGTCAGATTGGAGTCCAAAACACATGCTTACCTGTGTGTAGGCACAGATCACAATAAACTGCCAGTAGATAGAATGCAGGAACGCTATCTGTCTCATCTATCTTCCCTATATTGGATGATAGAAAGCAACTGAAAATATTTTTTTTAATTATAAAACACAGGAAATTTGTGAGGTTATATATTATTGACAATATTTATGTAGAGGTGTCTGTTTTCTCAACTTTAAAATGTGAGGGTTTAATACCAATAGTAGTAATAATAATAACAACAGCTAATGTATTGGGTAATTACTACCTTCAAAGCATCGTATTAAGCGCTCAATATGTATTAACCTAAAAGTTCATCTCACCTTTGAAAATGTGTGGTTCGTTGGTCTCAGCACGATCTCAGATATGACAGACCCTAACTGAGGAGAACTTAGAGATACATTAATTTTCCTGGATTCCGTTAATAATGTGATGCAATTAAATAATAATATTTAAGTAATTCTAGGCAAAAAGAGGTTTTAAAGTTACCATGATTGGAGCACCCAACTGGCTCAGTCAGTAGAACATGTAACTCTTTTTTTTTTTAATTTTTTTTTAACGTTTATTTATTTTTGAGACAGAGACAAAGCATGAACGGGGGAGCGGCAGAGAGAGAGAGGGAGACACAGAATCGGAAGCAGGCTCCAGGCTCCAAGCCATCAGCCCATAGCCCGACGCGGGGCTCGAACTCACGGACCGCAAGATCGTGACCTGAGCTGAAGTCGGACGTTCAACCGACTGAGCCACGCAGGCGCCCCAACATGTAACTCTTAATCCCGGGGTGTGAGCACAAGTCTCACATTGGGTGTAGAGATTACTTTAAAACCTAAAATGAAGTCTTAAAAAAAAAAAAAAAAAAAAAAAAAACCTAAAATGAAGTTACCATGATCATCATAAAATAAAAGAACATTACTGGGAAAGTTCTTAGCAATTTGTGTTATTTTCTCAGTTAACTCCCAAACTGGTTGAGGAAAGCTTCTACAGTGTGTCATAACTTGCCACTTCTTCTCTGTGAGAGTCATTCACAGACCTAACATTTCCTTTCGTGTGACACAAGGTGTATGGCTCATTGGGTGAAACATCAAACTATGCAGTTGCAGGGAAAAAATATGCTCTTCATGGTGGCAGTAAGTTACTTTAGAATTTAAAAACACATGCCTTCTATGTGGTTTATTGGGGTTTACAAATGTTTCATTAAACTGCATTACCCCTGCCATCAGAGGGAGGTGACTATGTTTCAAATATTACAATAGACAGCTATTGAAAAGCCATTGAGCTGAGAAAAGAACGCTGCAATACACAGCATGTGCCATTAAGAGCATGAGGAAATACATATAGCAAATTACATTAAAAAGTGATGATGAAAGCGATGTTGGCATTAGAGTGATTTGAAACGATATGGAGGACATTCCTTTTTGGCTGTCTCTCAAGACAGTCTAGTGCACAATGGAACCTCAAGTTCCTGCGTGCAGTGAGTCACGGGTGAACGTGAAGAGCCATGCAATTCGTTGGTCCAAAATCTGAAAAGGTTACCTTACCCACACCTACCTTTCAAAAGAATTTTGAGCATGTGAAGCCCATTATGTACAGGAACGCCTTATGGAAATAACTTTTTTGTAAGTTCTTCAGGGAGCTTTTGCTGCATAGGAGCCCCCTCAAGTTTTAGTAGCTTATAATGTCAAGCGTCAATGGGCTCATGGTTTGCAGGTTGGCTAGGTGTTTCTTCTGCCATAGCGCAGGTTGGATGCTCAACATTGCACATACGGGCATCTGCTGTCAACTGGAGGTTGCCTGGGGTGTCTTCCTGGCCTCTCCCTTGTCCTGGGCTTCAACTGTGACAGCACTGTTTGCCTTGTGTGGTCTCTAATCTTGGGGGGGGGTGTTAGCTTGCAATTGTTCCCATTGCAGCAGCAAGGACAACAGGAGGGACAACGGAAGCATAGAAATGGTCTTGAGGCCCAGACTTAGAAATGGCACAACAACTACCTCATCACATTGTGCAAATCGTTCATGAGGCCTGACCACATTCAAAGTCTGAGGAAAGAGGGTCTACCTTTTGACAGGAGGGGCTGCAATACTCCCACTGTAAAGGCTTGAGTCTACATAAGGGAACAATGGACGGCCATTTAAAAAATCTACCCCGGTGGTGGAGTGAACATGTGTCCTGATTTTGGCACCCAATCACTTCCAATCAGAGGTTCTTTGGAGAATTTACCCCTTTGTCAGGACTGCTTTCTGGAAAAACAAAAACCAAAACACAGAACTGGAAACCTTGCTATGCCAGCAAGAGTGGTCTCACTCTGTCACGTGGCCTAGATTTAATGAATCAGTTGCATCTTTGTGAGATTTTTGACTGGGGAAGGGAAGGCACTCTGAGCAATGAACTCTCTGGTCAAGGTAGTGGATCACTGCAGAGAAACAGGTGGCATCGCTCCCAGGGGTGGCCTCCCACGGGATGTGTATGGCCTCTGCCTGTGTTGTATACAGTGGGGTCTCTGAAGTGTGTCCCAGGGTGGCATAGGTCCTGGTTGCTCAGCTTCTAAGCCAGATTCCCTGGCTCTTCCAGAGAGTTGGTGGATTTCTAATATCATCAAATCAAGTCCTTAAATTAGCCAGAGTTGCTTCTGTGTGTTAAAAATGAATAGTCCAAATTGATAGAATAGGGACAATGAGTATATTTCCTAATTTTTCAGATGGAAAGGATAATATGTGTGGAGAAATGATCTCGTTCATAGTTAGTACCTAATGAATAATAGTCTCTATTGTTTTGTTTTCTAAACATTTCATGAAACAAAATTCCTTATACCTTCTCAATAACACCAAACAGCCCTGGTGAGTTTCAGTTTCTTTTATACTTAAGTGTAAGGCTCACAATTGATTTCCCTTAATAGTCTAAAGACTTCAACTTACTTTTCCCTCACTTTTCTAAGCAAAAAATAGTAAGTCTTCAGTAGAAGGTGAGGATCTGAGCTCATACCTACCACATACAAGACATATGTAAGTCTCTTATCTACTTGGCCCCTGCTACATTCATGCAGTTGGGAAAGTAGCTATCTTGTTTACCTCAAGGATTATTCTGAGATTCATATGAAACATTATAAGCATAAAAGCTTTGAAACTATATGTTCTGTACACATAAGGGATTACATTTTAACAAGGAATTTTTCAACTTCTCCATCTGTGGTATAAACAAATACAAATTTTTAAATATTTAATATATTTTCAAAATTTATCTCCATTCTGAGCCTCTCTAGCATCTGTTTATATGTGTCCTCAATCCAGATTTAATTTAGATTGGTCTTTTCATATTTTGGATTGAAAACCTTGACAGTAAAATTCTGCAAAGTAAATGTTGTTTACACCACCAGAGGAGAGTTTTCTTCTGAGCCTCATTTCAAAAGAAATATCACTTATCTTTCCAGTACCTGGGACACCGACCTACGCAAAATAGGTCATAAACTAATTTAATGTGATAATGACCAGGGGCATCTGGGTGGCTCAGTCAGTGAAGCTTCTGATCCTTGGTTTCTGTTCAAGTCAGGATCTCATGGTTTGTGGGTTCAAGGCCCACACTGGAATCTGTCCTGGAAGCATGCAGCCTGCTTGGGATTCTGTGTTTCCCTCTTTCACTGCCTCTCCCCCAATCATGCTCTCTGTCTCTCAAAATAAATAAATAAACTTTAAAAAAAATTTTAAAACAATAAAATGGCAATGACCACTAATAATAGCAAGACTGAATAATGTAGTAAGTTAACTATGGAATAAAAAGTCTTATAAAAAATAATTATTTCATGTTTCTGGCATACCTTATGTTCTATTAGTTTATGCTAGGGGTTTTCTCTTTAGAATTTTGACCCAAATCTTTCTTCCATATGCAGTATGATCCCTTTGTCCCTTTCTCAGAGGATTTGCACAGACTACTTCATAGTTTACAGATTTTTATTTCCAACATTTCAAACTTATTATTTTTTTTTAGGTGCTACATGGGGGAAAAATCACCTAAGCAATGAACAAAGGCATTAATAATTATACAAAGTTGACAATAAAAAGAGCAATGAAATTATGTAGTATAACAAAAATTGAATTTAAGAACTGATTACATAAAAGAATACAACCAATTATAAGAAACATGCAAGCATAATATAATGCATAAAACCACAAAAGGAAATACAGAAACAATGGTAAGTAATTCATCAAAAGTGACACCTTAAATTAAGTAAAGGGCAAGTGAGAATTTAGTTAAACTTCATCTTCTTTCAATTATTTTATTAAAAGTTTAGTTAACTTTTCAAAAAAGAGTAAACTTTCTGTGCCTTTTTTGTATTTATCCTCTGATAATGATTGAATTTTTTTTTTTTTTGCTAACTCTTTTGTGCATGAAATGTACCAAGTTCTTGTTTTCATTTTAGAAATTATCCACCCCGAAACTTAAGTGAATCGTCCATCAGACAGTATCAGTCTCTGCGCCAATACTCAAAATCCTTCACTGGCTTCTCACATGTCTTTCAGAAAAAATCCAGCCTCTTAAGAGAACTACGGGTGCTTACGTGAGCTCACTTTGACTACTTTATCTTCATAATCTATACTATTCAGTCATCAACTTCACACCAGAATGACCTTTCTTCTGCTCCTCTTCATATGCCAAGACCTTACATGATCTGACTTTTATGTACCTCTCTAACATGATTTCATTCTGTTCTCCACCGTACTCATTATTTTCCAGCCACAGAGACTGGTTCATGACCACATGAAGACATTTCTCACCTCTCAGGGCCTGAGGCTTATTCTCTTGGTTCCTGAAATAATTTTCCCCTTAGTGTAGGACCTGTTTCTTCTTGACCTCCAAGACTCAGCTCAAATATCACATACCCAGGGGTGCCTGGGTGGCTCAGTCAGTTGAGCATCTGAGTCTTGATTTCAGCTCGGGTCATGATGCCAAGGTCTTGGGATTGAGCCCCATTTATTGCTTAAGTTTCTCTCTTGCTTTCCCTCTGTTCCTCTCCCTTGCTGTGTGTGCTCTTTCTCTAAAATAAAATTAAAAAAAAATAGCAACAACAAATAACAAAACACAAATATCACACACCCAGAGAGAGCCTGTTCTTTACTACTCTATCTGAATGGCCTTTCCTGTCAATCTCTATCATCTGATTATTTACTCCTAAGTAAAATTGTCTCGGTTACTTGTTTTGCTATCTATCTCCCCAAAGAAGTGGTAAGCTCTTAGCAAGCAGGGAGTCTGTTGTGATTATGACGCCCCACTCCCAAAACCTGCAGTGGGGTCACCACAATAATAATTCCTTGACCTAATAAATAAATCTGTTGCTATCCTTTGTGAATTAATATTCTTTCTCTTTTACTAAATCTTATATTTTCCATAAAATACTTGACTTATGATATCACCACACAAAGATTTTTATAATGTCTATTTATTTTGATCACCAAAAGTCTCATAAGTAATAGACGTGTTTTTTTTTTCTTTTTTCCTATCTTTAGGTTTTAACTACATAGCATTTCTCTTGTATATTTATCATCGTAACATGCTTGATACCATTTCTGTGTTCCAGTGACCAACCTCATTTTCTTTCTTTTTTTTTTATATATATGAAATTTATTGACAAATTGGTTTCCATACAACACCCAGTGCTCATCCCAAAAGGTGCCCTCCTCAATACCCATCACCCACCCTCCCCTCCCTCCCACCCCCCATCAACCCTCAGTTTGTTCTCAGTTTTTAACAGTCTCTTATGCTTTGGCTCTCTCCCACTCTAACCTCTTTTTTTTTTTTTTCCTTCCCCTCCCCCATGGGTTCCTGTTAACTTTCTCAGGATCCACATAAGAGTGAAACCATATGGTATCTGTCTTTCTCTGTATGGCTTATTTCACTTAGCATTACACTCTCCAGTTCCATCCACGTTGCTACAAAAGGCCATATTTCATTTTTTCTCATTGCCACGTAGTATTCCATTGTGTATATATACCACAATTTCTTTATCCATTCATCAGTTGATGGACATTTAGGCTCTTTCCATAATTTGGCTATTGTTGAGAGTGCTGCTATGAACATTGGGGTACAAGTGCCCCTATGCATCAGTACTCCTGTATCCCTTGGATAAATTCCTAGCAGTGCTATTGCTGGGTCATAGGGTAGGTCTATTTTTAATTTTCTGAGGAACCTCCACACTGCTTTCCAGAGCGGCTGCACCAATTTGCATACTTTCAGACCACAATGCTATGAAGCTTGAAATCAACCACAGGAAAAAGTCTGGAAAGCCTCCAAAAGCATGGAGGTTAAAGAACACCCTACTAACGAATGAGTGGGTCAACCAGGCAATTAGAGAAGAAATCAAAAAATATATGGAAACAAACGAAAATGAAAATACGACAATCCAAATGCTTTGGGATGCAGCGAAGGCAGTCCTGAGAGGAAAATACATTGCAATCCAGGCCTATCTCAAGAAACAAGAAAAATGCCAAATACAAAATCTAACAGCACACCTAAAGGAAATAGAAGCAGAACAGCAAAGGCAGCCTAAACCCAGCAGAAGAAGAGAAATAATAAAGATCAGAGCAGAAATAAACAATATAGAATCTAAAAAAACTGTAGAGCAGATCAACGAAACCAAGAGTTGGTTTTTTGAATTCATTTTCAAACTCTTGTATGTTCACAGGGTGTGGCCGCCTGAGAACTACATTTCCCAGAATCACAAGCGTGTGCAAAGTCATAGGTTAAATTCCATAATGAGTAGCACTTACATGTGAATTGTAAGGCAAAGGATCAGCAACTGTTAATATTGTTCTTGTAACAGCAACAAACGGCTCACAGTCTTTAGCAGATACTGGACACAGGTTTTCCAGTAACTCCTGAGCCTTGTCCAAATAATCACTGATATGGTTGCTGCCAGCAACCAAAATCATCCATGACGGTTTCCAACATTTCTTGTACTTCTTGATGAGGGACAATAGCTCTGATTTTGTGCTCCCAAGCTTTTCAATGTATGGGTATGTATGTGTTTGTGCATGTGTTTTAAAGTTTCTCATTCCTTTTGTAAATGTTCTCTTTTAAATACCTATAGAGTATTGTACTTTCCTGACATAACCAAACACAAACCAACTATTTGTATGAGTCTAAATGTTCTACACATATTTTAATTAAAACAACATATTGTAATGAATGCAAAGCAGACACAGATAAGAAAATTCAGTTGCTTTCTGTCGAATAAGATATCAAATTTGCATGAAATGAAAAATATAGTGAAAATAACATTGCTTTACAACTTTGCAAATTTGATATCTTATTCAACAGAAAGCAATTGGTAGTAATTGGTGAAAATTGATCCCTTACAAACAAATTTTAAAACATACTGATTGAGGGGCGCCTGGGTGGCGCAGTCGGTTGGGCGTCCGACTTCAGCCAGGTCACGATCTCGCGGTCCGGGAGTTCGAGCCCCGCGTCAGGCTCTGGGCTGATGGCTCAGAGCCTGGAGCCTGTTTCCGATTCTGTGTCTCTCTCTCTCTCTGCCCCTCCCCCGTTCATGCTCTGTCTCTCTCTGTCCCAAAAATAAATAAACGTTGAAAAAAAATTTAAAAAAAAAAAACAACAAAAAACATACTGATTGATTCCCTGACCGAATTTAAGAATTCTGTTCACTGCCATTTTTGTGAGAGGTTTTTCAAATACTCTCAATATTCAAATACTAAATGGAGAGAGACAAGATTTAAATCTTTGAATATTTGAGATGGAAATAAACATTAGACTAGTGACGAAGAAGAAGAAGAAGAAGAAGAAGAAGAAGAAGAAGAAGAAGAAGAAAGGGAAGGAGGAGGAGAAAAAGAAGAAGGAAGAAGAAGAGGGAGAAGGAAAGGAGAAGGAGAAGAAGAGTGGGAAGAAGAAAATTACAGCTCAAGAAATAGATCAGTGGGAAAAACACAAAGATAAAATGGAGGAAAGCTGACCCTACTTGGCTCACAACATCAAGAAAAGTTAATTTCCTTCCTTCAGCCTGAAAGATATCACAGTTAGGTTGTGGTCCAAATAGATTGCATTGACCTAGGAGAGACAGAATGTGTAATAACACGGCCAAGTCCAGAGTGCATATGAAATAAAATCAGTTGACTCAATAGCCAAGGGGGCCATATGGAGTAAATTTCAGAGTTTAAATTCATTTTTTTGCATCATTTTGGCCAATGAAAGTTCTGGTTTGCATCCAGATATTCATGTAAGGATGGGCCAAAATGACTGATTCAAATTAGAAGCTAACCCATCACAAAGAGTTGATGATATCTACTCTCATATTCTGTGGCTTAAAATTCGTATGGGGTATGATATGATTTCTTTTAAAATCAAGATTTTTATGACTGGCTTAGGAGTATATCTCTAATAGAGAAATATATTATTCTATATATTTGTTTATTTATATATTTAGGTCTCTTCTATTAGTGCATATGCTCAATGAAAGGAGGGTGTTTGTTTACTTTACCTCTGTTATATCACAATCACCAAGAATAGTGCCCGATTTGTTGACTAAATGAAGAAATGAATTGCTTACAATATGACTAAATTCTAAATGGAAATATACTTAGGGCTAATAGAAATATTATGACATTCAACTATATAGGCTAAGTATCTTTCTATGGAACTATTACCTTAAGCAGTTTTCAAACATTTTAGTCTTAAGAGCCCTTTACACTAATACAAATGATCAAAAAATGCAAGTGACTTTAATTTATGTATATTATAATGCTATATTAGAAATGACCACTATGCATTAGTTTATCTTAAAATAACAATAATAAACTTATTACATTAAACATAAATAGCATACTTTTATGAAAAATAACTATGTTTCGAAATGAGAAATATAGTGAAAATAACATTGCTTTACAACTTTGCAAATTTGATATCTTATTCAACAGAAAGCAACTGAATTTTCTTATCTGTGCCTGCTTTGGGTTCATTACAATATGTTGTTTTAATTAAAATATGTGGAGAAAATTCAGACTCATACAAATAGTTGGAAAACAAAGGGGTGTTTTAATTGCCTTTCAGAACATTGTTGATATTTGTCTTTTACACTATACTAAAACGTGTGAAATGGTGAGTACTTTAAAGTTTATTTGCAGTATAGAATCTGAAACAATGTAAATAAACTTGTCATACTTTGTTACATCAAAATCTCATTGATCCACCATGCACTGTGAAAGGATGTTTTACCCTTGCATGATTTTTTAAACATGTTTTATGTATTTTTGTGAGACAGAGAGGGGGGCAGAGAGAGAGGGGGACAGAGTATCTGAAACAAGTTACATGCTGACCAGTGAGCCCAATGCAGAGCTCAAACTCATGAACCATGAGATCATGACCTGAGCTGAAGTTATCGGATGCTCAACTGACTCAGCCACCCAGGAGCTGCCCTGCTTGATTTTGTGACATCACACACTGTCATTTAGAAGGCATTGGTTCACTGAGTGATTAAAATACTATAAGTGATCACACATTTCATCTTATAATTTAAAAAAATATATCATTTATAAATATCACCTCCTGTCTCATTACCAATGTTCTTAAGGACTGAAAAGTTGTCAAACTCATAGAGGTATTCAGATTTTCCAAAATTCAAGTCTTCACTCTGAACGTTCACAATTTAGTATTGGCAAATCCACTTACAGTCGTCTGACATGAAATCACATCGTTTAATTTTTGAGAAAATATTTGTCAAATACCCAGTTCTAAATAAAATATCTGTCAATCAGTCCTTCTTTCAAATATAAACGATATTCCCTGAAAACAGCAACAAACAAACAGAAAACACCTACTACTTCAGCTATAATTCAAACAATTGCTATTGATTTTCCTGGGAATAATTGTCATACTTTGGTACGCAACAGTATGTTAACAGTACGTGTGACAGTTGTCACTGCTTTGTCATGCTTTCTTCTGAGTGTGGTGCTGAAAAATACAACGGTTACTAGTACAGTTCTTGCCAAGGTCTTGATTGATGCTAAGGTGCCAGAAGTTTTATCCACGGTCACTTTTTTTGACCATTATGGCAGAGTTATCAGTGGGGAAGGGGTGATACAAATAATGTTTTAGTATCACTCTGATCAAATTGACCTCGTAAAAGGATTTCAGGGGACCTGTTATAAACACTAAAATATGGACCTAGAATCTGTACTAGTTTGCTGTGCCACCATAACAGAATACCACAGACTGGATGGCTTAAACAACAGAAACTTATTTGCTCACGGTTCTGAAAAGCTAAGTGTCCAAGATCCAGGTATCAGCAGGCGTAGTTTCTGTCAAAGCCTCTCTCTTTGGCTGGCAGATGGCTACTTTCTTGCTGTGTCTGCATATCACCTTTTCCCTGGGTGTAGACATCATAGGGGTCTAACTTGCGTTCTAATCTTCTCTTCTTATAAGGACACCAATCTGATTGATTCAGGTGATCCCACATGACTTTTCCTTAACATGAATTCCCTTTTTAGAGGCTTATCTCCGCATATAGTCCCATTCTGAGCTACTGGGGTTTAGAGTTTCAACATATGATTTTGGGGGAACAAATTTCAGTATGTAACAATATTCTTACCATCACCCAGATTTAAACCGTGTTAATGTTCTGGAATACTTTCATTTAAAAATCTATATACATATCCATATATATCGATTTATTTAAGTCTATAATGTAAAATTATTCTACAAAGACCCTATGGGTAACTTGTCCTTTAAAGTAGAATGTTACAGAAGAAAAACAGAATATTAGATAAATAGTATCCATCTTGGTCATCTCCTTATAATTTCAGTCCACCTTCAGCTTTCTACTATAAACTTTGATGACTCTCCTTTTAGTAGTTTAGGGTATTTTACAAATGTATTTAAGTGTACAGAGATTCTCTTTAGGATAATGTATGGATATCTTGTGAACTGTCAAATCCCCTTTGAAAGTGTAGCCAGAGTCCCAGCCACTAAGCTCAATGGCTGTTTAGGGCTCCCAGAAACCTGCTTTCTAAGAAGTGGGGAGGGGAGTTGGGGAAGGTTATAACAAGCCTAAGAAGCCTGCTTTTTTAGTCTTCAGGTAAACTTTTAGGAACGACCTTTTCATCTTAGTCTAGTTTGTTGGATCAAGAGAATAAAGGTGCAGATTCTTCTGTCAGTTGCATAATTTTTACATTTATCCATGTCAATTAACATTCACTGCATATGTGTGGAGCTATCAAAAAAATTAAAAGTCCCCAAATATAATTTTTATAAATACTTCTCTGAAATCAGTTTCTGTGTCAACTACCCCAGGAATTTTATCTCCCGATCTTCCTATGACAGTCTAATCTCTTCAGATGATATTTGAGGAATAAGCTTTTAAGTAACTGTTACTTTACTTTTAACAAATACATGGTATTTCAACCTACTAATTGTAAAATTTAAATAAATAAATGCACACATATGCATACATAAATATCAAGTAATCTTTAAATCATTTTTTCAACAAGTGATTCACAAATTAGCCAACATAAAGTAAGATGTTGGATTATATATGGAAACCTCAGTTTATTATTTGTTTATACACCAATGTGTGAGCTCAACTATGTATATCTGTTCATCAATACGGGTTTATTTTTTCTGCTCACAAAATTAATAATTTCTCATTTAATAACTACTTCATTTTGAGAATGAAATTTGTTAAAAGATAGACTTCAGTATTTTTTTAATGTTTATTTTATTTTTGAGGGAGGAGACAGAATGAGCAGGGGAAGGGCAGAGAGACATAGAGAGAGAAAGAGAGAGAGAGAGAGAGAGAGAGAGAATCTAAAGTGGAGATCCCAATGTGTGGCTCAAAGTCATGAACAGTGAGATCGTGACCTGAGCCTAAGTCAGATGTGTAACTAACTGAGTCACCCAGGCACCCTGACTTCTCCAGTATTTTATAATCTTACTCTACAAAAAAAAAAAAATATATATATATATATATATATATATATATATATTGTTCTTAGGCTCAAAGACCAGGTCATCAATTTAACCAGTAATTCTCTAATTCCATTCTCTAAAGAATGTTCTTTCTCTAAAGAATAGGGACAATTTCACTTTTTTCTTATATTAAACTTGGGTCATGTTTAGCTTTTTCTCCTTTTTCTCCTATTTCCTATTGTATATATTCTCTAAATTTTTATCAGCAGTTTCACTAATAGCAACAAAATATAAATGCTCCCCCAAAGCAACATGATTGACATGGATTTTCCTAATTTACTGCATGGTTGGTTAGCTGTGTACATCATAAACGTTTAATTTTAAAAAGAGCATTGTGAATGAAAAGACATCCCATGGTCATGGATGGAAGAATAAATATTATTAAACTGGCCATACACCAAAAGTCATCCACAGATTCAATGCAACCCCTATCCAAATACCAAAGACAGTATTCACAGAATTAGAAGAAACAATCCTAAAATTTGTGTAAACCACAAAAGACCCAGAAGAGCCAAAGGAATCCTGATAAAAAAGAAGAAAGTGAGACATATCACATTTCCTGATCTCAAATTATACTACAAGGCCATAGTAATAAACAAAGAATGATAATGATACAAAAAGAGACACATAGATAAATGAAACTGAATAGCAAGCCCACAACTAAATCAGGGCATTTATGATGAACTAATATGCAACAAGGAATTCAGTAACCCAATGGAAGAGAGGCAGTCTCTTGAAAAAAAAAAAAAAAGGTGCTGGGAAAACTAGAAAAACACATGCATAACAAAGAATTTGAACCCCCTCTCTCATACCACTCACAAAAATTAACTCAAAATGAATCAAAGACTTAAACATAAAACTTTGACTCCATAAAATTCCTAGAAGAAAAGTAGGAAAGAAATTCACAGATATTGGTCTTTCTAGTGATTTTTCTTTTTAGACATATTGAAACCACAAAAAACACAAGCAAAACTCAACAAATGGGACTATATCTCATTCAAAACCACAGAAAAACTCACAATTAATAAAATGAAAAGACAGCCTACAGAATGTAAGAAAAATTTTGCAAACCATATATCTGATAGGGTGTTAATATCCAAAATATGTAAAAAACCAGCACTACTTAGTAACAATAGCAACAACAACAGCAGCAGCAGCAAAAACGCTCCAAGAAAAGGGTGGAAGAACCAAATAGACATTTTTCCAAAGAGGACATCAAAATGACCAACAGAAGCATGAAAACAATGCTAAAGACATCACTAGTCATCAGGGAAATGCAAATCAAAACCACAGTGAGAGATCACTACACACCTGTTAGAATGGCTATCATCAAGAATACAAGAGACAGCAGGTGCTGGTGAGGATGTGGTGAAAGGGACTCTTATATACTGTGGTGGAAATATAAATTAGTCTAACTGCTATGGAAAACAACATGGAGGTTCCTCAAAAAAAAAATCTATATAATCCAGCGGTTCCACTTCCGGGTATATACGCAAAGGAAAAGAAAAGAGAATTTTGATGAAATATATGCAAGTCATGTTCATCACAGCATTATTCACAACATCCAAGATATGGAAACAACCCAGATGCTTATCAATGGATGAATGGATTATAAATATGTGGTATATATACACAACAAAATGTTATTCATCCATGAGAAGGGAAGATATCAGGCCATTTGCAACAACATGGATGGACGTTGAGCGCATCTCAAGTGAGAAAAGTCAGAGAAAGGCAAGTACTGTATGATATTACTTACATGTGGAATCAAAAATAAACAGACAGGGGCACTTGGTGGCTCAGTTCGTAAGTGTCCGACTTCGACTCAGGTCATGATCTCATAGTTCATGGGTTCAAGCCCCACATAGGGCTCTGTACTGACAGCTCAGAGCCTGGAGCCTGCTTTGGATTCTGTCTCCCTCTCTCAATTCCCCTCCCCCACTCATTTTCTGTCTCTCCTTCAAAAATAAGCATTAAAAAAATTAAAAACAAACAGACAAACAAACAAAAAACAAAACCCGTAAAAAATAAAACCAGAGAGTAAAATGGTAGTTACCAGGGCATAGGGACCCAAGAGGCAAGACTGATGGTGTTTAAGGGTATAAACCTATAATATATAGTAAATAAACCATAGAGATCTAATGCACAGTATAATGAAAGTAGTCAATAATTCTACACTATTGCAATTTAATATAAATATTGCTCAATGATTTTTTCTTTCTCTGACTAATTACACTTAGCATAATACCCTCCAGTTCCATTCACTTCTCTCATATGAGGACTTTAAGAGACAAAACAGATGAACATAAGGGAAGGGAAACAAAAATAATAAAAAACAGGGAGGGAGACAAAACAGAAGAGACTCATAAATATGGAGAACAAACAGAGCGTTACTGGAGGGGTTGTGGGAGGGGGGATGGGCTAAATGGGTAAGGGGCACGAAGGAATCTACTCCTGAAATCATCGTTGCACTACATGCTAACTAATTTGAGTGTAGATTTTAAAAAATAAAAAGTAAAATAAAAAAAACTTTAAAAAAAGAAAAAATATCGCTCAATGGCAATTATATTACAATGTATAAATTTATCAAGATAATACAAGGTATGCCTTAAATTTACAAAGTGTAACATGCCAAATTTCCAAAACAACAAAAAAATAAATAAATAAAAAAGCCTAGTGACTACTTCTTCCTTTATTCTGGAAGTATGCTTTAGCACCCTTTTAGCTTCTGAAATTATAGAGCAAATTTATTTTTGCACTCAATTCATTTTTAATCCAAATATTTACACACCCATAGCAAGGTTGCCCGTCATACATGAAATACGTAAGCCATACAAAATCAATGTATTCAAATATAGTTCATACATGAGATATGTATAAAAGACATATACATATATATACATATATACATATATATACATACATATAAAGATGTATATATATGTATATATACATATATATACATATATACATACACACATGTATGTATGTATATAAATGTTTATATAAATATAAATGTATATAAATGTTTATGTAAATATATATACATATACATACATAAATATAGATACATATATATACATGTATATACGTATATACATACATACATATATACATGTATATATATACATATATATACATGTATATATACATATTATATTCTATATATATTGTATATATATATATATGTATATTATATAATATACATATATATGTATATATATGTGTATATATATATGATGTTATCTAGAATGCATCTTTGCTCATTAATAAAATTCACACTAAAAATTGTGGCTTAAAGTCAGGAGACTGGTTCTCTATCTACATAAATGAAAAATATTTAACCCAAATAGCAGTTTCCGTACTATAGCAGGCATTCTTAATTTCCATTGATTCAGAAATCCTTTCTTCAATGCACTGGAACTAGTTTTGATTACTCTCTGAAAGCAGTATGGCGATGGCTCAGGCACAGATGTTTCAGTGTATAAAGAAATCATATAACTATAAACATCTTAAACCAACAATATTTACTTTAAAAAATTATGTAGATGTCCCATATAGTGAAACCATTGCAAATGCTGTATTTATACATGTAAATGTACGTGTACATGTAAATGTTGATTTATTCCCAACCATTTTGTTGCAATGAATTGTGAACGTTCAGCTTCATATGCATTTAATTGTGACACTTTGGCAATTAATAATTTCCATTTATGATATGTAATTGCAGTTCTTTTCCCTCAGATGCTCTTCTTGTGCAAATCATTGTTGTCACAGTAAGTGCATCAAATTCATCTTTTTTAATTACACAGACTGTAGAAATCCAAATAACAACAAAATATTTGGGTTCAATAAGGGTGATGATTTAAAAAAAAAATAATGTTTATTTGTTTTAGAGAGAGAGAGGCAGAGACAGAACATGAGTGAGGGAGGGGCAGAGAGAGGGGGAGACACAAAATCCGAAGCAGGCTCCAAGCTGTGAGCTGTCAGCAAAGAGCCGGGCACAAAGCTCGAACTCAGAACTGCAAGGTCAGGACCTGAGTTGAAGTCGGTTGCTTAACCAACTGAGCCATCCAGGTGCCCCAATAAGTGTGATGTTTTAGGGGGTCTATAGATACTGGTACTTTTAGTCCCCAGGGAATTGATTGCTTTGTTGACTTTAGCAAGAAGTCTTTGTACTGAGTCTCTCAAGATTATTGACTTGTTTTTTGTAGATACACTGAAAGTATAGTCACATTTTCAGGAATAGCCTCAGGTTAATTGGGTTTATGAGACTGATGTATACAATACTGAAATGTCAACTGACTAATTTTCAATAAAAAGTATAATTATCCCACAAGCCAAAATACTCGTACTGGCATAATGTGTACAAAGCCAAAGACATATTCTTGGCATGTGTTGAAGATCATCAAATATTTTGAGTATCTTTGAAAGCTTTGGGCCTTTTTCCTACAACAACTAAACACGTGCATATAAAAGCAGTGTTGTATTTATAAATTTGGGCGGAAGTATATTGTCAACCACATCACTCCAATTGCTTTTAGCAAGTAGCTTCTGCTTTTGGAATAAACTTGACATACAAATTGAACAGGAGAGTTCAAATAAAGGAAAACTATAATCAAGAAGACCTTGATAAAATGCCCTCCTGGTAGAGAACACTGTTAAGTTATGTATATATTTAGATCATACAATGCCTGGGAAACTTCATTCCCAGACATAGTTTGGCCACAATCATTAGATCTGGCAAATGGAAGAGGATTGCAATTTCTGTCGCCAAAGAAAGCAAAGTCCGCGGGAGTCAGTATACTCACAACCTTAAGGGGTTCGTGGAGAAAATCATTATATCGGTGTTTCTATGTGTCACATATTCTTATCCTGTGGTAGACTGACAATGTTGAATTGTACTTGAGCTCTCTGACCCTGGAAAATAGCAATCATTAAGAAATTCTCCCACCCTTCCTACTGTAAAGAAACACCCTTCTGCATATGACTTGGGTAAGACTAATGTCTTCCAGACTCATCTATAACAAGGCCAGAGAGATTTCCAAATTTCCATTATTTCTGTCATCAATAATTAGCTGAACTGCTTGTTCCCACTAATCAGTCAGGACAAAATGCTTGTTAGCCAAATTTTAATTAAATGTATTTGTTTCCACCAGGCTCCTGAACTTTGATGAAACTTCAACCAGCGCACCACCCCTCCTTAAAGGCCCTCCTACAATAGATGGGCCTCAGGGTAAAACATTTGCTAATTTAGTATCTGATCACCTCATTCTTTCATCCTCTTCCCACGCTTGGTTCCTACTGGACAGTTTACTCCTTTTAGAAGAAAAACCCTTTTGGTAGTATCAGAATAGTTCCTACATCACTGCAGCATATTAAACATCTTTGCTATCTACCAATTCAACCATCAGACAATATCCAGTGATATTTTGGTGTTGATACTTGTCAAACATAAATTCATATGATCAAATTTTTTTTTCGGGGCACCTGGGTGGCTCAGTCGGTTGAGTGACTGACTCCTGATTTTGTCCCAGGTCATGATCTCATGGTTGGTGAGACAGAGCTCCATGTCGGGCTCAGTACTGACAGTGCAGAGCCTGCTTGGGACTCTCCCTCTCCGTTTCTCTCTGCCCCTTCCCCGCTTGCACTCTCCTTCTCTCTCTCAAAATAAATAAATAAACATTAAAAATGTTTTTATATTCTAGCCATGGCAGATATTTAAACTTCCATTAGAGAAATGTAATTACAGTTGCTTTATTCCTTAAAAAAAATAACATTTTAAAAGATTACATTTATGGAGTGTCAGGGAATGATTGCCACATATTTCTACGTGAAAACACAGCAATAAGGGTGAAAAAAGTAAAAGTCAATAGTGTAAAAGAGAAAAGGAATTGAAAAGATGAGATCACATTATGAAAGTACATAATAATGGATATATAAGTAGGACAGATAATAGAATTGTATCTGAACAAATTATCAAGGTAAAACATAATTTATTTAATACAGCATGTGTCTGTGCCTCATAATCTGACATAAATCAAACCACACTGTGGAAAGTTATTGAGATTCTCAATGAACACAACATTCATTATAAATATTCAACAAAAATGGAGTATGTAAAGCAGGGGATATGATTAGCTACAACAAAAGAAATTCATTAAAACGAACAAAAACAAAGCTTTTCTTCCTATAAGAGACTCTGTGATGGGGCACCAGGGTGGCTCAGTGGGTTAAGCATCCGACTTCAGCTCAGGTCATGATCTCAACAGTTTGTGGTTCAAGCCCCGCGTTGGGCTCTGTGCTGACGGCTCAGAGCTCAGAGCCTGGAGCCTGCTTGCGATTCTGTGTCTCCATCTCTCTCTGCCCCTCCCCTGCTCATGCTCTGTCTCTCTCTGTCTCAAAAATAAATAAAAACATTAAAAAAAATTTAAGAGACTTTGTGACTACCAATTACTAACCAGAACAATTTTAAACCTCTAATATATTTTAATTGAGTGCATTAAAATTGGAAGAGATAGCTTGTCTTACACAAACTTACTTCAGGGCCATTTCCATCTCTTTCATTTTATTAAACTTATATCTGCATACACAGGATATAAATCATTCTAATAATAAATTCTGATCAAACAAATCAGCAAAGCAAATCAATACATTGGAGGAAAAAAATATATATCTCATCATGCGGGATTTAAGTGGAAAAACTTTTAATTTTCTCATGAAGCGATAGATAAATGGCATAAATTCCAGTGTGTTTATTGCCTCATTTCACAGAGATGGGGTAAAGACTAAGATACTTACCTTGAAATAGGCACCAACCACTAGTTTGGGAGGTTCTTAATTGACATAATTCATATACCATGATCTCTATCTGATTACACAGCTTTTCATTACTACAAAGAAACCCCATACCCATTTGCAGTCACTCCCTATTCCCTCCATTCCCTAACCCTGCACAACCCCTACTCTACTTTCCATTTCTACGCATTTCCCTATTCTGAATATTTCATATATACGGAATTTTAAAAACCGTGGCCTTTCGTGTCTGACTTCTTTCACTTAGCATAATGGTTTCAAAGTGTATCCGAGTTATAGTATGTAACCATCTTTCATCCCTTCTTATAGTCAAATAATATTCCACTGTATGGATGTATCATGTTTTGTTTATGGACTCACCAGCTAAAACATACTTGGTTTGTTTCTCCGTTTTAGCTAGTATAAATACATTACAGATATTCATACACAAAGTTATGTGTGAATATTTGTTTCCGGTTCTTTCAAATATATATATCTAGGAGTAGAATTGCTGGGAAATACAGTAACTTTATGTTTAACATTTACAAAGAGCTGTCAAAATATTTTATAAAAGGGCTGTGCCATTTTTATTTTCTCCAATGATGATGCATGAGGGCTCCAATATTTCTAAATCCTTGCCAACATTTGCTTTTGTCCATTCTTTTGATTTTAGCCATCCTGGTGAGTATGGAGTGACATATCATTCCAGTTTTGATTTGCATTTCCCTAATGACTAAGATGCAAGGCATGTTTTCATATGCTAAGTGGTCATTTGTGTATTTTCTGTGGAGAAATACCCATTCACATTCATTGCTCATTTTTTAACTGAGATGTTTGTTTTTTCTTATTGAGTTTTAGAAGCTCTTTATAAATTTTGAATTCTAAATCTTTATCTATGATTATGATATGTAATTTACAAATATATTTTACCCTTATATAATCTTTCACTTTCTAGAGACTGTCCTTTGATGCACAAAAGTTTTTAACTTTTATGAAATTGAATTTACCTTTTTTGAAAGAATTTGTTAGGTTTCTTTATTTTTGAGAGAGAGGGAGAGAAAAAGCATGAGTGGGGCAGAGAAAGAGGGAGAAAGAGCCCAAGCAGGCTCTGAGCTGTCAGCACAGAGCCCATTCTGGGGCTCAGTCTCACAAGCCATGAGACCATGACCGAAGCCAAAATCAAGAGTCAGCCTGTTAACCTACTGAGCCACTTAGGTGACCCTTGAACTTATCTTTTGTTGCTCACGCTTTTGGTATAATATCTAAGAATCTATTGACAAATCTAAAGTCATGAAGATTTACTCCCTTTTCTTCTAAGAATTATATACTTTTTTAAATTTTTATTGTTTTAGAGAGAGAGAGAGAGAGAGCACGAGTGGAAGAGAAGGGCAGAGGGAGAGAGAGAGAGAAAATCTCAAGCAGGCTCCAAGCTCAGCATGGAGCCTTACGTTGGGTTGGATCTCACAACCCTGTGAGCATGAGTTGAGGTGAAATCAAGAGTCAGAGACTTTCTACCTACTGAGCCTCCCAGGCACCCGAGAATTTTATACTTGTAGCTCTTATATTTAGATATTTGATCCACTTTCAGATATTTTTTTATACATAGTGTGAGGTAGAGATGCAAACTTATTCTTTTGCATATGGATACCTCCTTGTACTGGCTCCATTGTTTAAAGAGATTGCACTTTCTGCCTTTGAATAAGCTTAACATTTTTTTTTCAAAAATCAATTGCCTATAAGATCAATTGTTTATAAATTCTATTGATCTGTATGTTTACCTTATACCAGTACCACATTGTCTTGATTACTCTAGCTTTGTGATAACTTTTTGAGAATGGACAGTGTAAGTACTATAAGTTTGTTCTTTTTCAAGATTGTTTTTACTGTTTTGAGTTCCTTTAATTCCCATATGAATTTTAGAATCATCTGCTCAATTTCTTCTAGAAAAAACATATTTGGTAGAGATTGCACTGAATCTGTAGATGAATTAGGGGAGTGTTGCTATCTTAACAATATTAAATCTTCCAGGGCACCTGGGCGGCTCAGTCGGTTAAGCGTCCAACTTCACCTCAGGTCATGATCTCCCACTCTGTGAGTTCGAGCCCCGCATCAGGCTGTACTGACAGCTCAGAGCCTGGAGCCTGCTTTGGATTCTGTGTCTTCCTCTCTCTCTCTGCCCCACCCCTCCTCATGGTCTGTCTCTCTCTGTCTCAAAAATAAATAAAAAACATTAAAAAAATTTAAAAAAAAACAATATTAAATCTTCCAATCCATAAAAAGGAAAATATTTCCATTTATTTAGGTCTTCTTTAGTATCTTAAAATGATGGTTAATAGTTTCAGTGCACAAGTGTTGCACACATTTTTAAAAAATGTATTCCTAAGTATTGTATTCTTTTTGACAATATTATAAGTTGAAAAGTTTTCTTAATTTAATTTTTAAATTGTTCGTTGCTAGTGTAAAAATGAAATTGCTTTTTCTATGTTGACCTTGTGACCTTAACCTTGTTGACCTAATTTATTAGCTCTATTTTGTAATGTATCCCTTATAATTTTCTATATACACGATCATGGCGTCTTCAAAGAGAAATAACGTTAATTCTTCTGTTCCAATCTGGATGACTTTTAGCTCTAGATCTTATAGAGGAAACAATTATTCAAAATTAACTCTTTTTTGCATATGCCTTTTATTAGAGTTAAGACATTCCCTTTTCTTCTGAATTTAAGTGTCTTTATCATTAAAAGATATAAGATGTTGTCAAATGCTTTTTATGCATCTATTGGCATGATCAAGTACATGTCTTTTATCGTATTAACATAATGTATTACATTGCTTTTTGTATTTTGCAACCAACTTTGCATTAATGCAATAAATCTCACTTGGTCATGGTTTGCAATGCTATTTTTTACATGTTACTGTATTTGTTTTGCTGGTATGTTGCCGAGAATGTTGAGAAAGTTCCATATGTATTCATAAGAGATACTGCTCTCTCTCTTATATTTTTGTAAATTCTTTATCCTATTTTTGTATTATGTTAAAATTGGCCTCATAGAATGAATTGGCAAGTGTCGCCTACTCTTCTATTTTGTGGAAGAGTTTGTGAAAGATTGGTGTTAATTCTTCTCAAAACGTTTGGTAGAATTCAACAGTGAGGCCATCTGGTCCTGTGCCTTTCTTTGTGGAAACTTTTCTAATTACTGAGTCAATTTCCTTATTTGTTATAGGTCTTTCCAATTTATCTATTTCTTATAGAATTAACTATGGTAATTTCCATCTTTGTAGAAATTGGTCCATTTCCTTTAGTTTATCTAATTTGATGACATAGACTTCCCTTATAAGTCTGTTTATTTCTGTAAGGACAGTGGTAATGTGTCTTCTTTCATTTTAGCCCTCTCTCTCTTTTAATAGCTAGTTTAGCTAAATATTATTCTATTGTGTTGATCTTTTCAGAGAACCAAATTTATGTTGATTTTTCTCTATTTGTTTTCTATATGCTCTTTCATTTACTTCTAGTTTACTGTTTATGACTTCCTTCCTTGCTTGCTTTAGGATCCTTTGGTCTGCTGGTTTTAGTTTAAAGTGGAAAGTTAGGTTATTGCTTAACTATACATGTATTTTTTGTAATGTAGGCATTTGCAGCTGTAAATTTTCCACTGAGAATTGATTTTGCTACAGCTCATGAGTTTCCGTACATTGTGGCTTCACTTTTATACATCAAATTTATTTTCTAATATTCCTTGTGATTTATTTTTGATCCATTGGCTGTTTAAGAGTGTGTTGTTTAATCTCTATTTATTTATAAATTTCCCAGATTTCTTTTATTGATTTTTTCCATTAAGACTTTTTCTATGGACTAGCAAATAATCTATCCTGGAAAATGTTCCATGTGCATTCTATTCTTTTTGGTCTACAGATATACATCAGGTTTAATTGGTTTATAGTATTATCTGAATCTTCCCTTTCCTTATATATCTTCTATCTATCCATTATTGGAAGATGAGTATTGAGGTAAATTCATTTTTGGTGAATTGTCCCTTCAATTCTGACAGTTTCTATTTCACATATTTTGAGCTCTATAATTTGGTTCATGTGCATTTATACTGGTATGTATATACTTTTGCATCAACTCCTTTGTAATATAAAATATGTTTGTTCGCTCTAATAACAAATTTTGTCTCCAAGTCTATTTTCCTTGTATTAGTACAGCCACTCTAGCTCTTTTTTGGTTACTGTTTTCATGGAATATCTTTTTTTTCATCCATTGACATTCAATCTATTTATGTCTTTGAATCTAAAGTGTATCACTTATAGACAATATATAGTTCTATCATGTTTTGTCACCTTTTCTTTCTAACCCATACTGCCAAGCAAGACTTTTAATAGAAATTTT
Organism: Lynx canadensis; assembly: GCF_007474595.2. NCBI lineage: Eukaryota > Metazoa > Chordata > Mammalia > Carnivora > Felidae > Lynx > Lynx canadensis. The sequence continues at coordinate 180,432,491 of NC_044306.2, forward strand.
AAATCTATCTACATTTAACATAATTATTGATGATGTAGGACTTATTTTTTGCCATATGTTCCTGGCTATGTGTGTGTGAGTGTGTGTGTATGTCTGTGTCATATTTTTTTTCTTGTATTCCTGCATTTTGCCTTTTGTGTTAAATTGGTACTTTCTAGCACACCATTTTATTTCCCTGTCATATCTTCTACTATAATTTTTAGTTATTTCTTAATAAAATTCATAGTTAACTTAATTTACAAAACTCTAGTCCAGACTAATACCAACTTGAATTCAATAGTGCATAAAAAATTTTCTCCTCTACATCTCAGTTATCTTCCCTCTCCTTTGTTCTGCTATTTTTGTACAAATTACATCTTGGCTCATTTTATGCCATCAACACATTATATAGTTATTGCATTATGAAGTTGCCTTTTAAACAGTTGTCTCAGATAGAAGAAGAAAATTTATTAAAATATGTCTTTTACATATTTTTACACTGTCTTTTACATTTACCCATGTAGTTACATTTGCTAGAGTTCTTTCTTTCTTCATATGACTTAGAGTTACTATCTAGTATCCTTTTATTTCAGCTTGAAAGATTCCCTTTAGTATTTCTTTACGGCTGGTTTGCCAGTGACTACTAAGTCTTTCAGTATAGAATGCTTCATTTTTACTTCATTTCTGAAGTATCATTTTGCTGGATATAGAATTCTTAGTTGACTATCATTCTTTCAGCACTTTGAGTATGTCTTCTGGATTTCATGGTTTCTGATGAGAAATTAGCTATTAATCTTAGTAACAATTCCATATATATAATGAGTCACTTCGTTTTTGCTGCTTTCAAGATTATCTCTTTATGTTTGCTTCAGTGGTTTGGTTATAAATTATTTATATGTAGATCTCTTTGAATTTCACCTACTTGATATTAGTTGAGCATCTTGGATGTGTCAACTAATATTTTGTTTTTGTTTTTGTTTAATCAAATTTAGGAAGTTTCCAGACATTATTACTTGAAAAAAATTCTATCTTTTTTTTAAATATACATTATGTGTCCTCAGACTAGATAATGTCAAATGAATTTCAAATTTGTAATTTTTTTTCCAATTCCTCAAACCTGCTATTGATGCTCTCCATTGAATATTTTAGTTGTGTTTTCAAGGCCAAAATTTATATTTTGTTCTTTTTTGTATCATGTCTAGATCATTATTGATACCTTCTATTTGGTGAGATGACATCCTCGTATTTTTCTTTATGTTTTTAGACACGGTTTCCTTCAGTTCTCAGAACATATCTTTAAAAGCTGATTTAATGTCTTTGTCTAGTAAGTCCAACATGTTGGCTTCCTCTAGGATACTTTCTATTGATAAATCTGTTTCTGTGTATGAGCCAAATTTTCTCATTTCTTTGCATGCCTCATAATTTTTTGTGTCAAAATGGACATTTCTAATAATGTAATGTGACAACTCTAAAATATAATGTGAGAACTAAGGTTTCTCTCCCTTCTCAGGGTTCGTTGTTGTTGCTGTGTTTTTGTTGTTGTTGTTGCTTGTTTGTTTTGTTTTGAATTTTTGGCTTGTTTGTTTGATATTTTTTAACTAAATCTTTAAAGCTTGTATTCTTTGTCGTGTGTGGCTACTGAAATCTCTGATTAACTTAGTGGGAACTTATTGGACAAATGGATAGATATTCCCTTAATAAGTCTCCTAGTCTTATCTGAAAGATTATACATATTGGGACATGTCTCCAACAGGTGGTTGAAAACTCTATCTTAGCTTTTACTTCCTAATTTCTCAGATTCTCAAGGTCAGCCAGTGTTGAGTTCAGGGCCTTCTCAAGTTTTTCCTGAGCGTGTGCAGAGCCCAATCTGTGTGCCTGTCATTCTATTCCCAGAATACTTTTGGTGTTTTTAAAAGGCCCTATGAATATCTCATTCCCTGGTTTTTCATTTTAAGCATTTGATTAACTCCTTGTTTGGCCTCACTGTTTCAGATAGCTCTGAAAAGAAGCAATGATCTCTAAATATTTGCAACACACACCTCCAAAGAGAAGCCTTTTCTCACGGGGGGAGCTTCAGCTCAGGTCAAATACAGCCATGTTTATAAGTAGAATCTTCCAGGGAATCATCAGACAAAAATTATTCATTTATTGAGGACGAAACTTTGAAGGAGCATCAGTCTTTCCTTCTCCCTCTGCTATTTGCTAGAATTCTGGATTTCACCATGTTTGTAGGATGTTAGTTTTGGGCTACTGGAGAGAGAAATGGTAAGAACAAGATTAAAAAAATGCCAAAAAAAAATATTGACATTGAGATTTAGCCTTTTTATTTTTTTTTCCTTTTTAATGTTTGTTTATTTATTTTGAGACAAAGAGAAGGAGCATGAGCAGGGAGGGGCAGAGCGTGAGAGACAGAATCCCAAGCAGGCTCTGCACTGTCAGTGTATTTCCCACAAATCCATGAGATCATGACCTGAGCTTAAATTAAAAGTGGGACATTCAAATGACTGAGCCATGCAGTAGTCCCACCTTTTTTCTTATATTAACCCCTCCTCAATCTTCCTAGAAGCCTTCTAATTTCTAGCAGACAGAAGAAGTTGATTTTTGCCATTTTTTTCTTACTTTTTAAAATATTTTTCTTGCTATTATGGAAACAGAAAATTTGAAGTTCCTTAATTGACTTCTGTGGTGTTTTGTTTTGTTTTGTTTTTGCTGATATAACTCTATCTAGCCACTAGTTTCTCAAGGCATTCATGTAGGTCCCAGTATTACATATTTTTGTATTACAAACGTTTTCAGCAAGGTGGGGCCTGGTTTATTGCTTCTTTTCTCATATGATATGGAGATTTTGTTATCATGAGCTCTTCTGATCAATTTCCAACTCCCGACAGGGACCACCAAGCAAATAAATGTCCATTATCAGCATATTATGCAAGTCCATTCTTTTTTCATTTCGTAAGAGTATATAAATCCAGTTATTTCCATGATAGTAGCTAGCAATTTGTTTGGAAGCAACGACTTATAGTATGAAGACTACTGCTGCTTCAGTGACAATAGCCAATTTTACTTAAAATCTACAAGGCTCCTTCAGAGGTGACATAAGAGCACTCTGGCTATTCCTTATACTTGTTGTTGCTTAGAAAAAATAAATAAATAAATCATTCGTGCAAACCATATAAGTCATGTATAAGCCCATAACTTAACATTACTTATTGTTGTTGTATTTCCTAAGTTGTTCTACTTCTCTTATATCTTGTTCCCTCACTGACTCTATTTTATCACTCAGTTTGTTCCTCTGACTTAGTATTTGAAAAAAAAAAGAAAGTACTTTCAAAAGCGTATCACATTACTAACTTGGTTTTCCTTCTACTCTGGCGATTAGTCATTTACATGGCATGAGTGGAGTGTAAAATTACTCTGCAAAGTGTGGCTAAATGACAACTGTTACCTTTGTCATAAATTTCACCTATGTTTGATGTGGTATGCACAAAGACATAAAGAGAAAATATAATGAGTTGTTTTTCAATCTCATTTTCTCACTTAGAACCATTAAGGGAAGTAAAGAGTTATATTCTGTATCAAAAAGGATTGCATTTATATTCTTTCATTTCTAAAATAGGTTTCTCTCTTTGAAATGGAAACAGTTTCCTAACTTAAAGTAGGTAATTACACACTCCATTAAACAAGTAATTAACAGATTACAATTTGAAAAAAAGGAAAACTTGAAAATGAGCAATTCGGATTCTGAATGTGAAGAGTAGCGTTATAATTAGCATAATACCTTTAGAAATAGATTAACAAGTACACAATAAAAGTGGAAGAAGAAACAATCTGTTTTCTCCATACAGATCTTACACAACAAATAGTATTTCATGAGTCAAACATCAGCGTGATTTTAAGAAAGCTTGGTCTTGGATGTGTTGCTATAGTACTCTAAAATTCAAAAATATGTTGATGTATAAAATGTTTGCTATCCTAAGAGGCTATGCTCTTCAGAATCAAATGTTTTAAATTGTCTTTCAACAATTATTCCCCGAGGCAAGTGGTCAATACTAGCAAGCCTGACATGTGTAATTCAAATTGGTAATCTGAAATTGCAGAAACAAACAAAGAAATAATAAATAAATAAGTGAGGCTCAGTGTCATATATGTATAGTTCATTTTCACTACAACATGGAAAATGTTTATAAAGGGAATTTCAAGGACACATACACACTAAGTCTCCATTACCCTGCCTTTTAAGAAAAAGCGAGAAAAAGTATCTATGCTAAATGGGGAGAATGGTCCACTCTCCTTGCTAATTGACTCTTGAAGAAAAAAATTAAAAGACTGGGTAACTGAAGGCACCACTGACAGCTTCCAAGGGTAGTGATAAAATAACAGTCCAAATAATAACCACTCCTACAGGAAGATTTTCTTTTTATTCATGCAAAATTCTGGGCTAACCTTGATATCCCAATCACTGCAAGAAGAAAAAAAAGTAGAGGGTTCTTCAAGTTGGATCTTCTGATGAAACTACCAATAAGCTCTTTATTACCTCCTGGAAAAATCAGGCAGAAGGTGTCATCCAGTTTAAAACCTGTGCTTTTGACAGAGATCCGAAAATGATCTCTTTTCTGAAGTTTGAACTGACCCTGTGGAGTAAAAATAGTTCATTTAAATCATTTTGGGGGAAAAAAAAAAGTCCATCAACTGTTTTGCTAGAACCCATATGTTGTTTTCATTCCATATTGAAAATAAACAAAACAGATCACTCTAAAAAAAGAGGTTTCCTCCTACTAGCATACTAAAAACAGACATTCAGTAAGTTCAAATCTGCCAGCGTGGAGATGCCACTGAGAATGTCAAACAGCTACTGACTTTTGAGTCATCATTCCTTCATGGCAGTGAAGAGAAACTTCTGGTCGCATGTTACTATTGCATTTGCCTTAAAATATTGGTTTCTTAGTAAAAAAAAAAAATAGTAGTTTGAATTGAGATATCAAATGCTTTCTAAGTAAAAATTAAATTCAGGTCAGGTCAAAGAAACTTTCTTAACTCAGTTAAGAAAGGTAAGAAGTTCTGCGACTCCCTTTATAGCTCTACTTCACTTGTGCTAATTACTTTATAAACTTCTGTTGTGATCCTACGCTAATCCTTAAGTCTTATGTATATCAACATATATGTAGGGTTTTTCTGGAAATGTTTACTTAGTGACTACTTCCATAAAAGTCTATAACTCATGCTGGCACAGATTTCAGCTATTACAGCATATCCATTTAGGTTCAGATAGTACAAGACTTGTGGGAAATGGGCTTAGCAGGTTGAGCGATTACTCTCTGACATATTACTTAGGCTTGTTTTTAAGGTAGGGACGCAGAGGGTGGCCAGTATAGAGCCCATCCAACCTGAGTTTTCTGCATATAAAGAATGACTTTTTTCATAAATCATATCACATTTCAAAACAGCAGATAATGCATCATCATGACTGTCCTCGAAGTGGCAAATTCAGGATTTGTTCACAAGAAATCACTGCTTAAGTGCTATGCTTATGCCCTAAGCATTGTGTTTGAAATTGAAAACTGAATTAGAAATACACCAGAGCCTTAGGTCTTGGGCATAACTCAACAATGACAACCACTTTTCCAAAGATCAAGAATACTTTGGAAACTATATCAATTTCACAGGGCAATTCCAGGCAAAAATTTCCTGAACGTAGATTTCTCAACAGGTTTCGGAGTTTCCTTCTTTCTCATTTCAACCATCGATTTTAGCAATCACATGTCTTCTTCAGTTATTTTGATATAGAAAAAGTATCCAGTATCTCTCTATCACAGGTCATACCCTTACGCAAATACTAATGCTCTGAAGATAGTGCTGATTTCAAGGACCCTCTAGAGCTGATTGTAGACAGAGACTGGTGGCCAAGATTTACCAGATTTCTTATAGCTCAAATTGTGGCATATTCACACACAATCATCAGTGCTGGTGGAGCGCTAGTGGGCAGAGGTTTTAATGAAACCTTAAACCATCTTCAACCATCTCCACTTAGACTTAGCGAGGGTTTACACAGTGCATAGAGAGATATTCTGGAAGCTTCATGTCTGCGCTGTTGTTAAAGTACTAATTTTAGCCAGTATTTGTGGTGCTTGGGATAGTTAAATTTTATGTGTCAACTTGACTAGGCTATATTGTCTTGTTATTGATCAAATACTAGCCTAGATATTTCTGTGAAGTTGTTTTGTAGATGTGATTAACATCTACAATCAGTAGACTTTGAATAAAGGAGATTACACTCCATAATGTGTGTTTCATCCAATCAGTTGAAAGCCTTAAGAGCAAAGTTGAGTTTTCCAGAGAAGACAGAATCTTGCCTCAAAACTTCACATAGAAATCCTGAGTTTCTACTCTACTGGACTGTGCTATGGATTTTTGAGTCAAGACTGCAATGTTAACTCTTGCCTGAGTTTCCAGCTGGCACAAATGCCAACCCATACAATCACATGAGCCAATTCCTGAAAGTATATCTGTTATTATGGATATGTATGTGTCCCATTGGTTCTCTTTCTGTGGAAAACACTGACTGATACAGAGCTATCACAAAGTAGAATTCTATTTTATAACTATGGTCAGAGGTAACTAATACACAAGGTCCAGAATACAGATGGGACCGTTTAACAACATCAGTGTTAATTTTTTGTGAAACAATTCTTTCTAAATGACTGAACACAGCTGAATATAATTAGAAACATCCAGATAGATGTTATTAATTGTTCACTAGAGTATTCATCAGCTCTAGAGGTGAAAGAATGTTATTTGTGTTAAAAAAAAAGTCATTGAGAGTACTTCATCTATGTTCAATACTATGCTAAATTCTGATACAAATGTGAAAGATCTTTCCAAATCTATGGTGTTCTTAGTCTAGTGAGACAAATAGATGGCAGAACAATGAAAAGGATGTCCGGAACAATATTCTAAGCAGAGGGAATATCATGTGCTGAAACATCATGAAGAAAACAAGCTAATGAGTTTGACAATCATGAAGATAAATGAATGTTGAGAGTATATGCACATGTGAGCATATTGCTGAGGAACTGAGCTTGGTTGGTAGACCACAGTCAAAATGTCTGAGCCTTATTTTTCTTATGTACAATTGCTTTCTGGGGCAAAAAAGCAGAGGTGTTTTTATGGAAATCAAAGGAACTTATTTATAAAGTGATTAACATACAGTATTCAGTTCAAAGTATGGTAGCTTTTGATATTTTAATTCATGAGTAGCTTTGGTTATATTTTAGTTGACCTTATAAAGTATTGTCTGGCAGATATATAATGTCTGGCACAGTGATCACTGAGCACATGCCCCTTCTTCACCTTCGTATCACTACTGTTGGCTACTATTTAGGCTCTCCTATGCCAAGCACTTATCACCATGTCTGGTACTTAGTAAAGGCCTGGATATTGATAGTTAGCTTTCCGAAGACACACACCAACCTGAATCTTTTCAATCCACCAATCACTTAAGTGCCTCTTTCGCTAATGTTCAAAACCTTTAATGGAGTGACTTCAACATAATGCTATCACCCCTAACTAGTTACATAACAAAATGCAAAGCCAGGTTTTTGACATAAATAAACACTAAATTCAGGAATATGAGAAACCCTTTGATAGTGGGTAACCACTTGTTTGGGAATTGAAGCACCTGAGTTTTATTTTTTTTTTTTATTTTTTTTTTCAACGTTTATTTATTTTTTGGGACAGAGAGAGACAGAGCATGAACGGGGGAGGGGCAGAGAGAGAGGGAGACACAGAATCGGAAACAGGCTCCAGGCTCTGAGCCAACAGCCCAGAGCCTGACGCGGGGCTCGAACTCACGGACCGCGAGATCGTGACCTGGCTGAAGTCGGACGCTTAACCGACTGCGCCACCCAGGTGCCCCGCACCTGAGTTTTAGAGCTAGCTATAGTACCAACTGATTCTTACAATATTTAAGTTTTAAAAAAAAGCAAAAAAAAAAAAAAGTACTGAAATTGTTTGAATTGTAAGTTCACTGTCCTAAAATGAACAAATTGAATTAAATGATTCATAAGGTCTCTTTTGGCTCTAATATTCCAGGATTGAAGATGTTTATGTCCTGTGAGTCATGTATAGGCAAATCTTACCAAAAGGAATTATAGCATGATACTGTTAAATCACTGATGTCCAAGCAAGTGTGATGAGACTTAATTATCTTGGGATTATAGTATCAAAGAAAAAAAAAAAAAAGAAAAGAAAAGAAAAGAAAACTAATGTGTGACCAGATTTTGGAGTACATAAGTACTTGGATGTCTGAATTTCCTAAGCTGAAAACCCAGAATCATGTCTCTTTTTTCATCCTTATAAGACGAACTTATTGAAAATCAGAATACTCCTGTAAAGTCTGCAGAGCCAACAATCTGTCCTTGGGACAAATGTTTGAGACATGAAATATTGCCTCTGAGCGTTTATCTAGAGGAAAAGAGGTGAAATAATCTTGAATGACTAGGGTTACTATCTTAGGGTTATTGTTGGTTATGGAACCAATAATCAGATAATGCTAGATAACTGTAGCAAGTGAAGATTGACCACCTGGTCCTGTAGATATTTCTCTTCTTTCAAATATTGATAATACATTTCTTCATACGCATTTTTCGCTGTTAAGTGTTTCTCTGGGTAGTGTTCTTTTCCCAAGGGACGTAGTTGATGTATTCAACTGTTCTCTTTTTATTCAAGCACCAAGATTATGGCTGGCTGTGCCAAGAAGTAGCTATGCTCTTGAATGTCACTTTTATTGTCACAGCCTGTCCTAACGTTTGATGCCAAGTGTGGTGTGTAGGTTGGGTGGGTAGGTTGACTAATGAAAACTGTCCAGTAATCACATGTGGCAAGTCACTTATCATGATCTCAAATTCTTGAAACAACTGTTTCTAAGGCCTGGAAATATTTATAAATGTCTAAGCAAAGTTTTTCAGCTACTCTGATCAATATATTTATTTTCTTTCCACATTATACAGTTGTATCTCCCCAATGGCATAAGGGTTATAAATCAAATTCATTTTGAAACAAAATGTTGTGCATATTTTTATCATCAATAGCAAGACATTTATTATGCCAACTCTAATACTGATAACTTCTTTGTAAACTAAAGGTAATAAAATCTCTAACAAATGAGAATCAAGGATTTACGGGATTTCCAATTTGATCCAGAAAACTGATCTTTCTCACAAACGATTCTGTCAAACAAGCATTTGAGTAAGCCTGTGTGAATTTAGTTAAGCAGATTCTTTATGCACTTGACAGACAGGATGGCAGATTTTCCATCATGATCATTCAGTCATTATTTTCATGTGGGTTAAACATCAAGAAAGATTTATCTTTCTATTTTTTGGTTTAGGATAGTTTACCAAATTGTCACGTTACATACAACACCTATTTTTTTTTTGCTCTAATTGTTTACCAGCTATACTGTTATTTACTTAGTATTTTATATACATTCTTTGCCTAAAAATGAATTATGCGTGCTTTTATCACTATTATAATAATTAACGCCATTATACCAAAATATCATTAAATGTTAAAGATCAACAAAAATCGTCATTAAATGAATCGATGTAACAGTTGCACACTTAAAAACTAGCTCTTCCAGAATTAGAAAGAAAACGTCTATTACTACCCAGTAATCAAGTTTTAGATCCTTCAAATTTAATTAAGCTGAAGCTTACGTTAACAAGATAAGCTATAAACCTTTTTATGTTAATCAATTCTGAGAACCCCAACTGAAATATATACATATTTGGAAACTAGAACATTTATTTAGCTGCTGTTTGTGATAAATTCTGACTGAGTGTTCATTGTTAATTAAAATAAGATCAGCAGCTTTGAATAACAAACTTCTGCTTCGAGAGGCCATCTGAGCTGTTCCCCAAATTGCGTTCTTCTGAATGTGTCAAGGAATCTGGTGATGTTTGCAGCAACTGGAGACAAAAGCATTTCTTAGTGATACAAAAGTGCTTTCCAATTTGGGAAGTTATATGTGAAGACTTTTTACTTTGGCCATTCACCAACAACGTTTTTTGGAATGTTCAAAATACTGTTCAACACGAAGTACTTCCGGTGAGTTTATAACTAAGTCGTCCCAGCACATAAAATAATATAACATACCATGGTCAAGGCTTGATGGCTGATGCTCCAATTTTGCCATCATTGAGTTCAGTCTGTCTTGAATGTGGAATACGGATATAAATGGATTTTATAAGACATTAAATTAAGGCTGTTCCACAAGGCTGATAGATCTGCAAAATATTCTAATAGACAAACGCAGTCCTACTGATGCAGACAATGTCACATATTAAAGGTTTTAACCACAAAAAAAAAAAACCAAAAAAACAAAAACACACCAAAGTTGTTCTTTTGCCTCAATAGAAAAGGGAAGGCTTTCAGAAAAAAAAAAAAAAGTGGATGTTAGTAAAACTAAAAACCTTACTTGTTGCAATTTCACAATTCTAGACAAATTTTAGAAAACATTTCAAGAGTTTAGTTGCCTCTCTTTATAGTGATAGGGTGTTTTTGCTTTTATATGTCTCCTGAGTCTTCCACATTTCCTGGATGGCATGGAGTAGAGGGTTGTTGGTGTGGGATATGGAATATTACTTTCCTGTGATAGAATCTGACTATGTGGAATACATTCTTTTTTATTCCTACTATGACTGGAGTGCTCTTTGTGCTCGTGCCAATAAATCACTTTCAGATTATGTCACAAATTTATTAAATAAGTTCTAAAATCTCTACTCCAGTTGTCCTGACTGGGCAAAACTGTCACAACTTAAGATCTCCATGGTCACAGGATTTAACTCATTTATGCTACACTGAATACTAACTAAAAATCACGCCAGAGGATTAATGCATTTAGAGTGAATAGATTTTATTCTAGTTGTGATAGTATTTATTGCCTTAAGATTTTAGCTATCTCTGTAATTTTATAATGAACTGTGTTCTTTGACAGAAGCAACTTACCAGTTCCTTTGCTTGTCCCTGCTTATTATTCTAAACTATTTTGGCAGCAGATATGATAAGTTTATTTACAAATCACACCAGTAATGATAAGCTTTTGCAAGGAAATAAAACATGATAAATGAGTATTTGAAAATATCAGCATTTCTATCCAATTAGAGTGTTAACAAGTTTCTAAAATGCTTGGACATCTTTCCACATTGCTTACTCTTTGGAAGTTTCACAATGCTGCTTGAGGTCAGAGCATATCGTATCAGAATTGGGGAGCCTCTCTTAAACTTAAAGGAAATAGTTTGTTCTTGTTTACAGTTTCATAAAAATCTACATTGTAAGTATTTTATCATACTTTCAGTATTTCCTTTGCAGCTGTTGCTTCTACAAAATGAACAGAATTTTAAGGATATTAATTTGTCTCTCTCTCTGAGGACATGCACAGGTTTTATCACAGTCAAACCTAACAATATTAATAGTGTATTAGTAATAGCAGTTATAGCTAAAATTTAATGTCAATGCTATGTACCTGAAATTATTTTGATAACGTTAATCATATTAACTTCTTGACTCCTCATATCATAGTTAAGTAACTTTTACTTCTATGTATTAACATTCTCTTCTTTCAACCACTGATATGAAATAGGTTCAATAGAGAAAAAACCGTACACACACACACACACACACACGCACAAACAGTACAAAACCTATTCCCATTCACACTTAACTTTATTTCATTTATGCATAATTGGGAGGCTTAATATTAACTTCTTGAAATGTAGTCACAATACTCTTATAAAAAAAAACTGAGATACTATATGTTATCAGTATATGAAAACCCATGCCTCCAACTTATATCACCCTACTATTCATGCTGACAAACCATAATGGTAAAACATTTCATTTTAAGAGGTTAATTAACCTTTTCTGGACTTTCTGAGCACCGAGTCATACTAAAGCACGTGACCACGTCACTATTTACTTTAGCTCCAGGCTGAAGCAGTAAAATATTTATTAAATATTAAACGGGGGTGTTAATTATATTTTTCTAATGTGCATTAAAATAAATACTCAGGGTCACCTGAGTGGCTCAGTTGGTTAAGCGTCCGACTCTTGATTTCCACTCAGTTCATGATCTTGTGGTTCGTGGATTCGACCCCACATTTGGCTCCATGCTGATTGGGATTCTCTCTCTCTCTCCCTCTCTCCCTCAAAATAAATAAATGAACTCAAAAAAAATATCCAAATATTACACTAACGATTTGGTATCTGTAAGGCTTAAACTTGAATAAGATACACAACGTACCTGTAAAATCTTCTAATACTTTTAGGTGTTCCTTTGAGTTGAGGGGAAATAATAACTTCACTTGACTTTCACATATTTCCCATGGATGTTAGGAGTCCCTTTCATCATCGTTAATGCTTGTGTTACCCACCTTGAGAGTGAAAAGAGAACGGGAAAGGGTAGGCTTGAAGGAGAAGAAAGGGCAGAAAATCCCACACTCACACTGTGGGAAAAGTCTGTTTTCGAAATCCACAAATAAGAAGATATGGATGTTGCAGCTGTTAGCCAGGGGACTGATGACTGCCCATAAAAGATTGCAGCAAATGAAGATTGTATTGCCCCTCTCTACTTTCTAAAATGACACGGAGGCTTGCATGTTCTGGGCACCATTCCCAGAAGTATAGCATTCTCTCCAAAAATCCACAGATGCTCTTCTGGGAACGAGGTGGCAGCACAAATGAGCTGACAGTGTGCGACCATTCCTGGAAGCACTGCCTTCTGGAGAGGAGACTTTCAGGAAAAAAAAAAATACCAAATTCAATTCTCTTCTGTTCTTCACGTATCTTACATATTTGTAAAAATCACAGATTAATATTATGTGGGAGGAGAAAGTAAGTTTCTGGCTCTTTGGAGAAATCACTAACAATTTTTTTTTGACAAAGGCGGGCCGCCTGGGTGGGGCAGGCAGTTAAGTGGTTAAGGGGTCCGACTCTTGTTTTCAGCTCAGGTCATGATCTCAGGGTTCCTGGGTTTCAGCCCCACATGGGGCTTCACTATCTGTGCTGACAGGGCAGAGCCTCCTTGGGATTCTCTCTCTCTCTGCCCCTCCCCTGCTCGTGCTCTCTCTCGCTCTCCCACTCTCTCTCTCTCTCTCTCTCTCAAAATAAATACATAAACTTAAAAAAAAAAAGAAAAGAAACTGGAGGCATGTTGGTTTGAGTTATGAAAGACAGGAGTTTCTGAGGCACCATATGAGGAAACGTTGGAAACAGTTACTGAACCACCAACAGACCAATTAATTATGCTTTGCCCGAGAATACCACACTGTACTCACATGGAAAATAAAATACTTACTTTGAAACTATAAAATACTTCCTTAAAAATTAAAACAGTTGCAGACAATGCAGTCCTGCAGTATCAAAATTGATTGCACTTTCCAGTGATTTTCTCTTAGATTCATAGGCTGATAATTTTTAAAAGTGACCTTAGAAATCATCTACCAGTGGCTTCTGAGTGGCTCAGTTGGCTAAGCGTCCAACTTTGCCTGAGGTCATGATCCCACGGTGGGTGGGTTGTGGGTTGTGGGTTCGAGCCCTGCATCAGGCTCTGGGCTGACAGCTCAGGGCCTGGAGCCTGGGTCAGATTCTGTGTCATCCTCTCACTCTGCCCGCCCCCCACTTGTGCTCTGTCTCTCTTTTCAGCTCAGGTCATGATCTCATGGCTCCTGAGTTCGAGCCCTGCGTCAGGCTCCGTGCTGACAGCTCGGAGCCTGGAGCCTGCTTCGGATTCTGTGTCTCCTTCGCTCTCTGCCCCTCCCCCGCTCATGCTCTGTCTGTCTGTCTGTCTCTCTCTCTCTCTCTCTCAAAAGTAAATAAACATTCAAAAAAATTAAAAGAGAAACAAAAAACAAAAATCTAGAAAACCTGTGGAGGGGTCAGTATGCTCATTTTGAAATAAAGAAATGGAATTCAATTCAACCAAGCTAATTTATAAAATATGTTTTGCAAAATTACAAAACTTAAAACCATAAGCTTTTTTATTTGATATAACCTATCATTCTATATACTAAATATTCACTCTCAAAATGACTATATTTTAAAAGTTTCCTACTTTATATTTTTGTCAAATTACATCAAAGGAACCTCTCTTTATTGTATATGTAGTAGTTACTTTTCTGTTTTTAATATAAGAAAGACTCAGTTGTAACTTCTCAAGAGGAAAATCAATTTAACAGCTACTTCATCAGTTGACATACAAGTGCAAAGAACAAAGTTTTCTCATTCACAAAGTTTTCACTTTTAGATACATAAGGAATAAATGAATTATTTTGCAATACAAAAATATCAAACAAGTGTCCTCTGATGTTTCATATTGGTAAAATTATTCATGATAGAAAGATAGAAGGATCATAAATTAGAATATCATTATTCAGTTTATTCTTGAGGCTCTTCGATAATTGTTCATACGTCAGTCTCTCCTACATTGTATCAAAGTGATTACAGGTAAGTGTCATACTCCATTTATCAATAAATATGTAGTTTCTAGCACAGGACTTCATATATTCTAGGTTTTCTGTAAATTCTTTGTGGAAATTAATGGTTCTGGCAGTATATTCACAAAAAAAAAAAAAAAAAAAAAAAAGGAGCCACTACATTCAGTAATTCAATCAAAATCAGAATAACAAACAAAGAAACTGAAAGTTATCAGTCTGATACCACGTCTTGAATGTTTTTAGTGTTTCAGTCCAAATTGTTGAACATTTTTATGGTGCAGCTCTCTGCCTCTAACCTCACACTTCTTTCCCTCCATTTCTTTATTAAGACACTTCATTGAAGATCACACTACAAGATGATGAGATAAGGTGACAACGCAAGTTCATTGGTTTTCCCAATATTTGTCTTAATATGTGAGTTGCTTGCTAGGAGTAATGCTTTTGGCAATTTCCTGAGGCTTGTTCATTTTCTGTTTTGGCATTCATTTTTAATTTATCTAGCACTTACAGCATATTTATTAAAAGGTGGAAAATGAGTGAATATATTCACAGATCCATCATGTCATTTTGCTGGTAGTAAAAAGTGCAAAGACACAAAATGGCGTTCCTCCATCACTTACATCCAAGCACAGTGACTTCTGATTGATAGACAATCTAAAAAACAAAGCAAACACATATTAGAAATATTTCTACAGCTTCAATTGCCTGACTTGGGACAGATATGTTTGTATATTATTTGGGCAGTATGTTAAGGCTTGACAGAGCACTTATTCTATCTACTGATCTGTCATGCTACTAAATTTTCTTGTGGAGTAATGCCAGTTTAAAAAAAAAAAAATCTTTCTTCCCATGATTACATTTGACAGACCTATTGTTCTGTGCATTTGCAGGTAGCAGTCACTCAAATATAATGATCTAAATGGATTCCAAATATTGATTTCTTGGCAAAGATTCTCCTACTGCCCCAGAAAAAGAATTGTATGAAAAACCATTATACAATGTGCTTGTGTGTGTGTGTGTGTGTGTGTGTGTGTGTGCATAAGCTGGTCCCGCATATTGGTCATTTCTTTTTTCAGAGAAAGAGTGACACAATCTTCTCAAGTACTTTAACATGTCCAAATCAGTGATAATTCTTTAATTAGAAAAAAATTAGTACAACAATGCAAAGAAAAAGAAACATAAAAGAGGGAGTTGGAAAACATTTTGATCATTTTCTCTGATATGAGCAATTACACTCCTTACTCTGTGAAAGAAGGTTTAGCCAATTTCATAAAGCAAGCCAGCAAAATGTTCATAATTGCTAATGTTGAAATGCATGGTAGGATTGGAAATCACATGTGGTATTAAAACTTTTATTCCTCAAGTTTTTGATTATCCATTCAACTAATATCAGTGAGTACCTATTTCATGCCGGCTGCTTTTATAGAAACCAAAACATATGCCACTAAATAAAACAGGTAAGGTCTTGCTGATCTTAAATGCTAGTGGACAAAGATAGAAGTAGATTAACAAATAAACATATTATTTATCAGATAATATTAAACACTACATAGTAAAAAATAAATAAATAAGTGAAAGAGGAACATTAAGGAGAGCATCTAGGCAAAGGGAATAGTAAGTACGAATGATCTGAGATGGAAAAATGTCTGGCATGTTGAAGAACATGAGATATAATGGTGGAGGTTTATACTTATGCTAGATAAAATCATAGAGGTGCATATTGTTCAGGTTTTTTTATTACAGAAAATATACATAAGATAGTATTTACTATTTTTACCATTTTAAAGCACATCTTTCAGTGGCATTAGGTACATCCATATTGTAGTGCAACAATCACCACCACTGGATAACTGCTTCCTCATCTTAAACTGAAACTGTGTATGTGATGAATAGCTATTCCCCATTCCTCCCTCCCCCTAGCCCCCGGTAACCACTAATCTATTTTCTGTGTCTACGATTTTGACTATTCTAGATATCTCGTATAAGTGAAATCATACAAGAAAATTCCTTTGGTAGCCGCCTTGTTTCACTTGGCATAATGTCATCCAAATTCATCCTATATTATAGCATGTGTTAGAATCTGATCCATTTTGAAACTGAATAGTATTCTACTGTGCATATATACTACATCCCAGTCATTTCATTCCTCTGTCAATGGAAGTTTAGGTTGTTAACACTTCTTGGCTATTGTGAACGATGCTGCTGTGAACACTGGTGTACAAATATCTGCTCGAGTTCCTGTTCTCAGTTCCTTTGTGTATATATCCAGAAGTAGAACTCGCGAATCCTATAGTAATTCTATATACAATTATTTGAGGAACTTCCATACTGTTTTTCATAGTGTGTTCATTTTGAAATAAACAAATAAATGGAATCCAATTCAACCCAGTTAATTTATAAAATACGTTCTGCAGAATTCCAAAACTTAAAACCACAAGTTTTTTTTTTATTTAATGTGATGTATCATTCTATATACTAAGTATTCATTCTCAAAATGAATTTCCTTTCCCACCAACAATGCAAAAGATTCCAACTTCTCCACATCCTTTCCAACTCTTGATATTTGGGGGTTTATTGGTACTCTCCCTATCCCTCTTAACGTTGTGTGAACAGATATCTCATTGTGGTTTTGATTTGCACTCACTAATGATCAGTGACGTTGAACATCTTTTCATGTGCTTATTGGCCATTTGCAAATCCTTGGATAACTGTTAACTAAAGTTCTTTGCTTAGTTTTTAATCATACTTTTTGTTTTTGTTGTTGTTATTGTTAAGTTGTGGAGTTTCTTTATATATTCTGCATATAAATGCCATATCAGGTATATGATGTAAAACCACTTTCTCCCTTTCTGGGGTTGCCTTTATATCTTATTAATAGTGCCCTTCAATGTGAAAAAGATTTTAATTTTGATAAAGTCCAATGTATCTATTTTTCTTTTGTTTCCTTGTGTTTTTCATGACATATCTAAGAAATCATTGCTGGATCTAATGTCACAAAGCTCTTCCCCTATGTTTCTTTTTAATGATTTTAACTTTACATGTAGGTTTATTATCCATTTTGACCTCATTATTTTTTATGATATGATATAAGGTAAGGACCCAACTGTATTCTTTTGCATATGGATATTCAGTTTACTCAATACCATTTGTTGAAAAGACTGCCCTTTATCTGTTAAATAGTAAAGACATCTGGTCTAAGGGTTTCTTATAGAGAGGTTTTTATTACTAATTAAATGTTTTTATTAGTTATAGGTCTATTTTTATTTCTTTATGATTCGATTCTTGTAGGTTTTGTGTTTCTGGGAATGTGTCCATTGTATGTACATCACCCAACTTTTAGTGTATAATTGTTCATAACACTCGTTTTTTAATCCTTTATTTCTTCTTTTTATATGCATTTATTTTTGAGAGAGAGAGAGAGAGATAGAGTGCGAGTGGGGGAGGTGCATACAGAGAGGGAGACATAGAATCTGAGGCAGGCTCCAGGAACTGAGCTGTCAGCATAGAGCCCAATGTGGGGTTCGAACTCACAGACTGCAAGATCATGACCTGAGCCAAAGTCAGACACTTAACTGACTGAGCCACCCAGGGACCCCTATAATCCTTTTTTTCTGTAACATTGGTAGTAATGTCTCCACTTTGATTTCTGATTTTAATAATTTGCATTTTCTCTCTTTTTTTTTTTATTATCCAGCATTGCTAAAATTTTATCACTTTTTTTATTTCTGAAGATTTTGTTGACTTATTCTATTTGTTTTCTATTCCTTTCTTCTGGTTGCTTAAGTTTAATTGATCCCTTTTCTTTCTATTCTTTTTTTTTTTTTTTCTGATGCTCTTGTATTGACTTTGGCTTTTACTCTGAATAAAATGTGAAGCCCTCAGAAAGTTTTAAAAGTAGAAGGGCATAGTTTGACATATTTTTAAATGATGACTTTTGGTTTGTGCTAGAAAAATATCTGAATAATATAAGGGCAAACCAGAAGACCAGTTAGGAAAAAACAAGGCGGGGGGGGGGGGCGGGGAATTGTGGTACCTTGAACAGTAATGGTTATGGTGGATGTAGTTTTGTCATTCCGAAAAAAATTTGAAAGTTGTATAGCAAAGTTTGTTAACAGATATGACATGGGATGTGAGAATAAGAGGTGCCAAGGGTGATGGTTCCAAGGGTTTTGGTCTGAGCAAGTGGAAGAATGGGGTCGCTGTGTATGATGAGAAGTATACGGGGGTTTGGGAGAAGATAAGCAATTAACTTTTAAACATGTTAGGTTGTGATCTATAATAAACACTCATATGGGAATATCAGGTAAATATTTGGAAATATAGGTCTGGGATTCAGGAGTAGAGATATACTTTGGGAATTATCAGACCAGTATTTTCCACAATATATTTGGATAAAATTTTCTGAAAAAGTTAAAGTACAGTGGGGGAAAAAGATACCAAAGGTTAATCCCTGAACCACTCCAAAATTGAAAGTTCAAGAAGATCAAAAGGACTCACCAAAGGGGGAGAGCTGCCAAACTGCCAGTGAGATGGCAAGAGAATAAAGAGATAATGTTCTCTTGGAGACAAACTGGGGGTGGTTGTTTAGGAATAGAAGAATAATAAACTGTATGAAATAATATCAACTCTATAAAATATATTTATGTAACTGCATAGGAGCTAAATATGAAGCCAAGAGAGGATTTTATGTTAAATGAACCATTCAGCAAGATTTTTGCCTTATCAAATGATCACATAGAGAGAGGATATTGGCAACAAGGCTAGACCGATGTTCTTGAGTAGTAACAGTGTCTGGGATGTGGTGCTCAAGTGGAAAGGCTGGCTTTTATCAGAAGCACATGGAGTTCACCCATAGTGACAGACAATAGGCTTGGCAGCTGGTAGGCGTACAATAGTGGTTGTGACAGCACGTAGACATTATCTTCCTTTTTATTCTCAGCAAAAACAAAACAAACAAACAAACACAAAAACCCAAACCACGAAAAGAAACAAGGTGGTTGGTTGAGCCCGGGAATGGGGTAGAAGTTCCTAGACATTTGAAGAGAAAGTAGAGATGTACAGTGTTCCTTTGGAACAGTGAGAAAGTGCAGAGAGTAAACAAGTGTAATAGAATGGCTGGAGAGAACTAAGGACCCCCCAAAATTAGCAATCCAAACACTGAGGTCAGACCATATGATGGCATATTCTTGGTGACCATATCGTACAGCATAGGTGCATACTTGAAGTAGGTGGAGAGTTAGAGTAAGCAGGTTTGTGATCTGCAAGTGAGTGTGATGAAGAGAAACGAAATGTGATTAATTCTAATGAGACACCAAGGCATTCAAGGTAAGCGAGAAAGAGTTAAAACGTGATGCTATTAGTTTTCTTTTGTTGCTGTAATAAATTTCTACGAACTTAGTGACTTGGAACATCACAAATTTATCATCCTACAGTCGGGAGGTCAAAAGTCTGATTCAAATCTCACTTGGCTGAAATCAAAATGTCAGAATGGTTGAGTTTCTTTCTGGAAGGTTCTAGGGGAGAAACCAATTCTTTGTGCACAAATTTTTGGCTTTAGAGGCAGCTGACATTCCTTAGCTATTGACCTCTTTTCTCCATTTTCAAAGCCATCAATAGAGGTAGTCTTTATCATGTCTCATAAGTGACATATTTTTCTCCTCCCTTCCTCTTTTAAAACCCTGATGTTTATATTAGGTCCACCCAGACGATCCAGAATAATCTCTCCATCTTGAGGTCTTTAACAAATCATATCTACAAAGTCCCTTTTCCATGTAAAAGAAAATATCCATGGGCTCCAGATAGTAAGACATGGACATTTTCTGCTTATTAAAGTTAGGTGAAAAAAATAGTAGGAAGAATGGATTTTAGGACCCAGTGATTCGAAGACTTTTAGGACCCAGTGTGGCTGAGGCTGTAGTTGCTTCCTAATATCTATTTTGTGTTATTCTTACTGGGCACAGACCTGAATATATTTTCAAGTCTCTCTTACAAGTAGAAATAGCCATAGGACTGAGTTTTGGTCAATGGAATACAAGTAAAATTGGTGTATATCATTTTTAATTTTGATACATAAAGTCATGTCATATGAGTTCCTTCTCTTTTCACTATAATGTCTGTAACAATTACTATTTACATTAAAATCAAAATTAAATAGAATTAAGGATTCAGGTCCTCAGTCACACCGTATTTCAACTGCTTAATAGCCAAATACGACAATTGGCCACCATATTGCTCAGTTAAAATACATAACAGTTGTTATACTGCAGAAAGTTCTATTGGTTACTACTGGGCTAAAGTAAGGCAAAGCCAGAAAAGGGAAGAAGCTTGGTTCCCTAATTGACTGCATATAAAAGAACTCGTCCCCACTCCTGATTGACATTGGACTCTTCTGGGATCAATAAATAAAATTTTCTTGTGTTAAGCCAGAGAGATTTTGCATTCTTTATTATAGCAGTTAGCACTCTATCTAACACAGCTAGAAAGAAAATAAATGAATATGGTAGACATTATGAGGCACCACACAGATTTCCTTTTGAAAATAACAGACTTATTAGCCTAGCTAATAGAACTGAGGAAATACAAAGGCCCGGATCTCTTGCCCCAGTGTGAGAAAGGTCTGACCAGTCACCCAATTTTCAGACATCCTTGAAGGGTCATTTAATACCTCCCTTGAGGTTCTATGATTTATCCTCCTGTCCAGTCCTTCTTACTTTCCTTCCCTTATACAGTGTTTCTGTTTCGTTGTGTCATTTTCAAAAGCACTCACTAATAGACTTCCTGCATGCTAACCACCATCTCAGAGTCTGATTCCTGGGGAACACAACCTACAACAAGTGATACTGGAATGGGGCCAAGAAAGCAGATGCTGGAATCGTATATAAGAATTGCATCACCTGCCACCTAGATATTAATAAGGACCCCATCATCAGTTGTAGGTGAAGCACAGAGAAGCCTTATTTCCAGTTGATGCTTCAGTTGTTAAATCTTTTACTAGTGGTGAACTGAAATGGTATATTGTTGAAAGTGAATGCATTAGTAGATATCAGACATTTGAGAAAAATGGCAGAGAAGTAGCTATAAAGATAATATTAGGTGGCTATGGTTGAGTTTATTCGATGCTCTGAAGCAAAGATAAGGAAAAGCTGGCTGCAGCACAGCTAAACTCTAGGACTGAAATTCTAGAAGGCCTCTTTAGTAGCATATAGAAATTCTGTCAGCTTTTGTATATAAGACAATAACACAGATATAGTTGAGGATCAAGCCCAGGACTTTACTGGGTAAGGATACCCAAGCTCCCAAGAAGTTTGAACTCTTATGCAAGACCTGGACTTGGAAAGAGTAGACCCCTAATATACAGAATAGAAACATTTTGACTGATCCCATCACCTCTGAAAAAAAAATCCTAATTTCCAGATCTCTTAGGTATATCCTTCCCCACTAAGACAACATTATTTCTCAAGCCCTGCCCCAATATTCTCTCCCTGGCCACAGGCCAATAATTAAGATTCATAATCTAACAAACATAATCTGTCTAAAGGCATTCCATGACTGATTAGAGAGGAAAGAGACTACACCCCCAAAGGAGCTTCAGGATTCAGCCAGCATATATTAGCAGGAGCCATGAAAATATGTATGAGACTAGAATCTGAAGATGTTCAATCAAGTACAGTGGGTTGGATAAAGGATAATTTATTGATTTGAGTCATCTTCCAGATTATAGGCTTTTCAACCCTGGCGAAGACCTCAGGAGCTGGGATACTCTATTGGAACTGTGGGAAAAAGCAATAACTTAGGCAGAGTAAGATAGATATTTCAGGCAGTCCTGATAAGCAGTAGAAGAAAGGATTAGAAGACTTAAAAAAGTGGGCTTGCTTAAGTGTATATACTATCTAAGGCTGGAAAACCCATCAGAGGATGCTATTCCTCTAGGGCCTGGAGAATACATAATTTACCAAAGCAATAAGGAAGGCCTTGACGGGAGTGGTGCTAGCATCGCTAGAAGTTTATTGTCACCTCTCCTCCATAATCCACGTTTGGTGGGAAAAGGTGCCATCAAGAATTGTGTTCAGGGGCACCTGGGTGGTTCAGTTGGTTAAGCGTCCAACTTTTTAGCTCAGGTCATGAACTTGTGGTTTGTGACTTCAAGCCCCACGTTGGGCTCTGTGATGACAGCTCAGAGCCTGGAGCATACTTCAGAATCTGTGTGTGTGTCTCTCTCTGTTCTTTCCCCACTTGATCTCTCTCTCTCTCTCTCTCTCTCTCTCTCAAGTAAATAAAGATTAACAAAAATGAATTCTGTTCATTGATTGCAAGAAAGGTGATAGTTTCCCTGTGAACTTGAAGCTAGTTGTCAGTGATTAACTCAAATGGAAAGTACTACACAAGTGTAAATAGTAATGATGTCCCCAGTCCTCCCACAAAGAGCCATTTACTCAAGTGATAAGGAAAGGGAAATGTGAAAACATTTCAAAGACATTTGGATGCAAAGTCCAAGGATCAAAGGAAGAGGAAGCATAAGAGATATGAATAATAAAAGGAATCCTCACCCAGGTTTGAATAACAGTGGGCTGCTGAGTCCATAATCCATATACTCTTCCATGTGCACATATCTTGCCCAATGTGGTAAGTTCCCAAGATCCTGAATGTAAACTTGGAATAGAAATCCCTGGTAATTGGTAGGTGGATGAAGGAAATGCTACTTCTAAAGACCTTAAAGAGGCAGTATTGGTTCTCATCAAATCTCCATTTAATTTACAAGTCTGCCTGCCAAACCAGGGAGAACTTGGAGGACAACAACAGACCATTGCAAATGAAAAGTATTAGCCCCAGTTGCTACTATGGGGCCAGATGTGGCTTCTTGACTAGAGAAGATTTATGCAGTCTATGATATATGTATGTCATCTTTGAAGGAGTGAATGCATTCTTTTCTATCTCTATCTGAAAAGTGTGTCAGAAATAGTTCATATTCACATAGAATGAACAACTATATACAGTGATGGTCCCTAGTTGTCCACTAACTTACGTATCTTTGATACAATAAAGTCTGTGGAGATCCAGAAAGTCTGAACATCCATTATAATGTCACATTGTTTTATTATATTGATAACTTGCAAATCAATTTAAATGTGTACAAAGTAGTTCTTCAAAGTGGCTAAAGCATTATATGGCTTGCCAAGACTAATGTGCTATAGAGGGTAAAGGTAAAACCCTAAAAAATTCAGATGACTTCCATATCAATAACATTTTGTGAGTCTAGTGATGTGTTATTCCAAGATACCCTTTCAAACATAAGGGACAAATTATTGGTATATTACCTCTCCAGAGGAAGCGTCATGAAAGGTATTCCTGGCAGACCACTTCAGGTTTTGTTCTTCAGGCAGTATATTCCCTGGAAAATTTGGAATACTATTCTGTCTCATATAATGGGTGATGTAAAAAGGCTCCTAGTTTGGGGTAGAAATCAGAGCACGGACCTTCAGCAGCTCTAGGATGTAATGCAATTCTGCACCTTGGAATATACAATGTGGAAGACTTTATTTAAGAGAGAGATCATTGTAAGGAGATGATGTAGATGTGACCCACTGAAGGAAGAAAGAACTACTGAGAATGAATAGAAGCACAATCAAAGGGCACAGAATGTTGCAACAGCCGCCAAAATGCCTCTCCCTCAGCTCACTCCTATTCTCATAGGGATTAGGGGATCTCTCATGATTGTGAGGAAGAGAAGCTTGGGCTTGTTTCACAAATTCATTAGTTTGTTTTGGGGATACAAGCTAAAAAAATGGTGGCCAACTCTTTTGCGGACCATGTACACATCACTTTGAAAGGCATTGGTGAGAGAAACATTCTAGCAATGGTTCAGAGCTTCAGGTACTGGGAACATCGTTATCTACTTTGCTTGAAAAGACAAGTAGTCTGAGTTTAAAAGCATATGAAGACTTGAGGGTGGTGGCAAATGGTTTGGCCAGCCATCAAGGATATGTAATGACAAAAAGTTGTAGATTATACAAGGGACTCTGGAGTAGAGGTACATGAATGGTCTTATGAGAGAGGGAAAAAGTCTCATGTATCTCATATTAATGCCCATCAAAGAGCAACAGCATGATATATAAGATGACTTTGCTGCTTTTCTCAAGCAGTATCTCTTATCAGACATCCCAATATAGCCACAACACATGTGTTAGTAGCTATGATAGCAATAATAGAGTCTGTGAACTTATTCCAAGTCTGCTCTAGCTACTGCCACCACTGGATGTACCTTATAATCAACAGAAGCCAATCAAAGGTCTCTGATGTATTTCCATCCTTTGATGAGACTACTCGGGCACTTTACGGCAAGTTAGCTACATTAGGTCTCCTCTATTCTAGAAGTCAGGCAATTTCTTTTGGCATATTTGGCATACATATTCTGTATGTGGATTTGCTTTTCTTACATGCAAGACCTGAGCAAGTGCCATATTTTTATAACTTACAGAGTGTTTGATCTACCACCATGAATTTCACATACTATCATGTGAGACCAAAGAACCCTACAGCAAAAGAGATGTGAGCATAGGTCAATGACATTCTCCATTACGCAGATGCTTTTGGTCTGATAAAAGATTGAGTGGCTTCTCAATGCACCACTGAAGCACTGAAGGTAATATTTTTGCAAGGACAGGACAATGTACCATTCTACAAGACACTGGATACAGTGTGAATCAACTGTAGGTTGAACAATGCTTTGACCTTGTTGGGTAGAATACATAAATCTGAAAGCCAAGTAAACTAAACAAGAGTGACCCTTCTTACCTTTATTTCTGGTGACTCATTTGAAGAATCTATTCTTCCTATCCCTGCAACTCTAGGATTTGCATGTGTAGAGGCTGTAGTTCCGATAGGGAGAAAATTTTCATTAGTGGATAAATCAAGATTTACTTTGAATCAGAAGCTGTAGCTGCTGTTTGGACACTTTGGACTCCTTGAGTGAAAGAAACAGAAGGAAAGAAGAGGAGTTTTTATCTTGGCATAAAGATAGCCTTTTTTGTTCAGAAACAGTAGGATACTATTGCACATGAGGCTAGCAATGAGTATGTTTGCCACCTATGTGATCAATTTGACATTTCTTTGTACTCCTTTCATACATGTTGATGGAAAATAGACAAAGACAGTAACATTATCTGAAAATGGCATAGTGATCAGAGGCTCAGAATTCTTAGGAATGAGAGTATGATCAAGTAAACAGATAAGCCACAAAGACCACCAAAGATGTTAGCTGAGGCTGAAGAAAATTTAGCTTTTACTCTGAGATAAGCTTCAGCAGAAAATGCTAGAGTTCTTATTAACCTTCCTCTTTCAGGTGGTGCCTAAAAGCAAGGCCCACAGGAATCCTAGAATGTATACAAAAAAAGTTGATTTGAGCAAAACACATGTTCATTGTTGTGGATGCTGTAATAAACCACCCATATCACTTTTCAGGAAAAAGGGAATTTTGTCAGATGAACCCTTCAGCTATCACCAATTTTAAGTATATGCTCAGCTATAAAGAACTTCATCAGAATCTATGGCCCTGCCTAGAAAAGCCCACGTCCAATGACTCTACCCTCCCATTTGGCACAAATCTGAAAGGTCGTCTCATTTTCATAACTGCCTGCAAAGTTATCTGAGTGTTCTCTTAAGACTGCACTACAACTCAACCATTTCTTTTTTTTTTAATGTTTTTATTAATTTATTTTTGAGACAGAGAGAGACAGAGCATGAGCAGGGGAGGGACAGAGAGAGAGGGAGACACAGAATCCGAAGCAGGCTCCAGGCTCCGAGCTGTCAGCACAGAGCCCGATGTGGGGCTTGAACTCACCGAGTGTGAGATCATGACCTGAGCTGAAGTCGGACGCTCAACCGACTGAGCCACCCAGGCGCCCCATCAACCATTTCTGATGTAGTCCTATTTTCTTAATCCCTTTTGCAGTTGCCGATCTCAAGAGTGTTCCTTATAAATCCCCTCACACCAGTCTCTAGCTCAGAATCTTTACTTCTGTTACCCAAACTATAATAATAGTTGTCAAAAAATATCATACTTGAAATTGAGATTGCAAATGAAGAAGTTACTATTGATGACAAGGTCTAGGGTAAGTCCATGGGAGTGGGTGGCTAAGGTAGACTGTGGATCAGTACAGGAGAGGTGGCCAAAGAACTGAGAGGCCAGAATAATGGAAGGATCATCTTCACAAAACGTTGAATCACCAAATATTTGATAGTAGTCTTAGAGGAAGCACCAGTGCACCAGGCACCATTTTTTTCAAGGAATTGAAAGGTGGACAAGGGTTACGTGGAAACTGATGAGTGGGTGACCACACCAAGAGTGTATAATTATTAGCATAACCTGATGGAATGAGTAGAGAGGACAGTGGAACAATGACCTGGAAGTTGCTTTGGAGATGGTTGGAAAGAAACATGGTACACTTAAGAGAACCCTAAGGGAGATCCTTCTGTCAGTTAGAAATAAAACAAGGAACATTCAGAAAGAAAGTTGAAGATGTGTGAGGTTTTGCTTCAAGGCAAAAACCTTACCCACTAACCTATACAGATCATAGATATACAGAATTGAGTCTGTTTCCAAACTCTTCCAGATGAAAATTAACACATTTGTATTTTTGTATTTTCATTGTATGAGGCAATGTAACATGCTTTAGATGTTCAATATTTTTGCTTTTGTTTAGCTGATTAGGAATGCTTAGCTAAATTGCTTGAATTAGTGACTATCTTGACATGCTGCAGCTATAATTAGAAGCACAGAAAAGTCAACTACAAACGTAATATTATTACATAAGACAGACTGTGTACAAAATTGGTTATATTGTTTATCCTGTGACAATCTGAACCATGGAACAACCATGTGAAAATTGGTTTTCATCTCTATACCTTTAAAATTATTATTCAGTGAAGCTGGAACTTTTATTAAATGTAAGAACATCTGAAGGAAAAAGCACATTTTTGCCCTTTTCAGAAATTGTTAGATTTGCTTCCAATTATTTCACATTTTTACACTAAAACTAGACAAAATTTCAAAGACTCATTATAATTTTACAAAATGAACAATGACAAAGAAGAGTATGCTGTTCTATTTAGTTGTGATTTATATACCAAATTCTTCCAGAACCATACTTCCAACTTCTTGTTTCTACTAGCCATATTGAAATAGGTCACTCATTATCAACATTTTCAAAATAAAACAACTTCTATTAACTCTTCTTTTTGTTGAATCTTCAATTACTTTCTAAAATGTGTTTCCTTTTCTTCGTGGAAACATCAAGATTGCACTTTTTAGCATCATTTGTAGTTACCTATGCCCATATGGCTGAGTTTTGTCCAATGGGATAGAGGTGAAAGGAATATATACCAGTTCTAGGGTTGGCCTATTTAAAAATTCCCAACCACTTCTCAATTCTTTCCATGTCTCACTTTGTGAGCTAGAGGCAGACCATCCAGGAAACATTTCTGAGATCCTGGGGATAAAGTAGCTACAAGATGAAAAGAACTCGTATCCTTGAACCAGAGCATGTAAAGTGACCCCCAAAATTATAGCACTGTTTTCTTATACGAGTCAGAAATAAGCTTAACCAGTATTAACCACTGAGGTTTTTGTGATTCTATATGTTTGTAGCAGGTAGTCTTTCCTTCTCTGACTATATACTTCCATTCTACTGACATTCCTATTTCTATGATGGCCACCAAAGCATATCAGATAAACAAAGACTGAAAATAGGACCAGAAGCAATAAGTATTCCCAGTCAGTTCCTCCTTCTCAGTCGCATAATCTAATTAATTACTGAGACAGTATTATTAATTCTATTGCTACAATATTTCATTCTTTGTCCCCATATCTTTAGTTTTCTGCCTAGTGAAGTCCAAATTTTTAATGAGCATCTAAGCATATATATTCACCAAAATTTAGCCAGAAATTGCCTTTATCAGCATTCTTCTTTGCTATAACACAACATTAATTATTCTATTATTCAAGTGTCCAATAATCTCTTTGACTCTTTGACATGGCCGTAATATCCCCTGCCCTAGGAATTTTTTTTTTTTGTATATATGAAACATAACTAGGTAGCTAGAAAAATGAATATAAGCCAAGCTTGAAAGTAAATGACTCATTCATCGTCTTTTCAATGAGATCTTCCCATAGTTTTCCTATTTATAATTAACTTTTGCATTTCCTACAAATGTACTATGCTACAGTATTTCTAGGACTAATAGGCTTTGCTCTTATTTTTACAGGGCTGTACCAGATTTCTATTGCTGTGTAACAAGTTATCATAAACGTCTGAAAAGCCACCATTTATTGCATCACAGTTTGTAACATGACTGGGTTCTCTCTTCAGTTTATCACAAGATTGAAATCAAAATATTGGCCAGACTGAGTTCTCATCTTGAGGCTCTGGGGGAAAAAAATGCTTTAAAGCTCACTCTTGCTGTTGCCAGAATTCTGTTCCTTGTGATTATAAGACTGAGGCCCTGTTTTCTTGCTGTGTAAACCCTTCTCTGTTCACCAAATTGAATCCTTCACATAGTTCAACTCTCTGACTCTGTTTTCTACCAGCAGCTGGAGAAAACTTTGCTTTCAAAAGGATTATATGATTAAGTTAGGCCTAACTGAATAGCATCCCTTTCTTAAAGTCAGCTGTGCCAAGTAGTATAAACTAATCACAGAGGAAAATCCATTATATTCATAGTCCTGAGGATTATTTAGAGCATGTACATCAGGGGAAGGAAATCTCAGGGTACATATTAGAATTCTACCTATTTCAAGAAGCTTAAAATTAAAAAAAGCAATTATGCAAGCATGAAATCATTGAACTTTAGCCTCCCTAAATTATAGGTAGGGTATAGCAAGAATTACTTTCATCTGTCTCATAGGTAAGTGATAAGAGGTTCAAAATATTTAAGAAATGTGACCATATTCTTGCAGTTATAGTGGGTATAAACAGGATTTAGATAGAAACATTTTGACTTAAAGTGCATTTTTTTTTTACAACACGTCATAAACTACATTTGGGTTTGTATGTCTATTATTACTTTATTGCATGTTACTTGATTATAAAATGTTAATGCTAAAGTATGACATCAGTATAGGAATTAGAACTTTCTAAGTGACTATATAAATTTCTCCCTTAAATGTCATCATAAAGAGTGGGGACCAGTCTTTTTTTTTGCTCCCCCCAAGTATTCATCACCTTGGACCATCAAAACAAAGTACCATGGACAAGGTGGCATAAACAACAGAAATTTATTTTCTTATAATTAAGGAGGCTGGAAATTTGAGACCACAGTGCCAGCATGGTTAAGCTCTAGTGAAGATTTTCTTCCCAGCTTGGAGATGGCAGCTTTCTGGCTGTGTCCTCACGTTGTGGGAAGAGAATTTCTCTCTTCTTCCCTTTATAAGGCCATCAATACTATCATATTATAATCTCATTCTTATGACCTCATTTAGTGGTAATTACCTCCTAAAAGCTCCGTCTTCACATGTAGTCGCATTGGGAGTTAGAGCTTTATATATGAATTGGGGTGGGGTGGGGAGGAATATAATTCAGTCCATTGTAAAACACTACCAAGTATGGAACATGCATAAAATAGCTAGTGAATAAATATTAATTATCTCCATTTTATTCAATCAAGCCAAACCCATGGAGAATCACATGAAATAATACATACTCCAGCTAACTTTTTATTCTGATGATTAATGGGGAAAATAGAGAATAAAAACTACCGGAGCTGTCTTTAAACTCCTTATAGCTATAGATAGAACTTTTATGATTAAAAAACAGAATGATTACCAATTCTTGTTTTGGCTGGAAGGATTAGACTTGACTCAGAACTTGAAAATGTTGATACTTCAACAATTTCATATACATTGTTTTAAGTGAAGAAAGAAAAATTGTGATCAAGGTAGCCATATACATCATTTGTCTGGAATATGCTCAAATTGCTTAAAAATTCTCAACAATACCATTTTTAGACATGATTTATGGTGCTTAATATGTATATGTTGGCATTTGGGGGTCAAGGAAAGAGTTATTCTCAAAATTCCTCTTCAAATAGCATTATAAAGCCATGAGATAGTTTAGTATTAGAATGGAAATCACATTGTGCACTCCTCACCCATTAAACTACTAATGTTTAAGCATACAAAATGCACTGGTTCCAATATGGGACTATCATGACAAAGCCAGAATGGAAGAATTCTAAACTCATTAACTTATAGAGGGGCATTTGTTTTCACTTTGCCAAATCAAATAAACAAAGAAGCAAATAAACTTGAAATGTTACTTTTGGGAAAGATTGACCACTGCTTTTGACCTACTTTGGTAATTCAGATGTTCTTATGCAAATGTTCCTCTGGAACTGTGGAAAATATGTTGAGAACATTGTAAAAATAAGGGGAAAAACTCAAGAAAATTAACATTATTTAGCTATTAGATACAGTCATTAGTGATATTCAGAAGTATTCCGACAGCTTTCGCTACAATTTCCTCTTCTTTTGTTTAAAAACTTCCACTCTAAAGAAATACATTCAACTAGCTTATAATTAACGTGGCTGTCAAAAGATATTATATATCATCAGCTGCTTACCATCCTAAGGTAGACAAAGAGTAGCAATGCTATTGTTCTCTGTCTAATCAGGTCAAAGCAGTGGCAACTTTAATTAGAATTATTGTCAAGAAACCGCTTAAAGTCTGTACCAGTAAACTATGTCATATGTTTGCTTCCTCATCTTTTATTTTAACCTTATTGAGGGAGGGGGACATTTTTAATTTATAAATTGGAAAGCCTCTTCTCACAATATGTGTTCTATCAATACCCCTTTTTGTATTTAACAACCAATGTCTAGTCGCTAAACTACAAGTTCTAAGAGAATGTTTAAAGTCTGATGAGTTTATTTTAACTATTTAATAATATATCAAATGGCAAAGATTTCAAAACGTAAAAGTCATGAGATGGGAAACTAAGTATTTGTGGAAGTGATTTTTATATAAATTACTATGTAATAGGAAAGAGATGCATGTATAAAAATGCTAAAAAATATTACAAAAATGATTTCAGCTTATTACTGAAAGCATCAAGCTTTTAAGAACATATATCATTTAAACTGGTTCTGATCATAGCTCTATTCTGATTTCTCTATTTTTGTTAACATATGGTACATGGCTTTCAACCACTAAAGTATTTATGTGCAATAAATGTTCTGTTAACTGAGTAAATTATAGCTAATTCTGTATTTTTTATATTAAGGTAATATTGCTATGTAACATTATATGTTTCAGGTGCACAGTGTTATAATTTGGTATTTGTATACAGTACAATGTGATCACCATTATAAATCTGTTACTATCTGTCTGTATACAATTGAGCCCCTCTCCTCATGTTGACCACCCCAAAACAATAGTTTTATCTATTATCTATCATCTGTCTATCTATCATCTATCTATCTATCTATCTATCTATCATCTACCTATCATCTATCCATGACATCTTTATCCATTCATGCATCAATGGACATCTAGGTTGTTTCATATCGTGGCTATTTTTTTTTTTTTTTGAGGTGGGGAAGGGACAGAGGGAGAAAGAGAGAGAGAATCTTAAGCAGGCTCCAGACTTAGTGTGGAGCCCGATGTGGAGTTCAGTCTCACCACCGTGAGATCATGACTTGAGCCGAAACCAAGAGTGGAACGCTTCACCAACTGAGCCACCAGGAGCCCCCATATCTTGGCAATTATAAATAATGTTACAATGAACATAGTGGAATCTTGAATTAGTGTTTTTTGTATTTCTTAGATAAATTCCCAAAAGTGGAATAGCTATCTAATAAGGCAGTTTTATTTTTAATTTTTTGAGGATTTGCCATACTGTTTTCCATAGTGGTTATTCGAACTTACATTCTCACCCACAAGGTAACAGGATTCCCTTTTCTTCACATCCATACCCACACTTACTTCTTCATGAACTGTGAGATCATGACCTGATCCAAAATCAAGAGTTGGATGTTTAACTGACTGAGTCATCCACACACCCTTTCTTGTCTTTTTGATAATAGCCATTCTGACTGGTATGAGGTGATATCTCATTGTAATTTTGATTCGCATTTGCCTGATTATTAGTGATGTTGAGCATTTTTCATGTGCCTTTTTGCCATCTATATGTCTTCTTTGGGAAAATGTCTGTTCAGGTCCTCTGCCCATTTCTTAACTGGGGTATTCTGTTGTTGTTGTTGTTGTTGTTGTTGTTGTTGAGTTTTATGAATTGTTTACATATTTTGGATATTAATGTCTTATCAGATATATAATTTGCAAATATCTTCTCTCATTCAGTAGGTTGCCTTTTTTGTTATTTTGATGACTTCCTTCATGGTGCAAAAAAATTTAGTTTCATGTGGTCTCATTTGTTTATTTTTGGTTTTGTTATCCTTGCCTTTGAAGTCAGATCCTATATATCCTAATATATATATACGTTGCTAAGACTGCCATCAAGGAGCTTACCACTTATGCTTTATTCTAGGAATTTTATGGTTTCACGTCTAACTTTCAAGTCTGTAATCCATTTTGAGTTAACTTTTGTGTATGGTATGAGATGGTGGATCTTTTCATTCTTTTGCCTGCCGTTCTTCAGTTTCCCCAAAACCATTTATGGAAGACACTGTCATTTCCCCATTGTGCATTCTTGGCGCCTTTGTCATAAATTAATTGACCATACATATATGGGCTTGTTTCTGGACTCTTTATTCTGTTTCATTGAAATATGTGTCTGTTTTTATGCCAATACTCTACGTTATTTAGATTACTATTAGCTTTGTAGTATAGTTTGAAATCAGGGACTCTAATACTCCACATTTGTTTTTCTTTCTCCAGATCTCTTGGGCTATTCAAGGTCTTTTATAGTTCCATGTAATTTTAGAATTATTTTCTCTGCTTCTGTGAAAAATGACATTAGAATCCATGAGCATGGAGTATCTTTTTATTTATTTATATTTCAATTTCTTTAATTAATGTAATGATGCCCACCATTGCCTCCATCTTGGAAAGAGTCCCAGTAGGCTTCTGCCTCTTTGGCAGATACTTTAAGATTAACAAATGAGTATCCTTGGCCTATGGTCTGGGTGACTTTACAACTGTTCCTTTTGTGCTGGGTCCCTGGAATGGTGGATATGTGCAAAAGCCCTTTAACAGAAAAATTTCCTTTCCCTATAGTTCTTTTCCCTATGGCTCTGTTAGAAGTAAGCTCCATTGGTTTTCAAGGCTAGATGCTTTGGGGCCACATTTGTCCAGTGTAGTTGCCAAATGTTGGGGTAACTCATGTGGAACACTACCACGTCAGGGAAAAACTTCACGTTATGAGATTCCTCCCAACTGTGGGGTTTTGCATTTGGCGTGGGGTTTCTTGCAAGACTGTCTCTGCCTCTCCTACCTGTCTAGGTGCTGCCCTTCATGTGGAGGTACTGTTCAGCTAATCCTCAGGTCCTTTTCAGAGGAAATGGTTCCATACATAGCTCTAGAGGTGTTGTGTTCATGGAGGAGTTGAGTTCAGGATCCTTTGGTACTACCATCTCGAACCCTCCTCAAAATTTTGTATTATTTTTAGGTAGATTAACCTGTCAAGCTTTTAGACATTCATTGTCCCTGTACGGTTATTGCTTAGGGGGAAGATTCAGTGTAAAATAACAAGCTTATCTTAATACAGATAAATCCAGTTCATGAAAATAAATATAAATCCATTTATCTTTTTTTAGCAAATGTATTGTTGAGAAAGTGAAGGATATTTGTTTTTATGCTGTCTCCTAATTTATTCATTTTACTTATGTTAATTTTCCAGGAAATTATGTTCACCTCCTTAAGGGAACATTTCTTGTTACATACTGACTTTCAGGTCATGGCATATGCAGCTTAAGATAATAAGACTAGCAATTACTTTTCTATTTTGACACCCTAGTCCAAGAACATTGTGTTGCATTTAATGAAGTAGGCCATTGCTGCCTTTAGGATGTATTCAGGCAGTCCTCGACTAAGGTGGCTTAACTGACTGCTTCCCTCCCCCAACAGATACTTTTCCATTATTTCTTCTTACTCTTTCCACAATATAGTGCCTGGAGTGATGTATCTTCTTTCTTCCAATGTACACTCTCTCTTGAAACTTCTTTACCAGACTAAATAAGAAGAGCTCATGATCATGAGCCTGGACTGTCTATAAGAGGAAAGAAAAAGAAAAGGAGATAAACCGAATCTCCATTATTTCCCACTTCTGTCCTTCAGTCTTTCCTGAGACCTCTTGCCTCCCAAGAATACCAGTATAGCTCTTCTGCATGTCCAACTTATGTTGTATGTTTGTCTACACAGGTATTTGACAAATATTTTTATTTTAAGTTTATTTAGAGAGAGAGAGAGAGAGAGAGAGAGAGAGCGAGCACATGAGCAGGGGAAAGGCAGAGAGGGAAAGGGAGAATCCCAAGCAGGCTCCACACTGTCAGCACAGAGCCCAATGCAGGGCTTGATCTCATGAAATGTGAGATCATAACCCGAGCCAAAATCAAGAGTCAGATGCTTAACCAACTGAATCACCCCAAGTATTTGACAAGTCCTTATGAAGCTGTATCTCTTTACTCCAGAAATCTAAATCCTACTCCATATCTTACAAAACAAATATATCTAAGATAACCTAAAATGTAAAAGAAAAGAGGGAGAAAGGAAAATGAGATGGGGAGAGACAGAGACAGAGAAAGAGATAACTCTGTTTCTAATTTGAGTCAGATCTAGTCCATCAGTGAGAGACACTTCAATAGATGACCGAAAAGCGAAGTTAGTCATTGTTTGGAGTCTTTAGTCAGAATAAAATAACAAAAAGCTTTCACCTGATCTGGCACAGTTGGAAGGATTTGAGGAAGAGAGTCTTATCTTCATTGCTTCTTCTGTACCAGCCTGAAACTCCTGGAATCTACTCCTCATTGTCCAGCATTTCCATTCAAGTCGTTCATTGTCCTAAACCTATCCTCCTATACCCTTTCCCCTTGGTATCAGACCTTTGGCACCAACATTTGTTATTCTCCCTGGGAGTGAAGGGAGAGATAGGAGAAACAGGGGAAATTTGGATTTATTTAAAGTATGTGCATTGTCTTCCTTGTGCTCAGGTTCTGTAGTGCTATGTGAACCACGCTGTGTTTCTGGCATTTAGAAGGATAAATAGATTTCTGTGAGCTTGTGTGGGAACACAACCAAGATAGATAAACTATTCCTTCAGGCAAAATGCATTTTGAATTTCAAACAACCAAGTTACCTATAAACTTTTGGAACACTTTATGGTTCTAAATCCAGTGTTGTTTTTGATCCTTCCAAAGGAATACGGCGAGAAGTTTATTGAGTTCCTCCAAAACCCAAGTTTGCTCGTCTTTGAGAACGCTTTGCCTAGTAGTGGAGAATCTTGGGAAGAGAAGCAGGAGCAAGGGAAACCACAGATTAAAATTTTGCTTCTGTCTTGCCCCTCTTCTCGACAGGGAGTCCTTTTATTCCTTATTTGTGTGATACCCATTCTTAAGTATAACTCGTGGCCATTGGTATATACATTAAGGGGCAGATAGTTTGTTAAAAAGCAATGTGAGTAAGCTGCACTGTGTATGTTTAAGTCCTTTGAGAAAGTGACAGTCACTTCAGCGAGAACAGCAAAAGGATTCAGCTGTTAGCACTTTTGGAAAGCAGCAGCTTAAAATATCATGTTGCAAAATAGAATATACATGTGAACAGAGATCCCAAAGATCAAAGCCATAAAGCCTGAGACGTGAAGCTTTGTATCAGGTAACTGATTAGGAAGTACTTGGAGGATACCTATGGAAAACAATTTCTTCTGCAGGTGAGAGAAATGAAAATTAATGTTGAACGCATTTGCACAAGTGATCAGGGCTCTATGTCCATGAGCTTTGCTCCTTGATTTTCTTAATAAATACTTACCAAACACCTACATGTCCCTAGTGAGTGCCATTTTAGGTATGGGGAATGAAATGATGAATAAGATAGAGGTCCAAACCTCAAAGAATTTAGAGTTTATGGAGGAAGAAAACAGTATGATATCATGAGAGGTCTACGCAGAGGGAGAAATAGGACAGGAAACTAGTTTGTGGGGTGGAAGGGTAAAGAGGTGGGTTCTAGAACTTGTCACTAAGGAGAAGTCTAAGCAGCCTGTTTTTGCCAGTCATTTTACAGCAAACCAGAAAAAGTTGCCCACTTTCCATTGCAATATTACACTTTAAAGCCTAGTCAGTAAATATCACTCTTTCTATTTAGACTTTCAAGGCAATATGTCCCTTTAACAGATACTGGCCAACTTATACTTTATTTTTATTTTTTTAATTCATTTATTTATTTTTATTTATTTATTTGGGAGACAGAGATAGCGCAAGTGGGAGAACTACACGCTAGTGGGGCTCGAACTCACGAACCTTGAGATCATGTCCTGAGCATAAACCAAGAGTTGGACACTTAACTGCCTGAGCCACCCAGGCACCCCTGGCCAACTTACATTTGAAAATCTTTGTGTCATCAAAGAGGTGTCAGGTGAGCGGCATGGTGTGTTCAAGGGAGAGAGGAAATATCTGTTTGGAAAGGACTGTTAAACTGAAGTCCTTCAACAGCAAGAGCTAATGCAATAACTAGGGCACAAGTCTAGCTGGAAGATCCTGTTGACTTGTGCTCTTTGCGGAGAGGTTAGTGGCAATGGTCCTCAGGCATGGAAACACTGAAAATGGATAAAATGGTTTGTTTCGCCAATAAGCCTGCTACCAACAGCATTCATTCCCCTAGCAAGGCAAATTAAATGGAGTGGTTTGGTTCTCAGCAGGACAACACACAGCTCTCATAAGCTTTCACTGGCACATTTTTATTAGCAACAAAAGACTCCAGCAGCTCCAGGAGTTCATCTTCCCAGAGTAATTTACGAGTTCTTTCCCTTGCTTTTTCATCCTTCCCTAGGAACACTCAAGCGTTCAAGTTGCTGCCCACAGCTCACCCACCACTCTCTATTTTGGTGGAGAGATAAGAGAAAATAAGACATGAGGAGTATTTTCGACTTACTCCTTTGCATTAAATAAGCACCACGGCTCAATGTGGCTTCAACACAGCTCTCCTTTCAGTGGCCAAATCTGTCTTCGCCCTCCTGTGTCCCCACCATGGTTCTCTTCCCACACAGGAGGGCTTTTTTTTTTATTCTGCTTTATGGTACTACCCATTTGAAACCTTGCACATATCCCCAATATTTACTCACTTAAAAAACATTTATTAAACATCACAACCCAGGCATTGTGCTTGGGTGCTTGGGATGTAAATGTGAACAAGACAGGGTTTCTGTCTTGAAGGGTCTTGCAATTTAGTCTAAAGGGAGACATAGAACAATTAATTATAAGATTCTTTGAAAGAGCAATTAGAGGGGATAGAGATGTTACAAGCCTTATAAGCCTCATTCCACTTGTTCTTTTTTGCCGTGTGAAATTATACTTTCTTATAAAGAAATAGCATACAAGCCCTGTGCCTCTGGCTCTATTTGCCAGAGAATCAAATTCAAAATCAGGCCCTCAACATGGGAGATTGGGATGGATTTCTCCCTTTTTTAATGACTATTAGGACAACTTTATTAGTGGGACAGTGATGACATTTGGAGTATGGGGGCATCAAAATTGTTAAGGTTTTCGCCTACAGTTAATTGTGATGAAGTCAAGGCAAAAACTTAGGCCTTGGGATATGTATTAGCTGTGTCACTGGAAAGGCATGGGGCAGAGTTATTTTAAAAAGTTTGAGGTAGATGGGCTTCTTTTAACTACAATGGAAGCCCTGTAAGAGGAAAATTATAAGTTGAGGGCATCTCACTGCCAATTTAAGCAAATTATAAAAGGAACACATTTGCAGGTTTTGCAAATTTTAAGGAGACTGTCATCACCTGTATCTTCTGACTGTAAAGGTAATAAGACCAGGATCTTATTGTAAGGTATAAGAGCTTCAAATAGGGCTGATCTGGGAACACCAAGTGACCATGAGACTCAAGGAGCATGCCATGAGCTGGGAATTATGAAACTCATAATACCGTATGGTCATGTAAACACAGTGGGGAATCCATAGTACAATAAAATAACATATTTGGGATTAGGTAGGGGCATGTCCAGAAAGCAATAGTACATTACATGAATAGTAAGACAGATAACTGGTCAACAATTTCTATGACCCTGATGACTCTTCAACTTACAGCTAATGGAGGTAAGGGTTCCTTTCAGCCAAATGATAGAGGAAAGATCTCAGGCCTGGTTCATAGGTTATATTTAACTGAAGGTTGGTGCTAGACAAAAATGGATAACTAATACATCACAGTGTTACAGAAGTGGTAAGTTCTTTTCCTACTCAATACTGTTTGCCAAATAATCAAATGCTATTTGATGGCAAGTAAGTAATTCATTCAGTGGCCAGAGAATGGAGAAGGGGAGCTCATGCTCTAAAAGTACCTTTTCCTTGATTAGGTCTCATAGTGAGGGTTTTATGGGTTAAGGGTAATTAAGGGGCTGATAAGTAAGCTGATGTAAGTGTTTTAAATGAGATAATACATATGATGTTTCTTTAAAGAATGCCTGGCCTATATTAATCCCTTGTAAATATTTCTATTATTATTCATATGTATATCATTCATGAAGAACTTGAAATATGAATACCTGTATATGTTCACCAGAAAGAGTAAATCAGCAACAATGAACTTCAAATTCCATTATTCACTGAGATTAAGATACAGTAACCCCTAGGTAGATACCAAGATAGGTAAGTGATGATAGACAGATAGATAGATAGATAGGGATGATAGATGATAGATAAATGCATGTGTACCTTTGTACTGAATTGTAATGAACCTTAAATAGAGAACTTCTGAACTGCTGCTAAATTTTTTTCAGATACCCCATGGAAGTGAATCATGATGCATCATGATGGGGTAAGATGGGGTAAGATGTCAGCCTCAGTATGACTCCTAATCATATGAAATAACTTCTAGTTTTCCTGCCAAGAAGAGCCCTTGCCTTTTTAAGAACACCATTTAATCATCTGGGTACAGGTTATAGATCACTTTTCTTCCATGCAAGTAGTAGACTTTCAAGTTGAAAAAGAACTGCTGTATACATGTTTTATGGCTTAACATTATCATATACCAAAGGAGATATTTTGCTCTTAACTCTTTCTAATTGATAGGTGCATGAAGAACAGTATTAAATCTTTTAATATCCTAGAGTATTCTTAAATTTTTCATGCCTTCAAGCCTTTACATATATTATTCCCTCTTCCTGTAATATTTTAAACTGTTTTTTCAAGACTCAGCTCAAATGTCACTTCCCTGTGACTATAAGTCCAAATTTAAGAGTAAAAATAAAAATCCTTGAAAAAAATCTGCTTAATCTGTCCTTAAATCCAGCTTCTGACCTCTTTACCCTTCAAATCCTCATAACATCATATTTTTATACAAATATCACCTTTTCAGACTGTCTTTCCTCAGAAATCATTAATATTACTTTTCTGTGGCTGCTGTAACATATTGCCACAAACTAGGTGGATTAAAACAACAGACATTGTTCTCTTACAGTTCTGGAGGCCATTGAAGTCCAAAAGAAGTTTCACTGGCCAAAGTCAAGGTTTTGGCAAAGTCACACTCCTCCTGGAGGCTCTGGGAGGGAATCAGTTCCTTGTTTCTTTCCACTTTCTGGTGGTTCCAGCATTCATTGGCTTGTGGCTGCATCCTTCTTATCTTCAAAGCCAACATCTTCAAAAGGCTCTTTGCTGAATCTTCACATTGTCTTTTCCTGATTTGCTTTCACATGGATCTTTGTGAATGTATTTATGACACATCCAGATAATCTGGATGTTCTTTCCTTTTTAGGATCCTTAATCACATCTGAAAAGCCTTTTCCATATGGGATAACATTTACAAATTCCAATGGTTAGGACTGAATATCCATGTGAAGGTCTAAGCAGCCTTCTTAACCCCTATTAAAATACCAACTACCCCCTTTTTTTCCAAAAATTGATATTAAAATTTGTATGGATATACAAAGAACCCAGAATAACCAAAACTATTAAAAAATAAAAAAGAACAAAATTGGAAGACTCACACTTCCTGAGTTCACAACTTAGTACATAGCTAAAGTGATTAATACAGTGTTGTCATTGATAAGGCAACATATTTGTAAGTCAGACACTTATAAGTGTCTGATGTCCAGAATATATAACAAACTCTTACCTCTAAACAATAACAAGACAAATGACCCAATTAAAAAGTGGGCAAATGATTTAAACAGATATTTCCCCACATAAGATCTACAAATGGCCAGTAAACACAAGAAAATATGCTTAATGTCATCAGTCATTAAAAAAAATGCAAGTAAAGGGGCCCCTAGGGGGCTCAGTTGGTTAAGCATCCGATGCTTGGTTTCCACTCACGTCATGATCTCACCATTCATGAGTTCGAGCCCTGTGTAGGGTGCTGCACTGACAGCATGGAGACTGCTTGGGATTCTCTCTCTCTCTCTCTCTCTCTCTCTCTCTCTCCCTCTCTCTGTCTCTGCATTTCTCTCTCTCTGTCTCTGTCTCAAAATAAATAAATAAACTTAAAAAATAAAAAAAAGAATGCAAGTGAAAATTGTATTGTGAGATTTTATACCTTCTAGGATGGCTTAAGTATAGATATATAAAACTGTGCATACACACACACACACACACACACACACACACACTATGTGTTGGTGAGGAAACTGAAAATTTAGATACCTTATGCATTGCTGGCTGCTTTGGAAAATAACATTTCAGTTCCTCAAAATACTAAACATAGAGTTGGATTTAGTATATACATAGGTATACCCATACAATGGATATAAATAAAAAGATAAATACAAATAAAAAAAGAATGAAGTACAAATACACACTGCAATATGGATGAACCTTGTAAGTTGAATGCCAAGGGAAAAAAACAGCATAAAAGGTTATATATTGCATCATTCCATTTATGTGAAATGTCTAGAATTAACAAATCCATACATACAGAAAGTAGACTGGCAATTGCCTAAGGATGGGGGTTGAAGGAACGGAGATTGCTACTAATAGGTACAAGGTTTCTTTGAGGTATGTTGAAAATATTCTGAAAACAAATTTTTGTGATGGTTGCACAAACCTGTGAATGTACAAGAAGCCATTTAACTGTACACTTTAAGTGGGTGAATTTTATGGTATGTGACATATATCTCAATAAAGCTGACAAAGCAAAAAACAATTGACCAGGATGAATTAACAGGAACTGGTTATACCTGTGGGACTGGACTTCGAATGTGTTTAATCAAAGAGGCTGAAGCATAAAATTGAATAGGAGAAAGTTTATTGGAGGGGGCAAATACTAACCATAGAGAAGCTGCATGCCAATATACATACAGAGATGGATCTATGTAACATGATGTACAGACTAGGGTAGCCATGGAAGTGAACCCATGCAATCTTCCTTCAAGAAATGACTTGCTAGCCAGTTGCAAGGAGTGCTGTTAGCTGAAAGACTACCTGAAGAGCTTTTAGGATCCATATCACCTTTGGAGCCAAGGTGACTAGTCATGGTGTAGATACAAGGGATTGCCCATTGCTGCCCACCAGGGGTCTGATTTAATGAATAATCTTTGCCTTGGAGCTCCCAGTTGGGTTGGCCAAGGCTGTCTAATCTGTCTACTCACTGGATATTCTCACTGCTCAATCCTACTTCTTTACTCTTTTTCTTTTTACAGTTTTCAATTTCCATTTCAGTATAATGTTCTGAAGAGCTTTCCTGTCCAATTCTGCCTTAACTTTCACAAGTGCTAACCCCCAAGACTGCACTCCTATCTTACCATCTTCTTTCTATGGAACCCAATGGATGTATCATAGAATTCATCAAATTTAACTGCGATTATAGACATATCTGACATATTTCTTTAATGAACCCAAATGTAA
Source organism: Lynx canadensis (assembly GCF_007474595.2). Classification (NCBI taxonomy): domain Eukaryota; kingdom Metazoa; phylum Chordata; class Mammalia; order Carnivora; family Felidae; genus Lynx; species Lynx canadensis. Next base: position 180,474,960 of record NC_044306.2, read on the forward strand.
GGATAATCTTTCTATATAAAAACAAATACATATCAATACATTTAAATTCAAACTTTTTAAGGTATCATTTTTGAAGTCAATTTTGTGATGAAACAGACTATTTCATATAATTACATAGTCAGCTTAGTCTTTTTTACTCTCACTGATGTTGTTATAGCTATTTTTATTGATGATTCAAAGGATTAAAGAATTTGGATATAGTTAAATTAAAGTTGAGTTGAGTACTTAAGGTTTCTGGCACTGAACGTGGAGACTTCAGTCTTAACTGTAGAAACAAAATAAATTATCTGTATTTAGTTGAAAAAAGTAGCTATAGAGAACAAACAGATGGTTACCAGAGGGAAGATTGGTAGGGCATGGGTGAAAGAGATTAAGAATGCACTTATCTTGAGCATTGAGTAGTATATAGAATTGTTGAATCACTATACTGTATACCTGAAACTAATAAATAACACTGTATGTTAACTATACTAGAATTGTTTTAAAGGGCAATGAGAACAAAACAAAAATAAAACATTAAAACAGTCATAATAATTCTAAAAGACAAATCTAGATTTTACTTTGGCCTGCCATAAAGAAGCATCCTAACTATCAGGTTATTGCTGCATAGTATTTCATATTTTAATTTCACAAAACTGAAAATGTAAATGGTTATTTTCCTGATAAAACAATTGTGCCAGTACCCGATGAAAGCAACATAAAAAATTTTAAAATAACAATTTGAGCACGCCTTTAATAGAAAAGTCAGTTTGGGTACCACTATACAAAAGAAAATATTGCCACAATTTTTTATTCTCTTAACTAAAAGCCATCCATTCTCATTCTTTACCGCATTTATGACACAGTATACTGGACTTTGGCAGAGCTTCTGTGACCACAAACTGTTTTTTGAATCAGAGGTAATTAGCAGCCTTGTGTGCCAATTCTTGAACAATGAGTTTGGTTTCCCAGCATTTCTGGAAGAAAGGTTCATCTTTTGCCTTTTTTTTCAATTCTTATTTCTCTGTAGCATTCACAGAATGTGGATTTTGGCCATCTGGGGTCCACACATAGAGCAGTGTGAGGTATGACATGACTGCTTGAGACAGATTTATCTCCTAGTATAAGAATGATAATAATGAAAATATGTAATAAAGGCTGGTATAGTTTGAACTGTGCCCCCCAAAAAGGTATATTGATGTCAAATCCCCTGTACCTCAGAATATGACTCTATTGGAAGCTAAGTTCTTTAAGTCAAGTTAAAGGTAATCAAGTTAAAGTGAAGTCATTAAGGTAGGTTCTAATCCAATATGACTGGTATCCTTCTATAAAGGAGAAATTTGTACACAGAGACAGACACACCAAGGAAAGATGATGTGAAAACACACGCCATCTATAAGCCAGGGAACACCTGAGGCTACCGAAATCTAGGAGGGAGACTTAGATTTTTCCAGACAGCCTTCATAAGGAGCCAACCCAACCCTGCTGACACCTTGACTTCAGACTTCTACTTTCCAGAACTTTGAGACAATACATTTCTGTTGATATGTCTCCCAGCTTGTAGTATTTTGTTACAGTTGCCCTAGGAAACCAATGCACACGCTATGTTTAATTTACTGTAGGTTTGGAGATATTTAATATACTTCCCTTCAGCAAGTATGGTTTTGAATAAGACTGCATTTGTATATTTATCATGTATATTAAATTTCCCCATCTACTTCTTTTTTTTAATATGAAATTTATTGTCAAATTGGTCTCCATACAACACCCAGTGCTCATCCCAACAGGTGCCCTCCTCAATGCCCATCTATTTCTAAAATCCTCATTCATAAAGCAATAAAGGAAGCAATGAATACATACCAGTTGAATATCTATCTGTTTCTTTTGTTTGTTTGTTTTTTGTTTGTTTGTTTGAAAATAGTTAACAAAAAGCAATGAGTCTGAAGAGCTCTTGTGGTAAGATAGCTCCTAACAGTCCCTGACTCATAGCATTCATGCTTTTGTGTAACCTTATTTTTTTTAAGTGTGGGCTGAATTCAGTGACTTGCCTCAAAGAATAGAATAAGGGAGGTGTGATATGATATCTATATTATAAAGACTGTGACATCCATTTTTGGTTTCCTCTTGCTTTCTCTTGTTTGGATTGCTCACACTGAGGGAAGCTGCCATTTGTGTGAAGAACACTATGAATAGTCCCATGAGTGACAGACATTAAAGACCTGAGGTCTTAATCCAATAGTCTACAAGAAATTACATTCTGCTAATAAAATGTGTCTGAAAGCAGATAATTCAGCTAATGAAATCCTGAAATAACACTGCAGATCTGGCCAACACCCTGACAACAATCTCATGAGAGACTTTGAACCAAAGGCACCTCACTAAATGGCATCCATATTTCTGGGCCACAAATTATAGGAGATAATAAATGGTTGTCATTCCAGCTGCTAAATGTTGGGGTGACTTGTTACACAGGGATATATAAATAATACAATGCTGTAATAGTTATTTCTCTCCGGTGAGATTTGCTTAGAAACAATTTTGCAAAGCTTTATTATAAATGCAAAGCATTTACACTAACCTTCACACATATTATTCTATCTAATACACAAGGTGTATTTTTCTCAGATACTAAAATGTTTCTTTCAGATTCTTTCAGTTTATTTCAAATACTAAAAAGTTGGGTTGTTAATTTTTGTTGTTATTGTTGTTAATAGAATTATATTATTTCCTAGTACATACTTTTATAACATTAATAATTTTTGTTTTTTAATCTATAATGTTTTTAAAAGACTGGACAAGTTTATGAAGGAACTATCAGACACACAAAATATGTGGCAGCGGTCAGTGAAAGGCTTGTACAAAAATGAGTATTGTTTCTCTTACACATTTTCCTATGGGATTCCCCCAACTTTGTGAGTTTTCCTGGATAATAGCCAAACTTAGTGACAACACCAATTTATTATCTCACAGTTCTGGAGATCAGAATCTGACAGGTCTTATGAAACAAAAATCAAGGTCTTGGTAAGGTATGCATTCCTTTCTGGAATCCGTGCTGGGATAATCCAGTTCCTTGCCTTCTCCAATTTTTAAAAGCTGTGTGCATTCCTTGGCCTAAGGCCATCTTCCTCCACTTCAGAGTCAGCAATGGTACAGGTCCAGTGGTTCTCACATTACCTTTTCTGATTCATTTTCTGTTGTCATATCTATGTCTGACCACAGGAGAAGTTATCTGCTTTTAAGGATTCATGTAATTTGAATGGGTTTATGTGTTAATCTAGTGTTAATGTCTAAACTACAAAGTTCCTTTTCCATGTGTTGTGACATATCCACATGTTCCAGAGCTTAGCATAGTATATTATGATATTTGGTTAATAAATGATACATTAAGACCTATAAAATTATGTTTGTGAGATTTCACATCAATGTATATATTCAAGAACATAAAGAATTATGTAAAGATTTAGGCATGCATATGCTTACCTTGGTGTTCCCCTTGGAAAAATAAAATTTTTTATCCCAACAAACAAATTTCCTTTCAAATGAAACCTCAGTACTTTAGAATAGAGAAAAATGAGTTCTTATAAAATAGACTGAATTCCAAACAAACTTTGTCGATTAAAAAAGAATAAATAGTGCTGTTATAAATTACTTAGATGTAGTTGGCAGCCAGCTTTTCTGTTTCTTTGCTAAATGGCAATAATGAAGGTGATAATATTGATCAACATTTTAAGTTTGCATTTTAGTAAGAATAACTGATTTTCCTTGAGGTAAATTTTAAAGGGGAATTAGTAACATTGAATATCAAAGTATTAAACATGAAAATGTGTAAATGGAAGTAAAAATAAAAAAAAACTATAGGGGAAGTTCATAGCCTATTGTCCATTTCTCAGGTAAAATTTTTGGTTCATTATAAATTTAAGATAGATCTGGGTCATTTCTCCAGATTCTACCATACAGTATTCATGCTGTAACCTTTGGTTTATTATAGTTCTCCATGTCAAAAATATAAATTGAACCACAAGCAAATATTAGTTTCTCTACAGAAAGTGGCTAGTATTGAGAGGCTATCATCAGACACTTTATTATATTTATTAAATCGGCCTGAGAAAGCACAGCTCTGATTACATCAAGACTCTGCTTACAAACTATCACTTTTCCTTTTATGCTCCAAATATATGGTAGTACTTACTATTCCCAGAGGATATTTTGACAAGTGCATTAATTCAAACTGTCCTTCCCCACCAAGAAATATTTTACTATAATTTTAATAAGAATAATTAGATCCCCAAACAATTCATATCATTAGGAGAATCACGGAACAAAATTTAATTTTGTTTGTGAAAATGTGCAGTATATTACAAATTGATTACTAGTAATAATTCCCTTAGATTTACTCTGGCCAGATAGAAGTAAAATAATACTTGGAGGCAATGGTAACTATTATTAAAATAAATCCAATTATATATGTACACGTAGCTGCAGAGAAGTATAAAAGGATGATCGACAAAATACCTTTAAGCTAAGGCTAAATTTTGTGTGGAAAATCCTGGTTAAAGGAGAAAAAGAGAAGATTTAACACTCCCCAACTTTAAGGGAGAATTTTTTCGTATTTCTGAAAGGATAGGGTAGGAATCAGATCCCTGTCATTTATGTTCTATGGCTAGGAATTGAAGAATGATATAATGTTTTATTTGAAATCTCAATATTTGCAATGTTCCAAAAATTACCTCTTTTGAAACTCTTTAAATGCATTTAAAAACATGTATGACAAGTTCAGAATGCTCCAGAAACTTACGTTGTTTTTCAAAGTTTTTCAAAATGTTTAAAGGCTATTACTCTATAATTCAAGACTCAAATTTAAGTCATGAGTTATAGTACCCTCATCTCTCATGATAAGTTTCCTTGTAAAATCCTATATATCCTATTCTGCAATGGCAAATCAGTTGGCATATTTCCATTACCCTCAAGATGACATCAAAACACATTGAACCCAATTTTTGTTTTTGTTTTTTGAGCAATTCTATTTGTTATAATAGATATTTTATAAATTTTGTTCTTTCTTAGAAGTCTTTAAAAGAAAAAAAATGACATTTTTAATACAATAAAATTAAATTATTTCTACCTTGAAATCACCATACAATTTACAAAACTTTGCAAAAATCTATGATACATTATGAGATCTTAGTGATTTTTTTTATATCTTGCAAGAAGTTTTATATTTCATCACTATTTGTATTTAAATTGCTAATCATTAGCATTAGCCATCACTGTAACTACTGAGTCATTACTCAAAAATTATTCTCAAATGTGCTAAAGTAGACTAAAATAATAAAAAAAAACAGAATGATATAGTTCTTTAGAAGAGTAACACAATAGTGAAATAAACTGCTGGTAATTCAATGTTTTTCAGTGTTATTACTGCATAGACTAAAGTATTGCATCAAATTTCAAGAAACTATAAAAGAAGACTAGAAGCACCATATTTGTCATTGGCTTTTTAACTTTCATTAAACACAGTTCAAGTTCACAATTTATTACTTTCATTTCTTAAAGGCAAAGAAAAGAAAATTGTCAGAAGATATTTCACTATAATTAGATGAATCAGAAGATGAATGCAAAGAGCCAACAGTCTAGACTCTAAGGATTGTGAAATTGTGTAAGTGAAATTTTATACTGCGTGTCTTTAGATGATGATGTTCTGCATGAATGTTCTCAAATTCAGTAACTGATATGTGAATTATGTATGTATAAGAACAAAAAGAAAATCTATCATTCTCTCTAGGTAATCACTCAACAAGAAGGACTTAAACATGCAGTATTTTGTGATAATCATCTGGAGCATCATGTTTTGCTAAAAGAAAAGAGATAATGTTCCTTCATTTTTTGGGGGTTATTCTTTTTTTTAATATGAAATTTATTGCCAAATTGGTTTCCATACAACACGCAGTGCTCATCTCAACAGGTGCCCTCCTCAAGGCCCATCACCCACTTTCCCCTCCCCTCCACCCCCATCAACCCTCAGTTTTTTCTCAGTATTTAAGACTCTACTATGGTTTGCCTCCTTCCCTCTCTGTAACTTTCCCCCCCCACCCCTCCCCTCTGGTCTTCTGTTGAGTTTCTTAGGATCCACATATAAGTGAAAACATGTGGTATCTGTCTTTCTCTGCCTGACTTATTTCACTTAGCATAACACTCTCCAGTTCCATCCACGTTGCAACAAAAGGCCAGATTTCATTATTTCTCACTGCCAAGTAGTATTCCATTATATATATAAACCACAACTTCGTTATCCATTCGTCAGTTGATGGTCAATTAGTCTCTTTCCATAATTTGACTATTGTTGAAAGTGCTGCTTTAAACATCGGGGTACAGGTGCTCCTATGCATCAGCACTCCTGTATCCCTTGGGCAAATTCCTAGCAGTGCTACTGCTGGATCACAGGGTAGATCTATTTTTAATTTTTTGAGGAACATCCACTGTTTTCCAGAGCGGCTACACCAGTTTGCATTCCCACCAACAGTGCAAGAGGGTTCCTGTTTCTCCACATCCTCTCCAGCATCTATAGTCTCCTGATTTGTTCATTTTAGCCACTCTGACCAGAGTGAGGTGGTATCTCAGTGTGGTTTTGATTTGTATTTCCCTGATGAGAAATGACATTGAGCATCTTTTCATTTGCCTGTTGGCCATCTGGATGTCTTCTTTAGAAAAATGTCTATTCATGTCTTCTGCCCATTTCTTCACTGCATTATTTGTTTTTCAGGTGTGGAGTTTGGTGAGTTCTTTATAGATTTTGGATACTAGCCCTTTATCCAATATGGCATTTACAAACATCTTTTCCCATTCCGTTGGTTGCCTTTTAGTTTTGTCGATTGTTTCCTTTGCAGTGCAGAAGCTTTTTATCTTCATGAGGTCCCAATAGTTCATTTTTCCTTTTAATTCCCTTGTCTTTGGAGATGTGTCAAGTAAGAAATACTGTGGCTGAGGTCAAAGAAGTTTTTGCCTGCTTTCTCCTCTACGGTTTTGATGGTTTCCTGTCTCACCTTCAGGTCCTTCATCCATTTTGACTTTGGTTTTTTTTTTTTTTGTATTCTTTGTTTTTGTTTTTGTTTTTGTTTTTGTTTTTGTTTTTGTTTTTGTTTTTGTGACTGGTGTAACAAAGTGGTCTAGTTTCATTCTTCTGCATGTTGCTGTCCCGTTCTCCCAGCACCATTTGGTAAAGAGACTGTCTTTTTTCCATTGGATACTCTTTCCTGCTTTGTCAAAGATTAGTTGGCCATACATTCGTGGGTCCAATTCTGGAGTCTCTATTCTATCCCATTGGTCTCTGTGTCTGTTTTTGTGCCAGTACCATGCTGTCTTGATGATTACAGCTTTGTAGTAGAGGCTAAAGTCTGGGATTGTGATGCTTCCCACTTTGGTTTTATTCTTTATTATTACTTTGGCTATTCAGGGTGTTTTGTGGTTCCATACAAATTTCAGGATTGCTTGTTCTACCTTTGAGAAGAATGCTGGTACAATTTTGATTGGGATTGCATTGAATGTGTAGATAGCTTTGGGTAGTATTGACATTTTAACAATATTTATTCTTCCAATCCATGAGCCATTGCTCATTAGTGTATAAGAATCCATTGCTTCATTAGTGTATAAGAATGCAACTGATTTCTGTACATTAATTTTGTATCCTGCGATTTAGCTGAATTCTTGTATCAGTTCTAGCAGACTTTTGGTGGAGTCTTTCGGGTTTTCATTGTATAGTATCATGTCATCTGCAAAAAGCGAAAGATTGACTTCGTCTTTGCCAATTTTGATGCCTTTGATTCCTTTTGTTGTCTGATTGCTGATGCTAGAACTTCCAACACTATGTTAAACAATACCGGTGAGAGAGGATATCCCTGTCATGTTCCAGATCTCAGGGGGAAAGCTGTCAGTTTTTCCCCATTGAGGATGATATTAGCTGTGGGCTTTTCATAAATGGCTTTTATGATGTTTAAGTATGTTCCCTCTATCCTGAATTTCTCGAGGGTTTTTATTAAGAAAGGGTGCTGTATTTTTCAAATGCTTTTTCTGCATCAATTAACAGGATCATATGGTTCTTATCTTTTCTTTTATTAATGTGATGTATCACAGTGATTGATTTGCAAATATTGAACCAGCCCTGCAGCCCAGGAATGAATCCCACTTGATCATAGTGAATAATTCTTGTTTTTATATGCTGTTGAATTCGATTTGTTAGTATCTTGTTGAGAATTTTTGCATCCGTATTCATCAGGGATATTGTCCTGTAGTTCTCTTTTTTTCTGGGTCTATGTCTGGTTTGGGAATCAAAGTAATGCTGGCTTCCTAGAATGAGTCGGGAAGTTTTCCTTCCCTTTCTATTTTTTGGAAAATCTTGAGAAGGATAGGTATTATCTCTGCTTTAAATGTCTGGTAGAATTCCCCAGGGAAGCCATCTGGTCCTGCACTCTTATTTGCCAGGAGATTTTTGATAACTGATTCAATTTCTCCACTGGTTATGGGTCTGTTCAAACTTTCTATTTCTTCCTGTCTGAGTTTCAAAAGTGTGTGGTTGCTTAGGTATTTGTCCACTTCTTCCAGGTTGTCCAGTTTGTTGGCAGATAATTTTTTTAGTATTTCCTGATAATTGCTTCTATTTATGAGGGATTGCTTGTAATAATTCCATTTTAATTCATGATTTTATCTATTTGGGTCCTCTCCCTTTTGTTTTTGAGAAGCTTGGCTAGAGGTTTATCAATTTTGTTTATTTTTTCAAAAAACCTACTCTTGGTTTCATTGATCTGCTCTACTGTTTTCTTAGATTCTACATTGTTTATTTCTGCTCTGATCCTTATTATTTCTCTTGTTCTGCTGGGTTTGGGGTGTCTTTGCTGTTCTGCTTCTATTTCCTTTAGGTGTGCTGTTAGATTTTGTATTTGGGATTTTTCTTGTTTCTTGAGATAGGCCTGGATTGCAATGTATTTTCCTCTCAGGACTGCCTTCACTGCATCCCAAAGTGTTGGATTGTTGTATTTTCATTTTTATTGCCTGGTTGACCCACTCATTCTTTAGTAGGGTGTTCTTTAACCTCCATGCTTTTGGAGGTTTTCCAGACTTTTTCCTGTGGTTGATTTCAAGCTTCATAGCATTGTGGTCTGAGAGTATGCATGGTATGATCTCAATTATTTTATACTTATGAAGGGATGTTTTTTGACCCAGTATGTGATCTATCTTGGGGAATGTTCCATGTGCATTTGAGAAAGTATATTCTGTTGCTTTGGGATGCAGAGTTCTAAATATATCTGTCAAGTCCATCTGATCCAATGTATCATTCAGGGCCCTTGTTTCTATATTTATTCTCTGTCCAGATGATCTATCCATTGTTGTATGTGGAGTATTAAAATCCCCTGCAATTACCACATTCTTATCAAATGGTTGCTTATGTTTGTGACTAATTGCTTTATATATATGGGGGCTTCCGAATTTGGTGCATAGACATTTATAATTGTTAGCTCTTCCTGATGGATAGACCCTGTGATTATTATATAATGCCCTTCTTCATCTCTTGTTACAGCCTTTAATTTAAAGTCTAGTTTGTCTGATATAAGTATGGTTACTCCAGCTTTCTTTTGACTTCCAGTAGCATGATAGATAGTTCTCCATCCCCTCACCTTCAATCTGAAAGTGTCCTCAGGTCTAAAATGAGTGTCTTGTAGTCTTGTTTTTTAACCATTATGATACCTTATGTCTTTTGGTTGGAGCATTTAGTCCTTTTACATTCAATGTTATTATTGAACGATATGGGTTTAGAGTCATTGTGGTATCTGTAGGTTTCATGCTTGTAGTGGTGTCTCTGGTACTTGTGGTCCTTGTAACATTTCACTCACAGAGTCCCCCTTAGGATCTCTTGTAGGACTGGTCTAGTGGTGATGAACTCCTTCAGTTTTTGTTTGTTTGGGAAAACCTTTATCTCTCCTTCTATTCTGAATGACAGACTTGCTGGGTAAAGAATTCTTGGCTGCATATTTTTTCTGTTCACCACATTGAAGATTTCCTGCCATTCCTTCTGGCCTGTCAAGTTTCAGTAGATAGATCAGTCACTAGTCTTATCAGTCTCCCTTTATATGTCAGAGCGTGTTTATCCCTAGCTGCTTTCAGAATTTTCTCTTTATCCTTCTATTTTGCCAGTTTCACTATGATATGTCACTCAGAAGATGGATTCAAGTTATGTCTGAAAGGAGTTGTCTGTGCCTCTTGGATTTCAATGCCTATTTCCTTCCCCAGATCAGGGAAGTTCTCAACTATGATTTGTTCAAGTACACCTTCAGCCCCTTTCTCTCTCTCTTCCTCTTCTGGAATTCCTATTATAAGGATATTGTTCTGTTTCATTGCATCACTTAATTTTCTAATTCTCCCCTCATATTCCTGGATTTTTTTTATCTCTCTTTTTCTCAGCTTCCTCTTTTTTCATAATTTTATCTTCTAATTCACCTATTTTCTCCTCTGCCTCTTCAGTCTGCACTGTGGCCATCTGAATTTTATTTTGTACCTCTTTTATAGGATTTTCTAATTCATCATGACTATTTCTTAGCCCCTTGTACTCTGTAGCAATAGATTCTCTGCTGTCCTCTATGCTTTTTTCAAGCCTGGTAATTAATTTTATGACTATTATTCTAAATTCTTTGTCCATTTTATTGCTTAAATCGGTTTTGATCAATTCATTAGCTGTCGCTACTTCCTGGAATTTCTTTTGAGGAGAATTCTTCTGTCTCATCATTGTGGCCAGTTTTCTGTCCCTTATGCATTTTAAAAGCTTGTGCACTCTGCACCTGTGAGCACTGCTTTATTAAAGGAGGGTCATACACTGCCCAGGGCCTGACCCTTCAGGAGGTGTTTTTTCGGAGATTGTTACTTGCTCTCTGTTGTTGTGACTTTGGTTATTTTATTACCCTACTCGTAGTGATATTTTGGACCCTCCATCAGGTGTGCTTTGATTTGTTCCCTGGAGTAGCCCTCTAAAGGAAAACAGCTAGACAAACAGGAGACAAAAACATGCAAACACACAAATAACACAAATAAACAAATAGACAAAAACAAAAACCTAAAGACTACAAACAAAAAACCCCAAAACACCTACTACAAGTAAAGAAGAGGGTGGAGGTGGTACTAATGGAAGAGCACATACAAAGAGAGAAATGACAGGAGCATTGGAAAGAAAAAATAAACATTGATTAGGCAGAGAGACTAAAAGGCTTAATCCGGAGAAACAGAAAGGAAAATAAAGAAGGAGGAGGGGAAAACGAAAGGAAGATAAAGTTACCCAGACACAGAGAAACTATATGACTTGATTATATATATATATATATATATATATATATATATATATATATAATCTCGCTATATATAGTGAGACAAAGGAGTGTAAAGCGGGAGGTGTAAACATGTATCAAGACAATGGATGAAATATGCCTGTTTAGACAGACCAATAACCAGAGCAACCAGCCTAGGGGAGGAAGAGATAAGGAAGAGAAATGGGGGCAGGGGGAGGGAGAATATCTCTATATATCCAGAATTGACCTAGAGTTAATCCAGGCAATGCTGCCACTCTTGTACGTAGTAGCTGTCACAGGGTCTGTGCCGCTCAGGTAGGTACCCAGTTAACCACTGCAAAGGGGCGTGGCTTGGCGTAATGTGACCCCACCTCCACTATGGGCCTGGGAGTGATGCCCCAGGCCCCACTTTGATGGTATGGTGGGATGGGGCGGGGGGGAGGAAATGGCGATCCCCCAGTCTCTTCTTCATAGAGCCAGACCCAGTGGATTCCGTTTGAGTCGTCTTCACTGTGCCTTGGGTGCAGACGGGGCGGTCCTTCCTGCTCCACCAACTCCCCTAACCCTGCACTTGGCTAGGATTCAAAGTCCTGCTCTGTGAGCTCTGGCCCTGGGGAAGCACCTCTCAGTGCGGAGATATGTGGTCCCCGCTGGCTTTGTCTGTGCCTCGGCACTTCAGGGAGGACCAACTTTTCCTACTGCGGACTGAGAGCCTCTGCCCTCCTGGCGAGCCCCTGGGGTGGCAGATGCAGTAAGGCTTTGTCTTTTCTGACAGCACTCCAGGGAAATGGCCACCTTATCCTCCTGCAGACTGAGCCCTTGGCCCAGCCACTGAGCCCAGGGGTGGAGGATGCAGGCAGGTTCTGTGCTGTCGCACAGCCCTCCAGGAAAGGAACCACTTTCTCCAGCTGCAGATTGAGCCCCTGACCTACCATCGCACCCAGGCCCCTGGCTCCCCTCCTCCCCAGGTGCGTGAACAGGGAGCCGGCCCCAGTCCGAAGAAAGCCTGCAATTAGAGACCGGATCCTTCTCAGTCTCAGTCGGAGGTCTTTCTCTGGTCCAGCTACGGTCCTGCACTTCCCTAGCTGCTCTTTCTCTTCCTTTTGTCTCTCTGCAGAAGGGGGTTCCTCTCGTCCATGCCCATGAGGCCTCTTTTTATGTCCCCCAGTTCACAGTTACCCACTTTTTTTCCAGCTTTTCCGTTTACTTCCTAGTAGATTCAGTCTCTTTTCCTCAAAGTCCTTTGGCTTCTACACTTCTTTGTTTGAGAGACGCCGGATGTATCGATTCCCCCTACTTCTCCACCATGTTGGCCCCTCTCTGTTCCTTCATTTTTATGATTAAGATTTTAGTGAAAAATTTGTAGTGAAAACATAATTAAAAAAATATTTGTGCCAAAATTTACCTGATATACTTCTAAATAGGCAACTGCTGAAGGTAGGTGAGTATAGAAAGTATAGCAAGGAATAGATAATTTAGAAATGAAATAATTCATTGAGTAGGCTATTCCAAATGATGTTTATTAATCTATAAATTAAAATGTTTTGCAATTATGATGCAACGGAAATGGTATGTTTTATACAACAAAATTATGAACTATCCAGCCTCAAAATATTTGTCACATTTTTACTTTGATGATGCAAGCATGAGAACAAAAAGCAAAAGAAAGGATACGCTAGTACTCATTAAAGATACAACTGAAACTGGGAATCAACATTTATAAGATAATTTTCAATCATGAATGACAGTAGTAAAGAGTTAGTTACATTCAAAGGAAGTCACTCACTTTGAATATATGTAACTTCAAAAATAGAAAAAATAATAAAAAATTGTTTTCTCTTTTTAAATTCTTATTAGAATGTATTAGTTTTTATTTTTTTTTCAACGTTTTTTTTTTTTTTATTTTTTTTATTTTTAAGACAGAGAGAAACAGAGCATGAACGGGGGAGGGGCAGAGAGAGAGGGAGACACAGCATCGGAAACAGGCTCCAGGCTCCGAGCCATCAGCCCAGAGCCTGATGCGGGGCTCGAACTCACGGACCGCGAGATCATGACCTGGCTGAAGTCGGACGCTTAACCGACTGCGCCACCCAGGCGCCCCAGAATGTATTAGTTTTTATAAAGCCGGTTTTAGATATCCCTTTATGTTTGCTTTTGGAAATTACTTGTTGAATGATTTAAATATTTATTATATGATATGTGATTACATGTGATAATATGTATTTAAACATAATGTAATATAATATAATAGTATATATATATAATATATAAAAATATGTGTATTATACATAATATTATACATAAAGATACACATTTTGCACTGCTAAGTGCAGCTATAAATGCTGGGAATAAAGAAAGAGTCAACCTAAGGAGATGTCTAAAATGTTGTAAAAAAAAAAAAAAGTGAATGCATTTGGGAACACAGGATGAGAGGAACAATGTGTCTCTGCTCAACAGAAGCTAATCCAGACCTGAAGGTGCCTTGGAACACTAACAAGTAAGAAGGAGCAGTGGAATGACAATAGGCTATCTTTTTCCTCATGAATTTTATAACTCAGATTTGATGACTGGAATGAAATATAACGCCATCTGATCCTCAAGACAATGATATTTAAGAATGGGGAAAGTCATGGAATTGAAATGAAAGTAAGGTCTCTGAAATTCACTCAAAGTAATAAAACGTTAATGTAAGTAGGATGTGATAAGTAACATATGTATATTGTAATATCCACAACCACCACTACAAAAACTAATCCAATACAACTCAAAAGCCCTGTAAATAATCAAGTATTCTTTTTTGAAATTTCAGTTACTAACAAGAAGACAAGAAAACAGAAACAGAGGAATGAGAATAAGAGAAAACAAATAATTAGAGTGGCAACTTAAACTCTAGCAAATCTATATTTAAATGAAAATGTTCAAATCCACTAATTGAAATACAGAAACTGATAGAGTGGAGATAAAAAAAAAAAACAAAAAACACAAGACTCAACACTGCACTGTTGATAAGAAATGCACTTTGGGGCGCCTGGGTGGCGCAGTCGATTAAGCGTCCGACTTCAGCCAGGTCATGATCTCGCGGTCCGTGAGTTGGAGCCCCGCGTCGGGCTCTGGGCTGATGGCTCGGAGCCTGGAGCCTGTTTCCGATTCTGTGTCTCCCTCTCTCTCTGCCCCTCCCCCGTTCATGCTGTGTCTCTCTCTGTCCCAAAAATAAATAAACGTTGAAAAAAAAAATTAAAAAAAAAAAAAAAAAAAGAAATGCACTTCAAATTAAGTGTCATAAGTAGGTTTTAGTTAAATGATGTAAATAAGATATACCATGAAAACATTAATGAAAAAGTAGAAGTGGCTATGTTGATGTCAATATTTGATGAAGTAAATTTCAGAGCAAAAAGGTACTAGAAAAAAAGAGGGACATGCATAATGATAAAAGGATCAATCCAGCAGAAAGACATAATAATTGAAATGAAAACACACAAAAATGTTTGCATATCAGACAAACTGAAATGGATTAGTATCAAGATTATATTGAGAACTCAGAATTCAGACGTAAAGACAAACCATCTAATCACAAAAAAAAAAAAAAAAAAAAAAAAAATCATGGACAAAAAAAACAGAAACACAGACCTTTCACCAAAGGGGATATACAGATAACAGATATGCAAACAATGGCCAATGTCATTGGTTATCAGTGAAATGTAAATTAAAATCATAAAAAAATATTACTACCAATGAGCCATATCTACTAGAATGGTTAACATAAATAATGATATTACCAGATGTTAGTGAGAATTCAAAGAAATTGAAAAACTCAATTATATGACTTCTAACTTCTAACTTCATGTAAATCTATACTTCTCTCCATAAAAAATTCAATTATGAAAGTCAAAAAAGGGAGAGAATGCTTTAGACACGAGTGTTGAATGATGATAATTTTCTGATATCCTAAATGCTAAGCCTCGGGAAACTCACAGGCGCTGGGTACCACACAGTATGGGACTTATTCTGGCCCTCTCTGGCCACATCTAATTCTTGGATGAAGGAGTTCACAGGCTCAAGAATACATGGCCCAGAATTGAATATCTAGGACCCCACAGAAATCCATTCTCAAAGAATCAAAATTTCCAAGATTTTCTTGGGTCTCCTCACTGAGGCCATTCTCTGAAAAGTGGATCATTCCATACAGGTCAGACCTTTGGACATAAGAACAACCAGCAGAAAGGCTGAATAAAGATGTGAATAGACTTAGAAACATGACCTGGGATTCCAGTGTGTGTGCATGAATTCCTTCCTAGTGAGCATTGGAGTTGCAATTAGAAAGACAACGGGGTAGGTTGAGTCTGTGTACTAGTCTTCTCCAAATGGTCACAAAAAACCTAAATCCAAACCTGTCCTTCCAGGTCACTACAAAGGTATATTCATCAAGGTATGAGATTTATTGTCTTGAGTTATCACTTTTAAGTGTCAGGATATGTGCTTAGCAGACCTTCAATTGTACTTTTACATTAAGACCCACAAATGTTAGGTGACAACTCGGTTGAAATAATCATACTCCATACTCATTATCATAATCATACACCAGAAGAGTTTAAATTATTTCCATTAGCTTCTTGAGCCCTGTACAAATATATCTATCTGCTTCCCGGAGAGTGCTTTTGAAAAATAATTTTACAGGGACAACCACAGTGTTCTTACTAACACATTTCTACCAAGCAATGGGTGCTCACTCTCTTAAGATGGACTTTTGAAGCTATGATTTAGAGAAGAAAAGTTCTACTCCTTTTCTAAAATGACCGCAAGTAATTACTTATGTGGAAAATTACTGATGGCGTGTCCCTTAAAAAAAAAAAAAAAAAGTTCTGCTGCACAAGGCAGGTGGATCTAGGAAAGTGGTGAAATGGATTGGGGCAAGAAATGAAAAGGAAGAAAAAGCAAAAGGAGAGAGGGAGTTGAGGAAGGCAGAAAGGGAGGAGCTAAAAGATTAGATTCTTAACACAACCTCCACCTATCCCATGATGTCACTAAGTAATGGTGAACCAAATGATTCACTTTTGACCTTTTCTGCTCCACTAAAAAAATAAATAAAATAAAATAAAATAAAATAAAATAAAATAAAATAATAAAAAAAATAATAACATTATGAAAGAATAGAGACCAAGACTAAGAATCAACATTCTTGGATTCCCAGCCTTGCAGTGATATGTCTGTTTGACTTTGCAACATGTCTTTTTAATTCTGTAAGATACTATTTATATTCTTGTTGTTTTTTTTTAATAAATGCTGATAAAAGTAATGTATGCTTACTCTGGAGAATTTTTGAAAATGAATAATGGCATAAAAAGAAAATACAAATCACCCATCCAGAGATACCCACTATTAAAACGTTGATATATCCCTCCATTCTTTTCTTCTAATGAATGTGTTTGTTTATATATTTTTTTCCACTTAAACTTGTGAGCCTTTTCACATCTCTTAAATATTCTTTTAGAGTGCTCTTTTTATTATATGAATAAATATGTCAACACATAGTCTGTAATGTATTTATCCTTTCTCATATTTTGGACATTTAGATGGCTTCCAAATTTTTTACTATTATATATAATAGATGAAAATCTCTATACATAAATCTTTGAGTTTATGACTACTTACTTAGGCTATCTTCCATAAAAAGGGGATTACAGGGTCATAAAATGTGACCTTTCTGACAAGCTCTTGATAGGAATTCCCAAATTGCTCGAGCCTCACTTTATTGGTAAAATGAAAAGATTACATGAGATGATTTCAAAGGTGCTTCTCTCAGCAATAAAACTGTATGACTATGTCTTTTAGCCAGCTTACTATGGACTTCACATTAAGAAGTCTATGATTCATTAAACATATAATGTTCTCTGACATCTTTTAATAATAACACCTTGAAAACAATATTGCATTACTGTATATCTCTATTTTTTATGCAGTGGACTTGAAGCTTAACTTGTTAGTCTCCCAAAAGCTGACTTTGAGACAAGGATTCAGGTGTAAGTGGCATATTAGGAAAATATTTCCAGGAAAAATTAGTAAGGGTATGGGAGAAAAAGCAAGATGGGGAATGAGGAAATGTCCAACAAGCGTATCATTGCAGGCTCAGTCTGACCTTGACTCTGTAAACTGGGCTGTATGCATTGCTTTCCCTCTGTCTCCAATCTCAGTTTTGTGCTAGCTCCAGCTGCACTAAATCTTTTTCCACTTCCTCTAATATACTAAACTCTCTCCTGTCCCAGGGCCTTTGCATGTGCTCTGCGCTCTGAGAGACTCTTCTACTCTTTGCCTTTCAGTTTAAAAATAAAATGAAATTTATTACAGAATTCTAAGAAACAGCTATTTTGGAAGAGACTTAGTGGTGGTTTCTTATGAAACTAAGTATACTCTTGTCATGTGATCCAACATGGTATCTTTGACCAGAAACCCTCTCGGTCCAGGGTATTTTTGACCAGAAACCTTCTTGAGCACAACTCCCCCTCCCCCCAGCACATGCACACATTCTCCCTTTTTTGTTTAACCATAGCCTTATGCACACCCTAGAGTCGTAATATCCTTGATCTGCTCTGGAGATGTCACTGTGACACACCCCTATTGTCTTTTCTCTTTCTTTCTTTCTTTCTTTCTTTCTTTCTTTCGACCCCTATTCTTAAACATTCTCCTCTTGTGTGGGTGGCCCCTGGCATGTATTCTAAGCCTCTAGAGCTATAAAAGCAGATCTTAAAGGAGGTTGGATTGTGGAAGTCTACTTCTCTTGCAACCATAGCCTAAGACATACTTCTGTACCTAAGTCCCCTTAATAGACCATTTCTTCCCAAGCTGGACTTGTGTTTCCCCCCAAGCTGGCCTTTTTCCTCCATCTTATGGGCTCCTTCAACCTGTGGAAGTCATTTTGCCTATATTTTCCTTTAATGGAACAGATTTGAAAACATTCACACAAAAACCTGCATACAGATGTTTATAGCAGTTTTTTTCATGAATTACCAAAACGTGTAAGCAACCAAAATGCCTTTCAGTGGATAAATAAACTCTGGATAAATAGTTGAATGGATAAATAAACTATGGCATATCCAGACAGTGGGGTATTATTCCACTATAAAAAGAAATAAGGTATCAATGTAGGAAAAGACCTGGAGGAACTTTAAATGCATATTTACTAGGTGAAAGAAGCCAATATGAAAATGCTACATACTGTATGACGCCAACTATATGACATTCTAGAAAAGGCAAAACTATGAAGACAGTAAAAAGATTAGTGGTTGCAGGAGCTTAGGAGGATGGTAGGATGAATAGGCAGAGAACAGAAATTTTTTCAGCTCGATAAAAGTATTCTGTATGATACTGTAATTGTGGATAAATATCATACATGCATCAAAACCCATGACATACAACATCAAGAGTGAACCTTGAGGTAGGCTGGACTTTGGGTGATAACAACATGTCAGTGTGAGTTCATCATTGTAACAAATGTACCACTCTGGTGGGGGATGTTGATAATGAGGAAGTTTGTGTCTGTGTGGGGTCAGGGAGTATATGGGAATTTTCTATACTTTCTGGACAATAGGACAAGGAATTTTCATATACCCTTTAACCAGATTCTCCAAACGTTAACATTTTATCACATTTTATCATATTATCCCCCATCTATATTTATACATAATACATTTTTTTTTCTGAACCACTTGAGAGTTACCTGCTGACATAATGCCCCATTATCCCTTCATAGCTCAATGGATATTCCGTACAATGACACTATTTTACATAACAATGGAGCAATCTTTAAAATCAGGGATTAACAATGATGTAATATTATAATCAAATCCAGAGTCCATTCAGATTTCACTGTTGGGTTTTTTTGTTTTGTTTTTTTTTCCCCCTCTGTAACATCTAGGATCTAATCCAACATTACAGGTTGCACCTGGTTATAATATCTTTAGTTTTATTCAATACAGAATAGAGCAGTTCTCCGTTCTTTTCTCCTCATTTATTATCTTCACTTTTTTTTTTTTTAATGTGCAGTCCAATAACTTTATAGAATGTCCCTCAGTTCAGGCTAATGTGATGATTCCTCACAGTTACATTCAGATCAGGTGCTTTTATCACCAATATCACAGGAGTGCTGCTAGGTTCCTTGCAGCGCCTGATATCAGAAACACACAAATGCTGATTTGCCCTATGGCTGCTGATGTTAACTTTTATCTCTGGAGCATGGTGGTGTCTGAAAGTTTCTCCACGGTAAGGTGGATAATTATTTGGGACTTATTAACCAATAAGTAACATACTATTTCATAAGGAGAAAATATGTTTTTGCATTAAATTTCTACCCCCTTGATTTAACATCCATTGATAAGGCATGACATTTATTCCTTTTTGAGTGTATACTAGTATGACCTTGTTGATTCTTATTTTATTGAGGGAGTTACAATTTGTCAGTAACTTACTGTATTCTGATATTCAAATTGTCCAAAATTTGGTCAGCAGGATTTGCTGCAGGCTGTTCTTTGTACCTTTTTAGCATATTATTTTTTGTGTGTGACAGCAATTCCTTAGATCCTGGTACTCTCCCTCTCTAGTTCTGGAACAAGCTGTTTCCCCCAAAGAGTCTTGGTTTCTTTTAGCAGATCATGGTAGTCAGAAACCAAGATCTAGGTGTTAAACATGCTCATCCTTACAGAAGTGTCATTGCTTCTAAGCTTTTTCAGTTGCAAGTAAGAAAATACACTTCCTAAGTGCATACCTATGCACAGATGCATGCACACACACACATTAATCTAAATTTCTATGCCTATCTAGTTATTGAGAGATTGATTTAAAACCATAACTTTTCATGGATATCTTTAATTCATGTCAACAGAAGAAAAGTTTACTTTCACCTCTCCATATTTACTCCACACACGTGTAACTCCTTTTCCTTTCCATGAGAAACCCGATCTGCTTATCTCCAATCATTTTACATATATTCTTACCCCCTCCCATGGAACCAATTGCTGAGTCACCTACAGATGTGCCAACCAAATTTTCTGTTCTGACCAAGGGAGTGAAAGACAGAAGGGGAGAAAAGGGGTGGGGAAGAGAGGGAAAAAGGGAGAGAGAAACATTCTTCCCACTAGAAGGCACCCAATATTGAGTTCACATAGGTGCCCAATTATATTTGTTAAGTCAAGAAAGAAACACTTTCATGTATAAAATGTATACAAAATGTTATAAAAATCCATCATTACTCTGTGATGATTCCATCTGTAACAACTATATTTTTTACAATAATTCCATTAAATAATGGTTTTATATTTGTATAGCAGATACTTAATAAATATTTTTACTAAATAGGTAAATAGAATTAAAGTTTTGATGTGTATGTTTATAATTAATTTTTTACCACTTGTCCTACTTGTTTCCATTTTTCTTTATAAATAATTGCTTAATATTCCAATGAACTACAATAATGGTATTAAGAGCAATGTATATTTTCAGAGCGTTTCATGGATTGCTAGCCATAATGTCTGGCTATTATGAAATGGGCATCTCTGGAAACATTAAAAAAATCTGGGAAAATTTCAGATTAGTCTAGAAAATAATAAGTGGATAAATAGTCAAGATAAGTAATTGCAACCACATCCAAGCATCGCCTCCATAGTAAATACTAAACTACTGGGCACTGTGGTTATACATCCTCTATATGTAGCTATTATTGTGATTATTTAAAGATGAAGAAAATACAGATAGAGATCTAATAACTTGTACAAGGTCACCCAGCAACTGAGGGACTGGAGCAGAATTGAAACAAAGGCACATCAAACTCCAAAACCTGTGCACTCAGTCCTCCCTTTGAAGTAATAAGGGCCACATAGCCAAATACTGTTTGTCAGGCTGTGACAGGTAAGATCTTGTGTGCATCTCCTTTTGGACTTCAATCTCTACCATAATTAAAAGACTCTCCCTCGTTCAAGACATGCACTGGAAAAATTGCTGGACAAGCTTCAGGCATAAAAACATAATTCAGTTTACAAACTGAAACATGGATGCAAGATTGATTGGCGAAGCAAACATAAAGGAAAGCATTTGGATAGAAAATGGTCATACACTTGGAACTTGATTGGAAGTGGAAGGAGCGAAATGCTCTTGGCCCAGTTCTATTCACTCTTCTCGTTTAAACTTGACACCTCAACCATACAATTATAAAAATCAGGCTGTATGGCTTTCATTTATTTATTCCTGTAATGAAAGAGAGAGCATAAAAGAGTAAGGCAGAGAGAAAGAGGGAGATTGATTCCAATAGAAATATAAGAACTATGATCCATCCACACAGGACCCCTTTATGTTCAAATGGACCAAGTCCTTTCCAGCTTTAAGGCCTGTGGATGTGCTGATAATACCTTCTAGATCAATTCCTCTGCTCCTGCATGATCATCTCCTTTTTATCTTCTGGGTCCCAGAAATACTATTTCTATGACTGAGCCTTCTCTGCAAAAGCTATCAAAATACACTCCCCTCCCTGTCACTTTATAAATGAAAGCGTAACAGAAGACATTGCATTGCTCTATTTAGAGTGATTATCATAATTTGTAGTGTTTTTGTGTGTGTGTGTTCATTACATATATCCATAGTTTCTCTCCTATGTTTCAGAATTAGATAGTTAATTCCTCAATACTCAGCACAGTGTCGAGATAGCTAGCTAGCTAAAGATATATAATAGATATGTAATAAGATAATAATTAATTACTGAGGTAATAAATTATATCTATAAATCATTTGCCCCTATACAGTTTCAAAAAGTGGAAATATTAAGACTACTAGGTACATTATTTATATGAAAACACAACATATTCTTTTAAGTCTATGGAGTAGGCATTATCTTTGGCATAATAACACCAATGAAAAATACCTAATCAGAATTTAAAAAATCAATTTCTGAACTAATGTTATAAACTACCTCATCTATATAATATGTTTTTTTTTCTGGTGTATTTATCATTTTTTATATTTTAGCTGAAAATTTTATAAGAAACTCGTAGGCTAAAAGAAATTGAATCTATCTCAGGTCATGTCCTTTGCAATTTCCTGGTTACAAAGGCTGCGACTTCAACTGACAACTTCATGTTATTAGTCTAAGAAACTTAATAATTAAGCAATGTCTTCCTTGTATATGGGTTTGTTGTAAACAAAATCTCTAAACATGAATACAAAAATAACTATGATATAGATGTTGGTAATTTACTTATAGAAATTGTACAGTTTTGTTTCCCTGAACGTAGAGTCAAGGGAAAATGGTGAACCACTATATAATCATAATTATTTGGGCAAAAAATGCCATAAAACTCAAGTTAATCCTTTTGTTTAATCCGTTAGAATTAAGATTAGGGGAATAATGCTAATAATGATGTATCAGAAAATGAAAAAAAATCATGTTTTCTCAAAATCTATTTAAAATGTTCTAGTATTTATTTTCTCAAGATTCTATGCAATTTTCCTGATTTTCTAAAAAGTAAAAAGCTATTAAGAATTAATAAAATTTGGGGCTCCTGTGTGGCTCAGTTGGTTAAGCGTCCGACTTCAGCTCAGGTTATGATTTCATAGTCTGTGAGTTCGAGCCCCACGTCAGTCTCTGTGCTGACAGCTCAGAGCCTGGAGCCTGCTTTGGATTCTCTGTCTCCCTCTCCCTCTGGCCATCCCCTGCTCATGCTCTGCCTCTCTCTGTCTCAGAAATGAATAAAAACATTAAAAAAAAATTAAAGAATTAATAAAATTTGAAAAATGTATACTATGAAAACATTTCTTATAAAAAAGATGTAAGAACTATACAGTCTAAATTTGTTTGTTCATACAACCCAAGTAGGTCTAGTAATCTCTGTGTTCTACTTTGTGATAAAAGGGTATCATAGATTCCACTGGCAATTTTTAAATAATTGTCTTTGAAATTAGCATTTCCTATAGATTGTGATCCCCCCCTGAAATTCTTATATCAATGAGGTTGATCTCAACTGTAAGTATTAGCAAATCATGACTGCACTAATTAAAACACTGAGAAAACTTATTATCTCACATTAAAAGATATTCAGAGGTAAGTTAATTCAGCAGTCTGCTAGCATTATCAAGACTCAGGTTCTTCCTATTTGTCTTTATACCAAACTCCTATGTTGGTTTCATCCAAAAACATGTTCCACTCATGATTACAAAATGGTTATCATGAACCGTTGTCCTACTAGACTCAAGACCTCATATTTAGTACACAAATCATCCAGGGAAGAATCTCTACATCCATGTGGCATTGACTGAATCTGATTCCGTAAGTGCTCCTAAACTAATCACTGGTAAGAGAAATATAATTACATGATTAGAATCGATTCATCAGGATTCATCCCTGAAAGGACAGGCTCACAATCTATCAGGATTTAGCTCTGAAAGAAGGTCACAATTCATCAGGATTTAGCTCTGAGAGAAGGGCCAGGTCACAGGTTAGCAGGATAGACATTTGAAAAAATTATAGGGTTCTATATACAAGAAGTAATAGAGGAGATGGTAACATCTACCTGCTTCAGCAACTCTTAAGTGAATATGTATAATAAAAAAAGAAACTGGATAAATCCTATATTCTGAGAAAACTGAAGTATTTGCTCTAAGATGGTGGCAATGTTACTAAATGAGATTGCACTGCTTTCCAGCCTGTTTTCTATTTGTTACTTTTTTTCCCCTGGATTTCTCCTGCTGGCAAGAGCCTTTTAAGCTGCACCCTGGAGAAGTCAAGAATTGCCTTCCATCTTCATTAATATGCAGTATGTATTTGAGTAGTTTTGTTATTCGTGTGTTTTACTGATATTTATACTCAGTTCATTATGAACTTTTATAGGTGAGAATGTATGATTTACAATATTTACTGTGGCTCCGTAATGGTTTTATTATGCAGGCCTGGTTAAGGTTGTAAAACTGTAGCACTGCCTCACCTTAAGGGCTGCTCGCTGCTGCTGAGCCTTTCATTAAAAATTTTTGTGGCCATGGAAGTTAGCTCCAGTGACACAATTCCCCCGTGGAACAAGATTCTGGGGTGTGCAACTCATAGCAGATGAGATGATACAATTCCCCTTTTCCCAATGTTGAATGTAGTGGTTTCTGAAACCAGATCTGAAACATCACAGGTATTTTTTTCTGAATGTCACCCTAGCACATTTGTCCAGCTACAATGAGAAATCCTTTAACAATGAAGATATGCTTTATTCCAATGACATTTCAGGAAATGAAATTCAGATTTTCCGGCAGTGAGCTGTATTTTTTGGGAGTCAGCCTCTTCCAAATTTTCTTGTAGCACATGAAAAAGGTCAACTGTGGATAAAACTGGATAGCAGTAATTTATCATACTTCTCACTCTGCAAATCTCCTAATGGTTAACATAATCAAAAGGTTTTCATCTTGAATCTTTGTCCCCTTCTTTGTTCTCAATCTTTCAGTGCTAAGTTACCCTCAATAATCACAAAGAAAAATCACTATGAAAGGGAGCATATTTATTGCAATCTTTTTTGGTATTCAGTTTCACATATTTTGCAAAACAATTTCATATAAACATGGAGAAACAGAAACAAGCCTTTTCATAGGGAGAGATATTCCCAAATTGCCACATATATTTCTAAGAGATCTTGTAGATTAAAATTAGAAAGCTATACATACCCTGAACCTCCAAGCAATAAACTTCTCCCCTTCTTAGCCACAAGATAAACTAGTAAGAATATATCTTATCCATATTGTTTGAATTCTGATATACTCTACCTATATTGAACTCTGGTCAATATTTTATCTCTGCTTTTATAAAATATCAAGATATGCAAGAAAATACATGCATTCCCTTCCATTTAGCTTTTTTTTTTCCAATGGCTGATAATGGTTTAGTTGATTTTCAGTTTGGTTCTGCAACCATTTATTGAGTGCATGCCCAGGGCATTACATGGTGCTAGGTACTCTGGGAAGCACCAAAATGAGTTGTGACAAGACATTGATGACCCAAGAAGGAAGATAAAAAACAGACACATATGATTTATTTAAGTCTACCAGGCAGCCTTTAACAAGTGACATAAATTATCAATGGGGTGAAGATTCTCATCTCTACCACTCACTAAATGAAGAATTACATGAAACACTTTGTCACTGTTGAATGGATCAAAGCATTGGTTTGGTTAGCATTGGAGAGGGAGGTCTGGCAAGGTGCTTTTAAAGTGAGGAAATGAGGAAGATAAGATAGCTCTTTGAAAATTAAATCTTAGTATCAACCTAAGAGAAGAAAGAGATTGTCTGGGCAGTAGGACCCCACTGAAAATACTAGTATATTACTGGAAGATTTATTTTATTAAAAGAAGAAGCCATGGAGAAAGTCAGAGACACCTGAGTCCAGTGCTTAATTTAGCCATTGGCTAACTGAGTGAATGTATTAGATGGAAACTTGAATACTTCTGATTCTAATGACACGTTATCACAAGGACGGTGCTAAATACAAATCACAAGGGTCAGTAAATACTATTTCCCACGTATTTGCAAGACGGTCCATACTATTAGATGCCTATGGCTAGCTAATTTCACCTGATGCCATTAAACATTCAACATAACCAATTCCTTTGAGTTTTGACTCAATATGTAAGTTTTAATTCCTATAAAAACCTACGTTCAAAGAAGTGTTATTTTCCATTTTTTTAGTGTTTCCTATTGTCTCTATGTTCTTGAATTTTCATAGAAAATTTAAAACATTGCTCCTTATTGATTAATGTGGGTCTTCCCTCTTGGAATTTGGTGACACAAATATTTTGATCCATGTAATATCAATTTCATCCTGGTGTTTATCTCAGTATCACCAGTTTTTTAGTAAAGTATGATTCAACCACTTAATGGTTGCAAACCAACTAAGTTTTGTCTGGACTTTTCAAGAACCATATTCCATCAACCTTTCTTAGGACCAAATGACTAACATTTGTAAATGCACTTCATGCTCCACTCATCTCCCCAATTGGCAATCTCCTGAATTTTCGGTTACTTGGCCACACCAGTTTTCACTTATATCAGTTACAAAAGGCCATATTTCATTGCGAGACTTAGTCTAGGAATTAAGTGACCTAGTTACATCAATAAAAATATTAAAGAAAGACAATTTCCTCAATTCCTCCTGATATAAATATCTGTAAAATATACCTTACTAGGATCTTTGTATACCTTCATTTGTTGCAACATACTTATCATTCATTCCAGATGTGTATGTAATGTGTGATCACTGAGAATTTGGTTACCTATAAGCCAGTTTAAGCTCTGACCCCAAGGTGACTGTGTTTGGAGAAAACACCCGTAAGCAGATAACTCAAGCAGGTCATAAAGGTTACATGAGAACATAAGAGTGAGGTCTCAATCTGATAGAATCGGTGACCTTGAAAGAAGAAGAGACACCAGAGACCTCTCTCATTCTCTCCGCATACTTACTTACCCTGGGAAAGGCCATGTAAGGACACTGTGAGAAGGCACCATCTGCAAGCCAAGGAGAGAAGTTTCACAGAAGCCACTCTGCTGTCACTTTGATCTTCGACTTTCAGAATGGAGAGAAAATAAATAATCCACCTCGTCTACAGTGTTTTGTTATTGGAGTTTGAGTAGACTAATAGTCTCTAAGAAAACTGATAGGCGAATAATCTTCCAGTGTTTGGCTGAATCATATTTTAATTTGAGGTAAATCTGTAATATTGTTTTCTTGAAAAAAAATCATGGTGACAATGCTGGATTTCCAAAAAACACACTCTAAAAATATAAAATAAGATTACGAAGATATTCTTCTAAAATAAAGACTCAAATTTATTGTAATTTAAAACCAGGAGGAATTTAAACCTCACTGTCACCTTCATTATCATTACTTAGAATTTATAATTTAATGGCAACAAGTTTCTACTAACCACATTCTCAGAAATATCATTCTCTAGCCAAGTATCCTGATTCATTTTATATCCTATGTCACTGTCTGAAATCATTTGTTTTTAACCTTCGTGGCAGAATTCGTAAAACCTCTCCAGATGATTCTAATGTGTGCTTAAAGTTGAAAACCAATAATTTATTCTCAGCTTGGTCCCAGGAACAAGAAAAGATTTTAAAGATGATTGGTCTCATTCTTTCCTACTTTCCTTGTACCCACCATCTTTTTCCTCCCTCCCTCCCTCTCTCCCTCCCTCCCTCCTTTTCTTCCTTCCTTCCTTCCTTCCCTCATTCCTTACTTCCTTTTTTTTATTCCTGCCCTTCTTTCTTTTTCTTACTAAGGTTTTGTGTAGGGTGAAGTTAACAGCACAAGACTGAAGATTATTCCAGACTCTTCAAAAGAACACTCCATTGATCCCAAGATTTTGGAAGTGGTGACAAGCCAAGATTTGCAAGAATATAACAACATCCCTCTTCCATCCCCTCTTTTTCTGTATGGATCGTCTTTTATTTTTCTCTTGACTAGGAACTTGTCTTTCATCAAAATCTGAATTCTCTCTGTTATTTATAGTCGATCTCTATGATTTTAGTCTTTAGGCAGGTTCCAGATAGAAAACAAGTTGGAGTTTAAAAAAAAAAAAGAAAAAAAAAACGTCTTTTTTCTCTGCAAGAAACCTACTTTTCTAATATATTGTATTAATATGGACTCAAAAAGTCAGCTCTAAGTCTCATAGTTGATATAGCAATTTATTCTGAGTGGAATCCCCTTGTCCTTCTCTGAAGTGATAAGCTCAACATCAAGCCCTAATAGTAGAAAACTGCAGGAAACCATTTTATGTGACTAATTGAAATGTAAATCACATTAGTATTCTCAAATATGGCCATACCATTATTTGATCTTTATGCCTTGATTTTATTAAAAGCAAAAGAGGATGATAATAAGCTTCATAAGATTGTACTAAAGTTTAAGGAATGCAATCCATAATCAGTCTTTAAAAAAATACTTGGGATATGGTAAGCTTTCAATAAATGATATCTCACTGTTATCATCATTATTATATATACAGTGAAAATTTAGCATATATCTATATAAAAATCAATTTGACCACAATCATTTGGAACATACATAATCTCAGGAATTGGTAGAATAAATTATTCCCTCTATGAAAATAATACATTATTTTTCAAATTTATGTGAATTGCTTTGTCATATTTATAGTAGACTGATAAAAAAGATATTTTATTAGCTTGCAGTTGTTTATGTAGGGTTTTTTTTTTACGTTAGGACAATTTTTACATGATAACTTTTATATTATCTGAGACAATATTTAAAGCACAGGTTGATTTTCTCCTTTGTCTCATTTATCTTGTCTTTTCCACTAAGTGCAACCAAGTAGCTGCTGCTAGGTCAGTCAAAAATGAGAAAAATGTCTTTATTTGGATTAACGTCATACCCCATATGAAAACATACTGGAAGGAGATTTCTGACGTTATAATATCCATTGTTCTGCCTCTCTGACTGTTACCCTTATTTGGAGAAAAATAATGCTATTCAAACTCTGCAATCCTCAAAAGCTTGTATATGGATATTTAAGTCAAGACATTAATATAATGTATGTATTAAAATTACCTTGCATAATTAAATAACTTATAATGTATTAGTCAATATTTGTTGAACAAAATGATCAAATGTATAACTTAAGTAAATGTAGGATATCCTCATTGATCAAATCTGAATAATTTATACACATTATCAGTTAAAATTTTACAACATGCTTTTAACAGTTGAGATACATGAGATAGAAAGTCAGCCATTTTAATGTTTACTATAGAACATGACTTCTACTTTCAATACCACCATTTCAGGGACTAAAAATAAATTTTTATTTAGTCTAATATACATTTATTTCCAGAATATATCACAGTCTAGATAAGGGTTTTAAATAAAAGTGTTATTTAAAGTGTTAGAAAATTAACTTAAAATCACTGTTGATCCAGGGGGGCCTGGTTTGTTCACTTGTTTAAGAGTCCGACTTCAGCTTAGGTCATGATCTCCCCGGTCTGTGAGTTTGAGCCCCCAGTCGGGCTCTGTGCTGATCATTCCTAGCCTGGAACCCCTGTCTCCCTATCTTCCGAATCTGTGTCTCCCTCTCTGTCTCTGCCCCTCCCCCACTCACACTCTGTCTCCCTCTCTCTCTCTCTCAAATAAATAAACATTAAGAAAAATTACTGTTGATCCAGTAGTTGCACTACTAATCAGATAAATATTTCCCTGCTATAAGACTAGTGTGACTAAAATATGTTCTACTGGTTGAACTTCTATATGCTCTCCCACGGTTCCCAGCCTGGATGCCTTTACTTCGGACCATGTGATAGTTCCAGACAATGAACCGAGAACAAAATTCACACTCCAGAACTTTATTCCTCTGCCATCATGGTCATGACAGTCATGTGTCAGGAAGAACAAAACACAAGACCACGGTGGCCCAGCTGATGTGTCAATGGATCACAGGCAGCTGCCTGAATCAGTTAGCTTCACCTGTAGCTGTGAGCAAGGCTTTATCCTGGTTAATGCAGATGGCGTCACTGGGATACGGTCAAGGATACAGAGAATAGTTGTTAACTTTGTTTTCTCTGTGTCAGACACACAGCTAAGAACATTATCTCCATGGCAACCCGGGTTGTCTGAAGTGGTCAGTAGTACCGCAGCTAAATAAGGTGTTAGGGACTGTCAACTGGACACAGAACGCATCCTGGCGGACTTTTGATATTTTGACTTTTTTATGAGTATTTATTTTATCTGATGGATATTCTATGTGATGGATTTTTTTGGAATCAGATCTCAGTTTTTATGAAACTTAGTATTTTCTATATAAATAGGTTAAGTTAAGTTACTTAAAGCATTCCATAAACTTTATCTCCTTTTCTGTATTAAGGGGGGAATGAAAATAATAATATCTAAATAACTTCAAGGATGAATAAATGAGATTTTTTTAAACCAAGCACTTAGAACCCAAAAGGTGCTCCTTTTTAAAAAGTTTCTCTCTTCTACTGAATTTCCAGTGTTAGCTATGTTCTAAATGATAACTTACTAATACACTCCTCAAATGAGTCAACTAGCATTCCAGAACTAAGTGTTCCTACACCTGCCCAAACTACTCGTGGTGCTTCTGAGCAAGCAGGTACTAAAGGCATTCAGAAGGAGCCTCCCAAAACGTGCCACTTTGGCATGTGGATTATTTTTTTTTAAATATATGAAATTTATTGACAAATTGGTTTCCATACAACACCCAGTGCTCATCCCAAAAGGTGCCCTCCTCAATACCCATCACCCACCCTCCCCTCCCTCCCACCCCCCATCAACCCACAGTTTGTTCTCAGTTTTTAACAGTCTCTTATGCTTTGGCTCTCTCCCACTCTAACCTCTTTTTTTTTTTTTCCTTCCCCTCCCCCATGGGTTCCTGTTAAGTCTCTCAGGATCCACATAAGAGTGAAACCATATGGTATCTGTCTTTCTCTGTATGGCTTATTTCACTTAGCATCACACTCTCCAGTTCCATCCACGTTGCTACAAAAGGCCATATTTCATTTTTTCTCATTGCCACGTAGTATTCCATTGTGTATATAAACCACAATTTCTTTATCCATTCATCAGTTGATGGACATTTAGGCTCTTTCCATAATTTGGCTATTGTTGAGAGTGCTGCTATGAACATTGGGGTACAAGTGCCCCTATGCATCAGTACTCCTGTATCCCTTGGATAAATTCCTAGCAGTGCTATTGCTGGGTCATAGGGTAGGTCTATTTTTAATTTTCTGAGGAACCTCCACACTGCTTTCCAGAGCGGCTGCACCAATTTGCATTCCCACCAACAGTGCAAGAGGGTTCCCGTTTCTCCACATCCTCTCCAGCATCTATAGTCTCCTGATTTGTTCATTTTGGCCACTCTGACTGGCGTGAGGTGATACCTGAGTGTGCGCATGAAAAGATGTTCAGCGTCGCTCCTTATCAGGGAAATACAAATCAAAACCACACTCAGGCATGTGGATTATTTTGAGCTGAAGACAGGACCCAGAAGTCTCAGGGAGATCTTGTACCTCTCTTTTAACTGCCTCTAAAAATTTAGATAGAAGGCCTGGTCCAAGAATAGCGTTATCACCAGAGATAACTGCAGAGTAAGGGCTAAACATGATAGATAAGCTGCAGGAAGCTTGGTAGGAACTGTTGATTCAAATTCCTCTTTACGTACCGTTGTCTGCATGGCATAACAAGTTTTGTTTACCAAGCATTTGCTCTTCCCATCATCCTGTGACTTGTCTTCCTTACTTTTGAAGTCCCAGACCCCCACACCTTCCCCTCCACTCAGGATGCCAGATTAGCCTCAATTGCCTAACTGTCTTGGAGCCTCTCGTGTCTTGTGGGGCTGCCATGTGTATAAAATTAAATTCATTTTTCTCTGGTTAATCTGTCTTATGTCAATTTATTTATTTATTTATTTATTTATTTATTTATTTTTTTAAATGTTTATTTATTTTTGAGACAGAGAGAGACAGAGTGCGAGTGGGGGAGGGGCAGAGAGAGAGGGAGACACAGAATCCGAAACAGGCTCCAGGCTCTGAGCTGTCAGCACAGAGCCCGATGTGGGGCTTGAACCCACGAACCGTGAGATCATGACCTCAGCCGAAGTCGGACGCTTAACCGACTGAGCCACCCAGAAGCCCCTGTCTTATGTCAATTTAATTGACAAATTTAATAGCCAAAAACACCTAGAAGTGGGGAAGGAAAAAGTTCTTCTCCCCTACAGTACCATGGAAATTTCCAGGAGATAAACTCCCCTTTCTAGAGACGCATCATCTAGCTAAAATCCATGAGGACCATCTTAAAATATATTTTAGTATTAAGAAAAAAACAGAAACAAAACTGGTATCATAACCTATTAACTCACAAGGACCAGTTGATGGAGTCAGGAAGTAGCTCACTTGGTTTACAAGCATTTAAATAATTTGAAAACCGATGTTTTGTACATTTTATTTCAGTTATTTGTAAGATTAGATCTTATTTCGAGTTAAACTTGGCCAATGTTAGTGTTTGTGATAGCATCAAGCTCTGGCCTATTAAAATATATCTGTTCTATAAGCACCACACACTGGGACCTTCTGTCTTCATTCTGGAGGAGATTAATGTTGCGGCCGAGGAATACAAAGGTTACACACCTTCTTGTTTTACCTTCAGAAACAGTGATAAAACGTGTATCAAACCCCCACTGGCAAGGAAACATGGTTTTAATCACTGTCTCCATTCTTTCACTTGCATAGTCCTCCCTCTAGCTGAATATCAAAGTGCCTCTTTAGTCAAAACAAAAATGAGTCCAGCAGGTGTTTGTTTCCTCCTTTGTTTGTTTTATCTCTCTTTAGGGACTATGGTCACCAACACTTCTACACCACAGGCTATGTTGCAAAGAAAAAAAAAAATGCTCCCTATAAGTGACAACAGATTTATTTAAACAAACCCTCACTGGGTGAAAATCCCACTTCTGAGTTGTAATACATTTGGTATGTCACATAGTATATTTCTTTGGCTAGGGAAGTCTGGGTGGCTCAGTTGGTTAAGCCTCCAACTCTTGATTTCAGCTCAGGTCACGATCTCATAGTTCCTAGGATCAAGCAAGCCCCTCATCCGGCTCAGAGCCTCCCTAGGATTCTCTCTCTCCCTTTCTCTCCCTGCTCTTGCTTCCTCTTTCTCTCCTCTTTAAAATAAATAAACATTTATAAATAAATAAATAAATAAATAAATAAATTTCTGTGGCTAAAAGGTTGGCAACTGTATGCGTACAATAAAAGAGTAAGAATAGGTAGGCTGGCAGGCTTAAGCCAATCTTTTTTGTTGTTTTTGTGTTTTGCTTTTTCATTTTGCTAATAATAAAGTAAGTGTTGTGAAACTTCGTAGAGGAAGCCGCGTTTAAAATCGAGTTTGGAGTCCAGCAGGAGGAGCCCTCATGCCCTACCTCATGCATTCCCAACAGGAAAACCCCATGTTACTATTCCAGCGGTAGAAAGGAGCAATTTCTCTTTGCCCGGCAACAACCTCAGCCACTGAGAAAGTACCACAACTTAGCCAATGAGACACCGGCAGCACCCTGACTTCTCACTTTCCTTCAAAGGACTTTCATTCGAAGCAGTCCCTCCCAGCTTCCTCCTTTTTCTCCATGAAATAGCATTCCTTTGCTTTAAACTCTGGATTGTCTATGGTTTGCCATAGCTTATATGTCCCAAATTACATTTCTTCTGTTATTCCTAAATAAACCTATTTTGTTGGGAAGATAGCTAGTTATTTTCCCTTTTTTTTAAGTATATTTATTTATTTGGACACAGAGAAAGAGCAACCCAGTGGGGGAGGGGCAGAGAGAGAGAATCCCAAGCAGGCTCCAGGTGCTGTCAGCTTGGAGCTTGACCTGGGGCTGGAACTCAGGAACCCTGAGATCACGACCTGAGTGGAAACTAAGAGTGAGGTTCATGACCAACTGAGCCCCCCAGGTGCCCCTAGTTGTTTTACTTTTAAGGTTGATAGTAGACAAATATACTTTGTTGTATTAAATACACCTATAATATACTATGAAATATTTACTATAATACAATTTCTAAGAATTTACATTATATTTTTAATAAAAATAAAAACAATGAGAAATAAACAGGACTAATTTCTTCTGATTAGCAGGACATTAAACCAATGACAGTACTTGGTAATCATGTGGTGTTTCATGGCTTAACACAATAAAATATCGTGACTTGTCCTATTTTTCTTGTCTAAGCCCTATTAATGTTAATACTGTTTATTTTAATCTCCTTTTGCTCTTCTGAAAATTTACCTAAATTTTGTGTTTTTTTAATGAGAAATATGAGTCTTCCAACGACCAAGTACGATGGATAATACATATGTAACTTATTTTTGGTATTATCTTTCCTTTCTATGGAGAAATCAAGATTTTACTGATTCATTTAGTTTACATTTATTCTAGCATATTCAGTGTTTAATTATCAAAAAGGCAACAGCATCAATTTCTTTCAATTATTTATTTGAGAAGGAGAAGTAAATGATTAGAAAAGTATGAAGCAACTATATTGTAAAAGCATGCTATATACACTTAGTAGCTACTGTAATTTCGCTGCCAACAATTATTTTTAATTTTCTAGTTTTTGTAACTCTTTGGAAAATTCCCCTCATACCACTATATAGTAGAGGTAGATGTTTCCATTGTGATGCTCATTCTCCCTGGCCAAAAGTTGGGTGCATTTCTCAATGTAGGCCAGTCTTAGTGTTTCTGGAATATTGATTGTTTCATAAGGGTACATAATTCAAGTAGAACCAAACAGCATCTTTTAGATAGTTAAATAAATCAGGAGTAAGATTGTGTGTGTATGTGTGTGTGTGTGTTCTCCTAAAATTTCTATCATTGCAACACTGGAATAAAATGAATGCAATACTATTGATATCCGTTTTCTACATCATACAGAAAGAATCTTTTATTATAATAGAGACAATATACATCAAGAAACAGAATCTAGTAAGAAAAAGAAATAGAAAAAGAGAGTGAAAAAAAGCATGAATGAAAAAGATAGAGAGATGGAAATAGAGATAGGTTGAGGGAGAGAGAGAGAGAAAGAGAGAAAGGGAACAAAAACTGTTGGCATAATTTGAATTTGAGTTCCTGGATCCAAATGTAACTAAAGCCCGACTTCCCCATGTATTTCCCAATTACCGGAATCAGTAAATTCCACTTAAAACTTAATAAAAATAGCACTATTGAATGTTTATGTCACAGAATGTTAAAAGTTACCCTTCCACTGTCTCAAGTTTCTTCACAGGGCTGTGATAGAGGACAAGGCTCTAAATCCTACAACCTCAGATGAGGTTCTCAGACAACTTTGTAGACTTGCTAGGAGATACTGTAACTCATTCAGGCTGCACATACCATTTACTCTGAGGCTATTTGATAGACAAACATATATATATATATATATATATATATATATATATCTAGATCTAGATCTAGATCTAGATCTAGATCTAGATCTAGATAGATAGATAGGTAGACAATTTTTTTTTTCTTTTACCAGTGTTGGAAGGACAATGACATATATATTTCTCCTGAGTCAGGTGGATTCTGCCAAAACCAGATGGAATGACCTTGAGCAGTCCCCTTCCCCCAAGGACAACAGAAAGACCCAAGGGAATGAAATGGCCACAATGAAGAAATAACTTACTAAAGCCACAAGGCCAAAGGGAAAGCCTTGAGTAGCTAGCTGCAGTATCTATCTACATCAGTGGAATTGTTCACAGAGAGTCCCATTGTGGTTTCCAAACAACCCACAAGACATGAATCCACCTTTAAAATCTGCCTCCCCCAGGTTGCACTAACAAAAGATTATGATGGGACCAGTGAAGATCTTTATTTTTCTTCTTTCCTACAGCTCCAACTCGGGAGGAACCAAATAAAGCCCTATGAGAGGGGAAGAAGGAATGAAAGATCCATGTGTAGAAACTGGGAAGAAGCTCACACCCCCACTCTTGACACACTTCTGGATTCCAAATCTTCTGATGTTTGCTTCTTGGGAGAAGGAGAATCTTTATGGGAGAAAGAGTATCTTTAAATGTCATGACACTTTAAAGGAAGGGGACCCTATGATTTAATAGTGGTTCTGGTTACACAAAGGAAGCTGCCATATATTCATTTCTTCACTAAATATTATTAAATACTTCCTAGATTCCGGGCATTATTCTTCATGGTGGATAAAACAGTAAACAAGTGGAATGTTGCTGCTGTCATGGGGTTTACATTCCATTCCATTGGAAAAGACAGAAACAAATAAAATGACACAATGAGGAAGACTACTTCACTCAGTATGATGAAGAAATTAAGCAGGGTAAAGGGGATGGGGAGTGACTGAGGATGGGATAAGACATTACAGTCTGGCATGGCCTTTCCAAAGAACTAAAGAAAGGAAACTAGATCCTACTTTTAACCCAATCACAGTGTTTCTAAGAAACAAACAATGTTTCCAACAGACAACAATACATAATCTAACGGGGCAAAGACAAGATCAAACTTCAGGTACAAGATTGAATACATTTCCTACCTTTGAGTAGTTGCTGCTTTATTGCCTGGATCAAATCTTGCCCTGCTTTATTCTTTCTTCCTGCCATACAAAATGATTTAGACTTCCACTTCTAGAAAAGGCAGAAGGCCTGTGATCCAGGATCATAAATAAGGAGAGAAAGAGGGTTAGGAGATGGTGTTAGAAAGGCAGTCAGATTATTAGGACATATAGACAAAGGAGATTGAACTTTATTTGATGTGGATTGAAGTCCTTTGGAAGATTTTAAGCAGAGAAATAAAACAATCTAACTCTAAAAGATTACTCCCATTACTGTGTGTAAAATAGATTGATGAGGTGGGCCACAGGGTGATGATGACAATAATAGAAGCAATGAAACCAATTAGACCATTTTTCCTTGTCTAAGTAGGAGATGATAGTGGTTATGACCAGTTTTAGAGGTAAGAAATGTAATAACTAATGCATTATGTGTAAATTTTAAAGGTATGGCCAATAGGACTGTCTCTGGAATTTGATGTAAAGGTGGAGAAAAGGGAGAAATTATGAAAGACTTTTGGATTTTTGCTTCAACAACTGAGTTAAGGGTGGTGATATTGACAGTCACAGGAAAAAGTGGGACAACAAGGTTTAGTAGGAAAATAAAGATTTACCTTTTGGTGAGTGAATATGTTGAACAGATATTTGGATATTAAAATATGAAACTGACAGCTATATTGATGTTGGGACCCAATCAACCTAGAAATGGTACAGTTATTTCCATGATCCTATGATGTCACATATGTGTTGTTGTTGTTTATCACTACACTATGGTTATGCTAAATTATATAATTAAAACCACTGTGATGGAAATGCAAAAAGAGAATTCAAAATCGTCATGAATAACACAATAAAAACTTTAAAAACCAGTATCTCATATAAGCAGTAACACACTTTTATGCAAGTTATTTGGTTAAGAAATCTATAACTAGAAGGGGCGTCTTAGTGGCACAGTTGGTTAAGCATCAGACTCTTGATTTCAGCTCCAGTCATGATTCCAGGGTTGTGGGATTGAGCCCCTCATCAGACTCTGCACTGACAGCGTGGAGCCTGCTTGGGATCCTCTCTCTCCCTCTCTCTCTGCCCCTCCCTCACTCATGGGCGCATGTGTGCGTGTGTGCTCTCTC
The DNA here is from genome assembly GCF_007474595.2 of Lynx canadensis. Taxonomy (NCBI): domain Eukaryota; kingdom Metazoa; phylum Chordata; class Mammalia; order Carnivora; family Felidae; genus Lynx; species Lynx canadensis. The sequence continues at coordinate 180,512,482 of NC_044306.2, forward strand.
TCTCTCTCTCTCTCTGTCTGTCTTTAAATAAATAAATAAATACATAAACTTAAAAAAAAGAAATATATAACTAGTATAATAAACATGACACTTTACCTTGAAAAAGTCATGAATTTTATTAACATTACTTGTGGAATTTGCTTGCTGTATGCAAGAAGAAGAGAACAAAAGAAATATAGAAAATGAGTGAAATAAAAAAGGCCCAAAGGGAGAAAAAGCACAGAGAAAGAGAGGAAAAACAAACAAAAAAAATAGAGTGAAGGGAGAAGGGGAAAACTAAAAGGAGAGGAGTAGTCACTGAACCAGGCTGACCACAGAAAGGGTTGCAGCTCGTGGTTTCAAGATTGTAAAGTCATGGGAAGGATATTATTGAATTGAAAGGAACATTGTACCAACGGATATGGATGGATGTGGTTCCTTGTCATCAGGAGATGTGTGCATGTGTGCATTTTGTGTAGTCCTACTCTGTTAAGTTCAACTGAGTGATTTTCTGCGCTTACCTAGTATTTCTCTATGACAAAGTTGTAAATAAGCAAATGTACTCAAATCGGTTCCTAATATGAAAATTGCATTAAACAAATTTGCATTTTCAAAATAAGCATTAATGGCAGAACTGACTATATTTAAAGCCAAGCAACTAGATAACAATGATAACAATAGTAATAATTATTCTACTATGACTAGTATCGTTATGAGTATTTGGTATTTACAAAATGTCAGACACTATTCTACAGTTTTTATGCATATTAATTTATTTAATCCTCACAAAATATCTATGAGAAGAAAATATTTCAGAAAGAAAGACGTGGACAGACTTTGGACTTTGTGTGATGGAGCTTGTTAGTAATTAGTAGTAGTAACTAGTTAGTAGATGAAGGTGATTTCAGAGAAAACTGGCTAAAATCCCTTTGGGAAAATATTTTTTTTCTAATTTCAACTGCAATTCACAAGATTAAAGTTTCAGTCTTCTTTCAATCAAGGTTATCATATATGGTTTGCCTCAACTGTGGGAGTAATTTTACTACCAAGGGGAGAATAAAGTCAATGTTTTGATGACTGAGTATTGTTGAACCATCCCTGAATTTTGCCTGTAACAAATATTAAAGTTTGACCTACCCGATCCAATTCTAGAGGCTCTAGGTTATGGGTGGACGGATGGATGGATGGATTTGTGTGTGTGTGTGTGTGTGTGTGTGTATGTGTGTGTGTGTGTGTGTATTACATATGTGTGTATTTCATATATATTCTCTTAAAACTTGAATTCCACATAGGACCCACATTATGAAGTTGATATATTCACTTATAAATTACACATTCATAAATCTGATAAAATCTGGATTTTCAACAGCTTCTGATAGTTTCTGCTCACAAGCAGAATTGATGTAGAAAGTGAAGGGACAAGATACCATATGGCAGGCAAAAAAAAAAAAAATCACTCCTTGAGGAGACTGAAAGGAAAGTCTGGCCCTTGGATATTTTCCATGTTTCTATAATGACAGCAAGAAGTTGAGAATTTTCAGGAAAGAAGGTGATGATATATAGACAATAAAACCTTGTTTGGGTAATGAAATTTGTGAGAATGGAATGTCACAGGAATCTCACAGAGAACAAGAGGAAACCACAGGAAGGTTAAGCCACCAGGCTGCAGGCTCAGGGGGGCCTCAAGACCCGCCCAAGTTTGTGCCACAGAAACCATTTGCTTAGGTCCAACATGGTGGTGTCCACCCTGGGTACTCTCTACCTCTCCTGACTTCACCAGAGCTCCCGTGAACAGTCTTTAATTAACAATGACTTTAAATCATTCAAAGGTCTTATTGGGAGCATCTGAATGGGTGATCTTGAGGTATTTACTCTGCAGAGACTGCTACGTGTTCAACAAAATTCTTTTCCTTTCCCTCAGTATTTCACAGCCTGCCTGTTAGATGTGGCCATGTCCCTGAGTTCTAGCAAAGGGTGTGTGAACGTGGACTGAAGTGATTTCTACCACTTCTACTCTTACCTCATCGATGCCTCTCATGGGATCTTCTATTCTCTTGCTTCTCCTCTCCTGTCTATGAAGTACCAGTGCACAAGATGGTCTCAGAAGCCACATGTTAACATGACAGAGCTTCTGTCATTCTGTCTTTGAATGAGTTTATGTCACAAGGTTCCAATCAACAGGCAACCATATATCAACACTCACTGGTTTTGCAAGAGATCTGGCATCTCTTTACTGGAATGGTGACGAGTAATGCCAAAACTGGTCCTCATTAACGTGCCCTGTTCAAGATCATTCACTGAGGGCTAACTACCTAGTGGGCACACTGCCTAGTGTTTTGTATGTTTTCTCTCATTCAATCTTTTTTTTAAAGCATTGTGTTCAGATAAAATAATAAAATGATGAGAAGAAGGCACTTTTATTTTTGCATTGCAAGTCTTCCGCCTCTGATAGAGGTATCTGGTGTGATTTGAGATTTTAATAAATTGAATTTTGTTGCAAGATCAAGGAAACTTCAAATTCATAATCTTCCTGTTTAAGTTCAGCCTGCTGGAGGAAGAACAACACACAAAAGAGCAATGAGAAATGGAAAATGCAAGCACAACTTTGTTATTAACTGGTGTAGTGTCTCTTTCCACATGCTGGTCTCTTTGGCAAACCCTTTAATAGGCCCCAAATCTCTTACTTGGCAGAATAGTGCTATACCCATGTGTTTGAATGTTTAATGCAATATAGCTCCAACTACTACTAAATGTGGCTAATTTACTGTCCTGAAACTCTCTAAAATAGGTCCCTCTTGGATTATAGCAAGCAAGACAGAGGGGTGGGCAGAAGGAGAGCCTTCCCTTTCCTCCAAAATGTAATAAGCTTTTTAAAAATAACTCCATTTCCAACGCTCACTCTTTGAAGTTAACCTCTCTTTTACAACTCCTTTCTTTTATTTCCCTACTCTCTAATTACAGCCCAACCTGTTCATTATCATTGTGACCTGTAGCCCCTTGACCTACTCCCTATTCTCCTAGGTCAGTATTTCTCAATATGTAATTAGAGCAAAATTTCTCATGATTAGAGTGATATTGCTCAATACATAATGTAGAGCACCTGTGTCAGAATCACCTGGGGGTACTCATTACAATGCAGAACACTGGCTGTACCTTATTCCTACCGTATTAGCAAATTCATGCTGGTGCCAGGGAAATTTGATCAATAACTGCGAGTTAGATTCATACCTGGAATGAAGGGTGAGAATATGAGACTCAAAAACTCGGGCCATTTCAAGACATGACCTGGCATGTGCCTCACTCTGCCTCTAGATTATACAAATGAGAAGCTTTTAAAGAATACATCTACTACAGCTTAGAAGGCCACACTTTTTGTCAATCGGCAGCCCTAGAAAGTCCCCATTTTCTATCTCCACTCCCTTCTCTCAAGTTATCTGGCATTCCTGGAAATTCACAAAAAAAAAAATCTGCTAATTGAATTCATTGTAAATCATTGCTTTCTAACTGTGGCTGGTCTCTTAATGTTGCCTGTCAATTTCATACTTCCTGTCTCCCACAATCTCCCAAAAAGTCTCTCCCCATCCTCACCTCAAACCTTCATGCCCATCCCTAATGCTCCTATACTCTTACGCAAAACCAGTTGCCAACAGAATTTTATGAAGGCATCAGCCTTCCTTTCCAACTCGGTGTATCTTTGTTGAACACCTTCTGTTTACTCACAATTTTGAGAAACAAATTCCCTTCTTTCATGTCAAAGCTAAGTCTGCCTTTTTCCGTGGATATCATCCCTTTAAATGGAGGCCTCGCTCATCTCTTCCCCAGCTTTCGAGGCACATTGAGCTCCCATACCGAAAAGAATTTTTTCTGGTCATTCCTTATGAATGTGTCTCCCACAGATCAGTCCACTATGACTCTTTCACCACCAAATATCATAATAGAATAGCTTGCCCGCATTGCCTCACTTTTTTCCTTCACCTACTTTTAAAACTTTGCAGTGGTTTCTCCGTCTCTTATCAGAGAAGAATTACCCTCTGAAAGGACATCATAATCTCCTGATGGTGATGCTCAACAGTAGTTTCATCCTCCAAATTCCATACGGTATTTAACGTTGCTGCGGCCCTTCCTTCTTTACACTCTTTAGTCCTTTGGTCCCATATGTGACATGTTCCTGGTCCTTCTGTGTCAACTCTGTGCTTCTTCTTTACTACATTCTTCCTCATCCCAAATGTAAATGTTCCTGACAGTTCTGTCCTCAACTCTCAGGCTCCCATTGAGGCAAGGTATCAATAGGAAAACAGCAAGTCCAGTGTGTTGTATGATCTGATGGGAATGAGCAAAGGGCGCTGTGTGTCCTCACAGCATAATCATGGCCAAGCCTTTGGAGCATTCTTTAAGTGAACTTGAATGGTGAACAGGAGCTAGAAACATCAAAGGCAGAGAAGGCTTTCTGGCAGAGGAAATGGAAATGAAAGATAGCACCCTACAAGATCAGATCTTTGCCTTTTAACAATTTTGGTTAATTTTTAGTCTTTTGAAGCCCTCAAATACATTATCTTGAATCTTTTGTAAAAATGAGCTTCCTTTGGGGGGGTGGGGAGAGGAAGGAAAAGAAGGAGGGGGAGGAAGAAGTTAAGGAAGGACAATTATAAAACCAGTCCTGATCCCTGGCTCCAGAAAGCTGTGGAAGTGGTTTGAGGTAAGTCAAAGTTTCTGCACATGTTTTCATTACATTTTATATGGGATCAAATCTCAAACAGAATTTTTTCTTGCTTTATTACATAGAAGGGATATTAGAAGGTTTAAATTTTATTTATCAAAGTCAACCAACTTTTCCCCCCCACATGGCATGAGAGCTTATAAAAAATAAATTTCCAACAACCTTCTGAGAGGTATTATTAGGTAGGGCTTTATTTGCTATTGAAATGACAAGCAGCAAATTCTCCATTTCCCTTATTCCTTTTTATCTGGGGTAAAATAAGTGGAAAACATCACCATTGAAGGAAAAATGTTTTGGCACACTCTTCCTTCTCATCTCTCTGTCAGCATTTTAATACCATTCAGGCTGAGTTCAAGAAGGTCATTTCTTAATATACGTTGGAACATGCAAAGGCTTTTATAAATAAAACTAAACCTTTCTGCCTTTTGTCAGTTTGCCTGTGTTGTACAGAGTGTTCTTTCCCCTTCCTGCACTGATCACATTATTTCCTTTTATTTTTCCAAGCCCAACCTCACCACAAACTAATGCATCAAGCTTATTTCTTAGCATGTAATACCTTGCACTATTTAAGTGTTTGTTTACAAAGGCCTTGCCTTAAAATAGAGCAGGGGAAGAAGAAAGTGCAAAAGACCAATTCTATTCCCTAATATCATTAATGGGAAGATTTATTGTCACCGAAAGTAGTGCATTGCTGACAATAGCTTTGGGAAAGCCACATCTGTTTATACTAATGCTTAAGGAGCAGGGTATGTGACAAGGAATGAGAATATGCCATTTGATTTGCAGCTATTACCTGACTTCAAAGACAATGGCTAGGCACATAAATAAAGACAAACCATTATTACAGTGTGGCAACTGGACCTCATTTCCAAAAGCTGAAGCCTGGGTTTAAGCAGACCGCAGAATTACTACACCACAGTAAATGATATTTTAATACATTCTCTTAATGATAGATATTTCGTTTTCAAATAAAATGGTTTTTGTTTCAGAAACCTTTTAGGTTGGCTTTTAAATGTCATTTTTAATGTGAATTTCCTTTTATCATTTTATAAAAACCAAATCAGATCGCACCCCCTCAAGAAATTTTTACTTTTCTTTCTAAGTCATTTATTGGTATGTGACATAACAGTGTATTTAAAAAAAAAACTCACTCCATTTTGAAAAACAAAAGATACTTTATGGGGGGTGCAGACATATAAGACTTCTGAATATTGACTGACATAAAAGAGAGTCTCTTTGAAGTGTAAGATTGGTTTTAATAGAACATCTCATGATTTCAAGAAAAAAATACGGAGTCTTAGGGAAATTCTAAGATTCCAAGTATGAAATAGGTTTGGAGATGAGGTCTAATTCTGGGAATCAACATTGCCAAAGCCAACATTTGTCATTCTCACTTAATTCCACACTGGAATTAGCCAGGCTCTATAAATACGTCTTAATGGCAGAGTGCTTTGGAAGTAATACAGATAGGATATTTATAAAGTGATGCCTTTTAATCGCTCAATCTATTCCCATGCAATCATCCACATTGCTCAAATAACTGTTATGCATTTTTACAATGGAAATAGTATTAAATTTCTAGGCATTTTAAACAACAAAATAAACTTGAGAAGACAAGTCCATTTACGAAGTTATTTCCATCAGTCTATACCCACAGTGACAGTGGACAGACCAGTCACCAAACTGTCACTGAAATACTTGTGTGTTTGGTAATGTATAGGATACATAGATGGATAAGACACGGACACTCCAAAATGAAGATCATTCATAGGAGATAAGGAAAACAGAAATTTTAACATGGAACCTTAAGCAAAGGGAATGTGTGCAGGCTAAACTGCTTGGGAGCAGAGCCGAGCATTTGATGCTGCTCCAACAGCCTGGAATTCCAAAGAATTCCAGACCTTAGAGGATGAGTAATTTGTAAGTCACTGAAGAGAGTAGAAAGAATTCAAAACAGAGATAATACCCAGAATGAAGGTACAGTCTTAATATTGCATGGCATGTTCTAGAAAATCATGAGCCACTATCTTGAGGAGTGGTTACAGTGTGTGGAAGACACGGAGGTGGCATGCTTGTAAATAAATCTGGAAACATAAAAGGACCCTCTCCTTAAACTGTTAATATGTGTTTTGAGGAAACTGGGTTGCATATAGTCTGAAACAATATGTACAGATATACTTCGCATTATCTATAGTTGATCAGAGACAGGCATTTATATGTAAGGGAACTGGCGTAAATTTGCACTTACAGCCTACCGTGTGCTATGCACTGAAGTGTGTATCATTCATTATCATTTTCTGTCCACTACTCAAAAGGTTTTATTTCTCCCATTTCACAGTTCAGGAAACTGAGTCTTAAGAGAAGTGTCCTTGTTTGTCCCAGACTGCTAAAGTCTGATAACAGACTGACAGCAAAGACGGAAAAGACTGGTGATTAGGAACACGAATTCGAGCTAGACGACTGAGAGCCAAAACTCAGCACCTACATGTGCAAGATTTGTGACTTTTGGACAAGTGCTTAACATCTCTGAGACTCGGTTTCCTTTTCCATAGATGGAAATAATAATAGAACCTACTGCATAGTGTTGTATGAAGTATAGTGTGCTAAACATTTAGAATAATGTCTGGCAATTAGTGCTATGTAAAAGTTTGTTGTTGTATTGTTACCATCATTATTTTTATGAAGGAAAGAACAAGACCAGGACGCAGAACATGACAAGCTATCTCTTCAAGGCAAATTAAGATTTGAAGGCGACTACCTCCCTCCAATTGAAAATATAATTTCTGAAAATGACAAAGAACCCATTTAGCTTGTATACATGTTATCTCCACAAACCTCAAAATGTGGCACCATTATTTCCCCATTTTATAGAGAAATTTGAAATTTCCAGAAGTTAAGTCGCTTGCACAAGTTTCTGGAGGGACAATGATAACAAAATTGGAAACAATTCCCAATCAAATTGGGAAGCACTGCTTCCCCTTAACATTTGTACAGTTGCTACCACTCTACCAGTCTGTGTGTATTTGAGAACGTCCTATGGCTCCAGAGGCCAGGGGCGGGGGTGCCGAGAAGACTTCACCAGGCAGGTTGCAAATAAATTAAGTTTTAAAGGGTAAATAAAAACTAAAATGCAGTCCTAAGCAAGAAGACTTTGCCAGGGAGAGGCTCCAAATAACAAGTATATTCAGGGAACAGAGAGCCCAATTTCATTGGTGATGCTCATGATGCTTTTGAGAGACTGGAGGAAGAAGGAGGGGACCTCAGCAGAGGCCAAACCTAGCATGACTTTATGTACCATTCTATGGTTTTGATTTGATTTTTCCTCTCATAGCTATCAAGAGTCATTAAAACACCATGAGCTTGGGAATGACATGATGAGTAAGGGCTCATTCCGGACGTAGCATAGAAAAGACCATACTATGGAAACAAAGATTGGCTGAGAAGCAATTCAACGAATGAGGATGCTGTCAACAAAAATTGAAAGAGTAAGCATGCAGAAGTATTTGGGCCTACACGTTTCTTAACTTTCCAAATGTCAGTGTCTCCTCCGTATCTTCCTGGTCTCTTGCACCTTAGTCCTGCTTTACTCAAATGGCCATTGTGTCCTAGCTAAGGCTGTCTTTCTGAACAAGAGATAGTGTACTTCCTTTTTCAAATATATATATATATATATATATATATATATATATGTGTGTGTGTGTGTGTGTGTGTGTGTGTATTTTTAATTAGCTCAGCTTGCTTATATCACTCTTCACTACTCAATATGATACTACTTTCAATTTGCATATTTTCATTTTAGCAGAAACATTTCCCAAGGTATTCCTCAATTGGAAAGGTTCTTCCTAAAGTTCTAAGTTTAAGCATAGACTTCTCTCAGAGAGAACCACCACGTGAAGGGTATCTCATACTCTTGACAGATCTCACACTTGAACTTGGACATATCCATGTAGAATGTTACATAGGTGCAGAAATGCACTGTCAGGGTTTTAAGAGAAGATGTTCATCAAACAACATTAAACTCCTGTTGTGTCTCAAGAGTGGACCATACTGCTTGTAGTTGAAACAATAATCTTACAAATTCTCTGTTTATATTGCTCAACTGCACCATTTTATTTAATTTTTAATTTAACATTAAATGTTTATGGATTCAGTGTGCACATTTTATTAGACTAAAGTTGTATGACTTTGGCATTCATTTATTTATGTTATGCTAGGAAACTCAAAATATAGAAGTGTCCCATGCACCCTTCAAATCCTTCTCTCCACATTCATTCAGCATCCAATGTATTCCATGTCATACAGTATTTCTAAGTGCTAAAGATACAGTCATTAGTGTATTCACCAAATTTATTTTGTGCCAGTCAATGGTTAATGGTTGAGGACAGACACGGTACCTGCCTTCATCTAGCTCATCGTCTAATGCTATTTTCCAAGCTGCGGTCACAAAACATTGCTGGGTAATGAAATTGATTGAACTGATCATACAATGAGTATTGTATTTCCAAAATCAAAATATAGTTAAAGTGGGTAGAAAATATCAGAGTGCCTAAAACAAAGTAAGGATAGTATTATTTTTCTTATGAAATTTTATGCGTGAGGGGATTCAGGTGTCCTGGGTTGAAGAGTAAAATTTATCTTGTCCTAAGCATCATATTCTTTAAATAAGTTTGTAAAACACTTATCTAAGTAAATGAATGCATTGATTAAAAAGTATGTAATTCTATCCTCAAAGGAGCTCGGAGCTTGGTAGATAAAAAATACATTTAAACAGATAAGTTACAACATAGAGTGATGAATGAAGCAGTAGCAGCATGTATGGAAAATAGAAGAGGCATAGAAATTGGTTTAGTCTCTTTGTGCCAAGCAAGAACCTGGCCTGGTTTTCCTTTCTCTCTCTCTCTCTCTCTCTCTCTCTCTCTCTCTCTCTCTACCTTTTTTGTCCTTTTTTTCTTCTTTTTTTCTTTTTTTTTAATCATAAAAAAGAAAAGCCATAGGACTTTTTGACTTAATACTCTATCTTGTGACTATAAATATCTATTATGCCCTAACTTTTGGAAGAAGAAACTACTTACGTTTCCTTTGGGGCTGTTCTCACACATTTTAGCCTGCATTCCCCTAAGGGCCGCATTTGGATAGAATTGTCTTTGCCAGCCACGTGACCCTACAAATGAGATTCCAGAAGGCAGGCATCCCGCACACTCAATGACAGTCTTCCTCCAAGCTGATCCCTGCTCCTGGTCAAACAACTTTAGTTCTACCACATCTAAAGATCCCCTTGCTCCTTTGTGTTATCTCAACCTTCACAAATTTCAGTTTCAAGTTGTTTCTAAATTACCAACTGAACTCAAGTGTGGTTCAATTATCGCCTAGCTAATGCAAGCATAAGTTTCTTTTTTCTGTACTAGTCACTGGGGTAAGCAGTACAGGAGAACGATTGAAAGGGTTCTTGTCTTCAAGAAATTTACTCCCAGTAGCCAATAATAATTTCAGCATATAATATTACATGTAAATATACAACTATGTGCTATGGTATGAAATATGTAAGTCTATAAAGGAACATTTCCAGGAAAACCAAATTTAAATTTGGGGTGGAATTCACAGAGGACCTCACCAAACCCATCATTTTTGGTTGCAAGTGAAAGATGCTATAGAAACAACTGTATGATGGGTGATGAAGGGAATGGCAAAGAGGAAGCATTATTGGTAAAGGAAAGGATATCTATAAAATACATGTAAAGGCCTCGGGTGGAACATGGTGAATTCGGGGAGCTGAAAAATTGGCCATAGTGGGAGCAAAGAGGAAATTGAGGACAATAGCAACACAATGTATGACTGGAGATACAGAGACACAAGGACTAGGCTATGTGGGCCATTTGTATATGTTCAAGATTTGAAATGTTTTTGAGAGAGAGAAAGACAGAGAGAGAGAAGAAGCAGAAGTAAAGAGAGAAAGAAAATCTTACAAAGGTTCCACACCCAGTGCAGAGCCTGATGCGGGGCTTGATCTTATGACCCTGATATCATGACCTGAGCCAAAATCAAGAGTCAGACACTTAACAGAATGAGCCACCCAGGCACCTCAAGATTTGGGCTTTTTAGTCTTGTTTTGTTTTTAAGTTTGATTTATTTATTTTGAGAGAAACAGAGACAGTGTGAGCGTGGGAGGGGCAGAGGCAGAGGGAAAGAGAGAATCCCAAGCAGGCTCCACACTGCCTGCACAAAGCCTAATGCAGGGGTTGAATTCATGAAACCCTGAGATCATGAACTGAGCAGAAATCAAGAGTTGTACACTTAATTGACTAAGCCACCCAAGCACCCCTTGGCTTTTTGTTCTAAGAGTAATAGAAACTCATCGGAGGGCTCATGGCACCCAGATGTGTGGAAACAATTACAAAATGCGAGGTGCACTTAATATCTTTTATTTATCATAATTCATGGCACAAACATTGTTTGACTTCTGGTAACTATGCCCAGTAGTATATTTATAGGTTCTCTTAGTGAAAAATGCATGATACTTCATGCATACATAACATTTATAAACATATCATTTAAAGAGATTATTTTATGTCTCCCATAAACAGTAATAGCACAATCTGTAGTAAAGTAAATGATGTTAAATTGAGAATACTGTATTTGCTTTGTTTCTCTATACTCATTGGCTCACTGATTATTATCACAAGATGATATATTGGAGGTGTCTTCCTTATCGTTCTCTCGTTGTCTTTTCTTACTCAAGGTGATTTCTAAATACCAAAGTGCACAACCAAAGAAAACAACTTCACTTCATTACCAACTCATCCCCCCCCCCAATTTCCTTAAAATCACTTAAAAATGATTTCTCTAAAACTCTTTACAAAATAAGTTTTAATTTTTTTTCAACCCTCCTGTGTTCTCTTCACAACTAATATGAACAAGCCGTTGCATCAAAATTAACAGGAAATGGAAAACTCACTGAAACAAGAATAGTCTAGTAGTAAAATTAAAACATACCAAATACGCTTATCTCTGTAAGATAGTGTGAGAAAAAAAGCAGGCAAAGGAGAGGAAATTGGAAGGCTGAGTGGTACCCAAACTCTAGATGAACAAATGTTTCACAAAACAATACTTAACTCATAAGTCAGAGAGGTGAAAATACTGAAGTGCATCATTATTCAGCCTAACCTATTAATTTCCCTCAAACAGTCTCTAATGGCTCTGGAGACTGAGTTTGGGATTACAGTTAAGAAACAAAAACTTGTGGATATATGGAAATAATTCTACCGGAGAAAACATATTCTATTACCTTATTCTTATTTTTGAGCTACTTACACAAATGTTAAGAGAAAAATACCACCTTTGATTTCAAATTCCAAACTATAGGACAATAAATCCAAACACATCCACGAAACCACCAGCTTTTGTTGTTACTGTTATTCACAGCTGTATTGCAAGGGAATATGAATTGAAAAATGTTCCTAAAGGCTAAGTTCACATTGCCCCTTGTGCATCTACATGTAATGTACGTGGGTGCTGTGTTTGTGAGCAGCAGTAAAAACTGTAACATTAGGCTATTTAGAGAAAAGAAATTGGGCTCCTCTAGTGCTCTCCCATGATGGCAGCTTGAAACCCAAATTGATATTGAACAGAGATGATGGAGAAGCTGGAAAAGACCACGCTCGGAAACAGGCCTCATTAAAGAAGGTTAAGTTTGTGAGTACTGTGATGCTGAAATCCATATTAAACTCTATTATAGGAATATGACCCTAAATGTGCTCCAGAGCTAATGAAAAGCATCATAGCCACAGTGACATTTGCTTTCTGCTGCCTTCTTGTGGCATGTTCAAAAAAGCTGTGATTCTTCATTGCCATCACCTACAGGGGGGAATCTTTTCTTCTCCCTGTTAAATGGTCTAAAGGTAGAGATACCATTTTTTCCTTCAAAGTAAAATATATATATTATATGTACACATGTTTATGCATCGATATGTGTATATATTTGCTGTTTTATTTGTTTCTACTTAAAAACATTACAGAGGCACTCAAAGTTCTAGAAAAAATAGCAAACAAGCAAACAGACATTGCTCTGAGAGCCTGGAGATTGGTTTTTAAGCCCAACTGTACCACAAGCTGATTTCCTTGTACTTGACCAACCCATTTCATTAAAATGTTACCAGGTAGTGTTAGTTTGGAGTTGGGTTTTGTATCCCTGAAGCTGACTACTGAGCTCCACAGTTAATAATGAAAAACATTCAGGGGTGCCTGGGTGGCTTCGTCTGTTAGGTGTTGTGCTCAAAGAATTCAAAATCAAGGACTCAAGAAAATAATACATCTGGGGGAGGGGTTGTGAATATTTTCCCTCTACTAGTGGGGGGAAAGTGATCATATCACATCTGATGCTGGACAGTGACAGAAAATGTCCTGGAAAGCATGTTAGAGACAGCAGGAGTAGAGCAAGAACATAGCTCTCCACCGTACACGAGCAGTTCCTAAGTCATGTAGGAGTTAAATGAGGCACAGATGTGGGGGTTGGCATTGGAGAAGAACAGATTGGGGCTATGACCTTGTCTTGATGATCCCAGCAGGGAAGAAACATGATGGTGGCACAGAAAAATGTGGCACAATGCCACTGGTCAAGGCAAACAGTCACAAATTTAAATTCTAACATTTGTGAAGCTTTATAATGTGCTTGATTTTGTACCTCGTTAATCTACTTAATCTTCATGCATGTACACACATACACACACACACACACACACACACACACACACAGACCCTATTGAATAGATTCAATACCAGAGGTGGGGTCTAGCCCAGGTTGGTTTCTCTCCTGAGATATGGTCAAACTATGCCAGGCAAAGCCAATGTTCCTCTGCACCTAAAAGCAGCAGCACAACTATACTGCAGTAAAGGAAACATAGGAGAGACATTTTGAGTTGATTTAATTCTGAATTTTTTAAATGAAGAGAATAATTATTTAAAAGTGAAAGTGTCTATATTAATAAGGGACAGTATTTTAAAAGACATAGAGTTGGAATGAGATATTGTCATATGTTTCTAATACTTTGTAGGGAAATGAAGATTTATCAGAGCACAAGTATTGGTATTCATGGGGGGAAGGGGAGGGAAATGAAACCATTTCCTGTTTCTGCTCTCCTAAATTGACACTCCCCAGTAAACTGGTTACAAACAGCTGTAAATGAGGCAGTAGAACACAGGTTTTGGAGTTAGCAAACTGGCTTTGAAATATGGACTTTTGCACTTTTGCCTTAAATAATTCAGATTCCTCATTGGTAAAATCAATATTATCTGGAGAACAAAATGAGATGGCAAAAATAGACTAGGCTGCTCAAACAATAAGGTCCCATGCTAGTGGTTTAACAGTCTAGCACGTTATTTCCTATTCACATAAAATTATTGGATGGGTATTGAGGTCAGGCGAGTGGCTGTCCGTCATGTGATTATGCAGGAGCAAGGCTGACCACAGCTGAGACTGTAAAAAAAGAGAAAGAAAGGGAAGAAGTACTCATGGCAGTTTTGTGTGGGCAAGGCCTCTCAGTGGCAAATTATTTCTACTCAGGGAGAGATCTCAGTCACATGACTGTAGCCATCTACAAACAATTCTGGGAAATACAATCCATGTACCCAAGAATGGAAAAGGGATGCTGTACAGCGCTGGGCATTTTTGTCACATGGACATGAAAGGCTTAGCCGAGTGCCTGGCACAAATTGCATTCAATTCATCTGCTGCTATCTCTCGAAACCCTAATGGGTTTAAACTTCTAAGAAGTAAAATGGAAAATTATTTTAATTAAACTGTAGGTAACAAATTTTTTTTTATAAATAGGACACTTGGAGCATTATGATAAATTTTACTCAAACACAGGCACAGACATATTAAAGGTATGATGATAATTATTTTCTAGGAAAAAAGTAAAGTTTTAACACTATGTAATCTCCCCCTCCCAGAAATGACAAAAACCGATATTAACATCTGAAAACAAGAAACACCTCCCCCTCCAAAAAAAAAAAGCTTCATAAGAAAAATAAAAATGTTAGGAAGAACAGAGTACTGGCTTCTTAAATCTCTTGTAAATTTCTGCTTAATAGAGTATAAGAGGGAAAGAGACCTACAAAGACATATCAACATACACTTCTTCCTCCTAAGAAATGACCTTTCCATAGTTTTTCTCCTGGCCTTTCCAGGGTATGGATCTCTACAGTACTGCCACTCACCTATACCCACCAGCTCTCCACTTTCTGATCTGATACGCAAGATCTAACACCATCCTGATAAATATTTAAAGGAATCAAGGGGAATTCACTTATAGTATTTGGTAGGTAATAGAATAGTGGGATAGACTCATTATGTTCAAGGATGGGGTACCAGGGATAGAAAAGAAAGGAAAATAAAATCAATATAAAAAAAAAGTTGAGGTAGCATTATAGAAGGAAAAGAACATAGTACTTGAGAGTGAGAAATTTCCTGCAGTATCTCCTTAGAGATTCCCATGAGGCTAAACAAAATGTGTACTTTATGAAGCTGGAGATAAAAGATTGGCAGACAATATACAGACTGAAATGGAAGCCTGGCTGTCAGATTTAGGAAAGAAAGTTAAGGAAACAAAGAATTCTTTAGCAAAAATGTGATATAAGCAGCAGGATTTGGGGTAAAATGTCCAAAATGTAGGTATAAATTCCTCTGGCTCTAGCCACGTAATAATAACTTTTTCCATTTTTGGGATAGTGGAAAATAAATATTTAAAAAATAAATAAATATTTTTCTGAAGCAAACTGAACTTAAAGTGTCTACACAACATCCTACAAGGTAGGGACTTTCAAACTTTGACGACTACTACCTAGAATGAGTATATCGTTTTACATCATGATGTTGTACACAAATACACATACACAAGGAAAGGAGTTCTTCTGAAACGATGCTATAGGTAACGCTTTCTGGAATTTTCTCTTTACTGCTCATTCATTTAAAATAACGCTGATTGAGTCTCATCAGTCTGATTTTCTGACAAGTTAATAGGTCTGACTAAAAGTTTGGGAAATACGCTGCTAAAGATGTCTATGATTTTGAACTGAAAAAAAAAAAAAAGACTATTCCATGCCTGAAGTTTCTTTCTTGCTTGTTTCCTGGTGCTTCTTCTATGTGTATTAATCTATTTAAGAGAAGCCCCTTCCCTTTCTTTAAGCTCTTAGAGGATTCCCCTGGGCAATGCTTAATGGGAATTTGCCTAGAAAATGTTATTAAGGAGGAGGGGGAATGTAAGTAGGTTACTCATCAGCTCAATTTGGATGCTCACTGTACCCCAGGGAACCCAATAAACCAGAGGACTAGTTGAAGTGGTAGACAGAGATATCCTACTGAGACTTAACTGAAAGCTAGTGGCAACCCCCTTCACTTGCCCATGTCCAGAATGAGCAATGCCCCATTAGGTCGCCGGACATTTTAACAATTAAGATTTCTTTGAGTGCTAAAAAACTTCATCGTAATCTCATTCGGTACATTTAGTGCAGTTACACTGCATAATACCAATAACACTGAAACTTGAAATAAATGTGTTGGGACAACATTAAAAACATTAAAGAGAACAGAACAAAAATATCTGGTGTCTTTGCATATTTTAAATGTTACTTCATATTTTTTTTACATTTACTTACCTAGATATGTATCTGTCTAAACATATGCTTGTGTGTACTCAGATATAATATAAACTTATGTTGCTTATAGCATATCCCGGAGTAAAACCACTGTAAACTGGTGTAAGTTATTGTCATTGCATTAAAAAAAAGTCAAAGGACATATGCAAACTTGTCTCTTTGTATTGAGGTCATTAAGTCTCCATTTTACTATTATCAGGAATAAAAGGATAAAATGTCCAAACATTCTGAACCATCTCCTAAAAAAAAAAGGCAACACAAGAAAAATGTATTCATAGCTGCATTGCAAAACAAAATGTGAATTAGATTTATTGCAAATGTAGCACTTCTATAATTCACAACACTACTATGAATTTTAAAAATCAGACAATCAGAAATATATAAAACTAATAAGACATATAAAATACAGTGGTAATTATTTGTTTGTAAACAAGAAGTAAAACAGATAATATAAGATTTTTTTTTAATTTTTCATCTTGAGGAAGACTAGCATTTAGCTTATTGAAGGAGTTTGTTACAAGCCAAAAAAAGATCTGTTCTGACCAACAACTAGGCATGTTCTGTTGATTTAAATCCTTTAAGTATTTTTTAAAGTGGTGTTAAAAGGGAAGAAAAAATAGGCCAAATGATAGAGAATAGAACTTTATCTTTCTCCCAAATACAGAGTCTAAAATGTAATGTATGCTTTTCAAATAATCAGGGAAAAAAGTCCAATGAAATTAAAAAAAAAATGGTCCTATATAAAAAATGGAAAACAATGGAAAAAGTACAGTCATAAATGTTCAATAGTGACAGAAATGAAATAAATTATTTATTACACTGTGTATAAATGAGTTAACATTTCCTATTGAAAAATCCAAATGCTGCTCACAGAGAAACTTAAAGCAAATGACTAAAACAATTCAAAGTGAAGGCTCGGCAGGAAAAACCAGATGGTTACAAACAAAAGCAGAAAGTAGGGCAAACAACAATTCCATCAGGTGAAAAATCATCCAACTGAGTAGGAGACACATCTTTAAATGATGAAGGGGGCAATTTCCACTTCAAAATCCGGAAGGTAAAGGACCTGACAATGTTGAACTTCACAGAAGGCTTGTACTCCCGGAAAACAGCACTGATCAAGAAATCCTCCCAAGCTTTGTGTTTCAGGAACTGCTCATTGCAAAGAACTATCCTTCCACATAGGCCAGGCAGAGATCTCCATTGTTCTGACTAACGAACTGTCTTCACTGACCTATCTGCATAAAATGCCTACTAAATTAACCTAACTAGTCTGGCCTCTGCCCACCCCCACTCCTTCACCCACCCTGCACCCCTGAGACCTTGGCATTCCTTCCTCTCTTTAGCAATCCCTCCCGAAATCAGCTGACTTTAGCAAAGACGTTTCTCAATCAACTGTCTGATGACCCTGCCTGGCCTTTTTATTCTTCTTTACCTCATTTTTTCTCGCCTTGTTCACTTCCTCCCTGTAAAAGAAGAGCCCTCCTTGCTCTTGGTTTTTTAGCAGTTCAATATTTATTTATTTTTCTTTAGGTTCCATATATAAATGATACCACACCGTATTTATCTTTCTCTGTCTGACTTTATTTCACTTAACGTAAGGCCCTCGAGTTCCATCCATATTGTTGCAAACAGCATGATTTACTTCTTTCTCACGGCTGAATAATATTCCACTCTGTGTCTGTGTGTGGGGGGGGGGTGTATGTGTGTGTGTGTGTCCACTTTCTTTATCCACTCAACCTTTGATGTACACAACTTGTTTTCATATCTTGGCTATTGTGATTAACACCGTAATGAAAATGAGAGTACAGATACCTCTTTAATATTCTTTTTTCATTCCCTTTGCGTATATACCCAGACGCAGAATTGCTGGATCATATGGTAGCTGTATTTGTAATTTTTGAGAAATTTCCATACCGTTTTCCGAAGTGGTTATTCTAGTTTACATTTATATCAATAGTATGCAAGGATTCCCTTTTCTCTACATCCTTGCCATCACTTGTTATCTCTCGTCTTTTCCATTCTAATAAGTCTTAGGCGATATCTTATTGTGGCTTTTATTTGCATGTCCCTGATGATGAGTGATGTTGAGCACCTTTCAGGTACCTGCTGGGCAAATGTATATCTTTTTCAGAAAAATGTCTATTCAGTTCCTCTTCCTATTTTTCAGTGAGATTATTTGTCTTTTTGCTATTCAGTTGTCTGAGTTCTGTCTATATTCAGCAATAAAATTAAATAAAACCTGAAGTCTTATGATCTAATGTATAACATGGTGATGGTAGCTGATAATAGAATTGAAATTATAGATTTGAAATTCACTAAGAAGGTAGAACTTAAATGTTTCACCTATAGATAGATATGGATATAGAAATATATTTACAAAAAGACAGAGAGAGAGAGAGAGAGAGAGAGAGAAATAAGGATTTCTATGTCCATGTGGAAAAGGATGAATTTTTCTCTAATTCTTTTGAAATTGCAACTGCAAATAAGAAGGAGAAATATATAGGGTAATTTTAAAATGCTACTTTCTTTTAGAATGAATTTGATTTTCACTAAGAAACCATAAAGGACTTAGAAGTAAATTGCATACATTTATTCATGGGATAAGGAAAGTCTTTTTTGTATTACACAAAAATAAGAAGTTTTAGGAAAAGATTAATAGATATGGTACATGTAAAAACATGTATATGTATATGCATGTATATTGTGTGTGTATGTCTCAGTTAGTTTGGGCTGCTATAACAAATCACCCTAGACTGGGTGGATTAAACAAAACCAGTTATCGCTCACAGTTCTGTAGGCTGGAAGTCCATTACTATGGTGTCTGCATGGTCAGGTTCTGGTAAAAGCCCCCTCCAGTATTGTAGTAGGTTGGCTTTTCACTGGGTCTTCCCAGAGTGGAAAAAGAGTGAACTAGCTCTTGGCCCCTTCTAACAATTCCATTCATGAGGCACTAATCCCATTCATGAGGGCTCCAGCCTCATGACTTAAACACCTCTCAAGATCCTACCTCCAAACACCATCACATTGGTGATTAGTTTCCAACATATGAATTGGTGGGGAGAGGGACACAACTTTTCAGTCCATATACACACACATATATGTCCATGCATGCATTGATTTACGTGTGCTAATGTACATAAAGATGTGAGTGTATATGGAAACAAATTAAATATACATCTAAGTAAATAATTTAAAAGAACAAAAAATATCTGAAAATACTTTGAAATTTATGTTGGCCATGTGGTAAATCTTTAATTGGTCCTGATACATATAAATTGTATATGATCCAACTCCACTGGACAAACTGCATTAACAGTGCTTATAGATTTATAGATTTGAGTATCGCAGACTTGTCAACTAGACAATTTGTTGGCAGATTGCAGATAATGAGGTATGCTGTGGAGGGGCTGCTTTTTCTAACGTACACAATATGCTACCTGGGAGGATGATTGTTGATCCTGCCAGAGGAGAGAATACGGTCTGGTTCGTATTACATACTTCACATGCTCAGGTTTACATCATTTGCCTGTTAAACTTATACAAACAATATAATATGCTTCTGTTCAAGGGATTAATACAAATATCAGGCTCTTCTGTTTCCTGAGTCAAGTTCTCCAATAACAACAAGGCTACAGGCTGGCCTTTAAGCATCTCAGAAAGCTCCCTGACATTTATCATTCTAAATAAAAAGAAAAAAATATATATAAAGATTGAAATAAAAATAATGCCCTATATGAGGAAATTGAATTCAATATCATAGTTACTATAGTAATGCAAACAAAATATGAGAAGCTATATTATTGCTATCAAAATGAACAGTTAAAAATAATTGAAACTGTGGTATTTTCATGGAGGCAATAAATTGCTAATCTCTACCATTAATGCTTATTTTCCCCCCTGAAACAAATTTGGTAGTATCTCAAAATTCTTAAAAATATCATCATTTTACTACTAGGAATTCACCATATGGATATAATATTCAGAGATACAAATGAAGCTATATACATAACTTTCATTTTACTATTATTTTAATAGCAAAATATATGTAATGACTGAAAATAAGAATATTTAAAGAGGGATATTTTCAACACATTTTCAAGTTCAAAAAGAAGATAAAAACATGTACATATGATTGTTATTGGATTTTAATTAGAACACATAATATATTTAATTTATGTAATAGATAATAGATTACATACTCCATAACCTATCTTATATAATCTCATCTGCGTCAGACCTGAAAAGGTATATATTGTATATTATTAATCATATAAGACACATATGTTTTCATAATATACAATTATATATATTATGGGCCATATTATATGTAATTTACTACATTTGATTATATTATAAATTCACTAAATGTAATGTGATCAAATGTGATTATACTTTGTGACATTTCTTATATTTACCTTCTGGACTGAAGTTAAATGGACTGAATGAATATTTGTGCCCCTCCAGAATTCACATATTGATACCCTAACCCCTGATTATATTTGGAGATAGTCCCTTTAAGGAGATAATTGAGGTTAAGTGAGGTCATAAAGATAGGGCTCGGATTTAATAGGTTTAGTGTTTTTATAAGAAGAGACATCAGAGAGCTCACTCTTGCTCTTTCTGTGTGAACATAGAGGAAGGTCCATGTCAGTACAAAAAGGAGGCCCTCTGCAAGCCAGGAAGTCAGGTCTCACCAGAACCAAATCTGTCAGCACCTTGATCTTGAATTCTCGGCTTCTAGAACTGTGAGAAATAAATTTCTGTTGTTTAAGCCACATAGTCTGTGGTATTCTGTTATGCCAGCATGAACTGAGACAGCTTCTTTCAGATTTTCCCTTTTGTTTTAAAGTTTTATTTATTTATTTTGAGAAAGAGAGAGAGAGAAAGCCTGAGCAGGGGAGGGGCAGAGAGAGAAAGAGAGAGAGAATCCCAAGGAAGATTTGTGCTATCAGTACAGAGCCCAGCTCAGGGCCTGATCCCACGAACTGTGCAATCATGACCTGAGCTGAAATCAAGAGCCCGGCACTTAATTGACTGAGTCACCCAGACACCCACCATTTTTTACATTTTTAAATTTTACAATGATTTTGTTGTTTTTAAGTGTAACTTTGCAGCACTTATGCTTTGTCAGAAGACTCAGAATATCAAATAAAAGTAGGTGGAACTATAAAGGCATTTATTTTCTCATTCAGAAGGCAGATCTCACTTTCCTACAAAGCACTTTCTTTTTTAATTTTTTTATGTTTATTTATTTTTGACAGAGAGAGAGAGAGAGAGAGAGAGCATGAGTGGGGGAGGGGCAGAGAGAGAGGGAGTCAAAGAATCCAAAACAGGCTCCAGACTCTGAGCTGTCAGCACAGAGCCCGATGCGGGGCTGGAACTCACAGACCGCGAGATCATGACCTGAGCCCAAGTCGGATGCTTAACCAACTGAGCCACCCAGGCGCCCCCCTACAAAGCACTTTCACTCTTGGTCCAGTGGCTCAGTGATGGCATGAGGGACCTCAGTCTTTTCTCATCTATGCGTTTGTAATCCTCAAGAGGTTGTTTATCCTCATAGTTGAAAGATAGTTCCTTTTTTTTTAAGTTTTTATTTAAATTCTAGTTGGTTAACATACAGTGTGATATTAATTTCAGGTGTACAATATACTGATTTAACACTTCCCATACATCACCTGGTACTCATCATGGCAGGTGTGCTCCTTAATCCGCATCACCAATTTCACCCATCTCTCCACCCAGCTCCCCTCTTGTAACCATCAGTTTCTTCTCTATAGTCAAGAGTCTGTTTCTTGGTTTTCCTCTCTTTTTTCCTCCTCTAATCATTTGTTTTTTTTCTTAAATTCCACATATAACTGAAATCATATGTATTTGTCATTTTTGACAGACTTGTTTCACTTAGTATAATATTCTCTAGCTCTATCCATATCACTGGAAATGGCAAGGTTTTATATATATATATATATATATATAACATATACATATGTGTGTATGCATATAAGTATATATATGTATATGTATGTATATATATATGTGTGTGTATATATATGGATATATATATATATATATATATATATATATATATAAATGCCACTTCTTTATCCATTCATTAGTCAGTGC
Organism: Lynx canadensis; assembly: GCF_007474595.2. Classification (NCBI taxonomy): domain Eukaryota; kingdom Metazoa; phylum Chordata; class Mammalia; order Carnivora; family Felidae; genus Lynx; species Lynx canadensis. The sequence goes on from NC_044306.2 coordinate 180,534,950, forward strand.
ACATTTAGACTCTTTCCATAATTTGGCTATTGTTGATAAGGCTGCAATAAACATTGGGGTGCGTATATCTCTTTGAATTAGTATTTTTTTGTGTTCTTTAGATAAATACCAAGTAGTGCAATTGCTGGGTCATAGAGTAGTTCTATTTTTTACTTTTTGAGGAACCTTTGTACTCTTTTTCAGAGTGGCTACACCAGTTTGCATTCCCACCAACAGTGTAAGAGGGTTCTCCTTTTCCCCATCCTCTCCAACATCTGTTGTTTCCTGTGTTGTTAATTTTAGCTATTCTGACAGATGTGACATGATACTTCATTGTAGTATTGATTTGTATTTCCCTGATGATGAGCAATGTTGAGCATTTTTTCATGTATCTGTTGGCCATCTGGATGTGAAAGTCAGCTCCTCTGCTGAAGTTCATACTAGGTATCATCCAAAAACAGGAAGAAGAGAAGTAAAAAGAGTAAGTGTGGCCATAAACTGAGTCATATCTCTACCTACAATAAGGCAATTATGAGCAGTGGGGAATGGAATTACCATGATTGCTTGGCTAATAATCATTTAAAACCCTGGGTCTTAGACTACCACCAAAAATGACATTCTATTGATAACAAAATTGGGGTTCACTAACATCTTTATTTGAAGTGTAATTTAATATCATGTCACATGTCAGTGCTATCTCACTGACAGGATGGCTTCCAGCAAAACAATATCAGCACTTCGACAAACATGACTTTAACTTAAATTAGGGCTGAATCCTGGTCAGGTTGTTGTTTTCGTTTGTTTGTGCTTTGTTTTGCTTTTGTTTTTTATAGTGCTATAAAATGAAATTTTTATGAGAATGTTCCAAACAGGGCAGGTGCCTTTTCACACTAATTTGATGAGGGTCCTGTCAACTTGTCATGGATGCTGTGGTTCCCATCCCCACTTTAGGATGGAGACACCCATTCCCCCGCTGCAAGGAATGTTTGTACAAAGTGATAGTCCTATGAGATTGTATTTTTTTCTCCGTGGTTTCTATATAATGTCCTATTTCCCAATTATTAAAGAAATAAGAGACTCCTTTTGCTGCCATATGAAAGTAAAAAAAAAGCCACATTTCTAGTTGGCATGATGTTACTTTGCTGAAACAAAAACATTTAATGTTCTATTTGGTTTAATCATATTAGTGTAAATCATCACCTCAAACATTTATAACAGTCTTTTGTTTCTATCAATGCTATGTGGAAATCAGGGACATGACGCTGAAGCCCAGATATGGCAAAACTGAGCTTAGGGAAAAGAAAACAACTATGGAAGATGTGGTAGGCAGAATAAGAGTCTTCCAAAGATGTCCATACCCTAACTCTTGGAAAAAAGAAATCAAAGTAGAAGATGGACTAAAAGTCATTAAATCAGCTGACCTTAAAATAGGGATAATATCTTGGATTATCTGGGTGGACCCAGTGTAAAGTAATTATAATGGCCCTTTAAAATGAAACCGAGAGGCCACATAAGACACCAGAGTGATATGAAGTCAAAGTCACAACTCATTCTTTCTGGCTTTGACGATGGAGGAAAGTTGCCAGGGTCTAAGGCATGTGGTTGGCTGCTAGAACCTGGAAAGTAAAAAGAAACTATCTCTCCTCTAGAGCCTCCAGAAAGGAATACAGCTCAGCCTACACCTTGATTCAGCCCTGTGACACTTCTGACTGCTGTAAATGTGAGACAACACATTTATGTTGTCTTAAGTTACTCGCTTTGTGGTAGTTTGTTAGGAGAGCAATAGGAAACTAGTATACAAGGCTTCCTACAATTTGGGTTAGGGGTTGAACCCATGAGAATGAGGACTCAAGAACACAAAGAAATCCAGGAAACAGCATGGGATTGTCCAGAGAATAGAAGTGGGGGAATTGAGCCAACTTTATATATATCTCAAAAGATAGGTTAACCGTAACCTTGACTTTGAGATTTAGCTGTAACAGAAGATCCTGTTTCTGATGCTATTGTGACTGTTGCTATTGTTACCACCGGTGTGCTGCCTGATTTGGGACATTCATATTTGCATTTTACCCACTTCTGGGTTTGGGTTCATAAGCCTATGTTTATGGTACCCTCTAAAACCAATCTCCAAACTGTAATTTCTCTTTGGTTATGTATTCCACAAAGACCACAGCCCAGCTCATCTTCTAAAGTTACATTTCTCAAACTAGTGTATGCTAAAAACAGACATGTCCAGAGGCTAGCCTGGAGATAAGCATATAATCTCCATAAACAATCTTAAGGAAATATCAGTTTTACTCAAAGACCTCAAGGAAAAGAAAAATTAACATTATAGTTGGGCAAACCAAACTAAAGAAACTTTTCTGGTATAGCCAATATTATCCTTTAAAAAAATATTTCATGAAAATACCAATATTTGCATGCAATCAGGTATTGGAAGGTTGGGTATTTTTGTGCTTTCAAAGAATCATATGGCAACAATGTCGTTAATTTTGTTGTCTTGATTCAGCCAGAATGAATTGTATTATTTCAACAGTTACAGTCTAATCCTAGTCACCACCCCCAAGCCCAGTCAAATTAGTCTGAAAATATGAGACACCATCACTGGATTTTTTTTAAGTTTATCATTTTATGAACCAGTGTCGTTATTTCCATTTATGATCACACATGCATGTACACATGTACAAACACATGTGCACACATACACACACATATATTGTTCACAAACCAAAAGTCATCGACAATTGCGCACTATCAATTTTTTGGTTAAAAAATATTTGAACATTCAACATTTCATTTAAATATTGAAAAACTTATATTTTTCTTTTTACTTTTTAAAACTAGAGTATACTTAATTATATTTTACACTGGGATCATAGATAAGAAGTTAAGACTGGACATGTGAGAAAATGGAAGCTCAGTATGAATTTATTCAAATGAATTAGGGAAATTCAAAATGACTTTAAATCATTGAATGATGAAATAGACATGTTGTGGTCTCTCAAAGAGAATAAATGAATTTTACAATGAATCTCTTGGCTGTACTGCAACTATTTTTAGTGAATTTATAGAAACAGTAGTTAACCTAAAGAGCATATTTCACTAACTATATGTTCTTTTTATGGAAGAGATGGAAATCAGTCTAATTCGATAGAGGTGATACGGTGAAACTTCTGACTCTTGTCTTCAAGAGGTCTTGCAGCTTTTATTTTCTCTCTTGGAAATCAGCCTTGAGATCACCGTATATAAGAAGCCCCAACCTGCCTAATGGAGGAGAAGAAGCCACATGGAGCAAGGCAAGTTGACTCAGCTGGAGGCCTCCAGAACAACCATCTGACAGCAAGCACCAACTTCATGCAGAAGAGAGACTCTCTTAAAGTACTATCTAAATTTCCATTTTACTTTTTTTTTAATTTATTTTTAAGATTTATTTAAATCCAAGTTTCTTAACAAATCATGTCGTACTGGTTTCAGGAGTAGAATTTAGTGATTTATCACTTAAAATAATACCTAGTGCTCATCCCTACAAGTGTCCTCCTTAATGTCCATCTCCCATTGAGTCCATCCCTCCCTCCTCTCCAGCAGCCTTCAGTTTGTTCCTTATTGTTTGCCTTCCTCTGTTTTTATCTTATTTTTATTGTTCCTTCCATTCCCCTGTGTTCATCTGTTTTGTTTCTTAAAGTGAACATAAGAGTAAAATCATATGAACTTGTCTCTCTCTGAATGACTTATTTCAGTTAGCATAATACACTCTAGTTCCATCTATGTCATTGAAAATGGCAAAATTTCATTATTTTTGATTGCCAGATAGTATTCCATAATACACACACATATATATATATATATATATATATATATAGGTATATATAGGTAGATATATATATATATAGGTATATATATATATATGTATATATATATATATATATATATATATATATATATCCACCACATCTTTTAATCTTTTATCCATTCATCAGTTGATGGACATTTGTGCCCTTTCCATAATTTAGCTATTGCTGATACTGCTACTATAAGCAGTGGGGTGCATGTGCCCCTTCAAGTCAGCATTTTTGGAACCTTTGGATAAATACCTAGTAGTGCAATTGTTGGGTCAGAAAGTAGTTCTATTTTTAATTTTTTGAGGAAACACCAGACTGTTTTTCAGAGCAGCTGCCCTAGTCTGCATGCCCAGAAACAGTGCAACAGTATTCCCATTTCTCTACATCCTCACCAACATCTGTTGTTTCTTGAGTTGTTAATTTTACCCATTCTGACAGGTGTGAGGTGGTATCTCATTGGGGTTTTGATTTGTATTTCCCTGATGATGAGTGATGCTGAGCATCGTTTCATGTGTCTGTTGACCATCTGGATGTCTTCTTTGGAAAAGTGTCCATTCAGGTCTTCTGCCCACTTCTTCACTGGATTATTTGTTTTTCGGGTGTTGAGTTTGATAAATTCTTTATAAATTTTGGATACTAACCCTTTATCTGATATGACGTTTCCAAATGTCTTCTCCCATTCCACCAGTTGTCTTTTAGTTTTGTTGATTGGTTCTTTTGCTGTGCAGAAGGTTTTATCCTGATGAGGTCCCAATAATTCATTTTTACTTTTGTTTCCTTTGTGTCTGGAGACATGTCTAGTAAGAAGTTGCTGTGGCTGAGGTCAAAGAAGTTGTTGCCTGTTTTCTCATCTAGGATTTTGATGGCTTCCTGTCTTACATTTAGGTCTTTCATCAATTTTGAATTTATTTTTGTTTCTGCTGTAAATAAGTTGTCCAATTTCATTTTTCTGAATGTCACTGTCCAGTTTTCCCAACCCCATTTGTTGAAGAGGCTATTTTTTTTATTGGATATTCTTTCTTGTTTCCTTGAAGAAGAGGCATATAGTTGTCAGTCCGTTTCTAGGTCCTTTATTCTGTTCCATTGATCTATGTGTCTGTTTTGTGCCAATACCATACTATCTTGATGATTACAGCTTTTCAATACCGTTTGAAGTCCAGAATTGTGATGCTTCCAGCTTTGGTTTTCTTTCCTCCTTCTCCTCCTCCTCCTTCTTCTTCTTCTTCTTCTTCTTCTTCTTCTTCTTCTTCTTCTTCCTTTTAATGTTTATTAATTTTTGAGAGAGAGAGAGAGAGAGAGAGAGAGAGACAGAGTGCAAGCAAGGGAGGGGCAGAGAGAGATGGAGAAACAGAATCTGAAGTAGGCTTTAGGCTACTTTGGGTATTTAGGCCACTTGGCTTTTCTGGTCCCATACACATTTTAGAATTGTTCTAGCTCTGTGAATAATGTTGCTGTTATTTTGATAGGGATTGCATTGAATGTGTAGATTGCTTTGGATAGTATACACAGTTCAACAGTAGTTGTTCTTCCAATCCATGAGCATGAAATATTTTTCCATTTCTTTTTGTCTTCTTCAGTTTCTTTAATAAGCTTTATATAGTATTCAGGGTACAGACCTTTTTCCTTTTTGATTAGGTTTATTCCTAGGTACCTTTTGTTTTTTTTGGTGCAATTGTGAATGGGATCAATTCCTTGATTTCCCTTTGTGATGCTTCATTATTGGTGTATAGAAATGCAGCAGATTTCTGTACATTGGTTTTATATCCTGTGACTTTGCTAAACTCATGTTTCAATTCTAGCAGTTTTTTGGAAGAGTCTTTTGGGTTTTCCATGTAGACCGTCGTGTCGTCTGCAAAAAGTGAAAGTTTGACTTCTTTCTTGCTGCGTTGTATGCCTTACATTTCTTTTGGTTGTCCAATTTCTGAGGCTAGTATTTCCAGTACTGTGTTGAACAACAGTGGTAAGAGTGGACATCCCTGTTGTCTTCCTGACCGTGGGGGGAAGCTCTCAATTTTTCCCCAATGAGGGCAATATGAGCTGTGGGTCTTTCATATATGTTGAAGTATGTTCCTTCTATTCTCACTTTCTGGACAGTTTTTTATCAAGAAAGGATGCTTTATTTTGTCAAATGTTTTTTCTGCATTAAAGGATCATGTGGTTCTTATCCATTCTTATATTAATGTGATGCATCTCATTGATTGCTTTGTGGATATTGAACCAGTCCTGCATCCCAGGAATATATTCTACTTGATCGTGGTAAATAATTACTTAATATGTTATTGGATTCAATTTGCTAGTATCTTGTTGGGAATTTTTGCATTCATGTTCATCAGTGAAATTGATCACCTTTTTAGTGGGGTCTTTGTCTGGTGTTGGAATCAAGGTAATGCTGGCCTCATAGAACAAGTTTTGAAGTTTTCCTTCCATTTGGATTTTTTGGAAGTTTCAAAAGGATAGGTATTAACTCTTTTTTAATGTTTGATAGAATTCTCCTGGGAAGCCATCTGGCCCTGGACTCCTGTTTGTTGGGAGATTTTTGATTACAGATTCAATTTCTTTGCTGGTTATGGGTCTGTTTAACTTTTCTATTTATTCCTGTCTCAGTTTTTGTCATTTATGTTTCTAGGAATTTGTCCATTTCTTCCAGATTGCCCAATTTGTTGACATACCATTTTAGGTATTAAATCCACAGTAGCATGAATGACCCAAGGCCAAACCAGCAGAAACCCTTGCCTCACTGAACCTAATCCAAACTGACGTTCAGAATCCTGACCAAATAGTTTCTATTTAAGCTCCAAGCACAAGGGTTGTTTTGTTACACAGCAATAGATAGCCAAAAGAATATTTATGTCTCGTGACACATAAAACCTTATGAGGACACGCTAAAATAAATCAATTGACCTCTTCAACATTGAGCTTGAAAATCTTAGATCCATGTGTTCATTAGATGGGTTTTCTCTCTTTCAACTTACTACAGATGACTTTGTTTTCACAAATGCATAAGGTGAATCACCTATTTTTCAGTCTCAGTTAACATTTTTCTCCCTATTTTTTAAGCACCCACCAAAGTTTGTTTACTATCTCTCCAGCCTTGCAATTTCCTCAGCCTATTCCCACCATTCCGCCTCAAAGCCAATGCCACTTGTTTGGGAATTTTGTTTTTGCACCATCCTTCATTTAGGTGATCGCATCTGTATCCATTATCTGTTGATGCTTTAAAAACGACCCATTCTGTGGGTAACTTGTCTGAATCAAGTTGCAGCTACAGTCAACTGATATTTGACTGGGACTAGATGGGCTATGGTAGCTTCACTCACCTAACTGGCAGTTGGTGGTAGGTATAAGTGAAGGGGGACTCTGCTGGAAAAATATTACTCTGTTTTATACGATGCTTTTAATGTACCAGTAGACTAAACTAGACTTTTTTTACATAACACTATCAGGGCTGCATTCAAATAGAATAAACACAGAAGCTCAATGCCACTTGAATCTATGCTCATCATGCCATAAACTAATCGTCAAAATTCATCACAAGGCCAGTCCAGATTTAAAGGACGGTGTAGTAGATTGAATGGCAGCCTCTCAAAAGATATGTCCACGTCCTAATAACCAGTCCCTGTGAATGTTACCTTATTTGAAAAAAGGGTTTTAGCAGGTGTAATTAAATCAAAGAATCTTATAATGAGATCATCCTAGAAATCTCCAGGTACACCCTAAATCCAAAGACAAGGATTCGTATAACAGAAAAGAAGAAGACGCAGAGAGAGAACAGGAGAGGCTAGGAGAGGATGGAGGCAAAGAATGGAGGGAAGCAGCAACAAAGGAATGCTGTTAGCCAGAAGAGACAATGATCTTCCTGTAGAGACTTCAGAGGGAGTGTGACCTGCTGACACCTTGTTTTCAGACTTCTGGTCTCCAGAACCATGACAGAATATTTTTTTTGTTTTTTTAAGTCTCCCAATGTAGGCTAATTTGTTACCATGGTCATGGGATATAACCTATATTTACTGATGAAGGTATTAGTAGCAGTCACTTTGTTAAGGGGGTGGACATGGGAATGGGAGGAATCATTGCAGACATTTGGAAGACAAACTACTACATGTATGAAAGCATTGCTCCTGTACCAGCATTTGATGTCATTTTCATTAAAGATTGAAAGTTGAGGGATGGCTCAGTGGCTCAGTCACTTAAATGTCCGACCATTTCAGCTCAGGTCATGATCTCACAGTTGGTGGGATCAAGCCTCACCCTGGGCTCTGCAGTGACAGCATGGAGCCTGCTTGGGATTCTGCCTCTCCATTCTCCCTCTCTTGAAAAAAAAATTGAAATTCAAATAAAAATTTAAAAAGTATTCAATTAAAATGAGAGGTGTCCTGTACAGAAACAACACATTTACAGGTTCAATTTAAGATGCAAATAAAGGTGTTCATTTTCTTATTTATAAGTTTTATAATCTAGGAAAAGCTTATGCTGATAGGAGAAATTTGGTTGCTTTTTAAATTTTTATAGGTAAATCAGTTTTGCATCAAAAAAAAAAAAACACAGCTAAAATAGATGACCTTATTTCGAAAACTGATGGATTTAAATAGCCTCAAAGGTATTCTTGAGCTATTGATTGAAAGACAATCGATTACTTCATACCAGCAATTTGTATTTGTATTTTTGTTTATATTTATAATGATAGCCTCTTAAAAATAATTTAAAAGTTGCTATATAGAAAAATAGATGTTGAAGATTTTTTAACCGGACGTGTGAATTCTTTTAGCAAACAAAATTGGCCATTAAAATAATAATAATAAATGCCAGAACTATGCCCAGATGGAGCTACATTTATGGGGATTCAAAGAATGTGAGTGCCATCGCAAAACAAATTCTTTATAAACCCAGATTATTACCGGCATAAATCACCAGCGATGGCTCAAACTTATTGTCTCTTAATTATCACAGGGGGATCAGTGGAATAATAAAATCAGAAGTCTCGCACAAAGAAAAAACCAGTGTTTTTAACATTCATGTTTGAAACTGATTTACAACAAAGTCGAAAGGATATCTGCAAAAACACCTTGCCACACCCTGTGCTGACAGTTTTTGAACCCAAAGCTATATTGGTCTTACTAACTTAGTTTCTTCCTCATGAAGGGGACAGAAATAAGGAATACAAAGTACTTTAAAGGTCCATCGATGGAATGGATTCAGTCTTCCTTCATCTTAATCAGCAATATCCCACCAAATTGGGTAGATTTGTGGATATATTTTCAAGGTTGAATACTCCTTAAGGGCAACTTTAAGGCAAAAACACTGTATATTTTTATGGCATTTAAAAAAAAAAGTTGAAAAAAGTTGCAAAACAAGGCAACAAACTACAAAAACAAAATGTAAGAACTGAATGAGGAGAAATGATCATGGGAAGTGTGCTTTGATTGGAATTCTTAAATCATTTATTAGGGGTATAAGTAAGTAACAGCCTCAATGGCAAAGTAATGAAAAACATCCTTAATTTTCTTCAAAGAAAAAAAAAAACAGGTAATTATTGCATTGAAGCACTCAGAAAGACTGATCTGTGGATCACAGAGCCATCTAGTTCACTATATAACAACCAATTCTGCATTTCCCTTTTCCACTCACCCCTCACCCCCAAAATTAAACTTCCTCTAATATTTCATTTCTTAGACAGTTTCTTAGGCAGCACATCCTAGTAATTACCTGAGTATATTGAATGAAAAATTTAGTTTGTTACTTATTTAAAAACATAATACTTATGTTATGTATTAATGTGAGGCTAAATTTTGCACAATATTAAGAAAACATAGCAATGAAAAAATTGCTAGGATGATATCACCTACTTTAATCCCAGCCCATACTGTTTTAGATGATATGTTCAATGTAACAGCTAATCCTCCATTTACTATCAAAAAAAGTAAGATACACCCCAGCATTTGTTGATAATTAAAAATATTGTATAGTATAACAAACATCAATGTTTTTTTTCCATGTAAAAACTTCAAACAAAACCATCCAACTTGAAATATTGCAATATTCATATGAGATGTTAAGTCCTCAGATTCCCAACACTTGAGTTCATTTCTCCCTTGGCTACTTAGGTTTGTCAACATAGCTATCTTGTGTTTTTGTCAAACACTATTTCGGGGGTACATTTCTAGCCAGATGTGTTATAGACAACCAACAATCTACTCTGAGGGTCCTTAGGATCTTGTGTTTATATCAGCCCCTTAAGGAAGCTATCTTTAATGAACATGTTTCTGGTATGAAGTTCATCATTTCTGAAACTCTTTCTAACTTCTTTTGCCTTGCAAATTTTTCTTCATGGCTCTGTCATCTCACTCAATGCAACCACTATACATATTAGCCATAGGGTTAAAAACTTCCCTTCTGGGAACATCAAAGTCTGACATATCCATAAATGAAAAATATTTCATCCACTTGTTCCGTCCCTCCACACACACACTCACCTTTAGATAGCATTTGCAGATCAAAATTAATTAACAGCTAAAGCTAATGATATTATGGGAAGCTCGCTGATGACGTGAAATTCAGTCTTTCTGCAGATTCCATGTGAGAACTTCTATTACTACCCGGATCTTTTCCTTTTTTTTTTTTAAAACTCCTTGAATTTGAAACTTTGCTTTTATCAGATAACCTAAAGACCTCTTTAAACTTTCATTAACTCCAAGGACACTGTCATGTTTTTTATGCAGTTCATGACTTTGTCTAGATGATAAGTATTGTTAGTGTCTTTGTGTCTTCAAAAGGCTTGTGTTAAAATAAATGCTAACACAGTCCTTCGTGTACTACTTACGCTATATGTAGATTTTATTTGTTGCATTTTGAAAAACAAAAGAACAGTATGCACCATATATCAGTTTAGTTGTTGACATTTTCCATTAGTATTTCTAGAAATGTTGGTATCTTATTAATGTAAAGAAGCAGGACTCACTTGGAAATGTCAAAACTATTTTTGTTGACGAGATGATCAATTTCTGGTGACATTGCTACAAATTGCTGAAAGGTTTGCTTTTAAGTTCAACAAATAATAGATTTAAGATTATGTGGCTTTCCCAATAATACATTACTCTTAAGAATACTACCTAGTCAATGATATGTGGATCCTAGTTGCTGTCTTCTAAAGGTATACTAAAAAGAATCGAGAATTTGCTATTTATAGTCAAATTTCAATTTATTACAATTGTTGTCAACACAGTCCTTCTGTGGCTTGCTTCACATTCTTCAATGTAAACTCTTTCTAGCCTTATCGATTTCTCTATTCTTTTGAGGAACGTGGAGGTAAAAGTTATAGCATTCAAGTTATCCCATACAGTTTTGACATGTGAAGATATACACATCTATAATGTGCATGGCATAGCATTTAAGGTAAGTGGATAAAATAAGTGTGATTGTTTTTTTAAATGTTTTCCATGCATTTCTAAACTGATTGTTACAAACAATTGGAATTTATCTGTATTCAGATAATTGGCTTTTATTCAATGATGGTTCCCTTAATGCTTATAAATATCTAAAGTTCTCGATATAAGTGTTTGTTTTGACATGACACAGCTGAAACCCATTTCCTCTCAGACATTGCTACACAATTTTCTAAAAATAAATCATATTAGCAAAACTAAGAGGAAATTTGAAACTTTGGCGTGATGTATTCATTGGGTGAGTTTTCAATATTTCCTTGATAGATGTAAAAGCTTACTAAGTGAGCTGCTGAAGTATAAAAAAAATCACAAAGTTAGTTTTGTTTATATTTTTAACTTAAATCTCCCTCAAACAATTTATAAATTTGTTCAGTTAGTCAATAAATATTTATTGTGTGCCCACAACATGGCAAGCACTCTTTGAGGGAATAGAGATACACAGTAAACCAAACCAAAATCACTGTTCTAATGGATTTTATACTCATGTTTGTTGAGGAAAGGGAGTATTACAAAAATTAGAAATGTGAATAACTTGATAATATTTCTGTTGTTGATATAAACAAAATAAGGCATGACAAGGGAGATTAGGTGAGTGTTGCTAATTGATAAAGGATATCAGGGGAGGGATGCCTCTGTGATAAGGTGACATTTCAGTAGAGATTTAAAGTAAGTAAGAAAACAGAGACCTGCAGATAATCCTGTCAAAGAGCATTCCAAACACAGAGGTACAGTAACACAGAGGAATCATTGTCAGGGAATAATAAGAGGCAGTGTGGCTTGAAGTGTTTTATTTTTTATTACCAATGTTCAGATTTAATAATAATGCTTTATATAAGACCACTTTTAAATTTACCAAGCATTTGCATATGTTTATTGTGTTGATTTGCACACCATGCTGTCAATAGCTTTGGAAATTATTATCTCAGCTTTGTAGGGAAGAAACTGAAGTCCAAAGATTTTAAGGCTTGACCTCGTTCCTCACAACTTGCGAGGGCCAAACTGGTACTAGAATCGAAATTTCCTGATTCCTGGCCCACTCTTCTCCTTATAATTTTATGTTTTCCATCAGAATTAGACTAGACTGAGGTTTGAGACCTCTGAAATAGTCAACCCAAGGCTTGAGAATATAGAAACAAAACCCAAAACAAAATCTCTACAGAAAATTACATGCCTAACAACAACCATAGTGACTATCTGTTGAAATCTTCACATTATAGAGATGGGCAAACGAAGGCCAAGAGATAATGTATTACTGGAGCTTCTAAGGCACAGTTTTAAATTTGTTTTTTCCTCTAAGAGGTAGGTTATTCATTAGTCCTACATAAAAATATTATTAACCACCATTCAATAGTTAATTGATGTGAGACTTTAAAACTGTTTGAGTCCAAATATCCAAGATACATCAGAATGTTTATTTAGCATCTTTTGACTATACGCCATCCCCTAACTAATCCTTTGATTCATTCATATCCCCTACGTTGAGTACATTTACATTCATTCTACCTGTGAAACTTTCTTCTGTTATTTGAGATATAATTTATGGCACCACTTTGCCAACCATATCTTTCTCCTAGAGGTCAGAACATCCTTAATGTTTGTGCTTATGGCTCATTTTGCAACTAAGTTATGTTCTTATTGTCAGTTAATGTTGCGATGTATCTGTCCTAACATCCCAAAACAACAAAAATAATAAACTTTTATGGACTGTTTGTTTTTCCAGACTCTGTTTTTTTGTTTTGTTTTGTTTTGTTTAACTATTTATTTATTTATTTTTTGAGAAAGAGAGAGCATAAGAGCATGAGCATGGGAGGGGCAGAGAAGGAGGGAGAGAGAATCAGAAGCAGACTCTGTGCTGTCAGCTCAGAGCCCAATGCAGGACTTAATCCCATGAACCCTGCGATCATGACCTGAGCCAAAACCAAGAGTTGGACCCTCAACCAAATGAACCAACCAGGCACCCCACCCAGCCTCTCTTTTTTATACACAAACACAAACATACATATACATATGCGTATAGGCATGTACATATATGATAATCACCTAACAAAAATGGATGATGCTAATGATGATAAAAAAGAATGATTTCAACTAGGATGACTGGTTATTTAAAACATGTATTCATGGACTTCTTCTTCTAGAATCTTATAATTTTAGTGTCCATTCTAAGTTAACTTTACAAGTATAGTGTCCAATTCAAACTAAATATTCACTAATCTCTCTTTGGAGATATGGAGAAAAAACGTTTAAAATGTAGTGTCTTTTACACAAATGCTTTATTTTTTTTTCTTGAAATTAATCTCCAGGTACTGAAATAATATGTAAATGCATTAGTCTTTAAAAATAAAAATATTGGAAATAAATCTGTTCTCCTTTGTCTCTTGCAAGTAATCCCAGACTTCTCCCCATTCCCTACCACTACCCCTGTTTGACATGAGTTAAATATTCTTCCTGAGGTTTTTCTCTGCATTTACACACATATCTATGTGTCTACAGATGCATGCTTACTATTTTGGCTTGTGATAGATAAAAAGATGATGATAGATAGATAGATACATAGATACATAGAAAGTGTTTATATGTATAATTTTTACATAACATTAATAATATCCCTGTTATTTATTTTTCTGAAATTTATTATTTTTACACACTATTTCTTGGAAATTATCTATGCTTGTACATACTGATGTACATCTTTCTTTAAGATACCACACATAATATTCCACAGTAGGAAATATTGCAGTGAATGTGCTTAAAGGAGAAATTTAGACTATTTCAAGGACTTCCTTTAGAATAAAAATCAGAAAAATTTTTCTTCTTGAAACTCTCTGAAAAAGTCCCTTATTAGTGAAGTAAGCATTAACAATTCCTTTACCAGTAAGTTGAGCCCTTATATTCCCTAATTATGTCTCAAGGGTTTAATAACCTGGCAGACAGAGGAAAATCAGTTTCATGCTTATTCAATAAATTCTTTAACAGACAAGAACAAAGAGGGGGCATTCAAAAGTGAGTATCTGAGGACTATAGACAAGAGTCCATGTTTTATAAGGTTCTGGTCATCCCTCCCCCTTCCCTCCCTCCTTGTACTTTCTCAGGTTCTACCCTTATTTGCTTGAAAGCTCTAGGTGCTGGGTTTTCCATTGCAGATTGGCTTGTTCCCATTGTATGAGGGGGTGGTCTATGGCCATATTTAGGTTATTTTGTCAAATTCCTAAGGGAAACCTGAGGGGGAGTAGGTGGGGTCTGTTACATTCTTAAGAGGAACCTTAGCCTGAAGGGGTTTGCTGTGGTCAGATGCTCCCAGCATTGTTCCAAAGTAGGTGTCTTTCCCCACCCAGCATCCTCTGGCCCTAATATTTCCCTCTCTGCCTACTGAATCCTATCTTCTCCTATCATAAAGGTACATTACACAAAAGGTGTCAAGAAATAATTTCAGATCTGTTTTTTAGGGATAACTTTTTACAACTTAAAATGTGGGTGACAGAAATCTGAGACCAGGCTTATTTTTTTATTACTAAATGTTTGTTGACATACAACGTTCTATTAGGTTCAGGTATACAACATGATGATTTAATATTTGTAAACAATGAGAAAAGATCACCACTTTAAGTCTAGTTATCACCCATCACCATGGTTATCTTCTGCTGTATTCATAGTCCTGGGTCACACAACATCACCCATAAAGCACTAAATGAAGAAACCAGTAGATAACGCAAAACATTCACTAAACTTGATATTTCAAGAGACTCATGAAACCAGAGTGACAAAAGTTTTGTCCTGAGAAAATAGCCCAGAAGCCTAGAATGGGGGTTGGATTTGGATAGGTCAAAATGTAGCAAAGTAATCTTAATCAAGAGTTTCTAATTTCTAGCTGAATTTATATCTCAAGATACTGGTTTAGTAACAGAATATTCCTCAACCAATCAAATAAAAAGAAATACAAAGAATGAAATGCAATGTTAAATAGAAGTAAAAAGGGGCACCTGGGTGGCTCAGTCGGTTAAGCGGCTGACTGGCTCAGGTCATGATCTCACGGTTCATAAGTTTGAGCCCATCATTGGGCTCTGTGCTGATAACTCAAAGCCTAGAGTCTGCTTTGGATTCTGTCTCTTCCTCTCTGCCCCTCCCCCCCCTCAAAAATAAGTAAACATTAAAAATAATATATAAACTGAAGTAAAAAAAATAAAAAAGAGAGATTATTTGGAACATAAATATAAAGCCCTAGATAAATTATAGACCAGATATCATCACTTTTGCTCCCAAAATATGGTGGATAACCCATAATTTAAGAAGACTTTACATCACAAGGGCATCTCAAATATATTTGCCTCAGTGTATAAGTTGTAAATGACACAAACTGGGGGAAAAAAAAATTAGTTATCTCAGGCAATCATGTGACAGTGTCACAACACACACATTCAATATAGTTGACATTACATATGGGTAACATGCCTGGTATGTGGTAGATAAAGAGAATAACGGCAATAGATATTGAATGCTTACTATGTGTTAGGCAACACGCTAAGCATTGTGCACAGATTTACTCATTTAATCATCTATGACAACACCCACATGAAAAGATGCTACTAACCCCAATTGAGATGAGAAAATTGTAGCATAGAGAGAAAAACAAAAGAGAAGACAAAGAGGAGAAACAAAGCTAGAGAACCAGAAAATATCTGGACCTGGTTTCAAAGACACATATATTTTTTGGCTCTCCTTCCAAGGTTGCTGCATTCCAAGATGGTTGTCCTTCCAAACTGCTCATAAAATACATCACATCATAAAAATTGGATTAATTGAGTCTCCAAAGACTCTATGTAAAGGTGTTTACTGAAAAATGAGACAACTATTGATTTTTGGAAGTAACTACTAGCAATTAAATATCCGGATAACGGAAGGAGTAACCAATGATTGATATCAATGTTTTTCAAAACATTCATGAGGATCACTGTGCTTTGTCCAAAGTCTATGCTGCTTTTTGCTGATGAGCACTAAGCTGAGCTCTTCACATTTTTTTCTAATAATATCTAAACTCAGTTTAAAGGGAAAGTGACCTAAACCAGAGATACAAGAGCTTCTTAAATGCTGGCATGTTGCAATCTGATATTTACGCTAGATGTACAACTGGACTTCTCTGAAATTAAGGCTTTATATTTAGAAGGAGAAAAAAGCTTATTTGAAATATTTCCCAATATTCCTCGCTAACACTTTTCTGCCTTTCCTTTTCTTTTACATTTTGTGCGAAGAAAGGCTATAGTTGCACCTTCCATTAAAAAAAAAGTCACTTTAGGGGTGCGTGGGTGGCTTAGTTGGTTGAGTGACCAACATGGCTCAAGCCATGATCCCAGGGACATGGAACCCAGCCCCACATCGAGCTCTGTGCTGCGTGTGGAGCCTACTTAAGATTCTATCCCTCTGCCTCTCTCCCCTGCTCACCTTCTCTCTCTGTCTCAAAAAAAAAAAAAAAAAAAAAAAAAGTCAGTTGAAATCAATAATGGATATTTTACCTATGTAAAGTTTTTGTGAATAATGCAAATATTAGCAAATACCATAAATTACAAATAGACATTTAATAATATTTTTGCCAGTAAATTATTCTAAATGCACTAATAGTTCAAAGATACGTTTCTCTATGTCTCTGTGCAATTTGAAAACAACTTTAAGTATAGAAACTCTGCAATCAAAAGACATTAGAAGAAAAACTTGTGTTTGGGGAAAATGAGAATTTTAGACTAAAACATTTGGAAAATTGACTATTTCACTATGGTGTAAAAATAATTCATGTTTAGGGTGTGATTTTACATTACTCCTTTCTTTCTTCTTAGATTTCTTACTCTAACTTTGGAAATTCTGTCATGTGCTTTCCTTTTTTATTTTTAAAACTTGCTGCTAGAACATTCTTACTCATAGGAATGTCCAAATATCAAGGCAACTATATTATTGTCCAATCATGAAGATACTTAAGTTATTTTGATTTCCGGTATTTTTTTCTTTATAAACAAAATAATTAAAGCCTATTAAAAATAGCTTAAGGTGGCATCTTTACACTTGCTTGAATAAACAATGCTTCATTATTTGTACATGTCCTATAAAACTTTACTTGATCTTCTTTTTTTTTTCTTTTTACTCTACCTACAAAAGTAAAAATTATTTTATAAATAAGATTAATAGGGTCAGGAGTTGTTTTTTGTTTTCCACTGTGGATATCATGTTAATTGCAACTGAGCCCACCTTCTTGTATTTTGTCTAATTAATATTCATTAATGTATGTTCCTCTTGGCTGGTTAGAAGTGACCCTTGTCATAAGTTACTCTCTAAATATTTTTCATTATCTTATTCTACAACGTAGAATAAGTTGAGATCCAAGATTTTCCTCTCTTTTGACTTTCACGAGTAGTGTTAATCAAAGATATACTTCTTTTAGCTTGAGCAACAAATCTCAGAGAATAATTCATTTTTTTCTAAGATATCTCATAAAGTGTCCTGACAGGCAGTAAATTCATGAATAGTCAGAAAGTAAGAGAGAGTTTCCATGACTCATATTCAGTCACAAGGGAACAGTTTTCCATTTACCCACTTTGTTATATAGTACACATATTGGAAACTCATTTTTATTTAATGTAATGTAAACTGGTCTCACTAGGAAGAAAGTATCTTCACTCAGACAACTCTGCCATCTTGTCTGTCTTCCTAGACAAGCTAATCTGATTGTAATCATGTTACTTATCTTTTAATTTCTTTTGAAGCTGACATACATCAGAAGTGGCATTCAGCTGGGAATCACACAGGTAAAATTGATTTTTAACATGTTTAAATGTTTCAGGGCCTGGGCATGTGTTTTTAGATATGCAATCTTAAACCACCCTGAGTGGGAGTCCAACAGGGAAACTGCAGGCATAAACTTCATGGCGAAATAGAACAACACTGTAATAATGCAAACATAATTGTAAGTAAGGTCCTGGTGATTCTGATCTCATTGATTTTTCTTTTCAAAGCAAACTGAACATAGATAATGATTAAAAAATGCTTACACATTTTATTATAGAACTGAGTAGCTACAGTTCCAACAATGACTGACTGCCTAATGTTTCCTGAATTGGATTCACCTACAATATAAAAAAAAATAATAATAAATAAATAGATAAATAAATAAATATTAGGGAAAACAACAATAGTATCTTTTACTTCTAAACTGGATTCATGAGAGATATTAATAAGAACAACAATTAATAGCCAGTCTGTTTCAAAACGAGACACACAAACTTGAAATTTTACTAGGATAACCTCTGATCAAACAGCAAAAACTAGAAACCATTGGAAATAATAACAATTTTATTTAATTCATGGTCTTGAACAAACTACCTGTTCTGAGAAAGATCTGAGAAGGCTTCAGTTTCAGGATGTTGAACTCAATAATCTCCCAGAGTTCCTTTGTTAGGAATTGAGTGCTGAGAACATGTACCATGGTGAGTCAGACCCATGAGGAGAGGTCCAGTGAATAGATAATGGGAGAATAGCCAGCCATGCAATTAGAAAGCCAGATCCAGAACCATAATGACAATCATCTGGTGGTAGAAATCACAGCAGATGGCTGAACTTAGGGACGGTGATCAATCACAGCATTGTTTGTGGTAACTAAACGTTGGAAATAACTAACTTCCCATCATTAGAGGAGTAGATGAATAGAATGTGGAACATTAATGGGACAATTATAAAAAATTATATATAATGTATATTATATGTAAAAATTATATATATATATATATATATATATGAGAGAGAGAGAAAAAGAAACATACATATACATACACACACAGAATATGAGAGACAGAGAAAGAGAGAGAGAGGCTTCAAGGGCAAAATAAAAAGTGAAAAAAGCAAATTGCATTAACATCCATACTTTTTAAATCCCACTCTCCAAACTGAAATTGCTGCAAATAAAAATACCTGTATGTAAACGTACAAAAGCAAGCTAGAAGTATATGCACTGACCTCCTGATGGTATTTTCTTCTGGAAATATGGTCAGGGCTTTTTTTAAAAGAAAACAGGATTATAAAAATTGTTATATTATTCTTTATGGTTTTCTGTGTTTGTACATGTATTTAGGTAATGAAAAAAGAAACGAAAGAAAACATAAGGTACAGTGACATCACCAACATGGCAATGTAGGTTGTTTCTGACTCTGCTCCCTTTCACAAGAAGAAAATTAACAACTATGCAAGAACAAGACACCACTGAGAGAAGCCTAGACCATAGGGGTGAGGCTGAAGTATCTCCCTGCACCAGAGACACCAAAATAGACGGCATTAGAAGAGTAAGAGAAGTAGCTACACATTGATTACATTGCCTTTCACACAGGCCAGCACTTAACCATGTGAAGCGGTCTCTCCTGAGCCTCTGACTCCTTTAATGGAAAAAGAGAATCCAGGAAGAACAGCTACTGCCACAACCATGCACCCCCACCCCCACCCCTCTACCCACGTTGTGGGTCACTTCTTGGGAGTCCCTACTCTGATCTCACCTTACAAAGATTGCAGGAGAATCTGCACGGCTCACCCATGGGAAGCTGACTGTGATGGAGATGGGAGGAGGGGCTTGCAAAACTACCACACAGATTTGAGCAGATTGAGTTTATACCTGTAGTACCCAAATGGTAATCCCAACCAGGGGTTTTGCTCATCTGTAGAACCAAGCTGCTGGCACACTTTGAACAGGGAACTCAGTGGGGTACAGATCTTCTTGATTCACATCCTCAAATGAGGAGTTTTTCCAGCCTCAGAGCCTGTTTTGCCCATGATTTGGCAAGAGACTGAGTCACACACAGCCCCATCCACTGTGGAGAATGTCTGCCGGACACATCTTAACAGAAGGGCTGGCAAGGACATTTGGAAGCTATGTGTTTCAGCAATACTTGAGCTGAGATGAGAGGCAGGCAAGTAAAGCTGATCACCTCCAGGTGCAAAGCCAGTTCTGGGGATGGACAATTCTTATGCCATGCATAGGGAAGGGGATTAATTGATAGCCAGGACTGTGGGTAGCTCTCAGTTCCTCCCTACTGGAGAACCTGTTTGCAAAATTGAGAGTTGCCTGGAGTGACCCTTCCTCTTCCCACCTAGTAAAGGCAGATGAGACATAGCTCCACCCACCTACTGTGGCTTCTGGCCCCATCTGACCAAAGAAGACTGGAAGCTGTACATCTGAGGAATGCTTGAGCTGAGACAATGGCAAGTGAGCCAGTAATTTGGAGAGCAAAGTCAGTGTGTGGCCAGGAAACCTGGGGTAAGGGTAGGCTTGAAGTAAGACAACAGAGAGTTTTACTGACCTTATAGCTGCTTCTCTTACTGTACGTGGGCAGGGACACAAATTTATAGCCCTACTAACTCATGAATACAGCCTCCAGTCAAACCAACCAGGAAATATAACCAGAGTACACAGGAAATTGCATAGCCCATCCAACAGCACTGCTTACAATGGCATTTGAACAGAGAACAGAATTCGTAGATTCCCCCAACTGCCAAGCAAAACTGGTGGTCTCACCTAACCAGGAAATTCAGTACACACTTTTGCTTGGTTCAGGTCATTAAGCAACAAGGTGTACAAACCCTGTGTCCTATTGTGATGCTCTTGCAGGGCAGAGAAGCTCATTTATGACCCCATTTACAACTGAATATAATATCTAGTCTTGACCATCTAGTAAACCTGACCAGAGAATGAGGGTAACCACAGAGCCCATCCTGCAGCCTCACTTTGGTAGGAAATCACTTCAGTAGTTCTATCCATCTGTTTTCAGCTAGTGGCATATCCCTCTCTCCCCTTTTATCAGTGTTCAATTGTCTCATCCCCAAAACAGACCATAATAGTAGGCCCCACCTGCCCAAGGAGATTTTGAGCATACACACCCAGAGACCCAAACTGAGCTGACCAAAGAAGATCTGTCTCCACCAAAGGAAACATGTAAAATCTGAAAGAGGAACCTGATTACTCAAATGCACAGATACCAAGGCAAGGATTCAAAAATCATGAAAAAACAGGTAAATATGACACCATCAAAGGAAACCAATAAAGCTCCAATAACTGATCTTAAAGAAATAGTCATCTATGAGTTGTCAAATAATTCAGAATAACTCTCTTAAAGAAGTTTAATGAACTACAAGAAAACACAAACAACTAAATGAAATTAGGAAAACAATGCATGGACAAATGAGATCGACAAAGCAATAGAAACCATCAAAACAAAACAAAACAGAAATCTTAGTGGTGAAAATACAATAACTAAACTGAAATTTCAAGGGACAGTTTCAAAGCAGACTGGATCATACAGAAGAAAGAATCAGCAACCTAGAGGATAGGACATTACAAATTATCCAGTCAGAGGAACAAAATGACAACAAAATGAAAGGGTGAGGAAAACCTAGAGACATATAGGACATAATAAAAAGAGACAATATTCACATTATAGAAAAATAAGAAGAGAAAGAGAAAGGGGCAGAAACTATATTGAAAGCCATGATGGCAGAAAACTTCCTAAATTTGGGGAGAGAAATGGACATATAGATCCATGAAGCCCAGAGGACTCCAAATAGGTTAAACCCAAATAGGGCTAAAATGAAACACATTATAATTACATTGTCAAAAGTCAAAGACAAAAAAAGGATTCTAAAGGCAGTAAGATTAAAAAAAAAAAGTTACATACAAGGGAATACCCATAACACTATAGGCAGATATCTCAAAGGAAACATTCTAGGCCAGGAGAGAATGGGACTACATATTCAAAATATTGAAAGAGAAAGAGTGTCAATTGGGAATACTATACCCAGTAAAGAAGTCCTTCAGAAATAAAGGAGGAATAAAGACTTTCCTGAGCAAAATAAGCTGAAGGAATTTGTTACCAGTCTACTTGCCTTACGAGAAATGATGAAGGGAGTTGTTTGAGTGGAAGTAACAGAACATTAATTAACATGATAAAAACATAAAAAGGTAGTATAAAATTCATTGATAATGGTAAATGTATATTCAAAATTAGATTCTATAATTTGGTAATCATGGTGCATAATTCATTTACAACTCTATAAGTTAAAAACATGAACATAGTAAATTAGTAAAAATAACCATAATTATAATAATACATTATTAGGTGTATAATATAAAAATATTTAAATTGTAACAGCAATAACAAATATGAGAAAAGAAATTTTATACATTTTTTTTGGAATTCTATTGAAATCACATTGTAGTCCACTTGAAATAGGGAATTATAATGTTAATATAAATTTCATTGTAATGACAAGAGAAAAGTCTATAAGAATTACATAAAAGAATATGATAAAGAAGTCAAAGAATACCAAAAAAATATCAAAACATGAAAAAGAACAGCAAGATAAGAGACAAGAAACAATGGATTTATAAAACGACCAGAAAACAGTTAAAATGGCAATAGTAGGTCCTTACCTGTCAATAGTTACTTTAAACCTAGATACATTAAATTCTCCAGTCAAGACAGAGAAAGCCTGAATAAATTAAAATCCAAAAAACAAAGGACACACACACACACACGCACACACACACACACACACACACCAAGATCCAACCAAACTTGCCTACAAGAGACTTTAGTCTTAAAGACACAAGAGGGCTGAAAGTCAATGAATGGAAGTCACTTCAAGCAAATAGTAACCAACAAAGGCAGGAGTAGCTGTACTTAGACAAAATAGAGTTTAAACTAAAAATGGTAAAAAGAGACAAAAAAAGATCCTTCCATAATGATAAAGGGGTCAATCCATCAAGAAGATAGAGCAACTGTAAATACTTACGTACCCAATGTCAGAGTACCTTAGCATATAAAGCAAAAACTAACAGATCTAGTAGGATAAATAAACACTAATACAGTAATATTTGGGGACTTAAATACCCCACTTCAAAAATGGAAGAACCGTTAAAGAAACAGCAGATCTGAACAACATTAAAGACCAAATGGACCTAACAGACATATACAGAACACTCTACCCAACAGCAGCAGAAATTTCATTTTTCTCAAGAGTATGCAGAACATTTTCTAAGATAAATCACATGTTAGGCCTCAAAACAAGTCTTCACAAACTCAATAAGATTAAAATCATACCAAGTATCTTCTCTGACCACAATGGCATGAAACTAGAAAGCAAAAACAGAAAAAAACAAACAAACAAAAAAAAAACTGGAAAATTCAGAACACATGGAAATGAAACAACACTCTACTGAACAACCAATGGATCAAAGAATAAACTAAAATAAAAAAATAAAACAGCACCTTGGAATAAACAAAGATGGAAACACAACAAACCAGAATTTATGAGATGCAGCAAAACATTTTTGAGGGGGAAGTTCAAGGCAATAAATACATTAAGAAGCAAGAAAGGTCAAGGGCACCTGTGTGTCTCAGTCGGTTAAGCATGAGACTTCAGCTCAGGCCATGATCTCACAGATCGTGGGTTTGAGCCCCACGTCAGGCTCTGTGCTGACAGCTCAGAGCCTGGAGTCTGCTTCCGATTCTGTGCCTCCTGCTCGCTCTATCCCTCCCTTGCTCACGCTCTGTCTCTCTGTCTCTCAAAAATAAATAAACATTAAAATAAATTTAAAAAAAAAAAGAAGCAAGAAAGATCTTAAATAAACAACCTAACTTTTTACTTTAAGGAACTAGGGGAAAAAATACAAACTGAACCAAAAGATAGCAGAAGAAAGTTAACATAATAAAGATTAGAGCAGAAATAAATGACATAGAGAACAGAAAACAATAGAAAAGATTAAACTAAGAGTTGGTTCTTTGAATACATAAACAAAACTGACAAACACTTAGCTAGACTATCAAGTTAAAAAAAAAAGAAAAGAAAAAGAAAAAAAAGGACCCAAATGAACAAACTTATAAATGAAAAAGGAAGATATTCCAATTGATGATGCAGAAATTCAAAGGATCTTAAGAGGCTAGAATAAACTACATGCCAGCACTGAACAACCTAGAAGAAACAAACAAACAAACAAACAAACAAAAAAAAACCCTTAGAAACATACTGTTTACCAAGACTGAATCAGGAAAAAATAGAAAATCTGAACAGACCAATGAAAAGTAAGTATGTTTAAATCAGCAGCCAAAAAATCTCCCAATGAAGAAAAGCCCAGGATCAGATGGTTTCACTGATGAACTTCCAAACATTTAAAGAAGAACATCAATCCTTCTCAAACCCTTCCATAAAAAGAAAGAGGAGGGAACACTCCCAAACTCATTTGGCAAGACCAGCAATGTCGTAATTCCAAAACTGAAAAAGAAAACTACAGGCCAAATTCCTGATGAATATAGATGAAAAAAATTAACAAAATACTAGCAAACTGAAACCAGCAGCACATTAATGGATCGTTCATCATGATCATATAGGATCAATCCCTGAGATGCAAGGACGGTTTAATATATAGAAACCAATCTGTATTAAAATTCATGTTAATAGAATTAAATAAAAGAATCATATAATCATCTCAATAGATACAAAAAATTTGACAAAATTCAACATCCATTCATGATAAAAAGTCTTTTTTTTCAAATTTTTAAATTCTAGTTACTTAACATGTACTGGAATATTGGTTTCAGGAGTAGAATTTAGTGATTCATCACTTATTAACACCCAGTGCTCATCCTGACAAGTGTCTTCCTTATTACTCATCACCCATTTAGCCCATCCCCCACCTTCCCTCCAGCAACCCTCAGTTTGTTCTATATCATTAAGAGTCTCATGGTTTGCTTCCCTTGCTCTTTTTTCCCTTCCCATATGTTCATTTGTTTTGTTCTTAAATTCCACATATGGATGAAAACATATATTTGCCTATCACTGACTGAATTGTTTTGTTTAGCATAATATACTGTAGCTACATCCATATCATTGCAAATGGTAAGTTTTCATTCTTTGTGATGGCTGAATAAAATTCCATTGCATATATATACAACTTCTTCTTTATCCATTCATCAGTAGATGAACATTTGGGCTCTTTCTATAGTTTAGCTATTGTTGCTAATGCCGCTATAAACATTAGGGTACATATACCCGTTCAAATCTGTATTTTTGCATCCTTTGGGTAAATACCTAGTAGTGCAATTGCTGGGTCATAGGTAGTTCTATTTTTAACTTTTGGAGGAAGATCCATATTGTTTTCCAGAATGCCTGCACAAGTTTGCATTTCCATTAACATTGTAAAAGGGTTCCCCTTTTCTACATCCTCACCCAAACCTGTTGTTTTCTCTGTTGTGAATTTTAGCCATTCTGACAGGTTCACGTGAGGGGGTATCTCATGGTGGTTTTGATTTGTATTTCCCTAATGATGAGTATGTTGAGCATCATTTCATGTGTCTGTTAGCCATTTGGATGTCTTCTTTGGAAAAATGTCTGTTCATGTCTTCTGCCCATTTCATAACTGGATTATTTATTTTTTGGGTGTTGAGTTTGTTAAGTTCTTTATAGATTTTGGATAGTAACCTTTTATTAGATAAGTCACTTGCAAATATCTTCTCCCATTCCACAGGCTGTCTTTTAGTTTTGTTGTTTCCTTCGCTGTGCAGAAACTTTTTATCTTGATGAAGTCCCAATATTTCATTTTTGCTTTTGTTTCTCTTGATTCCAGAGATGTATCTAGTAAGAAGTTGCTACAGCCAAGGTCAAAGAGGTTGCTGCCTGTATTCCCCTCTAAGATTTTAATGGTTTCTTGTCTCACAAAGAGGTCTTTCATCCATTTTGAATTTATTTTTGTATATGGGTATACGAAAGTGGTCCAATTACATTCTTCTGCATGTTGCTGTCCACGTTTTCCCACACCATTTGTTGAAGAGACTAAAGTGACATAAATTAAATAAGTCAGACGGAGAAAGACAAATATATTATTTCACTTATATGTGGAAGCTAAAAAAATAATAATAAATAAATAAACACACACTCAAAAACCAGAAACAGACCCATAAATGCAGAGAACAAACTGATGGTTGCCAGAGAGGAGGGAGGTGAAAGGGTGGGCAAAATAGGTGAAAGGGAGTGGGAGATACAGGCTTTCTATTAGGGAATAAATAAATCATGGGAATAAAATCACGGCATAGGGAATATAGCCAGGGGTACTGTAATAGTGCTGTATGGTGACAGATGGTAGCAACACTTGGGGCGAGCATAGAATACCATGTAGAGCTATTGAATCGCTATGTTGTATACCTGAAATTAATGTAACATTGTGAGTCAACAATACTTTTTAAAAACAGTAAAAAAAAATCAAAAAGTATTCTTCTATATCTCGTCCCATACCCCAAAATTAATTTGAGATGAGTCAGAGACTGAAATATCACAGCTAAAATCACAGATCTCCAGGAGATAAAAAGTAGAGGAGAATATCTTTGGAATCTTAAAATAGTTGAAAATGTTGTAGCCTAGACAACAAAGGTACTCGAAATAAATAAATAAATCATAAATTGGCCTTCATCAAAATTAAAAATTTCTGCTTATCAAAAAGTACTGTTAAGACTATTAAGCCACAAACTCATAAGAAATATAATTCCAAAAAAAAAAAAAAACTGTATCCAGCATTTTAAAATAACTCTCACACATTAACAGTGAAATGTCAAACAATCCAGGAAAAATGGCCTAACTACTTGAACAGACATTTGAAATAGAAGATATGCAAGTATCTTGAAAAGATCCTCAACGTTGTTAAACAGTAAAATAACAATTAAAGCAACAATGAGATATCATTGCATTCTCTTTATCTCAAATTAAAAAGTCTGACGATACCGAATGCTGGCAGGATGTGGAGCACCTGGAAAACTCCTATATTAGTGCCCGGGTCGTAGAGTGGCACACTTTGGAGCCCAGTTCTGATAATGTTATCAATTCCTGAAAAAGGTAAATAAATATCTCCCCTAACTGGACAACAGAGAAAGGATATACGGTTTTGTCTTATAATCATGAGGTACCATTAGTAATAAACATTTTGTTGACTGAAAGAACTCAAAAATTGCTTCTTGGAGAATGGGAATTGACTATAGATGCACAAAAAGCTTTGGAAATGATGATGAAAAGGTTTTGTATCTTGCTCTGCATGGTGGTTGCATTGCCATATAAATTTCACAAACTCAGTCAAATGAACACTTAAAACAGGTGCATTTTGTTTTTATGTAAAGCATACTTCAATGGACAAAACAAAGTAAAAGTAAAATTGCAACCAATCTAATCAACAAGCATGACTATCACATAGTATAGGACAGAACTTATGGGAAATTGTGCTAGAGATTCTACTGTGAAACAAATCCCCACAGGCAGTGAGGGAAAAACTTCCATGACCAGCAAAGAGTTTGAAATGAGTATTAAAAAATACTTTGATTCCATCTTTAAAAATTATGCTTACGTTTGCCTTGGCGAAGGAGAGTAAGTATGCGGAAGACTTCATGAAAAATAGAATATTGTTGACATGTAAAGCATGTAAATATTTAAAATAGATCTAAACTGTAGAAAACATTTGCTTCCTGGCTAGTATATAAGAGTCTGAACCAGCATTTATCAACTCTATGTTTACGGAATTAATCTTAGAAAAATGAGCACAGTGTCTAAAGAGTCATTGCAACACAGTTTCCAACACTGCATTGTTAGCATGGGAAGTTAGCCAATATTTAAAAAATCCCCTTGGCTCTAAACTTATCATTATGTAATCGTAACTGAAAAGAAAGTAAGAGGTCATCTAACCTTTTTTCTAAGCAGAACCGGTGGGGTAGTATTCAAAATAAGTAGATAATTCTTTGGATTTTTGTTCCAAATCCTCCTTTTGCTGGGAGTAACAGTCACCTGTTGTGATACCCTCCAGGCTAATGTCCCTGTATTGTAATAAGTACATTTATTTAGCTTTTGCAAACATTAAGTAAAAACAGGTGATGCATAGCATTGGCAAACAGAACATGGTTGTTTAATTAAAGAAAAATGCTTTGCTTCATCTAAAGGCTTATGATCTGATTGTAGCAATGTTCCTTTTCAGAGAAAATAAAAATAATATGGGACAACTGTTGGCATCAGTCAGAAGGTATAAACCTCATAATCCCTGGGTACTCACTCAACAAATATGCACACAGTGCCTATTTTTCCTAATATGGTGCTTGGCTCTATGGAGGAAGCCTACAAAATAATACAGTGTCCGTAATCTCAAGGAACTCAGTGTGAAGGATCCCGATGCCTGTTGGAGTTTGGAGATGTCCGTTAGTTACTCTCTTTCTCTGCCGGTTCTCCAAAGCAGATCCTGGGCAAAAGGGAGTTAGAAGAGAATAAAAATATCAAGTTTATTTATACTACTCAAAATGCAGATGCCCCAGTAAAGGTGGACGAAAGGACAGCACTGTGATATATAAACAAAGTAAGGTGGACACTATTTACTACTCTTCTAGCTTCTCCTCTGTCCCCTATCCCTCCCCCAAAAATTCACCACTGATTTCTCTCCACTTGCCCACATTTAGGCTAACTCTGACAAAACAGATCCTTATCCAATACAACAGGAAAGACGGTTTATCCTTAGGGATTAATATGCATTTTATCTCCCTGTCTGAATGTCTCAAGATAAACCTAGTGTTACACAGCAGCTTCTCCCACTGTGACAGGCTTTTAGTGGCCCTAAATAGTCCTGGAATCCATCAGCAATCTGACACCTACAATCTCTTTCATTAACTTGTCGCAGCCCCTGGGTCCCACTAGTGGTATCTATTGTATTATTTTGCAGTCACTGAAATTTACAGCCAAATTCTCAATCAAATGAGTAGAAAGATTTTAGGGGGTGCCCAACACCTCATTCGGTATGACTTTCTTAGTTTGTATCTAGTTAGAAAAAGAACAGAAATTATGACACAGAGCTCCAGAGAAACCTTTAAGGTGTGAATTAAAAAGTTTCTTTGAAACACAGGACACATGAAATGGAAATGAATTAAACTGATATCATTTTATTTCATTAATGAACAAATATTTAAAGAGCTTGGTTTGTCATCTGAAAGGCTGACGATATGAGAGCTCCTTCAATAAAGAGTTGTGATCCACCTGCTTATGGAATTATATTTTAAGCATATCGGATCTTTTGCAGGATCCTGGTGAAAATCACAAGTACATTAAAATAAGGTCAAAGGTCAAACAACTTTAAAATATTTTAGGTTACCTTACCGGCATATGGATTAATTAGATTAACATAAATATTGAAGCCCACATTAATAGGTGGAGGGAAGATGACCTAGCAAAAAGGAAGCTGAAATATTCTAAATACTTCACAGACATGATTATGCAATAACACAGGTTCTAATAGGTGAGAGAACCAACAGACCTAGATAATAATTCCCTCACTTGTAGCAAGATGCCCTTTGCTTCTAGTATTATCATTGCCAACTCTTAACCAAAACACAGAATTTGATGGTAAATGTATAAACTTTCGTAGACACACCAACACAAACACACACACGCGCAATAGGAGTTACTGTTTTTGGCAATCATTCATCTTGCATTTTATATTCTGTGATTAATGTCTATGGAAAGAATAGATACTTGTAAATCGTGTATACTTAGGACTTCCAAAAAAGAAGAAGGAAGGGTATCAAAGGTTAAGAAACAAGTGTTAAAATGAAGTCACGCTTTTCGATTCCAGGGGTTAAGCTATTTTGGTCAAATAGAGTAGTTACTACAAAGAGCAGACACATCGTGGCTTCCCTGTTAGCAATGGCTAAATATTATTACTTTGCTATTTCAATAGCAAACTTCAGGACTTTGGAGCCAGCAGGCTCTCCTCAAGGACTTGCTGATGTGTAGCAAAAATATTTTAGTGTGAAAAAAAAAAAACACTACTCCCTAGTGCTCTTGTTTGCAAACTGCTGAATTTCTAGATAACTCTGTGTTCGAGGACTATTTTTGATAGTGCAGATCTGGTGCTGAAATGCCTCTTAAGAATCAATGTTTCTTTTATTTTCTTTCTTTTTCTTTTTCTTTCTTTTTTACTCACAGCATGACAGACCCAGTGGAAACCCAAAGCTGCTTGGGTAGCAATTTTTAATTTTGTACAGTAATTTGTTGTGTTGAACCCAGGCCTCTCTGTTTCATGCTTACACAACAGTAAAAAGCAGTCAAGTGAAATGCAAATTAATATGAAACTCAAATACTCTGCTTAACAGCTTTCAACTTAGTAGACCCAATTGCCAAAAGAATGTAAAGCAAAGCTTTAACACTGCTGTTAATTACGCTTCCTTGCCAGAAACACTTTTGCCATTACCTAGAAACTGTAAAGAATTGTTTTATTTCATCCAGAAATTTCTGTGTGATTTAATTAATGTGTATTTGTGTTTTATCTTCATCCTCTTTAACTTCACATAAAATCTAGCAATGAATCAAATCCTTTTCTTTAATGTTTCTGTTGAGATGTACACAAAACTGAAGTCCATTTAATTTCCATGATAAAGTCTAAAGTAAAACTGAATTTATTTTTCAATTGTTGTAATTTATATAGATTAAATGAACGTTTATTTTTGTGTTCCCTACTCCTGGGAATATGCTCTTGCATATCTAATTTAATCTATTTATGCTAATAAACTTCTAACACACCAGAATTTAAATACATTTCTGAAAGTAAAATTAATATTATGGATAATTGAGACTGTTATACAATCTTGTGCTTACACTATGGCCTTACAAAAACTTTCACTATTTATGGATGGGTGCCATATTTCATACTATGTTCTAGTATTGAAAAGATGAACAAGATATTTTGTTTCCTTTGTGGAATTTGATATCTACTAAAGGAATACACATTTAAGTAAATAATTACAATACAAATACTAAGTATTATGAGCGGTTTTCATGAAATCAATATATTTTGTTCTACCATCGTGTACATAAGACTCATCCACCATGTGACTGTTTTTATTTCTCTGGGTAACAGGCCCAAATAAGTCAGGAGTCTGGTGAATGAACTTTTGTTTAGATATTTTCCCATCCTGTTAAGTGAAGCATTAATTACTCCATTCACCACCATTCTACCACTCCATTATTGTCACAGGGAAAGCCAGAGTATCTGTTTCCTCACCAAAGACTTTAAGATTGAGACCTCTGGAGCTGTCCTGCCTTTAGTAAATCACACAGACCCTCATGTTGACCGTATAAACAAAACTCCATCAGAATTCTAGCTGAAATACTCAATTACAATTGGATAACTGAAAAATCTCCACTTCACTTTTCAATATGAGAACACATGTCACCCTTCATACGCTAATGTGACATCACTGACCTGCCATCTGCCTTGAGAATTTTTCCTAGTGGTGAGAGTAGACTTTCTCTGACCCATATACACCTGGTCTCTTTTTGACAAAAAGCACACATTTGGAGACAGCTGGCCAAAGTTAGGGGCATGCTGTGTGCCTATGAAACAGAGCACAGTTAACTGGCCCACATGGGGACTGAACCTTGGCCTCATTAGTAATATACTGTAATCAGTTGAACTCAATAGTCACTAACAACTCTATTGAAAATCAACAATATGGTCAGCTATCCACTATGACCATGGTCTTTCTTAAGTGTGTTGGACCAGACATTCTTTATACAAATATTAAATTTTCTCTTCTGTTCTCTCTCATTTCTTGTGAGAGAAAGTCTTGCTGCTTACCTTTTCCTCTAATAATGTTTTTTCTCCTTCAGCTTGCTTTATGATGCCCATACTTCTCTGGGACCTTCTCTATTGCAACCACACGTACTGTGTAGGAGCAATCAGTAGTCATGACCTGAAGTACGCTAATGTCACATAGTTTCAAAGAATGGGTCTTAGGCGGTATAAATCATTCAAAGAGAGGTAGACTTTGAAATGAAAATTTTCTTACCAAGGAATACTTGGACAATTATTTCACTAAATTAATTTGACCCTTCAGGTATTGTGAGGCTGAGGTGGTTGTGGTGAGAAATACCAATGATTTTCTATAATTGCATAGCCACTTACAACTTTAGATTCATGGACCTCAGAGCTGGACAAAAATCTCCAGAGTACATGTAGCCCATTGAAATGCAAAGAGACTAAATAATTTCTCAACATTACCAAAGCTGGGTAATGACAGAGTTGAGTTTTTAGTTAAAGCATGATCGAAGCTATTGTAACAAAAGACCAATAGAGTTGAGTTTGTTTTTCTCTTCCAAAACGACTAGGAAAACAATGGATATTATTGGACAAGTAGCAGTTTCTGGTACAGTAGAATTCTCATGGCTTGATTAAAAGTTAGGAATCCGTATAGAATCATAGCCTAACAATTTGGGTAACATATCGTATTGTTAAAAATACTACATTACTGGGGCGCCTGGGGGGCGTAGTCGGTTAGGCGTCCGACTTCAGCCAGGTCACGATCTCGCGGTCCGTGGGTTCGAGCCCCGCGTCGGGCTCTGGGCTGATGGCTCAGAGCCTGGAGCCTGTTTCCGATTCTGTGTCTCCCCCTCTCTCTGCCCCTCCCCTGTTCATGCTCTGTCTCTCTCTGTCCCAAAAATAAATAAAAAACGTTGAAAAAAATTAAAAAAAAATACTACATTACTAAAATTTCATATCAGAAAACCACCTTTGTGGTCCCCTTAGATGACCTTTTCTCATATCTTTTGTGATCTCTTCATAATACTCTTTATATGAAAAAAGTGAAAATTTTAATGTATACCTAGTATACTAAAGATAGAGTAAGTATTCAAGAGTCTAATGTTGGAACCTAATTGAGAAAATTAAATGGTGATAAAGACTCATTGACATGATTCTTAAACCTTTATTGAATCAAAATTACGGTATTATGACATTTAATCCACGGAAAGGAATTTGCATATTTATTTCAAAATTAACTTATACCACTGAATAGCATTCAAAAGGACTTTATATGTTTTATTGGACAAGATCTAGTGCCTTGAATATTTGAAACAATTTACTCAAGAAAAATTTTAAAAAAATGGTTGAATAAAAAACAAGTGAATGAATGAACCATTTCCCCAAGAACAATTTTGTTTATGTCATAACCATAATGGTCTGTACAGATTAAATATTTTAAAACTGCTTGATGAATTAAATTTGTAAGCTCTTCATGAGATGATTGATGATTGATTTTTGTCTCTTAGATAATTAAAAACATCATTCATCCTCTTTGACTTTAAGGATTAAGAATTTGGCAATCAGAATATGTGTGAACCTACACTAGGTTCAAAGCTTGCCTGGTCTCTTTAAATGCCCCTATTTTTCATATCAGAACATTAGAAGGTGAGTGATATAATGGTCCTTCTAAACATATCAGTGAAATATCCTAAGACACCTGCTATCTTTACATTCAGGAATATCAGAAGGATATTCCAGAAGGATCCAGTAGCTTTTTTGTCCTCTGGTTCTATACTTACATAACACAATGTCATACATTTGCTGCATTTTCTCAAGTGTCCCCAAGCCATCTCTTTCCCTTCCCTTCCCTTCCTTTATGTTTCCTTTTGTCCCCCTTGAGTTTCCTGTCATCTGTCTCCCCGGCTTATAAAAACATATCTCAAAGATTTTCCAATAATATGCTTTAAGAGGTCTTTTGAAGGGTTCTCACACTCTTTCTTAGTTCTTGGTTGGGAGTTGAAAAATTAAAAAAGGCCACTGGAAAGAGTGGGATGTACTGTACGGTTGGCCTGACTATAAACTGGAGTACTCTCTCTTTGTTTCCTTTTCTCTTTGAAAAGTTCTGGCTTAGAGCCACCACCCAGTCTTTTGCCTCATGCTTCCAGACCAGCTGACTAGCTGGTACCACACCCTTAGGAACAAGGAATTCTTCCCTTTGTAGGGTTTAGCTGCCGTTGCTTGGTCATTTCATCCAGTATGATAACTTCTCTGCTTCCCATAAATACAATCTACTTTTAGAAGAACTGTGCTTAATGTGTTCAAGCTGGTGACAACCATTTGACATCATATGCAGAGGTTTCAAAATACAGAATTGATTTTTGAAAACGCATACCATGTCACATAGTGGCAGAAAATACTAGGATATAGAACAGATGATTTTATTGTAATATTTTGACATCTAATAACTCATTCCCTCTCCTTTACCAACTCAATTTTAAGAGCATTTCCAACGTCTGGTTATAATAAAGTACCTTTTCATTAGTGTTTGTTTCTACTAGCTATAAGCTAACGACATCAGTACTTCTGTTTCTTGAGTTTATATTTTAAAGCAATTTTAGAACTCTAGGGTTATTTTGCTTTCTATTTTGTTAACTGGCTGCAAATTTCAGCATCTAAGTGAATAAACTAGGGACTGATGGCACTTTTATGGGTCTGTTCTTTGACGTATATTTAAAGCATACGAATTGAAATTCAGTTTATTATGAAGGCATGCATAATAGCATCAACATTTTTTTCATATTAAGCAATTTTTCAAGGCTCTATGAAATGTCTATATGAGTTTTCTCTGAAGCCAGATTAGCCAAGATAGAACCAATCAAATTCCACAAGTTAAATTTAAGAATATAGAGATTCAGAAATTTGCAAAAATAGTGAAACTCACTTTTCTGAAATGTAAAGGAACAAGAAAAGGAAAACAGAGAAAAAAAAGAAGGACAGGATACCAGTTCCTTGAAATATTTGAAAAGCTTTGCTGTGGAGGGATGTCTTATTTTGAAGGCCAAAGAGTAGACCAAGGAGTGTTAAACAAAAATCATGGGAAAATTGATTATATTTTATTACATGGGCTTTCAATAAGACTTGCTGAGCAAGCAATCACTGCCTTGTGAGGTTGTGAGAATCCCATCAGGGCCAGTCCTGAGACTAACTGACAGAATGCCATTGCATCGAGGGTTATGGTGAACGAGGTTAACTGTATGCTCCTCCCCCCGCCCCCAAAAAGCAGTGGCCACATAAAGAAGTTTAATTTGACATTCATCCCAAGATTATATCTGCTGTTTATTAAATTCTCTTCCCATCTGGTTTGAAATCCTCCTTTTTAGTAATCTCTTTAAAAAAAAAAGCTAGAATATAAGGACATTGTGTCCCAAAAACCCTCATCAAAATAAACGTAAATAACCTAGGTATGCCCTTCTAGACCTATCCCATTATCATATCAGAATATGTTAGGTTATCAGAGCAACTTGTTGACATAGATACAGGTGATTTTCAATGGGGATTCTGCTGAGTACACAGCAGCAAGCACTAGGAATAAGAAATAAACCCCATGGATGAGAACACAGACCTGGAGAGATGTTGTTAACAGAAAGAGGAGAAGGTTGGCTAAAAAGGAAACAGACATTCGCGTTTGCCTGTTTTCCCCAGGACATCAAAGGGTCCTTGTTTATTAACTCCCACATGAATTCATTCTTTTATCAAGTGTATATTAAGCCCCTAGAATGTGCCAGACACTCTTCCAGGAAATGTATGAGCATTATGGAAATGCTTCTGCCCATGAGGTTCTCATAGTCTACTAGGGAATTCCTAAGAATGTAATCTAAAGGGAAACAATGAAGTGTTATCCAGAGAATCCAAAGAAAAAGTATCTCATCAAACTCTTAAAAAAGGACAAAGACAAAAAACAAAACTATATAAATATATTTACTGAAGTGTGTCTTATCTTGCTTTACCAAAAAACTTGGCAGACAGATAACAATTTTCAGCATTAAACTATATTGATTGATCTTAGCAAATAGTATCTGAAACAGCATTATCTTTCCATACTATTTGAATAGGTAATTTATTCTGAGTCGATAAATTTTGAAAACTGCATAAAATAATTAGTGTAGAATTAAAAGTATCTCTCTTCTCTGTCTCACGTTCACTCATTTCCTTGCTACCTCTCCTAAAAGTACAGTGACCATTATTAACAATTCTTGTGTTTATGCAGACTATTAGTATAAAATTCTATATATTTATGCAAAATATAGAGTAATCATGCTATTCTGTATTTAGTTTTTCCCCACATAATGTCTCTAGTAATCCTTCTATATTAGCACATAAAGAGCTTTCTGATTCATTTTTATAGTTGTATAGTATTCCATTCTGTGACTGAACCACATTTATCTAAATAGTCCTAATTTGGTAGACATCTATTTTCTTTTCTTTTTTTTTAAATTTTTTTGTAATGTTTTTTTTATTTTTGAGGGAGACAGAGATAAAGTGCAAGTGGGGGAGGGCAGAGAGAAAGGGAGACACAGAATCTGAGGCAGGCTCCAGGCTCTGAGCTGTTAGCACAGAGCCCGACCCCGACGTGGGGCTCGAACTCACAGACCGTGAGATCATGACCTGAGCCGAAGTCGGGCACTTAACCAACTGAGCCACCCAGGCACCCCCTACATCTATTTTATTTTCCATCATTAGTTATGACAAATATTGTTCAATAAATAACATTTTCATGCATCATTTCTCTGGTGCAATGCTATCTGTAGAATGTATTCTTACAAATAGAATTGTTTGATTAAAGTGGATATGTAAAGGCAGATTAATTTTGCTAATATGACCTCCACAAAATTTGTACCATTTATCCTCCTATATTTAGCATATAAAAATTATCTCTTTATTTAACAGATTATATTGATACACTTTTGGATTTTTGCCAATATAAAAGGGAAAAATGTTATCTAGATGTGATTTAGTTTGGATTGTTACATAGTCAAAACAGTTTTCAGAGTCTTTATTCCAGAAAGGTGTTTTGGTATAAACAAAATCTCGGTTCACAGTTGTCTCCACTATCATGGAGGTTGCTTCTGTCTTCATTGTTTGAAGTTTGCTCTAGGAAAATAAGGCTAACCTCAGCTTTTCCCCTTGAAGAGATTCTGCCTTTAAATTCCTTTATTTTATTCTGATGCATCTTGATGTTGACCATTTCTGGACAATTTTTTCTCACACTTGACCTAAAAACATAGTTTTTATATTCTGACTATATAGTCTTAAATTTTTATTTTATTTTTCTTGAAATGTATTGTTTTACCTTCAAATAGACTTTTATACTTTAAATACTCTTCATGAAACAGTATTTTTCCTGGCTTTCTTCACTGGGTACCACACATGTGTTTGTATGTTGGGCCTCCTGTGTTCATCTCCTATAGTTATTATCTTTTTTAAAAATGTTTAATGTTTATTTATTTTTGAGAGACAGGGATAGAGTGCGAGTGGGGGGAGGGCAGAGAGAGAAGGAGACACAGAACCCCAAGCAGGCTCCAGGCTCTGAGCTGTCAGCACAAAGCCTGCCGTGGTGCCCAAACCCACTGACCACAAGATCATGACCTGAGCTGAAGTCAGACGCTTAACCGACTGAGCCACCCAGTCACCCCATGAATGTTTGTTTTTTATTTTGAGAGAGTTGGGGGAAGGGCAGACAGAAAGAGGGAGACAGAGAATCCCAAGTGACACTGGGCTTGATCCCACTACCAAGAGATCATGACCTGAGACGAAATCAAGAGTTGGAGGCTTAACCGACTGAGCCACCCACATATCCCTTCTATGATGATTTTCTTCTCTCTCTTTCTTACCACTTTTCTCGTTTCTACTCTTTTTACCTATATTGTGATTGTCCTTCCTGCTTCTAAATCCTTCTGCATTTTATTTTGATAACGATGTTGTTTATTTCTTCTCTTCCATTCTGATTTCAGCACTTTTGTTCCATCTCATTACCTCTCATCACTTTCCTGAAGCTTTTCATCTCTGCTGCTTGGTTTTCCTTCAAAGAGATGATCAAGGAGGCTTCATTCTTTTCTTAAAAGTTCCTGGTATAATGTTAGTTTATAATTTCCATCTGCTTTCTCAAAATAAGAAATTCTGGGTGCACTTGTTTTGTCTTTTTAAAAATTCTGCATCTATTTTTCGAACTGCTTATTATATCTTGGCTTTGATGCTGTGCTTGCTACTTTTCTTATCACCCCTCATTGAACAGTTTGCCTTTTCTGTGACTGGCCCCCTTTCAGAAGGATTACATGGGGTTTATGGTAAGTAGGACACCAGGGTCACCTTGCAGGCTTCACAAAACAAAGCTCTTTTCCCTTTGATTTGTGACGGAATCATCTTGCAAATGCAACTTTGTTAAACTCTGTGTAGCTCTCTGCATCCTCTTTTCCCATTATTTAGCGCCCAGAAGCTTCTTCCTGTTGGCCCTCCTCACCCCAATTTCCACTTCTCTTATTGTCTACAAGAGATTCCGTTTTTTCACTTCATGATGATCCCCTTGCTTTCAGGAAATGTGTTTTACTGGTCTTGTCTGAGATCAGTCACCAATTGGCCCTTTCTCTACTCTTTATTTTTTTTAGTTCACTTTACTTCCTCCAGTTCCATTTTTTTTGCCCTATTTTAGAAGTTTTTAGTAGGACTTGTTCTTATTTTAAAGCCTGTGAATTGTATCTTTCTTCTAGTTTTTCTTAAAATAATTTTTTTCTTGTTCTTTTGAGTTCCTGGAAGGGAAGGAAATAGATGATAATTTACACAGTTATACTCTTTCTGGTGGTTATTCAGTTTCAAAAAGAAATAACTCTGGAATATTGGAAAGAGGGAAGAAATGGATTTTGTCTACTGGATCTTAAGTCTTCAAAGTGGTAGTAAGCACTGATTCAGATACCAGACTTTTTTTTTTCTTTTTTCAACTTTGTTATAACCAAATATAGAGGAACCTAGTTCTTGAGGAGTTACAAGCGTTTTTTGACAGAGACATTAAATGAAAACCCTATAGTTTTCCTCAATAAAGTGTTTGTTTTTCTTTACCACCATAAAATAGACAGATGCTGTTAAAGCCAAATGTTAGCAAGTTTAATTGTTGACACTTTTAACTTGATTGCAATGTATTTTGAAAACTCATACAACTTGAAATTAAGTTTTCAACAAGATTCCACCATCCTTCTTTTTTTCTGTTTCACTAATTGCACCTGCAATCAACCAATTGCTTGCTCAAGAGGTTAATTAGTTACACCTGCATTTTTGCACCTGCAATTTTGGTGACCTTTTGAAGTTAATACGCATGCCTTTATTCACATTTCGAACTTGCTAAGCTAACTAAATAGTAATTTTTTGCTTTAACTGCTCAAAGACATTTTCAGTGCTTCCAAGGTAAATATGGAGGCAAGCAATAGAAAAGCTGACAGCGATTTAATAAAAAATTTGTTTTTTTTTATTGCAAAATGAACAAATAGTGATATTTTCCAAGGAAACAAGACTTACAAATAAATAAAAGAAACAAAAGAAACTTAGGGATCAAGTTTTAAGTGTTAGATACACTATAATGTGAAAATAAAGCTATTTTGAAAAACAATAGCATAACTCATACGTCTTATAAATTGTCTGGTTTTTTGTCTTTACATGTGTTGTGGAAGGTTCAAAAGTTACACTGAAAAGATGCTCTTTATGCAGCCTGAATGGTCACCTCCATAAGAGAAATTAATTATTGGGGCTCCTGGACCCTTGAGATTTTTATCTTTTGCCAAATGATGTCTAAGTTCAGGTCCTGGTAATTTGAAATTAAGTCAAACAGACAAACCACTTAACCTGAGATGAAAATTAATGGTTGGAAATGAATTAACTCCTTAAATATTTAATTACTTATAGATATAAAAGTCAGTGGTCAGGATCAAAGGTAAACTTTTGACACACTATTGCTCAGCAGAGTTTTTCATGGCTAAAATCTTTGATTTATCTTTAGGAAATATTTATAAGAAAGTAAATTAAAAAAATAAGTTAAATGGTTTGTTCTGAGACTGCTTGAATCTTTCAGTCTCTGTTCTATCTCAAAAATTTTTAATGTGCTGTTTAATAGATGATAAAATCCAACCAACCCAAACCCAAGAAAACTATTAGCTTGTTGAGACCTTGAGAACTTTAGAAATAATAAACCAACTCAAACTGACCACAGTTATATTGCCAACTGTGAGGCCGGATAGATTTGTTTGTACATTTCCTGTCCTGTTACTCTCATTTATGAAGATGAATTTGCAAAGGAGAGAGGGGAAGACGGATTTTTTTACACGTTGTTCTATTATCCTTCCTGTTCCAGGATTTGCCAGGTCTATGGCCCCTGACCAAGAATTGTGTTTACTAAATTACACTTAGGTGGTTTGCTATTGTTCAAGTTGAAGGGACTCATAAGAAATTGCGCCTGAGAAATGCAGCCCTGTGTTTGCTGTAAGGATGTTAGTGAAACCACGATTCACTGGGTTATACATTATTCTTTTTATCAGAACCTTGGGGAAATGCCTTTGGATGTTTCCAGAGTATCTGGGTTTCCTGTGAATCAGGAGTTCATGTTTGTCTTCTGGAGAATATGAATGTCTTGACTTGATAGATTTTCCTTTTCCTGTTGGTTGCCAAGAAGCTTAAAGCCAATATCATGATCAACCTTTAAGAGACTGGTATGCTTGACATGTATTTTGTATTCATCATCTAGTTCCCTGTGTGTATTTTTTTCTTTTTGCTCTTTATTTTCCTTATTTGTTAATGGGAAGTGGAGGGATATAACAATTACCTCAAGAAACCAGGTATGTATTCAAAATTGAATATGCAAAGCCTTCATCTCCAATAGAACCTGTTTTAGAAGAACTTGGATTAAAGAAGTATTAACTGTAATTTATTACCACTCTAATATTTATTAACAATTTCTAACATTTTCAGAGCCAAATGAAAAAATAAGAATTAGGAAGTTAGTGTGAAGGGAGATGATATTTCTTTGTAAACATTATGCTATGTTGTATAGGTTAAATTGTGTGTTGTGTGTATGTGCGTGTGTGTGTGTGTGTTGTGTGTGTGTAGCCTTATGTGACAGGCAAAATATTTGCTCACACACCACTTGCCTGATTTTCTTAAGGCATCGGGAGAAATCCCTTCATCTTGGAGACAGTAGGCCTAAAACCTCTTGTTTAGGGAGTGGTTACCACCCTTTATCATGAAAGGGATGAAGGAAAATTCTGCTAAGGGTCTTTGTGCAAAAGTAATTTCACGAAGAGAAAAACAGCATGAGAAATTGACTTATTGCGCTCTTCTTTAGAACTAGGTCTTGATATCTGGAGCTTGAGCATCCTTCTTGTGACCATGAAGGAATAAATTTAAAACTAAAAGACCAAAAATATGAGAACCATAGAGAGCAGAAAGAAGGAAAAATCCTAGGTTCTGTTTGATATGACTGCATAGTTGAACCGGCACTATCAACTTTTTACTTCTAAACTTGGGTAGACAAAGGTTAGGAAATGTTTCTAAGTCTAGCCAATTTCTCCTAGTGATTGATAACAGAAAGAAGGATAATCTCGTCTACAGTCACGATGCGGAAGCTTAATCAAACTTCCGGTATGGTTAGTAGTCGGACAACTTTCTTTCTATGACTTTATTGTTAATGATCACAGAAGGTATCTGATTATCAGAAAACTTAAGCCAACAGGTAGTTTTACTTTCCTAACTGTGTTTACATTTAAGTTTTTGAATTGAATATATATATAAAATGAATATACATATAAATTTTAGCTGTCAGTAATGAACTGCATTGGCTATATTCCCAAAATTGGGGGGTTTTGTTTGTTTTTTTAGAGACAGCACATGCAGGGGAGAGGGGCAGAGAGGGAGAGAGAGAGAAAGAGAGAGAGAGAGAGGGAAAGAGACTCAAGCAGTCTCGAGCACAGAGACTGACATGGGGCTCAATTCCACAACTCTAGTATCCTGACCTGAGCCAAAATCAAGAGTCAGATGCTCAACCACTTGAGCCACCCAGGCACCCCTCAAAATTGTTGTTTTTATTGAAATATGACTGACATACAATATCCTATTACTTTTATGTGAACATCATTGTGATGTGCACACATTGTATAATGTGTACAATATTTGTATACATCAAAAAATGATCCCCAAGATCAGTCTTGTTATCATGTGTCCCAAATTTAATATTTTGGATGTGGATATCCTTTGTGTTTTGAGGTAGAGTTATCCAATTTAAACTGGTGTGAAATCCAGAAACAGTGCAAACAGCGAAAGCTATTAGTGGAAGGAATATGAAATAAAATGCAGATTTGTGAACACAAATATGACCTTAAGCGATGAAACAGAAAAAGAAGTCAGAGAAGTGATATAACATAGATAATATTTAGGAAATATTTATCATTTGTCTAACATTATGCCAAAAAACTTGCATTTATAATTACATTTAAGACTTGCAACCACCCTACTGAGTAAATTATATTAATATACCATTTTACAAGCAGGAAGACTGAGCCTTGGAGGAAGACAGTAACTTACAATTACACAGCTACCAATTAAGGCTAGGATTGACTCACGTCTTAGCATAATTATAAAGTCTATAGTACCAATAATATTACAGTCCCTCCCAGTTAAATATATTAGTACAGCAATGTATATTCTGCATAGATCACATCTGTGTTTTTGTCTAGCCTACATTTGTATATTCATCTATGCCCCCAAATTCTATTCTCCCACTAATGCTTCAGAGATTTTAGAACTAAAGTCAAATGTTATAATTTGAGTATTCATGCAATACAAAATTTTACCATTGTACATATCATCCAAACTGCTTTCGGCAACCATTTTCATTTCTGTTCCTCAATTAATGTTAATCACAGTGATTATGCTAATCTAGGTTGTATACAGTATACAAGAAATAACAAGGGGAACCATTTTAGACTAAACAGCCAAAACAAGGTCCACAGTAGACACAAATACTTGAATTGTAAATAATTTGAATTAGGTCATATGCTGAATAAACAGCACACTTATTTAAATATTGAAGAACAGACAGAATTTTCTATTTAGAATGTTACCCCATAGTATTTACCTCTTGGTATTTGTGCTTTCCCATTATTTCTGTTCTCGGATACTTTCACATTATTCTGAAACAATACGTCTACCCAAAAAAACCACGATAATAGTTTTGTCTAA
Source organism: Lynx canadensis (assembly GCF_007474595.2). NCBI lineage: Eukaryota > Metazoa > Chordata > Mammalia > Carnivora > Felidae > Lynx > Lynx canadensis. The sequence goes on from NC_044306.2 coordinate 180,578,086, forward strand.
ACTGGCATTTGAGTTGATTTCTACCAAAATTACTCTCTGGACTCTTCATAATATAACACAGGATGATGGTGCACACCATACACATAACCTTCGGGAAGCTAAAATGTTATCCCTCTAGCAGTGCTTGTTAGCAAGAGGCAGCTGTGAAAAAATTTGGAGTGTGAGGAAAACATGTTTCCTTGTATACACATATCAAAATATTCTCCCGTGTTTAGAACCAATTGGAAAAAGCTAATGAAACTTCTACAATAATTAAAAAAAAAGATGTTACTATATATCAGAGTTGATATTATCCAATCTGTTCCCACACAGACATGTTAACAATCATAAAGCCATCCAGTAAAACATAACATCTACATAGACCAGGAACTTTAGGTTGATTATAAAGGAGTATTTCCTTGTGCAATATGATAGTGTGACAAAACAAATAAATAAGCCAATGTTTATTTAAAGGTTTGAAAATGTGTACATTATTGGCTTGTTTCATTAAATTTGATTTAACAATTTGCTTAAAATATTATATGATAAAATTCAAATAGAGATTTATAAATTTATAAGATACAAATACATAATATACACTTATAAAATATAAATGTTGTCATATTTATTTTTATATATTAGAGCTATAATGCATAAATATTATTTATCTTGGTTACCAAATGTTTTGAGCTCCTTAAACTTTGTGCCCAAAGTAAGTGCCCCACTCACTTCAACTACTCCCAGCCCTACTTTTTATGAAACTGTTCTGATTTTATAGTCCAAGATTCAAAGAAAAATAAGGGCATACCCAGTGTACATTCTCTATAAAGCTGATACATGAGGACACATTGTGGTCTTTCTTTTGGAGAATTGCAGAAGACGAAACCATAATAGGGTGCCTGGGTGGCTCAGTCCGTTAAGTGTTTGACTTTTTGGGTTCAGCTCAGGTCATGATCTCACGGTTTGTGAGTTTGAGCCCCGCGTCAGGCTCTGTGCTGACAACTTGGAGCCTCCTTGGGATTCTCTCTCTCTCTCTCTCTCTCTCTCTCTCTCTTCTGCCTTTCCCCCATTCATGCTCACTTTCTCTCAAAATAGATAAACTTTTAAAATATTGAAAAAAATGAAAATAAATCATAAGAAACAATTACCTGCATGAAAGTTTTTCTTAGATGGAATAGGAGTGAGGGGGAAAGTTTTTCTTAGATGGAACAGGATTGAGGGGGGAGGAAAATTGCCTTATTTTTGCAAGTTTAGAAACATCATGCAGATGAAGGTGTATAGCTATTTCATACTGCTCATTTATAAAAAGCTAAGATATTTTTTTTTAAATAAAGTAGAAGGTATTTGGCTAACAGAGAGTGAAGATTTAAGCAAATGTATTAGAACTATTACATCCAATATGTGTTGTCTTCTTTACAACGGTCGTGATATTTATTGACTAATTCCAGCGAAGGACCCATCAGCATTTTGAAATTCATTCCTGTGACTTGTTCTCAGAACTAGATTATGAGCCATAAGAATGAAGCAAGTCTTGTTAATTTAGAGGCACCACACATTTTGTCTTAAAATAATTTTGTCAATTTTAAGTGCCTAACACTTACATGAGACGAATTTCTCCTATTACTAGAAACCAAGCCTACTTGCTAAGAATGGCCACCTGCCAAGATTAATTGAATTTAAATGATTTGAGCAAGCTTCAAAGGATATTCCAAAAAGAGAAATTAGAAAATACCTTAATATATATAGATTTTGAGATAAGAAAACAAGTGCTAATTCACACTTGTTTATTAATAGGTTTGGCCAAAACTGAGTTGAATTATTTTATCATCATACCTTGCATATTATTTATAGCTGATATCCATCAGCGGGCTATAGATTAGTAGTTATGCTGGTTTGCTACAGTAAAATCATGAAGTCAAATACACACACATATTATATATAATATAAATATACAATTATATATACAATTTATATATATATACATATATATTATATAATGTGTGTGTGAGAAGGAGAGTCAATAATAGCCTTGAAAGCCCCAAACATTTCCTCTCGTTATGTTCAAATCAGCATGAAGTTGTAGATACATTTTCCATCTTATTCCTTAGAATAAGTTGTAGTTTCTTCAAGTTGAACACTAAAGGAAGTAGTTGGATTATATTCAGGAGCCATATTTTCAAAAATACATATATCTAAATACTAGAAACCCACTCAGTATGGTGATTAGTTCACACTGTGGGACATATGTAGGAACCGAGGCCAAGTAATGGAAAAGCAATTTTCCATTCTAGTTCTTCACAATTCTGAGACATTTATTTATTGAGTCGAATGTTGGGGGATATATCTTACACCATTTAAAAGGATATTTTTCTCTGGGACACATGGGTGGCTCAGTTGGTTGAACATCCAACTCTTGACTTCAGTTCCGGTCATGATCTCACAGTTCCTGGGTTCTAGCCCTGCTACGGGCTCTGCACTGATGTGCTGAGTCTGCTTGGGATTCTCTCTGTCTCCCTCTCTCTGCCCCTCCCCTGCTTGCTCTCTCTTTCTCTCTCTCTCTCAAAATAAATAAATAATCTTTTTTTTTTTTAATTTTTTTTTTCAACGTTTATTTATTTATTTGGGACAGAGAGAGACAGAGCATGAATGGGGGAGGGGCAGAGAGAGAGGGAGACACAGAATCGGAAACAGGCTCCAGGCTCTGAGCCATCAGCCCAGAGCCCGACGCGGGGCTCGAACTCCCGGACCGCGAGATCGTGACCTGGCTGAAGTCGGACGCCTAACCGACTGCGCCACCCAGGCGCCCCAATAAATAATCTTTAAAATAAATAAATACATAATGAATAAAATAATTTTTGTCTCTATCTCTTGTGTTTGTTAGTGTGTTCCATTTCTAATTTAATTTTGTAAGTAAAAGGCAACTGTGATGCAACTTGACTGTATTTAATTGAATACAGATGACTTTTTTTAGAGATAACTGATAATTATACTAGAATTTATTCCTTTTTAAAGAAGAAAAATGGTTGTTTTGTTTGAATCGTTATTTTTGTTTAGAAATAGTGTTCTAGGCCCATTCTACTGGGAGAAAAGTTAAGTTGAGCTAGGATTAGTTACATATTTGTATGTTAGAAAACCTGGTTTAAGACAATTGGTCTACCCACAAGTTTGAAGACCTAGGTGAAATGGGCCAATCCCTTAAAAAACATAATTTGCCAAAGAAGATACAGATAATTGAAACAGGCATATACCTATTAGAGAAACTGAATCAACAATTAATAACTTTATCAAAATAGAAAGAACAAGGCCAGGTGGGTTCACTGGTGAATACTACCAAGCATTAAAGGATGAAATTTTGCCAATTCTCCACAATTTCTTTCAGAGGATAAAAGCAGAAGACATGCCTCCTAACTCCTTCTGAGGCCAACATTACCCTGCTGCAAAAACCGTGCAATAAGAAAAAACTACAGATCTCTCATGAACATAGATGCAGAATCTTTAGTGAAATATTAAACAATTGAAACCCACCATGTATAAAAATAATTACATACTAAGACCAAGTGGAATGTCCGCCAGGCACACAAAGCTTGCTCGGCATTCAAAATCAGTTAATGTTATTTGTCACATCAACAGCTAAAAGAGAAAAATTGCATGATCAAAGCACTAGACGCAAAAAAAAAAAAAAAAAAAAAAAGGATTTGGTGAAATCTAGTAACCATTCATGATAAATATTCTCAGTAAGCTAGAAAAAGGGGGGATTTCCCTGAACTTGGTAAAGAATATCTAGTGCTCGCTTCTGCAGCACATATACTAAAATTGGAATGATTCTCATGGCCCCTGCACAAAGGTGATACGCAAATTTGTGAAGAGTTTCATATTTTTTTTGGCTAACAGACCCATGAAAAAATGCTCAGCATCACTCATCATCAGGGAAATACAACTCAAAACCCCAGTGAGATACCATCTCACACCTGTCAGAATGGCTAAAAGGAACAACTCAGGAAACAATAGATGTCAGTGACAATGCAGAGAAAGGGGAACACTTTTGCACTGCTGGTGGGAATGCAAATTGATGCAGTCACTCTGGAAAACAGTATGGAGGTTCTTCAAAACATCCAAAAGAGAGCTACCCTATGACCCAGCACTTGCAACTACTAGATATTTATCCAAAGGATGTAAAAATGCTGATTCAAAAGGGTACATGCACCTCAATGTTTATAGCAGTGCTATCAATAACAGCCAAATTATGGAAAGAGCCCACATGCCCATAGACTGATGAATGTATAAAGAAGTGGTATGTGTGTATACATATATATATATATATATATATATATATATATATCAGCCATCAATAAAAATGAAATTTTGCCATTTGCAATAATGTGGATGGAACTAGAGTATATTATGCTAAGTGAAATAAGTCAGTCAGAGAAAGACATATGCCATGTGATTTCTCTCATATACAGAGTTTAAGAAACCAAATAGATGAACATAGGGGAAGGGAAGGAAAACTAAAACAAGATAAAAACAGAGGGGGACACACCATAAGAGACTCTTAACTATAGAGAACAAACTGAGGGCTACTGGAGGTAGGTGGGGGGATGGGCTACATAGGGGATGGGCATTAAGGAGGGCATTTGTTGTGATGAGCACTGGGTGTTATAGGTAAGTGATAAAGCACTAAATTCTACTCCTGAAACCAGTACTACACTCTAAGTAAAATATTGTGGGGGGGAACCCCAAAAACAAAGAATATCTAAAGATACTTATAACTACCATTATACTTAATGATGAAAAACTTGAAGTTTTCCCACAAGATGAGGTAGAAGACAAAGATGTGCCCTCTCATCACTCCTTGTAAATACCATACTAGATATTCTAGTCAATGCAATAAAACAAGAAAAAGAAATAAAAGTGCCTTGAATAGGAAGGAAAAAAATAAACTGTCTTAGTGTGAAGACGATATGTGATCATCTATGTAGAAAATCTGAAAAACACACAAAACTTCTGAAACTAGTAAGCAATTATTAGCAAGTTTACAGAAGAAAAATTGATATACTAAAGCCAATCACATTTCTAGATACCAACAAGAAATGAGTAGAATTTAAAATAAAAGCCTAATAGCATTTAAATTAGATTTGAAAATATGAAATACTGAGGTGTAAATCTAACAAAACGGGTACAAGACCTTTATGAAGAAAAGTACAAAAACCAATGATAAATGAAGCCAAAGAAAACCTAACTAAATGGAGAGATATTCCATGTTTATAGATGGGAAAACTCAATAGTTTCAAGATGTCACTTCCTCCCCAATTGGTCTATACATTCAATGCAATCCCAATCAAATCCTGGAAGGTTATTTTGTGGATATTGACAAACTGATTCTAAAGTTTATATGGAGAGGCTAAAGACCCAAATTAGACAACACAATACTGAAGGAGAAGACCGAAATCGGAAGATTGACATTACCCACCTGTGAGGCTTGTAAAAGCTACAGAAATCAAAACAGTGAGGTACTGGTGAAAGATTAGGCAAATGATTCAATGCAAAAGAATAGCAGCTCAGAAATAGACCATCGTTAATATAGTCAAATAATCACTGACAAAGGAGAAAGGGCAATGACATTGAACAAACACTGGAACAAATGGACATCTGTACACAAAAATTAATCTACACACGGACCTTATACCTTTCACAAAAGGTAACTCAAAGTGGATCACAGACCTAAATGTAAAACACAAAACTATGAAACTTCTAGAAAATAACATAGGAGTAAACCTAGATGACCTTGAGTAATGCAATGACTTTTTAGATACAGCACTGAAGATACAAACCATGAAAGAAATAATGGGTAAGCTGAACGTCATTAAAATTAAAAGCAGTTCTGAGAAAGACAAAGTCAAGAGGGCTGTGAACCTAAAACTGCTCTATTTTTTTTAATCAAATGCTCAGGAAGCAGAATAAAAATTCTTAATAAAAAATGAAAAAAAACATAAATACACAATAAATAAAAGAAGAAAAGAAACCCTTGTTCTACCACTTTTTAGTTGAGACACTCAGTAATTAGATAACATTCTAAATTTTTGCGTACTCATCTGGTAAATAAAACAGTGTACAATTAAAATGAAATTAGTATGTATTTGTTAGAGTGCATTTTTGAAGCATTAAAATCACTATTTTCATTTAAAATCAATATACATACAATATGTTGTGTATATATATATGTATATATATATATTTAAAAAGTCTTTAAACGTACTTTGTAAATAATTTGTTGTAATATAAGAAAAACACATATATGTGTAATTTTTAAAGTTTATTTTTAAGTTTGGGCGCCTGGGTGCCTCAGTCGGTTAAGCGTCTGACATCACCTCGGGTCATGATCTCACGGTTTGTGAGTTCGAGCCCTGCATCGCGCTCTATGCTGACAGCTCGGAGCCTGGAGCCTGCTTCAGATTCCATGTCTCCCTCTCTCTCTGTCTCTCCCCTGCTCCCGCTCTGTGTCTCTATCTCAAGAAAATAAATGAACGTTAAAAAAAAGTTTAAAGTTTTTTTTTTTAAGTTTATTTATTTATTTATTTATTTAGAGAGACAGTGTGTGTCAGAGTGTGCACGTGTGGGAAAGGGACAGAGAGAGGGACAGAGAGAATCCCAAGCAGGCTCTGCAATGACAGCATGGAGCCCCATGCAGGCTCAATCCCACAAACCATGAGATCATGACCTGAGCTAAAATCTCAGACACTTAATTGGCTAAACTGCCCAGGTGTCCCTCATATGTGTAATTTTTCATCCTGCAAAAATTTCACTGGATACGTGGAATGTATCTGCATTGTGGGTCGCATGTAATCCGAGGTACACGAACACCAACACACAAAAATGAAGTCAGGAAATCTAGCATGTCTTTCGCCTTACAAATTACTTTCTCCCTGATATTTTTATTTTTATTTTTCTTCCTCTCTTCCTTTCCACATATATTTTGTCCTGTGCAATATTTTATGGAGCTGAATCCAGAACTGAAGAGCTACAATTTATTAGTAATTATTGATTGCTTTAATGGTAGCCAAAGGCCTACGTCTGCCCCAAGCTCCGGTTCTGACTACTCACTTTGGCAATCTGGGCATTGTTTACCAGTTGTATTTACAAGTAAAGGATATAATACAATTATTCAACGTTCAAGGGCTCTGCCAGCTTATCAGTCAATTAAGCACTAGTAAGTTCCGTACTCAGCACACACTCACGTGGACGCCGTGAGGAAAGATAAAGTCTCTGTTGATGACAGTCTCTATTTTCAGGTGCTTTTCATATTTCTTGTGTAAAAGGGTCCTTTCTGACCTACAGTTTTCCCACATTTAGTACCTGTAAATGCCTTTAATTCCCACTCCAAATACCTAGAATTGTTTCTATGATCTGGTGAAATTCTGACTCACCAGGTTGGTCCCTAGAAGTCAAGTCTGTACTTGAGGACTTGACCTCTGGGGCAGCAGGCACATGACGCAAGTGGAGTCCATCAGAAGCCCTTTCTCTGGGATTTAGAATTGAGAATAAGAGACCCCAGTCTCAGCGGGAGTTAGTCTCTTAAACAGAAGACATGTTAAGACACACTATGAGCTACGTGACTCCCTACAGACTAAGCAGCAGAAAAGCTCATGTACCTTGACTGCAAGGAAAGAAGGAAACGTGTCTAGGAAGGAGAGAAAGAAAGAGGGGTTATGGGGGAGAGACAGGGAGGGACAGAGGGAATTTCCCAATTTCAGAAGGCTCCAATTTTCTTTTGCAGTACCTACCCTGCCTTCCCTTGAGTTCTAAAAAACATACCTATGACCTTGGAACAAATCCTCCTTTGTGGCTTAATCTAGCTCAAGTACATTTTTACTATTTGCAACAAAAATATTCTAACTTATGTGAATAGCTACCTTTGAGTTTATCATTTTTATCAAGTAAGTGAATGTGTCCAAAATATGGAAGACACTTAAGTAAATGATTAAAAACATGTGTCTACTCATATATCAGCTCTCATCAATATCCAGATATGTCTGGGATTAAGGGGCACATTCCAGTCCATAACCCTTGGGGAGCGTGGCACATTCTCCAAACTGATTCTGGGTTAGAGATATCAGGGTCAGGAGGCTTCTTGGGGCTATAGATATGCTGGGTGATTTTTATAAAACTCAAGATTATTGGTCTGTTTATAAGCATTTCTTGAACTTTCTTGCCCCTTCAGGGTATGTCTACTATAATAAATCAAAAACAATCCCTTGTTCCATGAACAGAGTTGGGGGAATGTCTTTTTATTAAATTCCAATCCTGGGTGAGCTAAGAAAAAACTTCAGATCAAAATTAAAAGCTGAATAAGTTTCATAAGCTTTGTTATTAGCTATTTTATCAATTGGAAATCTAAAAAAATGCTGCATTCCTGACATACCCTGTGCACATCTGGTCTCTAATAATCAGAGAGATCGACAGTAGTGTTAAGATATTTTGAAGGATGCCTGACAAAAAGGCAAAGTTAAATTGACGTCTGGTTGCTCAACCTAAGTAGCTAAATCTAGAGAGGAAAATAAATTCCTCTAGGAAATGCCACGTATTTGAAGGCAGAGCACTTCAAAAGTCCTGAGGAAAGGATAGGGGTTTTTAATATAGAGGTTGATTGAAAATGTAAGAACTCATAAGTGTTTCTCAGAGGGGTAAGAATGAATAAATTTACACAGAAATCATTTGTAATCAGGGTAGAGGCCTCGTGAATGGAGTGCTGGCTCACCCAGAAGCCTTGGAGATTCTAGCCATTAGTTTGAAACTAGGGATCACCTGTCTGGCCTTTATGGTGACTTCATCTCAAACATGTCAGTATCAAGAGAGGAAAGAACAAAGTGGCTTCACCAAAGTGATGACAAAGGAAGGAGATTGGATTCTGAGCCCTCACTATGGCTTCCATTCACCCTTTCTGGAAGAATCGGGAGCAGGAGGCAAATAATCGGTATTCTATGAACTTGTAAACCTCTTTGTTAATTTTGTTATTACCTTTATTTTTCTCATGTGAAGAATATTTGTGGCTTCTTCAGAGAAAAAGGTCTCCATGGTTGTGTTCAAGCATGGGTGCTGTGGCTCGGGAGGTTGAATTCTTCAATGAGGGAATTGAGCTAAAATTCAAAGGACGACATATCTAGATGGGAGGAGAGAAGAACAGGGTGAATCCCTACCACTGAAAGATAAGAGTTTGGAGCCTGTACTAATCAAAGAGCAACCATAATTAAGAGAAACCCATGTGTACTGAAGGAAAGTGGATATTAAGACCAGAAAACTGTAATATGTGCCCTTCTATTCCTTTAAATCAACACCTAGCATAGTCTCTGGAACTTACTGGCATCTGGCCAATTTGGTTGAACAAATGCAGGAAGATGTGTACTAATTATCAAGGTAATAGCAATCTGAAGTAATAAATTATGCTTGGAAATTCAGGAAAGATTTTATGAAATCATAACGAGTAATTTACCAGAGGAATTGTTATGAGTAACGTATACTCCAGAAAGAGTAGAGAACATGATAAAACCATGCATATTCTTTATCTCTTCCCATTTTAAAATGGTATCATGGCACATTAGCAGTTAACTCTCTCATTTTGTCTCAAGCTTAACCATTTGCTATTACTATGGTCCAGACATAATGGTCCTCAACAAAATGTGTTTCTTTTCTTAATTTTTTTTTTTTACCATTTATTTATTTTTAAGAGGGGGAGGGGCAGAGAGCTATGTTGAGAGCTATGTATGAAGAGCTATGTTGGTCAGAATTTGAAGCAGGCTCCAGGCTCTGAGCTGTCAGCACAGAGCCCAATGCGGGGCTCGAACTCAGGAGCCATGAGATCATGACCTGAGCCGAAGACGGACGCTTAATCGAGTGAGCCACCCAGGAGCCCCCTAAATTTGTTAAATTTAACAAATGGACCAATTCCTTTCTTGCTTCAAGATCTCAAGCCATTATATCCCCCACCTCCTTCCTTTTCCCCTCTCACCCTTACCTGATCAGATTAATCTCTGATTGACTGTCATTGTGTTTCCCTGCCTTCTTAAAGCAGGCTAGGTTTTTACTGTTGTTGTTTGACTGTTGTACATCACCCTCTATTTTCTTTCTCGCTCTATCTCTTAACATTATTGCAAAAACACCCCCACCTACACACACACATTTGATGGCTGTAAATTTTACAAAAACAGGGATTACATTAGCTTTGTTCACCTTTGTATCTCCTGTGCATCTAGCATGACACATGGGACACAGGAGGACGCAATATACACGTGTTATATGAGTTAATGAATGAAAAATGTTATTAATTGAACACAAATTGAAAGTTTTAAAATTTTTGGAGAAATGGCAGACAAATGAGTATCAACTCAGCTCCTGTACAACCCCGAAAAGCATCACATTCCTCATCAATGGTCCTTTCCTTAACTCTTTTCCTGCCTTTTTACTGTAACTTCAGATCTTCCTGTCATTCAGTGTACTCCAAATTAACGTACCCTTGCAATAGCTTCCTGGTCATACCTTTCTCTATGTAATGTGTTATCAGTCCTTAAGTTGTTTAATATAAGAAAGTTATTACAGGGTACATGTGATAATCCTTTATGTGAACTAGAAATCCACATACACAAAGAAGGAAATACAAAGGAAATATTCTCTACTCACCTTGCAGACTACTTCAAATTTATTTCGATTTAAGGGACTCCATGAAACATAAAAGCTGTGTTTTTCAGCTCCATGTGGATACACTGCAGTGTATGAAATATTTGGCTTAGTTCAGTGTCTGAATCCAAAAATATCTCCTTATGTTATGGCTGCTGCCATCTCTTACAAAATTAGCCGAGCCATGGAGATAAGAATGTTCTCATGTTTCACACAAGACATGCACGCCATATATACATACACATGGGGGAATCAGGGGAGAGAGGAGCAGACAAAAACACAGGCTTTCCTAACATGGAACACAAAAGTAATTCTAATCGTAAATATTCCACTGTTGATCTTCAGAGCAGTGGGACCCAGTCACAGGATCCTATAGAAATTTACCCAGTGTGGGCCACCTGGGTGGCTCAGTCAAGCGATTAACTCTAGGTTTCGCCTCAGGTCATGATCTCCTGGTTTGTGAGTTGATGTCCTGCATCGGGTTCTGCAATGACAGTGTGGAGCCTGTTTAGGATTCTCTCTCTCCCTCTCTCTCTGCCCCTCCCCACCTCTCTTCCCCCCCTCAAAATAAATGAATAAACCTAAAACACTTGTTTTCAAAAAGAAATTTACCCAGTGCTAATTAAATTGATCTATCCTTAGGAAAAGTATTTTTAAAAAAGTGTCTCTATCAAATATCCAAGTTGAGACTATGTATTAACATTTTTGGCTTTTTTAATCATTAAAATATCAAACATTTCACTTTGCAGAATATCTTTAGTTCTGTGATAAAATAGGGTTTGGGAAACTCAGTTTTTGAAGGCATCAAGAGAGGATATATATATATATATATATATATATATATATATGGAAGATCGTTTAATTTGATCTTATCCTAATTCCATGTAGTTAGAGACCCCCTCCAATTTAATCTAATTGCCTCAGCTATTAAGAAGGGCTTGTGTACTCTTAGGAGTAATCCTATAGAACATTAAAAAGTCCCTAAAATCAGATATGTTTAGTTTATTTACAACTCGAGGGCTGCTAGAAAAATGCCAACAACCTGTGGTTTTACCTGGAAAAGTAACTCAGGGAAGAGACCAGAGGACATCTGGGAAACTGTCTCCTCTGTTTCCCAGATATCAATAAATACTCATTCTGCAACTAAGAGAGAAATTAAGACAACAGAATTTAGTTCAGGAATTTGAATTAAATAGCTCTATTTGCATGCATAATATATTGGACTATTTAAGGTGGCAAAAGATTAGAGAACAGGAAAATATGTAAATACAATGAGCTTACAATTTCATCCTAGTAAAATAATTCTTAAATCCCTAATTCATGCCAATCTATGAAATCCTGCATAAATTTTCACTTGTTGCAAAATGTTCCACAAAGGTTGCTTATAGAATTGTATTCTGAGAACAGGTTACATATCAATTTTTAAGAGAAACAAAACATCTATTTCTATAATGTCAACGAGACAAATATTCTAGGCTGGATATCCTCCTGGGACAGGAAAAGAAAAAAAAACACCTACCTATAGGAAATTAAATGTAAGGCAGTCTTGTAAGGCAGACACATGTATCCAATCACCAAAATGTAATGCAATTTCAGTATTTTAACAAAAAATATGTATACTGTAATATAGGAACTCAGATGAAAGAGCTATTAATTCTTCACCACCAAGGCTAGTTTCAGAGAGATGCCTCTTGAATTGGGCCGTGAAAAAAAGAAAAGATACTTTTAAAAAGTAGTTTGTGAAATACATAATGTTTATTCCCAGAAGATGTCCAGAGTTTATTTAGGCCCTTCAAATCATATTCTTGTCAATTCCTTGTGTACAAGGGAATTCATTCATTCATTCATTCGTTTACTTATTTATTTATTGGATATAAGTGACATATAACAGAGATTAGAGGTTGAGCCAATTGAAATACATACAACAGAAAGAAGACAAAGAGAAATAAATGGTTGTAGAGCCACGGTGATAAAATGATAGTGACTACAATTTAATCGGTACTCATCTGATGTCAGATGCCTCTACATTTTCTACAACCTGCAATGCATCCGCAAAGTAGATACAATCTGCATTTTGTGGAGGAGAAAAGTGACTTTTCAATGGGTTGAATAACTTGTCTCAGGTCTCCCTGCCGGTGAGTAGAAGAGCTGAAGAGCTGGACTTCACACCGGTGTTTGTCACCTCCTGTCACTACCCTCAGGTGGAAGACGGCATCTGCTGTGTGTACTGCTATGTCGTCCGGGCTTTAACATCCATGGAAAGAAACCAAGGGTTATGAGCAGTATGACAGAAGATTTTAGTAGGTTGAGTCCAATGAGAAATATGTGACAGCCCCACAATTAGGATATGTTCAAGACATTCTGAAAACTGCAGTGTCTAGAAGGTCCAATTTTTTATGGTTAAAGATATTTCTCCTAGCCCCATGTCCTAATTTTATAGTTAAATGCATACATAGTGACAGAGAAGAGAGGATCAGATGTATTCCAGTGGCATGACATGATACTGTTCCTCATTTCATCTCATATAAAACACACACACACACACACACACACACACACATTCACACACAGAGTTAGACTTTTATATTAAATTTAATTCAAGGCTTCAGTATTAACTCTTCCTTTGTCGTGTTAGAAAACTGCACTACACTTAACAAGTTGTGGCTTGACTTCATTACTTTCATACACTTCATTAGCTTAGAGAAATTTAAGAGGAAATAATCTGTGCATGTATTATAGTTCGACGGAAAAGATCTCAATCTCTTGAGCTGAAAATCTATTCGTAAGATTTTACTGCCCTTATATTTAATGAGGAAGAAATCAAATTACTTTTATTTCTGAGAGGAAAAATCTCAGATGATGTATTTGGATATCTAATTAAAATGCTTATGTACCTTGCCTAATTAAAACTAGATACTTATTCAAAATAACAGGACATCTAATGTGTCTATTTATAAATAACTCAAATGAAATGCCTGGAAACGAGGAGAAGCAGAGTAACTGAACTCTGTTCATGTATTAACCTTCTAGCCTCTCCACCCACTGCCTTTTCACAGGAAAACACTGTGTGAAACAAGCCCTGTTCTGAGCAAGCCTTTAAAAGGATCTGCAATGGTGGCATAGCATAAAGCAAAAATATCTAAAGCTAAGAATTTGATTTTCCCCCCAATGTTGTGACCACAACACAGAAATACATCGGTCATGCTGGGATTAGAAGATGGTTTTTTTTTTTTCTTTCTTTTCTTTCTTTCTTTCTTTCTTTTTTTTTTTTTTTTTTTTTTGTAAGGACTTGAAGGATCTCATGAATGCAAAATGGACCAAAAGAGCCTGCTTATTCTCTATTTGCTTAAATGTCTTTAATCATAGAAAGAGCCTCTATCTTAGGAGACAGAAACTATTTGTAAAAACCCTGAACAAATCTTGGATGAGCATCTGGGGCATGCTATAACATTTCTGAATAGTTAAATGAATGGGTTAGGATAATGGAATTTTGCCTGGAATATATAAGAACTCAAACTTGGTTTTATGACTGTTAACAAGAACTTTCCCAGAGCTTAGATCAAAATCCATTAAGTTGCAATCTGCTGTATTCATTGTCTTTACAAACTCTCAGAGATGATTCATGTTTATCTCCTCTTTTTTTTTAATATTAAAAGTTACAATTTTAGAGCCAATCAAAAAAGAGAGAAAGTATTGTACTTAACTGCAATAATTTTGTATGTCTCCCACGCATATTATAGATGTCTATAGAAGTTTGTGAGAAAATTGTATTCTCTACAAAATAATAGGACAAAGTTTAAAATAGAGAAGTTATTTTATGAATTTGCTCTTCTAAAACAGGCTAAAATTTCTGAACATATTCACAGGGAAATTTTGAAGACCATTCCTTAGGATGAAGATTTCATTAGAGAATAGACTATTAAGAATATTTCCAATAATGTTTTCTGTAAGTTACTTAAAAGGCTGTCTTCCTCTATTTCTCCTTTACTCCCTCCCATTGTCCCTCCTTCCCTCTCTGTCTACTTTTCTTCCTTTATTTGTTACATATGATTGGGCATCAACTATGTTCCATGAACTGGGTTAGTTTCCAGTGACATTATCCTAAATAGTATAGACATGTTATCTATCCTCTGGGAACTTGAACTCAAGGTGAGAAGTCTGTCCATTTTGTTGGTCTGAATGGCCAACTGAATCCATCTTGGAGACTACAGAAATAAAAATTACACCTCCCTCTTCAAATTAGTGAACATTTTGGTTAGTAAGTGAACATCACCCATGACCAACTTTAATTCCATTTATAAATCATGACATCATTTCTATTTCACCTCAAAGATCGTTTATCCACCAGGAGGCCAATACCAGATTCCCTCCCGGGTTTTCTTTAGGAGTCAGAAAAAAGAAGAAGAAGAAGAAGAAGAAGAAGAAGAAGAAGAAGAAGAAGAAGAAGAAGAAGAAGAAGAAAAAGAAGAAGAAGAAGGAGAACATTTGAAAGAACATAACAATTTAATTAGCTTAAATTTGCTTCAGATTTTCTTATGTTTAAGTGGGGTCCTTATAATTCCAAAGTTGACCATCTGACATACATATCTAACATCTGAACATTCATATTGATTGACTTGGGCTTATTTTCTTGCAAACCCTATATCTTGAATCCTTTTTAATCTCAGCTCTGAAGTTTGAGCTATGTCAATTATAAACAAACAGACATAGAAATTATAGTTCACAGAAATTCAATGGTCTTAAGTAGGCCAAGAACTGTGTTTACAGAATCTCCAGAATTATTTAAGTCTCCTTGCAAAGATTCCATGAAGCTGTGCACTCTATTCACCTGGGACACCTTCTGAAGTTAGTTTCTCTCTAGACCCCGAAGTGTTACTAGATTATTCAAGATACTGAGATGTCTCTGATTTATAGAAGACATTTTCTGAAGGAGACATTCATCAAGAACATTAGAAAGCCTCTACTCCACTTTCTGAGAGGGTATGTACAAATAGCCAACTATTCTATATCTGAAGGGCTGGAATAAATGTGACTTCATTTGTCAATGAGGTGATTGAGCATAGTGGTGATGGGCATAGACTCTAGAATCCCATGGCCTTGTTTTGAATTTGTAATTCACTGTTGGGTGACCTTGGGTAACTTGCTGAAACTTTCCGTGTCTCGGTTTCTCTACCTGAAAAGATGATGATCATTACTTTTCTCATAGAGTTGTTGTCAAGGTGAAATAACTTAAAGTTAGTAAAGCTCTTGAAACAGAGTCAGACATATAGTAAGTTGTGTGTATGTGCATGTGTGTGTATATCTGTATGTGTATGTATGTATACACCCAATTACTTTATGCTAATTTTAAAATTAGCGATCATTGAATTGAGTGGAAAGATCCATGAATAATCAAATGATCACATGTCTAAACCTCGGTTTTCTTTTATTACAGACAGATATACCTTCTGAATAAATGGAAACTTTAAGAAAAACAGCCTAAATATAATAATGAAAGCAATGTGCTAGTGGCACAAAAATAGATACATAGATCAATGGAACAGAATAGAGAGCCCAGAAATAAACCAATGTTTACATAGTCGATTAATCGACAAAAAAGGAGGTAAGAATATAAATGGGGAAGAGAGAGTTTCTTCTGGTGCTGGAAGCCGGAGCTATCCCAGCCTGATGGCAAGGCCCAGGCTGTGGATGGATTGGTGACTGCAAGGCGGCCTACCGACAGGGAAGCTTCTTGTACTCCTGCTTTTAGGTAATTTGGCCTTAATAAAACTACCTGGGGTATTGGCTGTTGGGGAATGGCCCTCGACAGGCCCCCTGGGAAAAGAACCATTAGGGAAGAAAATAAGGTTCCGCAAGAAATTGTGCAGCCCTACATTTAGCCCTTGACATTCCCTATGGAGACTCCTTTACTTGCACGAAGGATAGTCTCACACGTTTGCCAGCAAAGGAGGCCGACTAAGGAGAGGCATGGATTTGAGAGCCCCGCTCCGGCAACTAAGGAGTGTATCTCTGGGCACAGGTGACTTCAACCCCTAGGCCCACTTGGCCCCCTGGAGGCATTCCAGATAATGACTGAACCTAGTCGGTTTCAGTACAGAATGGTTCATTAATTCCTAGGTGCATTGTCTCTCTGAGAATGTGTGAGGCATGTGTTTCTAAGGTCCTTTCAGCCCCTTCCTCGCACCTTGGAATGAGGCAAACACATTGTTCTTCTGGCCTCATGTGGTTAGGAAGTCATGTCCCTGTAACTGTTCCACTTGAGGTGTTGAGAAATGGAAGGCCTTTCATGAGAACAGCAAAGCAAATGCTTTATAGACTATAGATAATTATAGATAAAGGCAGGTGCATAATGGAATAATGTAAGAAATTAATCAATAATCAAAGGGTATGCAGGAACATTACAAGAAAATCGCCATGTTACTTCTCAAAGGTTGATTACACATAGGAACATTTTCAAAATTAGGTAATGTTATGGGGCGCCTGGGTGGCTCAGTCGGTTGAGCGCCCGACTTGGACTCAGGTCATGATCTCACAGTTCGTGAGTTCGAGCCCCGCGTCGGGCTCTGTGCTGACAGCTAAAGCCTGGAGCCTGCTTCGGATTCTGTCTCCCTCTCTCTCTGCCCCTTCCCCGCTCATGCTCTGTCTCTCTCTGTCTCTCAAAAATGAATAAACATTTAAAAAAATTATAAAAAAAATTAAATAATATTAGAAAAACTTAGATGACGGATGTTACTAGGAAATCACTAGCATATATAATGCTACGTTTGCTACAATAAAGCGGCCAGATCAATGCACTCCTGTTGTCTGTGTCCATTTTTTGTTTGTTTGTTTCAGTTTTTTATTTTAGTTTTTTATTTTAGCTTTTTTTTTAAATCATAGTTTTGTATTTCAGTTGTTTTATTTTAGTTTTGTTTCATTTTCACTTTTTTGCCAACGCCGTTCATCCTTCGGGCACCCCTGGACCTGCTGGAACTGGACTCCGGCATTCTGATACTAGAAAAACTGGACAGCTATATGCGAAAGAATAAAACTGGGACACTTTCTTATACCGTATACGAAGAATACATTCAAAATGGATTAAAGACCTAAATGTGAGAAATGAGGGGCACTAGGGTGGCTCAGTCATTTAAGTGTCTGACTTGAGCTCAGATCATGATCTTGTGGTCCTTGAGTTCGAGCCCCACATCCAGCTTTGTGCTGACAGTTCAAAGCCTGGAGCCTGCTTCAGATTCTGTGTCTACCTCTCTCTCTGCCCCTTCCCTGCTCGTGCTCTGTCTCTCTGTCAAAAATAAATAAACATTTAAAAAAATTTTAAATGTGAGAACCGAACCATAAAACTCCTAGAAGAAACCATAGGCGGTAATCTTCTGCACATTGGCCTTTGCAACATTTTCTAGATATGTCTCCTGAGGCAAGGAAAAGAAAAGAAAAAAAAATACATTATCAGGACTACATCAAAGTACAAAGCTTTTACGCAGTGAACAAAGCCATCAACCAAATGAAAAGACAACCTATTGAATGGGAGGAAATATTTGTAAACCCAATAAGGGATTCATATACAAAATATGTAAAGAACTCACACAACTTAACACCAAACAAACCAAACCAAGAAAGTAATCTGATTAAAAATGGGCAGACGAAAAGAAAATGGACAGAGGACCTGAATAAACAGATTTCCCAAAGAAGACATACAAATGGCCAACAGATATATGAGAAGATGCCCACTATCCCCAACTAATTATCAAGGAAATTCAAATCAAAACCACAATGACATATCACCTTACACCTGTCAGAATGACTCGACTGAAAAAGACAAGAAATAACAAGTATCAATGAGGATATGGAGAAAAAGGAACCCTCATGAACGGTTGGTGGGCATGTAAATTGGTGCACCCACTGTGAAAAACTGTATGGAGTTTCCTCAAAATATTAAAAGTAGAAATACCATATAATGTAATAATTTCACTACTGAATATTTACCAAAGAAAACAAAACACTATTTCAAAAAGATATATGTTTCCTTATATTTACCACAGCATTCTTTACAATACCTAAGATAGGAAAGCAACACGTGTCCATTAATAAACGAATAGAAAACCACGTGGTATCTATGCAATGGAATATTACTCAGGCATTAAAAAGAACAAAATCTTGTCATTTGCAACAACACAGATAAGCCTAGAGGGTATTAGCACATGCTAAGTGAAAAAAGTCAGACAGAGGGTGACAAACACCATGTGATTTCACTTATAGGTGGAATCTAAAAACTAAAACAAACGAACAGACTGATACAGACAACGGGCTGATGTTTACCAGAGCGGAGGAGGGTGAGGGGATGAAAAAAAAATGGGTGAAGGGAAGTGGGAGATACAGGCTTCCAGTTATCCAATGAATAAGACACAGGAATAAAAGCTACAGCATAGGAAATATAGTTGGTATTGGGATAGTGTTTGCATGGTGAAATTTGGTAGCTACACTTGGGTGAACATAGAGCAATGTATAGAGTTGTCTGATCACTATGTTGTACACCTGAAACCAATGTAAAATTGTGTGTCATCTATACTTCAATAATAAAAAATAATAATAAAATAAGTTGAAGACGTTTAGCACTAAGTGCAAATAGCCAAAAACAACAGAGAAGCTGTATGAGAACTCCAGTGGAAAAGTAATGAAAAACTCTCCTTTGCAGGTCACTTACTGTATTGGCAATTATCGACAGTTCCCACCATGCATCTCTTCCTGGAAAAACATTTTGAGGATAAAAATTGCTTCTGTTTTATTTTTTTCCAAATGCAGATCAGAGGTGTGTTATTCGCTTAGTTATTATCCTAGTTAGCTCTATGTGGAGAAAATCCTTACAAATGTCATCTCTTTACTGGACACTCTTATGACATAGAAACGGCTAAGCAAAATCCACACAAAAAAAAAATGGGGGCGTCTGGGTGGTTGGTTGGGTGTCTGACTCTTGATTTCAGCTCAGATCATGATCTCATGGTTTCATGAGTTCAAGACCCACGTCGGGCTCTGCACTGACAATGTGGAGCTTGGTTGGGATTCTTTCTCACCCTCTCTCTGCCCTTCCCCTTCTCTCTCTCTCAAAATAAATAAATAAACTTAAAAAAGAACTTAAAAAAGTTCAAGAGGAGACTACTAGAATAAGGATTTATCTCTGCTTCTCCCCCAGCTCTGAGATGTAAGTAAAATTACCTCTAAACCTAAATTCATTAAAAGATGTAAGAAAGGTAGATTCAAAAAGAATAGAGCTATGTGGTCTTTTCACATGTTTATAAGCAATGTTGGCTTTTTTCCCTTTCAATAACTTGCTAAGAGTTCAAATTATTTCAGGGGATAGAATTGTTTACTAGAATCTATTCATGGATTTTATTACCAGATAGTCACATCTATAGGATTTTTAATAGACTAGATAAGTAGCTAATGTGATCAAAGTGAACAAAATATCCTCTGACTTTAAATTCTGTTTGTTTGTTGCCTAGGCAGTGTAGGTTGTTGCTCTTTGATTTACTTGTATTTCTTGTGCATGGATTTACATTTAAAATGATAAATCATTTAAAAGTCTTCAGTTTTGGGGCACCTGGGTGCTCAGTTGGTTAAGTATCTGACTCTTGATTTCTACTCAGGTCAGGATCTCATGGTTGTGAGATCAAGCTCCGAGTAGGGCTCTGTGCTGAGTGTGGAGCCTGCTTGGGATTCTCTCTCTCCCTCTCTCTTTGCCCCATCCCAGGTCTCACGTGTGCTCTTTCTCTCTCTCTATCAAAACAAAAAAAAAAAATGAAACAAAACAAAACAAAACAAAATCTTAGTTTCTTCATCAAATAAGAAAAGATAGCAAAATGTGAAAGAAAGTAACATTTCCTCTCATCGTAACTATCGTGGTGCTCCCATTGACTCAAAGGAATGCAGAAAGAAGAGAATGACTTTTTAAAACAGGTAGTAAATGGTTCCAAATGTCCTTGATTTATTGTGTTTAATAAGTGTCATTTAAATTGTTGGACCTAGCACTCTCTGTTGAATTAAAAAAAACAGTAAAATATTATCTATACAAAATTATCAGCAGTACAGATAGTGTTTTTAAATACAAGCATCATTTGTAGCAACTGGCATTTTTACCTCAATGGCTGTATGTCATTTCCTCTTAAAATAAAATATATTTCCAAACTATTTGTAGAAAATGTAATATAAGTCATTCTGGAGTCTAAAGTTTCACATAAACTCACAACCTCTCAAATATTTTGCTTTTTGTTAATTACTAAAATTGACTAGAACATTCAAGACTAAATTAAAAGCATGTACTGATATAAAGTGTTTTTTTTAACCTGTCTCAGCAACGGGAGGATAAAGGAAGGAATGAGAGAGGGAATACAGGGAGAGGAGCAAGAGTAAGAGTGGAAGGAGGAAAGAAGAAATAAAAGGATGAAAGAAAGAAGGAAGGAGGGAGAGAGAGAGATCACAATGGAAGGAAGGACGAAAGTAGGAAGGCAGGAAGGAAAAGAAGAAGGGTGTAGAGGGCTCAGAGAAGGGGGATCCAGGGAAGAAGAAAACAGAAAGAAAGGGAGATGGGGAGAGAGAGAAGTTCTAAGAATTCTCTTAAATGTATGCATATAAAATTGACTCTGGATCAATTGACTCTGGATCAGGACACAAATAACCTCCTGCATTCTTTTTGTTCTTAAATGGCATACTGGATTAGGAAAAAGGTCTCTACATTTTCACACAAAAATTCTACATTATTGTATACCATGCCAGATGCCACAAAACATGTGTTTCTCAATACCAACACTCCAGCCTAGAATTTTTTTCATATTAAAAAGCAAATGAACCTCTAGAGAAGTAGTCTTCAACGAGGGGAAACTTTGACCCCTCCTACTCTGCAGGGTGGACATGGGGGCATTTTGTTATGTCTGGAGACATTTATTTTTTTTATTAAATGACTGAGGAGGAGGTGCCCCTGGCATTTAGTGAGTGGAAGCCAGGGATGGACCCAAACACCCTAAAATGCTGAGGGCAGCCCCTCACAACACAAATTTATCTAGGCCAAAGTGTTAATAGTGTCACTGTTGAGAAATTTTGCTGAGAAACTCTTGTCCTGTCCTCAATGTGTATGCTAGCTTAATTAAGGAAAATGCTCTCTGCACAAGACACAATTATTGAAACAGATTTGAAAGTCTGCATTGGAAAATGATGGAGGATGATGGTTAACCATATAAAATATGGACTTGGAAGTCATTCTGATATGGTTTAGGATTCCTAGATCTTCCACTTAATAGCCAATTTAACGTGACTGAGACTCAGTTTCCCCATCTGAAAATGGAGGCTCATAAAAGCTCATTTTTATATTTACTTAGATGTAATTACTGGATGATATGATATTCAGGGCCTGGAATATGGATAGTTGATATATTATCATGGCTTGTATTGTTGTTGTTCTTATTGTTACCAATGTGAAAGCATGAAATTAAACACACACTAAGAAATTTCTAGGCTTCCCACCAGTTTCCCTCCCATCCACCAAGTTAACTAAAATTAAGATCACTTACATCACAGCTAATGAAATGGAAGCCTAAACAGATTTATTTTTTATCACAAGCACAAGGACCTGCCATCATCTCACTCCTTCCGAGTTCTTCACATATTTATAGACATCTATTGTTTGACTAACACAGGTTCTTCTTTACTATAAACTTCTTAGTCATTGCCTAGGTTTTAAAAAATAGTATAGCTAAGCATGCAGGTGGCTATTTATCTTGAGCAACTCACAACACTGTTAATGTCATCTTATATATGTAGAAACTGAGATGCATACAAACAGTAAAAAGAGCAGGCAGAGGGTGTGTGTGTTTGTGTGTTACTAAATGTTATATATAAAACTCAGAACATAGAATTCAGTAATGGTTCTAAATAAAGGTATTATGGTCCCCCCCCCCTTTTTTTCCTGGCTCTTTGCATTACTACAAATCATAGTACCTTTTCAGAAACAATGAATAAAGAGCTCTATTAATCAGCAACCAGTCACTCAAAACTAGTTCATGAGGGAATGTTGAGACTGTTGAAATAAGCTGAATGATTTGGCAAAAAATGTGTTGTTACTTCCAAGAATATTATTCCATAATGACATGTAATGTCACTCTTGAAAACTTTTATATTATCGGAACATAATTTTCCCTATTAAAAGAAGACTTCAAAAACAAAGACAAGACATTAAGATAAGTGTTTTCCAAATATGGGGAGTGTTGGGATTTTATCAGTCTTGGGAATCTTAAGTGGCACCATTCTCTCAGCATTTGTGTGACAAGAAATCTCGAGAATTTGCCTAAAAACCTTTAAATTATCTATCTCTATCTCTATCTCTATCTCTATCTCTATCTCTATCTCTAGGTAACAAGATCTGTGGGATGGGATGTAAATAAATGCAAGAAATAAATATTCCAGCAAGGTAGTGAAACAAAAAGATAATCCCTGTGGTCAAATAATTCCTTGTGGGCTTTTATTTCTTTATAAAGAAGAAGAAGAAGAAGAAGAAGAAGAAGAAGAAGAAGAAGAAGAAGAAGGACGAGGAGGAGGAGGAGGACAAGGAGGAAAAGAAGAAGAAGAAAAAGAAGAAGAAGAAGAAGAAGAAGAAGAAGAAGAAGTCGTCTCTGGATCCAAGAAAGAAAATGGGCAAATGGGCAAATACATCTCATCCATAAATCAGTTCATTCTGCTGTGATGAAGAGTGGGATGTGGGGCAAGAAGCCAGGAGTATTTTTGTGAAACTCTTCTGTAGGAAATGACAAATGAAGAAATGCTATTTATCTTTCAGGTTAAAGTTTCAAGGAACAGAGAGATGATTCTGAGATGGATAATCGGAGAAAGTGGTCAGGAATCTAAGCTTAATCTACATATGGTACCGTGGGCAGGATTCGGACAGGGTTTGGGGAAACACACTTTTGGGGATGGGGGAAAATGACCTAGATGCTGAGATATACAAGGCAAGTTTGGAAATACTGAATACACCTAACTAGGGCACAAAGTGGCTGTGAAGAGATCAGGGTTGATACAACTGGAGAGGTAGATAAAACAGTCTGAAGAGAACATTGAGAATATGCATCTGTTTTCTGTGTTTTCAAGTATTTGATTTTTTTTTTTCAATCGATTTCATTAGGCACATAGTGCAGGTGTTAGGATTAAAGTGTTCAATAAAAGGCAGGTGGTAAGTAAACTCTTATAGGGCTCTTTGGAAACAACTCTGGTATTCTAGAATGCAGACATGGAATAAACTTTAGGGCACCATAATCAGAATCAATAAGTCCAAACCATTTTCTGACCTTGGGTCCTCCTCTCACTTGGAGAGAGAATCAAATTGGCCCAACATGAGTCATCTGCCCAACATGTGACCACAAGAAAATGGAGACCTTTAGCTGTAGGCAACTGGCAAAGAAATATTGAAGTTATTTTAGTAAAATAAGATAGAAGGGTTGCTTGATTGATGAGAAGAGCAGATATCTACCATTGTTGATGTATCAAAACAATGTTAAAAAAGACTAAATCATATACAATGTGGATGTTAAAAAAAAAAAAAAAAAAGGAAGACGTAGGGAACTTACAAGACTGCCCCTCCTCATTGTACCCTGGAAATACTGAATGGTGGAAGGAACAGCCCCTGATTTCTGTTTTCTACCGTTAGCCTTTAGTATTGCTATTTCCTATGCTTGGAATATTTATTTTCCTCTTATTGTCCGTGTAACTACTCTTCATCCTTCCATGTTAACCTTTATAAACCTTGTTTATAAGTCTCACCATTTGCCCTAGCCAGAGAAATTTATTATTATTTTTTTATATCCTAAGAACCATATGCATTTTTCTACTGTGGTATTTATAACTGCATTTAGTGTTACCAATGTTCCCAGTACAGTCTTCTTGAATTCATGGGGTATATCTTATTCAACTCTGTATCTTTAGCATTAAGCATAGTTGAAAATATTTCTTGGAATATATGATATCTGACATGATGTCTGTAGCCTCCTTCTGCCACTAAAAGCAGCGGATTTAGGGATTCCCTCATGGTTAGGTTATCACGTTTTGTTTCATCTCTTACTGGACTCAGCAGACTGTGGCAAGATGACCTGAAAACAGCCAATAAGATGACCATCACCCCATGAACTTAATCATTTTGTCTACCTGAGTCAGACCATAAAAGAACTGAGACCAAAGAATGTTAATTGAATTAAATTCATGTTTAATTTTTTTTTTTCAACGTTTATTTATTTTTGGGACAGAGAGAGACAGAGCATGAACGGGGGAGGGGCAGAGAGAGAGGGAGACACAGAATCGGAAATAGGCTCCAGGCTCCGAGCCATCAGCCCAGAGCCTGACGCGGGGCTCGAACTCACGGATCGCGAGATCGTGACCTGGCTGAAGTCGGACGCTTAACCGACTGCGCCACCCAGGCGCCCCTAAATTCATGTTTAAACACGCACGTGTGGGCACACCTGGGTGGCTCAGTCAGCTGAGCATCAGACTCCAGGATCGTGGGATCGAGTCCCACATCGGGCTCCATGCTGAGCATGGGACCTACTTGAGATTCTCTCTCCCTCTGCCCATCTCCCTGGCTTGCTGTCTCTCTGTCTCTAAAATAAATTTTAAGAAAAGAAAATAAAAGGAAAGAAAAAAGAAAAGAAAAGAAAAGAAAAGAAAAGAAAAGAAAAGAAAAGAAAAGAAAGAAAAGAAAAAAAAAAAGAAAATACCCACATGTGGCTAGTGGCTACCATATTGGGAAAAGGCTGTCTAATAACAGCTCACTATTGATCACAACAGCAGGAATGACAGTGGAGGCAGAGATGGGCCAAGTCACAGCTGTAGCCAGGAAGAGATGAAGAGATTCATGGAAGTCAGGATATGAACAGACTGTTGAAACTAGATGATATAGTGAATAACCTTTCAGTTCCTTGAGGGGCAGTGTTTCAGCTGCTGAGAAAGACCCTGAACATTTTTCTCACAACTACTGAAACAATCTTCAAATGCCTCATTCTTTGAAACATAAAAACAATACAAAATGCAATTAATTAATAATAAAATACTCTGGGGGGTGCCTGGGTGGCTCAGTCAGTTAAGCATCCAACTGGTTTCAACTCAGGTCATGATCTCATGGTTCTTTGGATAGAGGCCCTCATCGGGCTCTGTGCTAACAGCACAGAGTCTGCTTAGGATTTTCTCTCTGCCTCTCCCTCTGCCCCTCCCCTGCTCGTTCTCTGTCCCTCTCTTTCAATATAAATAAACATTTAAAAAATAATGAACAGGGGCGCCTGGGTGGCTCAGTCGGTTAAGCGTCTGACTTCGGCTCAGGTCATGACCTCACGGTCCCTGAGTTCGAGCCCCGCGTCAGGCTCTGCTGACAGCTCAGAGCCTGGAGCCTGCTTCAGATTCTGTGTCTCCCTCTCTCTCTGACCCTCCCCTGTTAATGCTCTGTCTCTCTCTGTCTCAAAAATAAATAAACATTAAAAAATTAATTAATTAATTAATTAAAAAAAATAATGAACATAAAATACTCAGGGTTGTGTGTGTGTGTGTGTGTGTGTGTTGTTTTCTTTTGTTGTGTGGTGGTTTTGTTGTTTTTAAGGAAGGGAGACAGAGAACAACCTTTTGGGGATTCATCCCCTTCTCACCACCATCCCCATTACACTTGCCTCTTACCCTTTCACTTGCCACCCCAAACACCTGCATATCTATTCCTTTCTATTTCCCCATCTTGATCCTTTTTGAATTATTCAAATCTTCCTGCTGTCTCAGACCCCCTGGTCTTCAGACACAGTTAACTTTGCCTAAAACCTTCATCCTCCTTCCTAATCTTGGATGCCTTTTTAACTGGCTATTCCTACCACTTAAAGTTCATAATTACCTAAACATTTCTATTTTCCCATCATTAAATACACCAAGCAGCCAGTACTGTGTGGTTCTTTCTGTCACAATGTGTTTTTCCTCTGGGTGCCTCCCACCTATATTATATAACTCTATAAGAGAAGGAACCAGCCATATCTTGTCAATCACTATTCCCCAGATATCTAGCATCATGTTTGATATATCTCATATATTTCTGTTAAGTAATTATATCCACATTTCCTGGAGGAAATGCACAGTGTTAACAAGGTTAGAGGGGAAAAGAATGTGTGAGCAACTTTCCTCAAGAACATGATACATTTTAAGAAATTTCACTCCGAATTAAAGTATCTTTATGCATTTGAAAAAAAGGAGAAACACCTTTGAAAGCCAGAATGGCAAGGACCATTTTAACAGGCAACTTTTTCAGAAGTTGTTTATCTGCCCGACTGGAGAAGACTGAGAAGTGGCATCACATCTTTGAGAAGATGTGATTGAGATACACTTTCTGATTTGAATCTTAGCCTAGAAATTACCACTGTGCCAGATATGATTATAACCACGACTTGCATACTGGTTAAAATTGAATCAGGTTACAGCTTAAAAAAAAAAAAAAAAAAGAGAGAGAGAGAGAGAGAGACCTAATGGGAACATCTAGACATCCCTGGATTGAAGTTGACCATGGTGTGAGTGAAATAAATATGTTCCATCTGATTTCTCTATGCTGGCTATTTTAAATCTTTTTTAAAAAATGTTTATTTATTTATTTTGAGAGAGACAGACAGCGTGCAAGCAGGGAAGTGGCAGAGAGAGAGGGAGAGAGAGAGTCCCAAGCAGTCTCCAAGCTGTCAATGCAGATCCCAACATGGGTCTTGATCTCAGGAACTGCAAGATCATGACCTGAGCCAAAATCAAAAGTGGGATGCTTAACCAACTGAGCCACCTGTGTCCCCTATGCTGGTTATTTTAAATCTTTGTGAAAGGAGTGATACTCTGGGAGTTCTTTGTCATGGAACTGTGGGAGAGTCAGTATGCAGAGATCAAGGCCTTCTATTCATGAGTCCAATGAAAACAAGGAATGCAAATGCCATTTCCAATTTACTTCTAATAATTTGGCTCCAGCCCACTACACTGAATCATTTTTTTAAATATCTGTGACACAGGTTGAAACTAAACCCCAGTATATCCTTCTGTTGACATATCTTCCTGCCCTTCTCAAAAAGTTAAAATATAAACGGGGGCCTTCATCTCCAGTGAAACACCAAAGCAATGAATGATTCTTTGTCAGTGTTGGATCTGATTACAATAGAGTGAAGGTCATTTTTCCACCTGTGACACTGTCATTATAATCGTCTGACTTACATTTATAGTCAAGTGGGAGTGTTTCTCTGATGACTTAGAGCCTTTAAACCCGAGGGTAACAAAATGCTGGCTGTGAAGTACATATAAATCCTAAACAGAGAGAAAAATCAAATCATCTGTTACACTATTTGTTTTCATCCAATAAAAGATGGAGAAAATAGAAAAAAAAAATGAGCCTGAAGTATGCCAGGCAATTTAAGGAAAGATGGCAACAGGCAGGATACTAAACATCTCTCTGCATCCTGGTAATTGACATGGCAGGAGCATAGCTCAAGTATTACAAAACAAGATGACTCAGTGAAGGATGAGTTTCTTTGGTAAGAGCTCTAATACTGGTCCTGTTCATCCTCTTTGCCAATAACATCTATAGCCTTGAAGCAAGTGTTCCAATATCGTAGCATTCTCAATTGCCCTTTGTATGTCTTAAGCCATCTATGGACTGATAGCCCCTGTCCATTGTGGCTGAGAATTTATCACTTCTCTTCTTTAGTTATGTTCCCAAATTATTTTTTAGTCAATGAGAATGTCCAGTATTTCTTAGATTGGCAACTATTTTTATAGCAGTTTTTTCAATAGCTTCATTTCGAGAGGTTTAACAAAATCAACTACCCTTGACGACCGTAGTCAAATTTTACCGTAATTCCCAGATGGATGGTCAGAGACAGTCATATTGGAGAACTCACATTGAAATAATCTAATTTGCACACTGAAGCATCCATCCATGTTTTCTCTGGTGATGAAATACTGAATAATAGGTTCACTGTAGTTGTCAGTTTTTTGTTTTTTTTTCTGCGTGGTTATATATTATTCTCTTCAAAATATAAACTTCACATTTAATTTACAGGCTTAGCAGAGTTAAGATTTAGGCTTTACATGAAGATTATTTCCTTTGCATTGTAACACTAATTTCTGAAGTTATGTAGCATATCATATTTACTTTACTTTCATAAGAAATACCTAATGTCAAATATCACACTGGACTGATTATATACATTTTTTACATACAATTTTCTTTGAGAGCATTATCAGGTGAAAAGTGTCCAATGTTTTACAGTTAAATTGTTTCATTTATTACTTTTAAGTTTCTTCACTCAACTGCCCATAATTTTAGAATATTTCAAAATATTCTTTTTTTATATTGTTAATGTAAAAAAAAAAGTCACCCATTTCATGAATTTGACATTCATCACAGTATTTCTTCTTTTTATTTCGTGTATATTAGGCTCTAAATGTGACACTTTATACTACTTTTTACTGAATGTAATATAATGAGCTCTTATTTGTGGCATTTAAGTGGAAGTATGTTTAAAGTTTTGATCCAAAGAAAAAAGCAAATCTCCTAAATGTAAACCAAACTGGGACCTTCCAGAAACAGACACACTGTAAAATTTTTTTTTAATGAAGTGGATGATGATGATTCCTGCATCGAGAAGATTTATGAGCTCTTTTCAAGTTGCCTGAGGACTTTATGCGCATTGACCTGCATCTCTTACAAAGCCCACCTTTTGTGATGTAGGGGTGAGATTTTTATATTGCTGGTAGGAATATCCCTGATAACTAGGGTAACCACATAATCTAATATTGAGGGTAATTGTTAGTGACTTTACTGGACAAAGACGTAAACCAGCACTGTCCGGGTCAAACAGGGACATACTGAAGTAAGGTATAAGAGGAAGAATTTTAGTAACGGACTCTCAAATTGGTATCAATTGAGGCAGTTTTTGATATATAACAAGGTCAGCAAACTGTAACTCACTGGTCATGTCCAGCCTACTGTTTGCTTTTGTATGTCTGCTCGGCTAATTAACAATGGTATTTACGCATTTAAATAACTGAAAAAAGTCTGGGATGCCTGGCTCAGTTGGCTGAGCATTCGACTTTGACTCAGGTCATGATCTCCCTGTTTGTGGGTTTGAGTGCCATGTCGGGCTCTGTGCTCACAGCCCAGAGCCTGAAGCCTGCTTTCCATTCTGTGTCTCCCTCTCTCTGCTCCTCCCCCATTCATGCTCTCTCTGTCTCTCAAAAATAAATAAACATGAAAAAAATTTTAATAAATAAATACTTGAAAAAATCCGGAAATGTGTTTTCTTTTTCATCATATAAATACCTACACAATATCTTTGATTTTGCTTCTTGAATTGCAAAACCTAGAATAGTTGCCATCTAGCCCTCTACAGAAAAAGTTTGCCAACCTTTGTATATGCTTATATCTTTTAGTGTAATCATTCATATTGTTTAATACTTTGCTTCTCACCCAAATCTGTTTTGATGTTTCTCACAACTGAATAAAATATAGACCCCCGTAAAGAAAAAAGACAAAAAGATCCCTCTGAACTCCAGAGAATGCAACTGTCCCCACAAACATGGATAAATATTGATTTACATAGTAAATATTTTATTCTATTAAATTCCTCTTAAACTAAGAATTATCACTGAAAACTATACTGAAAGATACCTTTGATCTTCATTTGGTAATACTCAAATCTGTAAAAATTATCATAGAATAGCTGGATCTCTAAAACTCTATAGTCTCTCAGTGAATCATAAACTCCAGCTTAAGAAATACTAATCTAGTATATTCCAGTTGTACTGTAGCTTCTGGACATGTATTCAAATAGTTGTTTCTATCTTAAAGTTAGGTTTAAAACAAAGTAAATTACCTGGCCATCTTATAATCTTATTTCTTTATTTTTTCCAGTTATTATTTTTTTTGCCCTCCCTTCCTTTCCATAAAGGTATTATAAATGGTTTAAATACACAGTCAAATTTTTATAACAATCCATAAAAACTGTAATAAAAATGGTCTAATATTCTATAAAACACACTTAGAAGAAAACCTGACATTATCTAATCAAGTTACTACTAATTTACCAAGTCTGAGATATTGTAATGTAATTTCAGTTAAATTACCACAATAAAACATCTTGTTTTTATCTTTTCCTTTAGATTGCTTATTCAGGTGTTTCTTTAGTGAACTCTTTTTTTTTTCTTTTTTTTTTTAATTAGGCATATTGATTAACATTTTTATTTTTCAAAGCCCATATTAATTTCTAAGATCATATCTGACATTTATTTGTTGACCTCATACATCTTTCTTATGACCTTTCTGGTAATGGATTATTTGAATCATAACTTTTAATGGAAAAAATAAAACTGAACATCACAAGTGAACTATAATTTTTGTTCAGCATCACCTGAGAGGGTTGGGGGCAAATTTTACATTTATGAATGATTAAGCATCTTCTACATCCTCCCACAGGAGTTTCATTAAACAGGCAAAATTATTTCTGTGCAGGTCACACTTATTAAATTCAACCAATGAATAAAATTTCCATTTAGCAGCCGCACAACAGGAAAAAATAAAGTTAGTGTTAAAGGAGAGCATAAATGTTTAGCATTCCACATTTTACATTCATATCTTTTCCTCACTCCCTGCAGCTTGGAAAATTTATATTATCTTTGTTAATCACCTTCCTCCATGCAGTTTATAAACAAGTATTAGAGTAGGGATGAAGATAAGAGAAAGTAAACAAATGGAAGTTCAGTCTCTATTCACTCTACCTTCTAAGAGCTCAAGTAGTGATATTGTAAATTTCCATTAAAATAAAGCCGATTGGGTTGCAAATCCTCTAGTCCTTTGTGAGCAACCTACATCCTACCACCTCCAGGGAAAATTAAGTTTACTTTTGAGAGGAGAAAAACACAAAGCAAATAACTTAAAGTATGGCAAAGAGCTTTAAGGTGGGGACACACACACACACCAAGATAACATATAAAAAGAGAAAAGGGAGAAGACAAAAACTAACAAATAAATTTCTTTGTGAAATCAGCCTGTTTAAAACAAAGTAACTCTGAGAATTCCACAATTCTCTGATTGCTTTTGATAAGGCTGACGGTCGGTTGTGATCATTCATATCCTCACACCTAGACTATTTATCCAGCCAGTGTCCATCAAAACCTCTTGGCCTGATAGATTAGGCCAGGGGTATTCAGCAGGAAGAAATTAGGCTATGCTGTTTTTAAGATTTACAATTTGCTGTCAGAAATCCCATACAAATTACAATTACTGCTGGGTATGTTGTGCAATGTCAAGTGAAGATAATTGCCTGCCAATCTACATAATTAGCGCCCCCATCCCCCAAATTCCCACTTTACAAATGCCTATTTTATTCAGGTAAATGAGGAGAATTCTTTTCTTTGTCATTCTTCTAACTCACGCAAAATGTTTTGATTGGTACCTAAGCAAGCAGGGGGAAAATGTTAGTCTTGGCAGAACTTTACGTTGAAACTTTTTTCAACCTGAGAACAATTGTTAAAGAGTAAAATCCTTCATATATGGCTCGTCTAATAGCTTTCTTTCACCTTATATGGCAGGTGTTACGGGAATTTTGAGATGAATCTTATAAAGCATTTGTAAACCATAATGTGTTCTATAAATGCAAGATAATGTTGTGCTAAGTCAAGCTTCTAAGTAACCAGATGAAACTCTTCCAAAGAGCCAGAGATGATAGAAGAATAATGAGACTTAAGCCTTGGAAGCAATGCACATAACTTTCGTTGGCCTGCTTCTCGGGTCTACCTTCTTTCTAAATGTATCACTGTATTTTTACATTTTTGAGATTTTAAAAAAATATATTTTTAACCTAAGAATGCAGTTTTAGTGTAAAGAGAAATATATATTGGCCAAATCTAAATAGAAAATGTTAAGCAGGAAAACACAGTGATTTCATTTTATTACTGTTTCACTGACTTCTGCACTGATGTTTGGTTCTCACCATTAGGAAAGCAGAAAGCCCAATGAATGCATATATCATTGGGTCACCTCATTACAACTTGCAGCAGACTTTCTCAACATGCTTCACTCTCAATTCCTTCTTCAGAGAAGGAAGGCTGCCAGCCACAATCAATTTACAAAGATATCTTTGACTAAAGAAAGAATATGCCATTCTATATAAAGTATGTTGGATTTTCATCCAAGCAAGGGGGAAAAAAAATGGTAGAGAAACTTCCATGCAAGGATCTTGAGAATGACTATTTTCCCACACAGGTAGGTGTTGGCAGTGCGGTGGTGAGATGGGACAAAAATACCATGGAATCTATTAGCATACGTAGAAAGTATTTTCTTTCCCTTTTAAGTCTCTGAGCTGGATTAGAGAAGAGAATTTGCCTGTTTGAATAGACACCAACTAAATCAAGAAGATAACCATTATAGTTAGGGGTATAATCTGATTGCAAAAAGTAAACATAAGAGATAGATAGATAGATAGATAGATAGATAGATATAGTAGTTGATTGAAAAAATATACAAAGCAGAGGAAGCTTAACTAAAGAAAAAAATGAGCAAGATAAAAATTCTATCTTTTGCTTCCAGTTTTTTCTCTACATATCACATAATGTAAGACTCTTTAAGTCTCTCATGTATTTGTACTCACCACTGTTTTAGACTAAAAACAAACATTTACTGAACAGATACATTTGACTTAGAATGTTTTACCTTAAATGTGAAATTTCTCTAGATAACGCCTGAAAAGATCAATCTTCATATTCATGATGAGAAGTTCTTCTACTGTCCACTTAACGTGTAAAAAGCTAGCTAGGTAACTGTCTTAGGGATTATTTTGATGAAAGTGAAGAATCCAAGTTCTATTCCGTTATAAAGTGAAGTGATATGACAGCTATGCATGGTGTCCTCTAAATCAACAATTACTGCAGCATTATCTTCTTTACTCCATCTTAATTTAGCAGAACTCAAACCATTTTAAATCAACCTGGTACATGCATCCATTCACTTCTCGTCCAATCAAACTGGAATTACCTGTCAACAGAGAAGTACACTTACGAGTGTGAAACCATTTGACCATGTTATATTTTAATTTGCAGAGACAAAAATGACAAGCAATTTATTTACATAAAACTGTACAAAAGCAAATTAAATTATGTAAAGTATTTCATAAATAGTTGGACGAGTGTTTAATACATTTCGTCATGTTTAGCATAGTTGCGTGCATAGTGACTTATAATAAACGATGATAAATTGTTCTCTGCTTCACTATCAACATCCAAGTAGCAGAACAATAGTCAATGATTAACATTACAAACAGATCGTACCACACTGAATGCAAGTGCTTTAAAATGTAGGAAAAGTTGTCTGAAAGTAAACCCTAGGTAGCTGAAAAAACGATGCCTCCCTCCAGATGTTACTTATACCTCTGCCTGGGTCCCAACTAACCAGCTTTAGAATATTCAGGATCATCTTCACTTTTTTTTTTTTCCCTCCTAAGGACACATTGTATATTTATCATTGATACAATATACCTAAAATTACTTGGTCTTTGGATTTCTCAGTCCTGTTTTTAGGATAGCTTGACTCTTGGCGGCTTCTTTGGGTCTGTGTGTTATTTTATTTTCTTATAAGACAGCTTCCTAGGGTAGCCTTTCAGCCAGACATCTTCAGTACCTTCTTAGTTTTTCTTTCCATAAAAATAATGCCTCCCTTGTTTTCTGAAACTCAGGCAGCAGGCCAGTCAGAAACCATACAGAAATGATATCTGGAGGTTCAGAATGAGCATTAGATTTGAGACTGAAGCTATGGACATACACTTAAATTTTAATATACATAAATTTATATAGTTACTCATTAATTTATAAATGTGTCCTAATGTATAATGCATGCAAAGTTCACTTGAGATTCTTGTGTACAGAAAACAAGTATGGTTGATATACTGTCCAACCGAAATGAAACAGCAGCTAAAAGAAAAAATAACAACGAAAAGGAAGTAAAGAACAGAAATTCGAAATCAATATTTGACCTTGCAGAATGGACTGATTTCACCCCTGATAATATCTCTCTGTGTTACTATTACAATAAATGCTTTAGCCTTCTAGTCAGAATTAAGCAGCCCATATTAATTAATGCCTTAGTTTTGTTTTATGAATGAACGGTATTTAAGACTGGTCCATTATCTGAGTTTGTCAGAAGGCAAATTTTTAATATATTATTTATTATTTTCAGAAAATAAACATGGATAAATATACAAGATCAAAAAAGTCGGGAATAGCCCATTTTCCCTCATTGTCCAAACCCAACAACCGTTTTTTTACCATAACAACAGGTATAAAAGGCACAGTTGCTTATTTTGCATTCACTCATTTATTTTTTTTTTGTGTCTTTTTATTGATTTTTTTCAAAAGCACTCTATATATGGAGTGGCACCAGATTTAACCTATTCAAAATAAAAGTCATACAAACACAAAATATATTTCTGTGTCATGCCAGCTCATTATATAATAAACATGTTATGAGAGCTAATTCTACTAGAATTACTGCGAATACTTACAGTACACGGAATTTTATTCTTTCACACCCATTTTAGTTCTAAAGAGAGGATCACGAGTTAAATGACAATGACATGGCTGTCTTGAACATGGTGCAAATGTCATTGGGGAATGTGGATCCAATTAATCCGAAGGTCCAGTATGACCCGTATTAGCTTTATAGACAACAGAAGGGTTTCAAAATAGAGTGAAATGAGCTATCTAATGGTTTCAAGTGTCTCATGAAAGAAAGAAAAAAATGCATTAAAAAAAGTTTGTTGAACACCTGTGTTATGCAATTGAGTATTTGCTTCGTAACGTGCAAGAAAAAATATGTATACATTTCATAAGTATCTTTAGAAGTATTTTGTCTTAATAGGTACTTACAGATTATACAAGGCAGAACTGCTTTAATGCAGTTTCCTAACAAAGTACTAGAATTGCATCTTTCCATCATGTAAATAATAATCAAACATAAACATGTTCAATTATTGATATTTTAGTCCAACGTTTTTGTTTCAATTACATATCTTCTTTCATCCTAACTATTATACATAAACTAACATCCAAATGAAAACTCCATTTAAGAAAGAGCAGAAGGAAATGACCCCCAAAAAGTAGCCCACCAAACAGAGAAGTGGTTTTTAAAGATAAACGTTTTGATGACTTAATAGTGAGTTCACAACCTCTAGTCCAGGCTGCTTCACCTTATAGTCTAAGAAATTCTGTAAAGAATAAAACTATCCAAAACTACACTATTTCTACAGTTTGCTAGAGAGCCATCAGCCTATGTCTTAACCAGGTTGCAAACATTCAGTTTTGGGAACATTTGCTCTCTTCACCTGTTATCCCCTATTCCGTCCCTGGATTGTCACTTTTGTCTGAATGTCCCAGCTCAGTCTCCAATTATGTTAAATCATCTTCTATAGAACAAATGACTCAAAATCTATATATTCTGGTTTGGATTTTTTTTTTTTTTTACACTGAAAAAAACTGCGTATTTTCCCACATTGAGATGTACATGCAAGGAAACATATCATTGCCCAGAACTCCTTTCTTTCGTGTTCAGTCTGGATTTAACTCATATTAAATAATGTCCAAAATCACACTTGTGACAAATCAATTAGGGAGTCACCTTGTTTCAATGTTGTGAGTCTTAAAAGAGTGCCATATTGCACAGGATCCAGAATTAATGCACTTGTGTTATCTGAAAGAGTGTGTCAAACACATGAAAAACTACAATTGGTATTTTGAAATGTAAAGAATAAGGCCAGGAAGCACAACCTGGATTCTAAAATGGTTAACAGTGAGTTTAACTTAAAAGACTGTATGCCCACATATCCTTCTTTCTCTACCTTCCCACAGATACGATTTTTAAAAGTGGAATCTTCCCTGTAATATTCTTTTTTGAAACTAA
Organism: Lynx canadensis; assembly: GCF_007474595.2. NCBI lineage: Eukaryota > Metazoa > Chordata > Mammalia > Carnivora > Felidae > Lynx > Lynx canadensis. The sequence goes on from NC_044306.2 coordinate 180,614,696, forward strand.
ACTTGAACCTAAACTAATCACCTACTCTAATACCAAAAATACATCACTTTAGTTTTTCATTTTCTGAGCTTTCAAAGAAAATCCATTTTACAAGAGAATGCCTGTTTTCGGGTATGGAGACAACATAAAATAAGCTAGTGTTGGAGTATTTCTGTGGGCGCATGGGTTTGGTTGCTTTTGTTTCTTAATGAATTTCCATGTCGAGACCAAATCTACCTCATGATTTCCCTGATCTGCCGTGTGATCTTTGGCCTTTTAATGACAATTAATGACAATTGTTCCAGTTCGTTGGTAATAGTGGTGCCGTTCGGAAAAAAAAAAAAAATTATATATATATATATATATATATAATTTTTACAAGTTATAATTGGTGTAATTGACTTGTAATTGGCCAAGATTGTGTCCATACAAAAAATATTCAATGGACGTATGGGGTTGAAGTTGATACTCCTGACTTGAAAAGAACAACGTATGCCAATTTGGGACTGCAATCTCCAGCGGGGTATTGTCTAGTTGTCAGTCTCTGTTATTAGAATACGGCACCTGTGAGATTCTCAATATGCCTCTTACAGAGTCCCCCTTTATAAGAACTGTACCTCTACAGGGACTCTACCATTTTGGGGGGATTGCCTTTCATGGTGATTAATCATATCCTGATGGTATGTCTGAAATACATCTTACCTGATCTGTTTTTGGTTTTGGTTTTGTTGTTGTCGTCGTTGTCGTTATTATTAGTATTATTTTATTTTCACGTTTATTTTTTTGACCAGCCGGATGGCATTCGAACTAAATCAAAGTGACAAAATCATGCTTCAGCTTAGGGATAATGAGAGTGTGTTGTGTTCTGCTAATCAGGCTTGTTACCATGAAAGAAAACTTGCAACCATCTTTTTTTTTTTTTTTTCCTCCTTGGAGGGGGATGGGGAAGAGGGATAGCAGGTGTTGGGAATAATCGGTGAAGGGGTTAGACATGCAAGTAACAAGGATGGTTTCTACATTGTACATTACAATCAGGCTAACAGTATCACTAAAGGCCTGATCTGGAGGCAGAAGTGGCAGGCAAAGCTTTGTCTCTTTGGTAGCCCCCTCTTTTTGATTAAACGGTTTTTCTTTGTAAGGTTTTTTTTTGCCCCTTATTCTCCTTCTCATACATGAAAAGAACTTTGTTGTTCTCCTTTAGAGCCTACAGGTAAACTTCTCTTCTAGTGAGAGTATTGACAGGAGATGGCTTGTATTCCCCTGTTTTTGTAAGGGGAATATCCTCGGGGTTGGCTTCCTCATTTTTGCTGAAACTAGCTGCACTGAAGGTCTCATAGGACGAGGTCAACTTTTTGTTCAGGAGGTTTCTGTTGCGGTCACCCATAATGGCGGCCTCACCATTGGCCAGCTTTTCCTGGCTTCCTCGTTCATCAACAGGCATGAAAGTGGAGAGTTTGGGCTGGCTCTTCTTCCTCTCTGGAGAAGTACGGACTGGCATCCAGCAGGAGTCTGAGTGGCCATATTCGTCACACTCACGGGTACACTTCCCAGTCAGGGCTACATCTGGAAGAGGTCTTGAATCTGAAATTCAAGGAGAAGGAAACGTTAAAGTTGGCCACCCTGCAACTGGCTTTCCTGATATGTATGAAATTGGAAGGGGGGACATATATATATAATATATATATATATATTATATATATATAATATATATATAATTTTTCATATTATTTTCCTTTTTTCAACACCCCGTACTTCATCGTTACCGTAGAGCCGTTTTGATTTCATATCCATTAAAGATAAGGTTTTGCGAAAAGAACAAATACTATGGAAAGAAAGGCATGAACAAACTAATACATTTAAGTCTGTAGGATAGATAGGTACACATGCATTTGTTACAGAACAGGGACATGTGTATATTCTCAAGTAGAAATAAAGTGCATATGTGTATTTGTATGGGTATAAATGTTTCCACATGCATAAGAAACGTTATTAAACGTAAATAGATAATTTGCTCTATTTATAAATTATCCCAGAAATCGTGTACTTTTGCCAATTGGATTTCATCCTGCTTATACATTATTCATGGAATGCAAATAGGCAAAACCTTATATTTAAAATACATTCTAAAACATCAGGGTGACTCAGAAAGCAGAAGCTAAATTGACAGCACATTATTTGGTAAAAAGTAAAAAAAAAAAAAAAAGCAAAGTACAAGTAGGTTATGGATGTGAACATATTGGCAACATCATCACCTGCCCCACCCTAGCCCACACCCACCTCCCACCCACCATGTCACATGACCTAATATGTGCTGTAGGATAATCCCTTAAGTGTTCACAGAAGAAAACATTTGCCAGTGTGTTTGCTGAATAGAAATATTAGGTGAAATGCAGCGTATTGGGTAAATGCAGTCAAGCTCCTAAAGTTCTGATGAAATAGCGTGTACACCTAATGAATGTTAATGCCTCGTAGAACTGGAAATGTCTTCTAGTACTGTGAAGCGAAGTCATATCTAGAGAGTTCTTAGGGATCAGGATTAGAGATGGAAATTGAGAATTATCTGAATATGTAAGCAAAATCATTAATATGTGTCTGTCTTTGGAGAATAGGTATGCATTTTCTTACTCTTGACATTTTTTAACAGACTATTTTTCTTTGAAAGAGAGAGAGAGAGAGAGAGAGAGAGAGAGTGCTCTACCTCAACAGATTCTAAATGAATCGCTTCTAGGGTATTATTTAGTATAAATTTTAGTTTACTTTATTGTCAAACAAAAGAACATAATATGACTGTGCTCCAATTTATATCATACGGCATCATGTTTTCTTTCTTTCTTTCTTTCCTTCTTTCCTTCTTTCTGTCTTTCAACAAGGCTTTGCACTTAAAAGACTGACAAATTTTAACCTCTGCAAATACACTCACATCAATGGAATCAGTGAAATTCGCTTCTACATAACCTTGCGTAGATCTGGTTTAAAATAGACAAAGGGGTTATTTACATTATCCCCGATATATTTATACCGTCTGCTTCTGTCTCCACACACCATCCTCTACAATTTAACATTACATTCCTATCTGGGCTATCATTTGTATAGGCTATTTCAGAAGTTTTACCCTGCCAAATCTCCTAAATCAAAGCAGTCCAATGCATGCCATTTTTTCCCCCTGCAGTGATGGATAACTGAAATATTGACATTTGTCAGCCCATTGATTTTTGAGCCACTATGGCCTGAGATTTTTATGCTGTGTGCTGAGAGTTCAATGAGGAAATGCCAGTGCTCTTCCCAGAAAATCTACAGTGACTTTAATCTTTCCAAAAGGTAAAATGCAAAGATAATTATTTATTGTAGTTGCACATGCTGTGCTATTTGACTTCGAAGGGGGAAGACCCTACTAATTGTATCATCAAAAGATAAAGCACTTTCTTATTCATTTTCTTATGCCCAAAATTCCCTCTGTGTCTCTCAAACACATATTTTAGATGCATTTAAAAAATCAAACTATTGGCAATTTTAGGAATGATTTTTGTAATGTAGTTAGTTTAAATGAACAAAATGTGAGGTCTTTGGGAATATTTTCCATCTTGGGATGCTTTGTTTATTTGAAGCTGACTTAAATGCCTTGAGCAGGAAAAACCCTTATAAAAATGACAAGTGTAAGATCAGACCTATTTTAAAATTTTTTTTTTCAACGTTTTTTATTTATTTTTGGGACAGAGCGAGACAGAGCATGAACGGGGGAGGGGCAGAGAGAGAGGGAGACACAGAATCGGAAACAGACTCCAGGCTCCGAGCCATCAGCCCAGAGCCCGACGCGGGGCTCGAACTCCCGGACCGCGAGATCGTGACCTGGCTGAAGTCGGACGCTTAACCGACTGCGCCACCCAGGCGCCCCAGATCAGACCTATTTTATTCTAAATATTCCTTTTTTTTCATTGCTTTAACAAGTTCAATTTTTTCTTTTTCTTGTATGATAGTGCCTCTCAAAAAAACGAGAAAGTGATCAGGAATAAAGCTACTAAAATAGGAAAAATCTCTTTGAATGTGATCATCATTCCCTGTAAACATGACCCAGAATGCTCTCCAAACATTTAAGTTTACTTAAGTCTCACACAACGTGTCAGTTTACTTGCACAGTGACTTAGATGTCCTCTGCTTTTGGGGGATTAATTCGTGTTTTCAGTCTTAAATTTGTGGCACTTTGTTTTTCTTTTGCTTGAGATACATTTAGAGACAGCTCGGAGTGCTGTGTAATATGCAAACAATTCTTCTTACCTGTTGTTTTACACGTGTACCTGAATGCCCTGTAGTTGATAAGAAATTATATTTATTTAGATTGACTCAATTTCTCATCAAGTAGAAATGAGATACTCTTCAATTTCTTCCCTCAGCCTTTACTTCATAGTCTGGATTATTTCCTGTGAAAATCGATTTCCTCTTATTGCTTTTACCAAAGGCAACTTGTCTTCTATGCCATCAGCCGCCTGTGGGCTGTCACGTCTCTATCCAAGAGGCACGACTTTTAATAAGGATCTCCCGTCACTTCCAAAGTCAGACACTTGATTGGGGACCACAGTGGAAGTTGACAAGCCTAATTGGCTGAGACATGTTGCAGTGTTTGTCATCACATTTAGAAAATAATCGAGAGAGGCTATAAGAGATTCATCACAAGCAATCAAAACTTCCAATCTTGATGAGTCAAATGAATCCTCAAAACAATGCCAATGGTTAACAAATGCAATTTATATTATGATGCTATTTATTAAGGGAAGGCATGAGTGGAATAGTGTTTTCCTGTGTCTCTATATTTTCTTATTTTCACTATGCAAGTCTACTTTTTTTTTGTAACACAAAAGTTATATAGGGTCTTCAAGAATCATTGAAGGTACTTCTTCTCCCTCTCATAAAAGGTACACTCTTAAAATGTCCTGCTTTGTGGAATTACAGAGGCACACCTTACACAGCCAGTAACCATCTTTCAGTCTTTCACCGAAGGATGTGGTTTTGATATCTAAGAACATTATTTCACTCTTTGGTTTAGTACTACGTCTTTTAATTTGGACCTGAGTGAAGACGGGAAGTAGTTAATCACAACTCTTGTCAGTTGGCGTTGAGTAAATCAATAAAAAGTAAAATATTCTGTATCAAATTAAATGGTATTCACTATCAGCATTTTCCACCACAAAATCGGTTCCTTAGAGCCCCCCTCAACACCCCTGCTTAATCATATCAAATCTTGCAAAGAGTGGATGTAGGAATGATATTCATCAGATCCTATGGCTGCTTTAGCATTGCCTGTGGCATTCCAGTTATGCTATTTACTAGAACCATCACATAGGCTTGGAGAGTTAACGGCCTTTCTTAGGCATTAAGTTAATTTGCTTCTTGCAAGTCCAGCTTTAAGCCATCCTAATAGCTGACAATTTATAGCATAGAAAGTACTTTCCCACGCCCACTCTTTTTACTTATCACCTTAGCCCAAGAGCAAGGAGGGTGGCAGCAGTGAGGGGCCCAGTCTCCGGAACAGCGAAGGCCAAAGAATAAGTGTTTTGACTTTCACTTTAGTGTCGCTCATAACACCATAATGCTCCTTCTTAAAATGTAACAGCTGGGTAGTTAGAGGTCAACTGCGGCTACCCATGGCCATAAGGAAAAGCTAGAGTCTCCAAAGGAAGAGGAAAAAAAAAAAAAAGTGTCTGGGCAGCTCAGGACATAGGTTCCACAAAGTCCCCAATCTTACTACTTCGTGACAAAAATGGTGAGACCTCCCTAAAACCATACATCTCTTAAAGTAGAGGAAATTATAATGAATTTAAGGACTCGAGCTCTTTCTCAGAAAAGAAGTGCAGGTGTCCTTACTGGGCTCGGTAGATGAACCGACCTGGGAAAATGCTGGTACAGTGATCTCAACAATAAGTGACCGACAGACGATATGTGGAATCATCAGAAAGAGCAAGGAAACCCCAGATTTATGCAGGCATTTCATGTTTCCTGACGCTGTCCTATACAGTTCAGAAACCATTACAGGCATCTTTATTACTGAAAGGAACTGGATTGTTCAGACTTCTTGAAGACAGATCTGCACCAGTAGGGATTTTCCTATGCTGAGTTATGCATTCTGTCAGAATCCTGGGCACTCCCTTTACTTCAGGCCCTTGGCTTGGAGCTGAAGATACATGGATATTTTCTTCTCCTAAGAGAAGGCATGAACATGTTGCATTTATAGTTTTAAAATATTTCCAATGAGGTTTTCTTTTAAGGTCAGTTATTTAAAGCTATCTGCATCGTTTGCTTATTTGTTCGATACACAAATTACTTAACTCTCTGATCCTGTGATAAATGAGCTGTTAGTCAAGGTGTTGATGTTCATACCATTCCTACAATTTTTTTTTTAACTCAAACACTAGAATATTATTAAAATTACTTGAGAAAATTCTGCAAATGAAAAATTGTGTCATTCTCTCCTTTTGGGGAGGGGAAAAACACATAGAGGCACCTTTTGCTTTTCTTTCTTTTTAAAGTATTTTCCTCTTATACTTCCTGATTTCCTGTTATACAAAGACTTCTTTTTCTAGAGTCACATCTAAATTCTGGTGGAGTTTACTGGACAATGAAAAGGTTTTACAAAAGGATGAACAACAAAAAGTAAGACAATTGGTAATGGTTTTCCAACAAATATTTTAACATTACCTTTATTTTTGTAATCCAAAAGAAAATGTCTCTTTTACTCAAATGATTGAATAAAGGGCTTTATTTTAAAATAGTTGTAAGAAAATGATTCACTTTTGTTTTATATAATACAACTGAGTACATAATTAAATAAACCCTTTACTGGAAAATTATTATTGCAGTCAACCAAGAATACGTGTCAGGGGATGAAATCCACAAAGCTCACATGGACTTCGACTTGGCTTTTTAATGTAAATAAACTAAAGATCCCTACCTTTTATCTGTGTGGGGAATTTGGGAAAACTGAAAAGGTAAGCACATAAATAGATAATGGAGAGGGTAGGAACCATTGATGCGGGCAAGCAGTTTGTAATCCTTTAAATGTCTGAATGCTGTCTGGAAGAAGGGGAGATTTACAGTTACCTAAGTGTCACCTAGGGGTACAAAAAAGGGCTTAAGATTTTTAAATAGTGTTCTAATTTGTCACAAAATCACTTGATCCAAGCAAATTAGAAGAGGATATAAGGATGGCCCATCCACCCAACCTTAACTTCAGTCTTACCTATGAACTCCTAAGCATATCCCGATTGGGACAACGAGTTTGTGAAAAGAACAAATTTTTTTTTTTGTCTCAGCATTGGTGAGTGCGATTCTGGGTGCAGCAGGCAGAAGCTGTATGACTTTGGATGTAATTTCTCTGAGCCTCAAGATCCTTGTGTTTGAGTTAATAATACCTACTCCCTTACCTATTGTAGGGATAAAAGAATTAATGTAGAGAATACCTATGGTCTCTGGTGCAGTGTAGATGTTCAGTAAACAGTAGGTCATAGCCCCTTTAGATAATTAAGGAGGTATATATAATATATATATATATATACACATAAGGATATATATATATATATACACACATAAGGAGATATATATATATATATACACATAAGGAGGTATATATATATATATACACACACACACATACATAAGGATATATATATATATATATATATATATATATATATATCTAGTCTTCCATAAGTGAAAAGTATATTATTTATTATTTAGGGAAATAGGAGCCAGGCTCCTTGGATTCAAAATCTTAATTTTGTCACTTTAGGGAGTATGTAATTATGAACCAGTCACTTGATGTTTTTCTCAAGTTTATTTACTTTGAGAGAGAGAGACAGATAGAGAGAATGAGTAGGGGAGGGACGGAGAGAGTGGGGGAGAGAATCCCAAGCAGGCTCCATGCTGCCAGCACAGAGCCCAATATGGTGCTCTATCCCACAAACTGTGAGATTGTGACCTGATCCAAAAATCAAGAATAGAATGCTTAACTGACTGAGGCATCCCGACGCCCTACAAGTAACTTGATTTATTTAAATTACCTCATGTATGTAACAAGTATAAGAATAAATTAACTTCTTAGGATTATGGTGAGCATTAAGTGTGTTAATATAGGTAAAATATTTGTAATAATTCTCAAACACACAATAAACCCTCAATAAATATTAGCTACTTCAGGCACACCATCCCTCATGCACAATTCTGTCCTCAAAAGAGCTTTGAAAACCAAAGTTTTGTTTTGTTTTGTTTTCCCATAAATTTACACCCCGGACATTCAATCTAAGGCTATTCTTCATCTTTATCTTATGTGGTATAAATATTTATGTTTTGCTCTAGAAATAGTGTGTTTCATTAAGAGCACTGTCTAGGTCTTAGATTTTTTAAGTAATATATGATGCATGCATGATAATACCTTTTTTAGCATATGAAGGACTCTGAATTTTCAGATGTATTTGGTTAAAAGGTTTTCAGAAAACATTTTGTGGAATTAATACCAACCATCAATCAAAAGGGCATGTATTTTGAGTTACTTTTCCTGTTGTTCTAATGTCTTTATGCTTATAGAGTCTGCAGTATACCAGACCTACCATCTGTTTAGGAAAATACACAGGTTGCCATATCCTGGATACTCTACGTCAGGTGCTTATTTATTAAGACTTTTCCAGAGAAGACGTATTCCGTATGTGTCATGATGTTTGCTCCAAACGAAAAAGGAAATGCTCTATTATTTGCAGTTACCTTTACAACCTACCCAGAACAATCTCACAATTAATACTTTTTATCTGAAAGAGATTTGCCCCTTAACTACTGGGTTGTTACTTGCTACATTGCTTTGCCTGTATGAGTTGTAACATAAGAAGGTGCTCTGAAGAGAGGCCAAAAATTGGCAATAAACTAATCTAAGACTAAGAGGTTGAAATTTAGGAAGGACAATAAATGTAGCAGGGCAAACACCTCAGATTCAGTGCACCCTTCATACACCGGAAATAACGCAACAAAAAGCCATTCAGCAAATGAGCTCTGTAGATCTCATGATGCCTGTACATGACGGTTGTGAATTGTGGCATAAGGCCAGGAATTAATCTCCTATACACATTACTTTGGAATGTGACATCACTGATCTTATGTCAAGATGTAGATTCTACGTCTGTACCCCTCGAAGACAGGCCAGTTTAGATGATTGGAATGTGGCAGAAGTGAAACCGTGTTATTTCCACACTAGGTTTCAAGAAGTCTAGCAACAACATCTATTGCATTTGCCCGTGGAACCCTGCCATCCCTACCCCAAGAGAACACACAATCTAGCTTCTTTGAAGATGAAACACTATTTGAGAAAGAGACTCCCTCGTAACTGAGCCATGCACCAGTAGCAGGGGAGCCACAGAAATGTGAGAAGTAATAAACCTTTGTCGTTTGAAGCCCCTACATTATGCTTGTTTGTTTTTGCTTTTCTGGTAGGGGGAAGAGTTTATCAATACAGTGATGGATCACGGAGATAATGATCATGGGTGTATTATTACAGGATCTGCTATATATAAACAACAGCGAGATCTGGAAATAACATATGCTACTTATTTTATGTCTTCTTATCATGAGTCACAAACTGACCAATATTACTGAAAGTACAACTCTTGCAAAGAACATTTTCAGAGACGTATGCACATTTTAATTAACAAGTTCAAGCTGAGGGCTACTAGAGAAAGCTCTGGAAATTCTGGGTATGCAATTATAGGATTTCACTGCATTTTCTACCTAGGAGTGTTCTAGTTCAAGCTGACATGCCAAGACAATATTAAAATGTTTAAACATGTTTGAAAGCATCAGCAACTTTTCTCTGTACCTTAGGCTAAACTCAGTTAAACAGCAATTGAATGTATCTCAAGAAGCATTTACTGCCCTGAGGCTTAGACCACTGTCATTCTGAATGTGGCATTATCATATACAGAGGAGACAGCGCACACCATGTCTCAAGCAGTCTTGCTGAATCAACTCAAACATGAATCTGCTGGTTGGCACATGAAAACTGCACTACAGCAGAAAAATCTATGGTGACTGCTTGGGAGTGATCAATTTATGCGCATCAGAGATGTGATTTCACTTTGATTTCTCTCTTTATACATGAAAATTACAGGGGGTGCAGGTTACACTGAGTGGAAGGAGAAGAAGGAAAGAACTGGAAATGAGAAGATGCTCCGATATTGATCAAAAGAGTTCATAAAACACAGGAAAAGACTGGGGCATTTATTTCACAAGTTAGCAGTTCATTATTCCACTAAAGGCCAATCCTGGTTTTTCAACCACTCGTGCTTATTTTCTACCGCAAAAGTCCTATCTTTCATAAGTTTTTTTCTTATGTTAGAAGTTATTTGTTTTGGGTGTCAAAGTCTTTAATAATCTAATAAAAACTACAAGTATTGCCCCCCCAGATGGAGATATATATACCACACAAAATTGCATAAGGTTTCCATGGGGTTCAAGGTAACCAAGTTAGGATCACAATATATTTGCAGCCTCCTGATAGATGGGAGAAAGATGGAATATTTTTTATACTTGACATTTTTTCCCCTTTGAGTTTGATTCAAAAGTTAAGAAATATTTCACAATCTGACATGCATCTTCAAAAAATAGAAATTATATGCAGTAAATAAATTATCATTCAAATACTGATGGAAAGATTTAAAACAAACAAAAACAATTTATGAAGCAGATTTGAAGTAAGAAAAAAATAATTTAGGTTTGACCATGTTATTTGAGTTTGGTCACATTAACGTTCCTATCTGAAAGCCCCAATAGTCTATAAGGCTTTATGTAAATAGGAAATTAAAGTTTGGGGATAGATTTAACAGATTGCTCATCACCAGTTGGAAAATGTATTCTTTCCTAAATGTAATATCCAACATTTGCTTCAAATCGGGGTCTTGGATTGCCAGCGACCAGGTCTCCATTCACTTACTAGAAGATGGGAGGTGAATTGTTGTTATTATGAAAACTTACACAAAAATAATGATAATCCAGATGAAGTTTTCTTTTTTTTTTTAAGTTAATGAAAGGTATTAGCCACTTTATAGTGGTTTTCCTGTTGCTAACACTAAAAGTGTTGCAAACATCAACTTTGAGTCACTTGCAGTAAGTCTCAAATCTTCAGTTTTCTCGTTGACCATAAAGTTGTAGAATATATACCCTACAATAAATATTAATATTATCTTTAGGAATGTATGTTTACTCTAAAACCAGTACATAAAGTCTCGATTAACTTTTAGAATATTATCTTTGGATTGTGTTCTTAAAGGCAGTGTTCATTTTATCTTTGCCTCCCCACATAACATAATTCTGTACAAATAAAGAGGATAAAAAATTGAAAAAAAATCAATTAATATATGTTATTTTCTCCAACTTTCTTTCCTCCAACATAAGCCACGATAAAGCATTTAAAAAATAAGCAAGAAGTTTACAAACAGTTCCTGTACTAAGGATCTGGTGTTAAATACCTATATACTGAATGCAAATATGTTCAATATTAAAACAATTAATTCAATATGTGGGGACGTCTTAAGTAAGAAGAACATCACTACAGTGGCTATGATGAGATAGAAGATATTTCTAAGTATTGTTTTCTATGCATTATTTTGTGTGAAGTCCAGAATAAAATAAACTATATTAAAGCTCAAATCATGTAGGAAGGAGAACTGTAATGTAATTGTGATTACTCTTTGCACGAGGGCAAATTGCAGCAATTTAGATTTATGGAAGCAATGTAATTATTTTTTTTAATGTGGCAAAAAAGCACAGTACCCATGCATTTTCTTCTTCAACGTAGTGATCTTCAGAAACTATGCAATTATTCTAATGATATGGCCATTTTCAAATATACTCTCAAACTCTTTGTTTGAGATTACCTATTGAAATATTTCACAAGTTGTGCAGAAAAGCTTATCTGATTGGAAGTATTTCTGTAATAACAGCTGCGTTGTAACAGAATCCCATTAGTTATTGTGATCTGGGACAAAGACGAGAAGTTCCTCCTTTGTGTTTCTTACTCTCAGGAAGTTTTCATGAAAACTTTGTTTTGCAGTGCTGTTGAGAGATGAGGTCTGGGAAGCTTTTAGTGGGTGGGAGCTGAGAAACCATTTATGGGGAGAGTTTTAAAACCGCTGGAATTCTGGCTCCTTACTCTGGTCAATAAGTTGATCAGTTGAAACTAAACTTGGCAATCACAATTAGGACCGAAAGAGTGAAGAGCGTGGGAGTGCAGGGCAGGTAAATAAAAGGAAAAGGAAGGAAAGAACTGTTCTCTGATGATGAGCAAACAGGACTCAAAGAGCAGCTAAAGTGGGGGAAATCAATGAAGTAACACTGGATCAGTCTGCTTGATTGATTTTTGCTGCTCATTGAAATGTTTTCCTTTATTTACTTCCTATTTCTTCAGAGAGTGGCAAAGTCTCACTATTGAACCTCCCTTGGAGCCTCTGATTGGCAGAGAAGCGAGCTCTGGGTATCCTCTCTTGCTTACAGTATATCTTCTCATGCTGCATGGATCCAGAGGCACATCTAATGCTCCATGTGACTCTGCAGAAGCCATCTTGCATATCCTCTCGCTTTTGGTGGTGGGCAGAACAATGGCTCCCTGCAAGAAGGCTACCTCATAATCCTCAGAACCTGTGAACATGTTAGGTTACCTGGGATAGGGGGATTAAGGTTTCAGATGGTGTTGAGGTTGCCAACATACTGACCTCAAAATAGGGAGATTTTTAGGGGGTTAGGCTACAAACCAAGGAACGAGGGAAGGCTCTGGAAAAGGCAAGGCAACAGACTCTCTTCTTCAGCCTCCAGAAAGGAAAGTAGCCCTTGTGAGACTAATTTTAGCCCAGGAAGACCCATGCCAGACTTCTGACCTACAGAACTTTAAGATAATACATTCTTGTTTTTTCTAAGACACTAAATTTGTAGCACTTTGTTACCATTTCAAGAGGAACTAAATACACACTCCCATCAATTTTCTGGTTAGAGTAGGGACAGCATAGACTTGATGTATTTGATCCTTTCTACCCATATTCCATCCATGAAAGGAAATAGAGTAGAACACTTTTGATCTGCAATGTTTTCATTGAGTCATGTTTACCTAATTTTTGAGCATCTGCTCAAGAATTTTTATGTTGCACTTTTGAAAATTTCACTATATCATAGTATATCTTTGTCTAACTGATTTGTATATGACAAATCAACAAAGTTCAATTTCTTTTTTGTCCAGTAAAGTACTAACAACTCACTTTTCTGAACAATCACCTCCTCTTGCTCCCTCCCATCCCTCCAGTGATAACCCTCTCTGAGATCCTTACCAGAGAAATCACTTTAAACCATTCTATATTTGGGAGGTGTGATTCCCAAAAATAGAAAGAGAGAAGGGTGGGGGGGGGGAGGGGGGGAAGAAAGAGATAAAAAGACAGAGAGAGAAAGAGAGAGAGAGGGAGAGAGAAAACTGGGCATTACACAACATCTAAGAAGTAGAGCCAGGAACTGGAACATGGCCCTAAAGAGAGCTTTGTCAGATTTATGGAGATTTTGTGACTTCCTGATATCTATTACTTGAGTATCATTTTTGTGTTGGTGTTTGTTTTGTTTTGTCTTAAAATGCTATTTATTTATTTATTTATTTATTTATTTATTTTGAGAGACAGAGAGTGCAGGTAGGAGAGGGGCAGGGGCAGAGACAGGGAGAAAGAGAGAATCCCAAGCAGGCTCTGAACTGTCAGTGTGGAGCCCGATGCTAGGCTTGAACTCACAAACCGTGAGATCATGATCTGAGCCAGGATCAAGAGTCAGTCACTTAACCAACCGAGCCACCCAGACACCTCTGTTTTTGTTTTTATTTAGCCTGTTTTGCTCCTAGGAGTTAGCAGTAGCATGTCTACTAAGAAAACACCTGTATCATTATTTTAAGGACATTGAGTAGAGTAGCAATTTTCTCTCTAGAAGAAAACCCCCTTCTATAAATTTCAGTATAAATTTCAAATTCCAAGTGTTTGCACAGAAGCCCCTTCAGCATCTCTATCCTGTCTACCTGTCATCCTTAATCTCTTTCCATTCTTACTTGCTTTCTTTGGCCACTTCAACAGACCTAATGCAGTTGTCATTTCCAGAAAGCCCGTTGCTATTCTATTTGCTCATGATCTTAACGTGTTGCCTCTTATACTAGTCCTTGCCTTGTCCCACCAAACCCTTCAATATCCAGTTCCAAAATATCTCTTTTGAGATTTATTCTAACCAAACTAGTAGTGATTTCTTTTGATTTCTTCTTAATGTAATTGGCCAAACAGAAAAGGTGGTGATTTTTGTTTGTTTGGTATTTGCAGATCTGAGTAAATTTCTCAACTATTCATTCTCCTTATCCCCTTTTAGTACCTGTTTCTCCCATTGGGATTTATTTTCTAACAGAACGATGTAGTTGACTGAAATAATCCATGGATATATGTTATAGAACAAAATGCAGCCTTCACGCTCAGCCTAGGGAAGGGTGGTGGGTTTAGTGGAGACAGTAGTGGGTGCTAAGAATAAGACTAATTGGAAAATCCTGTATTTAGTGGTCACAAGGTTATCCCTATGAACAAATGTGTTAAGCTTCTTTGCTTATGGATAGTGGCTCTTTTAGAGTTGTTTAGTTTTGTTCGTGACCTCTGGTTGGCAGTTATACAAATCTTCCAATAATAAACTTGGGAAATAAAATTTATTTTTGGCTTAGACACAGCTGACATCATAAATGAATATATTCAAAACAAGTCATCATGAAGGAAAGGTATTTTATGTGATAGCAAAAGTGAGGAGCAGAAAGTTCTTTTCTCCCATTTTTGTAACGTGGGTGTATTTTAACAGGAGCTTTTGTGGGCAGTGTACCAATTCATTTCAACTTAATAAAGTTTATTTGCCTTTTCGTAGCAACGTGGTGGGCACAAGTTAAAATCATGGTAATTTAGATTTTAGGTAAGTGCTCTTCAAACGGAAGACCGTAACTTACGAGTTGGTGGTTGAACTCATTTAGGGAATCATCGTCAGTGCATACCATGTTCACCTTATTTTGTTGTAGTTTGTAACATGAGCACATATATTTATATGTGTGTACTTGGTTCCTCTACAAAATGGAGTTTTCATTTTAGATCACACTGAAAAAGATTGAAAGTTTCTAATTTAAATCATATCACATGGGAATCTGCATTCTCACCTACTTCTGAGTCAGCTACATATTATATGATATCTAACACAAAATATAATGTTAGCATGCACACAATGTCATATGAATTTTAAATTGTACTTTTAACTGTCATTTCAGGTGATACTGCAGAGACTAAAGTTTTATCCTTATTAAAGAAGAATTCAGATAACTCAAAAAATAAGAGTTACGTCTTCAATAATCACTTCAAAAAAGTCTACTGTAAATAGTTTTTTTTTTACCTTGAGACATTCTGAATTTACAGTTAATTCCCTAGATTCCAATTTTCTAGAATTATGTGTAATTGTGATGAGCTTTCTCGTCATCCACTTAAATCCTCTGATAGACTTTGATTTATTTCAGTCAGCAAAATGGCAACAGACCCTTTGGAAGAGGAGGACTTACTATGACTTCTTAAAGTCATATAGACATTAAGATGTAGGACACATTTAAGCTGTCTAATTGTGCGGCTGGTCTCATGCCTAAGTATTAGTCTGTCACAATGTCAAATTACATACATTTAGGTTTTTTTTTTTAGTAAAATGTGCCTGCACTTAACAAACTCATAGTGTAAAAAATTCAAGAATGCAATTAGAATGTCATGTCTTCTGCAGATGACTTAAGAAAGGCATGAATCGGAGCTTAATAGTCCATCATAATTTCATAATTTCAGCCACTTATCCCCACCATCTGCTAGGTATGCTCTTTATTTAAGTCTCTCTCTCTCTCTCTCTCTCCCTCTCTCTCTTCCCCCCCCCCCCCCAATGTTTTCAGTTTTGCTTTGCCAGCAGTGGGCATCACTTAGGAAAGCAGGTTTCATGGTGCAAACAGATTTTCCCATGTGTTCAATGAGTTAGCTTCACTGGCTATTCGGTAGATCTCAGGCAGAGAAGACCGGTTGGAGGGAATTAATTTTAGAAAGTCTTTGTGTACTGGCCAGTGTCTTGTACAAATGAATCTTTCTCCATAGCAAACAAAAAAGATAAAACTGCAAGTATTGGAACAATGAAAATAATTACTAAAACATATGCTTTGGGAGTTCCCTTTAAATGAATCACTTAAAAATTATGTGTGCTGTTGCGAACCATGTGATTGTATTCTGTAAGTGCTTAAGTGAATCATTTGATGGGAACCTTGCTAATTCATCAGCCTTCAGTGTTCTGCAAAAACCCACGAACCAGTGGAATTGGGACTTGTTATGGCAATTGGGAACTCAGTGGAAATTCCACAACGGAGAGAAAGTAAAGCCGGAGTTTACTGCACAAAACTGGCGTAAAGGTTATGGGTTCATGAAGATGCTAGGTCCCACTACTGGGATAACATACCCTGCAGAAGTGTATTCATTCATTCAAAAACTATTGACACATCACACACTATTCTGAAACTTTACATATATTATTACCTCATTCAGTTCTCACAGCAACCCTGTGGAAAAGGTTGTGTATTACCCCCATGTTGCAGGTGAGGAAACTAAGGTACAGAGAAGTTAAATGCGTTACCCGAGAGTCTGCATCTAGTGAGTAATACCAGTATGATTGCAATGTGGTTGCAAACCCAGGCCGTCTGACCTCAGAGCTGTGCGCTTACCCACTGTACCATATTACCGCTCAGTAATTACACACCAATGTACTAGAAACTCATGTCATAAGTTAGAAAAAAAATCAGCTCTGTCCAAGCTGAATTAAAACAGAAAAGCACTCTCTGTCTAGAAGAAGAGAGCGAGAAAAAGCAGTGTCCCTGGATGTCCAATTTAGCAGTAATCTCAAGA
This sequence comes from Lynx canadensis, assembly GCF_007474595.2. Lineage (NCBI taxonomy): Eukaryota > Metazoa > Chordata > Mammalia > Carnivora > Felidae > Lynx > Lynx canadensis. The sequence goes on from NC_044306.2 coordinate 180,631,651, forward strand.
GTCTTAACTTGAATTAAGGGGAACAGTTAGTTTGGACAGGTAGAAGGGTAAAAATTTGAGAAGTGTGGGTGGGCGTAGGCTCCAGGGCGAGAATGACATTGGGACAGACTGTTTTCCTTTGGGCTTTTCTCTCACAGCTGTCCCTCAGTGGTCTTTAAGATGAAGAGTTTTATATCCAAGTCGAAACACAGAGACTAAATGACTGTGTTGGAAAAAGCCTCAAACTTCTATTATTAAAACCATATTCAGCTAAGAAACAGTTCCATCTTCACAATATAGGTCTATTTTGAATTCTGCACTGTAGAAAGACACCTCAATTATGAGGTTTTCGATCACTGTCATTCCAGAGACAGAAAAGCCATGTTTGGAACCACACTGTGCTGGGCTGAACTTCTGAAAACAGGAGATGGCAAACCACTCCTTGGTTAATTGGATGTGAGAGGTGGAAATAAATGCTTTCAGAATAGAAAAAAAAAAGAAAAAGAAAAAAGAAGAAGAAGAAGTGTGGACAGTTATTTCTGGCAAACAAGGCATCAAAGAGATTATATAGGCCATATTAATCACAATTGGATGGGTTAAATTGGGAAAGAAATACTGGCTGTACCAATTTCTTAAGAGAAAGTGAATACAAGGCAATACTTGAGCCATACGTATCCAACTGGATTCCTTGTATGAATCGGGGAATTGATTAATATCCACATTTTTAGTTTGCTTACGAATATATAACTGCAACTCATGAAGCTGACATTTGATCCGTTGAAATGGGGAAAAGCCGTGTATATTAGAAAATAATGTGGTAAAAAAGAAATGGGGACTTTAAGGACACTTCTATACCTTGTACTTTTTCTTTTTTTTTTTTTTAATTTTTTTTTTCAACGTTTTTATTTATTTTTGGGACAGAGAGAGACAGAGCATGAATTGGGGAGGGGCAGAGAGAGAGGGAGACACAGAATCGGAAACAGGCTCCAGGCTCCGAGCCATCAGCCCAGAGCCCGACGCGGGGCTCGAACTCACGGACCGCGAGATCGTGACCTGGCTGAAGTCGGACGCTTAACCTACTGCGCCACCCAGGCGCCCCATACCTTGTACTTTTTCTTAATTGTATGCTGAAACTGAAAAACCAAGGAATCATGCAGCGTGTAAACCTTTATTTTCATTCGGTGAAGACCTTTACTTTCACTTTTCTTCATTGAATAGAATCAATGAATCAGAGTGATTAACACATGGGATGTGAGTGAAGCAAGTCTACGCTCTGTCACTTGCCAGCAATGTGACCTTGAGCAAGTTGCTTAATTCTGAGTTTACCCACTGGGTTGTTTTGATAATTAAATTTTCTAATGCATATTGAATGCCTGGTGTAATGATCTCTATATAGAAGGACTTAATACATGTTTCTGCTGTTATCGCTACTATTGGTCTAACTACTTATTCTAGTTTCTTTTCCACACATACATTTAAATGACAGAATACTCATTCTAAATTATTGAAAATTATTTTTTTTCCTCAATATCCTCTCTTCTGGGCAGGAACTAAAAATTCAAAACCTTAAATTTTTAGAATATTTACCAATTAAGTACAGGAAAACAATGGTGTTCACCCTTGAATGCTGATAGATTCATGTCTTTGTATTACAAATTATAGTGCCAAATACATGTCTTTTAAATGGAGCCCCGATAATTTTAAAAATTATTTAAGTTAATAAGTATTAAAATGTATATTATAAGAAGCTTGGAAGAAGAAATGCAAAGTAATTTAATCTCAAAGATTAGGTGTACATAAGTTAATGATTTTTTTGACAGCATTGTATTTTATAATTACTAGCTTTTCAAAGTTAACTGAAACTTAATCTATTGTGACTTGCAGATATATAATAATAAAGGCCATAAATAATAATTAGTACTCTGTCATTTACTTAACTAGCTATAATCTCTCATTTCCCCTAAAGAAACAATTTTCGCGTAATTACTATTTTGTACAAAATAACATTTTTTTAATGGCTTAAATCCTTTTTTTCATAAGGGTACATGAGAAAATGGTAAAATTGAGGAATTTAAAAAGAACATGTACCTTCCACACAATATAATATCTAGCCTATTACTTGGGTGGACTTGGAAAGCATTAAAAATAATTGAATCTCAAGAATCTTTAAACAGATTAGAAAGTATAAAAGGTGTAGAATCCCAGTTAATGTGCATTAAATTATCTTCAAAAAGAGGGGGAAAAAGTTAAGAAACAGCTCCCTGCTTTGCATGTTAACTAGCCTAAATAATACAGAGCTTAAGTGCAAAAGCAAGAGAGTTTAAAAGGGAAAACAAATATCTTGAGACAACTTGTCTTTTAAAGTAACTGTCAAGGAGAACTTGCTTCTCTGAATAAAAGAGAGCAATGACTTAAGGGATTCATTTATCCTTTAGGGTGTATTAAGGAGTGTCATTTAACTCTTAAAAATGTTGTCCAGTCAAAATAAGGACTAATTATCAGCTCATGATATGCCTATATGGCTTCCAAAGGACACACAGGGATTTGTCATGATTAAATGCATTTCAAATTGCAGTCAGGTTGAGGATTCAGAATAAGTTGATCTGAGAAGTATGACCAGTCATACATTATTCATGAATATGGGAAACCAGTAAAATAGAAAATGCTGCTTACTGTGTGTCCAGATAGTTAGGGCTAAATATTCCAAAATAGTCAACATCAGACTGGAGTTTGCTTCCTTAAAAACAAAACAAAACAAAACAAAACAAAACAAAACGCCTTTCAGACAACTAGTGAATCAGATTTAATAATGATCATATTGATTATTTACGAACCCAGGGCTACCAACCAAGAAGGAGAAGCCCTATACACTTTTTTTTTTCTTCTGGGAAAGATATAATTAAATCTGCTATCATTTTTTTCCCTTTTTTTCTTCTACCAATGGAAGTTTTTATAGATGAATCACCAAGCCACGATCATTATGCTAGATTAGATTATTTTAAACTAAGTTGGAGTAATTTTTATGAAAGATATGTTTTCCCCTCCCCTGACACTTGTTATAAAATATTCAATGTGTGGGGGTGCCTGGGTGGCTCAGTCGGTTGAGCGTCCGACTTCAGCTCAGGTCATGATCTCACAGCTCGTGAGTTCAAGCCCCGCGTCGGGCTCTGTGCTGACGGCTCAGAGCCTGGAGCCTGCTTCTGCTTCTGTGTCTCCCTCTCTCTCTGCCCCTAACCCACTCACATTCTGTCTCTGTCTCTCTCAAAAATAAATAAACATTAAAAAAATAAAAATAAATTAAAAAAATATTCAATGTCATTTCTATTTGGAGTTTGGAAGTGTTTTTCTCTCTATATGGAAAGCTAGCAACAAACACAAATTCTCAATTACTAATTACATGTTCTTGATTGTATTGAAAAAGATAGAGGGACACAATGAAACCATGAGATAAAATATCTCAAATGGGTAAGCATCCACATTGCTGTTTGCTACAAACCGAGATGTCAGTATTAAATAAACTATTCCTAAATGAATTATTCTTAAATTTTTAAGCAATTGTTAAGATGACAGCCCTTCTAATTTGTTCCTTTACATTTAAGGAAGCAAATCATAGCCACTGATATGATAGTTCCATCCCACTCTTCCTTCCTTCCTAGTGCTATTCTGGTATGTTAAAAAAAAATAAACTGCTAATTCATATATGCTGCCTTCTCTCCGCAAAATTCGTCTTGAATGAACATTTTATTCAACCTGAATTGAGCTTGGTTAAAAGGTGTTTTTTCAGGGCACCTGCGTGGCTCAGTCGGTTGGGCGTCCGAGTTCCACTCAGGTCATGATCTCACGGCTTGTGAGTTCCAACCCCACGTGGGTCTCTGTGCGGACAACAGCTCAGAGCCTGGAGCCTGCTTTAGATTCTGTGTTCCTTTCTTGCTCTGCCCCTCCCCCGCTCATGCTTTGTCTTTCTCTCTCTCTCAAGAATAAATAAACAATATTTTTTTAAAGGTCCTTTTTTCTTCTTATAGCACCTGGACATGAAAATAAAGCCAAAAGGTACAAAGGACATGGCAGTCCAAAGACATCTCTTTGCTTTAACATGGTCTTGTGAGTAGTGACCATTTGTGGATTAGACTTAGCACACCAACATTCATTAAGGTAAATAGCTAATAGTAATAATAACATTATGAATGGTAGGTATTTATACATGCAGAGTAGAAGGAGAGCTGTGGACACACAAAGGCCATATAAGTGTAAGCTATCGTCCTCACCATAATCATCATCATAGGAACTGATTATTTAGTTTCTGGCATATTTTAGGGCATCTTTCCTACTGAATGAGTAGATAAAGATGTGCCCATTTCCCAGATGGTTAAAAGTAAGAAACACCTGCTAAGTGATTTGTCTGGGAAAAAAAAATATCTAGAAAGTGAAAGAGGTATAAAGAAATTGGTTAAACTAGGAATCACGGAATAAACATACCTGCTTCCTTGTCTTATCACTTATTCTATGAGCTTATACAAGCTAATTTACCTTGCTTAGCCATCTGCCTTCCTACTTACTTGTAGAGGCACTGAAAAATAAACAGGATTCTGTGCCTCAAATTCTTAGGTGGCTGCACATAAGAAGTTGTCAATAAATACATGTTTAAGAAAGGAAAAAATGAGGAAATAAGATAAGATAAATAAGATAAAATACTTTATCTAGAGTAGATAAAGATGTGCCCATTTCCCAGATGGTTAAAAGTAAGAAACACCTGCTAAGTGATTTGTCTGGGAAAAAAAAATATCTAGAAAGTGAAAGAGGTATAAAGAAATTGGTTAAACTAGGAATCATGGAATAAACATACCTGCTTCCTTGTCTTATCACTTATTCTATGAGCTTATACAAGCTAATTTACCTTGCTTAGCCATCTGCCTTCCTACTTACTTGTAGAGGCACTGAAAAATAAACAGGATTCTGTGCCTCAAATTCTTAGGTGGCTGCACATAAGAAGTTGTCAATAAATACATGTTTAAGAAAGGAAAAAATGAGGAAATAAGGGAAGAAACACTGAATCCTCATTTTGTCTTGTCATCTTTCTGTTATACCTAACTAGTTTTCAGTGAACACATGGTAAATATAACACAGAGATTGAAAAAAACACAAAGAAAGAAAAAAAATAGAATAAAAAGGAGACTGAATAAAGGAAAATCAAAGAAAAGTTAGGAAAGAAAAGACAGAAGCAATTAGAAAAGGAAAAAAAAAATGACGGTACACATGGAAGGAGGGAAGAAGGGAGAAAGGAAGAAGAGTAAGGGGACGGGAAGAAAGGATGAGAAAAGGAAAAAAGAAAAGAGCAGTGTATGAGATAAGGAAGAAGGAAATGGAAGGCAGATAACAGAAAAAATAAAGATAATGAGTCTCAGCCTGATGTGTGACTTGTGGAAGAATTTATATTTATCATTAACTTTATACAGATTTCCAGCTCTGTTTTAAAGTATACTGTGAGGATTCATTATCAACATTGACTCGTAATGGTCACCGATCTATGACAAATTAATCTAGGTTAGATACATTAGAAGCTGTGTTAGAGCTGGAACCCCCCCTTCCTTCCTACATGTATGGGCAGGCTGTAGCATAAGGCTGAAACAGAATTTTAAAAATGACTCCACAGGATATTAGTACATTGGCATGAAAAATAACAGAGAGCGAGTGAGTTGATCAATCATTTCCCATTATGAGGCAAGAAAATATACAAAAGCCTATGAGATGAATCTAAAGCTGGAACCTGGTAGACAAGTTAATGAAAAACTATGGGCCCGGCAAGAAACCAAACAAACAAACTAACTAAAAACAAAAAACAAGCAAACAAAACTGTTCTAGGGGGAAAAAAGTGTAGCTCAATGACGCAGAACACTTGACCATTTTGGAATTCCTACCTTTACCTTCAAAAAGTTTTTAGTAGCCCTTTCACCATTCAAAACAAAGCATAAGCTAACAGGAGCTGTCTGTTAAATAAGTATTGAGATTTATATATTTTTTTCTTTTATTTCTCTTAGCTTGATTCTTGAGTATCCAGTCTAATGTAGTTTTTTGGATGTCTTAACTAGGTGTTTTGTTTTGTTTTTTACTGTGTTAAAGAACATATACTTTAAGGTCTTTCTAATTTTAATGTTTTAAGTATTTTACGTACATATCACTATTGGTCAGAAGGTCTTCATGTGGCCCTTCTTTATCTTTAGTTCTTGTTCATTTGCACAATCGGTACCAAATTATGGCTTTCAGTTGAGGGCAGAACATCCCCAAACACATTTTAAATTAGATACTACTCAGGTTGATGATATCCTGCTGTTTTTTTTCTTGTCTTTTCATTTTTAGGGGTTACTAACCATTAAACCTGTTTCAGTTTAAAATCCTTTTTAAACTAGAAATATGATGGATTAGCTTCCCAGGAAGGAAAAACTTCCAAATGACTTGGCTAGGCAGAGGCATATATTTTAGAACAACATTAAAAAATGTTATTTGAGAATTGTTTAATGTTCCAAAAGAAGTACAACTAATGACCTAAAATTAGTAGAGGATTTAGAATGTTCCCAGTGGCTGATTTCAATTCCCTTTCAAAGCAAATCTGAGTGCTATAATGACAGCAGAGCTCTTATCATAATTTACACAAGCTTTGCTACTTTCTTGCAATGCTAGACATGGATTTAAAACAGAATGATGAGTTTTATAAGTTTTGAGGGGTCATCTGATGTAAATGCAGAACTTTGCAGTAATTTATTCAACAAATAGTTACTTGGTGTTCCCTACTAATGGATTGTGGGGTTATTTTAAACATGGATCCTGTCTTCCAGGTACAGAGAATCTAGGAAAGTAAGGCAAGCGTATAAGTAACTTTCATCCTTTTAGAAAGCCATGACTTTCAAAAAGAAGTACAATAAGTGATGTGAAATGTAAAGGAAGAATAAAATTTAGCTTTTGTCGTGGAGCCTATTAGAAATGGCAATGCTGGTCCACAAAGTCCCGACCCACCCTTCCCAACGGAGGCTGACCTCCACTTCAACATCCTTCCAAACATCATTACCCAGCATTGGATGAAAGATGAAACCTTTTTTTCCATCCCTGAATATGGTGAAAGGGAATTTATTTCTTGTAAATTTCAGCCAATTATCTCCATCTGTCATTCTATTCTATAGAGAGACAGATATAGCCTCATCCAAACTGGAAAATTTGTGTTTTTAGCAATATCATAATGATGCTAATATACTAGCAGGAAAAAAAAACATATTGGCTTGATAAATATCCTTCCTAGAAAATCACTTGGCACATTTTAGATACACGATGAATAACTGTGGAATAAATGAATTACTGAATGCTAAAATATTAACTATGTCTCAGCATCATAATACTTATTGCTCTGTCAAATGCTTCAGATATGTACAAGAATCTTGAATGTTATGCAATGCAAAGTTCAGCGCCTTTAATGGAACCAGAGGAAATGGAACTGGAGCTTACATCCAGCACCCATTGGTGAATTGAGTCGGAACCTGGCAGCATGTGAGTGTTTAACCCCAGTAAATTCATTTACTGAATTTTATTCAAGACAGATTCCAAAGTACCTTTAACTTTTTCCTAGTTTCTTAAGATTTTAAAACACAATCTAGTAAACATTAGGTACAATTTAGGGATTTTTAACCAGAATGCTCTATGACTTATGGTTATCAATGGTACTCACACTTACCTTGGTTTACGTATTTTACAACTGTGTTAACGCTCATTTCCCCCCCCCTTTTATCCTACATAGCCTTCTCTATTCAATTTGCATTTGAAATTTATTGAGAGAAAAGAGTAACAGGCAAGATGTTTCCAGGGATGACAAAGTCATCAAGACCTGTTTGGAGTTCCTAAATCAGTCTCATAAATTGCTTCAGCAAACCATGGTGCCAATGCTGTTGAAATGCCACATAAGGGCTTAAGACGCGAACTTTGTCCCCCTCAGTCTTCTCACATGTATAGTAATGGCATCAATGCAGCCTCGCTAAAGATTTTGATATGTTGGTAGGCTTTCATGATGTTATAAATTTCTATGAAACACGAAATGCTCATAAAGTATTGTTTTGGTTATTACCTATAACAGCCACAAAAGTTTGTGGACAGTGTTTATGGAGCTTTTTATAACAAAACCCACTTTGGATAAACTAAAGATGTCTCATGCTTTTCCAGAGAATTACTGTGTCAGATACAACAATGCCTGCAGGGACTCAACACAGATGGAAAGATGCAAGAGATTTTGAGCACAAGGCAGATTTTTCTAGTGTCAGAGGCCCTTACTTACAAAGAGGGTTTAGACCTCGTAAGATCATTCCTCTTTCCTCCACTGACCAGGCCTAGTCTTATACAAACCGTTTAAACTGCATTTAGAGAGGGATTTTTATATCTTCTGTAGCTCCCAGGAACAAGAAAATGAAGAGTTGTCACATCATTATTTTTTCCAGGTTCTTTATAAATAATATTATTTTGGGGAAGAGAAAGAGAGAGAAGCCATTATACCATACCTAAGGCATCTGGATACAATGGAGATTTTTCTTATGAATTTTGCAAGAAAAGAATAAATGTGAATTCAATGGTGATAACAGACTGAATTCTCTGAGCTGGCAAAATGTATATTTTAAACTGATTTTCTGTTGTGTGAGATCCAATTACTTTTGTTAAACTGCTTTAAAATTCAATATCACTTCCTCCTATCCATGGTTATTAGAAGGAAAGAAAGCATAGAATATATATTTTTCAAGGATTCTTTTCCTAGTTATGCAAGTCATAATAAAGAATCCATTATTTTATATTGACGTAATCATTTATCGTAAAATTTAAGAAAACAAGAATCCTACAGTTTTCTATGCAGTGAATGAATATACCTTATATGACATGAGAAACATTTAAAAACAAAATCAATTAGATAATCATGCTAGTCCTAGAAAACTAACAAATGAGCTGAAAATAAAGAATTAATATTAAATAGCTGCACATATTTTGCAACAAAACTGTGAAGCTATCATGTCAATCATCTTACCAAACTACTTTTTCTTTCTCAACTGAATATCTTAAAGGGAATAATAAATTAGCCATAACAATAACATAGTAAAATTTCAGAGGATTGATAATAATACTCAGCACGCTTTAAAAAATCATTAGCTACCAGAAAAGCCATCAAATTATACTGTTTGTTCATAAGCTTCTGTGTGTCCTTTGTTCAATACGTTCCATTCTGTTAAATTCAAGCTAAACATGACAACTTAATTTGTGATGTGCTCTTTATTTTGTAGTGTATCATACCGTGTATGGTGTTTCTCCTATTTGTAGATTTTTCAGTAAGTGAAAGTGGGGGAGGGAAAGAAAGGGGTCAGAACTGACAGGAAAACTGAATCAGCGCATCCCCTGCCAATGAAGTCATGAAAAACCGCACTGTTCTTACAGTGGCAATAATGAATATAAATAGACAAAGGCGTTGAATAGCTACTGGGAGTAAAAGAATGAAGCCTCCATTTCAAGAAAGAACCTTTTTCTGCCATCACAGATAGCTTTGTGGACTGGCTACATTAGGATGCCATATAACAATTTCATGCTTTAAGAGAAGTCTTTGAAAGACAGCTCTCACATATTTTTATTTAAAGAATCTGATGAATAATAGGAACATTGCTTGTTGTAATAGTTGTACATGTTCAAGTCTCTCTTTCTCTCTCTCTCTCTCCTCCCTCTTTTTCTCCCTATTTCTTCCTCTCTCATTTTAGCCAGGGGTGAGTGTGTGTGTATGTGTGTGTATGTGCGTGTGCATGTTGGAGGTGGTTGAGTTTGAGATGAACACTGATAAAGTCGGTCCAATACTTTTATGCTTTCATTGTGAAATTTCACGGAAGGCCTAAAAACAAGCCTGATTTTGTACTATCAGAAATGGAGTGCATGTTGAATACAGATTTTGGATGATTTATAAGCCAATATCTGTATTATGATAATTTTACCTAGAAGGCAGTATCCCAGTAGATTCTGGATATTTAAAATGATAGCAATATACTGATTTACCATTTATCCATGGACGCCACACAAATATGTAATAACTCATCAATTAAATGTCAGAAGTAGTAGTGTATCTGTAATTATATTAGGTAATTTCTGTTGACTAGAAACATTTTTAGTTGATAAATGAAGACAGAATAATATGAAAATGGTAGGTGTATGTCCTACAAATTGCTTAACTTGAAAATTTCTAAAATTGTCTACAAACTAAGTGACAACATATTAAGAGTATGGCATATTGTTACTAAGAGTTACTTTGTGCTGTTGCAAAATTTCTCATAGCCATGTAGTCAAACTCAACAGGTAAAATATCCTGTTTTATTTCCCAAAACATATTAAAGATAATTCTAGAAACTACACAGATTAAACTAAACACATTATAAAATTACTTTATTAAAGTCAACCTATTATAAGCTTATTATAAATGTATTAATATGTAATATATTATATGATACCATATGCAGTATGATGCCATATGTGGATAATTTACAGTATTGGCAATATGAAATGCTTACTTTTTAGCTCCCTCATGTCACAAAAAATTAAAAAGTTAATTTATGTAGAAGAGGAAGAAACAATATATAACATGTTCCTTGGGATGAGGATTTATCCTGGTGAAGTAAATTTTTAAGATATAATATGCAAGCATCACTACAATTAAAATACAACAAAATATATTTAAGCTTAATAATACAAATATTCTGATTGTCTCTTAATAGAAACTCAAATGGAAAGATTCCTTCAATTTGCCACTTGACTTTGCTGAAGTAGAGTTGATTTATTCTGAAAAATGAATATGTATTATATATATACATATTATATATATACATATATACATATTACATATTATTATATAATTTATATTATATTATATACATATTATATATATAATATGTATATTTTATTATTTATATTATATATATACACAATTGTATATATGTATGTATATGTATGTATGTACGTATATGTATGTATGTAATACGTATAATATGTATATATATGTATATATACACACATATATATAATATGTATATATGTATATATAATATGTATATATATATACATATATGTATATATTATATATATACATATTATATATATATATAATATGTATATATGTATGTATATATATAGTTGTCAAATAGTCTATATAAAATTAGAGCTTATAGAAGTTATATCATACATTTTAGACAACAGACATGCTAATGAAATACCGGATCAAAAAAAGACAGTCATAATTTGAAAAAAAAATTGATCTAAGACAATCCAAAAATTTTCCGAAAAACAATTTTTAAATAAGGACAAAAGAAGGTTAATTTTAATATTCAATACCATTTTGCTTGCAATGCTAGACCTATTTGCTTAAAAAATAAATAAGAAGAATAAAAAGAGAGCATAAAGGAAAACCTGAACAAAATAAATCCGCTTTCATCTAAACAGGATCTGAGCAATTATACTGAAATTCATGTAGTGTAAAGAATAGCAGTCCTAGACAGTAAATCTGACTATTATCCCAAATAGCATAATTATCTTCTCTCTACTAAATACTCTATGATCTTTTCAAAAGGATGGGCAGAGGGACTAATTCTCTGTAGTTATGCAAATCCCGCCTAGAAAGAACACTATCCATAATAGCCATAGGTCAGTTTATTTCAAGATAATATACCAGGTGCCCACATTGTCAAAATACCTGCATTATAATTCCATTCCTGTTGCTGTTTTTAATTATGAGGCTCTTCTCAACAGGAAACAGTCCCACAGAGAACTGAAACAATTTATTTTAAATACTGTAAACAACAGAGAGTCTCTGCTTCATGGATTTGAGATTCCTGTTCATCCTGAGAGCTCACAGCATGGTATGCCGACTGAACATACAATATTGATAAAGATAGATTCTCATTTGAAAATGTTTTGCCTCATGAAAGACCTTAAGCAGAGATTCAGATGGCTTTTATTCTCAGTCGTAATTACTAAATATATTTTCTTTGCTCTCCTAATAATAATTTTCTTTGCTCTCCTGTATTTTTATGGAAATACAGACCATTGTACCAATCCCATACACCAGTTCTACCCTCTGTGGCACATGAAGTCCAAGGAAAATATCTGGACATGGAAGATTTCTGGACGCAAACCTTCAAAACCATGAGTAACTAATTTTGACAGTAATGAAATGTCTAAGTTTCCCATATCACATATTAGCACCGAAACCTATCTGCTTAGGTAAAGATATATAAAGTCACCAAACCTAATCAGTTTAGTGAACTGGGGGAAATTTTCCATTACTGCTTGAAGGATTTAAAGAAACTTAAAAAAAAAAACAAACAAAAAACAAACAACAGCAACAACAACAAAAAAAAAAAAACAGGGGTGCCTGGGTGACTCAGTCGGTTGAGCATCCGACTTCGGCTCAGGTCATGATCTCGCGGTTCGTGGGTTCGGGCCCCGCATGGGGCTCCGTGCAGACATCTCAGAGCGTGGAGCCTGCTTCTGATTCTGTGTTTCCCTCTCTCTCTGCCCCTCCCCCACATGCGCTCTGTCTCTCTCTGCCTCTCAGAAAAAAAAAAAAAAAACTAAAAAAATTAAACAAAACAAAACAAACCACCACCACCAACAACCAAAAGAACCCCAAAACTCAATTAGCATCTGTCCCCATAGTGGACTTCCAGCATTTATAATCATAGTATTTACCCAATGCTTATTACGTGCCAGTCATGGTTTTAAATGTTTAATTATTAACCCCATTTCATTTTTCATCCTCATTTTAGGGATGAGTCGCTAAAAGGTTAAGTCACTCGCCCAAATCACTTGACTAGTAAGAGCCCTAGCCTGGACTTGAACTCAGTCTATCTCCTGAGACCACAGCACACAAAAACTACAGTTGAAGCCAATAGTCACAGCATAAGAGAAAAGCATAAAAACTATAACTCTTTGCGGGAATGTTGACAAGGATACAGAGAGAGGGGAACACTTTTGCCCTACTGGTGGGACAGAAAACTGGTGTAGACACTCTGGAGAAGAGTATGGAGGTTTCTCAAAAAACTGAAAATAGAAATGCCCTATTCCCCAGCAATTGCACTGCTAGGTATTTATCCAAAGGATACAAAAGTGCTGATTTGAAGGGGCACATGCACCTGCAATGTTTATAGCAGTACTATCAACAATAGCATGAAATCTTGCCATTTGTAACAGAACTAGAATGTATTATGCTAAGTGAAATAAGTTGGTCAGAGAAAGACAAATATATGATGTAACTCTTCTGTGGAATTTAAGAAACAACAGAGATGAACATAAGGGAAGGGAAGGAAAAATAAGATTAAAACAGAAAGGAAGGCAAACCATAAGAGACTCTTAACTACAGAGGAGAAACTGAGGGTTGCTGGAGGGGTGTTGGCTGAGGGGATGGGCTAAGTGAGTTTTGGACATTAGGAGGGCACTTGTTGGGATGAGCACTGGGGGTATGTCAGTGATGAATCACTAAATTCTACTCCTGAAACCATTATTACACTATATGTTAGCTAACTTCGATTTACATAAAATTTTAAAAGTAAATAAAGAAAATAGTAAATTGCTAAAAAATATACTGCAAATTACAAAATATGCTTTAGTCCACACATAAGGTACATTGAGAATATTTGTAACCTCTAAGAATAATTTAATTTTCTAGAATAAATATAAACCATATGTTTTAGGACTTTTTATGAAATCACAAATATGCTAAAACTAAACCTCAACCACAGTAGAGTAGACTTTACAGAAATTCTATGATATCTGTAATGAAAGTCTCAATATCAAATTCTGTTGATAAATGCAGACTTAAAGTTAACAAGGACTTTATTATTTTTTTTTTATTTTTTTTTCAACGTTTTTTATTTATTTTTGGGACAGAGAGAGACAGAGCATGAACAAGGGAGGGGCAGAGAGAGAGGGAGACACAGAATCGGAAACAGGCTCCAGGCTCTGAGCCATCAGCCCAGAGCCCGACGCGGGGCTTGAACTCACGGACTGCGAGATCATGACCTGACTGAAGTCGGACGCTTAACCGACTGCGCCACCCAGGCGCCCCATTTTTTTTTTTTTAATTTTTTTTTTCAACTTTTTTTTTTTTTTTTTGGGACAGAGAGAGACAGAGCATGAACGGGGGAGGGGCAGAGAGAGAGGGAGACACAGAATCGGAAACAGGCTCCAGGCTCTGAGCCATCAGCCCAGAGCCTGACGCGGGGCTCGAACTCACGGACCGCGAGATCGTGACCTGGCTGAAGTCGGACGCTTAACCGACTGCGCCACCCAGGCGCCCCAAGTTAACAAGGACTTTAAACATATCATGGTAACATTTCCTACATTAATGTAAACTTGACCCTTAGATGTTATAAATTGCTTTTGGTGTTCTAAGCTTTAAGATTTGTTCTCTCATATCCAGAACTCAGAACAACAAATTTCCCTACACAATATCTGTTGTGGTATTCACTTTGTTTATACAAAGTATAGCAAGCTAGTTATACTAGCTAGTATGACAAGCTAGTTTTATATCTTTTGGCTTACTCAGTAAAACCCATTTTATGTCTAACCAAGCTTTACATCTTTTAGTTTTCATAATTGAACAAATAAAAGCTTTGCAAATGCTTTTCAGGAAAAGATGAGAAAGCGTAAGGGTTTTTAGCAAGTCATTAACACAATCCAAAACTTGTAAGATACCTATCAGACATATGATTAGCCTTTTCTTCTCTTTCCACTAAATAGCTTAACTGAATAAATACCTTCTATACTCCATATTTCTTGTTCAATTTTCCAACATGAAGCATGGTAAACTTCAGAGGCAGTAGAGAGTCACTAATTGAACTTAATCTTGTTCACACATAAATATCTGGCATCAGTTTTCTTGGCAGGGAAATACTAAATAATTAACAGCAAACGATGGGTTTCGTAAGTGGTTATTTGCATGGGGAGGCAGTATATTGTGGATTGCGGAAGTGTTTTCACTTTTGAGCCAGAGAGTCTGTGTTGGAATCATAGTTCCACCAATAGGATATGTGGTCTTGGAATATTTTTAATCCTTTTGTCTCAGTTTCCTCAGCTGCAAACTGTGCTAAAAATAGTATATAGCTCCCATGGTTGCTGTAAATATTAAACAAAGTAAATAATACACAGCACAAATTTAGAACAGACCCAGGCAGCTAGGCATGTTTTGTACATTCAGTAAATAATGCTACTCTTATAGTGATTGTTCTATACATACTTTCCATTTCTAATTAATAATATTGAGACTTTGACTGGACATACCTTTTTGGCACCGGTCAGATTATCCTGAGACTAAAAATTTGAGAATGGTTATCAATGAACACAAGGTAAGAATGTAATGGAATCTGCCTGATTTATAGAGAAATGGGTTTATGGGTATCAGGTAAAACACTGAATAGACAAATGGCAGTATCTGTGTGAAATGGCAGAGTGCTCATATTTGTATTTAGTAACACGTATATAAGCAAAACAACAACCACACACGTCTTCCCTAGTTTAAACTAAGGAACTATCAATTTGGTTAGGACTGCCAGAGATAAGCCCCTGAAATTGTTATGCTGTGAAAAGCACACAAGAGTAAACCTACATTTTTCCTGTCTTCTGCATACAAAAAAATAAAATAAAATAAATATATATAACATCTGTTCATGATAAAAACTGTCTACAAAGTGGGTTTAGAGGGAGCATTCTTCAATATAATGAAGGTCACTCGTGACATACCCAAGCTAATATCATACTGAAGGGCAAATACTAAAAACTTTTCCTTTAACATCAGTAACAAAGAAGGATATCCACTCTCACTACTATGGTGGTTATAGCCATAGCAATAAGACAAGAAGGAAAATAAATAAAAGACATCCAAACTGGTACAGAAGAAGTAAAACTCTCTATTTGCAGAAAACATAAAATTATATACTGAAAACACTTAAAACTCTACCAAAATACCATTAAAACCAATACATGAATTCAGTAAGGTTGGAGGATACAAAGTCAATATACAGAAACCTGTCACATTTGTATA
The DNA here is from genome assembly GCF_007474595.2 of Lynx canadensis. Taxonomy (NCBI): domain Eukaryota; kingdom Metazoa; phylum Chordata; class Mammalia; order Carnivora; family Felidae; genus Lynx; species Lynx canadensis. Next base: position 180,647,714 of record NC_044306.2, read on the forward strand.
CACCAATAACAAAGTAGCAGAAAGAGAAATTAAGAAAACAGTCCCATTTATAATTGTACCAAAAAGGATAAAATACCTAGGAATAAATTTAACAAAGGAGGTGAAAGACCTATACTCAGCAAACTATAAAACACTGATGAAAGAATTAAAGAACGCCACAAACAAATGAAAAGATATTCCATGCTCATGAATTGGACAATTACTATGCTTATAATGTCCAATTATTCAAAGCAATTTACAGATTTAATGTAATCCTTATCGAAATACCAATGGCATTTGTCAATTTGTCAATGGCATAGAACCAATAATCCTAAAATTTCTATGGAACAACAAAAGGCCCTGAATAGCCAAAGAAATACAGGAAAGAATGACAGAGCTGGAGGTATCACAATCCCAGATTTAAGTTATAGTACAAAGCTATAGTAATCAAAAGAGTATGATACTGACACAAAGATAGACACACAGACCAATGGAACAAGATAGCTCAAAATTAAATACACACTCATATAGTCAAATTAGAAGAACCATGACAAAAAGAGGCAAGAATATACAGTGGGAAATAGAGTCTCTTCAATAAATGTTGGGAAAACTAGACAGTCATATGCAAAGGAATAAAACCGGACCATTTTCTTACATCATACACAAAAATAAACTCAAAATAAAGACCTTAATGTGAGCCCTGAAACCATAAAATTCCTAAAAGAAAACAGAGGCAGTAATCTCGTGGGCGTTGACCTGAGCAATGTAGTTATGGAAAAGTCTCCTCAGGCACAGGAAATGAAAGAAAAAATAAGCTTTTGACAATATGACAAAATAAAAAGCTGTTGCACAGCAAAGAAAATCAGCAAAACAAAAAGGCAATCCAGTGAGAGGAAGAAAATATGTGCAAATAATAAATCCAATAAAGGGTTAATATCCCAACTGGATAAAGAACATATAAAAGCCAACACCAAGAAAACAAATAATGTGATTAGAAAATGGACAGAGGAACTGAGGAAATATTTTTCCAAGGAGACATAAAGATGGCCAACAGACATATATAAAAAAAAAATCTGCATTGTTAATTATTAAGGAAACACATATCAAAACCACAGGGAGATGTCACCTTACACTTGTCAGAATGGCTAGTAACAAAAAAGACAAGAAACAAGTATGGGTGAGGATGTAGATGAAAGGGAGCCACCTGTACATTTCTGGTGGGAATGTAAATTGGTGGGCACTAGTATGGAGGTTCCTCAAAATATTAAAAATAGAAATGTCATTCTATCCAGTAATTCCACTACTGGGTATTATCCAATGAAAACAAAACACTGATCCAAAAAGATATAGACACCCTTATGTTTATCGCGGCATTATTTACAACAGCCAAGATGTGGAAGCAACCTGAGCGTCTACTCATAGATGAATGGATAGAGAAGAAGTGGTGTATAATGCAATGGAATATTGCTCAGCCATAAGACAGAATGAGACATCTTGCCATCTGTGACAACATGGATGGACCCAAAGGGTATTTAAGTGAAATAGTTCAAAGAAAGACAAATACCATGGGATTTCATTTATATGTGGGATATAAAAAACAAAACAAAACAAAAAACAGTAGCAAAACAAAAGCACAACAGCAACAAATCAGCAAACAAAACACAGAAATGCAGAGAACAAAATGGTGATTGGCAAAGAAGAGGGGAGTGGGGAACGGGCAAAATGGGTGAAGGGGAACGGGAGGCACAGGCTTCCAGTTATGGAATGAACAAGTCCCACAATAAAAGATACAGCCTAGGGAATATACTCAATGGTGTTATAATAGCACTGCATGGTGAGAGATGGTAGCTGCCCTTGTGGTGAGCATAGTATAATGCATAGAGTTATGGAATCACTATGTTTTACACCTAAAGCTAATGTAACATTGTGTGTTAACTATACTTCAATTAAAAAAAAAGAAAGATAAGGGAGGGATGCCTGGCTGGTTCAGTTGGTTGAGCATTTGAGCATCCAACTCTTGATTTCATCTCAGGTCATGATTTCACAGTTCATGGGTTCGAGCCCCACATCAGGCTCCTTGCTGACAGTGAGAAGCCTGCTTGAGATTCTCTCTCCCTTTCTCTCTGACCCTCCCCTGCATGTGCTCTCTCTCTCCTAAACTAAACAAACTTAAAAACAAATGCTTATAAGCATGTGAAGAAACTACAACTCTGTACACCGTTGGTGGGAATATAAGTTGGTAGAGCAACTGAAAAACTGAATGGATGTTCACATTAAAATTATGGTCCAACAATTCCATTTCCAATATATCCAAAGGAAATGAAACCACCATCTCAAAGAGAGATCTGCATGCCTATGTTCATTGCGGCATTATTTACAATAGGCATACACGGAAATAACTTAAGTTCTAATTGACAGATGAATGAATAAATAAATAATGTTATATATACACATAGAACATTATTCAGCCATTAAAAAGAAGGAAATACTGTTATTTGCAAAAACATAGATGAAACTTGAAGGCATTATGCTATGTGAAATAAGTCTGATGGAGAAAGACAAATATTGTACGATCTCATGTATATAAATGGAGCTTAAAAAATGAACTTATATAAATGATCCTAAAAAAAAAAACAGAGAACAAATTGGTGGGTGCCAGAGAAGAGGGTGTAGGGGTTGGAGGAAATGGGTGAATGTGGTCAAAAGGTACAAATTTCCAGTCGTAAGGTTAATAAGTTATGCGGATGTAATGTACTGTTTGGTGACTATCGTCTATAATACATTTGAAATTTGCTTAAAGTGAGGTGCTAAAAGAAAAAAATATATATAACTCTGCAAGGTGATGGATATTAGGTAAGCTTATTACAGTAATAATTTCACATTATACAAATATCAGTTGATTATGTTGTACACCTTGAACATATGCAACATTAATATAGCAATTATATCTCAGTAAAATTGGAAAAGAATAAATGCCAATTATGGAAATGAGAAAATTTATTTATTTAATTTATTCATTCATTCATACATTCATTCATTCATTTAAATCTAGAGGTAGAAATCAGTTAGTATTCATTGCAGTATTTCTACCTTTAAAAAAATAAATTTCCATCATGTAACACTTTAACAAATTTGACTTATCCTGTCATATGCTTGATCAATTTGTCTGTTTTGTGGCTCATTGTTTTTTTGCATTGTTTTGTTTTATGTGGAAAAAGATTGAGACTGACAAACTCACGTCAATAAAAGTGGTTAAAGATACTTCCAAAGCAGATTTATCAATGATTCCCTTAGTACGGTCTTCATGTTAAATTACTAAAGTAGCCATAATTCTCTGACCTCACCTGTTTCCATCCCTATTTTGCAACATGACTTTGCAACTTCTCCCATCACATGGTGGTCTATGTTCCCACACCTTAAATCAGGTCTGACTTTGGAACTTGCTTTGGCCAAGGAACAGGGTGAGAGCAATACTCTTCTGGTGTTCCTGGATGTTCCTGCTCTTGATTTATTTTTGCCTTGCCACAAAAGGAAGCCTGAGCTAGCCTGTTGGGACAGAGTTGCCCTGTTGTCCTAGCAGAAAAAAAAATGAGAGTCCAGCCAAGGTCGGCAAAGCAACCCCCAGACAACCCACAGTGGACCACAGGAGCAGACCGGGTCCCACCAAGAATAGCTCATCATGACCCAGATGAGGAGAACCACCCAAATGCTAATCAATGCTGATTATCTTAAGCCACCGAATCTTGGGTTGGTTTGTCGTACAGCAATGGAAAATACCGACTGAGTCTTCCCCCCAGTTTATTCTCTCCCATGAAGTGACTGATGCGTACAATGCCCAACATGCAATTGTGAGAAAAGTGAATGAATCAATCGGTATCTACTAATACATTATATCTACAATGTATTGCAATTATTTTGTGCCAGGAATGTTTCAAACATTTTGCATAAGCTATCTCAGTTAATTTCCTCCCCAATAAATATAGCAATTGTGAGCCCTTCCTGGCTATGAGGCAGGGGTCTATGGAATCACAAAAAAATAGGGTTTGTCTCTTCTTGTGAAATTTTCATTGTGGATGGTGGAGACACATGTGGCACAAACACTGAATCACTGAATTAGCAGTTAACCTAGTTAAGAGGATTATTCAGTTACTTGGCACCCTTTCCTGCTCCTCTCTCTCATATAATTAGTATATTTTTTACTGGATGCCTTATGTTACAGTCTACTGTGGCTGTAGCTCCATATTTAGAACATCTGTATATATCAACTTAATTCTACATTTTCCTCATTATTAACTTTTCTCAGAAGTCTCTATTACCCTAAATTCAGTATGTAAAAAATGAAAGCATAGTTTTTAACAGTATAGGACATAGGGGTGCAGTGAATATTTACTGATTTTGTATTATAAACATGGCCATGGTCTATTTCAGCCTTTCAGATTAAGATAATTTTAAGATATGTTTTCCTTTAGCTGTCATCAGTAATACAGAAAGTTCCTTTTTTTATAGTTTTATTTGGAAATAGACTAAAAAATGAAATAATACTTGAAATAATACTATATATATATATACTATATATATATATTATTTCAAGTATTATATATATATATTATTTCAAGTATTATATATATATATATACTTTTTTTATGTTAGACCTTTACCTAAAGTGCTGGTTCATTTTGCTAGCATAAAAATTTTTGATTTTTTTGGTTATCCCTTAAGTGAATTTAATAGCAGCTACTAATATAAATTCTTTGTTAAGCTCTTCCATGCAAAGGCATTTTACATATATTTAATTATAAATACATATAAAATTCCTATGAGAAAGGTAATTGCATGCCCATTTTAAGGAATATAAATTCCCTATTCAAGTTAACATAGAAAAAAAAAAACCTAGAAAGCCTTTAATTTTACTGACTTCAAAGACTATATTTTTCCCACTAGATTATAAACTGCTTTTATTTCTCCCAACTAAGAACTGTGAACTTTTAAAAATATATATTGATATGGAATCTATTACCCCAAAGCCCAAAGTAAAACTGAAGCAAAGAAAAAGATTAAAAACTCTAGCCCCGGACGCCTAGCTCAGTGGTACCTGACTCAGAGGAATATTATACTGACATCTCTTATCATTTTGACTGATGTCCTGTTTCTGTCTCAGAAGAAAAGAACATTTTCCTTCCCCTGTCATCGGTGCAAGCTAAAGCAGGCAGGAGATTGCTCTTGACTCATTCTAATTATCAAAACTGCTTCCTCACTCTCATTACATGGCTTTGGTCTCTCTGCTGAACTACATTGGTTCAGCGATTTTGTACACCAGTTAATGGGTCTCCTATCATATATATTTGTATTGCTCTTCCCCGATCCATTGTGAACTATGAAAAAAAAATGCAAATGAAAAATGCATCTCTATTGACACTTAGCCTCCAATTTACATTCTATCCCCCATGTATTCACATCATTACCTGTAGACTTTAGGGCTTCTCTTTAAAAAAAAAAAAATTGGGTTATTTTATCAGATATACAAAAACCGCTCCGAGAATATATGTAGATTTTTGGTACAGTTAACTTTTTCAATGAGGAATATGATAGAAGCACAGTTTGCGAACCAAAAAGAAAAAGGAACTATAGACAATAAGCACACGGTATTAGCTTTGTATGCTGTAACTAGCTATCTTAAGAAAATAATTATCCAAAAGTCCTGAGAAATTATAAGTCCAAGTAGGATGAAGAAGTTGAAGGAGTAATGGTTAGAAAACCCTAATAGATTACTAGGAAAAGGATGGAATGGACATCCTTAGCTGAACACCTTAATCCAGTGACTGATGTCAAGGCTGAAACCCATGCGCTTTCATAAATGACACTGTGTGCCACTTCTGAAAAGGGAATACTATTCTAAGTGGAGCGTATTTCTGAATCAGTAGGATACATCTACATAAGGTCCCTTAAACCACTCTCTCTCTCTCTCTCTCTCTCTCTCTTTTTTTTTTCTTGTTACAAATAATTTCATGATAATGGATGTGAAACAAATAGTCAAACTCTGGCTTTCTGGGGCCAGGAAGTTTGATTAACAAAGTTAAATAGGAAGGATCATAGCATTCATGTTTTAGCCCAAAGGCAGATCCACTTTTAGCACAGAACCCAATCAGGAAGTGGCTCTTCTGTCCAAAGCAGCAGAGTATAAAACCTCCTTTTCATCCCCCGAGGACACAGGGAAGTCTCACTTCATCAAACTCAGAAGGCGCCATGCATACAGCAAGAGCAGCTCTCTATTCTTTGTGTGACATGTACCTGGTGGCTAGGACACTGCAGAGAGTAAAGGAAGACCAGCGGATCCTTCACAGAAGCACTATAAAGGTTCTGTATTCTCCGGGAATTTTTTGCACACTCACTGACAAAAGTTTTGAACATTTCTGCAAATAATGTTAAGGGTTCAACTCCAAAAAGCCACTTGCCAGCACAGAACAAGACGGGGGAAGGTGGAACAAGAGGGGAATCGAAAGAACCTCAGGAAGAAAAGGATTCAAAAGCGGACTGGCACACGGATGAGTGCCTTAAACGTGGGCGCTCAAGTTTTTTGTTTGTTTGCTTGGAATAGTTTCTGCCTTAACATAACATTCTATACTCCTATGGCTATGTATCATTTAAAGTTTTATTTTTTTAATTTTTTTTAAATTTAATGTTTATTTATTTTTGAGAGAGAGAGCACAAGAGGTGGAGGGCCAGAGAGAGAGGGAGACACAGAATCTGAAGCAGGCTCCAGGCTCTGAGCTGTCGGCACACAGTCCGACGTCCGGCTCGAACCCTGAGCTGTGAGATCAGACCTGAACCAAAGTCTGGCGCTTAACCGACTGAGCCACCCAGGCACCCCAACATATCATTAAATTTTAAAAACAGACAGCCCAGTCTTGTGCTTAAATCCATAGAATGAGCTCTATAATTCTCTGTTAATACTCTTTATAGCCCTGGGTTTAACACAGACACTCGCACGCACCTCCAGGTAGTGTTATCAAAAGAATTCTGGAATAGTGAACCCCGCTCTGTTTTCATTGCAGTTAAGGTTGCTCTTCTACAGAATGACCAGGACTCTAAGACCAGCTCCTCCAGAGAAGAAAGTCCTAACGGGAATATTCCAGCCAGTCAGTTTTGCATTCTTCTGCCCAATCGCTTTCCTACCTATTTGAGTGGTTTCTAGGAAATTCTGCTGGCATATCTCTGACTTACATCCAGGCAGAATTTAACATAGGCATCCTCGATTTTGTGAATCATCCACATACACTATTTTAAATACAGTATTTTTATTACAGCCATTCATACGAACCAGATCTAAGATATAACTTTGTTGTGGCAAACCTCATAATGTAATCGTTATAAAACTGGGTTGTCAGCTTTATATTAAAAGTGTCCTTTATACACACAGCCACGCATGAATTATCACAAATTACTCCACTGGAGCACACAGTTCCATGCAAAGCTAGGTTTCGACTGGACTTTTTTTCACAAAAACTTCACTTGCCTTCTCACTTTATATTTGAAAGTAGGCACCACCCTTTGGGCCAAAGTAAGCCTCTTTTCCATTTTACTAAGTACACATAAACTGCTATCTTTGAAATATTATATACAAATTTCCATGTGTCTCTCAAGGAACACTGGTGTCTTTTTATGAAAGAGCTTGTCTCACCTTCTCACCACCTACCCCGGCCAAGTTTTACCAACCCAGCTCTGCATACAACTCTGACTTCCCTTTAAGTTGGCTCCCTTCTTGTTTGAGCTGGCACTCATCGATCAATACGCTCATACTTCAGCTGTTCGAGCAGCAGCTAACCAAGCAGCCACAACAAACACAATTCTGGCAGGCTCCTAATGTGTGTCTCTGCCTGTAATTCAGATGCTGTTTGCAAAGAGTTTACATGTAGACCACGTCGCTCTTAGAAAGCGCAGTGCTAGGATTTAAACAGAAAGCTTATTAGGCACAGTCCTGCGAATTAAATCATTATAAGCAGTTGCTCAAAATAGTTTGGGAAGGCAGAGTGCATGGTGATGTATTTTTAACATTTTCTTGGACAAGATCACCGCCATAGCAAATGATAACGTTCTGGCGAGAAGCACTGAGTATTGATTCAATTAAATGCTGTATCCTTTACCTATAAGAACAAACTGATTTCTTCCCAACTTTGATCACGGAAGTCGAGGACATAAGGTGTGTGTATGAGACAAGTAGACTTTTTTTTCACTTGCTATAAATGTATTTGGTGGAAAGTAAAATTTGGTGCAATTAGGGGTGAATGCATTTTCTGTAAACCTCACGTACAGTTCACCTTGGAGAAAACTCTCTGAGAATATTCAATATAGAGTCACTATTCTGGGTCTGCTGAAGGGGGTAGAAAAATACACAGAATTTGATGTTCGCATCGCAAGAGCTTACAATATACCAGATAACACAAATATTGTGAAACTATAAATGCACAAAGCACTATGCTAGAGTAGCCCATATCTGAGAAGAATTCCACCTGAAGAGTTGACGTTCAATCTGGATTTTGAAATAATTGGCTTTGCCTACTAAGGAGTGGATGAGGGATGAGGAAAGCACTCCAGTGAACGGAACAGCCAGAGTCAATGCATGCAGGCATGAAATGATATCATGCATTTGAGGTCCTTAAACCAGTCCAGAATGGATGGTCCAGATTATAGGAAGGGATAGGTTTACCAAAGATTAAAGGTTCTTTACTTCTATGCTAGTGTTATCACAAATGCTGGAATCAAAATGGTAAACCGTTAATGTTTCTAAATATGTGGTCTGTGGTATGATAGAATATATTTGGGAAGAATGTTCTCACTTCATAGAGAAGAGGTTGGAACCACCAAGAGGAAACTCTAGTAACTCAGGTAAGAGAGTGTTGGCAGCACAGCTGGAAAGGAACGGGAGATTGGAAAAAAAAAAAAAAAAACATTTTAAAGATAGAAATTGGGAACAGAGAGAGTAAAGTAGAATAAAGCGTCAAAGAAGACTTTCAGTCAGTTTAAAAAATATTTAATGTTTATTTATTTTTGAGAGAGAGAGAACAGAGACAGAGACAGAGCTTGAGCGGGAGAGGGGCAGAGAGAGAAAGGGAGACACAGAATCCGAAGCAGGCTCCAGGCTCTGAGTTGTCAGCACAGAGCCCAACGCGAGACTCGAACACACAAGTTGTGAGATCTTCACCTGAGCTGAAGTCAGAGGTTTAACCGACTGAGCCACCCATGCACCCCAAACAGTGTTTTTTCTTTTTAAAGTGAAGGAATGGTAACATGTTAATGGCATTTAACTGGCACAGAATTGGAAGGACTATACAAAGTCTTCTCCAAAATAAAAAGGAAAATAACCTTCCACGTTATCTAAGCTTTCTAATTATAGGAGCATCACGAAATATATGAGAAAACAGATGTGTAAATAACATGATATCTCTCAAGCAGTGTAACTATCGAAATGTAAAGGACACTGATCTGGCAATTAGTCAGATGCCTACGGAGGACACCTTTATTACAGCTAATGTTAAATGTTTCGTCGTGAAGATAGTACTGTGGACATTATATATTTTTTTCCCGTCTGCCACATGATGACACTAATGTAAACATCAAATTAAAAAAAAACAAACAAACACGGATCCACAAACATTAACAACCCTTCAGTGATTACACATTATACAAATTAAATCATATTTATATCAGATAATTCTATGTAATACAGAATGGACACATAGTGTGTATTATTGAATGTGACTAATCTAGATCTCATGACGACTAAATTATGTCTCCAAAGGTAGACTGTTATTATTCCTCCTAATATATAAACCCCCCCCACAAAAGCACAAGAAATGGAAATCATATCTTCAAATTATGTATAAAGATACACATGTATCTTTGTGCATGATACTTGACTGTCATTCTAATATCCCTTTCACAAGCTCTTTTCATTTTTCTTTTGATTACAAAACCTTTTCCTCAGCGTTCCACTTTTAGAGTAAATCTTCAACATCACGAACACTGATGCTCCCAGGAATGCTGCCTTTTTCTGTTAATCTCAATAGCTCCAGAGAGGCTAGCAAAATAAAGCATTTCATTTTTACATTTTGCACTTGACTTGGCTTAGACTGATACCAGGTGACATTATTACTCTGGGTTTCAGATGTTGTTTAGGGAAGAGGAGAGTAAAATAAAGGATACAATTATCATTTCAAAAGTGGCTACATTTGGGGGCTATGATACCTACCAGTTTTCATTTAAAGCAGCAACTCTTAAGAATGAGGTCTATTGCTAGAATTCTCAATGTCTTGTTCCATTTTTAAATAACTCTCTGTGACTGGCAGATATGAAAACATTAATAGGGCTTGAGAAATGCTCCACAGGGGGTAATATTTAAGTTATTAGGGTCAGAGCCAAGAGAAGTTTTTCATGCATAAAAAGATGAGTTTGTTACCACAAAGTATTCCTACCATGTCCTTTCATTTGTAATATAGAATTATGGCTGGTCCGTCCATATTTTACTGGGAGAGTGCACAGATGCTATGTGCACACACAGGGACCATCTCATATATCTTTGAATCGTTCAATATGCTTTGCAGTGCCTTGCATTTATAAAAAAGTATGCTCAATGCATTTATGTAGTATGCTCAGTTTTTAAATATTTCACGTGAAGGTGAGATTTAAAGGTCAATGCTTACTTCTGCTAAGATTAGACTTTTCATACTTAGGAATAATAGCCCAACAAGCAGAAATTCAACACTCACATATTGCTAGGAATCTAAATGATAATAAAGAGTAGTAGGCTTTCTAGAACCTCTAAATATATAAGGTCTAAGGAACCTGCACTTAAACTAACTTGACAGTTGTTAATTGCTTTTCCCAGGTATACTTACTACAAAGGGAAAGAAAAAAAATGGTTTTAGTTGTGTCACACACACACACACACACACACAAACACACACACTCCCTCCAAATCTTCTTACTAAAATGCATGAATACCTAAATTATAGTTACAAGTATAATTTAAAGTGATGCCTAGAATAAGTTCTCTAAAAAATCTTTTTTTTTAAAAAAAATACCGTGTTTTAGATATAGCAGTTCAAAACCCAGTACATAATTAAATACATATGATGGATTTTACTGAGTGCTTAATGCATGTAAAATTTCCTTTGACAATTCAAATTTAAACTCACTTTAGTTCTTATAAATCTTGCAAGAGTATAATTGACTTAACATTTTTTTTCCCAAACAGCTAATACATTACTTTCATTTCTATCTGGATTTTCATACAAATGAGAATAAGAAATAGAAAAAAAAAAGCTACCTGGTAATAATCAACAGAGAAGCAGCTTGGGAAAACCAAATGCATTTTTTTCGTCTCCTGTGCAGTCTTTTGTATAAGGTTTCGGTGATTTTGAATATGATTCATTACAACCAACACAGTAAATAGGATAAAATTAATTTTAGAGTTGCAAATATTCTGATAGGAATCTGTAGAGAATGCTCCAGGCAAAAATTAACAATTTTTCTCTGGAGATTATGAAACCAATTTTCCACATGCCAAAGATATAAGTAAATGCATGTGCAGGACTATCTAGATAAAAGACCGTTTTTTCTGTAACTTTACGTACAAACAATTTATATTAGGCCACGTTCTATTTCCCTGACTCATCCACTCACGACTTGTCCAGAAGATTGGAACTGAAATGAAAAGAGCAGGGTAGAGGGAACCAGGAATCTGGGATTCAGTTCTGTTACTTCTCATAAACTTGAATTAGCCCCTGTTAATTTCTCTACAACTCAGTTTCTGTCAGATGCGTGGATAAACTGAAGTATCCCTAAAGTATCCAGGAACTCTAAAATCCTGCTTCTGGCTCCCAATACCAACCATGTGAGAAAGGACCAACGTCTTGTCTAATTATAACCTGTTTTCTATCAGCATTTCCCCAGTAGTTATATTTCAGAAGTAAAGAGTGAACGTATCATATACTCAAGTAATAAGAATCATATGAGAGCACATTTCATCTGGGATTGATTATCCCATTTCAGTCTAACTGAAGTTATTTGCCCACAGAAATCCTTAGCCTTTTATTTACATTTTTGTTTGACACTCACTTAACTCACCTTCCACTCCTTCTGTCCAAACCTGTTTCAGCCCACTGATCTCCTTATTGCACTCTGTATATCAGCCACACTGTTCTTCTTTGACAAATCTACCTATCAAAAACTACTTTCAACTCTCAGCTACAATTTTTATGTTCTCCTTGGGGCCTTTTCTGAACTAAAGAAATCTGAGCTATTATTTGATTAAGCTTCAAACTATGACATGTATGAATTTGTGTGGCAGTTGTGGTGGTGTTATGATACATCCACAGCAAAATGGTGAGAATCATAGGCACACGTTTTCCTTCCTTCCTTCCTTCCTTCCTTCCTTCCTTCCTTCCTTCCTTCCCTCCTTCCCTCCTTCCTTCCTTCCTTTTACCATTGACCTTGACCTCACCATGGCATAGGCACAGCAAAAACACTGTTAGTGTAAAGAAGAATACATCGCATTCCCTTCCCACAAAAAAGACACGCAAATGTACCTAAATTATCACAACACATTACTACAAATGCTAACAGAGACAGGTGCCTGACCTTTTCATATTTGGGGTTATCGGTCAGTTTTGTCGGAAAAAGCATGGGCTTAGGAATGTAAAAGACCCATCTACCCTACTCACTAGCTATTTAGTCTTGAAGAAGTTTCTTAGCTTCTTTTTTTTATTATTATTATTTTTAACATTTATTTTTAAGAGATGGAGAGAGACAGAGCATGAGCAAGGGAGGGGCAGAGAGAGAGGGAGACACAGAATCCGAAGCAGGCTCCAGGCTCTGAGCTCCGAGTTGTCAGCACAGAGCCTGATGCGGGGCTTGAAATCACAAACCGCGAGTTCACGTGAGTTCATGACATGAGCTGAAGTCAGACGCTTAACCGACTGAGCCACCCCAGCGTCCCAAATTTTCTTAGCTTCTTAGGTGCTCAACCTCCCCACACGTGAAATAAGGAAAACAATATACTCCTCCTCAGATTTTCATAGGAATCAAACCGATCTTGAGGGCAAAGCCTTTCATCCATTATCAATCACTTTCCCTAACATGTACCTTGCATGTAGTAGACACCTAATAAATAATTTAAAATTTACTACTTAGGATGAGTATATGTCTGCCCAAGTTTCCTTCTGAGTGTCTGATCTGCCTATCTGACCAGGGCAAACCGCTTTAGGCAGATTCCCTCTGCAGACACGTGCTGCTTGTGTAAAAGAAATCCACTTGACCCAGAGAGCAGATTGAGTTAAACTCAGACCCAGAGTACAGGGTAATAGTAACCTCACCGTTGCCTCTTTAGGCTGCATGCCTAATGCAGTATCCTTGCCTATAATGGAGTAGACCAGAATTACCAAGACTGTATCTATGGCAAATGAAATAATTACCTTTCTCTCTGTGTTACAGACTGAACTGTGTTCTCCCCCAATTCATATACTGCAGCTCTAACTCCCAATGTGACTGTACCTGGAGGTGTTTCCTTTAAAGAGATCATTAAGAGTTAAATGAGTCAAAAAGATTGGGTCTAGTGTGCCTGAGTGGCTTAGTTGGTTAAGCATCCGACTTCAGCTCAGGTCATGATCTTACAGTTCGTGAGTTTGAGCCCCGCGTCCGGCTCTGTGCTGACAGCTCAGAGCCTGGAGCCTGCTTCAGATTCTGTGTCTCCCTCTCTCTCTGCCCCTCCCCTACTCATGCTCTCTCCCTCTCAAAAGTAAATAAACATTAAAAAAAGAATAAAAGAGAATATTTATTAAAAAAGGGTCTAATCAATAGGGCTGATATTCTTCTAAGAAGGGAAAGAGATGCCTGGAGTGTAGTGTACATGCACCAAGAAAGGTCATGTGAGGACATGGGAGAAGGCGGCCATCTGCAAGCAAAAGAAAGAGGCCTCAGGAGAAACCAAATCTTCCAATGGCTTGGTCTGGGACTTCCCGCCTCCAGGACCGTGAGAAAATAAATTTCTGTTGTTTAAGCCACTCGGTCTGCGGTATTTTGTACTGGCAGCCCCAGCAAACTAATACACTCCATTAAAATGCTAGCCAAATATGGGTCAAGTATTTTTGAGGTAGGACAGACGGCTAGAAGCAAGGTTAACTGTCAAAATAACTAAGGCAGGAGACAGAACCAATATTTATATTCTGTGTTTACCTTCTACCTGTGCAATAACTTGGCCACTGTCGTCAAGTTAAAGGGACCAAACGGATGTGAACCTGAGTAGTCTGGTATCAGACCCCAGGCTAAGGCTACAACACCACTCCACCTACCATTTCTTGCAACGTGAGCTTTGGGGGTCTGTAAAAATTGGTTAACCCCTCTGATTCCTTGCAAACTGAGTGAAATAACATTTACACTGCAGGGTTATTAGGACGATTAGAAATAATGTATATAAACTGGTAAACACGAGATGCTCCATATAGGATAATTATTATGTTGTGGTGTTTTACATTTAAATGTTTATTTTTGAGAGAGACAGAGCACGATCAGGGGAGGGGCAGAGAGAGAGACAGACAGACAGACAGAATCCGAAGCAGGCTCCAGGCTCTGAGCTGTCAGCACAGAGCTTAACGCGGGGCTTGAACTCACAAACTGTGAGATCATGACCTGAGCTGAGGTCGGACACTTAGCCAACTGAGCCACCCAGGTGCCCCTGTTGTGGTGTTTTCTAAACGCTGAGGCAAGTTGTACTACAAATACATTTCACAAGCATCATCTATGATTAAGCCTGACTTTTGCCAGTGGTCAGCTATGAGAACTAGAAACTAAAACAGGGATGATAATGGAGCTTAAATATGGGAACAGGAGCGCTAACTGGGATCTCTGGTCTGCCTAGGTGGGCAGTGACCAAACTGTGTAGGGGAATTGGCAGCTGCTGTAAGATAAATCCAAGACGTTGATTCCATTTTTATTCACTCTGGGTGAATGGATAAAGAAAAAGCTTAGGGTTGTCTTGATAGAAGCATAGGAAGGGATTCCTGGGTGGCTTTGTCCATTAAGCGCCCAAGTCTTGGTTTCAGCTCAGGTCATGATCTCATGATTTGTGGGATTGAGCCCTGCATCAGGCTCTGCACTGACAGCATAGAGCCTGCTTGGGATTTTCTCTCTCCCTCTCTCTCGCTGGCCCTCCCCTGTATGGACTCTCTCTCTCAAAAAAGCTTTGAAAAAGAAAGTATATGAAGAATTTGGGGTTACAGTGCTACTCTCACTATAGCACTGTGAGATTCTGTTAGGATAATCCATGGTCTAGAAGACATTTTCCAGGCAATCATTCATTTGGATTAAAAATTGTATTATCTTGAAACATAAATTTCCCTAGTAAGAAAAAAAAATATGGTGACCCCCACCTTCAGTGGAAAATTTTGTCTCCATTTAAATGAAATCTCCTATTTCATAATTAAGAAAAGATAAGGCACTTATAGTGAGCATTTGAAAAGGAAAAAATATAAAGGTCACAGAACCCAGCCTGCATTTGAACTAGGCCAGCACTTTTTTTGGTGATACTTTTATTGTATTTGTTAGATATAGTAGGTAACAACTTGAATAAAAATTCATTAAGCCTCACTAGGGAAATTATACAAAAAAGACCGCTTATATTATTTGGTGGGGCGGGGGGGGGAAAGCCACATCCACACAATCAGCTCATAGGCATTACTTGAGAAAACAAGCTTGGTTTTTTTTGTGTGTGTTTAGTTTTTTGAAGATAGAAATATTTCACTGTGTGGTAGTCTAAACATTTGGCAGGCACATGCCATCTATTGGTTACAATTTAGTGGATGTCAGAATAAGAGACTTAGGGAAAATTTGCTTTATCTAAAACCAAAGTTATATAATGGTGGTCTAAAATTCCCTCTCTCTCTCTCTCTCTCTCTCTCTTTCTCTCTTTCCTTCTGTAATGGAAAAGCACAGTCATAGACACATCGACAAAAAAACCTATTGACAGAAAAAAGATAAAGGAATGTACTTAGAGTTTTATTAATATTCTCACAGTGATTGATTGTAGACCTTTAGAGGAAATATATGAATATAATTTTTAGGGGGACGGCTTGCACAATAAACTCACTAACAAATTTTATGGCCCAACAGACAGCAAGGATCACAGAATCTACTTAGCTGGATTGCTCTTTTCCTCACATTGACAAATATCTGTTTGAAACGAACAACATGTCTCTGGTTATGTTTTACATTGAGAAAAGGTTTTCCTTGTCTATATGTCATTTTATGCTTGAAAGCATGAGATCTGATTACTCCTCCACCATGACTTAAACTTTTGCAGGAATGAAATGATCTGTTTTTAAACTCTAGATAGAGATTTAGCTCACCCTCCCGAGGCTATAAATCCCACAGGTTGTTTATATGCTACAAAAAGAAATTCTAAATCTGCTACCCTTTCATTTAACTGAGAATGTCTACTGTTACCCTGCATTATGGGACAAGGTGAAAAGGAGGTTCTCCTCTAGGTCTTTTTTATATCTCTCAATTACTTCCTATTTATTTTCCTACAGAGGAAGTGACCCAACTTGCTATTTTCATTTAAGCTTGATCACATCCCTTTCTATATTTGAAAGGTGACTCAAATCTTGGAAAAAGGTAAATATAAAATGGATTTTCTTGAGTATGTAAGCTAGATATATTCTAAATACCAGAAATATTTCCATGTGCCTGCCCCAAACTTCTCATGGCAGCAGCCCAACTTTATATAATGCAATTAATTGAGAATATTTTGGGGCCTAGAGAGTATCTTTTGCATGCATGATTGGCCTGTGTTGCATGCTATGTATGTATTCTTAGAGAAGTTACATAATGTTATATTTCAGTACTTATTTGGGGTCTGAAATGTTAGGCAGGTTATTTCCATACAATAGTCTTCTATTTACCCTAGGTCACCAGCACCATGTACAATGCAACATCTGAAAATGGGAGGCAACATGGCAAGACTGCTTCCAACTTAATGAAGTGAGGATTTAAAATATCTTGCTTAAATCTCACAGGGGTGCCTGGGTGGCTCAATAGGTTAAGCATCCAACTTTAGCTCAGGTCATGACCTTGCAGTTCGTGGGTATGGGCCCCACGTCAGGCTCTGTGCTGACAGCTCAGAGCCTGGAGCCTGTTTCAGATTCTGTGTCTCCCTCTCTCTCTGACCCTCCCCCGTTCATGCTGTCTCTCCCTGTCTCAAAAATAAATAAACTTAAAAAAAAAAACGTTTAAAGCTAAGAAAGCAATGATATATTGGTAAATGATCAAGTATGAAGCAATCATTCTATAATAATCATCAGGAGAAACACCATACAGAGCAAGATTACAAACTAACAGCAAAGTTCCTAAACACTATAATAGTGTACAGACTTTCTTAATTTTTTTTTCTGTTTTAAACACATTATTTCCCTTGCAAAAAATCTCAGTTGACTGGTTCACTCCCAAGCCTCAATCCACCAGTACTTGGCTCTTTGTCAAGACTAGGCTTTTTTCACCTTTAGAAGAGTGAGGTATGTTTTTGTTTGTTTTTTTTTTATATTAAAAAATAAGTGTGTTTATTTATTTGGGGGTGGGGAGCAAAGAGAGAGAGGCAGAGAGAGAATCCCAAGCAGAGTCCACACTGTCAGTGCAAGAGCCTGATGTGAGGCTTGAACCCACGAACCATGAGATCATGACCTGAGCTGAAACCAAGAGTCAGACAATCTAGTGAGTCCCCCAGGTGCCCCCTTTTTTGATATTTTTAATGAATGCGTATAGTGAAATCACTTTTAGAAAATCAGAATGAATGACTTCTTCTAATGCTCTGTCACCTTACAGAAGCCTAGACAAAAGATACCAACAGAAGTCATTCGGAAGACAGAACAAGTACAGAACAAGGGGAGCTATTCTCATCCCCTTTGGCTCATATCCTTAATCATCCTCAGATTCAATACTCTTGGGTAAAGGTGAGGGTGGCAGGCAGGGACTCACTAGACCAAAGAAATGTAATTTAAACTGGGGACAAAATCTACCATGGGACTAATCCTTATAACCATAATTAATAGCCTAAGACAAAAGGAAAGAAAATGGCATCCAGGGATATTTAAAGCTAAGGTTTCAACCATAAAAATACCCTGCCTATTAGATCTATAATTCAGTTCTCTATCATATCTTTGGCTTTCATACAGGTGAAGGTCTTTCTTGTATCTGAAAATACGGAACCACTGGATTTGACTCTTCACCTCATAGCTACAGGTTCACTAAAAAGATCACTCGTTTGGCTGTCAATATTTAAGCCCAAGGATCTTGTTTTTCACGTCACGGAAGAATTATATGGCACATTGATGGTTGATTCTAACCCTGAAGAACTTGTCCCTAAGGCATAATGTTTTTGGTAAAATTGATCATGAAGCTGAACTCGACTTTTTGGAGGATTTAAAGGAAAATGTGCATTGGCTGCAGGCAGTGTTTTGGAGGACCAGCCTTCAGCTGAACCCTACATCGGTAGTTGTTGTTGTTTACGTGTTCCCTGTAGGTGGTATTTGGATGAAGGGCCCGAATTTCGCTAATGCTCTCGGCATAGTTCCCTTTGCCTCTAACAGACTCTGTGAAACCGCCCCCAGTCCCACTGCTGGATGGGACTTGCTGATTGGCTTCTGTTTATCAGAAATGCTTTCTGTTCTCTCAGTATGCCCTGTTTGTGATTCTGCGGTAGAAAGTAAAACATTCTTACCGAGGAAAATACACGTTCCTCCTCATAATCCGGGGTGAAGATTTTTCAGTCTTCGATGCATGTTTTGCCAATTTTGTAGCCTTTCATTGATTTGTTTTAACATGTACTTACATAATAGCTGGCGAACCGAAGGTCCTGCAGCTATCTTTGTTTTCAATGCAAAATCTAAATGAACTGGTTCGTCTTTATATCAGGATGCCTGGAAGGCTTCTATGCTAGCGATCATTGCAGCTATCTGCACAGATTCAAATATTTGGTTCTGCAGATCAGATTCGTTTTGATGACTTTATTTACCGAGAATGTTCTACGAAGTGGAACTATCGTCTCCTTTTCGCTTCAGCAACGGTAATTTACAAATGGTTTTCACATCCAGTATTTCACGCAATCTTTTTGAGAGCATTAAAGAGGCAGGTATTATGATCACTATTTTGAGGATGTGGAAATTGTGCAGGTGGAAGTTAGGAATGTCCCCCCAAGTAGGGCAAATATAAGCCTCGAATTCATACCTTCTAAAACCATGACCACTATACATGAGAAAGAGGGAAATGGGAAAATCATTTAAACTTCTAGCTATTAGGTGAAGATAGACTCAAATGACAACTAACGGAAATTTATAAACAGCTTCCCTATAATCTGATGGTCTTTTGTTCACAATGGGATCTCCCATATATTGTCTCATTTAATCCTCACAACGTTGGAAGGAAGAAGGGACTCTTTGATTTACATTGTTGCCCTTCAAAGACTTAGAAGTGTAATTTACTCAAGACCACACAGTTATTAAGGATTACAGGAGGAGCCAAAGATGAATCACAATGGAGTGGACGTATCTGTTGTGCTTTTAAGAAAAGCCTATGTTTGAAGTTTAGAGTAAATGATTTCTCTTCCAACTATTATATACACAGAAATTTCACTATACCTGGCAATTTCATTTCTCTAACTTCCAAACAAATCTGGATAAGACAAAAATGTTTGCCATGTTGCTCAGGAAAATCCCAGCTAACATTCTACCACTTCAAGAGAGGAGCTCAGAGATGAATGATTTTAAGGAGCAGAAAGAACTGGAATGAAGCCCGTAATCATTTTCTTCACACAAAATTTCACCGAGCATCTTTAAAAAAAATGAAAGTGATACAAAAAAATAGAACACACCTTTTGACTGTTACTCCCAGTAAGAGGGAAGCAAGTATTGCCATCATGGACCCGCTCATAAATTGTAATGAAATGAATATAATGAAAATGGAGCTTCCTGATACTTTGTAGTTGTCACAAAGTCCCTACTCTAGGGTGTTGAAAATAATCCCTTGTTGTTTATAACAAAAGCCCATTCCACCCTGTTTGAAAATCAGGTAATGTCTGTGGGAAATAAGAATACCGCATCCAAGTGCCCGTCACTGAGCAACAAATCCCCACTGTACTCTATTCTTTGGCAGAAAGATAGAGAAGCAAGAATTTAAAAGAGAAGTGGGACAGTCTGGTTCAGACAAAGCTTTGAGATGGACATGCACATGCATGTATATGCACACACGCACACACATACACACATTTGTACAAAAGGAGGACAAGATACTTTTCCCCCAATAAAGGCAAAATTGGGTAGGGCAATTGAACTAGTCTCTGATGGAAAGAGGAAGTTGCTTCCACCCATTTCCATTTCCATTAGGTCACAGAAATAGAAAAAAAAAAATAGCTCGAGTGGGAATCTGGAACATTATCTGTGTAGATGGTTGGACACTTGCAGAGGTATGGGAAGATCAGCGGAATTGGAATTAAACAGTCGGGTTCCTCTCTGGGTCTCTAGTTTACTCAACTCATTTATAAAATGAAGTGTGCATAATCAGAGGCTCTTAAATTGTGTCTGTGGGCTGGCTGGATTAGCTGGAGTTCCTGGAAATGTATGCAGAATTATGTGCAAAACTGTGACTCTAGATAAACATGTACTTTTCTAGTGAGAAGGTCTTTAGCTCTCATAATATTCACAAAATGTCTCATAACTCAAATCAGTGAAGAACTATTAAACTACATGATGTGTAAGGGCCCCTTCAGTGGTGATGTTCTATGATTTTAACGTTTTAATGTTTTTTTTAATTATTTTAATGATTTAATGTCTTATGTTTTGAAGAAATATAACCAAATCTCTCTGGAGAACAGAGATGTTACCACTGCTGACAGATTAGAATCTGATCCAAAGCATATTTTGTTTGCAGTTTTTCTAATTAATTTCTTCTGTCTTCAATGTCTATCCCTACAAAATTCTTTTAATTTCATTTATTATTACGTCCTTATATCCAGCAAAGATAAAGATCTGATGTTTGCCTTTTTATATTTATTTGGAAAAGGATAATCTCATTTCTTAGAGATACAAAAATATGTATATTTTAGAATATGTATCTATGGAAAATATTTGTACATTACTTTTTTTTTATTCATAAAGAAACCTTATTGCACATCAACATTGTACCAAGCACTTCTGAGAACATGGAATTAGGCAGTTTCTCATAATGTGAAGTATGCAGAAAATCTGAACACGTGCATGAGGAAAGAATAGTAACTCCATCAGGCAAGAGATTACTGAAACGACCACCGGAATGGAAATCATAGTACTTCAGATTGGGCCTGATTATAATTTCACAATTCAACCATTATAAATACTTCTAATTTTTCATTTCCTTTAATCATGCGAGCATTTAGCTACACTCTTTAATTATATACATCCAGAATCTCACTCTCTGTGTTGCTAAATTGTGAAATTCTTCTTGAGTTAAGTGGAAACTTTATTCACGAATGTGTAAGTGGAATTATATATATATATATATATATATATATATACACATACATATATATAATATAAACATGTATGCTGTAAGTATTAGATATAATATAAATATATTATATATTATAACCTGGTTGAGTAAACTTCCCTTCAATAACTGTGAGAATAAATGGGAGTTTAACTGGGATATAAAGTTATCTTTTTCATCAAGCCCATTTTTACCTTTTCATTTTAGCAATATTTAATACTAGGATTCACGCAAAACAGACCATCAACCAAATACTGATTAATAAAAGTTTGAAAAATCACTGTGAATCCACATATTAAATCACGTAACAAAAATAAACTTTTCTACATATCTTTTATCTGTTTTCATATCTTTAATCTTATAAAGTTGAATTCAAGTTACTTTTTAATTAAAAAAATATTTTGTGTGTTTCTTTTTCTCTGTGCTTTTCTGTATAATCCATAAATATTTGAAATCTATGAGCATATATATGAAAGCCAGTTAGAGACTTGACTTTTTTTTTTTAGGTAGGTAATAAGTAAATTATGCTAAATATGCACACCTTCAATATACTTTAAGTTATGCATTTGATAATCTTTATTGATATTCTTCATATGTTCAAATGCATCTATCAGTGAATGTGGCATTTCGTTATTTCCCATGGGTGGGTCATAACCCATCAGGAAGCTCAGGAAGTTGCCTTCAGACTTTAGTGACAGGATGTAACAATGGCATGTCCAGAATTTTTTTCTAGAAAATAAAAGTTTAAAAAATGAGCGACGCTAGAAATGAAAAGTTGAAAATTACTACTCATAATCTCACTGAAAATATTCATTACATTATGAGATAAACTCTAATAATGCTACTTGTCAAGTGTATTTTAAAAGATGTTTTTAACTGAACAAGCTTTGTATTCTTAAATATATTGATACGCCACAAACTTTGTGGAGGCATAAAAATGGATCTAGACAACACTTTTCATAGATACTCTGAAAAGGAGACAAAAGCTTTAAATTTTCATTTAAGCATTAATCAATGGATATGGAACAGAAAATTGTAAAGAATGAAATGTAAAAAAAAAAGTAGGCTTCTCATCTATTTGTCAACCGCGAAGACTACAAAACAGTCTTCTCATATACGTTCTAGAAGAAACAAAACAAAGCTTCTTTCTTTGCATCCTGAGAGTATATATCCACGTTAGTGTGACTGTAAATATTCTTCCTGTTTGAATTACTTATTTAACTATTTCTTAGCATTTATGTTAAAGACACCTTTCAGGAATTCCTTCTTCCCCTTCCCTCATAAAGTTTTTCAGAACAATGCATACATTAAATGCTTGCACGCATCAAGGACCCTCCTCTCATTAGGCACATTTGGCATAAGTGCAATGACCTGAATCAACTGTGAACTGGCAGTTTCCTCCTCCGGGCCAGTTCTCAGCCTGCACTTGGCGTTTAGCCACTAAAATCAAAGGAGAGAAAGGGTGATGACTCATGGTTTGCATATGTACATGACATCTGAGTCAGGTGTTTCTTAATCACATCTTTAGGGGTAATTATTAGGTCAAATTACATTTGACAAGCAGCTCTAAAATCTCACTAAGTTATCTTGCGCCTGCAAAAGAAAATTAGCTCACTTTACTCAACAAAAAATGTATGAAAGCTAAAATGCTGAGCTCATTAACATAGCCGATTTTAGGATCTTTCCTTATTGTAAGACCCTGATAGTTCGTTGATGGTTCTCTGAATATAATGTTACTTCTCCATTAGCTAAAATTACTATTCAAAGAGCATCATTAAGTAGAATTATGGGGAAAAATGAAAATTGTTATAGGGAGCTTCTGTAAATTGCTTTAAAGAGATTCTCAAGTAAGAAAACATCTCCAAATATGTCACTATTCTAAATTTAACCTTAATATTTCCATACTGGGAGTTGAAAAATGTGAAAACACAGTTGTGATCTAAGCTGTTTTTTGCTATTTCATACACAACATTCAATAAGCACCTACCAGTACAGAGATTAATTTATAATCTTACTCAACTTCGCATGCAAGTAATGCCAAGAAAAGGAAAAATTAAGAAAAAAACTTTTCTTGGCATTTCATGTTTTGGTAAAGTAGCCAAAAAAAAAAATCCTTAAATTGTTAAAATAGCAGGGTGGCCTTTAAAAGACATGTATGTTTTTTCTGTATTTATTACAAATTCTTGTTCTGTTCCTAAAAGACATTATAATATGTTCCAAATAAAGTATAACATTTTTACAATTTAAACTATAAAAATAGTGTTTTGAGGACATAATCCAACCATAATTACTAGCATAATTTTGCCAACTTTTGCCAACAACATGAGGTCACTATAGTGTGGTCATTTTCAGTGTAAGAGGTGATGAATGACCAGGAACTCATTTATCTAAAGCAAACAAGTGGTGCTCGTAGCGGTTTTCTGGCTGAGTCAGAATTACAAGATAACATGCCTGAAATAGTTCAAAAAATGCACCATATTAGGAAGTAAAGTTAGAACACTTAAAGTGTAAGGTATTTGGGGGTGTTACAGGTGATAGGGTATCATGTCACTAAAATAAGCATTGGAGCATAAAACTGTATTTTCATATTCTAATTGCAAACATTTAAGCTACTTGAAGCTTTCATTACACTCTACTAAGTAGGTGAAAAGAGTTACGATTAATTATTTTCAAAAGTTGACTTTGTCATAAGTAGATCACATTGAAAAGATGACAGACGTGGGTACAGAGGTTCTAAGGGAGCAGATGGGCTTTTTCTTTAACTCTCTTTCTCACATGTGCATTTTAAAGGATTCAGTGGTGATGTTTTATGTCAAATTGCAACGTTAAAATATTCTTTATATTGTTAATTTTGGAAATTACCCCTGATATCCTTGACTCGTGTATTTTTTAAACTAGCAACAGGTGACATTATAAAGACCATTAAATAATGACTCTTGACCTCAAGACACCTAGAGAGAAAAGGTATAAACATGAAACCCAACAAAATTCTGTCAAGTATAAGATATAGAGAAAGTCTCAGGGAAAATCAAGAGAAAGTCCCTCAACTTTTCTTGAAGTGGGTGTTTTATAAATATGAACTCACCTAAATAACTATACTGCTTTTTCTGTTGTTTGTGATCTGTTGATAGAAAGGTATTAACAGAAATTCTTTCTTTTTTTTTTTTAACATTTATTCATTTTTGAGAGTGAAAGAGACAGGGCATGAGTGGGGGAGGGGCAGAGAGAGAGGGAGACACAGAACCCGAAGCAGGCTCCAGACTCTGAGCTGTCAGCACAGAGCCCGATGCGGGGCTTGAACCCACAAACCGTGAGATCATGACCTGAGCTGAAGTCGGACGCTTTACCGACTGAGCCACCCAGGCGCCCCTAACAGAAATTCTTAAAGTCATATTCATCTCTCAAAATTACAAAGAATATGTGCTTTTCTGTTCAATCTCTTTACGTGGATAATAATAGGCCTTTGCTCCAATGGATGTTCTGTCTAAGCTTGAATACAAACAACCTCATTATGAGTACATAGGAGTGGCCTGCTATGGACCTAAAAGCATGTACATTATAAGGATACCATGATTCTTTTCATGTACAATATAGTGAAGTGATTATGAACACAGGAACTGAAGAAAGAGGGATGAGTTCAAATCAATTTACTAACGGAATGACTTTGGCATTTTGCCTAAAACTTCTGCTTCAATTTCCTTAACAGAAACAACTGGGATCCCAATGGCATCCGCCTCTTAGAATTGTTATAAAAATTACATGAGTTAATAAATATAGAGGGCTTAAAACAGTGCGTTTATTAGACCATCATTCCAGTCCCTCTATTAATTAATTATTGAGCACCTACTATATGTTAATAATAATTGTGTCTTGGGGAGCCTGGTTGGCTCAGTTGGTTAAGCATCTGACTTCAGCTCCGGTCACGATCTCAACAGTTCATGAGTTCGAGCCCCCGTCAGGCTCTGTGCTGGCAGCTCAGAGCCTGGAGCCTGCTTCAGATTCTGTGTCTCCTTCTCTCTCTTCCCCTCCCCCCTCATTCTCTCTCTCTCTCTCTCTCTCTCTCTCTGTTTCAAAAAAAAAATATTAAAAATATAATTAATAATAATAATAATAATAATAGTGTCTTAATAGCAATTTATGATGCTCCAGGAATCTGAAGAGAAATACAGAAATTTCCAGGGTAAAAAAAAAATTCATGTAATAGTTTGAATGAAAAAGAATGATAAGGAATACTGAATTCATCAACTTTTTAGTCTCTTTCACATTGACTTTCAACTTTTCTCAATGGGTATGGTTAAGGGAATCAGGGTCCTCTCGTTAACATCTGTACATCTACAATTATTTCTCCCGCTATGTTTGTCGCGGTTTCTATCTGTCGTTCTATGATGCTACTTCTCACTACTCTAGGTCATTCGACATCAATAATTATCTATCCCTGGATGCCAGGACACTTCCCTAAAAACAGATGTAGGCTCATCCTAGAAAGGGAAGCTCTTTCTATATAGAAAAATATGTGTTTTTTCTAAGAATACCATATCCAAATATAAAGTGCAGAATTGTGTCTGAATTTTACCTTAAGGACAACTATCATTCATCGATCTTTTTTTATATAAATCTTCCCATTAAATACCACACACCCATCATTCTATTGTCCTTCCAAAACATAATGAGTGACAGGGAGCACGATGAATTCGGAGACAGAATAAAGGTGCAGGCACCACACGTGGTAAAAAGATTTTGATCCAGCCATGGCTAGGAGTTGACCTACTGATTTAGAAATTATCTGAACAGGGCGACTACCTACCGCACATTTATTTACAACCAGCATCACAAACCATGCCGTGTAATTAATCACACTCTGCACTAGCAGTAAGGAAGTCTGCTCCCCACAATGCAGTGAACAGTTATTTGCTTCTCTCACGTTTGGCGTTTCTGCAACCCTATTGTGATTTTGTTTCCAGAAAGACTTCTGTCCCTGCTGTTTGGGGGAATGTATCTATAATGTCTTGATCCAAGAATTTCATATTCAACAGATGGTATTCTTGGCTATATGTTCATTGTGCTTTCTCTGAGCAGAGCTGAGTGCTTAATATTGCTTGTTTCTGCCAATCATCTCTTAGCCTACAAATAAATCTTGATCAAATATGCATTATTCCTTGTGCTTTTGCTCTGACCCTTCTGGAATTCTGATCTCTAGCATAAACTGGGAAGATAGCAAGCATATTATTGTATGGTCCTGTTAAAAGATGTGCCCAAGATATATGTTTACATGCGCAGATAACTAAAAATATATGCATACTTACAGAGACAGAAACATGTACCTATGAATATTCCTACAAAGATTATTTTTTTTTTCTGAAAGTTAAATGTTCCCTACACTATTTCTCTAGATGCACACAATACAATATACACATATACCCGTTTTCAAATCTTGAAAACCAAAGATGTTTATTTTGCATGATGATGTATTTAGGATTAAGGATCTCTTCTTAGCCTACAAATCCCTGTGTGTATACACAATATGTCCATGTATATGATGGGCTGAAGTAACGGTGCACAAAAAATGCAAAGATATACACATATACATTGTAAGAGAAAAACGAACTTCTTTTTTTTAAATTTTTTTTTTCAACGTTTATTTATTTTTGGGACAGAGAGAGACAGAGCATGAACGGGGGAGGGGCAGAGAGAGAGGGAGACACAGAATCGGAAACAGGCTCCAGGCTCTGAGCCATCAGCCCAGAGCCTGACGCGGGGCTCGAACTCAGGGACCGCGAGATCGTGACCTGGCTGAAGTCGGACGCTTAACCGACTGCGCCACCCAGGCGCCCCAAGAAAAACGAACTTCTTAAAAGTACCTGTGTGAGAGCACCATCTGAAAAGTCTTTTGAAATGCTCCAGGTCAAGAATGAGTGTTTTGTAGCAATTTTAGTTTTCTTACTTAAAACCAATAAAAAGCAATTCTCCTCTGTATTCTTCCTACATAAGTCTGGATGTTAAAAGACAAATGGAAGGAAAAGTGATGGGGACAGTATGGGCTTCACAGAAAGCAGGAACTCAAATCTCATTCATTTGTCTGCCTCATCTAACAAACTTCCACAAGGCTACAGGAGGAAAGTTCTATTTTTCCAAACAAAGCAAAACCAAGAGTGAACTAGATGAACTGATTCAAAGCCTTCAGTTTCCTGGTGCTTTCCTCTCTGCCAAAATCCACTATTTCATTTTTTTTTTCTTTAGAACTTATTATTATTTATTTATTTATTTATTTTTACTTTCTGGCATTCTTCAAAGAGTGTCTTCCTGTTAGGCATTAAATCTGCCATCAACAGATTTGACATGGTCATTTGTAGACAAACGCTTGTGATTTCTTAAGGAAGAGGAACAGAATCAGATATGTAGACTTGTCACAATACATTTTTGATTTTATAATCAATTTTAGCAGTAGCCAAGTCAAGACACTAGCTTAATACCTGTGGCCATCAATTGCATAATTAGAAAAGTTGGTGAAAACGCCCTACACTTGTTTACATGAATGCCAGTGATTATACTCAACCACAGTGTTAACTGCTCTATAACAAAGCACAATGACAATATATTTAACTAATTTCACATCCTAAGCTCTTGATGCAGGGAAATTAAATCCCTGTCCCTAAATTAAATGGATCTACTATATCATTTCTCAATTTTTAAATATTTCCCAGCAATCTGCCTGTTTATTCATTATTGGAAACCAAATGCAGGCTTCTTTTGTATTTAATGTTTTATGTATCCACGATATAGGCAGCTCGGCCACAGTCTTGATATATTCATGTCAGAAAGTGTAGTATTAGGTATTTCCTAATAATCTGAATCAAAACGATATATCAAATCTTTACATAGAATTCCTGGATAATTTTATTCTTTGAATATAACAAATATAATGAATTGAGTAAACGGCCAAACTATTGGCTCAGCACAGTATATGTAATAAATGATAATAGGTGTTTTGCATTTACTGTTTTTTAATTTCCACTTAAAATTTTTATTTACAAAAATTTTAATGATTACTTACTTTTGAGCGAGACAGGACAGAGCGCAATTGAGGGAGGAGCAGAGAGAGAGGGACACACAATTGGAAACAGACTCTGAGTTGTCAGCACAGACCCCTATGGGGCCTCCAACTCATGAACAAAAGTCGTGACCTGAGCTGAAGTCAGATGCTTAACTAACTGACCCACCCAGGCACCCCCACTTAAAATTTTTAAAGAAAAATATTTACGACATGAGACATTTCCTATTTATTATTTTAGCATCTCTGAATAAGGCTGGGGAAGACAATGTTACCAGCAAAAGATGCATTAATTCCTTCTGTCCTACTTAATAAATTAAAGGTAGTCACAGTTTGACACAGCTGACTTCCTCGATCAGGTCAAGGGCTTAGAGATTCTGCCCCGCCCTGCCCCACTGCTGAGAAATGAGCATATTGAAGACAGGTTGGAGTGCTCTTAGAGACACTGCAGTCTCTCTCCTTAATCCTGCTGGAACATTTACAACATCGCGGGATGTCTCCTTTGAATGTCAAGATTAAGAACGTAATCCTTTAAAATTTGGCTCAGACACACACAAAAGGGAAGTTAGGTTTTTCACTTTTTAAAAAGGATGGCAAAAGGATATGCTATAGGTAAGTTTCAAGGAAAAGATAATTTTGAAAGCAAAACAATCCAGGTAGTACGTAGTAAGGATACAAATAACAACTGAAAACATCTTTCTGATTATTGATTATAACAAGTTATATAGATCATACCTATCTTGTACAAAAGATATCACAAGGTAAAGAATTTCTAAATACCAACAATATATTCCGATTATAATGTTCTACTGAAACTTCCCCTTAAGCTAGTGTTCATTGTTGTTACAACTCTATGATTTTTGACAATATTATTTTTTTAGCACGGGAAATTTGTTGCAAGATTGGACCATGTTCAGTCTAGAAATAATGTGGACTCATTTAAGACCGGCATCTCTAGTCCAAGACTTTCAAAAGCAGTTCAGTTAGTTTTACCTACTACTCTATGTCTGTTCTCCCAGTTTCCATAAATTCATTTTCAATTAGAAATAAGAGGAAAGAAAAAAATAAGTTCTTAATTTTTTTTATGTAAATAAGAAGTTGGGGAATGGGAAAAATTAACCTTGGTAACATTCTTGAGATAAGCTCACATAATCTCAGCTATCTTGGCCAAAAATCATATAAGGAAACTCAAAATAATAATGTTGCAATATTGAAAGAGACAGCAATATGAGTCATGGTAGAGATGTGTCACTGGGACTTTTGGTGAGGTGTTAAGCAAAACTTAAGGGCCATAGTAAGAAAATGTTGTATAATGCTTCCAATTCTATCACATTTCCACTTATAACATAGTATACAAAAATATCAAAATGCAAATATGCATATCAATCTTTTCAGTATTAATTGGGTAGAAAATCTAAGAAAATAATATCGAGGAAAACCTAAGAAAGTCTAAAAGATACTCTAAAAAAATCTAAGAAAATAATAATGTATAAGATATAAATGCTTAATAGATTAGCTCTTTTGATATGTCGTTGATTAGAGTTTAATAATTTTATAAAGAATGCTACATATTATGAAGTCTGTTTACTATTTAGAAAACATACCAAAATGGAATTTGAAAGCTGCTTTTTCCTCTGGAAATCTGTAGTATGAATGGCTAGTTTAATATCAGAATTCCTCTTCAGGTTCTTCTTTTTTATTCCCAAATACTGCCTATTATGCATCATTGTATTTCAGATTGGTCCTATTGCTAAGGTCTGCGGCAGGTGTACTTTATTTTATAGCTTTCTCCACCTCTGCCAAGAAACTATGTTAAAGATGAACTTCTTTTATCTTTTATTTTTTTTTAATTGAGATATAACTGACATACCACACTATTAGTTTTAGGTGTACAGTATAATGAGTTGATATATGTATACCTTGAGAAATGATCACCATAATAAGTTTAGTTAACATCCATCAGCCTGCATAGTTCCAAAGAGGTAACTTTTTAAGACAGGCATAAAAGAGGAGAGCCTGGGTGGCTCAGTCGGTTAAAGGTCAGACTTTGTCTTAGTCATGAAATCCCGGTTCACGGGTTTGAGCCCTGCGTCTGACTCTCGGCTAACAGCTCAGAGCCTGGAGCCTGCTTCAGATTTTGTGTCTCTTTCTCACTCTGCCCATCCCCCACTCACACCCTGTCTCTCTGTCTCTCTGTCTCTCTCTCTTTCTCTCTCTCAAAAATAAACAAAAAAATTTAAAAGAATATATAGGGATAAATGAAATGGAAGAAGAATTTTGCTTGTTTTCTAAAGAACAGTCTTGTTTCGATTATCAACAGCTGGCCATTTAATTAATACTGAGTCCCAGTGTCTTTAATTTAATAAAATGATTAAATAGTATGGCTTTTAGTAGTACATTCTGAACTCACACTGTCTTCTCACACTGTTTTTTTTAAATTACTGTAAAAATATAATGATGTCTTCATCATACGAATTGCACATACTAGTGTTTTTTTGTTTTTTTTTTTTTTCAACGTTTATTTATTTTGGGGACAGAGAGAGACAGAGCATGAACGGGGGAGGGGCAGAGAGAGAGGGAGACACAGAATTGGAAACAGGCTCCAGTCTCCGAGCCATCAGCACAGAGCCTGATGCGGGGCTTGAACTCATGGACCGCGAGATCATGACCTGGTTGAAGTCGGACGCTTAACCGACTGCGCCACCCAGGCGCCCCAACACATACTAGTGTTTTTAAAAATCAAATTAACTAATCAAGGGTGGACCAAAGATGAAGTATTCTAGTGAGATACAACTTTCTAAGCAAGGTAAAAAATATCAGCAGATTTGTGGGAAAAAAAATGTAAAACCAGATGATACTTTACAACTCAAACATTGAATAGTATTTTTTAAAGTATAGGAGGACTTATCCAGTTATAAGTAAATGTTTCCACATAATTATAGGATTTTTGGAAGGTACTTGAAGGATTTAGTAGCTAAGTTAGGCCTATGTGGAAGGATGCAGCCTCTACACTATGAAGCATTGACTTAGGTGGCAAGACGCAATCAGGAGGCTGATTATCTGTAGGGCAAGGAAGCACATGGCACTTCTTTTTTTCTAAATGTTTTGTTTTACTTTTGAGAAAAAGAGACACCATGCATACGCATGAGCAGGAGAGGGGCAGAGAGAGAGGGAGACACAGGATCTGAAGCAGGCTCCACACTGTCAGCACAAAGCCCTACGTGGGCCTTGAACTCAGGAACCATGATATCATGACCTGAGCTGAAGTCTGACGCTTAACTGATTGAGCCACCCAGGCGCCCCAAGGACATGGCCCTTCCTACAGTGTTTACTCTTGTAACTTATATTTCCTTTGTACCAGATTGTTTCTCCTCCTCATTTTTTATACTCTTTATAATTATTCTTCCAATGTGTACCATACTCTCCTCTGTTTCTGAGTTCACTCATTTTAGCCGTAGTAGAATATCACATCACATGAATCCACCCAAGTGCACTGATCTAAATTTCTGATGATGGACATTCATTCGGGTTGTTTCCAAAGCCACATTGCACAGATCTGGGCATGTCTCAATGCATTTAATGCTTAGGAGATTTGCCAGGGTCTATCTAGGATAAGAATTAGTGTATTTTAGGTATGCATATCTTCAATTTTACTAGCTATTGTCAAGTTTTTCTCCAATGTGAGTCTATAAATTTGTACCTCAAACTGTTGTTTGTCAGACAAATAGTACATGAGAATTTCTATTTCTCCACATCTTACTGTGCTCTTGGTATTACCTAGATTGTAGTCTTCTTTAGAATGTGATGGTTGTGAAACAGCATTTAAATATAGTTTCAGTCAACCTTTCCTTGATCGCTAGTGACACTGAGCATCTTTTCATGTTTATTGGCCATTTAGATACCTTCTCACACCAACTGCTGTTTTTTTATGTTTCAAAACTGGTTTAAACATCCCAAGTTTGAACATATCTTTTCATATTCGTTGGCATTTTTTTTTCACTTAGTTTATGGAGAAATTCAGTTGTATTGAAATTTGTAATATTAATGAAGTCAAACTCTCTGTAGTTTGCGCTTTTAGTATCTTCCTTAGAAATATATTCTCCTCATTCTAAGGTCATAATGTTTTCCTGTGTGATCCAGAAGTTCACATGTTCATCTTTAAATGGTAAATCTTTAATCTACTAACAATCTATTTTATGCATTCTATGAGGTAGAGTTCTAATTTTTTTTTTCCAATTTCCCCAGGATCAATATTAATTAGAGTCAGTAGATCATTGTTTTCCACTGATATCTAATATAGACATACATCAAAAATACTGAAGTTTCGGTTCCAGACCACCGCAATAAAGTGAGTCCAATGGATTTTTTTTGGTTTCTCAGTGCACACAAAAGTTATATCTATACTATACTGCAGTTTATTAAGTGTGCGATAGCATTATGTCTACAAAAACTCCACCATGCATACCTTCATTACGAAATACTTTATTGCAAAAAAATGCTAACCCTCATCTGAGCTTTCAGAGTCATAATCTCCCCCTTGGTGGAGGGTCTTGTCTTGATGTTGATGGCTGCTGACTGTTCAGGGTGATGGCTGCTGACAGTTGGGGTTACTGTGGCAGTTTCTTAGAGCAACACAACTATGAAATCTGTCACATCAATTGGCTCTTCCTTTCGTGAAAACTTTCTCTGTAGCATACTGTTTGGTAGCATTTTACCCATGGTAGAATTTTTTTTCATAATTGGACTCAGTCCTCTCAAATCCTGTCCCTGATGTATCAACTAAGTTTATATAATATTCTAAATATTTTTTTGGTCATTCTCACAGTCTTTACAACATCTTCTTCAGGTGTAGATTCATTTCAAGAAACTACTTTCTTGGCTCATCCATAGGAAGCAACTCCTCATCCTTTCAATTTCATAATGAGATGGCAACAATTCAGTCACTTCACAGGCTCCACTTCTAATTCTAATTCTCTACAGATTTTTATGACATCTGCAGTTACTTCCTCCACCGAAGTCTTGAATTCCTCAAAGTCACCCATGGGGGTTGGAATCACCTTCTTCCAAACCCTTGTTTGATAATTTGATCTCTTTCCATGAATCATGAGTATTTTTAATGGCATCTAAAATAGTGAATTCTTTCCAGAGGGTTTTCAATTTACTTTGCCCAGATCTATCAGACACATCACTATCTATAGCAGCTAGAGCTATGACATTTGTTTCTTAAATTAGAACACTTGAAAGTTAACATGACTCCTTGATCCATGGGTTGCAGAATGGATACCGTGTTAGCATATGAGCATGACAACAATAATCCTATTGTACATTTCCATCAGAGTAGATGGCCAGATTCATTGTCAGTGAGCAATCATATTTTGAAAGGAATCTATTTTTCCTGAGGAGTAGGTTTCAACAGTGGGCTTAAAATATTCAGTAAACTATGATGTAACAATGTGCTGTCCTCTAGGTTGTCGTCCATTTAAAGAGCACAGGCAGGCTAGATTTAGCATCATTCTTAAGGGCCCTAGGATTTTAATAATGGTAGATGAACTTTGGCTTCAACCTAAAGTCACCAACTTAGCCCCAAAGAAGAGAGCCAGTCCGTCCTTTGAAGTTTTGAAGCCAGGCACTGACTTCTTTCTAGCTAGGAAAGTCCTAGATGGCATCTTCTAATGTATGACTGGTTTGTCCACAGCCAGTTTTTTATAGCCACCTTCCTGAATTATCTTAGCTAGATCTTGTGCAGCTTCTACATAAGCACTTGCTACTTCATCTTGCACTTTTATGTTATGGAAGATGGCTTCTTTCTTCAAACCTCATGAACAAATTTCTGCCAGCTTCAAACTTCTTCTGCAGCTTTCTCATCTTTCTCAGCTTTCATGGAATTGAAGAGAGTTAGGGCCTTGCTCTGGATTAGGCTTCGGCTTAAGAGAATGTTGGGACTGGTTTGATCTTCTATCCACTCCCTTAAAGCTTTCTCTGTATCAGCAAAAGGGCTGCTTTGCTTTGTTATCAATTGTGTGTTCACTGGGGTAGCACTTTTAATTTCCTTCAAGAACTTTTCTTTTGCATTCACAATTTGATGAACTGTTTGGTATAGAGGGCCTAGCTTTCAACTTATCTTGGTTTTTGACAGCCCTTTCTTACTAAGCTTAATCATTTCTAACTTTTGATTTAAAGCAAGAGACCTGCGACACTTTCTTTCACTTGAACACCTAGAGACCACTGTAGAGTTATTAACTGGCCTAATTTCAAAATTGTTGCATCTCAGGGAATAGGGAGGTCTAATGAGAGGGACAGAGATTGAGGAATGTCCAGTTGGTGGAAGTCAGAATACACACATAATCCATTAAGTTTGCTATCTTATATAGGTGTGGTTCCTCCTATCACTAAATTTGTCTTTAAAATTTATCTTGGCAACTCTTGGACCTTTTAATACCAACTAAATTTGTGGATTGGCTTGTTAAATTGTCTGAAAAATACATACAAGTTTTTTTTTTATTGCTTTAAATAAAAAAAAAAATTCTCCAAGAAGAATTGGCTTGTGCATGGCAGATACTCAAAGCTGACTGTATTGTAGAATCTTTCATTAGTTCCACATAAGGTGTCTTGCTGGATCCTGTCCTTCTACAACCACCATGACATGGGTGACACATCATTTCCCTTCTGCTTCTGTATGTGGCCTTATCCCTTAGTTTTCCAGGGTGGTACAGACTCTTACTGTAACATTCCACCATTAGGAGCCTTGTTGAACAGAAGTAAAAACAGGTACAAGTCAGTTCTCTCCCCTTTATGGACCACATCTAATTCTTGGGAAATATTTACTGATAAACTCTGGGAAGCAGGAAGTTCCTACATCAGCCCCCTCCTTTTCATTTTTCCATCAAAGCAGCTTTTCAGCTCTTCTCTCTTGTTCTGTAAATTTCTGTCTAGGACTCAGCCAGTGGACCAAGTGCCTTCTACCTATCAGAGTCATATATCAAATTATCCAAAGAGGATCATTAAAGGCTTTCTTTAGGGGCATCTTGGCATATAGAATATGCTTTCTTTATCAATTCCACCTTACAGGGCAGATGAGGAGCACATATGTTATCAGGTCTCACCAGAGCAAGCTTGTAACCAAGTCTTTACCACTCCACAATTCCCCTTCAACCCTTTTTCATAAACATGCCATGGCGAGGGATATTCATAGACAAGCAATAAATCATTTGGAGTGTTTCCTTTCAAAATTTACAATTGATTTGGCTGGGGCTCTCTGTGGTATCTGATACCTGTTGTCTCTTGAACTCATTCTAAAGTTCCAATTTAACAGTCTTTGCAAAAGTTTTGTGTACTTGTCATTAGATTTATTTATATATACATGCATATATACCCAGACTATATGTTACCAGATTAATCTGTATATAGATATAGATAAACATATAGTATTTCCAATCTTTATATGTTTTCTTCTCTTTTTTTCTTTTTGCACTAAAGACCTCTAATAAGATTTGTTGAAGCAGTGATAATGAGTAATTTTCCCACTTTCAAATTTTAAAAGAATTCTTCCAATGTTTCATCACTAAATATAGCATTTCATAAGGATTACAGAAATTCTTTTTTATTCCAAGTTTGCTAAAACTTTGTTTGACACAAATGAGAGTTGTCTCACCATCTCTTGATATGATCATTATGTTTTTTCCTTCTCTAATCTCTTAACATGGCGAATTACATTAATAGATAATCTGTGTAATAATGTTGCAGACTAGATCACCCTTAATGTTTTAGATCATCATAGAATAATAGCTCTAATATTATTAAATGTGTTGAAATGCTGATAAAGTGAAATTGAGGCTTTGTCCTTTGTCACATGAATAGTTTGAGAATATAAGAATAAAATGTACCTTTACTCAGTATTCATTTATTTCATAAAATGTAGGTATCTTTATAAGCATAAAGATATATAAACCAATTTAGGTATAAAAATGTCAATGACAGCAATATATTTTAGATAGAGCTATTGCTTCAAATTAATGTCTTATTTATGTTTTAAGAAAGCAGAAAGAAATACGTTTCTGTCCTTAGAACATCTCTGCAAGGAAGAAGTGCATTTTTAAAAGTGTTTGTTTTAAAAAGTAATAGGCCACAAGAGGCAATTAGATAAAATATGAATTAAGAGAATCTTTTTTGATAAAGGATGCACCACAGAAGGTTAACATGTTGAAGGTTAACATGATGTAGAATCAATTGACATAATTTAATACATATTGAGAGAGTTGGTGACATACACTTGTTGATGAGTGTGCCATAGCTGGTCCCTTGGACACCCTGTGTCACAACAGATACATTCTATTCTATTCTAGGAGCTTCACAAAGAGCATGGCTTTCAGACTTCAGCTTACACAGAAGCAAGGAAAATAACTGCCTCACTAGCATAAAATACACCTGCCAAGTATTATTTGCAAGCCACTTAACCTTATGGAGATTTTTAGAGATACAAATATTCCCATGAAGTCAAAACACACACTGGAACCTGCACACCTGATTTCACACTTACAAGTCGACGTCAGGACCTTGCTGGAGTATGTTATACCCCCTTAAGTTTAAAGCTATTTGAACTTTGTTCCTGGGATATATGGGAGTGAATTGGAAAAACAAAACAAAACAAAACAACAACAACAACAGCATCAACCAAAACTTCATAGAGAAAGTAGAATTCTGAAGCTGTAGCTAATTAAAGGAATGATTAAAGGAAGGAAGGAATGGAAGGAGGAAGGAAGAAATGAAGGGAGGAAGGAAGGATGGCAGGAAGGGAGGAAGAAAACTTTGGATTTAAAAAGCTATTGACAAGTCATATTCCTCATTGAATTTAATTTAGTTACAGACGCCACCACCCTTGAGACACAATGGGGCGCGTATCTGCACAGCCCAACGCTGACCTTTGCTCACTGTTGTGAAAGACCTACCATTACCTGAAGAGGACCAGAGTTGGCCACCTGCCCTGAGATTCTCCAGGCATAATCCTGATCTCTGGTTCACAACCTTGGTGCCTAACTAAATTACCTTGTGAATCTTTAAAAGGGTACACATAACTCATACAAAAGGACTCAGAATCTTCATTTAGGTTATACATGTTTTTCTTTAATTTGTGAGGGAAGAATCTATCCAGGCAGAAACAAAGACTGTAAGAAATGAGAGTAAGAAACATACATGCCCAAAGTCCAAGCTGACCAGTAGCAGAAGCAGCTGTGGGATCTCAGCCACTTTCTCCTTTTATTTACTCTTAATCTCTAGCTGTTTCTATCCCAGCACATTGCTAATCTATAAACAGCACTATAGCATCACTATAATTAGTATCATACCATGTAAAAGGAGCACTTCCAGGCAAATGCAAAGGTCTTACTCATGATTATAGAACAGAACTGAGTAAATCAAACGAAGGGAACAAGAATAAAAAAAAGCTTGTTGATGGCAACGTATTGTTATAAAGGGATGTACCTAACAAATACGATGCCTTCACTTTTATCCACATCTGTCTCTGTTTGTAAGAAAGGGTGAGGTCCAAACAGTCATATAATTTCTTTTACACAGGCTCCCTTTCAAAGTCTTTTTTGGTCGAGCCTTAATAAGTACTCTGCAGATGAGAAGGACGCGGTTGATTACATGCTAGAGTAGGAGGAGAAGACGAAAGGCTACTAATGTTTCCTCCTGATTCCTGTTAATTTTCCTGGTACAAATGATGAGCAATGCATCAGTAGGAATAAATCTCATATGTAACATGGCATGGTTTAGGCTCCTCAAATAGATGAAACTTTTAACCAAACCACTTTTGCATAGTGTAGTAAGGCATAAGAATTATACGTTGGTCTTTTCAGCCGACCAAAAAGCAGTTTGCACTCATTGTCATTAATACCATTTTTAAAAATAGTGATCTCGGGGCGCCTGGGTGGCTCAGTCGGTTGGGCATCCAACTTCAGCTCAGGTCACGATCTCGTGGTCCATGAGTTCGAGCCCCACGTCGGGCTCTGTGCTGACTGCTCGGAGCCTGGAGCCTGTTTCAGATTCTGTGTCTCCCTCTCTCTCTGACCCTCCCCCGTTCATGCTCTGTCTCTCTCTGTCTCAAAAATAAATAAACGTTAAAAAAATTTAAAAATAGTGATCTAAATATATGAGGATACTATATTTTCATTCATTCAACTCATCACCTACTGTCCTAGGCCCTCAGAAAACAATCATAGACTAAATGGACAAGTTACTGGCTCCATATTTTGCAATCAAGTGTGGATATTGGGGAGGCAACATGGCAAAGGGTGGAATAAATGCTGAAGTAAGGAGATAAATAGAAATATTTATATAATAGGGGTGATATGTTTGAGGATGGCTGTGACTTTGAGGTTGGAGACTGGAGCTAATTTAAAATAGATAGTCTGGGTGGTGATCTTTGGGCTAGGATCTTAAAGACAAAACAGCCTTGTGCATTTGGGGGAAAAGAATGTGGGCAGTAGGAAAAAGAAGTGCAAAGGGCCTGGGGTGTTGAGCTTAATGTGTGTGAGGAATAGATGAAAAGGCAGGTTGGATGGAATACACACAGCCCAGGCCAGGGTAAGAGAAGGTGCTCTCAGGAGTATTCAGGTAGTTGAATATTTATAAAACCTGGCTAGGAATTTACATTTTTTTTTAATTTTGTTAGTGTTTATTTATTTTTGAGAGAGAAAGAGAGAGAGAGAGAGAGAGAGAGAGAGAGAGAGAGTATGAGTGAGGGAAAAGCAGAGAGAGAAGGAGACACAGAATCCAAAGCAGGCCCCAGGCTCCGAGCTGTCAACACAGAGACCCATGCGGGGCTCCAACTCACAAACCGCGAGATCATGACCTGAGCCGAAGTCGGACGCTCAACCGACTCAGCCACCCAGGCGCCCCAGGAATTCAGATTTTATTCTCAAAGAGATGGATTGGAAAATTTTATACAAAGAATTTAATACAGATGCTAAAAAAGATTACAATTTACATATAGCTACCTAAAACAAATACTATATTTTGTTTTATAAATTTATATATGCAAATGGTGACACCATCCCTTCCATGTAACTGTTGTATATCATTAGTAAGTATTGAGTTTGATATGAGATGGGACAGAGGTCAGAGAAAGTATTATTTTACTATGTATAGCAGACGTGCTTTTTCTTAGGTTATCATATTCAGAGGCATCATGTAGAGCCAGCCATAATCTTCCTCTACAATCTTTCACTTGGCCATTGAGTTGTTTATCACTTATCTCTTCAAATGCTCTGTTCTCCTTGAAATTAAGAGGTTCGCTTCAGACTGAGTAAACAGTGATGAAGCTATTGGGCTAATAGTATACCGGATGAATTCTTCAGTTCTTTTTAATGATTGACACATTATATCTTTCCTTGATCCAAGATATCTGTACAATGTAGAAGGTACTAGATGTCAGTGGGTTAACTATGTTACAACCCTTTTGGTTTGTCTATGCTATAAATCAGCACCCACCGCTGGTGCTAAAATTCAACTAAGATTTTGCACTTCTCTACTCAAATATTCGCAAAGGGTGTAGGACTATTGAATAAAGCACAATCCCTTAAGCACAGCACTCAGACCTTCCATCCGGACCAATTACACGCTTCTATACTTGCTTTCATTTACAAATATTTACTCTATCTGTTTTGTCAATTTTTCTTACATTCTCCCTATCCACCCTAATATTTAACTTCCTTTCAGGATCCAGCCCAAATGTCGGTTTTTCCTAATTCTCTGAAGTAGATTTAGTTGATACATGCATTTTACTCTGACTACATTCTGTGAACACTCCACCTGAACAATTTATGACATCATCTTGTAATTATCTGTTTTCACTTCCATACCCCACAGTAAAGAATTATTCCCTCCTGGACAGCTATTACATTTTCTTCACTTTTTTTCCTATTTTTAAAGTTTATATTTAAATTATAACATACAGTATATTAGTTTCAGGTGTGCAATTTAATGAGCCAATACTTGCAACACCCAGTGCTCATCACAAGTGCACTCCTTAATCCCTGTCACTTTATTAACTCATCCCCCACCCACCTCTCCTCTGGAAACCATCAGTTTGTTCTCCATAGTTAAGAGTCTGTTTCTTGCTTTGCCTCTCTCTTTCTTTCCCCCATGATCAAAATAAAAAGCTTCTGCGCAGTGAAAGAAACAGTAAACAAACTTAAAGACAACTTACAGAACGGGAGAAGATATCTGCAAATGACATATCTCCTAGCTGGTGGTATCAAAAATCAATACATTATAAAACTCAACACCCCCCAAAAAACAACTAATCCAGATAAAAATGGGCAGAAGACATGAACAAACATTTTTCCAAAGAAGACATTCAATTGGCCAATAGGCACATGAAAAGATGCTCAACATCACTCATCACTCATCACTCATTTCCCACTCACAGGGAAATACAAATGAAAACTACAATGAGTTACCACCCCACACTAGTCAGAATGGCTGAAATTAACAACCCAAAAAACAATAGATGTTGATGAGAATGTGAAGAAAGGGGAAACCGGTTACACTGTTGGTGGGAATGTAAACTGGTGCAGCCACTCTGGAGAATAGCATGGAGGTTCCTCAAAAAGTTAAAAATAGAACTACCCTGTGATCCAGCGATTGCATTACTGGGTATTTGCTCAAAAAATACCAAAATAGTAACTCGAAGTGATACAAGGAACCCATTGTACATAGCAGCATTATCAATAGTTGCCAAATTATGGAAAGAGCCCAAATGTCCACCAACTGATGAATGAATAAAAAAGTTTTGGTATATCACACACACACACACACATATATATATATATATATATATATATATATATAATGGAATATTACTCAACTATAAAAAAGAATGAATCTTGCCATTTGCAACGACATAGATGAAACAAGAAAGTTTTATGCTACGTGAAATCAGTCAGTCAGAGAAATATGATTTCACTCATACATGGAATTTAAGAAACAAAACAAACATTTACTTTTTTTTCTGAATGTATTGTTAGTGCTATACCAGTGAGTAACCCATTGCAGGAACGTAATGAGCTGAAAGGATGACCGAATGAACAGTTGAATGCTCGCCAGCTATTATCCCCTTCATATATTTGATTCATTCTCCTAATGTGATCCGTGTAATGCAATTAAGATAAAATGACTTGGGAAATGGCTTCAGATTTTAGGCCTTTCTGGTCTTCACTCATGCTGTTCACTCATGCATGTGGCCTCCTTCCACTAACAACACTACCTGTTAAATCTTACACATCGTCCAAAACCCTTCGGCAATGATTACGCCTCCATCAAGCCTTTCCTGGCTCCCAGTTCCAGAGCCATCCCTCTCTCTTCTGTATTCCTTCACACATTGTCAGCGCTTCCTTTGTGTTTTCTTTTCTTTTCCTACATTGCGTCTGTTTACGTTGAATTTTCGTTATTTGTGCACAAGTATGTATGCTTGCGTGCAATTCCAAGCTTTTTAATGAGATCATATGTAATTTTCTTTACACCACTCTCTTCCATGCACAGAAGCACATATTTTGGGGCGGTGCAGTCGCAAAGTTCAGCAAAGAATAATCGATGTCTTTATAAATTTTATCCTGTTTGCACTTTTTTCCAAATAGATTTCACATATTATTTCTGCCAGCAAAAGCCTTCACTGGATTGGGATTGTATTTGTCCAAAGGACATTCTTAGAATTTTATACCAGTTTTGTTTTTAATCGAGAGGTGTGCTAATGTGCATCCATAGGCGTGTCTTCCAAAGAAAAGAAGCTTTGTTACATTTCCAAACTTAGA
This sequence comes from Lynx canadensis, assembly GCF_007474595.2. Taxonomy (NCBI): domain Eukaryota; kingdom Metazoa; phylum Chordata; class Mammalia; order Carnivora; family Felidae; genus Lynx; species Lynx canadensis. The sequence goes on from NC_044306.2 coordinate 180,690,110, forward strand.
CAAACTGAGATAGTAAAAGTGAGTCACCCCTCTGACACTAGTTTAGAATGAAAAGTAGTTATTTATATGAGCTAATCTAAAAGTAATAACAACTAAAGAAAGTGTTCTTCCTCTTTTCGGAATACACAGGACTACAGATATCCTGTTATTGGCATCCACTATTTAATTACAGAATCTGCTTAACACTGCAGGGAAAAAAAAACCTTCCTAAACTCTGCATTATTGTGTATTTTTAAAAGAACAAAGGGAAAAAAGAACAGCTCACTTAATATTACAATCTTAAGTGAGAGGTGAGGGATTTATGCCTGAGAGCGTGATGGAAAAATGTTCTTACAAAATCGGAGCAAAGATTCTGCAGATGAACTGAAGTGGGTGAGATAAATGCAATGAATTGAGCCCTGTCTGCAGACTTACCCCATTATTTTTTCACTAATGAATTGATTTGTCAGACGTCAAAAGCCAAAAGAATAGAACTAAAATTTACCTGCATTTGCTAAAACTTCCACTCTTTTCTGTAATTCTAAACTGTCATACGGATAGTGTGCTCTAGTAAAAAGATGTGTTCAACACTCACTCACTGCTCAGTGTCTAGAAGTTTGCCTCTGAGAAAAACACAAAACACTTTCTACCATTTTGTTTTCCTGGTGAATAATTGACTTTCTCTCATATGTATACAAACGATCTTGTTTGTAAATAAACAGACACATGCGTACACAGTAGGCATGGTAGAATGTAAAACGTAGCTTCAGAGAGATGATGAATTTCCAGCTTTGGGGAGGATAGCAGCCTCATCGTGAATTAATACTATGCAATTTCTCTCTATATTTTTCCTCCACCGGAGACATTTAAAAAGGAATCTACTAAAGACTATTCTACCTGTGAATGAGCTTTGAATTACCTTTGCTTCTGTCAAAGCCCATTTATCAACCTGACAGTGTGAGTCTCTAAAAGCAAATAAGGGCAAGAAGGGGCCCTGCACTCTTGCCTTGGCAGAATTAAGCTTCTTTTCCACGAGGGAAAGCCATCCTAGAGACAGCTTTAGTATTTTACACAAACTCAGCAAAATACTACATAACGTCTTCTTTTAGAGAGCTCTACATAAATTGTGTCTGATAGGATTCTGAATCGTCCTACCTTGCAAGAGTGCTTTCACAATACATATATTTGCTCATCTCTGTGAATCTAACATACTCAGTTTTAAAATGCAAAGGTCAGAAGAAAAATAAGTAAAACTTACTCTGTTTTCTACATGGTAACTTCTGATTATGATCATCAAAATATCTTTTGATATTTTTATGCATGTTCTTCTAGCCTTTGTAGGGAAACTCAAAATGACATGACTTGATATTGTTCGAGAAGTATTTTCTACAGGCTATAGTGATTTTAAGTATCTGACTGGGCCAATGGAAGCCTAAGTTTAACACAGTGATCATTTTGTTAATAAAAAATGGTTTGCTTAAGGATATGCTTACATATAAACATTCAATATCCACACACAGATGTCTGTGTTTTATTAGCCAATGTCCTTGAGAACATATCTATGTAACTCGAGCAGCTCCCTTTTCACTAATGGAGTGGAACATTGTAGAGAGAATTCTATTAAACAAAAAGTCAGTCTTATTATTGGATCTTGCTGGATCAATGATGCTAAAAACATTACCCAACCAGTTTGAAAAGTATTCGTTGTCAGATGTCTGCCTAAATAATTATGACCATGTTGTTTAAATGAAATAACTCAAAAATTATACTGTTAAATGATTTTGTGAGTTGGCCCATGGATAAATCATACTACAGGTCAAGTGAACTCTTGAGAACACCGAGAGGGGAAATTGATGGCAGATAAAAAGCATTCATTCTTACACATGTGTTCATATTTCACACTTTTCCTAGAAGTCTCTTTGTATCATTTTTGTCTTCGATGAAAAGGAAAATTCACTGCAGGCTTGGGCCACCTTTGCCTTTTAAATTAAAGTCTGACTAGAGCAGCTCACTTTCAGACTGAAAACCAGATCAGTTATGTTAAACATTTTAATAGTATAGTCTGGTGTTGGGAGTGTGAAAGACTATTGTATAATGTTTCAGTTTTTAAGATGGCCAAACCTCAGAAATTCAGCTAAGGGCCGATTTGTTGAGACCACTCTCAAGGAAAATACACAAAATGGGGTACCTGGGTGGTTCAGTCAGTTAAGCTTCTGACTCTGGATTTCAGTTCAAGTCACGATCTCACGGTTTTGTGAGATCGAGCCCAACATGGGGCTCTATGCTGTCAGCACAACTTGGGATTCTCTGTCTCTTCCTCTCTTTCTGCCCCTCCCCCACTCGTACAAGTGCTCACACTCTCTCTTGAAATAAACAAACTTAAAAAAAAAAAAGAAAATACCCAAAATGGTTGAGGGAGGTCAAAAGTTGCATACTTCTAATTATAAATTAAATAACTTATGGGGGTGTAATGTACTGTATGATGACTATATTAATAATACTGTATTGCATATTTGAAAGATGTTAAGTGAGTAATCTTAAAAGTCCTCATAACAAGGAAAAAAATCTGTAACTGTGTTTGGTGATGGATGTTAATTAGCCTTATTGTGGTGATCATTTTACAATATATCCAAATATCTAATTACTGTGTTGTACACCTGAAACTCATAGGTCATTTATACATCAAAAAAAGAGAAAAAAACAATGACAGAAAAACAAATATACAACCCCCCCAAATAACTAAAGCTATCTCATTGATGAATATAAAGAGTTAACATAAATATAACCATGATAAAAATAATAGAAACAAAATTATGCTTATTTGACAGGCGGCCCAATGAAAATAATTTCCTTGCCTTTTATTCGTATAATGTTTTCAATTTTTAAGAAAACTTTGTATAATTACAACTAAATTTTATTATCACTTGCTCAGCAAACTATGCCAAAACTAAAGGTTCTTCTAAAAGAATTCAAATCTTTAAAGTATCTTCTTAAAGGATATATTTTGCAATATATATATATATATATATATTTGTTTTCCTTATACATTTTTAATGATATGTAAGGTGATGTACATTTCTTCTGAGATTTCTCTGCCACTTTTTGGTTTAAAAATTCTTCCAATTATCCATGAGAATACCCTAAATTCCAAGAGAAGGAAAGATGTTTTCACCAAGGAACTTGCAGCCTGAGGTACCACGGAGACGTTACTTATTTCACCACATTTAATGAATAGGGGGAACTTTTGAAGGTCAGGTTGGACAAGTCCTCCATTGATAAGTGTTTCTGAGTCAGAAGGGCTTCTTTTGCAACAATTGGCAGTTGGTTGCCTTATGGTTAAAGTAAACTCCTTTTTTAAAAAAAACTTCCATTTATCCCTAAAAATTAAGACACAGAGGAGGAAACAGTAGAGTATTCTAAAAAGCATTTCTATTGTCTATCAGTTCAGCATTCATCACAGCCATAACAGCTATTTCAATATGTGACAACACACTATATTAAGAAGTTACACGTATTTAACAAAGAGGTCATCTTTTCTGTTGCCCCAACATTTCTAGGACTAAGTCAAGGGAGTATCTGGCACCATATTTTAAAACAAATGTTATGCTCTGAATTATAGGCCTTATGTCTGTTCTGGAAATAGTTGCATGGCCAGTGTAATTATGGCTTATATGAGTCATGGAGGCTGCTCTAGGCACTGTTCATCCTATTTATACTCTAGCCTTGGGACATATATTCAAAAGTTAAGGAAACAATGACAAAGAACTATGTCAGGTCGAGTTCAATGGCCACAGCCTGCTTTCTTATAACTACAACTAAACTTAAGGATCCCAACAGACAGGTTAGGGAGAACTCTTGCCTCCCTGGAAGTCCTCAGTAGTTATGAAGGGACAGGCAGGTAGGTCACAGATTCGTCTGAGGTATGACCTTGCTGGGCTATTATAGAGAATTGGATCCTACTGAAAAATTTGGCGATAGCAATTTTCTCTACAGCAGAATAATTCACTTCACAAGAGAAGTGTCAGATTATTGAATTCTTTGTGCTGAAATGTGCTTTGTGCCAGGCTGTATATATTGGACCCTACAAGCCAAACACAGTTTCTATACATTCTGTCTGCCTTCAGCTTATAAGTCATCTTGCTCTGTGAAAATTTTATACAGCAACAATGTGTTAGTAGAATGTCACTTAGTATTTTTTTTCTTCAGTTAGCAAAGGAAAGCAAGAAGGCCAAAATTATGAGGATTGTAACTTCAAAAATAGAAAAAAAAATAAGTCCCATTTGCCCATAAGACAAAACTACCAATACATTTGAAATGTCCTGTCTCCACATTTAACCTTTCTATAAGTAAGTGTACATGGCCTGTACCAAACTGTAAGCTCATGGACAGAAAAGACTATTATATTTTTAACTTTTTATTTTTTATAAAGTTTATTTATTCCTAAGCAGACTCAGTGCTGTCAGCAGGGAGCTCAATGCAAGCCTGCATTTCACAAATCCTGAGCTCATGACCTGAGCTGAAATCAAGAGTCAGACATTTAACCAACTGAGCCACCCAGGTGCCCAGAAGAGACTATTATTAAAACTGTCATGAACAGTTAGATCATTAAAGAGTTTATAACAAATACTGAAGAGCTTTTGGGGGGGTATAAGAGAGACTGTGAGCCTTAAAATATTGTTTCTTCCAGAATGGAAGAGTATTTTTGTTGTTCTTATTATTTCATTGTATGTATTATTTATTTCCAACAACTTAATATCTCTTGCTGTGGACAATCTTCTATTCTATCTTAGAATGGACTTATCAAGATTCCCTACAGATCTTAAAAGGAAGAAGCTTGTTTGTTCTATTGAATTTTTTAAAAAAGGCATCGTAAGCTCATCAAAGAATGAATTAACCTGGTGAGGTAATGAAAGCTTAGCAAACAATATTTTACTCCACGCTCATTTCATATGCTTATATACCTTTCTGGTCCCCTGATAATGTTTCATTTGTGGTCTGGCCACTATCTCTCTGCCACTGCCCATGTCCCTCCAGCTAGTATTTGCTGACACTATGGAAAGTACTATACACCTTCAACAAGCCCATGGTGACCCTACTAACACCATCCTCATTTTTCAGAGAAAGAAATGGAGTCTCAACAATCAAAAAGTCCTGCCTCACAAGGCAGGTATACAGCAGAGCCCAGACTCAAATCCTGGTTCTTTTCATCCCAATTATGCACATTTGTATCCTAGTGATGCCCTTTCTCTGAATTAGACCCCCAGAGTCCTGTCTGTCGAACTGAAGTCGATCTTAGACATTACTGGAAAAGTGATTCTCAAACCTTGTTGTGCATCTCAGTCACTGTGGAGTAAGTCAAAACCACAGATTCTTGGGCACTGGTCCTAAATTCAGATTCCTCTGGACTGCGGTGGACCTATGGTGTTTGACTCAATGCACAGTGGATTTGGAAAGCATGAATCTCCTCCAGGTCTTTATTTATAGATAATGTAACTGATACTAGTGTCTGTGATGATAAGAAAAGAGCCCAGGCTTCTATTCCTCGTATCAATCTTCTGTCCCACTGTGAGCGGCAATAGTTCCTATGCTTATTGACTGTTCTGGGGATTGCGTAGTTACTATTTTATTTCTAGTCATTTTTCTTTAGGAGATTGTGAATGAAATTAATGCATTTATTGGGAGATGCCTGCCTAAAGTTTTCATACAACGCTGTGCTTTTTTTACTCTTACTTTGTAAAAAAGAAACAGAGGGAGCAATTGAACCTTGGTGAAAAAGTGAATCCCACAGATGGTGCCCTCCATATGGGAAAGCATATTTGGGATGTTAAGTCTGGTATCAGCGGCCTGACCAGAACATATTAAACTCCATCTTAAATCAAATTTAATGTCAAAGCACCTTGAAAGAGCAACACCATAGTGAAATTCCAAAGGGGGAGTGTACAGAACAGGTTAATAGAGGCCATTAGAAGGTGTTTGAGATGCTGTTAGATTTTGAGAGCGCAGCTTTAGTGAGTGGAAATGGCTAATAATGACACCCGAACTAGTTTCCCGCTACAATTCTCCTTTTGTTTATATTCCTGTACTAAATATGAAGAGAAAAGTTAAAGGAATGTGAATTTTCTGAAGGCTCTTTAGTGTTTGGGCAAAGGAAACCAGACTGTAGGTCTTTTTTTTGGGGGGGGGGGCATATATGAATACATTTTCCTTATGGAAAACATCATTAATATTACATTGTAGGACTCATCATATTAAACAACATTCAAGACCGACTGGTTCTAAGCCCTTCCTTTAACATGGGAGAAAGGGAACATGTCCTTCTAATTATTTGCAGGTGTTATCTCCTAAGTTGGATGGTGAATCTTAAGAAAAAATAGCCTTCTTTCACATTGCACTGTCGTATCACAACCCCATCAGTGGTACCTTACCTGCATTAGATGTAAATGTTCTTTGAATGAATGATGTGGCTGATGTAGAACTCGATAGTGGCCACTGGTTAGCATGATTTTTCTGGGGACAGGAGGAACACTAACATATGAGATACAGCTTCCAAAAATGCCTAAAGAAAACTGTGGCGATGCTAACTACCTCTAAGTCTTAATTACCTTCTATCACGAATCTCCCACGTTCACCTCGATTATCAGCAGAACGCTGTTTTTAACCCTGCAATTGTGTTGCACAATTAAAAGTGTCCTGATATAAAGTAACTTTTGTGTTCCCCGTTTCAATAGATTTAAGAGCCATAGGAGATTTCTGTTAATATTAAGATGAATCCTAGTGGGGAATAATAACTGTTAATTATACCTCGATAGAACACTTTTCAATGTTCTTAACCGTTAAAAAGCCAAAGAAACAGAAACAGAGAAGGTAAGGTAAATTGTGTGTGGTTACAATGACAGACCTTCAAAGGCTTGCTATGCCGTATCCATGGATTCATTTAATAATCATTTATTACATCCCTATTGTAGGCATGACTTTGCTTCTAATGCCGCATACTGTCTAACGTCATAAGCCACACACTGTATGTCACACTGTCTCTCCCACTGCTAGACTGCTTGCTCTGTGATTGGAGAAGCATGCATTTTACCTTGAATGTGATCTCTTAGCAACAGGTAAGCGAAGGGAAAGAAAGTTGGAAATTGCAGCCCTGATTCGAAACTACAAAGTGAAGACAATTTTCCGTAAAGTCCATTTAATTTAAAATCTCTTTTCTGCCTCTCAGACAGCCTTACCACTAAGCACTGCTGTTAAAGTACTGCTCATTCCACCTCACCAAGAATTGCTCTCCTGGTTGTTATAATGACTCAAAGCCAAGTACACTAGACTGAAGCTGCCACATGGATCTTATATTTATTGCCACTATGCAGGGGAAAGGATAAGAATAAGTCAGATGTCTAGCATTCGTGCATCACCAGAGGAAAATAACATACCAGGTTTACACAACATCCTTCCGAGGGGTGTCCTACTTCCTCACGAAAGCACCATGGGGTGATAAAATACATGCCCACACTATTCAACAAATGAATTTCTAAATTAAAAAATCTTTGACGACCGTATTCAAAATCAGACTTAAGTCACCTCGAGAACTCTAATCAAAAGGTAATGATCTTAATGAATGACAATGTGAGTTCACAATATACTGGTTGGGGAAAGCTATGAAATAATATGGAAACTGACTCTAATTTTGTTAGTATCAGTGTCTGTCTGGGTTTTTTTTATGGATTTAATTGCATCCCCCCAAAATATATGGGGAAACCCTAACCACCCCTCCCCTTACAGAATGTGAATTTATTTGGAAATTACGTCTTTGTGGATGTCCTTAAGAGGAGGTCGTACTGGAGGAGGATGGGCCTTTTGTTCTTTCAATCATTTTTTTAAGCTTATTTATTTATTTTGAGAAAGACAGAGAGAACAAGTAGCAGAAGGACAGAGAGAGGGATAGAGAGAGAATCCCAAGCAGGCTGTGCACTGTCAGCGTGGAGCCCAACATGGGGCTTGAACCCACAAACCGTGAGCTCATGACCTGAACTGAAACCAAGAGTTGGGCGCTTAATGGACTGAGCCACCCAGGTGCCCCAGGATGAGACCTTAATCCAATATGACTGGTGTCCTTATAAGAAAAGGGAAAACAAGGCAAAGACTGGCACACAGGAGAAACATGGAAGATGTGGTTGGTGTCAGAGGCAGAGTTAAGCAGTGCATCTATAAGCCAAAGAGGGCCAAGGATCGCCACCTTCAGTAGAAGCTACCAAGATGCAAGGAAGGCTTCTACTTAGAGGATTTGGAGGGATTGGGGCCCTGCTAACACCTTGATTTTGGACTTCTAGGGCCCAGAATGTGAAAGAATAAATTTCTGTTGTTTGAAGCCACCCAGTTTGTGGTACTTTATGACAACCCTTAGAAATTAATACAGTCTTTATATGTCTACACCAAGACAGGTATCCTCAGCCGCCGCCCCCCCCCCCCGCCCCCAGAGCATCCTTAACACCCTCATACCTACAGAGCAAAGGGAGACTACAAGGATATGTGTCAACATTTGAAAAGTTGGTATTTCTGTGTGAAGGAAAGGTGACTTTTTAAACACATATTGTTTCCAACTTGTCTATATCAAATATATAATTCTGTTGTGATAAAGTAAGAAGTAACAAATAACCATAGAAGGGCTTCTCTTCTACACGGACAAGTGGATAGAAGCATGACTTCATGTGATTTTCTTCCATTGATAATTGACATTTCTTTGTTCCTAAAATTACAATTTTTCATTTTGAAAACAGTACCAATACTTACTACATGGCCTAAACTATACTGTTGGGCCTTTTTACCTGCTGTTTGATACACAGTGTACTAGAGTAGTCATGTAAAACCAAACCAAAAAAAAAAAAAAACACATAAATTGCTTTGATCTTTCAATACATTTTTATAGACTTTGTGTCAGTACAGTATCAATCTTGAAAGTCATACATACTGTTCAGTTGGAACTGGGTTGAATCTTCTCCCCAATTACTACCAGCTCTTTGATTTGAGGTCAATTTCTAAGTCTTTCTGAATCTCAATTTCTTCATCTATAAAATGTAGACATTTATAAAAAATCAGACAAACAAACAAACAAACAAACAACCTTGCATCCCCTGGGATGTTATGATATATAAGAGAGATAGCATATGGGAACTACTTAGTTCAATGTCTCACACATACATGCTCACTCAATACTAGATATCATTATACTCTACAGACTGGGACAGACAAGTTAAATAATGAACATATTACTTTAAATAGCTATCCCCTTGTCATGAAGGAGATAGCATCATTCTTTAAAATCAGTTACCCCTCACTTGGAATGGAAGCATGGCCACGTAATTTGTCCTTTCCCCTTTAGCAGTTACTTAGCCTGGGAATAAATCTGCTCTACTCTGAAATGAAAAACAAACAAACAAACAAACACACCTATCTCATTTGAATAGTTTTGGAATAATATTAATAATGCTAATAGCTACCATTATATTTTGAGTCTTTATGGTGTGTTAGGCCCTAGATTAAACACGGTACGCATAGCAGCATATTCAATTCTTGCAAAATATTTGTGAATTGCTTTGAAGAATCGATCCTAAGGGGTTAAGTGTAGGAGAGACACATAAATCTGGTGGAGTGATTAGTTGGTATTAGAAAACAGGTAATTGTCTTCCTGCTTGTATTATACTACCTTTTAAGTATCTAAATAAACTTTTTGAAAGAAAAGGTATATATATATATTTTTTTCCTGCCATTACAGTAATCTAAATCTATCACAGCTGTGATAAATGCTTTGAATAAGTGAATACATGAATGAGTGAGAAAACTAATAAGTGAATAATAACCTGTTTGGTGGTATTCTGAATTTTCAGTTATGTTTAAGATTTGTAGACTTAACACAGTCTTTATTTTTCAAACTGCATTTTAATCTTTATTCTCTCAGTGTCTTTTTAGACATTCATTAAGGATTAATTCAACAAATATGCACATATATAATTATACACAAATATATATTCTGTATATGAACATGCTACACACAGTAGTGTGTTATAACTAACATAGAAATTATACGCACAATATATGCAGTTATGTTATTTTCTACAAAATAACAACAACAAAGCTTGATGGTTCCCTCAATGTTTTCAAAACTATGAAAACATGATTTAAAAAAAAATTTGTTTAAAAGCCTCTCCTGCCCTTCATACCAATCGAAAGTGCATGCACAATAAATCAGTTTTCATGGGACATACACACAGAAACACAAAATTACATTTTGTATGGGCCTGTGGCATTTTGACAAAATAGTCCTGAAAAGGATATAAAGAAAGAGTATGAGGAGAGAATCATGAATGTAGAAAGAAATTGTTTTTATTGATTTTCATTGGCAGTACAGTTCATAACATGAGGACTAAATTTATGAAATCACTTGATTTGGCAGTGAGAAGCAGGATACCTTTACACCTCAGAAGGTTGGTTCTCATATCCTTGTGATTATTAATTTCTGATATGCAGGCCTGTGTCTGATGTCCAAATGATAAGATCCAGGATAAAATAAAGGAAAAGAGGTATTTTAAATGAATAAGAAACTATTATTTTTAGAAACATCCTGTACCAAGATCTTAGAATCTATAGTGGGTCTTTTATATATTATGTAATTTTTTTGCACACAATGCTACCCTGTTGCAAAAATAAAAATTTGACTTGGGAACACAGAGATAAAATGCAATATCCTTAGTGCATTCAGATTTATCCTATTGTTCTAGGATACACTCCATTGAAAAAAACTGTTAGAAATCATACAGTTATAATAGATGGTTATCATACTGCCAATGGCTTTTGGTTTTCTGATAACTTTACAAAAGCCAAATTTCAGATACCATCTTTAATATAGCAAATAAAACTTACACAAACTATATGAGGATCTGAAACAATTTGTAAGGATTGTTTCTTTGGATGTTAAACAGTTGCAGAATCCACTGTTACTCTCCCTTGTGTATGGTTCTATTTCCATTTGCTTTCTGACACATTATTAAATGCAATCATAAAGCAGAGCATTTCCTGGAGCAGAAGAGAAGCAGAGGGAAATTATGTTACTCAGAATATCCTAAATTCAATAAACAAACTCTCTGTGTATATGCACAACCAATTTAACTATGTTGACTCAATTGGTCAATCAATTCTGATTTAAAGCAAAGGTCAGCTCAGTCAAACCAGCAATCAATTCAAAGATAATCAGTAAAAACTTTCACTTTCAATTTGTGTGCTTTGAATATTACAGGTGAAGCAATTACTGCAGGAAAGATGAAAAAAAAACATCAATTATGTAATGCTGAGTTTAATATTAGTGAGTTTTAGGTTTGTTTAATAAAATTTTCTTTTTACTTTCTTTCCTCAGGGTATATATATATATATATATATATATATATAATATTTATTTTTATTGTGATATTATATATATTTTACTGCAAAAGAAATAAATTAATTCAAGTGCAAGGGGATATATTTTTCCTTGAGAAAAATCTAGATAAATTTTATAATGAAAGAAAACAAGTATGATTTTATACTCTTTTTTTAAATGTTTATTTACTTTTGAGAGAGAAAAACAGAGTGTGAGTGGAGGAAGGGCAGAGAGAGAGAGGAGACACAGAATCCAAAGAAGGTTCCAGGCTCTGAGCTGTCTGCACAGAGCCCACTGCGGGGCTCCAACCCATGATCCGTGAGATCATGACCGGAGCCAAAGTCGGATGCTTAACTGACTGAGCCACCTAGGTAGCCCAGGATTTTATATTTTCTAATAGTTACTGTCTTCGACAAAGAAAGATAGGATCTTTTAGAAAAAAAAAAAAGTAACCCACTGGAATAAAATAAAAAAAAAACTATAATCTTTGGATTTTGCTTCATCATATCACTATCTGAACATTGTTATACATTACGATTTTAAAAATAATCAAACAAGGAAGTGAAAAAAATTTCATAGACCACACACTGGTCAGAGACAAACCTAACACACCTGTTCTCACCAGACAGCTTCTGCTAAAATAGATTTTAACGTGAAATCACAGATATTCAATCTAGAGGACACCACAAATGCACAAAACACAAACTTGTAAGAAAACACAAAAACTGTAATTTAAAGCTTTCTTGTAAACTATGCATGTCTTAGAATTTTATATTCCATAGAAACCAACCTGACAATAAATGGATGTCAGTGGAGAGCAAAGACCTGCTCTTTCAAAGAGAAGTTTGCATTGTGACATGGTTACAGCCCAGGTTCAGAAAGGTCTGGACAGAAACCAAGATTTCCTCTTATAAGTGTCATAAACTTGAGGGACATACTTAACAACCTGCTTTGTGTTCTTGAGAATCATGAAAACTTTCCCTAAATTTGTAGTGATCTTTAAGCAGAGTAATGTGCTTATTTCAGAGAAGGTTGAAAAATAAGCATTCATTGAAGGATGGCTATTATTGTTATGGAGACATTATGTAAGTTAGATAAAGCAACGATCCATCAACATGATGGAGGGTCCTTGTTCTTCTATGAAAACCATAATGAAAAATTACTAATTTAAAAATATTGTAATCAGATTGCAGGAAGAAATTACACATTAACCTTCAAATACACTGAGATTGAATATTTTTAGTTTTTGGAGATGATATGAAATGCTTGGCCCTTGGGGAGTATTTAAAACTTAAGGCATATGGACAGTATTAAAAATATGCACAGAATTAGCCTAAGTAGATGGCAAGGACCTGGTAAAACGAGCTTTGGCAGATATCCAATAGCAAATCATAAAAACTGCCCTCTCAAGGGACTTTAATTAAATGTTTGGCCACTAAGGGCCATCCAAACAATATGGCATTACACAAGACAAAACCATTTAAGAGCCTAATAGTACTGGGAGCTCTTTGGAGATTCAAGAAGTACTGGTTTCTTTGAAAATTAAATGTTAGCAAAAGTATAATTAAGTGACCTTAAATAAATTAACTCTCTGTGGGTGGGCTCTCGGTTATTTACATATTAAGGGAAATCATTTGTTATCATAGGAAGATATCTAGTCCCATAACCAAGATCAGTGATTATGCATCCGCAAAAAGTCTGCATTTTATCTCTATATATGAACAAAGGTAAATCGAACTTACTACCAGATGCAGCTGACTTATTCTGGATACAATTTAGCCAAACTAGTATGAACCCTAGCGTAAAGATAAAAACTCCTCTTAATGGAAATTAATGCAATCCCTACATTGTTTTTTTTCCAATATGCCTGACCAAGCACATACGCTGTTATGACCACAGTAAGGCAGGCTGTTTCTAGCTTTCATTGTGCCTGAAGCTTTCTTCAGGCTTTCTCACTTTCTAATTTATTTTGCCTTACTATTGTTCAGTCACTTCAATTTGTAGAAGAAACCTAGTGTAGATGATCTCGAAGGTTTTATCCAGCTTGATATGTTATATATGTAAGAAAATAATAGTTTCAAAAATGCAGAACATTTCACTTATGTGTCTATAAATCCAAGAGGATTGTATTATTTTATGATATATTCAAAACTATGTAATTTGTATTATTTGGGGGGCAAAGAAAACAGCATTAAAATGGCATGGAGCTTGATCATTAGAAGAAAAACATTTACATAAATAATAATGGAGATTATAAATAAATATGACAAGTATTCTCATTTTATACAATTCCGTCATGTTCTTAATGGGTGTTGAAATAAGGCTGAGGACTACATCCAAAATGAGTTTTGGGTAAAATGTTATTGGGTAAAAAAAGTAATTTGACTTATATTCTTTTAAGAACATGCTGCTTAAGAAGTTTTGAAAATCGTATGGATGCTAATTGTCGTCAGTGACTCATGGAACACTTGTTCTCAGAAGGAGGATTTCTATCAGAATTGACTGTCATTTCAAGTTAATTCCAATATAAATGACCATAGACTTCTAAAATAAAAACAAATGCAAGCAAATGCAAAAAATGATCTGAAGGAATAATGGTATGATATATAAAATCAAGACAAGTATCACAGTTTTGGAGAGTAAATTCCAAGAGAGAAATTTGAATTGTTCTTATTTTCTGTAGAAGGCGAGAAGAAGCTGCTTCCCTTTCAATCGACTCTTGTACTAGGGCCTACGTTTTTTGCCCAGTAAAAATGGAACAAAAGTTTTCAGTCTGCAGCCAGTTATATACACATGGCAGTGACTGCAGACCATCAGTGGTTTCACAATTCTGTGCATCACTGCCTCTGTGGATTCTTCTACTTGGCTTTGCTTCTTCTATTGTTCCCCTTTGAAATGACTGCCTCTAGAGCCCTCTACTCAAAGACTCTATCATTATCTGAAGCACATTTGTCTATATGAGAGAGTATTTATTAGGCTTGCTGTTAGATTGCCAGCACAGTTGGTGTCAAAGCCTGCCAGGCAATTAACTTCATTCAGTAATTTTCAAAAATATGACCTAGATTATAAGAAGGTCTTTTACCTCCTTAATTAAATCACTTGTCAGATTATATTTATTGTCCTCAGGAAGGTCATTAAAATAAAAGCAATAAAAATTTAGAAAATCATCTTTGTCACTAAATGTCATATATATCATTTACTTCTCAAGTAAATGCATCCTGCCTAACTAGCTGATTATTATCCACTTATAAGTTGGATCTGTAAGTTTTTGGTTACGCTGATGGACTGGCATAGATAAATAAAGGCTTGACCAAATAAATTGATATGACTTATGCAACCATCAAAAATATTTAAGATGGATTCCAAAGAGCCTTACTGTTGGGAATACTCTATTCAATAGAATAGATTAGAAGAAAGAATATAGTAGTAACTCTAAGCAAAAATGTGTATTATGTAATTTCTTAGTGCAGAAAAATGTCTGTCTGGAATGAATGAGTAGAAATGTTTTATGTTTGTTTTTGTTTCCTGTATGTGTGTCAGAGGGGAGGGGGTTGCTGGCTGTCATAGCAAGTCAAAATTCCCCCTCGTGCTCCTATACCAGAATGTTCAATGCTGCAAATTCTTGTTTGCTAACAGATTCTTGTTCATAATCTTATTGCTTTCAGTTGTCAAAGGCCATTTCAACTTAATTAGGTATTTAAATCCTGAGAATCTCCTGTGAGTATCTACTAGAAGATTTCTGTCTTCTTCTTTGACTTCTATCATGCTTTCTATGATTCTTAGGACATTTAGAAAATGTAATTTTGTGGGGGCGGGGGCACATCTCCCTTTTGAGAGTGTAAACACCCTTCTGATTGTGTTCATAGAGTTCACCATTCTGATTGTGTTTTGTGTATTCAGTACGTGCTAAATAGATGCTTTCTGAATGCCTGGAGGAAGGATTGGTAGCAGTGATGGGTATATATAGAAATGAATTTACAAATGTGACTTTTTCATAAAATAATTCTTCTACACCAACCAAAATGTTTACTTGATGGATTTTTTTTTCTGAACATCTTAGCTCTTTCAGAGTATGTAGTGATACTTTGGTAGTTGAATTCAGTGACAGAATCAAATTCCTACAGTACTAAACGGCACGGGGCCTTCGCATCAGAGGCGAAGGTGCATTATTGCTTTCGGAGCTGAACTCACTCACAGACACATCAGCCGTTTTATTTCCTTCTCTAATCACGAATACAGAAAAGTTAATATATGTTTATGAGTAGAAAGTCATGCAATTAACCCCTGAATGCCTGGGTTGTTCCCTCTGAATCGGTACTGTGAAAAATAACAATGTTGATTAACATTTGGGTGTGTTTTTATGAGTGGACTTCACTGGAGGCCAAACATTTTTTTTTTCTTTTGGAAACACGAAATTTTCTAAAAATAAGCAAATTCTTAATATATAAATAGGGAAGTTGAGATTGTATTTGATAAACACATACATATCTATCAGGTTTGCCTCATTTGGATATTTGGTTAGTGGACAGAAACTGAAGAAAATGTCATAGACATTGAATCAAAAGCACCGAATGATTGTAAAAATACAGGTGACATCTGGATTCTACGCATAAAACGCACATCTCCTCTTTACATTGGAGCTCAGCTATGTTCCAAGTGGGTAGAGCATCTCCAGAAAGAGTCCTAAATGATCAATGATATTAACAGTTAAGTGGCAATCTAATTTTCCTTTATAAACAAGATCTATAAACAGCAAAGACACTAGGTGCCTGGTTTCTACTCCTGAAACAAATACTACACTGCACGTTAACTAACTTGAATTTAAATAAATGAATGTTATTTAAAATTTTTTTAATGTTTATTTATTCTGGAGAGAGAGAGAGAGAGCACAAGCAGGGGAGGGTCAGAGAGAGAGGGAGATACAGAATCTGAAGCAGGCTCCAGGCTCTGAGCTGTCAACACAGAGCCTGATGCGGGGCTTGAACTCACTAACCCTGATATCATGACCTGAGCCAAAGTTGGACACTTAACCGACTGAGCCACCCAGGTGCCCCTAAATAAATAAATTTTTTAAAAATTGGATGTTCTCTCTCAGATTCATATACCTTAAAAATAATGTGAACTTTGCAATTAACTGATTAAACACATGCTTTTGATTCATGATTTCATTAGTTCATTTCTAAGATGCATTCTTATCTTCAAAGGAAAAACACTTTAACTACAACTGACTTAGTTCTAAATGTGAGAATTATATTACAATGCTGCGCCAGTAACTTTTATAGTGTTTCCTCTTTGACAAAGATGAGGAGGTGTCTCTTGTGAGAGTCCTTAAAGAAGATTATATTTATGTCATTTTTTTACATTGTAAGGCTCAACTCTAGAACCTAGTTATGGAGACTTTTGTGTACTGAGGCGAATGAAATAGTTGTCATTTGAGATTTTTTAAAAATGTGCTACTGTTCAAAGCGATTGCAGCTCATAATTAGATCTTTAAAAACCTATTATCATCCAGAGATTTTTTAGGCCTCAAAATATATTACTCTACATGGGAGATCTTAAAAATTAGTATTGTAGGGGCGCCTGGGTGGCGCAGTCGGTTAAGCGTCTGACTTCAGCCAGGTCACGATCTCGCGGTCCGTGAGTTCGAGCCCCGCGTCAGGCTCTGGGCTGATGGCTCAGAGCCTGGAGCCTGTTTCCGATTCTGTGTCTCCCTCTCTCTCTGCCCCTCCCCCGTTCATGCTCTGTCTCTCTCTGTCCCAAAAATAAATAAACGTTGAAAAAAAAATTAAAAAAAAAATTAGTATTGTAAATTTTGAATTTATTATGACCATTAGGATACATATAATTTCTCTGAAGTTCAAAAACTTTAACAAAGAAAATGCTTTATAAACCTGAAGATATTGTGATTAAAAACAAAAATAACACTTCTTTTTCAGTGGGATGAACGTATAAAAACAATATTTTACTTGAAGATGAATCACATATAAGAAGAAATAAAAATATCAGTTAAAGAGAGTAGCATCAAAGGTGTTTGTGATATTAAAACTAGGGGGTTTCCATGTCAAACCCAGATTTGCTACTGTGAAACATAAATGTTTTGTTATTCATAAATTCCTATGATACCTAGGGGCAAACCATGTAGAGACAATGCCACAAGATAATAGTAAGAAACAAAGCCAAAGTAAGACATTGACAGCAGTCAGAAAATAACATAAAATGAGTTCGACAGAACTGAAGTTATGGCAGGTTGATACAAACATTTGATAAATACCCTATACTCCACATTTAAAAAAAAGAATAGAAAATTGTTAAATAATAAACCTAACAGAGAAAATATTCAAACAAATTGCCGATGTAAAGAGAAATCTGCAGTTAAATTAGCTTTATTGGAATCAACAAAAAGCACTTAGGATGTGTCAGACCAGATGCACCCATCTGGTACCTTTAACCATTCTGCTTTGCCCATATAATGGCAACATGAAGAGGAAATAGAATCTTTAGTCCTGTTGATCTAATGGCATTCAGATTACTTCCTTTATGTTAATCAAGCTTCATTTTTCAGTTACTTTCTTATCTCCTTACACAGAACAGAGGTGCTGAACACTTTCAAACTATGTTAGAAGCATTGGACCTCAGTATTTATACAGCAGGACACTCCTTACAAAGTTGATGTAGTTTAAACTAGGGGTATCTCTCACTCTTGCAATTTTCTACCCATTGTAAGAGGTCAGTCTATATCACCTTGCTTCTGGTAACCCTAAGATGTTAAATTTTCTGTGGCTATTTTCATTTTACATGTTGCTCCCAAGAAATTCTGTTTTGATTGTTGGATCAAAGATTGTTCTAGGGTCCAGGTGTTCTACCTGTTCCAAGTGAATACTTTGTTATTACTACTGAGAGTAATTCCAAATAACCAGGAAATTTTAGTTGAATAACTTATTATTTTTTTAAATTATAGTTTGCTTAATGGTGGTGGGGAGGAAATCAACAAAATTATAAAATGTATCTACCAACTCCTAGGAAATGGAATTTAGCTAAAGGAACAGAAATTTACCTATGGGGACACCTACACATGATAAGGTATGGAACAATAATAGTTGGTAGGTGACAAATGGCAAGTGAGTTAAAATACAGAGTGTTATAAAATTACACTAAAAAAGAGAGTGCAGTGACATGAAAAAAAAACTAGGAAAATCTCACCAGAAGATGAAGAAGTCAAACTGGGTTTTGGGATATACAAAGGATCCAAGAAGGATGATGTAGGATGGAAACACATCAGGAAGAAATGCATGGAAGCATAAGAAAAGTTACCTTTGGAGAACAGGAAAGAGTTTGGAAAGATAGGCTGGGAAAATCTGAATGACTATGTTGCGAGATGGGAATTGTACAGGACCAATGATCGAAGGTCTTTAGTAGGGTTCATGCTAGCAAAATGGCGATTGGTAAGCTGAGTTGTGGAAGTAGGAAGTGGGGAGCTAGTGAGGCTGGCTGGGGGGACTCCGAAGTAATGTGGCATTGAGGAGCATGAGGATACAATGGAACGTGTCACTTCCTTTTGGCTCTTGCAAACCATATCTCATTTTTAGCATCGATAAAGCAAACCATAAATTGCCCACAGAAAACATATCCTAGCTATTGCCAAGAGAGAGGTTTGGAAAATGATTTCTCAAAAAAGAAAAAAAAAAGCCGTGGGAGCTCTGGTAAAAGTGCAACTCGATTCCTGAACCGTAGCAATCAAAACTAGTATTTGACTACTTAAAAGGAAAGAAAAAAAGTTGAGAAGAGGAAAAAAAGTCATTACATAAAAAAAATTATGAAAAATAGATCTTTATTCTGAAGGGACATGGCTTCATTGTATTATTTTCATCTTGTCTTTTCTTTAGAAGAGTCTGAAATCCAATCTAACATGAGGGATTGCTATGATAAGCCAAAGAGTCAGATGCTAGCATCATCAGCAGCTCAGCCTGCTTGACAATGCTTAGAGTGTGTCAGAAACAAAGGTGCTATCGTAATTGCGCTGCACATGGATTGTTCAGAATCACTCACGCCTGTGATTTTCTGGTTCCTGGTCACTTATATATTTTTGTTTCTTGAAGAGCCTTTTATATTTGAGAGAGTGATTTGAGGCAAAAAGTGGACAGTCGGGACCCTACATCCTTCAGGAAAAAGAATATGTATATTTTAAGTGTTTCAATAACAAAATGTTTAGATTGAATGCATTGCATTGTTATCGGCCATCTCTCAATAAAGGTAAAAACAAACCAACCAACCAACAAACAAGAAACCCTGCTGCATTGTAAACTCCAAGTCAAGAGTCTGTAAGTTCTTGATGTTCAGGAGTACAAGTGATAAATTCCTTTGTGTAGTTCTGAAATGTTTAGTGGTGAGGATGATATTATTACTGAAAGGCTGATGTTACTGAGAGTAGAAGGAATTCTCTATCAGTTTAACAAAAACTCAAAACATTGGTCCTGGGGTCACGGTGAGGAAAAGACACTACTGGTAAGCCAACATTGATAAGTGACTGGCCTGAGAGCCCTTTCCCTCCTAGACCGATTCAACATTTCTCCAATGTCTTAAACACAAAAAATGGCAGTTACATTCAATGCTAAGACACACCATTCCATTAACCTCCTATTAGGATATAAAGCAATAACCTTCACACTTAGTTTAGATACTTGCTGAATTAACAATCGTCTCTTTACAGGGAACCATAGAAAAATAGTTTATTAGAATGCCACTGATAAGCAAATTAATGTCATCATATTCAAATACAAGCTTCACAAAACTAGGGGTCATCTATTTTCTGCTGAAAATATATTAAACAGATGAAATTTCATGAACTAAATATCCAAGCGCCCCCCCCACACACACACCAATACTATAGTTTTAAAATGATCAAATCTGCTCCTATTTAAGACAGTGTGTAAGACTCTCCTTCAGAAGATTGTATTCCTATTGAGGTGTCAACAAAAGACTGCTATTTTTATGCGGTGAAGGTCTACGTTCTGCAGCTGAGCAGGAAAAACATGTGATTTAGTGCTGTTTCATTGTAGTTGTTGGGAATTAAATTTAAAACAAAGGGCATTATTTAAGAGCTTTAATGCCTAGATTAAGAAATGGAATCACACTCTAATGTAATTCTAGGATGGCATCTTAACAATATGAGAAAAAAATTGGGAAGAGACCATATATATAATCCAAGGATTATTACACTATGGCTAGAAATTAGATTACTTATCTCTAACTTCAATACACTCCAGCAAGGCACTCTATTCATATAGCTTTGGGGCTCTGTTTTCGGTATCTATGGTTCATTCACTACCTCATCAAAGAATGATTATTTAATTCTTAGGTGCCAAACTCCTGGAGTACTAGTAACTGGGGATGCATAGACTCATGAGACACAATCCTCAAGAAGCCCATAGTTCAGTGGGAGGGGCAGTCATGCAAACAAATCATTATAATAGAGTCAGACACGCTAACAAACAAACAAGAAACCCTGCTGCATTGTGAACTCCAAGTCAAGAGTCTGTAAGTCCTTGCTGTTCAAGAGTACAGTGATAAATTCCTTTGTGTTCACACAAAGGTGCTTGTACAATGGGGCTCTGATGATAGACAAGGCATATTTGCTTGGAGATTCAAGAAGGCCTTAAATAGAAAGTGGCGTGGGAGCCATATTTTGAAGAAAGAATTGGAGTTTCCAAGGGAGGTTCAATAAAAATCAAGGAAAGACAATGATAAAGAGTTATGTGAACTAAGTGACGGAGATTCAGGTGCTAGTCACAAAAAAATACCCAGCTTGAAATGCAATAATATGGTAGAGGAAGATGATGTGAAGGCAGAAGACTTAGCTATAAATGCAAGACAGTGAAATGGCTCTGGAAAATTCGAGTAGACCCATTTTCATTCTTCGTAAAATATAGGTTAAAAATACAGATTCACAGCATTCTTGAGAAAACTGTATGAATCTGTTCCGTGTGTTCTGAAGCACCTCACCATTGTTACTTGTCTAATTATACTTAATTTTGTCTTGTGAGTGTAGATAGAAACAGTGGTCGCTTAATTATGAAGATGGGCTTCTCAGAAGCAGCAAGGCCAAGAGGCAAATTTCACAATTCCCTTTAATATAAATATTATTTCAGTAAAACACGAGGGTCACAAAGTAATGTCTCTTCATATTACATTATTGTCATTAATGTCCATGAAGCTAATTAAATCTCGAACAAGGGCATTCATGATAAAGCATGGATCATATTTAGAAGACATCATTTACAGCCAAGTAGCACTTGAGCAGATTATGCCTCTGCAATCTAATTTGGTGCAGATATTTTCATTTCCCCAAACTTTTCTTTGATTTACGACCTCATATCATGGCAAGTACAATTATTATTATATCATATGAAAATTATTTTTCATACCTACCCCTATCCCATACATGACGATACAGTCAGTATAACGAATAATAATATTGTAGTCTATCTAGCAGAGAGCAAGAGTGACAGAATCAACATCGAATTCCAAAATAGAATATTTCTATAAGGTGTATCTTGAAATTGATGTGCAACGAATCTGACACCAACCCAGCATTTGGCAAGTCTGCCCGAGGGTGCTTTTCTCTGTGTCTATGTTGCTGAAACATATTCTTGAAGCCAAACAAGAGATAGAACAAGAGAACTTCAAAAGGAAGTATTGAGTACCTACTGTCAAACCAGAGGTGGTCCATAACTGTAAGTATAAACTTATTGACCTATGTAGTAGTCATTTGCTTTTCATTTTTGTTTTTATTTTTGTTTTTGCCTCCAGCAACCATTTCCCCTATTTTTGAAGGCAAATACACTGTATTGTTTTGGAAACTATCCCCTTTCAGGGCTTAGCTCATGCTGTTTCTGTGGGGCTAGTTCCATCCCTAGTTCTAAAGCGGACACATGATTCAGGCCTAAACCACTCAGAATATCCCTTTCTGCCGTTCACGTGATTGGTAACTGTATATCCATCTGACCCTATTGGAGAGAGTGAGACTGTGGTGGGATGGCTGACAGTGACTGTATTTTAATTACAGAAGGAAAGATCTGTCTGAGGATGGAAACAGATCAAAAGATGGAGAGAGTCAAGCAGGGCCCTGCTGACCGTATCTGACTTTGTGTCCAGCTGAGAGAAGTCAAATTCCAAACTTTTCAGCTACCTAAGGTGACCAAGTTCCCAGTGATTGAAGCTAATTTACGTCAAGTTTTCTGTCACTTACAATGCAATTAACAGATATAATCAATATTGACCCTTTAGGGTTTTTTCCCTGTTAGGGAGCAAGTACAAAATGCAGGCTTGTTCTTTTTTTGTTTTGTTTTTTTTTTTTTTTTTTTTTTTTTTTTGTTTTTTTTTGTTTTTTTCCTTGACTGTGGCTTCCCTGGCTACCCTTCATTATCTGAGTTCCTCTCGCATATCCACACTGGGTCCCTCCTCGCTAGAAGCCTATTTACCACCATCCCCCAACGGCTCTGTCACATGCTGTCAGTGACCATATAGGGAACGAGTTATGCTTATCCGTAAGTAAATGGTCTTTCTTGTGACCTGACACTCATAGTTACTCCATTCTCATTTTAGCTGGCTTGTCTTGAAGCCCCTTTCAAGTGACAATAGAAAACTCGGCTTGTAAATTATACCCACGGCATGCTTTTCTATTTCTAGTTTACGGACGAATGACACCAGGTCATCATAATTGTCTTTTTTCCTCACTAGTACCTTTATTTTCAAAGGGTATTTTGTCCTTTTATATCACGGAGCTCTGTTAGGACAACATTCTGATATGACGTTTTTACTAGATCCTTTGGAAGAAAAGCTTCCACTGCACTGGGTTAAGTGCATATCCTTTGTTGGATGTCAACAGAAGCCTTACATAAGGAAGTAAAGCTTATCCCTTTTTTCTCAACAGCACCGGTGGGATGCTTTCTTCTGAAAAACGGAGTGTCTGGCATATGAAAAAACCAACTTTGTGTAGTAAAAGCTTGAGGCCTCTGACGATTTTTGTGGGCATCCCATACAAGTTCACTGGGTTGGAATTAACAGGCCTTTTCCTTGCATAAATGAACAGAAACCCTACAAAGTAATTCTCTGCTAATCAGAGAAAATTAGTCTTGGATTCTACTGACATGGAAAGATCCTAACTGGCATCAAGCCTAAGGACTAGTAATAATTATATTACTATGGATTAAAAAGTGTCATATGTCTATCCCTTCAGAAGATGTAATCTTTATTAAAAAAAAGAATAACTGTGTTTTACCCAATATTGAAACACTTTGATTATCAGTATGCTTTTGGATTTAATAAACATACACCTTCCTGTCTGGATACTGCTGACAGCCATAGTTAAAAAATCTAGAAACATCTTCCATTAATCTCCCTATTTTCAAAATTCCTGAGATATTCTTTTACCTGACACTAAATAGTGTTTAGTAATTAACAAGTTTTTTTATGCATTTATTTTTAAAACCTATTTATGAATACCCATTACTGCACCAATATTGAACTGAATAGTACAAATACAATTATGTGAAAGGAAAAAATGGGGTCGCTTTCCTTATGGAACGTATATTCTAACAAACGTTCACACAGATAATTGCTTGAAGTTTAGAGGCGTTTAAATACTATGCGACTATATTTGTTATTGTAAAAATACACAGCCAAACCCCAAGTCACCTATGCAGGTGAACCTTGAAAATGTTAACCGGAACAGTGAAAGTCTCTTACAGGTGTGTTAATCGTATCTCAAAACACCTTAGTGGGAGGAGTTCATCTGAATGCTTTTTTAGTGAGATAAAATAAATGATGCTTCCCATCACATTGGGCATAATGGAATAGTGCTATTCAAGCATCAGAGTAAATCATCAGAGAGATGGGTAGAAGCAGAAAAAAAAAAAAGCCTTATTTTCCTTTCTTTCAAAGTGCTGAAGATCCCTGAGACTTTAGAAACCCTGGAAGAAAATGCAAAACAAATGTGCATTTGTGGTGTCATTTCTTTACAAGATTCTTCTAAAATATACAGACTGCTGAAATGTAAAACATGGAACAGATTCAAACACTGAAATATTCAAAATATTAAAATTAAATAAAATAATTAAAATGTCAATTGAAGAAGTCACCACACATTGAAGAACTCAAACAGAGTTTCTATCAAATGAGAACCAACCATTTTTCTCAATCTCTCAGGCTGGCTGTGAATGCAGAAATAAATACCAGCCTCAAGGAGAGAAATAATCAAAATGGATGAAGTGTGGGAAAAGACATCTGACATACTTGCCTTTGCAAATATGAGACATTCAATTAAATAAGGCTGTTTAGAACTCGATAAAGCAACATTGTTTTCAAAATGTAGAAATGATGAACCCATAAAAGAAGCTCTGAAATCAATCAGCCATCCAATCAATCAATACATTAACAGAGCAGTCTCTCTCCTCACTTGTACGGTATTTCTCTTTCGATATGGATGAGTGCATTCTGAGAAGTAAATTTTGAGCAGGGAGAAATGACAACTGTTTGACTCGTTTGGAGCGATAGTAATTAGATAATCGGGGAAAGGCAGAGACAGTGGCTCCTATTACAGTGAGCATTGTCCGAAAGATGCAGCTGTATATGCCCTACTGTTTGTAATCCCGGGGGTGGGGGGCAGGGGGAAAGTAAGCAATGACCAAGTTTTGAGAGCACTGGCTTGAATTTCTAAGCTTATAAATTGGCAATCATGTTAAAGGGTAGTGCACAAATGCAGGGGAAATTGGCTTTTGAACATTTGTCCTCCACAACAGCTGAGGAGAAATCCATATGAAGTTATTCATTAGTTTAATCTTCAAGAACACTTCAAGTCCAAGTCATCTGATTTTGAAAACTACTGTGATGTACTATTTGTATAATAAGAGAAAAAAAGAAAGTTTCGATGCTTTAAAGACTAAGCCCATCTTTTTAATTGTACGTATTTTAGTTAACTTTAGACCATTACAATTTAACTGCTCACATACTTTCAAAATCTAGTATAGATCAGCATTGTTGTGGACAGAACGTTACAGCAGCAGCTGTGATCCTTTCATTCCTTTTTTATCTCTTTGTAAGAATTATTAAATAAACAATCTAGGTCTGTGCTTATAAATTCATTGGATTTATAATGTATAAATTTATAGCTATTTCTGTGCAAAGCTAAAAGTTATGTAGGAACTTTCCCCTCTTATATACCATTTGCAGAAATATTTTATTGTTTAATTTAAAAAAAATTAATGTTATTTATTTATTTATTTTGAGAGAGACCGGGGGGAGGGGCAGAGAGAAACGGAGAGAGAGAATCCCAAACAGGTTCTGTGCTGTCAGCCTAGAGCCCAACGAAGGCCTGATCCCACGAACTGCAAGATCATGACCTGAGCTGACATTCAAGACTCAGACACTGAACCGAGCCACCCAGGTGCCCCTAAAAGGAAATACTTTGATGTGATGGATACAAGTACCATCTAAACAAAAATAATTACAAAATGTTTAACTTGTTTTGCTTGGGATTACTTAATTCACAAGGGTTTGCCTCTTGAATAATTAAATCTTAGTCACTTTAGAAGATTGCCACATAAACGTATGTGTGTGTGTACATATATGCGCGATTATATAGCTATAGTATATAGCTATAAGTACTTCCAGAAATGTCTTCAGAACTTGAGGATGTTTAATTGTATGTCTAACCAATTAAAAGCATTGTGTAATAGCTTGAAAAAATCAATTAAACATTTTTAATCATCAGAGACCAACTGCACTTTACACAAACTATAAGCTTGATGATCTGAGCATAGCAGGTGCAGTGGAGAACGTTTTGAAATATATAGTACTAATGAAATGAGCTTAATATTATACATATATAACTCATATAATCCTCATAACACTCAAGGATGAGGCATCATGTGTCTATATTCATATTCTCTCAACAAGGGTGCTACTATTTAAACCCAAGAAGTCTGACTCCAGATTCTAGCATGGTATGCACACACATTATGAAAAAGTAAGTCATTTACAAGCTGTATCTTACTAGAAAAGTGAAAAAAAAATCAATGTTAAGTGGGAATGGTCCAAAAGTACCTGATGAAGCACGCCTACTTACACTGGACTATTTATTCTAGCAAACCCTCAAATTTCCTAACCGAAACTTAACTACTGACCTATATCAATTTTACAAATAAAATACATAAAAAAGGTGCTCAGAAACACTTTTTTGATTAGCTGACAGCTAACATTTAAATCGTCTTAGCTATCTTGATAAGTAGAACAATTTACGAAGTGTTGCTGATATAAACCAGTCAAAAGGGTGTGACTTACCAAAATACATGTCAACCTATGATATGTAATAATGGATAGATGACTGGGGTGGCTCTAGATGGCAGGATTGTGTCTGGTGTAAAGACTACAACATTGCATTTCAGATAGAAATAGATTAAAATCACTCATCAGGTATTGCAAGGGGTCCTATCAATAAAAGATACAAATTATAAACTATATAAAACAGGTGACAGTGCCCTCTTGAGGACGCTATTGAAATCTGACACCAGCTACCTATCCAAGAATTGTCCAAATAAATTGATATTCTTTTCTATATCGTGGAATCACTGCCTTTCATTTTTACAACTTTAAGATTATACAGTGCAAGGAAAGAAGTGTTCGCACTGATTGTTCAAACTCTTCCCCAAAAGGCAGACTTTGTAATACTCACTATCAAATTTAATGCCAGGATACAGATGGTGAGGTTTGGTTTCCATAACTGTAGGAACCTATATTGCAATAATTGAACATATAGAGAGCATCAGGCATTGGTACTGAGGATGAGGATTTCAAGCCAAACTGTTTCACTAAACATCCACACTAAACTATAGCATCAGGAATTGTACTCAACCAAAGATTCTAAACATGGCGTCATTTGCACCTGCTTGCCATTCGGCCTATCATGCCGTGATTTCGAACAGAAAGAACGTGATAGCCAGCCCCAATGTTTTATGAAACTCTGATTTAGTTCTTTGGTCTAGATCCTCTATGTTTCCTACAGAAGTGAGGGTGCCCTCTGCTCTTCATATTATCACCTGGACCACACACACACACACACACACACACACACTCACACTACAGTTCCTCCTTAAATCTGTCAACATAAAAGATTTCCAATCAAAATACAAATGAAACAACTTCGGAGTAATCTAAAAGAAAACTGCAAAGAAAAAAAAGAAGATAAAAGATAAAAATCAGTCTCCGTTGTATAAGGACAGAGATTCACAGATTCCACTTGGGAAAAAGTGTCGGAAATTAAGAAAGCAAGAAAACAGACTCTAGAGCTCAAATGATTTTCTTCCTTAAAGTCACCGGGATTCCAGTGGGTCAGAACAAATTCACTGAACTTGTGCCAGAACAAATTCATAAAGTGCCTGGAAATTACAAGTCAGTCATTTGTAGGCTGGCTTACTTCCTGAAAAATCTAGATCTTTATCCAGATTTCTTCTATGGAAGAGATATGAAAGAGGTGAAAGCTAAAATAATATGCTTAGGAGGGAGTCTCCAAACCTTGGTAGCCGGATATCAAACCTGAGGCAAAGAAGCAAGAGGCCAAAAAGCCACTGCATTTTCTTTGTTCATTTGAATTTCAGCTCTGGAAAACTGCTCTAAGCTCATTAAAAAAAAAAAGCCAATAAATTATCTTGGACATTCTTTTATCATCACTTGTTAAAACAGCAAAATTATATTAGTAAGAACACTGACATATTTTTATTTTCACCATTTAGTGTTAGGAATTACTCAGTAGTTTACAAACATGGTAATAACTTATCATCTTGAGCACGATAAATGATTATTATCTTTTAAAATCCAAATAAAGGCATAACATTTAGAGTCTGTGGGAAGAAACATAGAAATATCAATCTGCGGATTAGGAAACCAGTATCTTGTTAGTTTTTTTTTTTTTCCAGTTTGTTAAATATGTTTGGGCTGCTGCTAATTAAATTAAGAAAGAAAATGAGAAAGGAGGAAGCATGATAGATATTTGTCACAGTATTCCTATTTTTTGTGGAAATATGAGGTGTGAAATTACAGCACATTGATGTAAAAGAAAGTGCAGTTCTCAAATATTTCTCAGTAGAGTTATACCTTTTGGCTTTTCTCTGCACAACCTTGAACAAAAACTCTGGAATCCACTTTGTTAATGCTGAGAACACCTGGCCTTCTGTACAACATGCTCATTTCTTGCCACCCCTAACATGTGGAATCTGCCATATTCCATGAACCTTCTCATTGTTTTGTCTCAATGACAGGCCCACTATTATTATTTACTTATTTATTTCTTTAAGTAGGCAGAAATTGTCAATTAACAAAACTGCTACTTTCAGGTATGGGGTTCATTTGAAACTGCCTCTTCTTTCCTTTCTAATCAGTAGATATCTGTAAAAACTGTGAACTCCATCCCACAATCGCCATTTTCCTGTGTTTCGTACACTATTCAGCTCCTTACACTTTGACCTTTGCCTTATCGTGCCAAAAATGTTCCTTTGGAAATTTACAAGGTGTACTTTACAAATTCAGTAGCCTTCTCAGTTCTCATCCACTCTTAATCTCCTGAAAACTTTGAGAGAGGTGAAAAATCCTTGGCCTTCAGGACATCGTGTTGTGTCAGGTCTTACCTCCACCCCCTCCCCCATATACACTGGAAGCGTCATCCTTCTCTGTAATATTTCTTCTGCTCTTCTCTAGAAGAGTTGTTCCACGGCTTAAAACATCACTTCCATAAGGAGGGTTTGTGTACCTGTATTTCTAAAGGTATCTGTCTTAGATTTTATTTTTTTTATTCCCCATCCTCTCTCTATTCTCCTGATCATCTGCGTATACTTAAAATATGCTTAAATACCTCCAATATTATAGCAAAAGTAAAATACATCAAATGCCTCCATAAATCATTCCTCTATTTTCTGTTCTTTAAATGTTTTAACGGCCATCAAATCACCAAGAATTTTCTTGGGAGCTTCCCTTTAATTTGTCTTTCTTAAATTCGCTATCGTATTTCATACATTTTATTTCTTTACTACCTTGCTCATATGTAAGTTCCTCTTACATTGTTACCGCTACCTGTTTCATACTCTTCATATCTTTCTTATAGAAATATTGTGATACCTTCTACAGAGCCTTCCTCCTGTCTTTCCTCACTCCACTTTATTCTGTGTATGGCTGTCAGATTAGTCTTTCTAAAGCTGAGAAATGTACAACAACCTGCCACTGCATATAAGTTCAAGTCCAGTTGTCTTAAGCTGACATATGAGACCTTGTATAATCTGGCCCCATTTTACCTTTCCAATAGTTTGTGTGTCCTGTGATCACTCAATTGCAATATTCCTTGACAGAAGTTCGGTTGGCTTTTTTTCCCACCTTTGTCCACCTTTCCAAGCTATTCCTGCCTATTGCAGTGCCCTTCTCAATGTTCATGTATCCAAATTCTGTTTTTCTTTTCCTGCATGTGAAGGGCATTTACTCGATGAAAACGTGTTTAACCCTCAGCCATAAAAGACAATGCAAGTTATACTACTCTAAGCATTGTGTGCTGTTTTCTCTCTGCATTATTTTATTGAAAGCAATCTCTTTTTTTTCTATTGTCCACAACTGAATATTATCTGTGCTCTTCTTATGATAGTCATTATACTTTGCTGAACATCACATTTATTTTTGTGTCATTTTCTCCCCCCAAAGAGTAAAATCCTTAAACTTAACAGCCATATATTTGCCTTCTGCAATGCTTAGTTTAGTGCTCCAAAGAAAATAGACTTGGGTTAATTTACAAGTGTCTGTTTACTTGCAACAAACTGCATAAACTATTCATAACGATGATACATACATACATATATGTGTGTATATATACATACATATACATATATATACATACATATACATACATATACATATATACATATATGCACACCTATATATACATATATGTGATGGTTTTGATGATTTACTGAAACACTAGTCACCAAAAAAAATCAAGTACCCTCCACGTTAATGTAATTAACAATCATCAATGCAACATGCAAAGATCCAAAGGAAATTAGACACTTCTGCTGGGAAAAGTCTCTGGAATGAGAATATCTGACTTATTGCTGTTACTGTAATAATTTGATGACTACCAGGGAAAACATTACTAGGCTTTGCTATCTTCTGTTCTTACCGAAAAACAGAGAAGAAAGAAATGGCAATTTCTCAAATATATGAGTATAAATGGAGACTTGAAACACTTACGTATATTCAATGATAGGAATAACTGAGTGCTCTACATTTCTACATTATTGAGAGAGGTTGCACACTCAGCTGATGGAAACCTCGGAGCCCTAACTCACTAAACACTCTGTCGGTCAGCAACACTAGTATCTAGTTGCAGCGAGAATGCTGCCTGGATGCACATGGTCACCTTTTTGATTAACTTTCCTATATTCCCATTGCTACCATTTGTCCTCTGTTGCACATAACTCTCTTGAAGGAAAAAACAAATAGTTCCGTGAAAAGAAAGCTCATTTTATTCTTGGTTTGGTTTTAGGCCCTTTAGATAGCTTTTATTTATTTCTTAGAAATATTTAAAAAGTGCTTTCATAAAGCAGAATTACCTGTTAAAAATAGCTCAGATCTCTCCATGGCATTTCTACATCTTCAACATGAGGAACCATATTGATTGGGCTAAAAAGCCACAGAAGCAAACTGGAAGTGCTTGTTGAGGGGAAATTTTCCTGCCCTAATGAAAATGCAAGTAACTAACAAAGTAATGCCAACTGAAGCAATGGTCCGCTTGGGGGCAATTCCCTTCTTTGTAGGACTGCTCAATGCAAGACTTTAGTTGGAGTGCAATGCTATGCTTCTTCAGGGCTCTTCCTAGAATTGCATGGCTTTTCCAGCACTCAAGACTCCATGCTTTGATTTTCATGAGTGAGGTTAAAATGTGTAGCTGTGATAATTAACAGCGACTGGATTTCAACGTGTTAAACAAGGAGCTTCCTCTTAAAATGGACTGAGCAGAAGAAAGGGAGGTGAAGAAAAATAAAGTACCAGCATCTGGATATTAAGTCAATGTTCTGCTAGAACATTTTCATCCCTCCTAGAGCATACCCAGAGGAATAACCAAACAAACCATTACAATAGTAGGTAGAGAGTACCACACATTAGGTAATCCCCTTGTAAAGAAGCAAATTTCAGAAGAAAATGTATATTTCATCTTATTTCAATAGGATTTGGTTGTAGCATTTCATCCTAACAGTCATATAAATGGATGAACAAACACAAAACAAAATCCCTATGGAGTTATTGTTCTAAACTTGTTTAGCATTACAGAATTTTAAAGTTTAATCATGAATATTATAATGCAAGCCCTGATAAATGGAAGCTTATACTATCAAAAATCTCTTGAACTGTTCCTTTATCAGAATGTCATGAAATTTTTCCTGGCCTCTCTCCTCAACTCTATCCCAGTGTGCTTTTCTGGTCTAGGGATGTTCTTATCACACATGTTATTTGAATGATGCCTCAGGAAAAATACTTTTCATAACTAAGTGACATATGATGTAGTTTTTCTTAATTTGGCTTTTTGTTTCCAAACTTAAAAGTATACAAGAAGCCATTTACCTGGGCAATTTCGGTCTTTAATGACAGTATTTTAGCTTAAATGATCCAGAATATGAGAACATTACTAAATTGTTAGGATGATTGATCCTGCAGTGGTGAAACCTACCTGATGAATTGATAAAGGACTACACTTTTGCCTTGTTTTGATTTAGCCAACCTAACCTAAACTCAAGAAGCATTTTCATTTTCTGATTGACAGTGGATATGCTCTATGCACTCTAGTCCATTCTTTCAATTAATTCAATATGCCAAAGTGATTTAAATCATGGTATATGTACAAATTTTAAGTGAATCTATTTTTATAGCAAAAAAAAATTAAATGCATTCTTTCTTTTTTATGAATGTCATACACAATTACTTCAGTGAAAAAAAGAGACGAAAGTTTGCCTCCATTTACATGAAGTTCTACAACAGAATAGGTAGGTACAACTCAGGAGACAGTGATATAACTCACAACAGTGATTGCTGAGATGAGTCAGGGACCGGTGGGGTGGGAGGGAGGCTGGAGGAGAGGCTGCAAAAAGGCAGTGGGAGATTTCCTGAGATGATGGAAATATTCTATAACTTGATTCACATGGAGGTTGTAAGGGTATATGTTTATAAGAACTCACCAAAATATACAATGAAAAAAAAACCTGCATTGTATGTTAGTTATACAAATTATATCTTAAAAAGGCTGATTTATTTTTAAAACAGACACCCAGCTCTAGCCATTTGTTCTCCTGACACTGAAGGCAGAACCACATAACACCAGAACACTTTGGAAGCTCTGCTTATATCAAGCCAATGATTTTTAAACTGAGTGCAGATTCTAGGTTAGGGGAGCATGACCTCAGTCTCAGCCCCTAGCAGTTCTGTCTGTTGGTTAGGCATTAATGTATGTACTTATCTTGCTTTGACAATAATCATCGGATTGTCGCTTCTAATTTACTCTCCCTGCTTAAAAGGAAATGTGGCTGATTTTTTTTTTTTTTTAGCTATGAAGTGTGCTTATACACACACACACACTCTGTTCCAGAGATTAGAATAAGGGTCAGAAAATGGGAGGCATTAGGAGGTAAATTTGGGTCTGTAGAGAAGAGGCATCAGAGCTATAAACTGTGGACAACAGATTGTCCTCCTTTAAGACATGTTCCTTCTTCTGGAGGAGGAAGAGTCTTCAAGAGGCCTTCAGCCTTTTGAATGGTCTTGGGTTCACATCCCATGACAGAGGAAGTAGTCATGAAGAACACTCAAAGAGCCTCATACTTTCACAAAATATAGCGACCTCTAAAATATTAAAGGCAAATGCTAAATTGACTCTATGACTTTGCTGTTTCAAATCACAGAGTACAATAGCAAGTATCTTGTGATCTTTAGGGTCAAGGATGCACAGGGAAACGGAATCACAACTCTGAGGTGTTACTACTCATGATAGTTAGCATTTCTTTTGCACTTATGAATAGGTGCTGTTCTAAGTACTCGGTGTACATTATCTTTGCAAAAGCTCTATGTAGTACTTTACTATGGTCATTCCTGTGTAATACACAAGGAGTCTGTAACTCAAAAAAATTGCGTAGCTTATCGTGGCTTTAGCAGTAGATCTGAGGCTGAGCTGGAATTTTAAAATGCATAGGCCTTAGAATCCTGAATAAGAGTACACACAGGGACACTGTTAGTTATAGCAAAGAAGTGGGAATAATTCTAATCTCCATCAGTAGAAGACCTGATAAGTAAACTTTCATATAGACCTTTAATGATATACTACATACAACTGAAAATCAATTAACCACAGCTATCCATGATAACATGGATTAATCTCTTAAGCAAAATTTCTGGTAAGGAAATCAAGTCACAGAAGAATATATAAAGCACGTAACATCTATATGTAATTCATTAATGGAAAATGTAAAACAGTATGTTTTTTTGGAAATACGTATTTGTTAAAATTATAATGAAAATAAGATGTCAACAAACTCTATTTATTTTCCATGTTATTTCTTATTGCATCTCAAATAGAGTTTCAACTAGCTTTGTGTTCATTTTGCTTATACTGATGCTTTTCATCACTAAGGAAGAAATAATATTCATTATTTTCATCTCATATTTTGTAATTTTGTATTTGTAGTATATTTTAATGAATGTTTGGGTTATAATGAGTAATGCAAGTAGTAATTACACTAAATTTTTAACAAACTATCAGAAATTAAGCATATAGGACCACGGTTTAAAAAGGTATGTTTCAAGTTCCTTTGCTAGTAATAAATATCTGCAAAGCCCGATGTAGAATGATTTACTAGACCTCAGTTTGCTCTATATTTGTCCCCAGGGTCAAGTAGTTTGGCTAAATCCTTGAGAACACCCTTCTTTTCCATATCTTATAATTTACTCTCAACAACTAGATCTCTGCTTCGACCAGATTTCTATAATTGCAGGCCAGGCTTGCTCTCAGAAGTCTTGGCCTGGGCCCCAACCATCTGCTCCCAGACACGATTGAATCCATTTACTTGCTTGCCTGAGTTCTGAATATAACTTGTTGCTATCTTCCTTTGTGAATGGAATCAGATCATCAGCTAGGAAACCCATGTACTCATCATCTACCTGTCTGATTGGGCCATTGTCTCCTTCCATCAATATACCATCATGATATTACAGTTCATCTGAATTTCCACCATTGAAAGCAAAATCCACACTGCACATGCTGGCCACATGGCCCAGAAGTGGTAGGAAAAGTAACAACTACCTACATATTCTCTGGACAGCAGTATTCAGCATTTCCTCCAGAAACAAAGCAATAGGTAAGAGAGAATGATTGCATTCAGTATGAGAAAGCAGAAATATGCCCAAATAATGTCAGCTATAGCTTTTTTTTTTAAGAGCATTTCTTCAGTCATTTCATTGAGCAGCATTTAGAGACTATTGGATGTTTTAGTCATTAAAAAATACAGAGATGAATAACACATGGCCCATCATGGAACTTGGCTAGAAATGCCATAGAAATATGGAACCAGAGCAGTAGGACCAGGGGAACCCAGTTCTAGGAGATCTCATGATATCTAACTTGAATCATGAATAATATCAACAGTGTCAATAAAACTAGCAAATAATTGCTGTCCCATTACTATTTGCCAATAATTCAGTGAAATGATTTCTAACTATTATTTAATTTAGTTCCCAAAAGATTGTTAGGTTACCCTGTTATTCCCAATATACAGGCGAAGAAACTGAGTTTCAGAGAGATCAGGTAAGAGGTTTCAAGGATAGAGAACAGGGCATAGAATGGGGCTGAGTTGGGGTTGCGAAATGGAGAAAATGACACAACATAATTAAGGACTAACTAAAGTTAATTCAAATGAAAGGGATCAAAAGTAAAGATGGCCATAAATATGGAATTTTATTTTTTTAATGTTTATTTTTGAGAGAGAGAGAGAGAGAGAGAGAGAATCTGAAGGAGGCTCCAGGCTCTGAGCTTTCCTCTGAGCTGTCAGCACAGAGCCAGATGCGGGGCTTGAACCTCCAAGCACAAGATCATGATCTGAGCCAAAGTCAGACGTGTAACAAACAGAATGAGCCACGCAGGCGCCCCAAGATGGAATTTTAAACGTTTAATTTAGAGTTGCTACTGTAGTAGAGTGTTTTGCATGTGATTCGTTATGGAGAAATATTTTTAATGAAAGAATGAGTATTACAGGGTTTGCTCCCTAACTCAATTTTCTTCTTTGTAATTTAACAAATTTAATATATATTAAAATATTAGTTTCAAAGTCTTTTGGAGATGGAATCTACTGTTATTGCACATTTTAAGTAGTATTATTTCTCAGCTTCCATATTAAGTGAAAAAGACCAAATAGTATGGAGGAAAATTCTGATTAAGCAACTGTTTTAATTAAAACTATATGATGCAAAAGGCATTTGTAATACCTTATAAATTGTCTTATCTTAGTGCTTCCTAAGGTTTTGTTCAACGTCAAGGAATGAAAAGCATATGAATCCAGAGAGCATTTTCCCTAACAGGAAAAAAATCAAAGATGAAAGTCCACTTACAATTTTTATGCATGTATGCCAAAGAGACACTTCCCATTATCATAAACATTTTACTAAATATGTCCACAATAGTTACACACAAACATTTTAAGATCATTCATATGCCAAAAAAACAACCCTTCCACATCCTGAAGGAACTTTAAAGAAAATATATTTTAAAATAATAAACTGCCTCCCATTTTCCTCTATTACATGATTATCTGATGTCAGATACTTTCCACTTCGTTGTAGACTAATTACATGGCAGCACCATCATCTGGAGAATGATATTCTAACGCCATGCTTACCTACAAGTAATTTGCATGCCACCTGCTCTTTGGCTCTGTGGATGACATCAGCCACTGCAGAAACGGAGAGGGAAGGTGTTATTAAGAAGCGTAGATGTTCTCTGAGGTCATATTGAATTGATGCTACAGAATAAGCTAAGGACAAGCACATCTCTTACTGGAAGGGATGCCATCACCATGTTTTCTGCCACAAGAGACACGGATTCCTAAAGAACCTCATCGATCACTTAAGGAAAAGTGACTTGAATTCTAATTTTCTTCTCCAAGTATCTGCTTTGAAATATCAGAAAAGCTGTTGATTCTCTATGCCCCAGTCTCCCTGTCTGAGTTGAGGATGTGATCTCCCACACTGGAACGGTGTAATTAATTAAGGTATAAGCATTTTTCAACCTGTGGATGAAGGTAACAGGTGCAAATTACCATTTGAAAGAGTGATTCATGTCACTAAGACTAAATGCTGACTAGGGAGGCTTAAATCAACCCTATTTGAAGTTCTATTATTTTTTAAATGCTGACAGAGAATTCACACTTACATACAGCACTGCACAGATAAGATAGGCTCCCTGCCCTCTGGGTCTGCCATTGCAGTGAAACAGATGGCGAGATTATAGAATGAATGTGGAAGCAATGGGCAGGGAAATGACGATAGATTTTTACAACCCTAAAAAAGTTCCCGAATAGGATTACCAGTAGGTAAATGAGACTCAGATAATGGCAATTTCTAAATTCAGATGTTTCTCTGAATTTCTGAAAAGGCATTGAGCAGCAAGGCTCTAGTGGTCCTCAGTCTAAAAATGTGTTTTTAAAATAAGCATCACCACTCATGCTGATATTTAGAATCCAAGGTGAAAGTCAAATGTTGAAATGTTTTAATGCACACAATTGTTGTTTACATCATAATTGCTGTTAACATATATTACTAATGGTGAGCAATTATTTCCCTTTTTAATTAAGCAACTTTGCTGAGTCCCTGAAGTTGATTATGAGGGGAGGTAATTTTCTGTGAAGAGAAGCATTTTAATGCAGTGACTTTGAAGCCCAGGTCCAATTCAGTGTGGAGTGGGGGAACAGATGGATAGGAGGGAAGGGAAGGTGATGGAACATTATGGGAAATTGGGCTAATGGGAATGTGGGGCAACTGATGAAAAAGAATGGAATATTCTCTTAAACTGTAAAGATGTCATGGACAAAAAAAGGAAAGTACATGCAATAGGCTTCTAAGAGGAAGACTTGAAAACCCAACTGAAGTCAGACTTTGAAGAGAGAAAAATTGATCACGATGAATATGATCAGGGCAAGACAGTTGAGCTGAATTTTGGCTGAATGGGATCAATCTAGATAGGTTTGGAAATAAAACAACCAGAGCTACAGAAAAGCTGACAACTGAAGAGGAGAGGGAATGTAAAAAAGGAGGTGAGAGCTTTAGGAAGCATAGGCAGTGGAAAAAAGGATTGGGTAAAAAAAAAATGTAAAAACAAACGGCAGACATTAATGCCTGCAATTGTTATACTGGCTAGGCACATAAGGGGCAATGTGTGAGTCAAAAGAATTGTAGACAGCTTAATATCTTGTATTGAGTTTTTGAAGCCAATGTGGATTCCAGCTGTGTAACCTCACGAAATTGGAGTTAGCACACAGAAGCAAATTCTACGGCATAAATAATCCTCTCTGCCACGTCTCCCCATCCCTTGCTCCTTTTTTTCTATATAGTTCTTTTCTTTTAAGTTTATTTATTTTGAGGGGGGGGGGAGTACACGTGCATGTGGGGGAGAAGCAGAGAGAGGGAGAGACAGATTCTCAAGAAGAGTCCATGCTGTCAGCACAGAGCCCGAGGTGGGGCTTGAACTCACAAACGATGAGATCATGACCGGAGCGGAGATCAAGAGTCAGCTGGTTAAAAGACTGAGCCACCCAGGTGCCCCATATATTTTTATTTTTAAACAAAATATACTGAAATACTACTTTTATTATCAAGGTAAAGATATTTCTTTCTCAGCACTGTTGTAAAAGACATATTATAACTGTAAGCAGTATATTATTAGGTTGCTGCAGACGGTCTGATAATGTCTGCTCAAATGCCTGCTATTTGAGTTATCGCTTGTGAGGCCCATCACCAATGGACTCATACAAACACCTTTTTATTGGCTTTACATAGCATCAAATTAAAAAATAAATAAATAAGAGGAACTTTAAACTTAAATATCATTCTTATTTCGCACTTAATGTTTACACTGCATTTTTGGGAACCCATCTTTTGAAAAAAAAAAGATAATATCACTTTAAAATCGTTTGTTTTGTAAACATTTTCTGAATGCCTACACACACACTAGGTATTGAATTAACCATGTTTCCTATCCAAAGGTAGCCTTCAAGAGAAGACAAGAGAGAGGAATTTCAAAGGAAAATAATAAACATTATTAACCTAAAATCTATTTGTTATTTCTTACTGTCTATTAAAGAGACTCTAACATAAAACGCTATTTTATAGCAAAACTCAGATCTTTCGATCTCATATAAAAAGCAGATTCAACATTTAAATTTTAGTTTTAAAATAATTCATTTTGACTTGACAAGATGTGTAAAGATTGAATGTTCAAAATGAGAGATATATTATTTCCTATATCCAATCGTATTCATATGTTGCTAAAAGTTCATTTACTTTTTGAAAGAGAATATGGGCCATTTGAGAACTCGCCAGATATATGGTATTATATATAATATACACATGCATAATTCTATAATTAGAAGCCAAGCCTTTTAAGAGGAGTGTACATCTGATAAGAAGTCTCTCTGATCTTCAGAAGTTGTTTATCTTAAGTTGACACATACAGATAATCACAGACAAATAATTTTACTAAGGCAGATACAGAACAACTTTTTTAAAACTTAATTGAGAATGAAACAAGTAACTACATTTTATCTTGACTCTTTCTGAGGTTGAGCAACAAAACTAGTTAGCCCTATACAGATACTATACTCTGTTTATGTATAATTAAAATAATCATGAAAATGTCGTAAAAATAATTAAATACTTAGTAGAAGAATGTCATGCCACAATCATGAAAGTCTTCTAGTATGTATCTGAGGAAACAATCTCTTCTTCTTTGTAAATAATTTTGAAGGAAGCTGGAACATAATATTATGTTTCCAAGGAGATATATGACCATGTTTTCAAATGCCTTGTTAATTTCTTTACACTAAGAAAGGAAGAAATATTTCAGAAGAATGAAGCCTCTTGAATATTTGAAATAATATTTTTTAAATAATTACAGATATATTTTGTATTCTATCAGATGTGAAACATTTTTATTAGTGGAATCGGAAGGCCAACAAGTAAGAGATTGAAATGTTGTAATCTGGCTTCAAGTTTGTTCACATCTGGTAGTAACTTATCTTTCCAGACTTCACTTACCTAATGCTTATAGGCACAGTCTATACCGCAGGCAAACTAGACCTTTTGTGATATCCCAAAGATCCCAGTCCTACCATTTGGAATGTTCTTTTTTCTAGGGTTCTCAAACTTTGGATACTGAGAATTTGGGCCTGGCATTTCTTTGTTGTCGAGGGGGCTGTCTTGTGAATTACGGGAAGTTTAGTAACATTCTTGACCTCGACTCATTAAATGCCAGTTGCATTTCCCCCCAGTTGTCACAAACAAACATATCTCCAGACACTGCCAAATATCCCTTGGAGAAAGGGAGAATATGGATCAAAATTGTGCTCTAATAGGAATTACTGTTTAATCCCTTGGTACCTAACTTGATTAAATCTTAACTATTCGCCTTCTAGATCAAGATCGAATATGATCTTCACATCCTCTTATACTAACCTTTTTCTAACAATCCCAGCCTTCCTTATATTAGAAGTACTTATGTACAAATCTTATCGATATCATTAGAACAAAATCTGGCTAAATGTTGGGATCATGCATTTTCTTCCTTGGTACCTCTAAGAAAGCTTTCTTGGAACAATGCCCTATGCCTTTTAACTGCTCAGAATTTGTTGAGCATTTATTCTACAGCAGTCAATAGTACTATCACTAACATATTCTGAGCCTTTACGTCACTGTCTGTACTACAGATTTTTGAAAAAGCAAAACATGGTTGGGGCACCCAGGTGGCTCATTAGGTTAAAATGTCTGACTTTGGCTCAGGTCATATCTCACAGTTTGTGAGATAGAGCCCCACATAGGGCTCGTTGCTGTCAGCCCGGAGCCTGCTTTGGATCCTCTGTCCCCCTTGCTCTCAGCCCCTCTCTCTCTCTCTCTCTCTCTCTCTCTCTCTCTCTCTCTCTCTCTCAAAAATAAATAAATGAAACTTTAAAAAAAGAAAAAAGAAAAATGTGATTAATATTAACCAATCTGAAGAACGGTACAAATTTTATTCCTACTTATTTTTATTTATTTATTTTTCCTTAAAACTGGTAAGTCATTGCTGCTGAATTCAGTAATGGTAATGCTGTCTTTTTTTCTCTGCAGATAAAGTTCATTACTAAACAAATTAGCTTTTCAATTACTGCTGCTAAGCCATAAGTAATTGGAATTCACTGAAAATTTCATAGTCTTTTTTTTCCAGTTGTTCTTTTCTAAGCACCAACAATTTAAAATAAGATGAAGTTAGGCTGCTCATGATTAAAAATACATATATGAATAAAAAAATGAAACATGACTCTCAGCCTGAAGACAAACAATTTAGATAACAAATTTCAACTTTTTTTTTTCCTATTTTTCTCCCTTTTTTCTTTCTAAGTCTATGGCTAAGCCTTGTTAGTGTAAGATTCTTTTTTTTTTAATTTTTAAAATATTATTTATTTTTGAGAGACAGAGACAGAATGCGAGTGGGTTGGGGCAGAGAGAGAGGGAGGCACAGAATCTGAAGCAGGCTCCAGGCTCCGAGCTGTCAGCACAGACCCTGATGCAGGGCTCGAACTCACTAGCTGTGAGATCATGACCTGAGCCAAACTCAGATGCTCAACCGACTGAGCCACCCAGGAACCCCTTGGATAAGATTCTTAAAGCAGAAGTTTGGTTTGTTACATGTAGTAGAGCAAATAACTAAATGTCTGGCTCTATCATGTGAGAGAGAGCATAATGTTTTAGGACTAAGCACTAACTAATTGCTGAAATAAGGTCTGAAAGGGAAGACAAACAGAATGAATGAGGTTTTGAATCACATGTAAAATTAATGGCTAGGGAAGTCTTTAAAAAACAAAGTAAGTGAGCTGGTAGAGGGATGTCATCAGCCCCCTCCCTCTACTAACATTGACGGGTGTGAAGGATGAGTCCTCCTGGGCTCTGTAGCTCCAGGTGGGGGCCCCAAGGAAGACAAAGCAATTTGAAGATACAGCGAAGAATTTCTGAGATAATGGGACAAATCTGGGGTTTAACAGAATAAGTGAATGCGTTCAGGAGTCTTGCCCCAAAACACCCCACCACAACCATGCCCAAGGCAGACTCAGTTCATCTTCACAGTCATAGCCTTGGGTACTAAATTCACAGTGTGCAGCCCAGTTTGGCTTCTTTGGGAGAGTTGATTCATTCATGATTAGGCAGCTAGGCATTTTGTCAAGAGCTAGTAGAACCTACCTCCAATAATAGTACTTTTGTTTGCACTGTTTGGTTTGATTTGGTTTGGGAACTACTTTTGCATTAGCCTTTGTTTCTTTTTCTTTATTCTCTTAAACAACCTGGATACCAAAGTGTGACCTACACCAAGATGTGTCCCTGAAGGACTAAGTTCTTGTGCTTGAATCCCAGCCCAGTAGTTATTTGATATCAGACCTATCTGTCTTCGTGGGGTTTCCAAATTTTGCCCAGGTTCCCCATCCCAGCACTATCTTGACTTGTTGGAATTCTGGACCACTTCATCTGGAATATAATATAAATTGAGAGTGGCATATCTGAATTCAAATTTCTCCGTAAACGTCCTTGCTAGAGCTAGGAGCCAAGGCCCACGCTACACCAAGATGCTACTCTGTTCTCCCAGGAATGCTGGAGTAGTGCGCCTGCAAGAGCCCCAGTTATGCCTGCAGATATCATGTTCGCACACACCGCTCAGCTCCGGATCCACCCTAATCAAAGGACCTTGCTCTAGATTTCGTCGGCTCCTGTCTGTGGAGACCTCTCTAGATGTCTGGATACCTAGGACATTTCTGACCCTGTTTTCATATTTGAGACACGCTGTCTTCAGAAGCCTACCGTTTGTACTTAATGATTAGTTAATAGCATGTTAATTAAAATAGGCATAGCATTTCCACCACCACCGCCCCCCCCCCAAAAAAAAATAGACTCGCAGGCTTTTACTGTGGGTAGAGTTGTTTTTTCCTGGTCACAAAAACACCAGTGATTAAAAGCAAAATGAATTAGCCAGGCCTTCAAAATCAAAGATATATTTAATATTTGCTACATTTCAGAGGGTAGAAGATAAAATTTTGTAATCATCTATGAAAATTACTGCCACCTGTACCAAATTACAACATTTCTGCAGACTTGCTTAATTAGCTGTTCTGGGCATAGTCAATTATCAAAATAAATCAAAGCCACACAGCCAGTTTGGGGTTGCTTCTGATCACTGGGGTAGTTATGTTTTGTGACATAAGGATTTTTTCTATTTTTTCCACACCCATTACACTTCCCAAATCTTCAGATTATTCTAGAATAAGCTGCCTTAGCTTCTTTTTTGCAAGATTAGCACATTTCTCAATGTTATTCATCTCATGTGTTATTTATTACAAAGAACTGTGGTTTAAATAAGGCTGACATTTAAACATGCTAGTTAATAACTCTGTTATTAATCCTAAATTTGGGGTAATTTTGAAATGAAATATTTATTTTCCTCTCTTCTGTTTTAAAGGAGATTTTCACATTTAAATAATGAAATTTGAATGCGATGTACCGCATGAGCATTGAAACAAAGAAATAAACAGGGCCTTTAAAGACTAAAACTCTTACTCTAAGAATACTCCTATGCATAACACTACATATCATATCAAGTTTTATATATTCTAATATACTCACCATGTTAGTGGACATTAGGTTAAGCTACTCCAAGTCAGTATCACACAAAAATAATTTAGCTGGACTAAGGATATTTTCTAGAGTACTTCTCTTATACTTTTAAAGAAAAAATATTAAGACTAGAAGTTATAAAACGCATAAAGTAACCATGGCCATTAATAAATCATCTAAATATAAAAAGAGTTGCCATACCTAAAATTCAATTGGGTAATATAATTTCCACAGGAAATTCAAGCATTTCTACAGTTAAATTGAATCAAGTTGATGAAATACCAATAAAGAATAATCAGGATTGATAAAAAGCAGATTTGGTCACAATGTGAAATGTTACATACAGTAATGGAGCTTGCAGTCAGAGCTATGCTTACCTTAATAACACATTTTAATGAATGAATGAATGAATATATATATATATATGAATATTACCATTTATAAATGAACACATATATACATTCATACATGTAAATGTAAATGTAGGGAATTTTGGGTAGAATTTTTAAAAAGAATAATG
Organism: Lynx canadensis; assembly: GCF_007474595.2. NCBI lineage: Eukaryota > Metazoa > Chordata > Mammalia > Carnivora > Felidae > Lynx > Lynx canadensis. Next base: position 180,733,978 of record NC_044306.2, read on the forward strand.
TAGAATACAATAAAGAATGGTGTAGAATACCATTTCAACACTCAAACTACCAAGGTGTTTGATCAAGTGCAAAGCAAAATTTACTTCACACAGAATATAATGCCTATTTGTGAGACGGCTCCAAGGAAACTCAGCTGGCAATTTAAAGAGTCCTTGGGGGGATTAATTTAGTTACTTCAAGACTTAGCAAAGAGGTACTGAGAGCTGAATCTAGAAAAGATAGATGTTTCTTAATGGTCCGCAAAGCTGGGGCTGGGCGTCCATAAGGCAAATCATGCAAGTCCGTGTGACTTGAATAGAGGATTTTCCTGCAATGCTTACATTAGATCAGCCTTTTCAAAAAGCTTAGAAATAGATGTTAGCTGCTTACTCTCACTTTTATTTAATATTCAGTAATTTGAAGCTCTTGTGAGAAAGCGATCAAGCAGATTACTTTTACGAATTAACCAAATGACAGATCAACCTAACCCAATCAGCTCTGGGGCATCACTGAATGTATTTCTTTCAGCGTTGTGGGCAAGTGATGGTGAGCCAGGAAGCGAGATCACAGATCCACAGGTGTGTGTGGACGTGTGTGTGTGTGTGCGCGCGCGTGTGTGTGTTCTACTTTTTATTCCCCCCCCAAAAAAAAGCCAACTAATGCAGCATATTTTTATGGTGAAAATAAGAAGGTGTTACAAGTATCAGTAATGTGTAGAAACGTTTTAATTCTGTGGGATGCCAAGGTGGCAGAATGTTGTGTCCCAAAGAAAGAAAACGAGGCAGGCAGAACGGCACGTATGCTAATACATATTTGCTCACAGACAACATACACTTACAGCTTTAAAGGGAATACATAAAAATTATGCTGCAGACAATGTCTTTATACAAATTTATCATAGCATCTGTCAGCTCCATAATATGTTCATAAAACGAGGAACACGTGTCTTAACAGCATGCTCACTTTGGTATGCCCACTGCTGTTATCTCAACTTCTCTGGCTGCCGATCTGGCTGTTGTCTCTCGGATCATAGCCTCAGGAATTCTTGCCACTGCCCTTCCACGTCAACATGGAAGTTGAAATTTAAACATATCAAAGGTACAATTTGGATAAAAGTAGAGGGGAATAAAACTGTGCTGGGAAAGAGAATTCAAATAAAATGTCTACCATTGGGGGAAACTCAGGAATAATCCCCTCCCTGACTAGACATAAAGGGAAAAGAATACGGAAGGCTAATGAGATATGAATATAAGTCTAATCCTAGCAAATATTTGGGTACAGCAAAGTCAATGCTATTTGGAATTTCAGTAATGGCAGCGGACGGCATGTCACGGAACAGAGCTTGGGAAATTCATGTCTACTGGTTACTATACTTGTATGAACTTCTAGAAACATGTATACCTCATAAGTGGTTGTTGAAGACTATCTGTAGCTTACCTGTTAAACACCATTACTTTTTTTTTTGGTCTGTATGGCCTGGAAACTTTTAGCATTTTTCCCAAAGATTTTAGCATATAAAAGATTTTTGGGGCCGCCTGGGCGGTTCAGTCAGTTAAGCGTCTGACTTCAGCTCAGGTCCTGATCTCGGGTTTCATGAGTTCAAGCCCCGTGTTGGGCTCTGTGCTGACAGCTCATAGCCTAGAGCCTGCTTCAGATTCTGTGTCTCCCTCTCTCTGCCTTCCCCCACTCGTGCTCTGTCTCTCTCTGACTCTTAAAAGTGAATAAATGTTAAAAAATTAAAAAAAAAGATTTTTGTAATATTCATATTTTCAGGGGACGCCACGAAATGTGTATTGTTTTACTTTACAAAGACTGACTTTCCAGAGGCCCTTGGGTGGCTCAGTCAGTTAAGCATCCGACTTCGGCTCAGGGTTCCTGAGTCCGAGCCCTGCATCGGGCTCTTTGCTCTCAGCACAGAGCCTGCTTTGGTTCGTCTGTCTCCCTCTCTCTTTGCCCTTCCCTTGCTCACATGCCCTCTCTCTCTCTCTCCCAAATAAATAAACATTAAGAAATAAAAATTAAATAAAGACAGAGCTTCCAAAATCGAACTGTAATTAAAATTCATTGGGCTTACAATCTATGATATAATGGGGAAACTGTATCTAGGTTTACTTAGGAAAGAATGAGTTAAAAAATACAGAGAAACAAGTCACTCTCCTAATGTTGTTTATACACTGATAGTAAATTTCATTTAGCCGCTCACAGCTGAAAACTAAGGGCAGATGCTATGCAAGATGTTAAACACAATGTGTCCTGTATGTGAGGCATTTTCTCTGAAAATTCCTGTGATATTTATGTTATCCTTTTCCTTTCCTTGGTTACCTCTTGAGAGAAAAATGAGGTAGAATTGTGTATTCCATTAAGCTGCCCTCCCGAAAGGAACAAGATATTATCAGCATTATAAATAACTTTTTAACAAAATTGTTTATTATATAGCTTGAGATTTAAAATCACAGAACGCTAAAGTAACTACTAGAATTTTCTTCTCTTTTCTTTTTTTTTCATTTATTTGAGAGAAACAGAGCCGGCACAAGGGAGGAAGGGGCAGACAGAGAGGGAGAGAGAATCCCAAGTAGGCTCGAGTTCACAAAACCATGAGATTGTGACCTGAGCTGAAACCAAAAGTCAGACCCTCATCCAACTGAGCCACCCAGGTGTCCCCTTATCAGAATTTTGTTAATAATTACTAAGTAAGGAAGAATAAATGTTCTTTCTCTGAGTAGTACTGCTATAGTGTACTATAGTGTACAGTATAGTGTATAGTCTCAGGACTTAAATGCTTTTAAGAGAGTCAAGAAAGTAAGAAATAAGTGCGATAAGATGGAAAGGGTACCGGTATTTTACTCAGACAGGTTTGGATTCTGGTACTGACTCTGACGTTTATTGATGTCATGATCTTGGATGATAAAATTCTCCTGAGCCTCAGATTTTGTCTCTTAAATAATAAGAATAATTTAAAAAGCTACAATTTATTGAGGAGCACCTAATATGTTTCAGGCACTCTATTAGATCCTGTGTATAAAAGACTCTGAGGTTTTTTTCAATAATCCTGTTAAATAGGTATTATTATCCTATTTTTTTAAACAGAGTTAGAAATGGAAGCTATGGCATAAAAGGAAACTATAAGATAAACTAGCTACCCTTCAGGGCTTTTTTTCAAACATTAAAGGAAATTATGTTTTATTCAACGAGTAGTAGTGTTGCTCTTCCCGCAAAAAGTGCATGCTCTGCCAATATTACTTTCCACAATTCTCCAACCCATTTCAATTTTCTGCAGTTTATCTTCCCTAAACCATAGAACTCTCTTCACCCATCCACACTGCAGAAATTATCATTTCAAAGTTTTAATGCTCTTCTTACTGACAAGCATCAATCCAGGCTTCTGTCCAAATGGACATCAAGGTCCACAAAGCCACCGACAGGGCTTCTCTTAAGCCATGCCTCATTACATTCTGTGACCTTGGTTTCTATGACATTATCCTTGCCGGGTTTAGAACTCTCTTTCATATGTCTCTGAGCAGTGCTTCTGTCTCTAACTCCTGCTAAATCCCATATGTGATTCCTAGAGCTTTGCTTTGGATTCACAGTCTTTTGTTCCTGTAATCTAAGGCAGAGAAATCCTGTAGCATGTATTTTACACATAATCATTCTTCTGTAATAATAATAAGAAGAAGAAGAAGAAGAAGAAGAAGAAGAAGAAGAAGAAGAAGAAGAAGAAAGAAGGAAGGATGGAAGGAAGGAGGGAAGGAAGGGAGGGAGGAAAAAATTGACCCTTATGTGAAAGCAGTCAAGCAAGAGAATGCATAATTATGCCAGAACTCCTTTGTGCTTATATTGTTTTAGGTTCTTTCTGGCACACACACATATTTCACTTACTCCAAACAATAGGTCTATAAATTAGGAATTCTCCTCAGTTTTATTTAATAGTAATCTTAGGCTGAGAAAAAGAAATGTCAAAATATATTGGTAATTTACGAGAGAGCTGGAATTTGATCCTGGTCTGACTGTCGAAGCGTTATTCTTTTTGCCGTTTCCCTCACAAGTGGGAAGGTTAGACGTTAGGATAAGAATAGGGACAATGAAACACATAATACATGCATAAGCCTCATCTGAGTACCATGGTCTGTTTTCACAACCTTCTGAGCATTTTTTTAAAATCATTTTTACTATTTATTTCTTTTTTGACACAGAGAGAGAGAGAGAGGCAGAACATGAGCGGGGGAGGGGCACAGAGAGAGGGAGACACAGAATCCGAAGCAGGCTCCAGGCTCTGAGGTATCAGCACAGAGCCCAACGTGGGGCTTGAACTCAGACCGCAGGATCATGACCTGAGCTGAAGTCAGACGCTCAACCCGCTGAGCCACCCAGGCGCCCCACAACCTTCAGAGCATTTTGAGCCATGGCCAGCTTCCATGCAAATAGCGATTCTGGCCTTGGCGATAATCAAGTCTAAATATGAGAGTCAGACTCTGCTGCTTCCAGCCACATCAGCCTGTTCAGTTCATTCTCTCCTGTTAGACCTAGATCTCATCACCAAGGCCACAGTTTCCTGAAATTCAGAAGAGTCATGCTAACATTTCCTAAGTCTTGTGTCAACATCCATTGCCAACAGTCTCCAGTTTCTGTTTCTCGTTTGCTTCGCCTCACTAATTGCAGCTACTTGTTCTAAGCGAAGATGTTTGACATTATTTCCTTGATTATTTTACTTCCATTTCCCCGTGACCTCAGACTTACATTTTCTCTTGAATGTTTTTCCTGTCTCTTCCCAATCCCTTTCTTCTTAAATCCTGATTGATTATCTTCTTTTTCCTTAACACATTCATCGTATCTACTGTGCACTACCCCTTCCTTGTATATTATTTCTATTACAACATGTAAGCTTTTTGAAAGGCAGGGTCCAAGTCTGATTCCACACTGTATTTCTCTCACGGCGTAACATGATCGCTTATGCCTAACAGTTCATAATAAATTCTCATCAAATAGAGATAAATTAAATATTTACAAGTGACATTCTATGGAAAAATTAAGCCTACAAACAGAGGCTTACTTACTTCTCAAGCTGATAAGCTGTAGATCAGTCTCCAGCTGAAATAACTGGGTTGAAATCACTTTAAACGGCTAGGTGGTCTACCTTTGATCAAAGACTGTGTTGTTATGAAATAAACATACAAGAAACATACAAAATATTCACTCATGCATGATTCTTAATGTATTCTTCTACTTTCCCACCATGTTTCAGAAAATGTTTTGCTTCATTACCTAAATAGATTTAATTATACAGTAAGCAAAATTATGTACAATAAAACTAAACACTAGGAATTTTAGAGCTTATAGTGTGAATTTTCAAAGTCATTACGTACTCTACCATTAGAAATAATCAGACATCAACTGTGCAAAATCACAAAATCTCTGCAGTGCCAAGAATACCTTTAACAGTAAACCTAGGAGTTATTTTCCACGTGGAATACATGAGATTTGTAAAAATTATTGTTAATATCCAAAGGGCACCTGACACAATCAGCTCTAAGAAGAGTCCATTGCTACAGACAAGCAAAGACTCATTACTGTGAATAAGAAGCCTTCCCAATTTAAATGCGGGTTTCATAAAAGGCAACTCAAAGGGAATGTTGTGTATTTCACATCTATACACGAATAATTCCCCCCAGAACATCAATTACACAAAATAATTTGTTTCCCAATCCAAGGCATACGAACTTTAAAATTTTAAAACAACTAAAGATATATTTCACTGAAAGTTAAAGTTGTTTTGCTATGTAAATGTTTTTTTTTTTTTTTTTATGTTTCTTTATCTATTTTGAGAAGGGGAGGGACAGAGGGAGAAGGCACAGCGCACAGCCTGATAACGGAGCTCAACACCACACATCCTGAGATCATGACCTGAGCCGACATCAAGAGCCTGAGGCTTAACCCACTGAGCCACTCAGGCGCCCCCGAAGTTGTTTCGTTTTTATTTTGTGTTTCATTATTTCCTAAAGAAAGTGAATAACTCTCTCAGAGAATTTTCTTCTGTGATAGCAACTAGTTAGATGCTGATCCAACCTTTTTTTTTTTTTTTTTTTTTTGCCTTTTTTTTGCCCCCTCTTCCAGGGCTCCAGACTAGATGATATATCTCTGCCTCCCTTGAAATTAAACAGGGCGCATGGCTGACTGGCTAAAGCGATGTGAGGCCTAGGGATGCGTGCCATTTCTGGAACCGACCCATTCAAAACATAAGCGTAGGGGCTGCTTCTCTTCGCTTTTCTTAGCTCCTTGAAGAATAAAAAAAGACTCTGAGTTCTCTGAGGAGGTAGGGACACATGACAGAAAGAACCTTGGTCTCTAAACCCAAAGGAAAACCACTCCCAGAACATCAGCAATTATTATGTAAACGACAACAAAAAAAATCAATCTGCATTGGGTTAAATCCTTAAATTCTGGGGCTGTTTCATCCAACAGTTAACCTATGATGACTAACAAAACATCGGAAATGCTTTTCCAAAGCATTTCCTTTTATTTGATTAGGATTTTTTTTTTTTTCCAAGTCCATTTTGATTAGAGATCATTCCCCTGAAGAATGTCTGGAAGGGGGTTGGGGAAATTACAGGTTTTTGGTGGAGCTGTAATGGATCTAGTGTATGTTAGTCATGCATTTCCCTGGAGGGTGCATCGGTCCACTTAGGAAAACAATTGAAAGTGTCTTAATGAATTAGAAGCTATGACAGCTAATTCTCTGGGCCTTATGCCATTGGAGACCCCTTGTTCATGCCCATCACTTGTCAGACAAAACTGGCAAATTTGCATTGAGTTTTTTTGTTTGTTTGTTCTTGTTTTAGTTTTTGTTTTCTTCAACTTTCCCAAGCATGGTGTCGTCAGTACACCTTGATTAAATACGTTTGAAATATGTGTTGTTTCCTACATTTCTCAGAATCCTTTTCCAATGAGTGATTTTCTTTTCCCACGGAGCAAAGACAAATCATGCTTCCAAGGAACACAAATATCATCCTTGAATTCTATCATTCAGAACGCAAAGGGAAGGAGGGGGAGGAAAATAAAACAATTTGGATGAGAATATTTGCACCCTATCAGTGGGTAAAAACAATACGAATCCTAGTCAAACATGGATTGCACAGTGGGAATATATATAGCCGTGCATCACCCAAACAAATGGTTCGCGCGGCCGTGAGCGATCGTAAGGAGACCTGGATTACATTTGTATGAAGGCTGACAGAATCCCACTGTTCATTTACTAAACAAGACTGCTGGGGTCTCCTAGCTTGTGCCACTTCATAGCAAAACACTTAGCTTCTGATTCCCCACGTCTCCTGCCATCTTGAAGTATTTCTCCGCACAATGATTGTTTTCTTTGTTCTGAAAGGTAGCACTAGATGCTGGAGAGAGCCTTAGGTGTTATAACAACTGCAGGGCCTCCCGGGTTTACTGGGAAACTATGAAAGGGAGTTTGATTTGCCCATAAGTTTTTAGAGGCTACCTTAACATCCATAGACTTTGTGGTCCCTGAGCGGCAGGATCTGCAACAAGAGATTCCATTCATTCTAATACGTGTGTGGACCTTCTGAGGAATGTCTCTGTTTACGTTGATACGTGGTCAGCTTTTACAATGTTGAAATAAAAACATCGATTAGAAATGAACTTGCTTCTCGTTTTCTGTCCAAGGGATGCACGGTATTAAGGGGGCTTTGGGGCCATTTATAGAGTTTTTACATGTAGATAACATTTGCCTTTCTTCTTCGTAAATGAACACCAAGCTACAGTTATCTCTGATTGTAATAACAGGTTATGCCAGATTGTTCACCAAATTGTTATCAAGATGAACAATTTCCTTCTGGTTATAAATGCGATCTGTTCTCACTATTGAAACATCAAACACCACTGGAAGTATTTTCAAAAGTGAAAATTACCAGAAATCCAGCTCCCCAAAGCGAGCTACTAGTAAAATTTACGTACATAGCCTTCCAGAATTCCTCCTGAGACTCCTCTAATTTGCCTTCCCTCTTGCTGCACATCCAGCTTTTTCTTTCCTTCTCTCCCCAGAACCTCAAGCTCCCTGTTCCTAGAAGAGCATGCCAGGTGCTTTTCTTCCATGCACTTATCAAAGCTTTACTCTTAACTTATGTTGTGGTATGTGTGTGTGTCTGTAAAATTCATGTTCCATTCAGATAACTACGCCCTCTACAAGAGCAGAAGCCCTCATTTTATCCTCTGGCGCAGAACACATTGCCTTATACAAAGCAGAATTCAATAAACAGCTTTATGGACTAAATCACTGAAATGAAATTAGTCATGCTTTTAAAATATTACTTTAGGGGCGCCTGGATGGCTCAGTCGGTTAAGCGTCCGACATCAGCTCAGGTCATGAGCTCACAGTCCTTGAGTTCGAGCCCCGCATCAGGCGCTGTGCTGACAGCTCAGAGCCTGGAGCCTGCTTCAGATTCTGTGTCTCCCTCTCTCTCTCTCTGCCCCTCCTCTGCTCATGCTCTGTCTCTCTCTGTCTGAAAAATAAATAAATAAATTTTAAAAAAATTAAAATATTATTTTAGAGAACAAGAGAGAGCACTAGTGGGGGAGAGGGACAGAGGGAGAGAGAGAAAGAGAGCCCCAAGTCATGATTTTTTAATTGTTTTAAAACGTATGTCGGGGCACCCGGGTGGCTCAGGAGGTTATGTGCTGGGCTCTTGATTTCGTCTCAGGTCATGATCTCACAGTTCTTGGGATCAAGCCCTTCATGGGACTCTGTGCTGACCGAGTAGAGCCTGCTTGGGATTCTCTCTCTCTCTCTCTCTCTCTGCCCCCACCCTAGTTGCATTCTCTCTCTTTCTAAAAATAAATAAAGTTAAAAAAAAACCTTCTTCTTATGTCAATAAATACAATTCCAGAAAATTTTATGATTGTATATTTCATTTATGGGTATATTGTGATTTATTTAATAATGCTCTCCCATATATACATATTTTTTTTCAGTTGCTAACAACTGGAAACCAATATATATGCTCTTGAATACTTATCTTCTTCTTAGGATACGTGACTCAAACTGGAGTGTTGTGTTAATACTCATATATATCTACTTGTGATACACATTTTTGAATTCACTCATTAAAGGTTGTATAGACTTAATACATTTTTACCAACTATAAATGAAAGTGCCTATTTCTCTTCAGTTTGGCCATAACTGGATACTATATTTATATTTGTACCTTTGTTAGATAGGAAAAAAAAAATCAAGACTGCAGATATTCAAGTATTTTCCTACACTTTGGGGCATTTTCTGAGGCGTGTGTGTATGTATGTGTTTATGGAATATATTAGCCTCAAAATATATCCTTGCCTTTTTATAAATTGGATAGGAGATATAAGAAAACCATGGAGAGACAAGTTGAAGAAACAAATCCACAAGAAACCAAGTGCCTCAACTCATGTCAGGTGATATACATGAGACACTAAGTTCTCAGTGGATCTGGAACCTTCTTGTAAGAGTACTGAGTGGTTGCACATATTGGCTCAAATTTCTAATTCTACCAAAACATACTTAACTTTTAAAACCTCTAGCTCAAATCTTACAGCCATGCAGAATACAATGGGCACAGTTTGAAGACTTTGCCTTTGTATTTGTGAGACTGCAAAGCAACAGAAGAGAAAACTAGATATCATCTCTAAATCCTAGATTGAAAGCTGCTAGGTCGAGTCATGGTATGGAGACAGTTGGACAGTGAGACTGTCACTGAAAGATACGGGGTAAAATGTTGGTCGTAAGGGGAAAAAATGTTGAGCAGAATCAAAAACGTTACCTTGAACAAACTTAGTTCCCTATACTTGTGATTTGATCTAGGTTCAGTGATCTTTGTTTCCTAAGCAGAATCTTTTTTTTTTTTTTTCACAAATTACATTGGCAAGTATTTTTCCTTTTATCGATTCAGCTGAACTAAAAATAAACTGAAATGACTGATGATACAGGAAGAAACCAAGTCAGGCTAAATATATCAGCATTTTGCAGAAGAAAATTTTCATTATTCTGTCAATCACCACATGCTGATAATCTTCTTTTCCAGGCTTTCACCAAGTTAATTAAGATTTCCAAATATTCACAAATGCCAAAGGTTTAAAAAACAAAGTTTCATGCTTTGATGTTACAAATCTGGGAATTATTACAACTGTCTAATTTCTAATTAAAACAAGGCTAAACTGGCTTTAAGTTACTCAGGTAAATGAAAAGTTCTATCGCTGTAACATTATTGGGGAGAAACTTCATTGTAGTTATTGTGGGTGAAAGATAAAGTCTCTAGTATTAGGAATTAAACTTTTTTACTGCCATCATTACAAGCTTCTTCTGTAGAGATGAACATTGTACCTATATTCAAGGACAAAAGGAAAGTAAATTCAACTCTAGAAGAGTTCTTATTTGTTCCCTCTTTGATCTAGGTATTATTTTAATTTTTTCTGTTCTATATTGTTTTTACCACAGCAACTAATGCAACAGATTACACTACATTTGTTGTATAATTGTTGCTTGATGGTGATGGTGGATGATGAAGATGTATGTGCATAGTGTTGTGTTTTGATGAATCCATTTGTGTGTGTGTGTGTGTGTGTGTGTGTGTACATGAGTTCACACTAGGGTGTCCGGTGACATTCATTACATAGACATTCTTCCCCACATCTAATAGAGTCAATCAATCAATCAATCAATCAATCCATGTGTGTCCATATACATAGGTATTACATGTACGTATTTGTTAAGTGAATCCTTATACCATAAGCTTCAGAAAATCAAAGATGTTTTCCTTAATTTCTTCTATTCTGGACAACTTCATTCAGTCAATAAGTGATTCTTCATGCCTGCTCTGCAGTAGGTCCTGGGAACTGTTTATATGTCCCTGTATATATGGGACCTGTGCATATATGAATGAGCACAGCTAACAAGTTCCCTGCCCTCATTGAGCTTACATCATAGCCTTTATAATCCCATGTACACAATGTATTTAAATAATTTAAAAATAATAACTGTCACAATTAAAATTTTCATTAGCCACATAAATAATCTCTCATGGTAAGTATAATTCAAAAGGTAGAATGAAAAGTAGAATTTTGGAGGATAGCAAGATCTAAATTATCCCTAGAAGGAGTAGGGGCACAATAACTCTTTTCTTGGTAGCTTTTACAGTTTGTTCTCCAGCTGGCCCTGCTCCCTTCTACTTTATGTCCACATTTCTAACCACTTTTATTAGATGGGTTCTCATATATAAGTAAACCTACAAGCCATGTATGGTATAGAAGAGCTCCATGTTGTAAACGAAAGGAATATAAAACACACACACACACACACACACACACACACACACAGTCCCCATACACCACAAAACAAACCTTATACTCAACTATCTGCATTGAGACACTGCATTGGGATAGTTCATGTAAGAGTTTTTTCATCTAAATTATCCCATATATTGATTCCAATAATTTCTTAACATTTATTTGTATTTTTGAGAGAGACAAAGCATCAGTGGGGGAGTGGCAGAGACAGAGAGAGAGAGAGAGAGAGAGAGAGACTGAATCTGAAGCAGGCTCCAGGCTCTAGCTGTCAGCACAGAGCCCAATGTGGGGCTCGAACCCACAAACTGTGAGATCATGACTTAAACCAAAGTCAGACTCTTAACTGACTGGGCCACCCAAGTGAGCCTTGATTCCAAGATTTTTTAAATTTGATTTTATGCAGAGACCACAAAGTAATAATTTCCTCTACAAATCCTCCCACCTTATTATAATACACTTCATGATAGTTGCTCACTTCCCACCCAAGCCGCTGCACTGTATGGATCCAAGGGGATCTGTAGCCTACATAAGTGGCACCCCCTGGAGTTGTTCAATGCACAACCTATAGCTGAAACATAGGTTCAAATGATATCCACTGCTCTTGGGCCCCAATTCAGTAACGGTGTTCTATCAGCAAAATCTGTCTTTTCAGTTACTTGTTTTGCAAGCTCCTATAGTAAATCATATGCATATAAAAATACCAGGGGTCAGTTTTTAGAAAGAATTATTTAAAAACACCCAAAAGAATGTTTCAAAACCCACTTCTTATTTAAAGCACTCTCACTATAAAGTGGTTTTAAAAATCCATATTACCTTTGCGATATAATATTCATGAATGTGCAGATATTGCATTACCAGTTATAGATATACAAGTATATATTTTCACCGGGTCATTTGGGAATTTAAACACGTTTTGTATATTAACTTGAAACTATAAGAAGATCTTGAACATTAGGCTCTACTAGGTGTTGCTTTAATATCCTTGGACATTTGAAAACCACTTCATTACATTTTTGTAATAATTGGTTGGAATTGGCACATGGAATGCTGGCCTGGAGTAGTTTAATTGCACAAAATATAGTGGATTATATTACACCCACCATCCCAGATCCATTCTTTCTATTGCCATAAACTGTGTATCTTGGTAACCGAAACCACACCACAGAATTAATCTAGGAAAATTAATGAATGCACATATGAACAAAATTAATATATTTTATTATACAATACATTTAAATTAAATTTTGATGTTTTATGTAGTAACTGAAGCCTATTCTTACACATGTGATCCATAATTCTATTAACTATTTCTAAAGATCCTCCTATGGGTAAGGAATTATGCTGGGTAGCTTTAGAAAGGCAAAGATAAAGCACTTTTAAGTCACTACTTTTAAGGATTTATAATATGGGGGGAGGGCTAGTTTTACAAAAATCCCATGTATTAATAGTTTTACCTTACCAGAAAAGAATGTGGTAAGTGATATAATACAGACATAGATGAAGGTTTATGTGGGAGCCGAGAGACAGATTCTGGGCAGTGTGAGGTTTTAGAAGAATTAATGGAAGAGGGTGAAATTTATACCAGGTCTTTATGGACGCACAAGGATTTTCTACGTCAAGCTTGAAATATGTGTTGTCTTATATGCATCTCCATGACAATTCTTTTTTTTTTTAACATTTATTTATTTTTGAGAGACAGAGGGAGACAGAACACAAGCAGGGGAGGGGTATAAAGAGAGGGAGACACAGAATCCAATGCAGGCTCTAGACTCTGAGCTGTCAGAACAGAGCCCAAGGTGGCACTCGAGTCCATGAACTTTGAGATCACGACCTGAACCAAAGTGGGATGCTTAATGGACTGAGCCACCTAGGTGCCTCCATGTCAATTCTTCATCGATAGGGACAAAGTATTGCATGGTTTGTGTTATGTGTTTCCGTTTGACAGGCAGATCACTTATTATGTCAATAAAATCTATAAAACACTGGACAACATCACCTGGGTATTCACAGTACACTTCTCTAAGATTGTATCACACAACTGTCATGGATTTGGCATTACATCATAAAGGGAAGATGTGAGTCCAGAATAGCCAGATTGCATTTGTTTGCACAAGAAAGCAGCTGGTAGTTTGCTGAGTTTATGCGTTCTGATTTTCTGGCATTAGAAGACAGGGCATGAAGCAGAGCTGTTGCCGTTACGAGAAAGAACAGACAAGACACCTAAAAGAACTTTCTCCATGCACATCGGGAGAGTCAGCCATCAGTGTGTATTCAGGTACACAAAGGACCTAATGGTGCCAAGGTACTGTCATCAATGACATGGCAAAATATGTCTTCATTAGAAAGGAAGTGGGTCAAATTTCAAAATATGTATTGTTTTTTTTTTATTCATTCAATAAATATCAATTGCCTTAAATGGGCCATGAAATACAATTTATCTCCTCTCATTTGCCTACCTGTTAGCATTGAGCACATAAAGAAACACACACAAGGGGCACCTGGGTGGCTCAGTCTGTTGAGTGTCTGACTTCAACTCAGATCATGAGGTCATGATTTGTGGGTTCGAGCGTCACATCAGACTTTGTGCTGACAACATGGAATCTGTTGGGATTCTTTGCCTCCCTCTCTCTCTTCCCCTCCTCTGATTGCAGTCTCATCTTCTCTCTCTCTCTCTCTCTCTCTCAAAAATAGATAAATGTTACACACACACACACACACACACACACACATAAATAAGCAACTATTAATCACGTAGGGATAAATCCTGTGTTGGAAGTTAAAATAGGGTAACAGGATGGAAAATGAACCAGGGCCAGAGAAGCTTCTTTATAGTGGCATTTACTCACCAACTAAATCATATATCAGTTTTGTCTAATAGGACATTTTGCTGTGAGATCATTCAAGGAAAGTATATGACTGTCTTTTTAAGGAATTTCTTACATATCTCAAATTTTACAAACTTTCTGTGCATCATGGGGAAGGGATAGAAAAATGTATTCTCACTTAATATTTTGGCTCTAAATTTTTAAAGATAAATTGAATGTGGGATTGCAAAAGAAATGTGTGATTCTTCACCTGGGTTATATGCTATTATAGCTTCCTTTCCCTTCCCTCCTCCTTCTGTCAGCTAGCGCCTCCCTACCTCTCTCCCACCCCATTTCTATTCTTTTATCTTTGTGTATATTCTTCTTTTTTTCCCATTATTTTCCTCTCTAAAACTTCACTAGGTGTAATTCAAGCTGCTTAAAATAGATTTGATATAGAAATACGAAAATTCAAAGTACATTCGTATAAAGCCTTTTTGGGAATTGGTACAGAAATGATTTCAGGTAGCTTCTGAATAAAAGTCAAGTATATACTACTAATTTTTTGAAGTTTATTTATTTATTTTGAGAGAGAGAGAACAGCAGAGGAGCAGAGAGAGAGGGAGGGAGAGAATCCCAAGCAGGCTCTGCACTGTCATCTAGGAGCCCAAGAGGGGCTTGATCTAACCAACTGTGAGATCATGACTTGAGCTAAAATCAAGCATTGAGCTTTCCTGATCGAGCCACCCAGGTGCCTCAAGAGTCAAGTATATATCACTATTAAATGTCCCTTTTTTATGATTCACAAATTCAATTTACCTATATGTATTTTACTCTTTAATAGTAAATCCAAACAATTTTGTAATTATGCTTTATTATTCTTTTATTTTCTTGCTGTTTCTCCCCTCGCTCCCCCACTAGATGTTTGTTTTAAAATTTAAATAGGCCACTTCCTCTTTTCTACAACAATACACGTTTCTGTGTCAAATAGGATTTCAAATGGATTTAAACTCTATTATATGTTTTAGCCCTGAAAACAAACTTACCATCCCCCAAATCATAATTTAAAGGATCCATTTTTTTAGAATTTCTTATAAGTTTTCTTTGCTCTATTACTCCTTTACAAGTCTTGGTTTAGAGTCCTGCAATAATTTGTTGCGAATCATAGCCTAAACTGGAAAAACTCAGAAAAGAAGTTGTTCCACTTAAAAGAGTTCATAACGACATGAAAGCCAATGTAACAGAATGAAATTTTATGTGACAGGAATGTTTTTTTATTTAAATTTTATTAAAAAATATTTTTTTTGTTTGTTTATTTTGAGAGAGACAGAGAGTGAGAGTGGGGGAGGGGCAGAGCGAGGTGAAGAATCTCAAGCTGTGAGCCCAGACCCTGATGTAGGGCTCAAAGCCGTGTAACTGTGATATCATGACCTGAGCTGAAATCAAGAGTCAGACAATCAACCGACCAAGCCACACAGGTGGCCCCAGGAACATTTTTCAAATCTCATTTATTCTATATGTAAATTTTTAAATTCCAAAATTATTTGATCTTTTTTCTGCAGGACAGGGTCTTCCCTTACCATATACCCATGGTAGTTATAAAAAACAAATAATCTACACGTGAAATTTATGTGACAAATAAGCCATAATACCTTTCTGTGTATATTTTAGTGTCTTTCCCCAGTGAAAGACCATGCACGAATTAAGAGAAAGAAGAGAATTAAGAGACAGAAGAGAATTAAGAGAAAGAAGAAAGCCTGACAAAAGACTATGTTTTCCAGCTTTTAATCCACTTTTTGAAGCTCCAAATAAAAACTTTGAGGTTAAAGTGGAAACTACAGTTGCCACCAAGATGGTTGGGTGATGTTTGAAATTTTGCTACTTCACTTCATGCACAAATAAATTAGAGGCTATTTTCAGTAAGTGTCTATATAATTAAGATATTTAACTAAAGGCCAAGGATGTCACAATAAAAATAATACTTCCTTTGTATGTATTTAAATGACAGTATCGTTGGAACAGCGGACCTCAAGAAATAATTACATAGGAGGGATATTACCTTCAAAAATTTAGAAAACATGTTCCATTTTTTCCACATATTCTTTATAAATCTCCTTCACTAGAATAGTTTCAATTATTGATTTTAGGTAAACGAATCATGCTTATAATTTGAAATGTAGTTATTTGATAGCTAATGGCTCTCAAGTTGAGAGTTGACTAAACTGTACCTGATTATTCATTTTTTTTTAAAGTTTCAAACAATCCATTTATGCCCTAGTCTTCTCTGTGGTTATCATTTCATGGTTCCCACCTCCATCTGCTATAGAGTTACTGATTTAAAATGTAACCCAACATTAGAAAATGTCTTTGTTGAGCAGAAGGGAGAGGAGAGGAAAGGAGAAGAGGAGGGAAAGGGTCCTAAAGCTTAGGACTCTATTAAAAGTATCAGTTATTAGCTTGTAATTCAAGACACTTCACCATACACTTTCATTTTTGGAAAGGAGCCAAATATTAGGAATAAAGGATCCCTGTCGAATTTTACAAACAGACCAAGTTCCAAGAATAGTGTCCATATTTCAACTGACATACTGAATGAAAAAGCAATTTGATACAATTTCTCATAACACACGGTTCTTTAATACTTTCTTACAAAATGGATTAATGCATTTTTATCTTCCTATTTTATTTCCTCGATGAAGAATCCATCAATATCTTCACACTTGCTTCCAAACTGTGACCTTATGGTTGCCCTTGTCTATAGAACCTGCCATCTGCTATTTACCTTGACTTATCTTGACCCCAATGGTTAAGAGAAAGATATGATATATTTTGTAAGAACCTACAAAAAAGATAATGGGCTCAATATTCGTGTAGCCCAGGAGAGGAAAGACGTCAGCTAGATAGGTATAGAGAAAAAAAAATTTTTTTCCATATATTTATCAGGGAAAGAGAAGGAGATCAGCATTTATTTCCTCTCATGTCCATAATTTATTTATTTACAAATTACTCTAAAAGTCGGAATTATCATCCTGATCTTTTCATTTTTTAAATACGATGAGAAAAATGAGGCTCAAAAGTATCAAATTATTTTTGCCCCCATTTTCCTTATTTTTCCTGTAGATGAAAGTGTCATTAAATATGCTTCTAAGCTGCTTTGTTTTGAAACTGTTACGTCTGTTTAAAGCATGTGACAAGAGTGAAAATTAGACAAGTTCTGATATGGTCAAATTTTCTTCCAGAGTGCTTAGGAATATTGCTTTACACTTAGTGAAATACAAACATGTTTTTAATATGAAACCACAAGTTCTTAGAGCACTTCTAAAAATGTACTTTGACTTCTAACTCACTGTATCAAACAGTAGGGATAATCAAGTGAATTTCAAAATGATTCTTATTGATAAACCTTCCATAGCCTTAAATATTCCAAATTATTTAGAGCTGTTGCAATCATTAATTGCAATATTGATTTAATTTACTTAAACTTTAAAAAATAGAGAAAAAGGGTAAAGATTTACAGAAAGCACAACACAAACAAATAAATTAAAAAAAAAAAAAGAAAGAAAAACATTAGGTTGGGACAAAAGAGGGTTTGCACAAATGTTCCTGACATTTGAACCTGTGATTTTCCTGAAGTTTCTAACTCTTAATACAGTCCCATTGTAGAAATATCGGTTTGAGAAGTCAGGAAAAAATGCTTATATGGTGTTCATCCAGGCATGAATTTCAAAACCCTCACAGCTTTATAAATGTGAATGTGGATGGCTTTTGCTTTCAATACATTTTTCTCAATACAATAAGGAGGACAATATTCCAAGTTTGAGGTTTATACCACAAGGCGTTTTTGAATTTTGCAGGCAAAAGAGTCTTATGGTTCAGTAGGGAACACATTTCCCCCCTCCTCCTTTCTAGCATATAATTCAAAAATGGCAAAGCTAGCTTTATCTAAGCTCCTAAAAATATTCACCTGTGGCCTTATGTCAATAAAAAAGTTTTACCTCCTAAGAATTGCTCTCTGGAGTTTTGCTGGGAAATTCATCTTTACCTCAACAGTCAATGAATATCAACTATTCAGCTCTGCTTTGCCATTTGCAGCAATATACTTCAGGCAAAACTAAAGGTGGGCTTTGTTTCAGCTCAGAGAACATCTTTATGGCTAGTTGTTAGGGAAGTCAGTCCAAAACAAATTTTCTGCTAATATCCTAATACATATTTGCTATGTAGACCAGGGATGGAGTTGTGAATATATAGGAAAGCACTTCCCAATAATAATATAATTTATAAAAATTAGTGACAAATCTCAAATCCTCAAAATATATCTAATGTTAGTGATCGCAATTTTTTGCTCAATTAGAAGTTGTCAAAACTCATTACCACGTTGGCAGTGGTTTTCTGCTATGTCTCCGGCCAGGGCTTTGTGCAGAATTTGTGTGTGTGTGTGTGTGTGTGTGTGTGTGTGTGCGCGCGTGTGTGTGTGCACGCACACGCGCGTGCCTGTGCGCCTTTAAACTTCATTTGAAACAGTTACTTGATTTCAACAAAAATAAAAATATTTCTCTATTGACATTGCACACAGCTGCTTCACAGTTTCTACTAATTGGAGTGAGGTTTCCAACATCAAAATTGGAAACAAGTGGAATCAATGGCCTAAAAGAAATGTTGTCTTGTTAAAGTATGGTATGTTTGACCATTTACTGCTTAAGTAAAGCTGATCTGCTATTTTTTATTTTATTTTATTTTATTTTATTTTATTTTATTTTATTTTATTTTATTTTAATTTTATTTTATTAATTTTTAAATTTGAGAGGGTGAAATCAAGCAGGATAGAGGCAGAGAGAGAGGGGAGAGAAAGAATCCCAAGCAAGCTCTACCGTATTAGTGCAGAGCCTGATGAGGGACTCAAACACAAACCATAAGATCATGACTTGAGCTGAAATCAAGAACTGGACGCTGGACGCTTAACTGAGTCACCCAGGCGTCCCATGATCTGCCATTTTAAATCTATAAGATATGAGACTTGACACGGCGTTTCAATGTAAATGCTATTTTATATTTTAATCACAAAAAGGAATGCCATAGAAAACCGATTCCTTTACAATGCCTCTCACTTATATGTCAATGATTTTCTAAAATACCTCTTTATTTTGATCATTAAAGCACTAAGATGGAACTGTGTCATAAATGGAAAATAATTTAGTGTATTGCTTGATGCAATGTAAAATGTGGCACAGTAGGTAATGGCTAATAGACTTATCTAAAATTATATAACTCTCCAAACTTGAGAATGTGGTGGAAAGAAGTTAACAGCTGTCGTTGAAAATAGAAGAAATAAGAACCATGCTAGCGGAAGGGAATCTTTTTCCTTAAAATTACTTTCTGAAAGGATTTCCCTTAATAGAAACTTTACTGAACTGCAGAAAATAAAGAGAAGGATGGGCCAAATAACATGACAATCCATGGGTGTAGGAGTTACAGTAATAAAACATCGTCCATGCGGTTGTAGGAAAGAGGACAAGTAGGTTAAATTGGAGCTTCAAAGGATATTTTACAGCTGTTATTCTTTAAGAGGAAACCCTGTAAATTAACAAGAGAAAGTCCGGAAGGAAAAGAATTTTCACCATATTGCCCTGGAAATCTAGCTTACACTGTAAGAAAACCCACCCTGAGGTTTAATTTATGGATTTATAAAACAAACACTTGGACATGATTTGTGAGAATGTGACTTCTAAAAGTAAGTCATCTGGGTTAACCAAGTTAAAATCAAGTCTGTGTTTTATGAAACATGAGGTCATTTCCTAAATTCATCACTTGAGTTCTACATTCTTCCCCAAAAGCTAAAATTCCAATCGCCTTCTTTGTGTAAGTAACACACTGACCCAAACAAAACAGAAGAACCCACGAATGAATATATCTCAACGTCTGAAAAAAACCTAATAGTGTGAAGAAGATGTTGGCACCTCTCTGGAATTGGATTTCATTTTTTTTTTCTTTATAATGCATTTGACTAATGCACCTTTTCTGCTCTCCAGCTGCTGTGCGGAGTGCCTGCCTTCTGTCTTAATATCTCCTCACCTGCCGTCTCCCACAGGTCATTTTCTGGTTGTTTCTGTTTATTGTCAACTTTTCATGACATTCCTCTTCCCCCGCCCCATAACCCCCCCCCCCCCCCCATGTCACACCACAGACGAAGTAGTGTGCCAAAGTTGCAACAGGAAAAGTTTCTTTTACAATGAGGTTTCAAGGTAAAGCATGTTCAGGCAGTAAAAGAGACGAAAGCTGATTCTGTAATTCACTTTTCAGAGAAGCTTCAAGGGTAATCATGATGAGGTTGCCTTTGAATCCTGAGGTCATATACTAAAGCTATTACAAATGATTTAATAAATACATATTTAATTATTGAATCACTTTAAGTGCACTATTTAATTTCCTTACCACAGATGGCATGCAATTACTAGATTTACTCAGGTTTCTCTAAGTAATTTCCATTAGCATATATTTTTGCTCTTTTCTTTATTCCCTGAAGTTGAAAAACTCATTAGACAATTATGTTAAAGTGTGCCCACATATTAAAACATAGACACAAGACAACAGCGAAAGCACATAAAAGTGTTCCCTCTAGAAACCGCATCAAAACACCTGAAACACTTTATCACATTTTTAGGAAAATACAAAAATTAAATCTGAACTTAAGTGTCTAAATTTTATATTAGAATTTCATCACGTATTCTTGCGTACGGTGATCATTTTTGCAAGGCAGGCAACTGGCAAGACTGCTTCTACATCAAATTTTCAGGAGGAAAATGAAAGAAGAGAGGAATTAAGAGGTATCACCAAAATGACAAGTCAGTAGTGCAACGCTTTCGTTAATACCCAGTAATGCATGTATTGTTTTTGTAGCAGCAGGTCGTCTGTTTGATAGGCACCCGTTAACTTAGTCTCCACAAAAGCGCATGACAGTGTTACAGTGACCATCTCCATTCCACACACAGGAAACTGAGGCACCGAGAGAGGAAGCAGTTTTCTAAATCTCTCAGCTAGGAATGGAGGAGAGTGGAAGGACAGGAATGGGGTCCAAGCAGACTCTACTTCCAATGCTGTGACCACTCTTCTCCTAGTGCCCCACCTCTAAGCTAGTATTTCAGACCTTCCCAAACTACGTTCTGGTAGCTTTCCCTACACGATTAGCAGGGCCTATTTATTATATCTGCTTTCAAAAGAGATCTGCAAACAATACTAGGCTACTAAAAAGCTATGTGTGCTTGGGCATTTTGTACCAATTCCGTAAGGTTTTGTTACTGACGAATAAGTCAGATTCACCTTGTACACGAATGCAACTTTGAAACTATTCTTATATCTACCTGGATCTCATCTCAGTTAAAAGAATAAATTAGGAGCACCTGGAAGGCTCAGTCCATTAAGCGTCCGACTTCAGCGCAGGTCATGATTTTATGGTTTGTGGGTTCCAGCCCTACACGGGACTCTGTGCTGACAGAGCTGAGCCTGCTTGGGATTCTCGCTCTCTCCCTTTCTCTCTGCCCCTCCCCCACTTGCTCTCTCTCAAAATAAATAAATAAACTTGTAAGAATAAAAAAAACTAAAAATTTAAAAAAAAATTATACTAAGACCGTGCCTAAACAGCTGTCTCTCTTTTGCCCCCGCCCCCCCCCCCAACAGCCTCAGCTAAGTTTGTTGTTGTTCAATTACAATAGCTGCCATTAACCCCGGTCTTTCATATGATCCCGCCCTCATCACTGACACTTTTTTCTTGCTAAAATTAGGTTATTCATTTCTGTTGTATTTGTCCTTCAAAAATTTGTTAGCCTCAAGTATCTTTTGAAAATGGGCAAAAAATTATACGAATAAATGGAGTGACATGTGTTACCAGTAAACTTTACAGGGGTCTGCTATCTTATTGATCTTGATCCTAAATAAATATCAATTAATGATATTTAATTTAATGACTCTAAGCACATGCCTGGTCCCTAACAATAATAACCTAACATTTATTAGGCCCTTTTTTTGTGCCAGACATCGATACCTGCATACCGTACATGTTATCTCATTTAATTCTCATGACAACTATATGAGATGGATGTCACCATTTTGCAGATTAAGAATGAGGCTCCAGATGAACTTGACCATGAAGCTTCACTAGAGCCTAGGGAATTAGATTCCAACTTGACTTGTTCACCTGTACGCTATACCAGAGCCATCCACTAGAACATTCTGCAGTGATGAATGTGTGCTACAGAAGTAGTGGCTAGTGGGGCTGAGGAAACGAATTTTTAATCGTATTTAATTCATTTAAAAATAATAGCAGCATGGGGGCTCGTGTTTACCATACTGAACAGTGCTGCCACACTGTTTGTTGTTTTATTTTACACAAATATATACACTGGGCCTGTTTCTGCGTCTACTAGTAAAATGGTTAAAGTTCTTCATCTGATTAGCAACAAAACAATGTTAAAAAACATAGTGAGGAAAAACTTATGTCTTTGAAATCATGCTATGCTGATAACCCAACAGACTATGTTACTAGTGAGGAAATCCTTAAAAATCATCGCTTCCCTAACTTAACTTTTTTTACATATAAAATTTATTTTGACCCTGATGTTTCCCTTCCTTTTCAAAGCGGATCCCTTCTTGAAGAAAGGGCAGAGATATCGTGGAGGAAGTTTCCTTATGGATTTACGGAAAGGCGACGGTCACTCTCCCGCAAAAGTGTCTTTGCTTATGACGCCTTCCTTCCTGTGCCTTCTCTCTGTTCCTTCCACATCACTTTCACTGTTAAACCCTGTGACTGGGGAGAGGTCCAGAGCAAATAAACGCAAAAGAATGTGGCTTCCAGCTTCCCCAATCTTCTCTTTATAAATAGCCCAAGCAACACTTAGTTCCTCATTAAGAAAAATTTCAACAACAGATAAAACAACTAACATCTGCAGAGCAGTTTTACTGAGTACTTTAACAAGATAAACCATCTCAGAGTCAAGAAACCCTGCAATCTGTAGGCCAAATATGAAATGGGAGTCAAACTCAGAAATCTGAGTTGCCCAATCTTCACAAAAATACCATTTCACACAGCACACAGCGGAGTTACCAGTGATGATTTCAGGGATTTTTGTTTTGTTTTGCTTTTTTGTGTTTCAGTTTGACCCCTTCTTACACTAGGTCATCCTGTGTGCTTGAAGCTAGACTGTCTGATCTTAATGGTTTCAGCCATTTAGGGGCATGACCTTGGCCAATTAATTAATCACTTGGAGCTTCTGTTTTTTAATCTTAAAAAAAATGATACAGGTCTTAACTCAGAAAACTGCTAAAAATATTGAGTAGAAAGTATAGTAGAAAGTATATCCAACAGAGCCTTATATATAGTAAATGCTCCACAAATATTGGCTATCGCTATTACTGTTATTATTCTTATTAGTTAATTTCACTCCTTGTTAACTGCCTATACCTCATAGTCTAGTAAAAAAAAAAAGAATATTCTGCCTTGCATTGGGAATTAGTTATCACATGCATGTATGACTTCTGTTTATTTTAGGCCAGAGTTCTGTCATTGATTATTTATTTATATACTACAAAACTTAGTATAATGCAGCACATAGGCTGTGACCAATTGCACACAGAATGAAATTAAATATGTACAATGTGCCGTTTTTTTAATTGATGGAAGAAATTTTCCCCAGCCATTAGATAATAGGAAATGTGGTCTCAGTAATTCTGAAATAAATCTTTAAGGTTAAAAAAGAAGCTCTCCTCATTCAAACCATAGTAGGATTTATATATTCACCCTTCTGGGTCTTGAACGATTTTGAGGAGAATATTATTTTGCCTATACAACCCAAAATGCTAGTGCTGAACAAAAAAGGAGGAAAAAAAGAAAGAGATGGGGGGTAGGGAGAGGGAGGGAGGGAGGAAGGAAGGAAGGAAGGAAGGAAGGAGAAAGAAGGAAGAGAAGGGAAGGAAAGGAAACCTACTTCATTTAATGTTAATTAAGGTGAAAAAATTGGCTTAACATAGTCTATGGCAGTAAAAAAATGAAGGTGAGAATGAACAAAAAAACAATTACAATTTCTAAAGAAAAAAATTAGCATTTTTTGTGGTGAAATGTTTATAGTGTGGAAGCTTCTTTCAGGTACCGTTATCCCTTTAGACAAAAACATTTCTCAGTGAGGCAGATACTACTATTTAAGATTCACTTTGTACATGTTCATTGTCCTTATAAGTAAAATCTTTCAGCTGGAAAGTTTTCAAAGAAGAAAAAGAATCTAAAAGTAACACATTTAAATGAAAGTATGCTTCTGGTGGGGAGGTCGGGAGGTGATGCAGAGGCTTAACACACATAAATACTGGGTATGTATTGTAAAAGACATTTTAAACAAGCATGATTTATTTCTTCTAGAACCACTATGACTTTCCAAAATGTTACACGTGAATGAATAATATGAAAATAGTTATTACTTCTAAAAGGGTGCATTTATCTATGGAAGTGTTTTAGTTTAAGATAAAGTCATCTACTCAGAGCTAAAGTTTAGACTAATTAAAATATATAAATTACTTTTCTTGTGACCTCAAGGAGAGAGACACGGGCTGGCATCAGCACAAGCTGTGGTCTCAGCAGGAGAATTATGATTATAAATGGAACAGAGCTTCAGATATTACAGGAATACTCATGTCAAAATATTTGGGGCTACAACTATAGACAGAATCAATATAACAGACACAAGCATCATTCACCCCCTTGATTTTTCTATTAAGCTGAGCTCAGAATACCTCAAGGAGTAATTATTTCATGCCAAAATTGCAATAAAATTTGCATTAATTAGCAGAACATAGTGTCATTTAAAGAAATATTCTACTTCAATAAAATTTTGTTATTGGCTTAAGTAGTGTATTTTCTAGTTTTCTTGGATTATATCTCTATTTCTATTCCAGTCATGCATCAGAAACTATATTTTTTTTTAGCATCATTGCAAACCTTGGCCTCTATCCTCAAGACCTATCTAAATAAAGCTTATTACTGGAGCAAGCTTATTTATGCCAATTTACTTAAAAAAAAAACAGATCTACATTAAATATTGGAGCATTTTCAAAGAGGCAGTGAAATTCGGTGGCTTTTAATGATATTAAACCATGCTCATTGTTTCTAGTAGGAATAATGTGTCTGATTTGGAACTGTGTGAGTATGTTTTGCTGGTGAAATGCACCTGGTGCCTGGGTGCTTATCATCTTTCTTTCCTGCGACGTTAAGAAACCCCTGCATTAAATTTAGACCCAAATTATGTCTGTTCTCTGTGCCTGTATAGATTAAATAAAGACCACCCTATTTATTTTTTCAATTAATATATATTTTTTAATTTAATTTTTTTTAATTTACATCTAAATTAGTGACCATATAGTGAAACAGTGATTTCAGGAGTAGATTCCTTAATGCCCCTTGCCCATTGAGCCCAACCCCCCTCCCACACCCCCTCCAGTAACCCTCTGTTTATTCTCCATATGTAAAAATCTCTTCTGTTTTGCCCCTTCCCTGTTTTTATATTATTTTTGCTTTCCTTCCCTTGTGTTCATTTGTTCTGTGTCTTAAAGTCCTCATATGAGTGAAGTCATATGATATTTGTCTTTCTCTGACTGACTAATTTTCAGTTAATATTTTAAAAAGTATGTGTATTTTTCAGTATGTTGGTTATTTTCTATCAGGTGACAAAAAGTCAGATGAACAAAAGTTTCAGGAGTGGGGGAGGAGTGATTTGCTATGGTTGTTGATAATAGCAAAGCAGCGTGCTCTAAATATTACAGGAAGCTTTATTCTATCACATTGGATCAGCATACTTGATTTTTATTTTTGAAATTTATAATTACTTTAAGTAGTACAATCTAAATGATGCTTTTGTTGTTTTATTGTTGTGTACAACTGGTTAATTCTACTTCAGTATTACACGTGCTAAGAAAATAATTGCTGTGTTGATCATAGAAGCAGGGGGAAATATTTCTGTTCCCAACATCAAATATGAACGTATTACTGGATTTTCCCCTTCACTTATGTAACTATTCTCCACAATAAAAATACTAACAGGGGCGCCTGGGTGGCGCAGTCGGTTAAGCGTCCGACTTCAGCCAGGTCACGATCTCGCGGTCCGTGAGTTCGAGCCCCGCGTCAGGCTCTGGGCTGATGGCTCAGAGCCTGGAGCCTGTTTCCGATTCTGTGTCTCCCTCTCTCTCTGTCCCTCCCCTGTTCATGCTCTGTCTCTCTCTGTCCCAAAAATAAATAAACGTTGAAAAAAAAATACTAACAAAAAGTACTATTCTAAACAGCTTCTCTACAATCAAAAGACTCTTTCTTCACTTCATGATGTAGGACTGCTTTTTAACTTCCTTTAAAAATGTAAATCCAGGGGTGCCTGGGTGGCTCAGTAGTTAAGCGTCCCACTTCGGCTCAGGTCATGGTCATGATCTTGCAGTTCATGAGTTTGAGCCCCGCATCCGGCTCTGTGCTGACAGCTGGAAGCCTGGAGCCTGTTTCGGAATCTGTGTCTCCCTCTCTCTCTGCCCCTCCCCCGCTCGCGCTCTGTCTCCCTCTGTCTCAGGAATGAATAAACATTAAAAAAATTTTTTTTTGTAAATCTAAACTGATAAATACATGTGTCAACTGTGTTTGAATAGAAATGTGAGTACATGATATATTTGATATATATATATATATACACACACATATATGGTGATCATCAAACACATTAGGTTGGTATCTGTATACATAAAAGCATCATACAATTTGAGGTATATATATATATATATATATATATATATGGTGCTTTCAATGAATCAGACCTAAAATAATTATACATTGACTATATGTATACATTGACTATATGTATACATTGACTATATGTTTATGTATATATATATACACATATAAGTAAAACCTTGGATTGGAAGTAACTTATTCTGTGACTGTTTGCAAGATGAGCAAGCATTTCTAATAAACTGTAATTGACAAATGGGTGAGGTCTTGCAATGTGAGTAGGATGTGCCACCAAATGTCACATGATCACAACTAAGCCAATGGCTCTTGAAATTCACTTTGATGGGGCGCCTGGGTGGCTCAGTCGGTTAAGCGTCCGACTTCGGCTCAGGTCATGATCTCTCAGTTCATGAGTTCAAGCCCTGCATCGGGCTCTGTGCTGACAGCTCAGAGCCTGGAGCCCGTTTCAGATTCTGTGTCTCCCTCTCTCTCTCTGACCCTCCCCCATTCATGCTCTGTCTCTCTCTGTCTCAAAAATAAATAAATGTTAAAAAAAAATTTAAAAAAAAGAAATTCACTTTGATATACAAATGCTTTGGAATACAACCATGTTTCTGGAATGAATTGTGTTTGCAAACCAAAGTTTTACTGTATATGTATATATATAAAATATGTTCTTGTTAATCTTAATATGTACATACAAGTATATGTTAAATGTTTTGGTATGAAAAATTAAACTAACATTTAAACCAACTTTAAAATATATTCTAAAGAAAAGATCTATAAATATATAATATTTATCTTATTATTTCATTTTTATAATAAAAATATATTCCTTGATGTTGCTTAATTTAATATTTTTTAATGCTTATCTATTCATTTTGAGAAAGAGACAGTGAGAGACAGAGAGCATGCACGAGCAGGAGAGAGGCAGAGAGGGGGAGAGAGAGAGAGAGAGAGAGAGAGAGAGAGAGAGAGAGAATGCCAAGCAAGCTCCATGCTGTTAGCATGAAGGCCTATATAGGACTCGAACCTATGAACGGTGACATCATGACCTGATCTGATACCAAAGTCGGATGCTCAACCATCGGAGCCACCCAGGTGTCCCTTAATATTTTTCAATGAAGGCATGTGAATCAAGCTGTGGGATATTTCATGGACTTTTTTTTTCTACCCACAGGCTTTTTTTATAAGTGGTTTTATAGCTAGTCAGCTTGTCTTTACTGTAATCCTTGCTATGGTTGTTGATAATAGTAGCTTATATTGGGTTTACATAATTATTAGACACACATTTTTACCATCAAAGTGCTTTTGTCCACACTACCACTGCTCACACCCCTAGCTTTACCATCAGATTACTTTCTGAAGTTTCACCCTCTTCATAAAAGTGTGTATACGTGTGTGTACATGGATTCCAAAATACCTAAAATCCACCATCACAGTATAAACGCTAGTTAAGACCGAAGACAGTAACAGTGCTTCCATTTTGTTACCATTTTGCTGGATATAATGAAGAATCATCTTTTTATGATACACTCTTCTTACGCCAAATTCTGTTTTATGGATTTTATGTAGATGGTCCTTGTGCTGTTTCTTTTATTTTGTGTCACATGTTTAAAAAAAAATTTAATGTTTATTTTTGAGAGAGAGACACAGAGTGTGAGCGGGGAGGGGCAGAGAAATAGGGAGACACAGAAGCCCAAGGAGGCTCCAGGCTCTGAGCTGTCAGCACAGAGCCCGACGCAGGGCTCGAACCCACAAACCATGAGATCGTGTCCTGAGTCATAGTTGAACACTTAACCAACGGAGCCACCCAGGTACCCCTCACATGTTTTGTCTGGGAGGATGGGAAGAGGGAGGCAAGGGGAGTGGGAAGACAGAAAGGAATAAACATAAGGTGAAAAGTATTAGAAGAAAGCAATGAATGGCTGTATATGGCCATTTTATCTACCTCATACTTATTTTAGCCTTTTCCTCTTTTTCCCTGCAGAAACCAAAGTGAAGAATTAAGTCTCAGATGATGCTGGCCAAGTTGAAGTCTTCAGTAAATAATTTTCCAGGAGCATAGATGTTTTAACTTCCTATTTTGGTGAAATACAAACATCAACTGGTTGGTTTGACACTACCGTGTTTACAATACAGGATGTTAGGGGCATTGTAAGTGAAGGCCAGTGCAGTCAGATATGAACTAGATATCTGTCTATATTTGAGGACCCTCATAGAAAGTACCCTTGTTCCATATCGAGACTCCCCTTTCAGTATGAAAAATGCATTCCTCCAGCTTGAACACCCACTAACCTTTATTTTCTAAGTGTTAACATTGACAGCAGAAATCTACTGCTGTCTTCTGGAATTCCATAAACTCTGTGCCCACTTCAGCCTTCTCCATTGCAAAGTGAGTCCAGATGGGACCATGAAGTTTTTGCAGCAAGCTGTACAGCACATAATTTTGTTCAATAAAGTTATTATGCCACACACAGCTGTATGCTGCCATATAAATGAGCACATGTGCAATCGAATTCTTGTATTATAAGTTTTATAAGACTAAAATTGAGATTATACAGCCAGACACAATAATTTATTTGAAACATCAACATGTGCGTTGCTCTAGGGTTACACAAATGGGGCCATTCCTTTTCCGAGAGAAAACGTTTGTCTTTTAATATTCAGTATTAACGCAAATGTTTTCCTCAGAATTATAATCTAAATTAGGTGCTTTAAAATGCATCAATATATCATTAACTTCTTACTTTAACATATTAGATCTATAGAAGAATCAATTCTCCCTAACAATGGTGAGAGAACCTAATCACTCTCTAAATTTACTTTTAATTAGCATCATCTGCATTAATTGGTGTAGCTGAGAGCAAAACATTACAGTGCTTTGCTATTTCATATTTGAAATGTAATACATCTTTTGGTCTCATGTCTCTCCAAAAGAACCTTAGCCATTTTTTTTCTGCAGGCCCTTAGTAAATATTTTCAGATGTATTGCTCGAGAATTTTTTTTTAGGAAACTAACTACGTGAGGCTATATTAAGGATGTACTATTCAAATAAATTACGAAGTAATGATTTGGTCTTGATTTCCTGTGCATGTTTGAGAATATCCTTAAAAACATGTTTGTCTCTCTCCTCCATCCTTTCCTCCAAATTCACGAACTCTTGGCTACATTTTGGGGTGATGCAAAGGAAATGGTATGTCATCACCAAGGAGCCAAGAAAGAAGAAAGGAACCTACCATTTAAATGTCTGCTATTGCCAGCCACTGTGCTGTTTTTGTACACATTATATTTTTACAATAATTGTGAAAGACAGGCACTATTTCCATTGTCCTGATCGGAAGAAAAATGAAAACAAAAACCAAAAACACACAAACAAAAAACAAATAAAAACTTAGAGCCCTGAGAAATTGACTTCCCAAAGGTAACAGAACTAGTGTTCACAACCAGGAAGGGTTATAGATGTTCTAGGTCACAGCCATGGTTCTGGTCCTCTGACCCCTGGTCCAAGGCTCTTTCCTCTATATCACACATTCCGTTGGTGTTCCAGCCCCCCCCCCCCATCGAGCCTCACCCTTTGTACAGAAAAACTACAAACAAATTAAGAACAAACTTTTTGATCCAATGAAAGACCACAAATTGGTCTAATCAAGATCAGTTATGATATTTGACCAGAGACATATATATATATATATATATATATATATATATATATATATGTGTGTGTGTGTGTGTGTGTAGTAACAACAGCTTCCTTACCAGTTAAATATTTTCAAAAGTACCCTTTTTGGCCTAGCCTAATTCTCCTCTCATATATCTGATCTCATTTAATGATACCACTTTCCACTTGGTTGCCTATAATAGAAATGTTAGCTGTTCCTAAATCCTCTATCTTCCTTATCCCCAAATCCAATCAATTCCTCAATGGGGGTTCAACTCTGGAAATACATCTTTCAGGCGGTTTTCTTCAAATATTAGGAATCCTCAGATTCCCTGGGGAACTTGTTAAAACACAAATTGCTGGATGTAATGGAGATGTTTAGTACCTTGTTTTTGGTGCTGATATCACAGGTATGTATGCATATGTCTAAGCTTAATAAGATGGATACATTGAACGTGTACAATTTTTGTGTATATCAATTATAGCTAAAGAGATAGGTTGCTGGACCCCACATCAGAATTTAGATTCAATAGATATAGGATGGGGCGCCAGAAAATTGGCATTTTTGGTAAGTTGCCAGGCAATGTCCATTCTTCTGATCTGAGCACCACATTTTGAGAAGCACTATTCTAGAACATCCTTTCACACCCTGTCCATGGCTATCGCATCATACTCTAGTCATGTCTTGGGCAGACAACCATGAAAAACCATCATCATCTTTCCCATCCCCATCTCCTGTCTAGCCTGTACAATTTCATTTCTTTTTACCCTGTACAGTTTTAATAAGCAAAAACACGATCTGATAGTTAGCCAACTAATTTACATCTCTTTAATCTTTCCAATGGTGTGCCACTGCCCAAAAAGCAAGATTATCTGTCCAACTCCTACTTAACTTTCAAAGTCTATTTGAAAGGTCATATTTCTTGAGAAATATATCCATGCTCCCCTATAAAGTTCATAATGCTTTATTCTGATTTCCTATCGTGCTTAGTACTAGCTCAACTTAATTGCTCATTTTATTGTGTTTGATGACTACTTTTGGTCCCTTTAGTTTTAGTTTTGTTTTGTTTTGTTTTGTTTTTTTAATGTGCCTAATTTTCCACTAAAAAAATAAATTTTAAATATCTTTGGGTACTTTATGATTACTTCTGTCTCTCATCACTTAATGAAAGTAAGAAGAAAATACAGAGCATTTGTTTGGCCTGCTGACTCTCCTTATTAAGTGTTCTTTAAAAATGTCTTGATTACAAATATATCATTTAGCATATATTATCACCTCCAACACTCTGTGTTAATGCAGAACTGTACTGAGGAAAGAGTTCAACATTATCTGCGTGATTTTAGAAAAACAACTTGTGTAGGCATGTGTCTCTGTGACACAAATATCTAAATCAATAGATGGTTATTTTTGTGTAATTTAAGTCACTGTTTAAATATATACAAATTTTATCTTGATCAGTGTCTCAAGATTTGGCCTGTCTTCACCCTCAGTTTCAAGATTCTTACCTGATACATGAATATTTTGAATTTACAACCGTCCACATTTATACTTTGGATAATATAGACATAGTCTGAACTCTAAATCTATTAAAATCTCTCCCACATCTCCTCTACTAAACACATTTTAAAATCTAATTAAAGCTTAATCTAACCAGGGATTGAAATTATTAGGGACTAAATTTATAGGAAAAAGCATTTCTTTCTACATCACGACTTACTAATATCACTTTTATAATTTTAAAAAATATTTATAAAATGATAAAAAGAATGAAATGTTACAAAGAATTACAAAATAAATTTATTTGCCTTTCTCAATCATTTAATTTTATTATATCTATCTTTAGCTGGTACGTTTTCCAATAAAAATTACCTACATGGAAATAATATATATATAAAGCTTTCAAAAATAAAGTTTCTGAAAAATTGCTCCTTTAATTGCTTTGGTTTGAAGAAAAATAAAAAAAAAGGAAGAAAGAAAATGCCCAGCATGTGTTTATATCATCATGTTTAAGGTTCACTAATTTTATTGTTATACATCTGTGGCAATTAGCAGCCATTTTAGCTATGTCCAATAGATAGGGTAAATTAAAGTTTTTAAATCCAGTTAAATCATTTTCATTACTGAAAGAAAAGAAGAAAACAATTTAAATATTGCAAGTCAGAGTGTATCTTCAGAGATGGGTTTACATTAAAATAATGAATTTAAAATCTTTGAAATAGTCTTTGTTTTGCTTAAAACTACAACCAGCCAGGGGCACCTGGGTGGCTCAGGTGGTTAAGCATCTGACTTCGACTCAGGTCATGATCTCACGGTTTGTTGGTGTACGCCCCGCGTCAGGCTCTGTGCTGACAGCTCAGAGCCTGGAGCCTGCTTGGGATTCTGTGCCTCCCTCTCTCTCTGCCCCTTCCCTGCTCATGCTCTGTGTCTCTGTGTCTCTCTGTCTCTCAAAAATAAAATAAAATAGGGGCGCCTGGGTGGCGCAGTCGGTTAAGCGTCCGACTTCAGCCAGGTCACGATCTCGCGGTCCGTGAGTTCGAGCCCCGCGTCGGGCTCTGGGCTGATGGCTCAGAGCCTGGAGCCTGTTTCCGATTCTGTGTCTCCCTCTCTCTCTGCCCCTCCCCCGTTCATGCTCTGTCTCTCTCTGTCCCAAAAATAAATAAACGCTGAAAAAAAAATAAATAAAAAATAAAATAAAATAAAATAAAATTAAATTAAAATAAAATAAAATATAATATAATAAAAATAAAACCGCAGCCAAATTCTAACCCCTAATCACTATACTCATCACTTAGAATTAAGCTTTGTTATCCCCCAGGATTACAAAAGCAATGGTGAAAATAATCCCTTATCAACCATACTTGAAGATTGAATTTTTCCAGTATTTGACAAGGTGAAAAGAGTTACCCAATCTCTGCTGTGTTTCTGGAGGTACTCTTCAACTAACAGCAGCATGTCCCAAGATATGTCAAAAGGCCCGAGCAGGTGTGGTAAGCTAACAAAGTCTCTTGGAGAGGCAGAGAATTGCCTTTCCTCTTTCCTTTATTTGGTTTTGTTTCAAAGCCTTTTCTTTTTCATGAGAGTTCTACTCTTTCTATCGATGCTGAAAACAAGGTGGTCGCCCACTGGAATCCCATTCCTTTCTTTTTCGTATGGCTGCTGTGTCAGTTATTAATTTACAAGAGGAACAAACACAGCAGACGATTCCAAATTCTGAGGGGTTTTCTATAACCACCAAGTTTAAATGAAAAACTTTGTTTTTTCTGTGTTATCATGCACTGGCCTTTGACTATGACTATTTGGGTGAGGCAAAAACTATCTGAAGTTTTTAAAAGACTTAAGTGATAAGAAAACGTAGGACCAAAAGGGAAACAAAGGGAAAAATCTAAAGAAATACATTTATTTTGAGTATGTGTGTTTGTGTGTGACATGGAGAGGACAAAGATAGATAGGTAGATAGATTTTTATATGTTTATATGTTACATTAAATACAAACATATGCATACACATTGTGGTAGGCAAAATAATTATTGCACAAAGACATCCAGGTCTAATTCTAGGAATCTGTGAACATTCCGGGTTAATGGCAAGAGAAGGATTAAAGTGGCAGATCATTTGCCTTTAAGATGGGGAGATTATCCTGGATTATCCAGACGAACTCAATGTAATAATAAGGTCTTAGAAGCGGAAGAAAGAGGCAGAGAGAGAATTGGAGGATGGCAGACTTAGACGTATTCGAAAACGGAGACAGGGACCATTGGCAAAGGAATGTGGGAAGTGGCCACTAGCAGCTGCAAAAGACAAGAAAAAGGACTCTTCCTTAGGGTTTAAAGGAAGACAACTTTGTTGATACTTTAATTTTAGCCCAGTGAGATCCACTTTGGGCTTCTGAACTCCAGGAAGTATAAAATAATAAATTTTTGTTGTTTTAAGCCATTCAGTTTGTAGTAAAATTTGTTAAAGTTAACAGTAAGAGGTTGAACATACACATGCCTACCCTTGCCTCATTGTTTATCTGTAAGTCACCCGTTCTTTTGCGCTTTACACACTTTCTCAATGTTGACCAATGGAAGTATAACGCAGATTGCATATAAAAGCCACAAACATAATTTAAACTTCCTTGTAGCAAATTTCAAAAAGTAAAACAAGTAACATTCATTCTAATGTTTTATTCAACCCAATATATACAATATATTATATCAACATGTAATCGTGATGGGGTTATTAATGAGACATTCTACATTCTTTTTATCTGTATTAAGTTTTGAATCTGAAGTGTATGTGGTACTCACATCACATCTAAGTTTGAACTAGCCACATTATCAATTGCTTAACTGTCAAAATTAGCTAACTGCTGCTCTATCGGACAGCACAGATATATATATTGAGATGTTTTAGCTTTCTGAACCCAATTTTGCTGATGGTTTTGAATATATCAGTATAATTAAAAACTATGATTTTAATAATGTATCCACTTTTAATGAAGAATAGTGATTTTTTTATACACTTCAAAGTATATGCACTTTGACTTTTGTCAAGATATTGACAAAATGCTAACAGGACCATCTCCAGCTATGAATTATTTTAAAATAACTAAGTAGAAATTTATGGTATTTACCTAGCTTCCATGAATTTAGGTGAGCGTTTTGGAAAGCTGATCTTTGGGTTCCATACAAATTTGTTTTTCATTACTTATCTTTTCCTATTTGAATTTCTGTTTACCTACTCTATTTTTACTCTGAAATGCTAGAAATCATATTTTTGTGGCACAAAACAAACTAAAATAAAATGAACTGGCTTCTTCACATCTATTCCTGAATGACTGCTTACTCATGCCACAGCATAGCTGCCACAAAGCCATCATGGGTCATTGTATCTGTTCAGCTATATGACGATGAAGTGGCCGGAGTGTCACAGGTGAAAACAAAGGTACTTCAGAGCATCCTCTCCTGTGGCCAGCGAAATTCTACAGGTTCCAATTCTTACAACCTGGGATACTTAATATCAAGACTAAATGCATAGTTTATTCTTAGTGAGATTTTAAACGGATGTTTTACAAAAAGATAGTAATTACAGATTATGAGACTCGATAATCCTTCTGAGGGTTTTTATTTCACCCTATACAGGTGGTAGGACTTCATTAGGCTTGTTTTTCGAAATAGAGCCGATACTCCTACTAGCATTTTATTTTACTATTTATTTATTTATTTATTTATTTTTATTTTGGAGAGAGAAAGAGAGAGAGTGTGAGTGGGGGAGAGGGGGAGAGGGGCAGAGGGAGAGAGACAGAATCATAAGCAGGCTCCACACTCAGGGCACTATGGGACTCTGTGAGATCATGACCTGAGCCGAAATCAAGAGTCTGGCACTTAATCGACAGAACGACCCGGATACCCCCCTACCAGGATCTTAAATAACTCTACTGATATTTGAAAATATCATATAAGCCATGCAATGTTTTTCACTGACTATGTTTACATTCTGTACCAGTATCTAACAACCTAGCATTTTCTTTGTCTAGTTTCCATACTTAAACATTTTGGGGATGTTATAAACTGTGAACATACACCCACACAGAAGCACCGTCTTCTACACATTTGGTGGGCATAGAGGCTGTTTGTTTGTTTGTTTGTTTGTTTTTTGGTGTTGTTTTGTTTCAAGTTTATCTCAATCTTATATTTAATTTACAATGAAGTAAATATGTCAACCTCAGATTTTTTTTAAGAATCCTCACTATTTGACAAAAATCTTAAAATGAGGGTATTCTTTAGAACTCTTTTTTTTTTTAAATGTTTATCTATTTTTGAGAGTGACAGACAGGCAGAATATGAGCAGGGGAGGGGCAGCGAGAGAGAGGGAGACACAGAATTGGGAACAGGCTCCAGGCTCCGAGCTGTCAGCACAGAGCCCGACGTGGGGCTCAAACCCATGAACCGTGAGATCATGAGCTGAGCCAAAGTTGGACGTTTAACCGACTGAGCCACCCAGGCGCCGTATCTTTAAAACTCTTAACGTATTTTCTTCCCTCTAAAAATATTAAAATAAACACCTACATATGTTGGGTTATTTTTCCCCCTGACCTGGCTTTAATCTGTTTCTATTGTAGAGCTGTAACAGAATTCTTAAGACAGTGGATCTGATCCCCAGATATGGACACGCTTTTTTTTTTTTTTTGACAATTGTCTAATGAGTGTGTTAGGAGCAGGTTTTCCCTACAGTTAGCAATGTATTATACTTTATGAATGATGTCCTTCATCATCATTACCAGTCTCCATAGTATCTTGCCAATTTGATGGTTCCTTCTCTACGCATTTTAATTCGGTCTAGGTTATAGTTTCAGTGAACCCACTGATTCACTTTGGAAAGGGAAAAACATCATAACCTGATGCCAAAGTAGATGAACACCTTATTTCTTACATTTACATACAGGCATGTCAAGTATAGTTTCCATCCATGGGAAATGTAGAAAATAGGATCAGAAGAAGCATAGGCTGGTGCACACCTCACTTCTTCCATCTTTACGTACAGCTGAAGTGAGCTGAAGAGAACATCTTAGGAGGGTCTGAATAGCAGTTTGATGTCTGGAAATTGTTCGAAAGGAGTGGGACAACTGCCCTCATTGGCCATTGACGTTAATGATAGTAGTTGGAAGACTGGGAATGAAGCACATAGTATATGTATTTTAGTGTCAGTTTTTTTTTTTCCTTTTTTCTGTTGCAGTTAGTAACATCACATCCTTCTCTTTCAGCTGATGTGATTTGTAAGAGTACAGACTGAAGTCCTCTCATGTTACAAGGACCATTCCCTACGTTTGGCTATAATAAAGAAATTGGTCCTATCTGAAAGCCAACAGGTACATGGCTCAGCAATTTTACTGTTAAAAGTTAACACCAGAAGCTCAAGAGGAAGCATCATTGTATTACATTTATTTCTCTTTCTTTGGGACAGTTCTTTAAACCCTTGAAAATAGTATCATTTTCCCCAAACTGTAGAAGATTGTTATTATACTGAGGCATCCTTCAAGATCACCCCATATCTTTGTGTAGCCAGTGGAGAAGGAAATGCTAAAACCTACTGGCACTGTTTTCAGCTGGGTTAGGAATTATCCATTTTTAGCCACCTAAAAAAAAAAATGTTCTCTTTGAGGATATGCTGTACTCATATGACCCTTTTTGTAGCATTTAGAATGAGACCAGCTAGAATTTCCAAAATAAACACTATGTTCCATGCTTTCTGTCATTAGCTCATTTAATCTCCACCACCATTCTACAATGTATAAAACATTATTATTTCTAGTAATATAAAAAATGGAGGACTTAAGAAGCTTAATTATTTGCCCAGGCTCACTCAGCTGGTCAGGAACCTAGAACTTGGTCCCATGTCTATTAGACTCCAAAGCCATGGCCTTACCCATCACACCAGAGAAATGTTAAGGACAGCTTCATGGCTAATATCACATAAAATCTTTATATATTTTTTTATCAAAATTCCCTAATAAAGAAAAAAAAACTATATATATATATATATATATATATATATATATATTTGTCCCCCTATATCTTTATTCCTAATAAAGAAATATATATATACACACATATATATACCTTTATATACATATACACATTGATATATATATAAATAATTAGACACATATACATGGATATAATCCTAATTTGCAAAATATATTTTAATTATGTTCTATCAGGGAGGAGATTAAAAATACAAGAGCCAAGATAAGTCATCCGGAATCATCAGAAGGGACAGTGAATCTCCAAAGGAATGATGACCAGTTTTATTCTTTGGGGGCGATTTCAAACTGACTAAATTTAAAGTATTTAATCTTTGCCTTTTACAATTAAATAAGAACGTGAGTTATCTAAATCCGCACTAATATGGCATCCACTGGCCAAATGTGGCTATTTCAACTTAAATTAAGACAGAGTAAAAATTTTAAGCGTTACTTCCTCAGTCACTGAGCCCCGATCTAACTGGAACGAAGGACGAAGTAAATAATGCTTTTATCAAGGATATTCCACCCTAACCCTCTCCCCCATGTACAATCTCTGTCCTATTTCCACCTCTCACAACTATGCACTTTGGATGAAGAGAAACTGTTTGTTATTTTCACATTATGTTTAACAGGATCCAGTCACCAAGTTGCCTGTTCAAATGAAGAGGAAGGCTGAAAGAAATAGGAACTGACCTGGATGTGGGGCCTGGGGAGGGGGGGGGGACTGGGGGTGGGGACTGGGGCTCTTGTGACATCTGCTCACAGCATATTTCAGGAGACCTCACTGAGGACATACATTTCATTGGTGACTTGAGTGCTTCCAGATTACATGGGAAGAGGAAGAGTTTCAAACCAGAATTTGAAAAGCGTGACATCTGAACTGAAAGAAATAGCGTGAGGTGAGAACAAGGTGGAAAGATGAACAAAGCCCTGAGCAATCACATCTATAAAATCTCTCTTTGTAAAGTGAGATAAATAAGATGCCTTCTTTCCTTACTCCACCCAGCCCAAATTTCCATTATATATGTAAAGAATTTTAGATAATTATTTTATACCCATTATGAGACAAGTGGGTGAGGGTATTATACTTAACAATTTCTATAAATGACTTATAAGACAATTTGCATTTCTAAAATGGGAGGTTGAAAGAGATGGTAATTTAGATTGTGAACCCATTTAGCAGAAGTAGGCTCATGTTATGCTTTGTCCCATTTCTAGCTGTTCAAAATGGTTTCAGTGATAAAGACAAGTATCTGTGGCATCATTATGTTGAATAGCATTAATGATTTTGATAATAACAATAACATTTGTCAATTCTAATAAGGCTTTTGGAATTTACAAGTGGTTTGCTCAAGTCTATGTAATACCTATTTAATAAGGCTTTTACACAAGGTGTTTGACTTAAATTCTTTAAAAACGTTGTATAGTATATAAAAAACACATTTGTAAAATAAATTTCAAAAAAAGAATTTGTGTCTATTTCAAAAAGAGAAAATTGGTTTTTTTTGAGACACTGGTTAGAATGAGTGAGAATCTTTCTTTTTCTTTTACACATGGAGGTTAAGAATATTTATATCAAAACCATAGTATTCTGGAAGAGATTCTCTGTTATTATGTTTGTTATGTTGAGAACATTTCTATAGTGTGTGTGTGTGTGTGTGTGTGTGCATGTATGTGTGTGTAAACATCACGCTGCTACTTTGAGGTTATCACTGTATACATTTTTCTTCCCTGGGTATACAAATTGTGAATTTCCACAAGTGTAGAATAATGCCTAATGCTGGCACTTATTTAATTGACTGTGTTACATAAAAATTCTATTAAAATTATAAGCAGAACGAGCCAAATAACATTCAATATTTAATCCTTAATGTAATTAATTTTATTTATGATCTGTTAGCTCATTAATCTCTATCCATCAATATTATAGTACAATTAATCCCTGCATTACATTTTCCTATACTACTGACACTTTTGAGAATCTTTTTAAAAAGTCACATAGCATTTGCATACATTCTAAACTTTTTCTCTAGCCACACCTTGAGGAAAACTTTTTGATGATTAGTTAAAGTAATGATTGATCGGTATCTCTCAATCTCTCTCCTCTCTTTTCACATCGAATCATTTTTTGTAAGTTGATTGGTAACACGGTGGAAATATGTAACATAGGCCTCATTCAAATATCAGATACTCCTCTGTTTTACTTCCTTAACTGGGTCATGGACGTCTAACTCATTAACATTGTCAGAGGCCAGGCCTGAGGAGAGTTTGGAGCTGATGCATGAGCTGTGTCTGGCCTGTGTAAGTATTGCCCATTCTTTCAGTACCTGCAGTTCCTTGGAATGGTGCGGCACCTGTAAAAGGTTAATGAGCATAGAGACTTTTCAGCCATAATGCGCGTTACAGACAGACACTATACAGACACGGATAAACAGACAAGCAACATGCACGCTGCAGGCACACTACAGGTAGCAATTATTACTGCAGCTCCAGCACTCGGCTATCTTGCAGAAAACGTATATATATTTTTTCTGACTTGAGACACCATTTCTAAGTTCTATTTTAAAAAGCGGGAGAAAATTGTTTCTCAACAGTTTTTAGGTATACATATATATATATATATATATATATATATACTTGGCTTGAGTTGCAACCAGATATTTATTTATATCATCCTTTTCATTACAAGTCATTAGCAATCCCCTTAACTTTATTAGATAAATAGATCAATCAATCAATCAATCTCAGTTGATTCTTTCCTTTTCAAAAAGCTTGATTTGCTTCCACCCCAAAAGCACTGATTTCACATTTCAGGCACCTTGCCTTCACTGTATTAGATAACATCTTTACTGCTAAAAATAAATCATGGTCCAAATCATCTGCAATAAATATTTTAAATAGATGCAAACTCTCTGAGCTATTAAAAGGTAAAGTGAAGACTTTTTGATGAACTCAAGTTTAAAAAAAAAAGAAATCAGACTGTCAGGTTTTCTAAAAATCCTAAATTATTTGCCTTCAAGATCGCATTCATTGCTCTATGAGACTCATCAAGCATTAATGTACATGCATTAATACTACCAAAATTGCAGAGGGCCTGCAGATAAAGAGTTCTTCCATTCCCAGTTTCATTTTTTAAACAATATCTTGCTATTTTTGCAGCACTCAACACTAATACAGAAGTAATCAAATTAGCATTAGTGGTTCATGTTGCAAACTTCAATTTGCATTGCTACAACATCAAAGTAAAAATATTTGCATATCATAAGTAAAAGAGGTGGGGTTTAAATTAATTTAGGGTCTCAAACAAAATTAAGTAGGCCCGGATGGTAAATTAAATGATAAATTGTTCACAAATATCAAAATTAAATATATTCATACTTTCAAAAAAATCCCAAGGCCTGTGTACTAAATGCTAATGAAATATGAATATTAGAAAAAGAATGGAATATGACAGTGCATATGGAAAATGTTGGGTTTCTCATATTCTGAGAATTCTGTTTTAATTTAATTCAGACTATTGTGTTTACAGCTATTTATAAAACAGAGTATGTAGGTGATAACTCAGAGTGTGTAGGTGATCATTTTCTTTCTATCTATCTGTCTATCTATTATCTTTTTATCTAGCATGATATTCTGAGTCTAATTATTCTCAATATTTCACCATGTAGGGAAATACAGTGACT
Organism: Lynx canadensis; assembly: GCF_007474595.2. Classification (NCBI taxonomy): domain Eukaryota; kingdom Metazoa; phylum Chordata; class Mammalia; order Carnivora; family Felidae; genus Lynx; species Lynx canadensis. The sequence continues at coordinate 180,775,679 of NC_044306.2, forward strand.
TTGATATACTTGTCAGCATAAACATGCCAAATTAATGTGATTTCCAAAAATATACATTCCTCCTTTTAGCACATGGTATTTTCATGAAGTTTCCATCTGCTTATCACAATGACTAATGTTTTAATACTCCCTTCTTATGTGGAAATTCATTATGGCCAAAGTGGTAGAAACACAAAATTTTTATGTATGGGTATTTTTGTGCAACCCATGTCTATATGCTTTCCAAGGAAGTAACATGTTTTCAAAGCTGCAAATCTGTCCTTTAAAAATAATTCACATTCCTGCTTTAGCTCAGTCTCACCCTGACAATGACTTAGTGAATGACCAACACTCTCAATATAATGCCTTCCCTAGAAATTAAATATTCCCTAATGTTTCCAGGAGGCATTATGTTCTTTCTTCCCCGGCACACACTCCTAAATTGCCTTAATATGAGAAGTATTCTCTAGGTCATCAGTCTATAACTATGCACTGATTATTTATTTTGTTGTTTCATGTTCTAACATTTAAACCAAAACACGTTCCTGTGGTACTACTTTGCTGTGAAATATTTCTAAAAAATAAAATAATTAAATGTACTCAAATCTGTTTTATCTTTTAATCTGATGTGTGTATTGGAAAAGAAAGAAAATGCTATTTTATGAGCCATTGTCATGATTTTAAACAATGTAACATAATTTGAGAAATGCTAATGAAAAAAAATTTCCCAGAGATACTATAAATAGTATCCACCACATTTTATAGCTACTAAATAAGGTTCACGAAGATAATTTGACATCTGTACTTGGAAACATTTGAGGTATTAGCCGGGTGTCCTTACAGAAAGGACATATAAATAAGTAAACAAGGAAAAGAAAGGATTTTCAAGTGGAAACTTGGAACAAAATATAGTTTATCATCTTCTTCTAACTTTTAACTTTCAAGCAATCTGTAAGTTAATTGCATAATATTCAGGTGGGTAAGCAAGCAAAATAATGAGTATTATGTTCAGTTATCCATGGAAGAATTTTTATCCTTGGATTAAGTTTTGTTATTGTTGCTATTGTTTTTTGTTTGTTTGTTTGCTTTTCCCTGTGAGTTGGAATAGAGGAATATTTTGGAGTATAGTCAACAACATTGATTAGCTTTTTCCATGACAAAATCAGAAAGAAATGGACTGAAGAGTCAGTCTCTCTAACCTACAACCTATGAAACTGTATTTTCTATGTAGGTGTAAAGTATCATAATGTAGTAGTGTAGAATATTATGCCCAAAGACAAAGATATTTTCAAGGGCATTCTAATAATTTTACATTTTAGATACTAGAAATTGAATTGTTCAAAGATCACCTTTGTCATTGTTCAACCATTTCTTCATAATGACATTATAAAGTTATTTATTTGTTTATTGGCAGGGGGAGCAAGTGAAATAAGGATTGTCTATACATTTCTCAAAGGTTTTGATTTGCTACAATATCAATATAACAATGAATCATTTGATGATCTAAGTAGAAATAGCTTTTGTTTGTTTGTATGCTTTACCTAAGACCCTCATAGTTACCAACCATTTTTGTGAGATAATAATAATTCTATTCTCAGAAATATGAAGACAATTAAAAAAAAGACTAAATTGACCTTTTGAGAAGACAGGATGGAGATCTGAATATTAATGTAATCAGTAGCTGTCATTTAGAAGACAAGGAGAAATCCACTGCAGGCCAAACAAAACTGAAACTTAGATGTCTACAACTCAATAGAAATTATTAATAATAGAAGGGAAAATTCAACTTTAAAGAACTCAATATGGGAATTAAATCTTCTTTGTTTTTAGAAAGATTAAAAATACCCATCTCATATCTCTTAATTATTCCAGGTGGAAATTATGAAGTTTTCCAAGATGATTCTCACATAGGACTAAGCTCTTGTTTAAGCAGGTCACAATAATTAGCACATCCTTGGATGATGACATTTTGCATTGAAAACCATTGTAGTTTGTTGCAGGATAGGAAGATGGCAGTACATCGATTTGTTGTAGTTTTAAGACTACACAGGCTAGAAAATAAAGTTAGATGAAAAGTAGTGGGCTGTTCAAGATTCGATAGCTCAAACTTTCCTGCTGCAAATGAGAACACTGCAGACAAAAGGGTTAATGCTTTGTTCAGGGTCACACATCCTGCAGCAGTGCTGGGATTCGATCTCAAGTGTACTAATTCCAAGAATTGGGAATGATGTTTATTTCAATGTGAGAACTGAGTAAGCCAAAGGATATTCAACTGAGATGGGTGAAGGTCTAGTCTCTGATAGGCACTGTGTATCATACTTTATAGACATTTGCAAGAAATGGAAGATTCAAGACCAAATCTAGAATTCCTAATCCAGCACTCCTTTTGTATGTATTCACAGTGGCAATGGCAGACAAACACTCCACTTGCACAGATTCCTGGATGTTTAAAAGAGAGAATCCAAGAACCCAAGAATGACATTTTGAAGATTTTGTTTCAGTGTAGTCTCTAGTGATAACGTATGACTTTGTGTTAAAACTAACCTTTGCATATTGATCCCTCAAAGAATAGTCATGCAATTATTTTTTTGTATTTTCTATACTTTTATTAATTGATGTATTTCAACTTTTTAAAAAAACAATTAACGTTTATTTATTTGAGAGAGAGAGCAAGTAGGGGAGGGGCAGAGAAAGAGGCAGACACAGAATCCAAAGCAGGCTCCAAGCCTACAGCACAGAGCCCAATGCGGGGCTCCACAAACTGTGAGATCATGACTTGAGCCAAAGTCGGATGTTTGACTGAGCCACTCAGGCACCCCAATGTATTTGAACTTCAAGTGTGTTTTACTGATTCCCTTAACCCTCAGCTCTGTAAACAACGAACATAATTGTTTTCTCAAGTGCGTCAATCTTAGCACAATAGATACTACTGTGAGATCACTACTTCCTACTGCAAGAAGCCCTAGTCTAGGCAGTCTCATGAATTTACCATAGAGCCAGTGGCATGCTCTATAAACCTACACAAAGACTTTCTTCGACTCAGTGGCGTGGGGCACTCCGACAGCACTGAATATCAACAGACAAACGGAAATATACTGTTACAATGCTATTATTAGCATTTATAACAGCTCCAGTGCTCTTGATAAATGAAGCCACATTAATTAGTTTCAAGATCTTATTCTCACTTTGGCATATCCAGTAGCACTTCTGAACATGCAATTAAAATATTTCAAAATGTCACTTATGTTTCCATTCTACAAGAAATGCATACTGATTATGGCCCCTTGATTTGGACTAGGTCACATAGATACATACATTTAGAAACAAAAATCTGTCAACATTCTAAGGGTTAAGAAATCTCACCTGCGTTGCTTGCGATACAAACTGATGAGACATAAAACCATCAGTGATCGTGCAAATGTACAACAGCAGTCGTTTTCTGGTTCAGAAATGTTTGCTGTTACATAATCTGGTTACAGGTTTAATCCTGGTAAGTTGGCTTTCCTGTTATTTTGGAAAATGTAAATTCAGTGAGGAGTTTTGATGGCAATCAGTGAAAACAGACCTTTTTTGACATTCCATAAGTTAAGTTAGCTCTTTATGAAACAAATAGCATAGTTGATTTCGAGGTTAGATGGTAGTCCATGCAGTGACTTTAAGACAAATTATCACTGTCCCTTAAATATTTGGAGATTATTTTTCATCTTGGTCCAATGAATATGAAACATACTTTGGTTCATACTAAACATAGCTTAATTCTTTTAATGTTTATTTATTTTTTTTGGGGGGGGAAGGGGCAGAGAGAGGGAGATACAGAATCTGAAGCAGGCTCCAGGCTCTGAGCTGTCAGCACAGATCCCGATGTGGGGCTTGAACCTATGAACCTTGAGATTATGACCTGAGCCGAAGTTGGATGCTTAACGGACTAAGCCACCCAGATGTCCCATACTAAGCATAGTTGAAAATGAGATAGTTACTTTTTTTTTCCTTTTCCATTTTTCCATTTTTAGCTTTTCTTTTCAGAAAGCTAAATTACAGATTAGATGGGATGAAGCTAGAGATTAGTAAATACATGCATACATATAGATATGTGTGCATATAAAATAAATGGTATAATCTTTTTTTTCCAAGTTGTCTGGCCAGTGTAGGTCCACCTTGACTTCTTGTGTAGAAGTAGTCAGGGACCAAAGTAAAGCTACAAAAGAAGCCCCCGCAGCTACCCTCGTGATCCTAGCAAGAGTCTACAGATGTCTGGATAGCCGTAAAGGCAGGAAGGTTCCAGGTGCTATCAGAACTAGACCCAAGTGTTCGTCCTATCCTGGAGATGCGAAAGACAGCAGAAGAGGTGGCGGAAGGAGAAGAACGGATGGGAACATTACTGTCAAATGTGCGTGAGGTCAGTAAAGTAGCTGGAAAAAAAGAAACAAACAAACAGAAATTCTGACATCCTCGATGGCGTCTTAACGCATAACGTAGAACAGGTCATAAAAATTACGCAAAGGGTTAGGAGTGATTTTGCTAGTTAATTTGAAGAGGGATTTCAGAAGAAGTCTGGGTGGCAATGATAGCTTTGGTCAGAAAATCAAATCAGTCCTCGGTGTCAGGCTTTAATGGCACCAGCGTTCTGTCTCCTCTTGGCGAGAACGTACTGTGGGCTCTCCTGAGAGAAAACTCCAGAATGTAAGCAGATCTGCCAGGAAAAGGGAGGTGAAGGCGTGATGTGAGCAAAAACTGAGAGGGAAGTTGTAGGTGGGAGAATGTGCTGGAAAGGCTTGTGAAGTTCTTCTAAGGAGAGATGTTCAGGAAAGTGAGAACAAACTAGAGCATGACTCAACCTTCCTCCCCATTCTTCCTCTGCACACTGGCCTTTGCTCTGCTGCCCCTGCAGCCCTCTGTCCATGCACCACCAATAGAAACAGAACTGAGCCTGGCCCACAAAGGTGAATGGTACTCAAAAGTGTAAGAGAGATGAATTCTGACTGCCTCTATGCTGGGGAAAAAAAAAAAAGAAGAAGAGAGCTAACATTTGAAAAAAAGAAAACCTCGGTGACATAGAGCGCAAAGCATTTTCCATATCAGATCGGCATTGGCATCAGAAGTCTTCACATACAGGATCAAGGTTAAGAAGGGTGAAGACCGAATCCTTTATTATTCTTGGATGCTGTATTATAATACATAAACTGATATATTCTATTAATTTAAAAGAGGATCTTCGAGGAGCTTGTACTTTATTCAGCGATAGAAGAGGGGCTTTTTATTGTCTAAAATTGATTTGATTTCTAATAAAATATTTGCTTCAACCTTGGGCAGCAAGGCAGCAGATAGTTCAATGTGAGACAGTAATATTATGAAAAATTGTGATTTTTTTTCATGCAGCTCAAAGCCTCCTGTGTTATCCATCAAATTCATTTCCCTTGTAACTAAATCTGTCATAAATCTAGGCATCCAAAAATGAAATATGTTTCCTAACAATAATCTACTGTCAATAAACTTAATAAAGCCTTTAAATGATACAACACTTTCTGGTGGTTTTAAAATGCTTCACAAATAAATTATTGATCTTGGTAGTTAATGGTGATATTAATAGTAATTATATTAATAGCAAATACGAAAATTAGGTATGGGCGAGGGTTAATTTGTTCCAGCCATTGGAGCTCTATTTTTCTTTTAATCTTTCATGATTATAAGCAAACAAAATAATAGGTAAATGCATATTCTGCTAAAATTTTTATATATTTATATATTTAGTCTATGTGAAATAAACCAAAATTGATTCCATTTTTAAAAATTTAAGAATTGTTGAAAAATTTGAGGTAGCTTTTAGGAATTAAAAGAATAAACAGTTTTCAGGGGCGCCTGTGTGGCTCAGTCGGTTGAGCGTCCGACTTCAGCTCAGGTCAAGATCTCACAGCTCTGCGGTTCAAGCCCCGTGCCTGCCTTGGTGCTGACAGCTCCGAGCCTGGAGCCTGCTTCGGATTCTGTGTCTCCCTCCCTCTCTGACCCTAACCCACTTGCATTCTGTCTCTGTCTCTCTCAAAAATAAATAAACATTTTTAAAATTTTTAAAAAAGAATAAACAGTTTTAATTACAACTACAATTGCTACAATGAATCGATCACTTGTATCTGGGTGAGTAGGATACCCTACATTCACTTTTTCTTTATAAGCCTTGTGTTTTCTTCTTTTCAGAATCCACTGGAGAAAACATAATATGAATATTGAAATTAGAAACAGTTCTTACTGTTCATGTTTGGCTTCATCTTATATCTTACATTATCTATTGCCTAGATAAATTGCATTAAGCATGTAAAGAGAACCCATGTTTGTCCCTAGTAGCTGAATACACTCTCTCCAAAAAAACAAAAAACAAACAAACAAACAAAAAAACCTACACTACTTATAACATCTCGGTTTTAATATTGATCTTGTAAGTTTCAGATTAGTGCGTTTGAATTATTGGTCTGATATTTAGGAAAATGTGTATTTTGTTACCAGAAAGCTCTCATGTAAATAGTCATGTTGAATACTTTTATGCCTAATGTTATTTTACTTGAGACTCATAAGGTGTTAAGTGAATATTAACACCCTACGTTATCTTAAAGAAGCATATTTAGCCTTTATATGAGGAAACAAAGAAATCAGAAGGTTACTTATTCCTAAAAACTATTAACACTGCTGGCCTAATAGTCCAAACAAAGGAGGTAAAGTTGTTGAAACTGTTCCTATCACTGTGACAACAATTCTCTTTTATAGCAATGTCTCAACCTATTCTCAGGGTGGGGGTTATGATGCCATACCTGTGTATAGGAAAATAAACATCATCAGACTGAGGGTTGTGAATAAAAACTCCCTGTAAGGTAACAGATGAAACGGTCTGTGTGGAATGAACATTCACTATTGAAAACTCTGGTCCAATAAGCACTAAAGAACGTAATTCATTTTATGCATGCTTGTGATCAGATACTGGAAGAGATACAAAGGTAACAAAATAGTGCCTGACTTCAAGGGCCCTTGCATCTAATTGGACATCAAAACGTCTGGAAGTGAGAAGTAACAATATTAGGCAAGGAGCATAAAATAAAGACTGGAATTACAGATCATATGATATTGCCTGCCTTATGTGCATGCCAGAAGGGTATTGTTTCAGAGTGAGAGAAGATTCTGGTGCGGTTTGGAAGGGAACATACTTTCTGTTTTCGTATCACTGTATATTACAAATGTCAAACCACGTTTGACCTATGAGTGAGAGTCAATCGGTACTGGAGCTTGTAACATTGATCATCTCATTGTTTATTATCATCTCTAACATTTTCTTATTTAGCAAAAGGGTTAAACAAATTATCAGTCAAAGGTTAAGCTTTAATTTCGGGTCGTGCCAAAATACTTTTTAAGGGAGCATTCCTTCAAAGTATTTGACGATGCACTAATCTTTCCTTACCCATAAAAATTGTTATTAGCTAGAAGTGTCCCAAATATGATTTGTTTTGTGGCTTTGTTTAATAATGACATTATTTGTATTAATGTCCAGAGATAATAATTTCTCTTGCCATATTTAAGATGCCTGTCTATTCCTTTATTTAATTTCAGTGAAAACTGACTATTATTTACCAAAGATGAAAAAAAAATCTTTAATTTTTGACAAACATTCATAGGTAGTATATTAATTATGGATGTATTTCATTATAGATATTACTAAAGCAACGAAGCATATGGACTCTTATTAAGTGCCAGATATTACTGCATAATGTAATTCGTACTTTTAACCCTCACAAAAACTTTGAACATACTATTATTCCAATTTTTATTGCAAATAATGAAATCAAAGCTCACAAAGTTTAACTTGCCTGAGATCACATAGCTAAGTAAAGATTTGAACATAGGCTAATTTGAACCAAATCATAATTTCCCACTAAATCACACCACTTTTCAATACAAAAATATTTTCATCAATGAAAGTGTTTATATCCTGCTGACGGCAGCGTTGTGTGGATTGTCAAGCTAATGCTAAGATTCTACTGTTGGAGGTTTGAAATAATCCTTACCTGGAATGTAGCACAGAAACAGTATTTGGAAAATAATCAGTGATCTATAATCATTTCATTTTATAGATGAGAAAATTAAGGCTCAAAAAGGAAAAGTCTATTGCCCAAGTTCACAGGCATTATGAAGATTGAGCCAGAATTGTAAAAACAGTTCTCCTGAGTAGTAACAGCTGCCAAAAATTTAAAAGATGTTTTCTTGGGGCGCCTGGGTGGCGCAGTCAGTTAAGCTTTGGACTTTGGCTCAGGTCAAGATTTCACAGTTCGTGGGTTCGAGCCCCTCATTGGACTCTGGCTGACAGTTCAGAGCCTGGAGCCTGCTTCAGATTCTCTCTCTTTCTCTCTCAAAAATAAATAAACATTAGATTTTTTTTTAAAGATTTTTTTTCTTATGTATTCGTAAGATAAGAAAGTCCGGACCTGTGAACTCAGGTTTTTAAACAAATGTCCCTAATGTAAATTGGGCCCTACATATAATGACCTTTTGGGTGATGCTCATAAAATATGGCCAAGCAGCAAAGAAAATTCAGAGTACGCAAGAAAAATAAAGAGCTAGAACATTTCCGATTTATAGGAAGACGTGGCACCATGCTGACCACCATGTTATTTAACTACCAAATACTATTCATTTCAAAATGGCCTACAGGGGTCTTTAAGAGGCAAAAGACAATTGTTCAAAGTTCTTCACTCATTAAAAGCACCTGATTAGGTGACTTCCCAGAGTTACCCAGGGAGCAGGGAAGGAAGAAAGGCCCAGAATTTAGGCTGTATGATAAAGAGCCACAGGCCTCCATGGAACCTCCCGGCCTCTCACTGTCATGAGGAAAAGACCGAATGAGTGACTGGAATCCTGAAGTGGAATTTAGATAGATAATTTCTGAGAACAACACAGTGCCAGAAGATGTACCCTTGGTGATATCGCTTAATATGCCACCATATTCCAAAGCTGGCTGAAATAGAAGTCATATTCTCCACAGGCATGCACCCCACCCAGATATGGGAGGCAAGGGGAGAGGGGAAAAAAAACAAATCTTATCTTGTCTCCAGAAGTCTTCCATTGATAGATAAGGCAGGTCCTACTCTGACTTCAAAACGCCTAATTGAGGACTCCACAGACAGAAGTGGGCCAAATTCTCTGGGGAATGAGGTAAGGGGACAGAAGAAAATGGGGAGAGGGGCTGAGAAGATTTAGGACATATGCAAAGGTGACAAAAATAAAATAATCTAGTGTTGGAAGAATCTGGGTGTTAGTTCTAACTTTTACAAATATGAAAACGGACCTAAATATTGCTAGGACATTTTGTCATATCTGTGTATACAGGAGACTTTTAAAGAAAAATATAAGTGCCTGCTTATGTACCAATATTGTGTATTTACTACAGATAGAAGTATTTAAAATAAAAATGTATCTAGACAAGTAAAATAATCAACCACATATTTTCATTGGCAATGGCTATTTACAAATAAGCACAGCATGGACTTAAATAATTTGCTATTGCTTATGAAACTAAATTTAGTAAATTAGTTTGATTTAGTTTAGTAATTATACAGTTTCCAGATGAGCTACTGATGATTTTTAATGAAATAAAACAATTCTCACTTCCTGCCCTTGAAAACCAAGACTTATAATTGTTTTCTCTTATTAGACAGTGACTTTTGTTCTAATTCTTGGCAAGAACGAGATTAGAAATAGGCAATAAGATCTTGTCAATGGCAACCAAACATTTCCCCATAGCGTTGCATTTTTTGGCTTTTCTTTAAGCATTTTATATCGAAAGTAGAAATAAATCCTCCTGAAGGTGCTAAAAATCAGTTTGAGATTTAAGAGATTAATTTTTGGAAACTTTAGGGATGAAACCCACTGATACTGTGATTTGTAGTTGTTAACCAGAGAAATCCTAACAGTGAAGAGATGAGCATTTACGAATGACCACACTATGAGGATTGTATATTCTTTCAATGTAAGACAAATGTTCTCCTGCAAAGGTAGGGATTTATCAGGGCCAAAAGGCATTGAAAGACAAAATGGAAAAGCTGCAGGGGGTCTGTGGCCAGAGACCAAAGGACGGCCTGGGAAACACTGAAATTTCTATCTGGTTTAAAAACACTCAGTGAGGTGTAGGGTGGGGCAGCTTTAACATTCACAGACCATGAGTGTTGATAAAGTTTAAAATCACTGCAGTTTCTGAAAAGTCAAAAGGTGTTTTCACTATTGCAATATGAAAAAGCAAATCAACATGGATGGAACTGGAGAGTGTGATGCTAAGTGAAATAAGTCATACAGAGAAAGACAGATACCATATGTTTTCACTCTTATGTGGATCCTGAGAAACTTAACAGAAGAACATGGCAGAGGGGGAGGGAGAAAAGAAAAAAAAATTAGAGAGGGAGGGAGCCAAACCATAAGAGACTCTTAAAAACTAAGAATAAACTGAGGGTTGATGGGGGGTGGGAGGGCAGGGAGGGTGGGTGATGGGCATTGAGGAGGGCACCTGTTGGGATGAGCACTCGGTGTTGTATGGAAACCAATTTGACAATAAATTTCATATTTAAAAAAAAAGGCAAATCAAGGCTAAGCTGCTATCAGAATATCAAAAGTGTTCAGTAGTTAAAAATGAATGAATGAATGAATGAATGAATGAATGAAACAAATTGGGAAAACTAACATCTTGTTTTGTAAAATGCACATACCTTAAAAACGTAAGAAAACTGGGCATAGGTAATATCTCTGAAGAACGTCTGCTGATGATCATTTGAACATTTAGCGTCAGTCTTCCTGGGATACAGAAGACCATGGAGAATATCCGGTGGTTTTTGTATGACTAGAAGTAGTTTGGGATAACAATGATCTTCTCTTTGTAAAGGAGGGGCACATATTTGTGGAGAAAAATGATTCTGATGATTCTGAATAGGTAGTATTACTCAATTTTTAGGACATTCCAAAGTGATATGTTCTCTCTGGGAATCTTTTTCATGGCCGTTTGGTAGGCCAACCTATGAGTGGTTTGAGGCAGTCAGCATTAAATAAAATTTAAGACTTCCCCAGTTCTCCCTTCCCATACAGGGGAGGGGAGACAGCAAGAGGGAGAGAGAGAGACAGAGACAGAGACAGAGGGAATGAAAGGCAAAGAGCAGAAAGAATTTGAAAAGTACTGCTTGTCTCTATTTCTCTGAGGATTGTCTGAACTAGAATTAGAATTAGAACTAGAACTAGTTAGAACTAGAACAAGAACTAGAATTAGAAGTGGCGCCTGAAGATGGAACTGAATGGTTCCATCTCGTCCCAAAACTTGAACGGATGAAACTTGAGCTGCCTCTTAGGGATGAACAAAGAGAGTGGTTGAGACAGAAACTACTCTTGGTGAAGATGCTGTAAAGATTATTGAAATGACAGCAAAGTATTTAGAATAATATTACATAAACTTAGTTGATAAAGCAGGGATAGGTTTGGAGAGGACTGATTTCTCTCAGGATTGTCTGCCCCTCGAAATCTCTCTGCTGACAGAGGGCTAACGGCACCAAAGTCAGCCAGTCACAGGCTACCCAAGTGCAGTGTGGCTGCCTTCTTGACCTGATGGTTCTTTCCAGAGACACATAATCTACGTACTGAATTTAAGTTATTTATTTATTTATTTTATTTATTTATTTTAAAGAGAGAGACAGTGAGCACAAACAGGGGAGGGGCAGAGGAAGAGGGAGAGAGAAAATCCCAGGCAGGCTCCACTCTCAGCGCAGAGCCTGATGCACAGCTCCATCCCACGACCCTGGGATCATGACCTGAACTGAAACCAAGAGTAGGAGGGTCAACCTCGACCAACTGAGCCACCCAGGCGCCCCTGAACTTAAGCTATTAAGAGTGAGAAAGACGGTGAGAGAAATATAAGCCAACTAAATAAGGAGGCTCTTTCTTTTGTAGCTGTTACTAATTCCTCTCAGCTTACTGCCTGCCTGCCTCAACAGCTCTGCCTCCAAAGCAGCCACCATAAGGTATCTTAAAAAAAGGAGTGATACTCCAGCATTTTTGAAATATTTGCTTACATTAAATATGGCCCGACTTTAGAGACCTCTGAGTGGGGCTATCCTTTCCAAAGGAGATTGTAAAATACTAACTCACATTCTTAATTTGTCTTGGCACTCCTGGATATTTTGGTTAATTATCAGAAATTAGCTTGAGGGAAAGATTAATCTTTGTACGTAGCCAACACACAACTGGTAGTTTCTAGTTAGTGAAGCCCCATGACAGCTTCCACCACGTCTTATCTTTATCAAGAAAAATGGGACACTTATGTGGTGAAAGCACCTGTAAGCCAATTTAGTTCATTAAATATCTAACTTTGGTTATGAAGTAAAGAAGTCTTGAATTAAAAAAAAAAATCTTTTATATTTAGTGAGAAAGGATTAAGTTTTTATGGAAAATTTCTGTGTTGTTTTCCTCCCCAGATGACCAGAAGTATTATTTCTAGTAATCAAAGAGAGGAATTCACATTTAAATAACAAAGAAAAGGGCACCTGGGTGACTCAGCTGGTTAAGCATTGGACTTGGGCTCAGGTCATGAGCTCACGGTTCACGGGTTCCAGCCCTCATCGGGCTCTGTGCTGCCAGCTCAGAGCCTGGAGCCTGCTTCAGATTCTGTGTCTCCCTCTCTGCCCCTCTCATGTTCATTCTCTGTCTTTCTCTCAAAGATACATAATAAATATTTTAAAAATAAGAAGGAAAGAAAAAAAGAAAGAGAAAGAAAGAAAGAAAGAAAGAAAGAGAAAGAAAGAAAGAAAGAAAGAAGAAAGAGAGAGAGAAAGAAAGAAAGAAAAAGGAAAAGTGCAATGATCAGATTTCACCTACTGACACCAGAATTTAGGACTTGGCAAGAGAAACAGGAAGGTATCTAGGAGCACTTTTCCTTCAATGCAATTCTAGAGCACAGCTGGGCTAAGTGACAGGGGTATCCGCCCCAAGTCTGCACCTTCCACCCCCACGAACACCCCGTGCCATTGCTGTTGTGCTAGAGATTGAACGAGCCTTGCTTTTTCTAGAAGTCAGAAGGTGAATTCACATAAATGCAAGAAGCAACATTTTCCAGCAAATTTCAGGTTGTATTTTTTTTTTTTTTTCTTAGAAGGAAAGCAACTCAATCCATTTGGGTAATTTTTCCAAGGCAAAATTGAGAGGTATTATAATAGAAACTACTAAAATTTCTACCCTCAAGTACACTCTGGATAAAAAAAGGGATCTGAACTAAGTTTAAAAAAAAAAAAAAAAGGGAAGAGGAGGAAGAATTAGAATCTGTCCTCTAGTACCACAGTGGTGCTGGTACATCTTCTCCAGGGCCGTTTTGCTCCATACTTTCCTCCTTTCACCCACTACCCTCCTGCCCACTACCCGCCATTACCACCATCATTCTCTCTTCCTTTAGCGCATTCAATTTTTTGTCTCCTGACTCAAGTCTCAATTGCTATTTTCTTTTTCTTTTGGCATGCAACTAAACCAATCCACCTAAAAATTCCAATAAAGTATTTTTCTATCCAAGAACTGCGGGCAATCCTTCGCCATACTCAAAGTTAAACCTCAAGGGGTCTGTGTTTTAATCCTAACACATTTATCCAAATTCATCTCCCTAAATAATGCTCTCTCCAAACTAATCTCCCCTCTGATTGCAAACATGTCACAGAATTTCTCAAACTGTTCCTATGCTCACTCTTTGAGTGCCTACCATTTGCCCCTTTACCCATCCAAAATGCATTGAGTTTGGAGTTCCAGGCTGCTTGTGGTGTTTCCCATAATCTCTCCCTACTCTGCCCATTATTTTTAATTTTGATTTTTATCTATACCATACCCTTGGCCACTTAAAAGCAAATTTACTATGCGTTTAATTAGTGTCCAAAAATATACTCCCATATATCTTAGGGAATTTGTTTCTGGATGTCTTATTTCTTCAATCGTGTTATCTTTTGAGAGGTCAGCAAAGACATCTACCATTTGCTCAAATCTCTTAGTAACTCTGAGTATTCATCTCTTATCTAGTAAGTGTTCGAGAGATTTTTTTAAATTTTATTTATATATATATTTTTTTTAATGTTTATTTGAAAGAAAGAGAGAGAGCGAGCGGGTGAGGGCAGAGAGGGAGACGCAGAATCCGAGGCAGACTCTAGGCTGTGAGCTGTCTGCACAGAGCCCAATGCGGGGCTCGAACACGAACCACCATGACCTGAGCCAAAGTCGGATGTTTAAATTTCTGAGTCACCCGGGAGCCCCTCAAGAAACACTTGTAAGAGTGAAAGTGTCTATGCTAGTAGGAAATAAACATGATGGCAAACAAGTTGGCGAGAGATATATTTTAGAATTTGTTCAATTTGAAGTCAAGTGTGAGTTTGTGCTGACAAGTGAGTTCAAGTCTGAGGGGTGGGGTGGGTGGAGCACAGATGAGATGGACCAGGCTTGATTGTGCCTAAGTAATTATATATCATGCTGGTAGGTAGAAAGCTTTGGGCGTGGGATGATGTGGGTGAGACCAGTGATTTTACGAGCAAAATAAGATCTGTGAGGTGTAACTGAGTTTGAAAGATTATTTGTGCTGCGGAGGACAACAGCCTTAAAAATAGGTTGGGCGTTATAATAGTTTTAATGACCTCAATCTTCCTAAGAGTGATATGCTCCTTGGAAGCCCTGTGACACATACCTACGTCATAAACTGAGTCCCTGAATTTTACTGTAGTAAGGGACTTTGATGGGTCACACGAAACTTCTTTATTTTCTAGATGACAGTGGCCTCCTGATGTTTCCCTCTTAGAGTCACTGCCTTAACTGTAGGAAAGACTTAGAATAGTGATAGTGTCTGTGGGGGTGGGAAACTACACACAAAGCATAAAACAACAAAACAAAACAAAACAAAACAAAAAAACAAGCATACCTGCTTTGTTGTCCTTTGCTTTATTGCACTTCACAGGTACTGCATTTTTTTTTTTTTTTTTTTTTTTTTACAAATTGAGGGTTTATAGCAACCCTGCACTAAGCTAGTT
This sequence comes from Lynx canadensis, assembly GCF_007474595.2. NCBI lineage: Eukaryota > Metazoa > Chordata > Mammalia > Carnivora > Felidae > Lynx > Lynx canadensis. The sequence continues at coordinate 180,790,711 of NC_044306.2, forward strand.
TATGGGCACCATATTTCCAAGATCGGTTGCTTCCTTTGTGTCTCTGCGCCATATTTTGGTAATTCTTGCAATATTTCAAAGTTTTTCATTATGACCAAATTTGGCATGCTGATTTTGATGCTACTACTGTAATTGTTTTGGGGGGCCATGAACCATGCCCGTATAAGATGGTGAACAGAATCAACAGATGTGTGTGATGGGACACTTGGGTGGCTCAGTCGGTTGGGCGTCCGACTTCAGCTCTGGTCATGATTTCGAGCCTCGCATCGGGCTCTGTGCGGACAGCTCAGAGCCTGGAGCCTGTTTCAGGTTGTGTGTCTCCCTCTCTCGCTGCCCCCCCCCCCCTCTCACACTCTGTCTCTATCTCCTCAAAAATAAATAAATATTAAATTTTTTTTTAAATAAATGTGTGTGTTCTGACTGCTCCATCAATCGGCCGTTTCCCTCTCTCTCTCCCTCTCCTCAGGACTCCCTATTCCCTGAGAGGCAACGATATTGAAAATGGGCCAATTAAGAACCCTACCATGGCCTCTAAGTGTTCAAGTGAAAGGAAGAGTCACAGGTTTCTAACTTTAAGTCAAAAGCTAGAAATGATTAAGCTTAGTGAGGAAGACACATTGAGAGCCACGACATGTCAAAACTAGGCCTCTTGTACCAGTTAGCCAAGCTGTGGAGGCAAAGGAAGAGTTCTCGAGGGAAATTAAATGTGCCACTCCAGGGAACACACAAATGATAAGAGAGTTGATTTGGAGAAAGTCTGAGTGGTCTGGATAGAAGATTAAAGCAGCCATAACATTCCCTTCAGCCAAAGCCCAATCCAGAACAAGACCCTGACTCTCTTCAATTCTGTGAAGGCTGAGAAAGGTGAAGAAGCTGCAGAAGAAAAGTCTGAAGCTAACAGAGGTTGGTTCGTGAGGTTTAAGTAAAGGAGCCGTCTCTATAATATAAAAGTGCACGGTAAAGTGAGGGGACGCCAATGTAAAAACTGCAGCAAGTTATACAGAAAATCTCACTAAGATCATTAATGAAGGCGACTAAACAACAGATTTTCAACGTCGATGAAACAACCTTCTTTTAGAAGAAGGTGTCATGTAAGACTCACATAGCTAAGGAAGAGGAATCAATGCTTGGCTTCAAAAGACAGGCTGACTCTCTTTTAGGGGCTAATGTCGCTGAGGACTTTCCGCTGAAGGCAATGTTCATTTACCATTCCAAAAATCTTAAAGCCCTTAAGAATGATGCTAAATCTACCCTGCCTGTGCTCTATAAACAGAACAACAAAGCCTGCCTGACAGCACATTTGTTTACAACATGGTTTACTGAATATTTTAAACCCACTGTTGAAATGTACTGCTCAGGAAAAAAAAAAAAAAAAACAGATTCTTTTCTAAATATTGCTGCTCATTGACAATGCATCTGGTCACCTAAGCGCTCTGATGGAACTGGATGAGATTAACATAGTTTTCATGCCTGATAACATAAAATCCATCCTGTATCCCATGGATTGAGGAATAATTTTGAGTTTCAAGTCTTATTGTTTAAGAAATACCTTTTGCAGCTACAGCTGCTGCAGATAGTGATTCGCCTGATGGATCTGGGCAAAGTAAATTGCAAACCTTCTGGAAAGAATTAATCATTTTAGATGCCATGAAGAACATTCATGATTCATGGGAAGAGATCTAAATATCAACATTCATAGGAGTTTGGAGGGAGCTGATTCCAACCCTCACAGTGGAGGAAGTAACTGCAGATGTGGTAGAAACAGCAAGAACTAGATTGAGCAGTGGAGCCTGAAGATGGAACCGAATGGTTCCATCTCGTGATAAGACCTGAACAGATCAAGCCTGAGCTGCCTCTTCAGGAGGAACAAAGAGAGTTGAGAAGGAAGCTACTCTCAGTGGAGACACTGTAAAGATTACTGCAATGACAACAAAATATTTAGGACACCACATAAACTGAGTTGATAAAGAAGGCAGGGACGGGGTTGGAGACGACTGATTCCCATTATGACAAAAATTCTACCGCGGGCAAAATGCTATCAGAAGCATCGCATGCTACAGAGACATTTTTCATGAAAGGAAGAGTCCACGGATGTGCCAGATTTCACAATTGTCCTCCTTTAAGAAGTTGCCACAGCCACCCCAACCTTCAGCAACTACCACCCTGATCAGTCAGTGGCCATCAACACCCATGACCCTCCAAGAGCCTCCACCAGCAAAAAGACTGACTCGCTGAAAGCTCAGTTAATGCTTAGCATTTATAACAGTATTTTCAAGTTAAGGTATTTACAGGGTATTTTTCTTTTTTAGTCATCGTGCTACTACACATTTAAAAGACTACAGTATGGTGTAAACATATGTACTCGGAAACCTAAAATATCCATTTAATTCACTTGACTTGCTTTATTGCAGTGGTCTGGAAAGCAAACCACACTATCTCTGAAGTATGCCTGTAAAATTAAAAGTTAACTGTACCAAACCAGCTGACTGACTCACATCAAAAGAAACACTGTGTTAAATCACCATCATAGCCCACAGATTTTAGCCACTGCAAACGTAACATTGGTATTCAGAAAAAGAAAAGTTGGCACACTTTTCATTTCCATAATAAGATTTCTGACAAAGAAAGAATGATTTTAGTTATAGAGAGACTTTTTCTTTTGTCTTAAAATGAGTCATATGAGTAACATGTATTATCACCGAGGCCGGGGCTTCTTAGATTTTCTGTAAATGTTAGGCAAATTATAAATAAAGCCTCTTCAATATTTTACCATTCAGATGAACTTTGTAGCCTACCATTTTAATCAGCATTGACTTTTTTAGGGAGAACTAATCGTTCACGTGGCGGCCACCAGCCCCTCGCTGAAAGGAGATATTGACATAAAGTTTACCAGTGATTGTGCATCTTGGTCAAAAATGTTTGAAAACCACTGACAAGGATGCTGGTTTCAACAAAGAAAGGCAGAGAGAGAGAGAGAGAGCGAGAGAGACAGAGAGACAGAGAGAGACAAAAACAGATTGATTCTGATTCAAAATTGGGGGGGGTGGAGGGGGCAGGGATCTACAATTTTAATAAGGTGATTCTGATGCAGATGGCCTGAGGACTACATTTTAAGAAACACTGGTCAAGTTGACAGTCACCAATAAAGCTGGAATTACCGAGTCACAATTACCTGGGATTTTTTAAAGAAATAATCCTGCCTAAACTTGATTTACATAAACACACAGCAGGTGTTTAGGTTTATTTTCTTATTGCTTTGCTGCCAGAATTTGCAGTGTAATTGGAGCCTTGGTTTCAGTCTACTTGGGGATGTTGTTTTGTTTCGTTTCGATTTGTTTCCCCAGATTGAGAAACCCGAATATAACCTCTGTTAGTTCTTTCTTAAGGCTTCTCTGACTGTATAGGCATTTAGTTTATACAAGAAAGTTAAGAAACTCAGAAGCAAACTTTCCTTAAGAGCTATGATGGTTTACCTTCCAACTCAACACAGCTCTACCTTCTCAATCAGCTTTCGAAGGGAATTCTTTTGAGTATTTCTAATAATGTAGATCTGATAACTTCAAAAAGTAGACGATTCTATATTTGGGTTACCTGAATTTTGCTAATGAGGTGCACATAATATTCCTTCCCAGGACTTTACCCACCAAACCACGGGACCACTGACCTTAGAGGCGGAAGTGTCATTTGTGTTTGAAACTACCTTACACTTTGCAAATAAGGAGCCTGAAGCTTAGCAAGATGAAGCGACTTTCACTACTTCAAAAAACAGCATCTGAAAACCTGGACTCTTAATAGTTTATACTACAACGACGCCTTTTTATCTATTGTTCTGTAGCTGTAGAAAATATTCTAAACCCGTCTTCCACCCGACAAATCGAGTTAACAGTTGGCAATATGTTTTGTAAACCAGTATTGATTGTCTGGGATACTTAGAATTAGTAAAGAAAACGGTGCTTTCTCTTCATCTTCTAAGAAGTAATAGGAGAAAAAAAAAGTGTCTGGTACTTAAAATGTGTCATTCAACTCCTATAAAGTATTATTTGTGCCAGGAAGAAAGTGGAGCTACCGTTTCGTCACACTTCTGTGCTGTGTAATTTACAACAAAATTACAGCATAAGTCTATTTCAAAATTGTTATTAATAAAAGCCCATTGGTATAGCACTTACTATGTGCCTAAGTCACTTCGTGAAGGAAATGTGTGCAACACAATGCACGGGGTTCCGACTGTGTGGTCTGACCACCTGGGTGAAAGTATTTGGATGAATTTTGGAAATTTTGAAACCATGTGGCTGAATTTTGGAAAATCCGGGTGAAGTAATGATCCTGAACCTCGATTTCCTCAGGTGTAAAATGAGGACAATATCACTGTGGTGATGATTAAGTTAGCGTAATTCAGAGAGCAGAGTCTAGCACACGGGAGGTGATTGATGATCAGCAGTTAGTTTTTTAATTCAGGCAAAAGCTCTGTGAAAAGAGATGCTCAGTGAGGTCACTTAAGCGTCTAACGACGCTCAGCTCGGAAGCATAATAGATGAGGTCTGAGCAGGAGTCTGTTTGAGTCTAATGTCTATAATTTTATTCCCTATGGATATTTATTTGTTTGTTTTACTTATTTAATAAAGTTTATTTTTGAGAGAGATAGAGATAGCGTGAGCGGGGAAGGGCAGAGAGAGAGAAGGAGAGAGAGAATCCCAAGCAGCGCTCGAACACACAGAACCATGAGATCATGACCTGAGCTGAAAAACAAGAGTCAGACACTTCACTGACTGAGCCACCCAGGCGCCCCTTCACTATTGGTATTTAAAACCAAAGAATAAAAGACTTTGAATTTTGTTCCACACACATTGGTGAGAGATAGGATACATTAAAATCATGTATTTCAGGGCTTTTAGCTATAATATTTCCTCTCTCTCTCTCTGTCCTCCTCCCCTCCCTTACTATAACTTTCTCTCTTCTCCTTTCTTCCCAAGCAGTCTTGGATCTATGAGACTGAAAAGCCACAAGTGCCCTTAAAGACAAGGCTTAGGAAATGGCTTGCAAATCTGGATGAGATTCTCCATCACTCCATTTTTCAATTTGTCGGTCTTCCCTGAATAGGTAGAGGCATCCCTCGGCTTCCTTTGGGTTTCTCCGTGTATTTCCTGAATTGCTTTTTCAAAGTGTCCTTCAGTTCCTGAAGGATTCACGGAATAGGCATTGACACTCCTCTGGAAAATCTTTGAGGGAAAAAAAAAAAAAAAGACAAGAAACAAAACCAAACTTCTTTCTTCTCTAGGAATTTGCCAGGTAAGTGCTGTGGTACAGCTTCAAGGGAAGAAGCACGAACGGTGTGTCTGAAAGTGTTCAGGTACTATTTGTGCATTCCATAGGGGCGACATTCAAAATAGTTAATAAACTGGTAAAGCGAGGGCATGGGGCATTCAGAGTGGACACCGGCCGTAAATAACCAACAAGTCTAGGCTCTGCATTCTGACCTAAAACAGCCCTGTCTGTAGAGCTGAAATGACTCTTTGTTCCTGGCACAGTGCTTTAAACAAAAGAGGCTCTCAGTAAATATTCTCTGACCGAGATGCATACCAAATGCTATAAAGAGACGGAGAGATTATCATTTTATGCAGGATCCTGGAGCTGTTACATAAGTTCATGAGAAGAGATAATATTTGTGGACATTAATGTATGACTAGGAATTGTCCAAAAGGGAAAAAAGAGAGAGAGAGAGAGAGAGAGAGAGAGAAACACTGTCACAGGGCAAAGAAAACACAGAGGCATGCAGGCACAAGCAGGCTTGAGAAATTTGGAGTTGTCTTGTGTCTCTGTGGACTATTACATGCCATTTTGGGTTTTACAACATTTAAGGAAAATTATTTTAACCCAGGTGATATTCCTGTTCGCACAGAGACATAAACATGAATAATTGTTAAGCAACTCTGTATTAAAGCTTGAACTCAAAATGACTAGTGTACAAACTTAACTATCCTTTCAAAATCCCTGATTGAAAAAAATAAATGATTCTTTGTGGAAAAAAAAAGTATGCACAATTCTGTGAATAGAATATTCATGGTGAGAAGCTTAGGGTTTAGGGTTATTTTAGGAGATTAAAGTAGGAAAAAAGCTAAAAGCTTCTGCTCATGTGTTCCCCCCATCAAAAAGTCTCCAGGGTGCCTGGCCAGCTCAGTCCGTTAAGCCTCCGACTCTTGATTTCTGCTCAGGTCATGATCGGAGAGTTCTTGGGACCGAGCCCCGCACAGGGCTCTCTGCTGACAAGTGCGGACCCTGCTTGGGATTCTCTCTCTCCTCTCTCTCTGCCCCTCCCCCACTTCCACTCTTCTCTCTTCTCTTCTCTCTCAAAATAAATTTAAAACAGATTAAAAAATAGTCTCCAACCCCATTGCTTTTTCACTCTGCCATAATATCCTTTCTTTACATTTATGGTCACATTTTAATTCCTATTAACAGTGTTTCTGTTCTTTCCACCGAATCCTGGGAATTTACACAAGGCAAAGGCTCTGCATAATTAATCCTTTTTTTTTTTTCCTAGAAGCTAAGAGATACTTGGAACACAGTGTCCCCTCAGCAAATATTTGCAAAATAAATAAAGCCAAAGAGAAACAGTGAAGACTGTATACAGAATAGTGTTCTTTGTGTCTTATGTTTGGTTTTTAAAGGCATGTTTTTAATAAAATCCAAGAAATGCGTTTATTCCTCAAACGTATATTGAAAACTTTCGAGGCCCGCTACGTATGAGACTGAGTTGTTTATGAAGGAGACAGGATCTCTTAACTCACAAGATTCTCATTCTAGTGCAAGAGTCAGACACACAGACCAAGGCTCTTCTGAGCTGTTCTCTGGGTTTCGCGAGAACTATGTATAAAATGTAACTGTGTGGTTCAGTTTACTAGATTCCAGGACAAAAGTCTGCAATAATAGGCTTTCAGTGGTAAAGGTCCTACAGATTGGACGCTAGAGGTATGAACTCAGACAGTACTGATGCTTCATTTGTTATTCTTTGATTCTTGGGTTTAGGGAAATGCTACTCAAAACATTTTGTTCCGAAGGCTAACATTTATTAGTGTGTTTATTTTCAATGTTATTGTTAAATAGTTCAGTCTGAATATATATATATATATATATATATATATATATATATATATGAAAGTTTCTAAGATCTTATGGGCTTCTATAAGGCAAACTATTTTCTACAGTTGAAAGTATACTTTGGTTTATACAATTGTCTGTATTTTCTGCCAGTCACAGTCTGTATAGTTTTTTTACAAAAGCATAAACTATAATTTTAAACACAGAGAGAGCAAAGTCAAAAAGACATCATATGCAGACTGTCCACTGAAAAGCATAATATAAACTATAAGAATTGTTTGATTGTAAATGTGCAGGAAATTGTATTTGGCCCAATTTTAGAAAATATCTATTGCCAGCTATTAGGCTCTTTTATGATTAGTTTTGAAAGCACAGTCTGAAATTACAATTCAAACAAAACCAAAAAAAAAAAAGCAAGACGGTAAAAACCAATTGTGTTTATGACTTAGATTTTTTTTTTCTTTGTAATGTCAGTCATTGCTTTCTCGCAGTTCAACATCCTTCTTAGCCACAATCCTTATATGGATTTATGACAGCTCTCAAATTATTATAATTTTGTGACAAGTTGTTTCTATTTTAAATAACCACACTTTATTCAATTGGTTAATTTAAAAATATCCAGCACATAGAAAAATATCAAATTTAAAACTAGATGGCTTTTACAAGTCTTTAGCCCAATTCCATAATTTCACAATATGGAAATTGAGGGATAGAAAGGAAGATAGATTGCCTGGTTTATTTCTTAAGAAGGATTAAAACCGGGTTCTTAGTTCCCATTTTGGTGCTCTTCTTACTAAATTATGTTCTCTCACAAGAATAATAGGATTTTGTCCTTGAAAGCAATTTTGATAACCTGGACTTTTATTTCAGCTTTCACAGTCATCTGATGCATGATCTCAGAAGACCTTTCGCTCCCTATTTGCAACGTGGTCAAGTCCCAACAGAGGGAACTGCCCCTTCTTTTTCAACTACTAATAATATGGAGCCTTTGAGAGAAAGTGGATGAGGATTCTATATGTGATTTCTTACTTCTAGCTTCTTTTGAAAAGTTGGAGGCAAAAAACAAAACAAAACAAAACAAAAACAAACAAAAAAACAACAGACGAAGCCTTCTTACTCAATCCACATCCAACTCTCCTCAAAAAAATAAAAACAAACAATGGACCAAGCCAAACCAAAATGCGAAGTGTGTTTCTCTTCTTTTACTCTCATATCCAAAGAGACATCCAAGTTCCCCTGTCCTTTAAGAGTTACTGCCCTACATTTGAGGGCTAACATTACAACAGTCATAAAAGACTTTATGGATATGAAATCCTGTCACAAAAACAATGACAGCTATCCCCATTGAGTAACTAACCAGCCCAAAAGAGTGCATTTTTTGTCCTAAACACCTTTATAAAAGGGGAAGGATGTAACATGCTTTTAATCCGGTAAAGGATGTAGGAGTCAAAGTTCAAATGACCAAGGTATAACTTCAATAGAAATTCTGACGGTGTCACTGTAGCTCTGCAATAATATATGCTGATTGAGAACAGTGCTTTACAATTACTCAGAGAGTATCTTCCAAGCTCTGACATCTAGCCAGCAGCAGTCAGGGATCTGCAATGAAAACCCTTTGATTAAAATAGCTCTTGCTTTGGAAAGTCTGATGAGTTATACTGTTGATGGTCAGAAACAGGGTACACGTTTAACACAGCCAGGTTATCCACCTAAATCATCTGTGTGCACTGAAAATTAATTGTCTTGAAAGATTCCAAGAGAAAAAAATGCACTTCACTCCACAGAAATACTTTTGGATGAAAGCGGCCATCTTGTCGGGATATGGCTTGACGATTATTTGTAATAATTTGGCTGCGGCTGCTGCTCAACTTAGGGTAAAATCGCTTTTGTCTCTTTTTAAAAATGTTCTTCTGGAAGTTCCACAAAACTTCAAGGATTGTTTTGCTTCTGACGCAAGGATACAGATGAAAGAGCACAAAAGGGCAAAATATTTAACATGACTATCTCCAGCTGGCAAGTTCTGCATTTTCTTTTCTTTAATTTCCTTCAGTGCTGGTGTAACATGAGGAAGGATACCTAATCTGCATAGGAAGATTCAACAGCGTGAGGTAACATCTCTTTCGAGGGTTTTAAATGCTTAGAATTTTAAAGATCTTGTTTTGCGGGAGTGGTGAAAGGTGATTTGATATCTTACCATGTGATCTATAGAGGTAATAGCTTCAGGAAAAAGGAGGGGATTGATAAAATACTCAAACATACTTTAAACAAAATTGTTTTCATGGCAGCAATTCATTACCCTTTAAAAAGGCTAAAAAAATTAACTTTCATGTTTTTTCCCAAAAATCAGCCCTTAATGTTAAAGATATCATCTTATATCATTAGAATTATGGAAATGCCAATTATTGAATGTATTCATACCTCTGTGTGCTTTGGTTGATCCAAATTATTTACTTCATCTCCCAGTGTAAGTCAGGATCATCAAACATAAATTTATATTGCAGAAAATATCTACCATATTTTATTATTCATACTTATTTATTATACATGTTTATATGTATACATGTATACAATATATACATATTTATTATACATATACGATATTGTACATATACATGTACATATACATGTACATATGCATATGTATATTTACATATACATATGTATATGTATACATGTACATATGTATTATGCATGTACTCATATATAATTAAAATATACATGGCTATACCTTAAAGACCACCCTACTAAATATACGACAGAAGTAAGTTGTACGAGAATACAGACCAAGAGAAACTAAGAGTGGTTGAATTTAAAATAACTGCATATAAGCTAATTAACATATACGCATTTCTTATGGATTCTAGAGAATGCCTCAAGTGCTCTGTGTGGAAAAAAAAACCATGGCATAAATATGAATTAGAAAATAAGCACTCGAGCAAAACTTAAAGCAATAACTCTATCTCCCACTTTCCCTGAAAGGGAATTTTAGGCAATGGGATGGAGAGTGCCCCTCTATGCTCCATAACTGGGAATAGCATTAAGAAACGCAACAAACCAAAACAAACCCTCAGCAGTTCATTTAAAATGTGGAAAAGGGAAGGCTTCCCTAGTTTCTGCTTGAATTGCCTGAGTAGGTAGAAATGCAGGTGAAAGAATGCCACTTCAGTCTATTCTAGTTTGGAGTTCCCTTGTAAGGCCCCTTCCGTTGTCCAAAGCTCTCAAATGACGCTTCTTCTGCTGTTTTTTCTGCCTACCCCAGGGGGGTAAGAAAAAAAGTGCATTTGAGGTTCTCATATGCAAAGATACGAAAAGTGAAATGCAGTAAGTCCCCGAATAAATATAGTGATTGCCACTGAAGGCGCTTAATACACCCTGTCATTTCCCCTATGGCAAACTAAAGCAGTGAATGAGACGTTCCCCCAAGAAAATGAACTCCGAAGTGCAGGATAGACCCTGCTTTATACCATTATCGGGATCAGATAATGTGCAGACAATTTAATGTTAGTTGAAAATGGAATACTTCTTACAAAGCCAAAATACACGCATTTACTGAAGATACAACAAGGGAGCATCTAAGACATATGTGCCTGAGATGCAAAGGTAATATGTTTGTGCCTAATATATTTCAGGAATTGTCCTGGAGTGCTTCATCCATGTAAAAATATGGCCCCTCTGATACTGTCACAATCCATAAGACTCAGAGTGATCTTCTGAATTAAGTCTGGTTTGCAGAGTTGAGAAAGGTTTTCACTCATGTCAAAATTTCCCTAGACCTAAAAAATGACTTGGAAACGAGCAAAAGGGGTAACTTGCTTGGTTGTGCTGTTTCCTCTTTTTTCTCATTTCTGACATTCCACTCAGATTTGGCAAGTATCATACATTCTAAAATGCACTGTATATACCATTTTACCATCTATGGACTCTGAAAAATGTCCAACCACTCCATTTGCAAGAAAGAGAAAAAAAAAAAAAAGGAAGGAAGGAAACAATATAAGAAATAAAGTGAATTCCAGGAATTCAGTCTAGCACCTTGCACAGATTGGACACGAAGGAGATACCTTGTACTGTTATTAATTGTTTGATGAAATTAATTGCCACTATTTTTGTAAAGGCTTATTATATTGTAACAGTGCAAATGTGGTAGTTGGTGTTAAATGATCAAGAACTGGGAAAACAGCTTCACCATTTAAGGATTTCAAATATTGATAGGTAGTTTATGTACAAAAACTGACCAAAGAAAGTAATATTATGCAGGAAAAGAAACTCCGCAAAGTTAGAAAGGAATAGGATATCGCCAATGACTTTTAAGCCTCAAAACGTATGCTTAGTCAACATATGGCATGATATTTTATACTTGGAAGTCTTATTTTTGATTGACTAGATTTAGATCGAAAGCCAGAGGAATCTGTGAGTCAGCCCCTATCAGATTTTCTTGATTATAGCTACCATTAGCCACAGTTTGAGTTTCATATGATGGTTTCAATAGTGGACCAATGGCTGACGTCTTTTGTGTTTCTCACCCTGATAGCAGCAGTAATATATCCTACTTCCCCACTTCCCATGATTGGTAAATACCTGACATGTGGGCGGTCAGGGTACCTTTGCTGATTAGAACACTGACGATAATACAACTTGGTCTGCAGGCTTATTACCTTCAAGGTGGAAGCCCAACTAAGCTATTGTCACTTCAGCAGAAATAATGAACAGGTGGGACAGCCACTGAGAAAAATACTAATATCAAGTCAAGAGTCTCAGTCCAATCTCAAGACTCTTACTCCCTCTTATAGAGAATGACTTAACCACTTTTCTACCTCAGCTGGAAACATGTACATGCATGAGTGCACAAACATGTGCATACACACACACACACACACACACACACACACACACATACTGTAGGTTTTTCAATAACCTGAAGACTAATAATTTAAGAAAATAATGACTTGGGCTGTATAACCTGAACAAGTCTAGCTGATGTGCCTTGGCACACATCTTTGGTGCTATAATTAATCCAATGTCAGAAATCTCCCCTTCATTTTGTCATACTTCTTCCATTTCTACCAATTGGAGAGACATGTGTTTACTAAACATTTATTTAAACTGGAGATATCCCTGTTTTAGAGTCCCAATAGCCTTTCATATGTAAGAAGGAACTCAAATAATTTGTTTCCTCTAAGACCAACTTGATTTGTTCATAAACCAATGTGCATTTGTTCAACTGAATTCTGTTTTCCCTGGCACTGAATAAATGAGAGTGTTGACTGAGGAAAGGAAGAAGCAGATTACCAACCCTGAAAAACAGATTACTTTGTGGGTAGAGAGGTGAGTGAGGGAGATTAGTTAGGTCAGAGGAAATGCTTTAAAGCCACTGAGACAAATTTTGCAACAGCACCCTCCGGGCATGTTCTGTTTGGCCAAAGTAGCAGCAGACATCTTACATATATCCACTACGACAGGTGAGTTGGTTTGGATCTTTCTGCAACAGAAAGATGGCAGTAAACCAATTGAGATACTATCTTTGTATCTTCTAAGGAGACCAACAGGTAATTTTTATTTTATTTTTTTATTTTTTTAATATGAAATTTATTGTCAAATTGGTTTCCATACAACACCCAGTGCTCATCCCAAAAGGTGCCCTCCTCAATACCCATCGCCCACCCTCCCCACCCTCCTACCCCCCATCAACCCTCAGTCTGTTCTGTTTTTAAGAGTCTCTTATGCTTTGGCTCTCTCCCTCTCTAACCTCTTTTTTTTTTCTTCCCCTCCCCCATGGACTTCTGTTAACAGATAGGTTTTATAGACGTGCAGCACATATCAGTGGACACACTCTTTGGCAGGGAGCAAATACCACGATGACATTTTCAAATAAGAAAAATACATTGGGGGGGGAAAGAGGGCTGTGCTTTTGGTAGACTTAGATATGTTTAAATCATAATGAAACTATGACTAGTTGTTAAGATTGTGCAATTCTATAAGGCCCTTTAAATCATTTTTGAGTAAGAGAGAGTATGAATGAAAACACATTAATTTAAAAGTGCTATTAAGATTATAGTAAATATTTTATAAATAGTCCCATAAAAGAAATAAGTGACTCTTCAGTTGGCAAGAGAAGATCTGTTGAAAGATAAAATAGTCCACCTAGAAGACCTATAAACCCATATATTTTCATTTCAATGTCAAATCACAACTTGCCTTCTTTTTTCTTAATTCCTATATTTGAATCACCTCTTTAATGGAATCAACTCTAGCTTTAAAAAATGTATACCTAAAAAGAGAGCGAACTCAGCTTACTCAGATTAATATATTTTAAACATATTTTTCCTCTTTTCCTCCACTCAGAAGAGATATTTTCAGTTTTATTTATGGTCCGACTGTGATTTTCTCATTTTATATTGTGTAAAATCATGTGAATATAACTGAGACCCCCTTAGCAGCCAAAGTTGGTTTGCGTCAAAAACATCCAACAAATCCAAGGACAGAAAACGAGATGAAAGAAAGATAAATGCCATTTTGATTAATGGCTATTTGAGAATTAACTGTTCTCATCTAATTTTCTGTCTCATGCTTGCATTTTTTTCTGTTTATCTATATTTGCAAATTATTTGCAGCCCACCACTTTCTACACATGATTCATTTTCTTTTACCCAGAAATAAGCAATCATGTGTGTAAGGATTGTTCTTGTAACATTTACAATGAAATTCATCCTCTGATTTTTTCATCTAGAGAACTCTAGATGTTCTCTAGAAGATCATCCAAAAGAGGTGGCCATGCCAAAGAAAGTCCACCTACAGTTAGCAATAGGAAGTAATGCTACAGGGCAGCAGTTTGCTTATTCATGAACTGCCTGGCTTAGAATTGTGCAGAGGGCCTTGTCATGTGACCTAGCCACAGTCATTTCTCACTTTTCACGTCATTCTTAAAAGCATGTCTTCAAGCCCACCTATATAGAGATTCATTTGTTAACGGAAAAATATTCCATTATATGCATTTTCTATGCCCTTTCTACTTGATGCAGCATCTCCAAATTGCCTTGGGGGACTGACCCTTTTATATATCACTAGGAAATTTTTCCTCCTTCCCCCTTCTCTTTCCTTCCCTCCCCCACCTTCCCTTCCCTTTCCTTCCTTCCTTCCTTCCTTCCTTCCTTCCTTCCTTCCTTCCTTCCTCCTTCCCTTCCTTCCTCTCTTTCCCCTTCTTATCCATCCCCTCCCTCCCTCTCTCCCTTTCTATCTCAAGCCATCTGTATGATGCCCACATGAACTATTGGGAGCTTAATGTATGTTGCTAGGTTATCACTTTACAAGCAGGGAAATAGAACATGGAGAGTGAGTGTCCACCAAAATTCAGTTGATGACAATTCAGTGCAAGGGTTTTGCTCTGCCCACCACATACTCATTGATTACGTCTATGTCTGCTTTCACTGAAAACTTGCAGTAGATAAAATGGAAGCTCTCAAGTATGAATTCAAAGTAAATGAGATAAATAAACACTTACTAAAATAGATGCAGGCACACACTTTTAGCACCTTAAGCTATTTCAGATAAAACAAAAACAAAAACAAAAAATAAACTTTCATTTGGAGCTCAAGTGACTAAGAGTTTCATTGTCAACAAAGTAAACCCTTAGGTGCCAGGGTCATAGGCACTAAAGTAACCCACAAACACTTGAAAATTTATTTAACGCCATCAGACTTCTGGAAGAATAAATATATACATTTTCCTTATAAATACAATATTCATACAACTACAGGACACGTGCTTTCATATAAACTATATCAATGGCAAAGTAAACTCCATAACACTTAACAGTAATAAATGTATGTATTTTTTTTTCTTTTCCCCAAACTTTCAGGCAATGATCAGTTATAATATTTAATTCAACTTTCTTTTAAAGATGTAACTCGTAATCGCTTCTCGGCCTTTTGGCTAAGATCAAGTGTAGTATCTGTTCTTATCAGTTTAAAGATGTAACTCGTGCAATAAAACAAAATAATTTATATCTGTGACATTTGGACTGTATGAGAGCCCTAAAAATAGTTCATCATTTTAATTACTAATGGTGCTGTATCTATCACATATTTCCTTAGAGAAAACCACTTTGAAACCTCACAGTTATTTATAATAAACCCTTGGCATAAAAAAATAACTTCATGTTACTAAATTTCTCCTCCTAGTGCCCTTCGATTTACAAGTAAAATTCAAAAACATAGCCCTTCTTATTATCAAATCTCATAAATAATCTGCAATTGGAGGTAAAAGCGAAATGTATATTAAAGCATCACTGCGATGCCTGAATAATGGCCTCTTGGGAAAATGTCAGTGATATTTATACCATATTGTGGATGACTTCTTACTTTCTCAAACTTACTGAACCATCTAACCTTCGTAATCTAATGCTCACACTAGAGCCCCACGCTCTTGAAATAATAAGCAGGTTTTTTTTTTTTTTTTTACCTCCTAAAAAGCCCTACTCAGCATTTAAATCATTGAAATCTTTTGGAAGCAGTGTTCGCTCTTAAGGGTTACATTAAAATAAAATGGCCAGCAAATATAGCTATGTTTGGAAACGTACATTATTATATATTTAGTAAAATATTTGCATGGTTTATCTGTTCATTGTACTTTTTTCTTTCTTAAAAATCCATTCTTAAATTGGTAGTAAGATAATTGATTATTGCCTTTTGCCAGTCACTTAGTTAATGATAGCAACGACTTGTTATATAAAATTATTGGTAAACTTTCTCTTGATTAAATTAGATAAATATAAAATTCTGTCTTAAAAAACAGACAAAAATGCTATATTCTTTAAAAGTCCTATGAAATCCTGTAATCATTTATTCAGTTGTAAATGATTTCCTTCCAGATTGAACTAATTTACTGTGTTAAAATAATATTAGAACTTTAAAGTGCTTGGCCAAAAATACATGAAAATATTTTGCCTCACAGCTTATAACAAATTCTTCTGAAAACTCAGAGAAGCTTATTAAATGGAATATTACTCAGCCCTAAAAAAGAATGGCATCTTGCCATTTGCAGTGACATGAATGGAACTAGAAACTTCTATGTGAAGCAAAGTCAGTCAGTCGGGGAAGGACAAATACCATATGATTTCACTCATATGTAGTATTTAAGAAACAAAACAAATGAGCAAAGGAAATGAAAGAGAGAGAGGGGGACAAACAAGAAATAAACTCTTAACTAGAGAGAACAAACCGATGGTTATAAGAGAGGAGAGGTGAGAAAGGTGGTTAAAATAGGCAATGGAGATTGAGGAGTACCCTTGTGATGAGCACTGTGTGTTTTAAGAAAGCATCCAATCACTATGTTGTACATTGGAAACCACTATTACACTGTATGTTAACTAATTGGAGTTTAAATACAAATATATAAAATAAAAGAAGTTTGTTAAAAAAAGACTTTTGTTACATAAAATACATTTCCTTTTCTAAATTTTCATTACTCTTTAAATCTAAAATAATGAACTGTAGTTTTAAATATCCATGGATGTATTTCTTTTGTGATGTATACTATCCTGATACCCCTATTAAGGCAACCTGGATTGTCATAAAGATTGTATATTATATAGATATAGATGATATAGATATAGATATAAATATAGATATAGATATAGATATAGATGATATAGATTGATATGATGCTATGTTCACATAACACTCACATATTCTGGAAATGTAAAAATGAGCCTATCTGCCCAGTTAACCAGGGAGCCATCAAAGAAGGCTGGCAGGTTACCAGGAGTTTCCTTGTTCCTTCACTTAACGATTCTTTCCACGCACACGTAGCTTGTTCTGCTGAATTTTAATCTATTTCCTGCTTTCTTTACTTTCTATTGAAATACCTTCTACCTATCACAGTGCAGCGTATGATTTCAGTATCTGAGGCATAATCACATTTTTTTAAGTTCTTCAAGTGTTGCAAAACACAGCCAAATTATTTGATTCCTGCTTCTCTTCTCACTCCCGCTGAAGCCAAAAATATTTGGATATTCTCCCCTAACCTATTGCAACCCAGCAGACTTTGCAGAAAAGCAAATTAGTGAGTGAGCTGAAAGTTACTATTCTGATGATTTCCATGATACAATTAGAATGTGAGTCTCCTGGAAAAAAATGTCTTATGGATATCTTAAAATATACTTACTAAGCAGGACCTGTTTGATTCACAAATTTGAAGCCTTTTTGATAGCCAGTTCAGAAATAAGAAAAAAGGCCACTGATAATATGATCCTTATTGTAAATAAACATTAAATTAAATAATCCAAAACACGTCTGTAAAACCATCAGCCCTCCCAATCTCATTTTTTGCTTTCATTATAAACACAGAAATCTGTAAAACTTTAGCATAATGATTAAGGTTTCTGTGACCTCACAAAATTGGCACAATTTCAAAATGAGATCTACATGGTTTTTGTTGTTTTGAAAATATTTGTCTGCATTTTCTTCATTACTCAGACACTTTTGCTTATCATGTTGCTATGCTCAACAAAGTTCGCAAAGAATTAAAATCCCGAGCAGTAGGCACTATGGCGTCCAAGGACATCCCCCTGCCCCTGCCCCTGCCAATTAGCTAATATCCTATTACGACCAGCTAATGTGCTTGTGTTAACAATTCTCTTTATAATCAGATGTTCTACTTATTTAATTGATGCCTGTTGTCCTGATTAGAGTGGACAGGCAAGCTTAAATAATGATGGTTGAGTCATTAATGCTTATGATTGGAAATCTTTGGTTAACTCGCTCTGCTTTATTGACTATAAACCCTGGGGATGTTGCATACTGTGGTGTCTCCAGCCACAAAACAGTGGTGATAAGATCATATTATGCCGCTCCTGACTTTAAGTTGGAATATAGTTTTGACTGGTTTCACTTCTGGCAAAAGTTGTTAGTCGATTGCAAAGAATGTTTGTAATGTCAAGCTTTACAAAAGGATGCCAACTTCCATGTCCCTCCAGGAACACAGCAGGCTACACTACCTAGTGTTTTTCTGTATCTTATAAATAAAATTGTGTGTTTGCTTTCCTATTTCATCCTGCTGATTCGAGATAAGTAGTGCATCTAAGGACACAAAAGAAAGTGTCAACTCACCAAGATCTATACTTTTAAGCAAGCTACTGCAATAAATTTTGTTGCCTCCATACTGGGATTCGGGGAAATCTGGATCACAGCTCGCTCACTAACCATATGACCTTGAGAAGTTACGCATTTTTTTTTTCTTAACCGGATTTCAAAATGAGGAATTTTCATAATCTCTTGCAGATAAAATAATTCAGGTTTCTATATGAATGCTTTATGTTCCACGCCTTAATAAAATTGAAGACAATCAATCATGAAGTTACTTTTTCTATTCGTCTTTATCACAATGGCTCTCATAGTCAGTTACATTGCAATAGAGAAAGAGCATTTGCAGTGAGGATAGAAGGGAAAGTCTCCAGATACAAAAGAAGCGATGGCTCCACAAATAAAAAATTAGTGACTTTTTCTCCAGAACAATAGCATCGTAGGATAAAAGCACTTTAGAGCACTACAGCATTGTCTCAAAATTACAATGACTTGTATTAAAAATTCTCAATCACAAATTCCAATGAAATCTTTGAGACTTATGTTACCAAATTCCAGTCAGAATTATCACTATTATTATGTCTGACAATTACCATGTAATCACAGACCATTAGCATTGGAATTCATTTTGTCTAACTTGCTGTCTTATGAATGAGTTCCTTTAATAATGCTTTGAGAAGTTAACCATGCAACCTAAGTTTCAACATCTTTACTGATACAGATTTCAGAACACAGACTATTCTATGAAGCAGATTTTATTAACATTTCATAAGGCAATAAATTTCACCTTTATGGAAGCAATTTTCTCCTATTTAAGTCTACTGGCATTCTTTCTGCCCTCAATAATCACAAGATTGAGTTCAACCTTTTGTGTCTCTTTTGCATTAAAGTCCTCCAAATATCTCAGATGGTGGTCCTTTCCTCAACCTATCTTCCTTAGAGCACCAAGCATTTTCTTGGATTCACCTTTTTTTTTTTTAATTTTATACAGAAAGGGAATGCAAGCAAGGGAGAGGGCAGAGGGAGAGAGAGAGAGAGAGAGAGAGGAAGAGAATCTTAAGTAGGCTCCACTCTTAGTGAGGAGCCTCACGCAGGGCTCCCCCCTATGACCCTGAGATCATGACTTGAGCCGAAATCAAGAGTTGGACGCTCAACTGACTGAGGCTCCCAGGCACCT
This sequence comes from Lynx canadensis, assembly GCF_007474595.2. Taxonomy (NCBI): domain Eukaryota; kingdom Metazoa; phylum Chordata; class Mammalia; order Carnivora; family Felidae; genus Lynx; species Lynx canadensis. Next base: position 180,810,058 of record NC_044306.2, read on the forward strand.
TGGATTCATCAATTTTTAAAAGCACAATTCTCAGAATCATTTTCAAGACAAAGCTCCAGAAAGAAAAATAAGTCAACACATATTATCTCTAAAGATTATATCCCTGATATCACTGGCTGTTGTATTTTAAAGATGAGGAAACTGTGTCTTGGGGAAATGAAATATAGTTTACTGGCAAATCTAGAACAAAACTCTAATTTCTAAAATTCCCAGTCTTCCATGTTCTGTAAAAAGTTGGAAGTTGCTTTTAAAATGAGCTAGTCAAATTCCACATTTTAGTGAAATACATGAGGTCTTGAGATGTTAAGTGATTAATCCAAGTATCCTGCATTTTACTCTCCTCTTTCTAAGATACTAAAAGACAGAGTGAAAGATATTAAATTGGGTATGTTGCAAATAGAACACATCTGCAATAGCAGTGAGAAACAAAGCAGATAGAGGTCATCTGTTCTTGAGAATATTGCTTAAGAACCTTACATATAATCAAATAACCGAAGGATATTGCTTTCAGAATTGAATCTAAGAAAAGCAGAATGAGGGACATATATTCACACAAGTGACAAAGCAACATTTAGTATTAAAGAGAAAGAATTTATGTAGGCATTGGAGCTTTCAAGAATATAAAGTCAAACATTACAATTACCATATGGAAAATGTTCATTAAGATTATATAGGTTCATAATATATGAAGCACATTTGAAAATGGAAATCTTGGGTAGGGTCAGAGAAAAGCCATGTGGCATAAAAAAGTATTCCCTGCCAGCAAATTAATTAAATTTCCAGGTTCTAGAAAAGGCCATATATTCTATGTAGGCACTCATTGAAAGTCAGATGTGCAGGGCCTCTGAGAGAGTGCCATAATCTATTCATAAATAGAACTCACCAAGGGACATTGACAGCAATTTGGCATTAAGGAACACTTCACATAAATGAAATTTTACTTTGCTGTAACTTTTATTAGGGAAAGTCCATATCTGACAGAGAATCCTTTAAATAACTTTCAATCTTATTTTTTTCTACTTTGACCTCTGTGTAACATATTATTACATGTTAGCACATATTATTAGTCATTAAAGTCAATAATTTCATCGAGAAAAATGGGTTTTGTTTTGTCTTGATTTTGTTTTGTTTGTCTTTTACTTCCACTGATCTGCTGATATCATTATCCACTTAAGGATATTCTTTTTTAGTGCCACATTTGTTAGAATGGTGAATGGGCTTTTAGGGAAAGATCCATCTCAGGCATCAACCAAACCAAAATAGGTATTCAATTAAAAATAAAACGTTAAGACTGAAAATTCTCTTACCTTCATCAAATGTTATTTTTTACATATTAATTCATTTCTTTATCTTTTTGCAGCCCTTTTATACACGGTGATATTTATGTTATTTTTTACTGTACAATATAGTATCCAAACCACACCTTTATTAATGTAAAAATTCAGATCAAAGCCCTATGCAGTTTTAAACCTCCTGTTTTTCTCCTGAAGGTATTCAAATGGATTTTCTAAATTCTTCCAATCGACCAAATATGAGAATATAAACTGTGGGAACCCATCCTGCATTCCTTCTTTTATAAAAGAGCATTTGTGCAGTAAATGAATGCTAAAAGGATTTACAACCAAACGGCACAGGGCAATTACAAAACTTGGGCTGTAACCTAGCAAATAATATATACAGACACACTATACATGTGGACATTATGATGGAGGGTCTGTCTGAATTTACGTCTTGGAAGTACTTTCATTTGGAAAAGGAACCGAACTTATTATGTGTTTTCCCAAGGAGAAAACCCAGGATAAATGGATTCAAGTTACCAGAAGACAGATTTTGGCTCAATATAAGAAGAAAGTCAAGAATTAAAGATGTACCAAAACAGAGTGAGCTACCTCTGGATTTTGTGTCGCCGAAATTATTCAAGCAGAGATGAGTCTTTCTTGTAATGGTGTTACGGGAGGCATGCACAATTTAAGTCTAGATTGGTTGACCATAATCTCTCTCAAAATTCCATGACTAATTCAACAAACACTGATTGTGTGTTGGGCACTCCACGAAAGAAAGAAAGAAAGAAAGAACAAAAGAAAGAGAAAAAAAAGAAAGTGGGAGGGAGAAAGAATGAAGGAACAAAGGAAGGAAGGAAATTATGCCTATATTCAAAGAGCTAATATATTAATTCTAGAGTTATCTTGACAGATAGTATGGTGAGGAGGGATATTTTGATGTGTATTCTAATTTTCCATCAAGCCTTGGCTCAAGTGTATTCTCCAGGCACAATCTTTTTAGTTCTAAATACTCCAAGTTAATGCTTAAACCCTTATCTTGCTCTCAAAAGCACTATTCCCAGAGAAAAAGTCCTAGAAATATAGTGTTCACAAATCAACATGTCTTAACTTGTTCTTTTTCTTTCCAGCACTTTTACCTCAAAGGATTTTCTAAGAATAAAGGAAACACAAATTCATAAATAAAGTTCTTTTTTCTTCCTGTATTGATTTTGTTTTCCCTCCAAGTTTTATTTCATATATTTTTTTAAAGTCCTCTCAATGTCTGTGGTTTTCAACCATATGTTTCCTTCAATTTTGTATTGCTTTTCCATTTTTTTCATTTTTCCAGAATCTTTTGGTTTCTTTTTTCTCAAAAAAGTTTTTTTTTCCCCCCTTTTTGGTTAATCCTGTTAATCTCATCTATATTTTAATTCCACTTTTTCTTTCCTTTTCTTTTCTTTTCTTTTCCTTTCTTTTCTTTTCCTTTCTTTTCTTGTAAACTGATAAGACTCTTTCCTATATGGTGTACATTTCCTTTATTTCCTATAATGTAAAAAAGAATTTCTCTGGTTAGTTTTCCTCAAAACCTTAGAATATGTTACTTGAATGTTCTTCTTTCTATATGAGATACAAGTATACCTGCACTTCTTTTCTTAACATTAGAATTGGGAAATTTTATAAAATTTAAATTAGCCTTTTTCTGCATGTGTAATTGTTTTACAATTATTTAGTTTTTAATTATAGGTCCCATATTTAGAAGAAAACAATGAATTATTTTGTATGCTATATTACTCATATATTGAGTAATCTGTGAAGTTAGTAATGGTCAAGAAGCAAACACTAAGGGGAACAAAAAAAAAAGTGGAGGGAAGTATGGATGCGGGGAAGGGTCCATATGCAGGTTAAAAAAAAAATAGATGAATGTTTTGTAAACATTCACTCATTTGCCCGATGTATTTTGGGTATCAAACACTGGGACATAGAAGAATTCTTGAAACATAAGATGAAATCTTTGTCCTCCAATAACTCAGAGTTGAGCATAACTCAGAGTCCCAACTTTGCTTAGGAAGAATCAGGAGAAATTACAGAAGGCAAATCCCTCTTTAGCCAATTCTGAGCGACCAGTGACCCTGCCACCTTAGATTTCTCCAAGTCTCATTTTTTTTTTCCCCACTGAATTTGGATGATGATAATAATGTCTAAATCTATGCTCGTTTGTATTAAGAAAATGGAGATTAAGCTCATTAATGTGGTTCCTGACACCTATTAAACTCTCATTACATGTCTGCTATTATTGTTGGAGCTTTCCAAACAAAGCTGGGCTTGAAGGGCCCTCCAGATGGAGAGACCCAGTTATGTGAAGGCTGGTGGACATGAGAGATAACATCCATGTGCAGAAGGAAGATCACAAAAGACAACCAATGATTTCAGAGTTTTGTCAGATAAGAGGCCGTATGTTCCTGAATGAAGATTAATGGTTCAACCTTCAAATGGTTTCATCGGCGAAAATGCATGTAAATCAAAATGGTTTACTCTGTTTACTGACACAAACAAGTCTTAACTATGCTACCACTTTAAAGAATATCACAAATAATGCTGCCACCCACATGCACACCAATAGACACACTTACTGTTTTAAAGCGTCTGCCAATAATTTTCCTACCCTCAGGGTAGTGTTCTAGTCACATCCCCATAGAGTCAGGGTGTAATGCAGAACCTGACACATCCTCAAAACAAGCCCCTGCAGGAGCTAGAAGGACCAGTTCTTCCAGTGAAAAAGGAAATCAAGAAGGTGGGTGTTTTCCTGTGATGACTAAGGGTTTATGTTTTATGGGTTATGACTCTGCTGGAGTTTGAGCCCTAAGGGACCTAGCTCCTTTCAAAATGTAGCAGCCTGAACAGAGGCGATCTTGGGACTGGTGAAGGAAACAGTCCCCTTCAGCTCCCTCAAATGCCACCAGCTGAGTTGACCAAAAAAAAAAAAAGTTCTGTGGAAAGCAATGAGAATGCATTTGGCTCTCACATCTGAATACCAAAGCTTTGTGGGTCATTTAGATTTGTTTGAACTAGCTTATACCTAATTTTCTCGAACCAAGTGAGTAAGCATAATTAATGTGCGTACAATTTGTGCCATGCTTTTGAAAATCCAAATGTGAAAATAATTGGATTATGAGTAAAAATTCACCAAAGCATTCTCATTGTATAGTATAGTTTTCAGAGGTAGGATATATATATATATATATATATATATATGTATATATGTATATATACATTGTGTATATATATACATATATATGTATATATATACAATATATACATACATATATATATACAATATATACACACACACACACACACACACACATATATATATATATATATATATATTGTTCGTGTAAGGCTGAAAGTGGCATAAACATACAAGTTCCATTTCTTTCCTACATAACGAGCTGAGGAACCCGCATCACACGTTTTTCCAACAATTGTATCATTAATTCTTCCGTAGTCTTTTCATTAAAAAACAAAACAAAACAAAACCTCTAACTGCGCAGGGAATTCTGAAATGCATAGCATGCCGAAATGTGTAAATACAGAGTTAGGTCGAACAACTCTCCCACATCAGGAGACTCTGTGCGGTGTATACTTGCGTCTTCTAAATGTAAGAGAGACACTATGAATGGAGAACGCAGAGAGGGGCAGCTTCACTGCTTCATGAGAACCGCCATACCTGTTGCTTAATGGAGAGGCCTTAACAGCACTCTTCTTCCATGCGTCTTGCCATGAGGAAAGGGGAGGAAGGGAAAGGTAGTGATGGCAGCAACACCTGGGGAAGGGAGATGGGGAAATATGTAAAGGGAAAATCAGCAGTCCCTACACAATGGTGTCCATCCATAGACCTGGCCAATAAAACAATTTCCAAAAACTCTGATTTTGTTTCCTTTCTTTCCTTTCTTAAAATCTAGACAAACTTCAAGAATCACTTGTGCAAATTAGGTATATTGACGTTGTCAGTGGGCACATTCTTACGACCAAAATCTTCCAAGTCTAGGGATACGGGGAGCTACTACACATAATAGTACTATCTTATTCTCTCTTTGATATTTGGGTATAGATTTTCTTTACACCAGGTTTAAGAAAAAAAAAACTATATAAGATAAACAATATCAAACATATACGTATTTTTCCAACACACAGTAGGGTCATTATCATCTCCTCATTCTGCCTCTACCCAATTGCTACATAACTGGCTCCCAACCAACTTTCTTTCTTACATTCTCCTAAGGGGATGTAGTTCTGATATCAAAACAACTTCAATTTATTAAGTTAATAAAAAAGAATTTAATAAAAAAGAATTAAACTTAAAATTCCTATGCACTGCAAGAGGTGTAACTAATAAAACTTATAAAAATGTTTATTTTCCATAAAAATGGAAATGTTTAAAAACAGTTGATAATGGTAAACAAGTTGGATTTTAATAGTGATTGTTTTCATATACCAATATATGAGATCATACCACACCTGAAAACCAAACACTGCTACTCGATTTTGTTCTTCGTATTTGTTTTTAATCTTTAGTTTTGTAGGTTTGTATTTAGATACACACTACCTATGAAAAGTAATTGTTTTACGCTATTTAGAGACATTTTTATACAAAGTGGAAATAAACTTGTAAAAAGATATGCACAGTTTTATGAAGAAAATAAGGGGTATTCCACTGTGGTGGGGTTGTTGATAACGGAGGAAGCTGTGCATGTGTGGAGGGGGGGTGGTATCTGGGAAATCTCTGTACCTTTTTCTCAGTTTTGTTGCGAATCAAGGCTCCTCTAAAATTTGAATTCCAAATTTTAAAAAAAATAGTAAAACAGAAAAGAAAAATATTGTAGAAAATGAAAAATAGGAGGGAATTAATTTTTCTTTGTGAAAAAAAAAATGACTCCTCACCCCAATACGTTTCTTAGTGTATTATGGACGGGTTGGGACATTCTTGAATTTTTGTTTAAAGACAGGGATTTTCATGAATACATGTCTGCACTCTGAATGTGATTCTATCCTTTAATCCTGACATTTAGGAATGCAGCTATCACAAAGATCTGAGGGGTTAGAAGCATGATAATCCTTTTGGTTTTATCTTAATCTTGTTTAGACAGGGTGTCTCCAAATTTTCCAATTTCTCAATTCCTCTGATTCTTGACACACTGCTTACTATTAGCCATCATCTCTTTTTAAAGTAACATGACCCACCTAATGATTAGGCAACAGTATTAGTCAGCCCTTGAATTGAGAAATTTAGAAACTAATTGGTTATCATAAGAGATTAGCATCAAAGAATTCTGAAGGCATATGTAGTCTAGGCCTGTTGAAATAAAAAAAAAAGAAAAGAAAACCTCAAAGGAGACAATTTAATTTGTATCTGATAGGTTTAAACATATTTTTATAGCTTTGTTTTTTCTCATAATCTTTAAATTTTGTATTTAATTTTAAAAATATTGTTATTTCACATAATATTTTAAACCTTAAATTCCCTCTTAAAATTAAAACCTACACATTCCAGTAAGGAGTAAGGAAAAAAAAATAAACCTAATTATTCCTATATTTAAATATTCCTGAGAGAGTATTTTGGAATCATCATTTTGTCTTTGGAAGAACCAAATGTGGGAATTTCGCAAGCCAGAAGAAAAAGGATCCACATGCTCTTAATTTGTTATAAGGTTCTTGCATGCAGCATAAAGTACAGTATTTTTTTTGCGGCTTCCTAATACCCTAAGGATTTTGTATATAGTAAATTCTTCCTTAGACCTTGGGAAGGTTATTATGATGTAATAGATTTGAAAATTAGCACTATAATTCGGAAGATACAAAAATAACCAAAGATATACTTATGAGAAATTTTGGAAAATAAATACACACACATAAAACACAAAATAACACTAATAGTACAACTTTTCAAGATTTAACAAGTAATATAAAATGATTTTATAAATAGCTGAGTTTATAAATAACTGTAACCACATAGAATAGTAACTGAAAAGATTAAACAGGAATTTTAAAGAGTCATGGATTCGTGGACTGGAGAAGGGAACATTATGGATTAAATAATGCAAAATTAAGAGCTATTTTTTCTTTATATGTAAGAGGTAGAAGCCAGGGGAATAAAATGATCTCTGGCGCTAGGAGGGTATTTGGTAGGAATCTGCTTATGGACAACGATATAAGCTAGATTTTCACCTGAATGAAAAACTAAAATAAAAAGTGAACAGAGAGATACTGTGTAATTATTATTGAGCAGAATTGACATTAGAGGGTTTTAATGAGACTGCTTTTCCTAAAGGACAGGGATTCTCTGTCACATACATGGAACAACAATGACATAAAAGAGAATACCATGGGTCGGCCCATTGTAAAGTCGGCCTCTCCTAATTTCTATTTTTGGAAAAATATATAATCAAGGTAGAAATACTGATATTAAGATACACACACTCATGGGCATGTGACTGAGTGAAGTAATCACAGAGAGCACAATGTTGAACTGTCACACGGAAGAATAAGGCACAAGTCTTGGTTCATACACATAAGGATTCCAGTCTTTAGGTGGGGATCAAAACTAAGGGTCAAACTTTGTAGCACCTGGAAATTACAAGAGAAGAGGTGAGGGAAGCAAACTTTGACAAGACAGATGCTGAGGTTCTTCTCAAAGACTGAGTAGGATAAGGGTAAATGATAGAAGAAAGAAGCAGCTTGCAGGAAGGAAAGCTGATGCAACCAAAGGCATTATGTGGAAAGGAGGGTGTTGAGTGCTGGCAGGTCTGAAGTGACTCCAACCAGAATAGACAGTGCAATGGAAGGAAGCGTAAATGACACCTTGATGGGGGTGCCTGGGTGGTTAAGTGTCAGTCGGTTAAGTGTCTGACTCTTGAATTCAGATCAGGTCATAATCTCATGGTTAGTGAGTTTGAGCCCCAAGTTGGGCTCTTCACTGGCAGTGCAGAGTCTGCTTGGAATTCTCTCTCTCCCTCTCTTTCTGCCCCTCCTCTCTCTCTCTCTCTCTCTCTCAAAATAAACAAATAAACTTAAAAAGAAGAAGAAGAAAAAGTAGAAGAAGAAGAAGAGGAAGACACCTTGATATGTTGAAGAGACGCATCTATCAATATAAGATTAATTTGGCCCGTGAGACTGCTGTTCTCTATTTAATGTCTTAAGCTTTTCTCAAAACCCCAGTGTGTCTGGTACAAGGACATATGAGAAAACACTATTTACCACACTGGGTAAACATTCCTGATAACGCTATTGCTTTCCTTATCCTCTTTGTAAGGTCTATCTTAAAAACAATTTTTTTTCTAACAATTAGAAAACATATTTCAGCTCTGGGTCTAACTCTAAAACTTCCCCACAGTCTCGCACATTCCTACCGAAAGTCTCTACTGAAGATGAGCAGTCTAGTGTGTTACACTGTGGAAACCATGCTCTGGGCAACGAGATAGTTCTGATTTTCTTTCATCCTCCTTCTTGCTAATAGAGGCTAAATAATGATCAAAAAGGGTATTTTAATAAACATAATGTTAGTGTCCTTGTGTATATGGGCAGGGCTGGCGTGTGGACAGGCCAGCTCGGTTGTCTGTGCTCACTTTGGCATGACAGGATTAAGATCTCCCACTCGGGCAATGGAGAGAGGTGGAACCTGAAAACTTTTGCAGAAGGAACACCACCTGTTCTTGTAGCATTCGTAATGTGCTATTGCAGGGGTGTTTGGGTGGCTCAGTCAGTTAGGCATCCAACTCTTGATATTGGCTCACATCATGATCTCAGGGTTTGTGGGTTTGAGCCCCATGTACAGCTCTGCTCTGACATCATGGAGCGTGCTTGGGATTCTCTCTCTCTCTCTCTCTCTCTCTCTTCCCCTCCTCCATTCACTCACTCTCTTTCTTTCAAAATAAATACATTAAAAAAAAGCGTGCTTTGCAAACATGACATCATCCAATGAACTCCTTGCAAAATGCATCTTATTTTGTACTTATTTTATAAATCCATTATTTATTATGTATATCTTATACATATAAACCTTGAATGAGGTTATTAGTCAAACTTAACTACTGAGAGCACAAGGAAGGAAAAGCCAGAAAATGCAAAGGGGGAAATAGTATCGTGTAGGCAGCACCTGATGTTTTATTTTAATCAGTAAAAATCATAACGATTTAAGATAAAAGAATAGCTGTTAATCTTTTATTCAGCTCTTATTAGTAAGTGTTAAGAATGGGTTTCTAGACTCCTGTGTTATATTCTGTACTCCTAAGATTTAAAAGCATAGCTTGCATAGCTTAAGGGCAATATAAATCAGCTAAGTAAAAATGTTTGCTATTACCAGAATCCAGCTTTGGTAAATGACTGTACAATGAAGAAATTAGGAAATAGTATAAAAAGCATTTAAGTGTAAACCTCAGCTACTAATACTGAATTGCATTTTAAATGAGTTTGATATATATGCATTCAAAATAGGGTGTATTAATGCTAGCATATGATGTTTAAATTTCTTTAACTCTAAAGCAAAAACATGAAATATCCTTTTGCTCTTTTCTCTTTAACTGAAGATGCTCATTAATTTTATTTTATATTACACACTCTTTCCTAAAAATTTACTCTCATAGTGACAATGGGAGTTTTGCCATATACAGATCTGGAGTTATGATACATTTTTTGACAATTTTTTTAAAATTTCAAAATTTAGTTGCATTAAAATATTATATAAAGCTTCTAGCAAATCTATGATATTTTGCTTATTTTCAAATTCCTAATGTTTTACAAATCTGCTCTCCCTATAAATTTCACCATTTATAGCTATAATAGTATTACCCACTTGGGTGCTTGGGTGGCTTAGTCATTTGGGAGCCCAACTCTTGGTTTTGGCTCAGATCATGAAATCTCATGGTCATGGGATCGAACACCACCACTCATCGGTCATTGGGCTCTGTGGTGAGAATGGAGTCAACTTGGGATTCTCTCTCCCTTTCTCTCCGCTCCTCTCCCCCACCCATGCGCTCTCTCATTCTCTCTCAAAATAACAAAATAAACATAAAAAAATAGTATGGGCCTCTCTGTCCATTATGCAAACCAGCAGTCTGTTAATTGTTGATTAATGCACTGAATAATGTTCATTTACAATTTTAAATTTAATTAATACATGATTTCACTCAATTGATATAATTAATATTTGAAGTTTACTTTAAAATGTAAAAATATTTTGGGGCGCCTGGGTGGTGCAGTCGGTTAAGCGTCCGACTTCAGCCAGGTCACGATCTCGCGGTCCGGGAGTTCGAGCCCCGCGTCAGGCTCTGGGCTGATGGCTCAGAGCCTGGAGCCTGTTTCCGATTCTGTGTCTCCCTCTCTCTCTGCCCCTCCCCCGTTCATGCTCTGTCTCTCTCTGTCCCAAAAATAAATAAAAACGTTGAATAAAAAATTTTAAATGTAAAAATATTTTAAGTCAGCCAGAGAAGGACAGATAATCATGTTTTCACTCAATGTGGCTCTTAAGAAACTTAACAGAAGACCATGGGGGAAGGGAAGGGAAAAAAATTTTACAGAGAGGGAGGGAGGCAAACCACAAGAGGCTCTTAAATACAGAGAACAAACTGAGAGTGGATGGGGGTATGGGGGAGAGGAGAAAGTGGGTGATGGGCATTGAGGAGGGCACTTGTTGGGATGAGCACCGGGTGTTGCATGTAAGCCAGTTTGACAACAAATTATATTAAAAAGAAATCAAGAAATCAAAATAAAATGTGAAAATACATTTTATTTTTTAAATTATTTTTAATGTTTATTTACTTTTAGGAGAGAGGGAAAGACAGAGAAAGGTTGACAGAGCATGAGTGGGGGAAGGGCAGAAAGAGAGAGGGTGACCCAGAATCCTAACAGGCTCCAGGCTCTGAGCTGTCAGCACAGAGCCCGACGCTAGACCCCAACTCACAAACCACGAGATCATGACCTGAGATGAAGCCGGATGCTTAAAGGACTGAGCCACCCAGGAGCCCCTGTAAAATTGCATTATAATGTGGATTTTGCTCATTCTTTTCCTAACTTATAATTGTTTGAGTCAGCTTGTAAAATTATAGAAAGCCTAAGTCCTCACGTAAGACATTAATCATTTCTGCAAATGAATGTTGTTATATCAATTTGATAATTCAATTTTGCTCATCAAATATTTAATGAGTGTTCAATCTGTGCTAGTTACTGATTCAGTCAGAGGAACTTAAACATTTGGGTTTCAGGACTTCTCTAAACTTTTGAAAGCTGTAGAGGACCCAAAATGCTTTTGTTTTTATGTGGAATATATCATCATTGATTTTCATCATATTCAAAACTTAGACTAAGACACCTGAAAAATAATTAATTGTAAGCATCTTTGAAAATAGCCACAATAGGTTCATTTCATGGTGACATAAATAAAATATTTTTATGACAAATTATTACCATATTTTTTTCAAACCAAAAAAATCACCCATGATGATTTTGTTATGGGATATATGTTTGGGATATACGTTCATACGGATGTGTGACACACAAAATGCTAAGGACAAGAGCATCAGCAAGGCCTCACAGAAGAGGTCATAACTGCAGTGGGCTTTGAAGAAAAAATTGGTCAGCAGGGAAGGGATGCAGAAGAAAGAGGTTAAGACCATTTCAGTAAAAAAAAAAAAAAAGGGGGGGTGGGCACGACAAGACACAGCAGGTTGTAATAATTAGAAAGAACATGGTGCTTTTGTTTGACAGATTGTCTTCAAACTCCATCTCAGCCACTCATGACTCAGTCAGTCATGGCTGCATGACTTTGAGCAAATCACCTAAGATCTGTGAGCCACAATTTGCTCTCCTGTGAACAAATAAAATCTACAAATTAAGAATTCATAGCTATAATAGTATGACCCACTTGGGGCCTCTGAGTGACTCAGTCAGTTGGGTGCCCAACTCTTGATGTTGGCTCAGGTCATTATCTCACAACTCGTGGGTTCGAGAGCCATGTCAGCTTGTGCTGCCAGTGTGAAGCCTGCTTGGGATTCTCTCTCTCCCTCTCTCTCTCTGCCCCTCCCCTGTTTGCTCTCTCTCTGTCTCTCAAAATAAAGAAACGGTAAAAAAAAAAAAAATGGCCCAAGGATTAAGTGAGATGAAATATGTAAAGTATATTCACGTGTGACAGTTAATTATCACGTTCAGTAACATACCATTTTTGGTCACAAATGGAAGGATAATGAACTGGTTACCAGACTAAGACTATAGAGTGAGGTGAGGGAGAGAGGATAGAAGTTATAAACAAGAGTCGAAGGGGCAGTAATGAAGTAGAATTGTTACACAAGCTCAAGGTGAATATGAGTGATTAAAAAAACAGAAATACAGGGGCATCTGGGTGGCTCAGTCCATTAAGTGTCCAACGTTGGCTAGGTTATGATCTCAAAGTTCATGAGTTTGAGCCCCACATAAGGCTCACTGCTGTCAGCATGGAGGTTACTCCAGATGCTCTGTCCCCCTCTCTCTCTACCTCTCTACCTCTCTCTCTCTCAAAAAATGAATATTTAAAAAACATAAAAAATAAAAAAATGCAATAGTATAAGTAGAACTACCTTGGAAAATTCAGAGAATCACTTCTCATGCAGACCTTAGTTAGCAAACCCATCGATCTTGTTTTCCACCCAGTGTCATTCTATCTTCTCTCAGGGGGTGGAAAGTAAATCAAACTGCCATTTTAGAAAAAAAAAAACAAAACACACAACAGCAACAACAACATATTCCAGGATCTTCATAAATATAGAATGAAATGTGTCAAGAATAACATAGATGGTGGAAAATTTACTTAAGACAGAAATTTAACCAGTCTCTTCTGTGGCATATAGGGGCCTCCTTGATCTGAACCTTATAGTTAGTTGTCTTTGAAGTCAGATTTCAATTATATTTTAGTAGTAAATGAATGAATGAATATATAAATAAATATATAGTCAATCCCATATGGGAAATGTATGAATAATTTGAACTAGCAATTGTGATGTTCTTAACCTGTAGCTGATAATTAGTAGATTCATAAAGTCCACTAGTCAATGTCAATTTATCTAGAAAATACTTTTATTGAGAGCATGGCATGCAAAGGATATTATAATTTTTCCCTATATTAGGTGTGTACCATCCAGATGCTATCTTTGATGTTCAAGGTCCTTGAAATAGACTGCTAAAAAGAATGATATCTCAACTACAAAAGTAAATATTTCTGTTGATACGTCTTAGTTCTATCAACTAGGGCACAGGAGAAAAATATACATTGAAATACAGCATTTACTCTTCACCATGTCCCAGGTTTAGACCTTTATGAAACATGATAAATATCTCATTTCATGTATAATCCTTAACTATTGATCACCAATGTGGATTTTAAGTAAGAATGTTTGCAAGACTCTTTATGATTAGCCTGTCCCTCTTCTGATGTGGTATGTTTTACACCAATCATTTTGACTAATTTCTCCACCACTGTAGTTCAACACAGACTGTTATCAGAAGAACAAGCAAAGAAAATAAAGCATAAGAACCAAGGTAACAATGGAAATCATGGGTGGACCTTGGCTGAGAGAAGACTGATTTACTCTTTAATTAATTCAGCATATATTTACTGAACCTCTACTCTATGCCAGGCACTGCCTTAGTAGCTGGAGATATAATAAACATGAAAACACGGTCTTTGTCTTCATGTAGCATGAAGTCTAGAAGGTAAGATATTAAATAAATAAATGAATGAATGAATAAATACTTCTACTCTGTACACATACACATAATTCTAGAGTTTATTTTCAAGAGAATTTTCTCGTGAAAAATTACATATCATAAAAATCAAACCATGCTCTTTATAACCTCTCAAATCCTGACTGTAAATATAGACATAGCAAAACTCCATGTCTGAATGGACAGGTAACTAACTCCACCTAGCTCTAATCATCTCGGACTTACAAATGACCGTCCTACCAGCTGAAATTAAATATTAGATGATAATTTTCACTTCCATTTTTCTGGTCCCAATTTGCATGCCTGTATGGGAGGGGTTGATGTAACCAACCTTCAGTGATAACTGGAGGATAAAATCTCCTTACTCAAACCATCCTTCCCTACTGCATGATTTGCTTATAGTTTCCTCATTGAAATATTTCTTTTTTTTACAACTTTTTTTGCTACTTCTCTCCTTTTAGTACCAACTACCATATTCTAACTTTGCCAAGTCAAACAACAGTTGTCAATTCGGAGTGAATTTAGCCACATAAATGTAATAATCTACTAACAATTGGCAACATGTTTTTGGTCAAAAATGCTTCAGTCTTGAATAAAATTAGCAGGAGCTATGCAAAGCCATTTTGAGTTTACTAATATGAAAAAGAAAAAAAATGGATGATTTCCTTTGTAAAGTTGAAATAACTCCACTCTGTACTGTTATTTATAATTTTAAACCTCAAGGAACGATTATTCACAGATATGGAAGGAAAATGGAAGGAAAATAAAACAGTCTGTTCACCCTATCCTTTATTTGAAATACTTGCACACTGCTCTTAATGTATTTTAATTTATTTTTAAAACATAAGTTGTTCTTTGACTATAAAACATTTCAGATGCTTAGAAAAAAAAAATTGGGTATTATTTTCTTCTCAACACATTCATGTACAACCAAAGAGATAAGAAGCATGCTCTAAGTTAGTATTCAGTTAATACACAAAACCCCTTTTTTAATACTGTCATTTAAATTACATGAACAAAAATGTCAACTTTGGGCAATGCTATTCCCTCAAAGCATATATTTTATTTCATTATATATGTATGAATTCATAATGTTTTATTTCAAGCCTACAAAAATATGGTATACTCCTGAGGAATCTGACAGATGATAAAACTGCGTGAGTAGTACACGTGCACATGTTTTCATACTTCTGCAAATTTGCTGATTTCCTTTTATTTCAATCAGCTCTCTGAATTGGTTGACTAGCATCAGATTTAATAAACAGCATATGGGTCTGCTAATATATGTGAAGAAGCTGTTCTTTCACTACCACCCCCAACATATATGTTCTTTTATATTTCAGTTAAGTAATACATTTCCTGGATGGGAAGGGGACTTGAAAATAAACCATATGCCACATGGATTTTATTGTAAAAACAATAACTATATCTATTTTAAGAATATTGCATAAGGAGAAACTAAATATTTGTCTCGGTATATTCTATTTGCATAAAAAGCACAAAATATTCTTTTGTATTTAGCTGTTGTTTTTTTTTCTATTTATAAAAAGATAATTTTATAAACTCTTCTGTGTGGCTAAACCTTTTTGAGTCTTTCAAATATTCTACTAACATTTCCATTAATGGGGGTTTATTATAAAAAGAATCCTGAAATCCCCTTTTTCAAAGTAAAAACTCTATGGGCCAAATACACTAAATTTCTCAAGAGAGTTTCAATCAAAATCAATTCAGAAAATGTGATGATAAAAACTTTAAGTTTATGACATATATATATATATATATCCTCTTTGAAATGTGGACCAAAACATTTAAAGTAATTCCTAGGAAATTAAGAAAGTTAAAGATACTTCACTATGACAAATGTACTTCCGGGACATTCGTTATGGCCCTGAGTTCCTCTGCCTACAGGCCAATATTCCTCATTCTGGGGTGACCAGTGGTCTCAAATTCTAGGCTTGTGTTCATCAACCTTGGTCTATTTTCCCTCTAACATAAATCCAATTAACTTCCTACTCTTAACTGACCCTCCTATTCCTTGCCAATAAACGAAACAGGTAAGGGAATAGCATACATCAAAAGAGATAAACACATGAATGCATTCCAAACTAAACGCACATCCTAAATTTCCTACATCAAATTTAGATTTGCAACGTCAGGTCGCGCAAACTTAGAAATGCTGAAGGCATACCTCTACAGCGGTTCCTGCTTTTGAGATTTCAAATTACAACGGCGTCCCATTTTTACAAGGCATTGCTAGAATATTCTTCAATGTGTATCTTCGATGTCTTTATAGAGACAGTCATGTTCCAACAAGTCATAAATTTAATAAATCACCAGATATATAACTTTCATTCTCACATTTACATTACCAAGTATTTTATGGAGCAATTTTCTTAGCCATAGCAGTGAGACTGTTCAATAATATAAATAAATAAATACTATTTCAACATAAAACCCTTAACTCTGAAAGAAAATCACTCTGCTGAGTCTCACAAGAATACAATTCACTATTAAAGAGAATTCGGTTACCGGTCGGGTCTATCTTGCATTGCCTCCGTGAAGGTATATTACGAGTGGCATCAGAAGGACTTTCTTATAACAAGCATTACAGAAGCAGGGGGCAGTTATGGCCGTGTGCTACTACAGAGAGAAAGAGCACGAAGGGTTTCACAGGCCACCATGCTGAAGTCGCTATTGTGAATAACTGGTACATTTACATCAGATTATCCTACATTTCCAACAGAAATACCAACTCCGGCAGTTTTGGTCTCAGGCACGGTTTCTTGTTGAGACCTGTTGCTGGATATGAGTAGTTCCAGGCCTAAGTGCTCCCGAGGATTTTTAGGCTGATATTAAAAAACAAAACCTCTCGTAAGGAGAACCGAGCCTTTAGGCGTCAAGGATATTTTGAAATGAGGAAACATTGGAGCAATCCTGTGAAATAACCTTGAGGCGATATTTGAGAATGCTCTAAATTAACATACAGCTGTTTTAACTTAATCACTACAGTCCAAAAATCTGTATAGTGAAAAGATAGAAATACACCTTATTCTCAAGGGAGGAAAAGCAGTAGAAGGCATTAGAAAATTCTAGGCATAAGTTAGCCTTATGGTCTTTGGGTTGCTGTTTTATTTAAAGAATTATACTGAATTCCAGGTTGGCGTGATAAAGAATGAGAGAAGATTATCCAAAATTACAGAAACATGTGCAACAAGTTTTCTATTTGCAATTTAATAAAATTTACTTTACTAAAGAACATATTACTCATTTTAAAATATGAAGTCTCAATACTACTGTAGGAGGCTTTCATGTTTACAGCTGATGAAACTATTGACTGTAATCTAATAGAACATTTCCAAAAGAAAATCTTTCTGAAGACCTAATTTATTACTCAAACTTTTTCCAAGATAGGCTTCCGTCTTCTCAGCCCAGCTTGTCAGGGATGGTGCGTGTATATGCACGAGTGTGTTTCTGCGTGTTTCCCAAGTGAACAAGCAGAGATTCCTTCGTTTGCTTATAAGTTTCAAAATGAAAATCTGAAATACGCAGCAACTGGGAAGTCAAATTTTCCTCATGGTGAGCCATAAAATAAATTATTTGTCCTCAAAATTGTTTAGGAAGGTGCATCAAGTAGAAGGTAGTTCATGAAGTCCAATCCATCAGGAGACTAGCTAAATGAAGTGCAAAAAATATTATAATGGATCCTTTTGCTCTTTGAAATCAATGGCAGTAACCTTCGTTTAGAAAGAATATGTGTCTGAGCCATAACGTGCAGCAATATTTCTCAACCTGCTAAAATGAAAAGAGCTCAGAGGCAGGCATCTCTCCATGTAGCTATATTACATTTCTGTTCTTGTTTTCCCCTTTCAAGGCAAGAGAACTGCCTTAATCATTTCAGAAATGCCCTGCCTTCTTCCCATAGAAGGAAATAAAGACCATGGCACTGATGTTAAAACATATATGATAATTAAAAATAAACAGCAGGGGCAGATGGGGTTTTTCACTTGCTTAAGGACTAGGTCAATCATTAGCGAATTAAATATGCCAGCTTCTACAGGTATTTTTACTTAATCTCACACTGAAATATGCACCATCTTTTGTGTCTGTATATTTCTAAATACATGAAGCGATTCCATATGTCAAATTAAAAATATATATTCTTATTTTAGCATGAAAAACAAATTACAATATTGTAAATGCTCCCACCAATCGAATCATCGATCTACCTTTGTAAGCCATTTCTTCTCGCTACTACTAAAAGATATAACAAGATATAATACTTGAGTGAAAGGGATTTGGAAATTCTTTTTTATGGATAATATATATGCCTGTTAACTTGTTATGCCAGTGAATCCAAAATTCTTTTCCAATTTATCTTAATTTGTCACATATCTAAGTAAGCTTCTTATTCTACAGCAAGTTTAAGCAAGTTCAATAATTTAGATCAAAAGATAGGCATATTTGAGATAAATATTTCCTAGGGGGTCAGGGGCCTTGTGTTGCAGTTAAAAATATGTGTTCCCAAGTCTTTAAATAGCGAAGATATTTTCTAGTTTCATTATAAAATATAAAAATCATATTATTTAACACAATTTAATAGTTCTGAAGTTAGCAAAATGGGTATGAAAGTATTTTCCTATATTTATCTTAAAAAGAGTACATTCACAAAAACTAGTAAGAGTTCATACACTTAGCCTGTTTTGAGCTTATTTTGAAATTTTCAACATTATTGAGGCAATATTAACAGTATGAAGCAAACTGTTGAAGCATCTTTTTAGTGCTTACTTTACTGAATGGTTTGCATAATTAAAAAGTTAATTGCTTTGTTTCTACAGTCTTTGGGAGTCATGGGACCAACCCCAGAAGCAGGCTTCCAATGCTGTATTTTACGACATATTTTCATTATCCCAATGAGCGAAGCACCTTCCCTACCTTGGCAGAGGGTGCAGTGAAGGTGTGTGTGTGTGTGTGTGTGTGTGTGTGTGTGTGTGTAGAATGCACTACCAATGAGATACAGCCATAAGAAATAGAACTATCAAGTTTAACCAGTGAATAAAGCACCTGGTATTAATCCTTACCCTATCTTGAGTACTGTATTTCTTTAAGCAGCTCATGACATTGAGTCTATTATTCTGTTATTCTAAAGAGAAAAAAACCCTATTAGCCTCTTCCTGATTTTTATGATATAAACACTTGACAGTGTTACTTAGGATCCCAGGTCTCAACAATTATGTCAAACCACAATTTAGAGTGATTTTTAATGATGAAATACAATATTGCTTTTACAAAATTACAAAAAAAATGCATTGTGTTTTATAAATCGCACAAATAAAAAGAAAGATTCTTTTAATGTCCCTGAAAAAAATAGGTAAGGAATGGATTTACTGCCTTCCTTAAACAATGACCCAAGAAGATCAATGATTTGTTCAAAACTACATAAAAAAAATGAGTGCTTCTACTAAATATAAAAGAAAACTAATTTTCTACTTAAAGATTTTTTAAAATAGAAATAATTGTACTAGCTGCAATAAGTTTCATGAACTTTGAATGCAGTAATGCAAAAATAGACCTGTGGAGCTAATAGCAAAAAGCAAGAAAGATAAATAATAACAGCTACTATGTATTGAACACCTAGTGTTATCAGTTATTAACCATAATTTTACATATCTTCTGCCCAGTTTCATCATCTATAAAATGCAGATAATATTACCTTCCTCAGTGATTCTACAAAGCAAATGAATATGCAGAACAGTCAGGTTAGCACTAATGTACCATAAAAGTAGTAGTTTATTATTTCAATTTTCCTTACCCTTTTTTATCATTTATTTTTAGATACTTAATAAGAATACTACTTCAGCATTCCAATAAACCTTAAAATAAGTAGATTACCCACTTTATGGCATATTTTCTTTTCTGGTGTTTCTCTCCTTGGGTGTTAAATTGTGACAAGGAGTGAATAAGTCTATAATTCATTTGTCTCTGACATTGGAGATACTTCATGAGGACTTCCCTTTAAAATATTTTCAGCCCTGGGCACCTGGGTGTCTCAGTCGGTTGAGCATCTGACTTTGGCTCAGGTCATGATATCACAGTTCGTGCACTTGAGCCCAGCATCGGGCTCTGTGCTGACAGCTCTGAGCGGGGATCCTGCTTCGGATTCTGTGTCTCCCTCCCTCTCTGCCCCTCTCCTGCTCCTGCTCTGTCTCTCTCGGCCTCTCAAAAATAAAGAAATGTAATAAAATCTTTTCAACTCTTTATGCTTGACTTGTATTGTGATTGGGATGTTTTGCTTTATATTCTGAAAATAATCTCAAATATCCCATAAAAGTTGATTCCTACATTTATAAATATATTTGCCTTAA
Organism: Lynx canadensis; assembly: GCF_007474595.2. NCBI lineage: Eukaryota > Metazoa > Chordata > Mammalia > Carnivora > Felidae > Lynx > Lynx canadensis. The sequence goes on from NC_044306.2 coordinate 180,830,429, forward strand.
TTAGCAGTTTAAGTGGAGAAGTGAATAAGCGTTACGAGTCAGTGCCTAATTAGCAGAGTCTATCCCTACTCTGTGATTGGCGATCCTCTTTACAAGGCTTTTCTTACTGCCATGAATATTTGAGAGTCGTCTGTAATCTCAGCGCTTTAAGAACTCTTCTGCTGCTGGGCACTGAATGATCTTTAATAATTATTTGATGAATATCTTTGTGAGTTACTGGTTTCTGTCATTTACTACTCTTTCACAATAAATCCAGGAAAATATATGCAGGCTTCTTAAAGAGAGAAGCCATCTAGCTGCAGAAAATAAATTTGAAACTATTAATATTTTTTGTCTATGGTTTTTGCAGAATCATATTATAAATACTGGCACTTATTCACAGTACATAGAGAGCCATGTGCTTGTAACCTTGAAAACCAATACTGATTTCCAAAGGAACCAAGAAACAACTGATCTTTATGCCAAAATATAAGTGAGGACAGTGAACATTTTTTGTAGGCAAGAAAACAATCATGCACTTACTGAATATTATGAACATTACAAGTTTGATTTCATGTGAAAAAAAAAGCTGTAGAAGCAGAAGAAACTGCAAAGGTAACTAGTGAAGATAGTAAAGTAGTAATTTGATATAATTTTATTAAATGCTAACTACCTAAAAATATGTATTCAGAACAATGACCTTTGAGGAAGACTGGACAGTAATTATTATAATTATTGTCCACATTTTATAAGTGAACGAGATATTATGTGAATTGATCCAGGTTCCTTCCCTTCAGATGTAATAGAGCTTGAACAAAGACTCAAACTCACAAACTTCTACTCTCAAAATATACGGTAGAACATTGACGTGTTGAATTATTACACAGAAGAATTAAGTTAGATTTAAGAAGGAAATTTTCAATTTGAAAATTTATAAGACAGACAGACTCTTCTAAAAACCATCCCAAAAGGAATATAGAAACTTGATAGTCTGAAAGGACTCAAAATATAATGACTTTTGGTATAGAAAATGAATTATTTGATCCTCAAAATGTTATAGATGAGGTATTGCAAGGGAGAAAATGTGCATGGAATGGTGAAGTTGGGAGAGGCAAAGAAGTAAGGTTATTAGAATGCATAAAATAATAAAAAAAATGAAACCTCAGAGTCAATCTGTAGGAAAGTCCTCTAATCCTCCTTCAGGAATGAAATGTCAGAGAAATTCAGAACTTTTCATTTGGGTAAAGAAGAGTAATGTATTTCCTTTAGTATTTTCAAAAACTTAAAAAAAAAAAAGAAAAAGCAAAGGCTAAGTAATCAAGTCAAAAGTCCTATACTTTGTGCTCTGAAATAAAATGTGGTTACTTAAGAAAAACACACATGGGGACCTCTAAACCCATGGACAATTGATAGAACTAATTTAATAGCTACTTGATCCTGAGGACATAGGTAATCCTCAGACATGGGCTACAAAAGAAAAGGATGTGGGTCTGATTTCACGAAAGAGGATGAAAACAGTCTGGGGCTGAAATAGGCAGGAATTAGATTTTAGATCTTCATTATTCTGGAAGAAAGAGATGAACCAATGTTGTCCGGGAAACTAGAAGTGCCTCTCAAAATTGAATTCTCAAAGAACTAGTGAAGGCTGAACACAATTGATCACACCGAATAAAGGGGAGGAAGTTTAAGGCAAAGAACTCTGATAAAATACAGTTCTGTGTGAACATGTTGCTTCCAATCACCTATTTAAAGATGATGATGTATGGTTAACATTGCCCTGACCAAAGTAAAGGGAAAAAATAAGGATTGGGTCTTAAAACTTAATTTCCTCAAGTATTTATATATTTGAAGATTGAATTTTTTTAGGTGGAGTCATCCAAGAAATTATGACTATAGAAACAACAATTTAAAAAAATTACGTATATGTCTAGAAGATATTTTTGATACACCATTGTGAGTGTTAGATATCACACACTCAAGAGGAACTGTTAGTAACTATGCAGGTAAATAATAGCTCTGATGAATAATTGGTTAAATGTTTAGGTAATGCAAAGACACCTTACAGAATAGACCAGAAGCAAGGAATGAAAAGAAGTCTGGTTATATAAGCATGCTTAAAGCTGATATTGAAAAAATCATTTACATATTTTAAGAAAGAATATGCAAAATCCTTAAGAGATGACCTTAAAGAGAACAGAAAGCAAGAAAACAACAAAAGCAACAAACACAAGTTAGGACACAGCATCTTGGTTGGCACCTAGTACTAAAAGATGCCCCGAATCTAGGGAGCCAATGCAATCTATTTTTCAGGAGATGATCCATTCAGTGGTGGATGTGTTTCAGTAAACGTCATCTAGCCTCAGTGGGTCTGGATGACAAAGTCCCTCTTATGATTCCATCGTCACCAGGCAATCTTTCAAGAGATAATGCTGCCGATTTTCCTTGGGTCTCTTTAGAGATAAAGGGTACTGTCTTGAAGAGGAAGCAGGGATTTTCCAATTTCTTGAATAGGATACACTCCTCAAAATTTAATAAACTAATGCTCAAGTTCAACATCAGGATCTTGTGATATTGTTGAGAACTGGCCTTGGCTTTGTACAATTCTGTGCACTGGTAAAATGTGCACTGATAAAAATTGGATTTTTAGATTAAGAAAAAAATTCCAGGTACCACCTAGAGGCCACCTGGTAATCAGACAGATAGCCTTCTCTTGGCACACCTTACATTTTCATACAATCTGTTGAAAGTTTCAGGACAACGGCAAATGCATATAGCAGGCTACAAATTGATATTTCTAGAGATTTCTGATGAGCCAAGTAGACATATGTGTCATTAAATAGAGGTGGCATTTTTATTTAGAAATTATTATGCAGCAATTGGTTAGATTACCTTGGGCTGGAAGACAAGTTTTATCAATAAAGTCCCTATTCACAATTCCTACTAAGCAATAATGAACACAGAGAAAGGAGAATAAATTTATGTGACATTGATGGTTGACCTTCCTTAGATAAAAACAACATCAAAAGTGACATCTGCCCGGAAAATCGTTATTAGTAAGTCTTTGCACATAATATATTTGGAGGCATTTCTTCCTTTGCATGGTGTACTAGCTATGGTAAGCATCTTTAACATGCATTTCTGTAGTGTTGTTTACATATAAAATAGACTGAATTTGGACAGTCCTTGTACTATGTTGCTTGAATTTATTTCTCAACCAAATTGTATTTTCATTATTTTCTGTTTTGAAGCATATCTATTTGCACAGTATTACCAACAATTAATGGCACTTTTATAGTGTCAGGAATCCCATAATCACAAAATAAAATTTTTGATGATGACCAGGAAAATGTTATCAATTATTAGATCTCACAAAAAATGCAATTAGTCAGGCACTATTTGAATTTCAAGCCAGTGAGATGGACAAATGATGGCCTAGTATAAAGCAAAATATAAAAGTAAGAGGCCAAAACTCATTTAAAAGAGTAGCTAATATATTACTCAAGGAAATATGGAAGCTACTATACAGAAATTTCAGACTCTGTAGTACTTTCAGTAAATTTCATAAAAAATAAATAATAATTCTGAACAATAGGAGCATAAGATGATAAGAAATTAATTAAGATTACTGTCAAGGGATGCAACCCTGCCCCCACCTTTGATAATGACATTATAATTGTCTAGTTTGACCTAAAAAGAAATTCTTAAGTGTATTTTTATACTACATTTCCTGGTCTTCAGTTCTCTTAGTTGTTTCACTTCTGCTGAATCTCTATCAGAAACATTGGGCCCTTATTCCACACAACTAAGTTCAACAATTTTTTTGGATAACTGTGTATAGGGATTATTCCAGTTATATCTAGGCCAAGGTGAAGGCCCTGTCCTCAAACAGCTTACAGCACAGCGGAAGAGAAGAATGTAGAGAACAACATGTCTCTCAGTTGGGTTTACTAGTTCCTTTCATTATCAAGGTCTGCATGATCACGTGTCTACTTCTTTCATCTCTGCAACACTGGACATTTGATAACCACTACTGTCCTAATTCTAAATATGCCCTCAGCCTGCCATATTTTGTTTTTGCTTTTAAAAAATATCATTCTCGGGGCGCCTGGGTGGCGCAGTCGGTTAAGCGTCCGACTTCAGCCAGGTCACGATCTCGCGGTCCGTGAGTTCGAGCCCCGCGTCGGGCTCTGGGCTGATGGCTCAGAGCCTGGAGCCTGTTTCCGATTCTGTGTCTCCCTCTCTCTCTGCCCCTCCCCTGTTCATGCTCTGTTTCTCTCTGTCCCAAAAATAAATAAACGTTGAAAAAAAAAATTAAAAAAAAAAATATCATTCTCAGGAACCTTCACTGAAACCTACTTCTCCATTACTCTTTTATATTTCGTCATTTTTTTCAGATTCCATGTTGGGTATCATCTCTTCCCAGTGTCAAATGTTTAAGAGATGGTCTCACTATTCCCAAGATTTCATAATCACCAGGGTGATACTAACTCCTAAGGCTATATTTCTATCTGTGTATACTCCCTAATTTCAGATGTACATTTCTGAAGGTCTTCTAGATATTGTCTGAATTTTGCAAAGGTACTTTAAAGTTCACATGTCTTAATCAGATTAATTCTCCTGGAAATGGGCTATTCTTCGCATTTTTGCCCGTTTGGCAAAGTAGCACCCCAGTTTTGCCACCCTCTCAGATTGGTCTCCTTGGCATCACTCACTATTCTTTATAACTTTGCCCATATTTCTACTTATCAAATCTCTACTTACCTATCCTTCAAAGCTTGGCTGTGGGTTTTCATATCCCTAACTCATATCATCCTATGGTTTGGGTAGCATGCATTTTAAAATCTGCATAGAGCCTCTCATGACTTTATTTTTAATCATCTAAGTTGGTACATGCCATTCTCCATCACAATATGCAAATGATTAGAAGTTAGAGAGCATGTCTCATTCACCTTTGGATCCCTCATGGGAATGGGCACGGAGTAAATGCTCAAGAAATGGTTATTGAAGTCGATGAATTCTCTTAATATCCTAAATTCCCTGTTCATTGTATAAAATTTTCAGCTATGACTGCTATGACCTTTTGCTACAATTGCTGAGTTGGTGAAATGCAGCCTCATACTGAATAAAAACAATGGGCATAATTCAGTCTAGGCACTATGGCTGATAGGAATGCAACCTCAGAGAAGCATACCACTTCTCAGACCACATGTGGGTCCCCTGGTGACTTCATCAATGTAGATGATGAACATTTCAGAGTGGAAATAAACTTGTAAAAGATTTATTTTGCAACAAAAATGAATGAGTCGACAGTTTTTAAGCAGCAGGACACTGCTCTACTATCTTTTATTACCAAAACACTATATAACACTCATCATAGTTTCATTTGAGCATACAGTTTCAAAAATTAGTGGGTTTTGAGATTATCATATTTTGGCGGTTGAAAATCTATTTAAAGGAAGCATTTAAATTTGCATGTGTTTAAAACATATCCTCATTTTGTAATAAACTTATAATTCTCCTTTTTGGACAGTAATGAGAAGGCATGCAAAATGATGAGACTCATGTCAAAAAAAAAAATCAACCTGCATTTAAGTAAAAATGTATCCGAAATAAGATTTAGAAACAAGGCAACCTTTTGTCCATATTTCAGATTGAAAGGGCATATGACATAAAGACTAACCTCCATGAACTTAGCTTGAAACTTAAGATAGCAATCACAAAAACAATTTGCAACCACAGCACAAGGAATGCATTAGTTTTTAAAAAATACAACTAATCTAATCCAATCTTTAATCTAATCATCTACTTGAGTAATATAATTGGTCTTCTGAAAAGACAATAACTTCAAAAAATTATTTACAGGCCCTTATTAAGATTGAAAGAACTTTATATAAAGCACACATTTTATTATTAATTATCCATATTTATAAGTGGAGCGAGAACAGACATAAATTTAATCTGTTTTGTAGTTTAGACCTGGATTTAGTGTTCTGCCAATTTCATCCCAGATAAATTCTAGAGTTTTCTAAGTAATTATGTTTAGCAACAAGAACAAAAGGAAGATAAAAAAGGGAAAAAAACAATAATTTGATTAGAAAAATTAAACAAATAATTTGACTTTTTTGGCTTAACATGAAGCCTCCAGGCCAATTTAATAATTATTTTTAAGTGATGTAGAAATGGGTAGGGAGAAAGAGAGGGTACAATGCAGATAACATTTTAAGGCCTTCTCCCAGCCCAAGAAGTTATTTATAATGTAAAAATTCCAATAAGTGCATTTGAAATCATTTCATCTGTATATTTTTCCTCTCCCTTCTCGGTACTTCACTGCTCTGAACTCCTCTAATGAGTTTCCTCCTCTCACATTATAGTGAAGTTATTGAAATCAAGTTTGTATCGCCCCAACATAAGGACTTGTACCATGAAGTCAGAGATTCTTTCTCATTCACTTCAACTTCCTCAGAGAACCTTGGTCATATTTTATTTTCAACACATTTGTTGAATCAAACGAATAACCACAGATTTGTCAGTATATAATTACCTCGTTAAACAAGAGACAGGGATAATATTCCACTTTGCTTTACTTAAAAAGATAATGCTTTTCATAAATTAAAAAAAAAAAATAGGGGTGCCTGGGTGGCTCAGTTGGTTGAGCATCCGACTTCGGGTCAGGTCATAATCTCTCGATCTGTGAGTTCGAACCCCGCGTCGGGCTCTGTGCTGACAGCTCGGAGCCTGAAGCCTGCTTCAGATTCCGTGTCTCCCTCTCTCTCTGACCCTCCCCTGATCATACTCTGTCTCTTTCTCTGTCAAAAATAAATAAACATTATTTTTTTTAAATAGCTGCAATAGAAGAGATAACAACAGAGTGTGTTTTATCCTCAAAGAAGAATACTCAAGTGAAACAGTTTCTCAATAAGTGGACTAACTTCTGAGGTTGAGGGTTAACTACACTTTACAGACAAATTCTACCATTTCTTTGACACATAAAAGATGCTTAAGAGTGTTGTCATATGTCAGCAACATCAATTTTTTTATACATAACTCTAGAGAAAAATCAGAAAAGTCTATCTGCAAAAAAAGGATGCAAAAAATATGGAGATAATACCCTAACTAAATAAGGAGCTACACGTCGAATGCATTATCTAACAAGTGTGCTGGAATTCAGATAAGCAAATGATTTGAGAGTCTGAAGGCAACAAAGACACTAACTGACCTCTAAAGTCACTTTGAGATTTGATGAGAGCTCATTCTGTCCTCAAATGTCATAAGGGCTCAATAGAGTGATCTAGTTTTAAAGGACCAAATTAGAATAAAAAGGGTAATATGGCCACACATTTTATCAGTGTTAATTATTAATAATGAGATTAAAAAAGAAAGGGCTGAGAGTTCAGTAAGCATACTAATTGGTCACTTTTTTCAGCTTGTTTTCCCTGTCAGTGTGAATATTTTAGAGCAGTTCAAAGGGAAATACACACCTGAAGAATACGCATTCAACAGGAACCCTGAGCATAAATGTAAAAAGATTTTAAAAGTGAGAAAGGAATATAGGAAGCAATGATGACTTATCCCCACCTTGAAAGGTGAAGAGCACAGAGAGTGGGGTTGATTTGATGCCAGAGGATAGAATCCTCCCTTCCTTTCATTTCAGATCCTTGATATACTTAAACATATCTGATGCTTTCATGATTAAGCTATTGTGTTATGTAAAATCTGCCTAAAGTCAATAATCAAAATTACTTCCCGTTACTATTTGAATCATAGTAAACAATTCTATCATCAGTTCATATGGTGAAACTATTGCTACCCATTATTTAAGTATAAATTATTAGGTGCTATTACTTCATTTAGTTTCTCCCACAATAGTATGATTTACTATTGAAGGAAGCAGGGCTAAGAGAGGTCAGAAAACTGCACTGTTACTAAGAGGACAAACCAGAATTCAAACCGATGTCATCTGGTTGCAAAGTCTATTTTTTAAACCACTATATTCTACAGACAACGTTGCTTCTTGTCTAGGACAGTATCTTCTTTGGATTCTTTTGGATTGTGCTGCTCATTTACTAGAAAACTTCCGCAGCCCACATCTTGATTGGAGACAACATCTGTAATTACTTGCTGTCTCTAATCACCACGAAAAAGCACAACTGAGTAAAGCCCTACAAAAGTGGGGGCATGGTGGACTTGGGGATACTCGAGAGGCACAAAGCCATTTCACAGATGACTAGAAAAGGAGAAAATGCAATCCAACTCTGGCAACAAGAGTTCCACACTGAAAAACAGAACCATGGAAATGAATCCTTTCCAGGGTATGTGAGTGTCTTCCTGAAGGAAAAAAAAAAAAAAAAAAAAAAAAAAAATAGGTGGGGCATTTGTTTTGAGAGATTACGCTCCTGCCATTAACAAGTATTTGGGCATCTTTGGAAAGATGGGAGACTGACTTGTTATTTAATTTAGTCTAAATGAAAACAGTACAAACCAACAGTGACTAGATGGGGGTACCCGAAAAGTGACCCCCATTGGGTAGGTGAATTGGAAATTGGATAGATGGGAGAAAAGCAGAGAGAAAACCCTTTATCCCACACCAGGTTATGAGGTTAGTCTCCATCCTCATTATCCTTGTTCATATAAAAATGGTACTTCATTTCCAATTGGTATTTCACATATACTGTCATTTATTTCTGAAATCAAAGGACAAGCACATAGCATATACAAAATGGCTTTGTGATGGACTGTACCATGTTCTAACCATCAAAAACAATGTATTCTAAACCCTATTGAACACATGTGGAGTGAGGGGAATGACTGAAACAATGATTAAGCCTAACATATAATTCTGAAAATGTAAGAGAGCTTGGAAGTGGGGGTACGCTCAAAAATATTAGTGTATAAATATCAAAATGATCTTTTAAAAATCTGAGAACATAAAGTGGCAGAAAATTAATTAGGCATTTAGCATGGTCAATTTCTTTTTTACTTTATTTAAGTTTTTGAAATCTGCCTTACAGACCAACTGCTATTTTCCAGTTTTAATTTACGTCTATGTTATACTAGTCGGAGGTTTACCTAGAGGAAAATAAATACCATTTTCTACCTTTTGTTCATTCTTACTCTGATCAAAGTACGTTGTCAAACAAGAAAGTAAACGTGTTCATTCTATTGTGAGATCACTTAATTACAATTAATGTTTTGAAGGGCATTACACCCAGGGCCAGATCAAATCTACAGATAGCTCTTGCATGGTGTGATTTGAGGGAGGCTCTAAAATTGTCTCCCACATTGACCTGTAAGGTACCAACATTTCTACTCACCTAGTCAGAAATCACACAATTTCACTCACTTGACTTCTTTATCTCATACATGCATTACTACTATTAAAATGCACGTTTTGTAGGTTGCAAGGAAGGCCCTAGAATTCTTCCCTGCTCACATTAGCACAAATTTTCAAATTCATTTGCCATCTCACTAAGAGACCCAAAGTACTTTTTCTGACTTGGAAAGTAAAACATATAAGAAAAATGGGATGTAAGAAAAAAATCACAGATTGTTGGATTTGAGTAAGATTTTAGATTTAATTCTGTTAACTGCCTTACAAATGATTAGTAGCAGATCCAGAAGGAGTTTGTGACCTACCCATTCATAATGGCAAAATTGGGATTGGAGGTCAAATATTTCTTATATTTGAATTGTTGAACACTATATATGGTTACATGATATATAACAAAGCCAAATTAACTTGCAAAGGTAATTCTGGGGGGCGACTGGGAAGAATAAGATGACTATGGCATTAATTCAAAAGTCAAGATAAATAGTGACAATAGAGCTAAAGCGAAGGTTAAATACCACTCTGTGAGAAAGTCTGACGACAACTGCCTAATGTAGAAAAGGGCAAGTTCTTGCATAGTCAATGTATGCTCCTAATGTGATGATGGTTTTAAGCTTACTATTTGGGTTTCACTTGAATTATGAATTTATTGCAGTAGGTTTCCAATTGTTTTAACATGTCATTATCAAGTATTTTATCATTACTAAACTTCCTATCATGAGCTCCCTATTCTAAAATACCTTATCCCGTTAGGAATATTTTATTGAAATAATAAATAACCAATTTCTCCAATCGTATCGAAAGACCAACATGAAATAATCATACTATTGATAATAATAAAGAGAAAAGAAAATATTTTAGTGATCTTTTTCATAAATTAATGTATAATTCATAAACAATCCTTAAAATACTTTTTAATGATACCGTTTCCATTACCGCTTTCCAGAGACCCATGGATATAAGTACCCTGGGTCTGAAATTATTAAAATGGTGGGACTCATTCTAATTATTAGATTCAGGTTTCACGAAATTATGTTTATTCTTACAGTGTATTCTTTTTCCTAAGCTAATAAAAGAATAAAACCTCATTCATCATTTGACAGTAAGGTGGGTTGGAATGTAGGCTAAAGCTTATTATAAAACCTATTAATCCACAAGCCCTCTTTATAAAATTGTGTTTATTATGCTAAAGTATAGGAAGCAAATAAAAGCTTTTGTAAAACATAAGTGCATTTCACTACTTATCTACTTAAATTTTCCTTTTAGTTATTTCAGTTACTTTTAGTTATTTCCTTACTAAAGCATCTGTGACAACTTATTTTTATCATTAGCTTTTCTAGAGTATACCCAGGTCACGTCGTGACATTGGAATGTTGTTTTTGCACTGGAAAATTATCTTCCAAACTTTACAATGAAAGTTAATCCAAAAATCAGTTATAACTACATTATTTCACATGGGTTAAAATTAAAGAAAACATTTGAGGTAATAATAATTAGGAACTAGGACAGCATCCAAAATGGTATTTTCATAGAAAATCCAATACAAATCCTGATTAAAACCTAACCAAGCAAAACGTTGCAGATTACCTGGATTCCAATTAAAGGTGACAAATGAATACTTGACAGGTTTCAATTCCAATTCTATTTATGTCAGAATGATCCATTAATATTGAAGATGAAATTACCAGAATTCAAGCAATACAATTGTACTTTATGACTAGATAGTAGTCTGAAAACTTGGTCCCAACAAAACTTATTCAAATGCCAACTGCTACATTTGGATCACCCAAAGTGAATCACATCTCCTTCTGTCATTACCTATAGATCAAGACTAACATGAATCACGGCTGGCAGATGACAAATGATTACATAAAACTGAATTTCAAGTGTCAGTTACACACAAAATCAGAAAAATCAGTTCTATTATGATGGTCTTTGCTGATGACAAGACTAAAAACATGGTTACAAAAAATAAACACCTTATGTGGGAAATGTTTCTCAGTAAACTTTCTAGTTTCTTAACAAGCTCACCTGTTAAGTTTTCCATGACATGTATGTTTCCTAAAAAGTAACTGATAATGTGTTTGTCACATATAATTATGTTTCTTACTCATCATTTCTTTCTTATTTTAAAGGTCGAATCCCCTTAAACTCAAAAAAAACAGAAAAATAACATTAAGATGTGATTATAATGCCAATGATGCAAAATCCTTTCTGTTAATATAGCTGACATCCCAAAATAAAGACTTCCTTATACATACGGTTGCTGAGAATGAGATAAATACTTTTTTAAGTATTTAAGTATTAAATAAAATGATAACATCAAAAGGTAATCACAGATATAGGAATGTCCTTAAAATAAATCAATCCTTCCTTCCTTCTTAGGTGTGTGTATGTGTAATATTATTATAGTATCTTAGCTTAATTTTTACTTTTGTGCAAAGCATTTCAAACATATTTGCCTTAGAAATATATTCATCAGCAATGTAATTTATACCAAAATTTGGTAGTCATTTAGAATGATACTAAAAATAGTTAATTCTTAAAAAGCACATCAAACTCCCATCCACATACTCATACACCCCCATACACACAGATAAGCATGCCTTTGTAGCCATAAGGCAAATGCCATATAACTCTGGATTGTTCATCAAGAGGGATATCCATCAACAGATCCTGATATCATATCTTCTCACCCAGATAACAATGTAGAAAACTAATTATTTAACATGATTTAGTTTAGCCATAATTTCACTTGAGCTCACTTGTCATCTATTACGCTCTAAGGTTGGATTTTAATATTCATAGGTAAACTTCCAGAAAAAAAAATCAGATTTCCCTGAATTAATATGCTCTATTTTCATACCATCACTAAAGAAACCAGTGTATAACAAAAGTTAGAATGTCTTATTTCACTTGGGGGATGGGATGGTGAAAGGCAAATCCATTTCAAGTGTTCACCAGAGATATAATGTGTGTGATCCCCCTTCCTTCACTTACATATAACCAAATCTCTTTTTACATTTGAAATAATCATAAAATTAGTATGAACTTTCCTGTTCCATAATTTGACACAAAGCTATTCCTAAGACATTTACTTATAACCTGAAATCCAAAAAATAAATCACCCGTTTGGGGGAAACATAAACAGATGTGAAAAGTTTATAAGAACTATCTGCAGTCTAACTTTATAACATCAAGAAAGTGTAGAGAAGGCCAATTGTGGTAATTATGAGAATCATCTCACAAAAGGGTAAGAATACGGAGTCCTAAAATTTGCTTTCTTCTCTTTCCCTTGCACAAAAATGAGAAGAAAAAAAAACCTTATAATTAAATGACAAGGAGTTCTAATAGTATTTACAATCTATTTTTTGAGAATAAGATATCATTGTTCTTGTTTGACTCCATTTCAGCTATCACTCAAAAGGAGAGGTTCCAAAACGCTTTACTGAATACGTCAGAAAAGAAAGAATTGAGTAAAGTGTGTTTATTGTCATTTCCTTTCACTGAGGCTGGACAATTGCAGTTGAAGAAATAGTTGCATGACAAAAATGAATAGAAGAAAACAATAACACAAGACCTTTATCAGTTTCTATCGTTTAGGTATTATGAGTTAATTTAGTTTAGTTTTTTTTTTTTTTTTTTTCATAGAAGGTACTAGTCTGATTTATTTGTAAATGTGTTTACTTCTGACAGGTTGTTTGAAAATGATGGTGCAAGTTTGGTGAATTTTATCTATACAGTTATGTTCCTTTATTTGGTATTTCTGGACTTTAGCAAATATTTTTTTTAGGTACAATAGTTTCAATGTCAGCTATTTTTCTTGGATTTAGACTGAGCCTCATGAGTCTACTTATTATGGCTCACTAGCGTGATTATGTGTGTGGATGCTGTGTTTGCCCCTACCATTTTCCATATGCTCTGCCTCACCAACACTGCCATCCGGCGTGGTCCTTTCGTAGCTGTCCTCTGGGAGTGGAAGGGCACCCAGCCTTGGCCCTGATGAACTCTTACTGCTTGGTGTCTCTGACTCCTCCAGCCCGCTGTCATAGCAACTCTGCAGTGACCCCTGATGTGGGTCCTGAGGCTGACTCACAACAGAAAACGTCACTCTACGAAATGGCTGCAAAAGAAAAGATTCTGAATGTCACTAAAGTGTAAGATTGTAAACGATCTTATTACAAAACACATAAACGACATACATCAAGGACTACCGGCGACTCATTCAATACAAAATGGTTAGAGATGTTCAACTCTATTTGGTTAACTGTGTTATCTGAGGCAGTGCCTAGAATTTCATTTTCATTGTGGAAAAAAAAACCCTGAAAATTCCCTTTCTGCAACAGAGATAAGAAAACAGCAATTTCACTAAAATACACATTTAACTCTATGTTAGTACCATGTATTCAACCTTCTTCTATTCTGTAGTCTTCACTTCAAATTTGCTTTTCACAAATAGACTCTATCGCAAGTGTCACTGATTTGGGAAGGCAATACACATTGAAATAATCATTGTAGGCATTCATTTTTAAAAACTCTGTCTGTATGATACAATGGTTTTAAAATGAGTGTTCTGGCAGTTGACTCAAACTATTAAAGGGATAACTAATAAATAGGAATTTAGGTACACTGTTAGGAGATAGGAATACATTCCTGTTTTTCTTCTTATTAAAAATATTACCTATTGACCCTGAGATTGTAAGGGTAGCATTGAACTAATAGATAAAAGTTCCTTTAACCAGGGAACAGAAAATAAACCCCAAAGCTTAATTGTATGTGCTTACAACGACCGTTTATAGTTTGTTCAAAAGTAGTTACCGCACGCACAGTCTTTAAATTGTAATTTTAAAGTGTTGTAAATTTTTATCCAGTTGGATCCCACAAGTTACTATGACACCAAAGTTGGCTGCACTGAAGATTTACTATGTACAGAATTTACAGATTATTGTAACTACAAAACAAAACAAAAAAATTAGGCTCATTAAGGGAACAAACTAATGCCATGCATTGATTGTATTCTGCACATAACAGTTGAGGGAAAAAAGAAAAACAATATAAAAAGGTTCTGTGATATCTCTCTGAGATTATTCTTGGCAATAGCTGTAGCCATTAAAAACTTGTGTGTGACTTGAAAACAGCATAAATGTATTTTTTTAAACTTACAGCTCAGACTGGTGCTTTTTAATACAAGGTATAAAAATAATAATGTTGCCAGAAAATAGTGAGAAAGGTCGAAAGCCTTTTTTTGCACTTTTATAGCTTGAATACGAATGGTTCAAATCATGAGTCATGACTGGACCAATCTACACATGTAGGTTATTCAAGGGAAAGCTAAGAAGAGTTACAGTATTTCCCCCAAATTTATAAAGTGGTTTCACTAGAGACAAATGCATGCTTCCACAAATCTTCCCTCCACTTTATCTCAGACACTGGCCAGGAATATTGTCCATTATTAGCTTTTCTAACCCAGTACCTTGCCCTTCATGTACTTATTTGGAGAGGACAGTCTTAATAAAATCCTATCTTTCATTCTAATTCAAAATCAAACGTTTAGAACTGCTGAATCCTATTAGGAAGGGAAAACATTTCTCTTCTTTATAATGTTTCACCAAATTGGAACTACAGTATTTTTAAAACAATTATGAAATACTTCTAGTACAAATAGCATATATAGATATAGATATAGATATAGATATAGATATAGATATCATGACCCAAAATTTACTGGCAATAAACTCTAAAATCATTACTCTTCTTTCATTAATAATACTTCTATTTCTTCACAATAATACAATTGTGATGTTTTAACTTATATTTTAAGTAAATATAGAAGTCGATACGTATTTACCAGGCTTTATCTTATGTGCAGTTTTTTAATTTTTTTTCTATTTATCACTCCCAGTTGACTGCAAATTATCTGAATTTCCTCAGTCTCACCTCAGAAATAAGGCCACTCACCGTTTCCTAAAACCACACTGTTCTGCACAAAGAAAAATTCAGTAAATACTATTGAACAATAAGCTTTAAATGGCAATGTTGAATTTAGAAAAGGACAGTAATGGTCATTCAGACATATCACTCCAAGACATAGCAATGGGTCACACACACACACACACACACACACAGAAAGGACTGTCAAATGCTATTCTTGATTCTCAAATCTTTAAAAAAAATTTTTGTGTTTATTTATTTTTGACAGAGAGAGAGACAGAGCATGAGTGGAGGAGGGGCAGAGAGAGAGAGGGAGACACAGAATCTGAAACAGGCTCCAGGTTCTGAGCTGTCAGCACAGAGCCCGACGCTGGGCTGGAACTCACAGATGGCGAGATCATGACCTGAGTCGAAGTCAGACGCTCAACCGACTGAGCCACCCAGGTACCTCTCAAACCTTTTAGAAACAGTCTTCATTAACCCAAGAAGAAAGACCAAAATGAATACAGAAACACTAATACATACTAATAAATTGACAAAGGAAAGTATATAATAAATTATGAGAAATGTTATTCCATCTCTATATAAAAATAGAAAAAACGGTGATGTTTACGTTATGGGAGTAAACTCAGAATCTGTAATTAAATGCTGGTTCCACCAAAGTAGTAGTAGGACAGCACAGGGGTGATAGGTTATGTTTGTAACAAAAAATGTCAAAAATAAGATAATTATTTTTCTATCATGTACAGTAAAACAGCTTCTATGAATCTGTGTATTTTCTGTGACTATTTTAATTTCCATGAATTATTTTAGGTTACATATTCAATTGAATGATGAAAAGAAAGCTGTTTTAAATTTAAAATACTAAGATCTATTTATATAATAAAAAAATGTCTAGATTCATGAATGCTTTTTGTATGTGTAGAAAAACTAAAAAAATAAATAAATAAATAACACCTAATGGATGAAACAAAAATAACTGACAATAAAAATCCAAAATAGAGAGTATCATACAATGAATCATGAAAAATCCCATCCATCATTTTTTTAATGCTTATTTATTTTTGAGAGAGAGAGAGCACGAGTGGAGGAGGGGCAGAGGCAGAGGGAGACACAGAATCCGAAGCTCCGAGCTGTCAGCACAGAGCCTGATGCAGGACTCGAAATCACAGACCGTGAGATTATGACCTGAGCCGAAGTTGGATGCTTAACCGACTGAGCCACCCAGGCGCGCCCCCCATCCGTCATTTTTAACCACATTTTAAAATATTCCATTACAATTCAGCAATACCAACAATATCAGTATTACATTACTATTTCAAGGTCTATTTTGATAGTTTTTTGAAAACTTCTTCTGGCAAAGTATTTAAGTTGGCTATGTGAACAAATTAGTGCAGAATCCTAAATTCTGAAGGAAAACCCATTAATGCATGGGTTAAGGTTTTGTTCCAATGGTAAATCAGACACACAGATTAGATGGATAGACAGATGATAGATAAATAGTAGATAGATAGATAGATAGATACAAGATAGAGATAGACAAATAAATGGGCAGATAGACAAGTATTTACATACCATCATTCATCACCAGTTTGGGTCTATTGAGAAGATAGGTTTTACAGCAGAAGCTAAGATAAAGAAATCACATTTTTTATAGATTCTCGAAATGTCGACTCAATAAAAAATGGAAAGCACTGTGTTGACTGTGTGGCATGACACAGAGAATGAATTTGCATTATATATATGTACATATATATACATACATATACATATATGTATATGTATGTGTATATATATAACTATCACTTAGTTAATTATTGATACTCTGGAGTAGTGTGGTTTACATGGGGATTCTTGAACCTAGACATGCCTTAGAATGGCCCAGAGAACTTGTCAAAAAGCACCAAGCCAGTACAGGGCTTCAGCTTAAACCAAATGAATCAGTGTTCAGAGTGTGAATGGATATCAGTAGTTTATAAAGTCCCTCTGGGTAATGAAGAGGCACAGAGAGGAAGGAGAAACTCTGCAACTGAAAGCAGTCAAAAAGACAAACTGCCCAGGAAGCCAGGTGGTCCTTTAAGTATTCCTTGATAAAGTTTCTCTGGAGATTGAGTAGAACCATGGCTTCATCTTGGGGTGCAAAAGTATGGACATGAAGACATCTGGTGACCTGAAGTGTCTGAGCTTTGTATTATTCTGTCCAGAGTGGTAAATGATTTCTTGTCTTGCAAAGACAAGCGGGTCTTTCTAAAACAGGAAAAAGCACAAGAAGAGGAGAAAAAACTGTCAGCCTTCTAGCATTCTGAAATTGTGAAGATGTGTTCAAAAATTAAATAAGTAATGCAAGAAAAGGGTCTTCAAGAAAAGCATTCCAAAAATTTTGAGTGGAAAATGCACGACAATTACACACAAGAGGGAGTGGTAATCGAAGATTTTATGGAGGCAAATGAATGCTCTAATTGAATAAGTGAGATTGAAGATGTGTTTAGACCATTTCATGCAAAGGAGTAGGAAGAAGAAATGTTGGCGGCAGAGAATTATGCCAAGAAAAAGTGAACTATGAAAAAAAACATCAATGACAATGGGCAGCAAGGCGTTAGAATGTCTGGATGCTTGGATTTACTCATTATTTCACTATACATACATTTGCTTTATATTCATTATCTCTTAGGGTTTCAAGGATGTCCCAACATTGCTTTTACAAATTAAAAAAAAACTCAAAATCGTATAGGTGTGTATATAAAAACAGATCAAGTATAATATAATTAGGTTTCCAATGAAATGGAGATACAAAAATATGCCATGAAACTTGCTTAGGATTTAGGGCAGGCATTGCCAAGGAACGGTTCGTAGGTTGAGACTTCTAAGGAGAAATTGAGAAAGTGGGGATAGGCTATTAATTTTCAAAATAGAACATAAGAGGATTACAGTTAAAAGAAAAAGGTTTGTGCAAAGAGTTTTGTTTATTTATGCACAGTTCTATCTTTCTTCATTTTTTTTCTGAAAACATTTGCTTTAAGGTCAATGTTTGAAGGCACAGCTAAAAGCCCCGTAACGTAAGGTACAATAGGAATGAATGAAATCAGAGAAATGAGTAAATTAGGAATTAAAAAAAAGAAATTAAAAATAAAATTACAAAGGCAAGGTAAACAGTAAAACACGTTGAGTAATAGGATGTATGGTATGCGTGTGAGTAATGAGAAAAAAAATGTTATATTGGAAATAACAGAAAAAGGAAAGGATTTTACTCCAAACACCTCTATAGTTTCACTATTGACCTCAATCAAGTTAGCTGACCCTTTGGTTCTTTTGCCTTAGGCTCAGGGTCTAAAATGGAGACGATACCAGCCCCTTACTAACTTAAATTCTCTGAGAAATAATCAGATGGTTTACAAAATAAAAACCTGAAGCTCCCTCAAAGAGGGAACTATAAATGGTATCATAGCTGAGGCCAAAGCTATATAACTAGAGTGATATCTTTTATTACGTTTTAGGTTTTTGCTTTTTCCTTTTCTAGTCTGTTTGGTTTTTTTGTGTTGTTTTGTTGTTGTTGTTGTTGTTTTAATATAGAACTTGTTCAGTAATCCACAAAGTTTCTAAATAGAATTTTATAAATTCATATGAAATTTCAAATCTAATTCTCCTGTTAATGTGGTGCTTTTATTGTTCAAATGCAAGCTGCTCATAAAATAAATATGTGCATACAAGGGTGCCATTTTTTCAAAAGGTGTTTGAATCTAATCATCTATTGGGCATGAATGTCTCTGGGGTCACTGCTTTTGGAATGTCATTTATCAACTAATTGTTCCTCCAATTATGACACAGAGGAGAATTTCACTGGAAGACACATCCTACTACAGGGACTTTTCAGATTTTTTAGAGGTTGTTGCAAATATATTCAAAGGTAACTCCAAATAACATGCAATCCCTAAGGTATTAGAGGTATCTTCCTCCTTATCCCAGGCCCCAGTTGATGGAAATGCATCAGAGCTGGCATTGATTTAAAGTCCTAAAGACTTAGAAGAAGCATTCTCCATTCTTTATATAATTTTATTCACTTCATTTTCTGAAAATCTAGAGGTTCAATGGGAAATGGGCAGAAATGTAATGGAGAGGTCTTCTACCTTCTATACGCAGGTTGTGGGGAGCCCAAGGTGGTTGCCTTTTTCTTCCCTCCCCTATTTTTTGGAAATGCTCATGAGTCCTTGGGTAAGAGGTGTATGAATGCAGTAAACATTTCCCTATAAGATTAATTTCACAGACTGGAAAGGACAAACACAGAAAATAAGGATTTAAATTTGGTGCTGTGGGGTACACAATGTAACGGATTCAATAAATGCATTTGCTCTTTAATATTTTTGATACTCTTTTTTTTCTGGAAAATGTGAACAGATGTTAAAACTGATATATCAGTAAACTTGGGATTAGGAGAAATATAACCTGCTTGATGAGGAAGGGAGTTAGACTATATTTTTATCTTTATCTTTATCTTTTTTTCCTTTTTTTTTTTTTTTTTTTTTTTTTTGAGAGGAAGGGAATTTAAGAAGGGTAGGGGCAGAAAGAGAGAGAGAATCCCAAGCAGGATCCACACCCAGCACAGAACTCAATGCAGGGCTCGACCTCACAGCCATGAGAGCATGATCTGATCCCCAATCAAGAGTCAGAAGTTCAACCATGAGCCACCCAGGAGCCCCTAGACTATATCTTGATTACAGAAATAAAGCTTGCATTCTAATGACATTATGGCAATGGGCATAAAGCATTCATGAAGGGAAAATGTGATGAACATTTGATTCATTATTTTTCTCTAAAATTGCATCTCTATAACTGATAATGCAAATTGCCAAACAGTAAACCTAAATCTAGGCAATATAACAGGTTTACAGGTCACACGAGATGTTACCAGAATTTCTACTTCAAATATGAGCTGGGACCAGATATCACCCTACTCTTCTTCAGAAGGTTCAAAGGAGGTCAAGTCAATACATTTCACATTCATAAGATGATTGAAGGAATTTTCTTAAAAAAAGTTTTGCTTTGGGACACCTGGGTGGCTCAGTCAGTTAAGCGTCCGACTTCGGCTCAGGTGGTGGTCTCATAGCTCGTGAGTTCGAGCCCCACGTCGGGCTCTGTGCTGACAGCTCAGAGCCCGGAGCCTGCTTCAGATTCTGTGTCTCCCTCCCTCTGTGTCCCTCCTCTGCTCATGCTCTATCTCCTCTGTCTTTCTTAAAAATAAATAAACATTAAAAAATTTTTTTTTTTTATATGAAGTTTATTGACAAATTGGTTTCCATACAACACCCAGTGCTCATCCCAAAAGGTGCCCTCCTCAATACCCATCACCCACCCGCCCCTCCCTCCCACCCCCCATCAACCCTCAGTTTGTTCTCAGTTTTTAACAGTCTCTTATGCTTTGGCTCTCTCCCACTCTAACGTCCTTTTTTTTTTTTTTTTTTTTTTTCCTTCCCCTCCCCCATGGGTTCCTGTTAAGTTTCTCAGGATCCACATAAGAGTGAAACCATATGGTATCTGTCTTTCTCTGTATGGCTTATTTCACTTAGCATCACACTCTCCAGTTCCATCCACGTTGCTACAAAAGGCCATATTTCATTTTTTCTCATTGCCACGTAGTATTCCATTGTGTATATAAACCACAATTTCTTTATCCATTCATCAGTTGATGGACATTTAGGCTCTTTCCATAATTTGGCTATTGTTGAGAGTGCTGCTATGAACATTGAATGGGAAAAGATATTTGCAAATGACATATCGGACAAAGGGCTAGTATCTAAAATCTATAAAGAGCTCACCAAACTCCACACCCGAAAAACAAATAACCCAGTGAAGAAATGGGCAGAAAACATGAATAGACACTTCTCTAAAGAAGACATCCAGATGGCCAACAGGCACATGAAAAGATGTTCAGCGTCGCTCCTTATCAGGGAAATACAAATAAAAAATTTTTTTTAAAGTTTTGTTTTGTTTTGTTTTTACTGTCTAGAAAGCTGATGTCAAGTTTTACTAAAGGTATGATAACTACCACAATTTCTATTTCATCTTGCAGATTCATTAATTTTTTTTTTAAATTTTAGAGACTCATAAAACCACTCCCTTTTTGAAAGCAATGGCATAATAACATGTAGCATTTATAACTTGAAACATTGAGAAAATTAACTTTGAAACGAATATGCTATTTTGTTTTCAGAATTCAATAATTGCCAAATATATGTGACATTACGAGGGGCTACCCATTAAAAAAATCATGAAGTCCACTGACAGTTCCCAAGAAAAGCAATAGAGACCACATACATATTCACAAGTAGATGGATATTTATTATTCATTCTTCATTGTTAATTGATTTAAAAAGTGACTATCATAGAATCAAAGCACATTTTATGGCCCATAATCAGACATTCTCAAAGGTATTTGCCCTCTACCTGCATTAGCAAAATCTTCTGAGTTACAGCCTGCACAGTAAAAACTTGTTTTCTTTTTTTTTTTTTTTAATTTTTTTTTTTTAATTTTTTTTTTTAATTTTTTTTTTCAACGTTTTTTATTTTTTATTTTTGGGACAGAGAGAGACAGAGCATGAACGGGGGAGGGGCAGAGAGAGAGGGAGACACAGAATCGGAAACAGGCTCCAGGCTCTGAGCCATCAGCCCAGAGCCCGACGCGGGGCTCGAACTCACGGACCGCGAGATCGTGACCTGAGCTGAAGTCGGACGCTCAACCGACTGCGCCACCCAGGCGCCCCAACTTGTTTTCTTTGATAGGACAGTGGCCGATTTAGAAAATGGTAAACAACTGAGGCGAACTTCAGAAATATCCTGCTGTGCACACTACTTGCAGTAAAGAGAAAACACAACCTCGGGGAAGAGTGCAGGAACTGTCCCCCTCGAAGTCCACATCTTATAACCTAGTGACTCCATGTTTATGGGGATTTCGTTTGCAAGAGGATAAGACCCTAAGGATGCCGCGGAAAGAACTTCAGGGTAAATCTCTTTCCTTATTGAATACTGCTCTGCGTCTTACAGACAACTTTATTGAGGACTTTAAATCTGCACCTTCCTTTTTAGCTTCAATAGTTTTTCATAAATTGTCTCCTTATCTGGAACTCACATACAGCTGTCTTAGTCATATCAATTATTTCTGAATGGGCTGAAAAGGCTTCTTTTATTTTTTCCAATTCACTTAGTTACGTCCATCAAACAGACTTCTAATGACTCTCTTTGTCAGTCGTAAAGCATTGAAACAGGCATGGAGCAGAACATCGCAGCATTCATAAGGAACACTACATTTTATTTTTATTTTTATTTTTATTTTTATTTTTATTTTTTTTTTATTTTTTTTTCAACGTTTATTTATTTTTGGGACGGAGAGAGACAGAGCACGAACGGGGGAGGGGCAGAGAGAGAGGGAGACACAGAATCGGAAACAGGCTCCAGGCTCCGAGCCGTCAGCCCAGAGCCCGACGCGGGGCTCGAACTCCCGGACCGCGAGACCGTGACCTGGCTGAAGTCGGACGCTTAACCGACTGCGCCCCCCAGGCGCCCCTACATTTTATTTTTAAAGAGGATCTAGCTAAGTCTGTGAGATCTTTCTTGCAACGGCACAGGTACTTGGTTAATCTGCAAACATTTTCAACTGACGTCAATGGTTACCGCACAAACATATCTAGGATTCCATAGTGCCTTAAATGGAATACGTCTGGCAGGACCTTCAAACTAACTTTAACCAGGTCTTTTAAACTTTTTAGGGGCATCTTCTCTGGCTCACATCTCAGTATTTTTCCATACTTCAAACAGTTTTTCTTTCTTTCAAGTCAATAGCAGATGAAAGGATATTAAAAAGTAACATGTTGAAACATTTGGACTAGTTAATTAAAATGCTCATTGGGGAAGAAATAAAATAACTGTATTTATTTCTTTTGACTTGCCCGTAATTACATATTTGACATGATTGTTTATGTTTGTCCTACACAGGTTGAGGATGCAGATGATACTTTGTAATTCTTAGTCCAGTAGATAATAAACTACCTAATATTGCAAAGGAACAGTGATATCAATATTAAAATAGTGGCCGCTACGTACTGTAAAGGTACTATTTATTTCACTCCTGCTATCACTTCTCCTCGTTTCATCCCTACATGGATCATATTATATTCTGATTTTGCAAATGAGAAAAAAAAGTTAGTGACTTTCAGTATTTACTCAAGAACTACTCTAGTCTAAAAATACAAATGGATCTCCTATTTCCCACTCCCTCATGAAAAATGGCAGGAAACAGAATAGCCAAAGCCTAAAATTCTTAGCAAATGAATGCAAACTTTTTTTTCTAAAACTTTTAAAATAGGTATTATGCTCTGAAACACAAATTGTGGGTCCTCTACACTGTGGACACGATTGTTTGATCTATCTTTTGCTCTATTTACTGTCTATAGACACCTGGTCCAGGATTAGCAAACTTTTTCTGTTAAGAGACAGAAAGTAAATATTTTAGGCTTTGCAGGTCACAGGTCTCTGCCCCCACCACTCAATGCTGTTGTTGTGCAAAAAGAGCCACTGAACATACATAAATGAATGCGTATGGCCATGTTCCAATGATACTTTATTTATGGAAATAGAAATTTGAATTTCATATAATTTCCACATTCTGTGAAGTGTTATTTTTAAATTTTTTTCAACCATATAAAAATGTAAAAAATTAAATGTAAAAAGTACAACTTTTCTGTTGTATTGACATTTTTAAACATTATCGTGAACTTTTCAAGTAGTGTGTAAAATCCTCATAAGCAATGTTTATCCATTATACCTCTGTT
This sequence comes from Lynx canadensis, assembly GCF_007474595.2. NCBI lineage: Eukaryota > Metazoa > Chordata > Mammalia > Carnivora > Felidae > Lynx > Lynx canadensis. The sequence goes on from NC_044306.2 coordinate 180,854,483, forward strand.
TCAACGATCGTGCCTTGAAAATAGTTTATATTCAATTGGCATTTATTGACATGTTTCGATATTTCTTGTCCTTTTTGGAAATAACGCTTTTTTAAAAATTTTTTAATGTTTATTTATTTTTGAGAGAGACAGAGAGACAGAGAGCAGGGGAGAGGCAGAGACAGAGAGGGAGACACAGAATCTGAAGCAGGCTCCAGGCTCTGAGCTGTCAGTACAGAGCCCGACACAGGGCTTGAACCCACAGACCATGAGATCATGACCCGAGCCAAAGTCAGACGTTTAACCGACTAAGCCACCCAGGCGCCCCTGGAAATAACTCGTACCTGGGGAATCAGAAGAACTGGATTTAAGTACTGGCTCTGGTATTAAGTGTGAAATATGGGGAAAAGACTAATCTTTCAACTTTAGTATGTTTGACTTTAAAATGAAGAAGTTATAGCAGAAAATATTTAACATCTTTTCCCGTTTCTTAATTCTCTGAAACTGTAGAAGCTGGGTGTGTTGGATTAGGGAATCAATGGCTGAAATCAGCGATTGTAAAGTAGACTTTGCTCACCCATTAAGAAATTCCTTAGAACACTGCCTGCAAATACTAATGCATCTTGGAACGCATTTACTCACCATATCAAGATCATGAACAAAAATATGCATAATAATCCAACATTTTAGTCAATTACCTTACTGAAAAGTTACAAAAATGGGAAGCTTCCTTCAGGCTTACCATTTTTCATGAAAAGGTAAAGACATTCATCTGAAATGTCAGCTCCTTGGAATATGTTTGCCTGAAATCTCACCTATCCTCTGAAACCACCTCTTTTGTGATTCCCTTTTCACTGAACCACATGAAAATGCTGAGTTCCTACTGTGTGTTGCAAACTGTGACATCTCACTCATTTCTCAAAGGTGTGAGTCAAATAGCAGAGGTTGGCAAGGTTGGTATGGAACAGAATGGTGAAAGCATCCTGGGCCACGCTTGGGTTGCACCTCCTACTTCCTACTTTATTTGAAACTCGGCACAGTCCCTTGTAAGTTTCTATGTTTACACTCACAGAGAAGCAGGAAGGCAGGAGGGGGGAAGTCCTACTTAGAAAAAGAGAATATTGACAAGCAACTAATGAGAAAAATACTGTCTTCACAAAGACATTCAACGCAACAAAGACTTACTAAGCACTTGCTTTGTGCCCACCACTGTGCTGAAAAATCTACATACTGCAAATCCAGCCATTAGGCTCAGTTGGGCACGTGTAGATTAATCACGCAAAAGCACTCAGAATGCAAGCAGAGGTTTCTTTTCCTTTTTCGTTTTCCTTTCTTTTGCTATTGTGATAAGCATCAAAAGCTCAGTTCACATGCCGCTCGGTTGCTTTGCATGACTACTCTACACACCCATGGGGTTCCAGAAGCAGCTGAATGAAGTCGATAAACCTATGTCTTATGCTACGCAGTTGGAGTTAGTCTGTAGCAGTTCAAGGGAGCAATGCTGAAGAACCAAGTGGAACCGCAGGAAAACTGCTCAGGTTTCCAGCTACTAAAACATAAATGAACAAATAGGCAACAATAACAAAGATGAAAAATAGCCTTTCAGAAGCTACCTCCTAAAATACATAGAAGCTTAGGCACACAGATAGAAGCCTGCCTCACGAGCGCCCGACTCAGTTCTCCCGTACTGAAGTGAATGAAAATGAAATGTTCATTTTAAGATGCACTCAAACAGATGCTCCGGAATTTTCGTCTCCTTTTTCCTTTTCCATCTTAGACGCTTCATCCAAACTGCACCTGGTCAATCTGTTTAGGAGACTATATACATTTAAAAACATTTACTTTTCCCATCCTGTGGAATGAAGTTTTGTGCCCTTAAATAGCATCCCTTGGTCTGGATGGATTACAATGTCTAACAGGAATCAAGAGAGACACACGGAGTAAGGCTCTGAAGTGTTACTTAAACGTTTAATTATTAAACTCAGTTGAAACCTCATTCTTGAGCCAGAACAGCCTCTACACAGGTGAACCTTCTGCTACCCTGGTGAACTCATTTTCTCTGCCATTCCTGCCAGCTTACTTGTTTTATCTCACTTACCTGCACTTCGTTCAAAAGACAGGCTACCAGCGTCCGTAAAACGTCCAAAGAAAAAATGTATTCAAAGCCCGTATGCTAATTTTCATCTCTCAGTGCAAGTCAAATGACTGCAAAAGAATCAGTGGATATGGGTGTTGGTAGACAGAAAAATGGACCCTGATGATGTCCACATTCTCGAATCCCTGGAAACTGTGAAGAGGCAACCTGACGTGCAAAGAGGGATTTATTTTTAGATAGAATTAAGGTTGCTAATCAACTGACCTTAAGACAGGGAGACTATATTGGACTACCTGGGTGGGTCTGATGTAATCTCAAGGATTTTTTAAAAATAGGAAAGGCAGAAAAAGAGATCAGAACGATGCAATGTGAGAACTGTCCTCACCCTTGATAGCTTGGAACAGAGAAGAAAGGGGCACAGGCCAGGTCATACAGGTGGCCTCTAGAAGCTATTAAAGGCTGAGAAGGGAACAGATTTTCTTCTAGGGCCTCCAGAATAAACACTACCCACCAACACCCTTATTTTTGGCCCAGCGGGACCTATTTTCGATTTCTGACCTCAAAAACTATATGACAAATTAGCATAGTTTTAAGCCACTAAATTTTAGGTAATTTGTCATAGCCCACAATAGGAAACTTAGAGGGTGAACCATGAACCTGAGGTGTAGTGGGGAGGAAATAGAAGTGAAGCATTTGGGCTTTGGTTTCACATTTATGAAAGGGGTTAGAATCATCAGTCAAATGCACATTAGTGTTGCGTTCCTAGATCACCCCACCTATAGGATATTGAGAATTAGCATGCCATTCTATTTTTTTTTTTTTTGAATGTTTATTTACTTTTGAAGGAGAGACAGAGGGCGTGAGCAGGGGAGGAGCAGAGAGAAAGGGAGACACAGAATCCAAAGTGGGCTCTCGGCTCTGAGCTGCCAGCACAGAGCCCGAAGCAGGGCTCAAACTCACAAACTGTGACATCATGACCAGAGCCAAAGTCGGAGGCTTAACCGACGGAGCCACCCAGGAGCTCTTCCATTCTATTTTTTTTTTAAAGTTTATTTATTTAGAAACAGCGAGAAAGAGGCGGGGGTGGGATGCAAGTGGGAGAGGGGGAGAGAGAGAGAAAAGGAGAGAAAGAGAATCCCAAGCAGGCTCTGCATTGTCTGTGCAGAACCCAGTGCAGGGCTCAAACTCACGAACTGGGAGATCGTGACCTGAGCCGAAATCAGACATTTAACCAACTGAGCCACCCAAATGCACCAGCATGTCATTCCAATAATTATACTTATTTTATAAAACACTCAAATACACTGTGTTACATATTTTATGTTGAAAGTGTTCAGCAAGCGTAAAAATGTTAAAATCATCTTTATAACCCTATTTTCACATTTATTATTCTTTTAATACAGTGAAAACACCAATACACAGGAAAAAAAAATTTAAAAAAAAGGAAGCAGACTACGTCTCTGTCCACCTATACAATTGAGGAAAAAACACTTCAAATTTATATTTTGGTCCTCTCTTATTGGATAGCTAATTGGATATCATATTTGGGGAAGCCCACAGACTTTTAAAGCAGAATACCACAATTTCTTTTCCTGATTTCAACTCCAAGTTGAACAATTTTGGGCCGCTGACTTAATTCTTCTGAGCCACCATTCGTGTTTTATAAATTTAAATGATAATCTCTCCATTTTAAAGATGCAAGCAAGATCCAAGTCCATCTCAGATATGTAATAGATAAAATCTATAAAATAGATTTTACATTGTAGAGTGTTCTATGAATGACAATTGTGACTTGAGTCCAAAATTGTGTCCATAGGCCAAAGATTTAGGGAGCTGATAAAAGTACAAAAGAAATCCGTGAAATTGGAAGAAATAAATGTCTCCCACCACGCTAGCATGAAAAAACAAACAAACAAACAAACCTGATAATGAGTGTCTTGATTTTCAAGAATAGTCTAATCTACACTGGGAGAGTTAATAAATCCTAATTGGTACCAAACTGTAGTTACCATATTTGTAGACATTGCCTCTTGTCTGCTACCTTCTTTCTTGTTTCCTCTTTGGTTTATATAGGTGCACTAAAGAAACTTTTTAGGAAGATGAATTATTTGTGTAATAACTTAAGCTTTTCAAAGGAAAAAAAGAGAAATAAATTCACCAATAAATAATAAGTAAGCTTGTTGGCATTTCATGATTCCTTAGGGAAATGAGAAGCCTCACAACTTGACCCTAATGTAAACCTCAAAAGTAATTCATATATAGTATGACAGGTAGTCGGAAACACTGACGAGAGTTTAATTTTCAGTCATAATTTTAAAATGCAACCTAGATGTCCAATATTTGTCATATATAATTTCAATATTAAATGCCATAAGAACAACTTACTTCATTTACCACTTCCTTGAGAGAAATGATTAAATTCTTAAACTTACAGATAAGGGGCATTTTTAAGCAAGACAGAAAAACAAGCCAGGTCCATGAGAAATAATGTCATAAGACGATCATATTTTATTACTACCACTAATTTGGCTTTCTCAGTATTTTTACATTTCACCTTTAGAAGACACTTAGTGAGTATAAAAATATTTTTATTGCTTTTTTTTTAACTTTATGGCTTCCTCAGGGCTCTGACTTTTTTCTTCCCCCACAAGTTCATATACATTGCCATTTGTACACATTATTTCAGTGATTTCTTAATTTTCACTTTAGAAGTGCCAAAACGATAACACTTTGGGCACTCATAGTTTGTAAAATTCATTATAGCATATTAAACCGTTCAACGCAGCGATGCTCCTGCCCCTTGGATCTCATTATATGCATCCGATGTGTTAAGAAATAACATTAATAATAAGCTATGTAATTAAGTTAACTCCTATTCTGGAGGGAAGCAACATAGTTTTGACATCTCCTCTCTCTCTCTCTCTCTCTCTCTCTCTCACTCTCAGTCTCTTTTTAGTGTTTAACTTCTGGGTTTTTTTTTTAGTGACCGCTATTTATCTGCAAAGATTATGAATTACCTAGGGATGGCATATGTCATCATTGGCCAGTCTGACAGAGAACCCTGAAGTAAAACACAGCTAAGCAAGAGACTAACACACTCCAACAACTGATCAATAGAAAGAGAAACACTTTAGGGGGTAATCAGTAATTGGTAGCAGACATCACCTGGAACATATTGAAAGAAGACAAAGCCTCCTTAATGATAAAGTTGACAAAGAGTCTGCACTTAAAATGCATAGTGATATTCCCTAACACTCATTGATTGCTTACTATGTGTCCATTGAAGCTTATTTAATTGTCACAATAGCACTACGGAGTAAATGAGGAAACCGATGCCCATGGAGGTAAGTGGCCCACAGTCACACAGTTGCTAAGTGATCCATAGTCTGGTTCTTACACACCAAGCAGTAGCTTGGCTTTCATTGAACCCTGAGAAATTGATAAGCAGAGAATTAGACTTCCGCATATATTGATAAGAGCACTGGTATAACTAAACCATAATCTAACACAGATGAGCTAATAGAAAAGTAAACCTGGGGTGCCTGGGTGGCTCAGTCGGTTAGGCTTCCGACTAAGGCTCAGGTCATGATCTCACGGTTCGTGAGTTCGAGCCCCGCATCGGGCTCTACGCTGACAACTCAGAGCCTAGAGGCTGCTTCAGATTCTGTGTCTCCATCTCTCTCTGCCCCTCCTCCACTCATATTCTGTCTCTCTCTCTTTCAAAAATAAATACACGTTAAGAAAAAAAATTAAAAAAAGAAAGAAAAGTAAAGCTGGATTACAAAAAACAAAAACAAACAAAAAAAAAAAAACAACAACCACAAAAAAAACAAGTCCTTAGCAGAAAAAAGTCAATTATTTTAGCCACTTCTGATAAGTGTATTTCATGGGTTCCTTAGGCTTAATAAGTAGACATTCAGATTTGAACTCCATTGGAAATCATCTGTAGTTTATGCTTATGTTTAAGCCACTTATAAAGAAAAAGATATGTACTTTCACCATATGAGGTTAAGTAATTTTCAATTTTTTTTAGAGAGACAGAGATAGCATGAGTGAGGGAGAGGCAGAGAGGCAAGGGAGAGAGAGCGCATCCTAAGCAGGCTCCATGCTGCCAGGGCAGAGCCCAACATGGGGCTTGAACTCAGGAAACCGGGAGATGGTGACTTGAGCCGAAACCAAGAGTAGGCCACTTAACCGAATGGGCCACTCAGGCACCTCCCTTAAGTAATTTTTTAAAAGTCCAATAAGCCTTCCTGCCTTGTCCTACACAAGTCAGCTATTCTCTATTCTTGCTGCATATTTGAATTACCTGGGAAACTTAAAGAGTAGTTCTGCTTGGACTACATCCCACACTACTTTGTAATAGGGCTCAGTATCTATGTCAGCAAGGTTGACGATTCACTTTGAGCTTAAAATAAAATGGGAAATCAACCTAATTTCAATCTACCTTGGCTACCAAGAATCTCAGCACTCAATTACCATATATTTGGAGGCCCAAGTAGGGTAGGTGTATTTTCTTATTCTCTCTATGTGATAGTTTTTGAGGTACTATTTCTATTTTAATAGTCTCATTATGTGTTTTGTCATAAAATATCTCAAATCCTTTTGGAAGCAGATAACCTACATTTTGAAAATGATTATAGAAAAACTTAAAATGAGTGCTTCTTATCATTCACTTTATCTACTTTGGGAAAAATTGGCTTGGTTGTTATTTTTGTAAAGCTATAATATATTCTAGAGAAAGTAATTTGTAATTAAAATCAGCCATACTTGGGGTTTTATTCAGAAACAAGATGACTAATGGAGTTTTATTTATTAGTTAGTATGGGAATGACCAATGTGTCATTAGAGATACAAGAAAATTCATCTTTAAGAAGTTCTCTAATATGTACCATGAGATATGTAAGACCTATTTTGCTCCTCAATTAGCAATTAGTCTTGTATGGCTGATGATAGCTCTATTTTTCATGTTTCAAATGCATATTGCTATCTCTGACTTTATTTCCATATGATTATATTTTAGTTCTTCCTTTAGGACTAGGAAATCCCCATACATAATGCCATCACATTATGAAGCATTCCTAAAACCATGGCTTTACCACCTTTTCCTTCTTTGAACATTTCTTGTGCCATTTTGTTCACATTCTTTTTCTCCCATATAATCTCAAATCATTCTGCTGATATACTGCATCAGCCATCTAGAACAAATCACCCTTCCTCTGTTCTGTGATTTCCATGCACTGATTTGTGACTACCTATGTCAATGGTAACCAGACTATTTATGTGTTGCCTTATAAATGGTATGTTGCTCCCTTCAGATAACACAGTGTCTTAACCTAATTAAAATCCTTTGTGCCTTAAGAAGATCTTTTGTAAGCGGTGTAAATTTCAAGAATGGTGTATCTGAGGATTGAGAGAATTTGAGGAAGGAGATTGAATTCCTCAAATCATATTTATTTCACCTATTCTCTTAGTGGGAAAATAACCCTGGACTGGTAGTTGATACCTAAACATTCTCATTCCAATAGCAATTCAGAAACATTTCCTGGATCTCTGTTCACACTGGCTTTACTATTCACCAGCTCTACGATACAAGGCAAGATTCTTAATTCCTCTAAGTCTAAACTACTAATCTCTAGTGTGGGAGAAAACTGGGAACACTTACATCCTAGGACATAGCCAAGAGACTTAAGTTAGACAATCCAGTAAGTCCTAATATTTGTGTGTATGTGTGACCTAACTCAATCCCATGCCTGGCACCATATTTAACAGATGAATAAACTGAGCCCCTGAGAGGGTAAGTGCTAGGCATAAATTTACAACTACCTTCAGATTCCACTGGTTTTTAAATTCCCTCGCAAGTCTCAATAAAAACCCAAACAAAACAAAACCAAAACCAAAAACCTTCTCAAATGCAATTTATGGTTCACTCCATGTAGAGTTTCTCCCATGAGGCTACTTTTATGGTTAGAAAATAGAAACATGTTAAGCCAATTTGACCGAACTCTACTTTTAATGTATATTTATCTCACCACAAATTGGGACACTTAACTTCTCAATTTTCTTATTAAGGTTGAACTACAAATGTACCTTTGGGGGGAAAGAGAGAACATTTCCAATGTACTCTGGAGTTGGATCAGTAAAGGCGACCATTACAGGACTGAGAGCTGATTGTACCAAGCTGAAAAGATATTTCCCATTACGGCCTAACCAGCACATATAGTGACCTAATTGGCTAAACTTTGAAGTGATGTCTCAAATAAAAACACTTCAGGGCGGATATAGAAAATACTAGAAGTTACTGAATGACTGTTTTGATTTAGTAGGCTGTAACACAAAGTATTGGTAACTAAATGAAGCAACAAATGAGAAAAATGATTTTTCAATCACACGTTTTCCAGCCCTTTAAATATTTGCAGTATCCATTAAAAAGGAGTTTGAAAGGCAAGTTAGTAGTGCAAACAAAAGGACCGGTGGAGAGCAGAAGTGGGAAGTGTTTGCGCGAACTGTTCAAAAGCATGCCGCTGTCCATGTGTGTTCAAAGAGAAGTGCAAGCTGCAAATAATTCACTTTTTTGTTTTAAAAAGTAGGATATGAACTCAGTATTGTGACACCTACTTAACTATGACTATAAGATATAGTAACTGTTTTGAAGAACTAAAACTTTATTTAAAAGTTCTCTATCAAATTTTTCACATTTTCATTAAAATTATCCACACAATTAGTCTGAATTAGTGTGCTTTTACTATACGTAATTTGTTAAATTACTGTCTAAATCATTCATCTGTAAGACTAAAAAGGGAAAAAAAATCATTCCTTGCTCCAGCGATAAGGTTTGCATGACATTCAAACTACAAGATAGTTCATAACACTTATAAAAATAGATTTTGGGGGTGTCTGGGTGGCTCAGTCGGTGTAGCATCTGATTTAGGCTTGGGTCATGATCCGATCATAGTCCGTGAGTTCCAATCCCTCGTAGGGCTCTGTGCTGACAGCTCAGAACCTGAAGCCTGCTTCAGATTCTGTGTCCCTCTCTCTCTCTGCCCTTCCCTTACTCATGTTCTGTCTCAGTCTTTCTCTCTCAAGAATAAACATTTAAATTAAAAAAAAATAGAATTTTGTTATTTTTATCATTATGGTGGTTAGAGCCCAAGAGAAAAAAAAAAAAGAACAATTACAGAAACAAACACATTGAGAGTCAGTTCAGCATTGGAATAGCTGTCCAAATCAACAAAAGCAATTAAGTTGCGTTGGAAAAAATAAAAATTTCAACAAATAACATTGTATATTTTGTTTAGTTTCCAATTTCACAGTAGGAACTCAGTTCTTGTTTAAACCCATATAACTAAATTGTAAATTAAATGCTCTCTAGACATATCAAATTTACAGTCCAAAATGCAAATATAACTGGATATAGCCAGAAGTTGTTTATGATGTAGTGAAGGGGAAAAATGCCATTAGAATACTTAGAATTATGTCATGGAGTTCAGAAAGAAATGATAACCCTTGCAACTCATTATCGCTTATGTAGTGAAAATTATTCTTGCTTACAAGATTGGATGGAACCCTATGAATGCCTCTCACATTGAGCCAGAGATTTATGTAAGGTGCATTAGATGAAATGGGAAAAAAATAAAGCATCAATAGGGTTTTTAATTATTGATGTGCTCATTGCACAAAGCAGATATCTTCATTGCCCACACCCCTTTATGTGCACAGTTTGACTTTGAATGGGTTTACTGTATTTGTTTGCCATATAAAGTCAATCTGAGTAAAGTGGCATCTAAATAGGTGCCAGAGCCTGTCCTTAGGGTGACTGGCATCAGTGGTCTTACATATTTTTGTTGTTGGTGAGGGGGTTGTGTGTTCCACACCCTGGGATGGTCTACAAGGTAGCAGGATAGAAAATGACCTCCTCAAAACTTGACCACTGGTTATGTACCAAAAAAAAAAAAAAAAGTGTTGTTCTTCCTCCTCTTGGGAGCAAAATTATTAGGGAAAAATAGCATTTTGTGATGGGAAAGCAGGTGGGAGATTGGTGAGATTGACACTATTGTGAACCACAGCTATACTCTACCATTCATTAGAAATGCATCACATGTTCCTATAGCCAAACGGTTTCAGAGCACTATACTAAGCTTATGTTTAAAACATCACTTGCATTTTCTGATTATTTTACCTATGATGCAGAAGTACTTCTATTGTTCTTTACAGCTAAGATCATGTTATGGACCCTATCGATCCCTGCAAAAGAAGGTATAGGAAAAAACATACACGTGGTAATGTAGTGTATGTCTTCCTGAATAGACTAAAAGAGTCTCCAGAACACAAAATTCTGTCTTCCTTCACATCCTCCACCGCCACTGGCACAAAGTTGATATACTCATTGTTTTTGCTGAAAGTTTCATGTTCCTATTGAAAATCTGCTCAAATGTAAAAATATACAAAGATTTAAAATTCTGTAAAGCGAATATATATCACCCTTAGTATAAGAAGATAAAATCGATGCATGACATAATACAATGATAAAAATAAAATAACAATATAATAAAAATAAGTATAATTTATTTAGCACCTGCAAACTTGCTAAGTAGAATGTTAGAGGTTTTACATATGTTGCTTCATTTATGTCTCACAAGAACCATATGGCATATGAATTACTACCTCCATTTTAGAAAATGAATCTGTCTCAGAGAGGTTGAATAGTCTCCCAACACTAACACAGAAAGGGGCAGAGTCAAAATGTAAAGCCAGGTTCTGGATCATTCCATTCTTGGAGTTACTCTCTAATCTAGTAGTAGTTGTGTGGTCCATACTAAAACATCTGTGTTTTTTCATCAAGTATTTCTAGTTGACCAGTGTTTACATCAGCAAGATCATATACCTGGATTAAGCGATGAGACTATGACCCCAAAACACAGACTATTCTTTTCCCAAGGCAACTGGTCTCTATGTCACGGACTTGACCTCACTGATACCACACTCCAATCAGTGAGGTTTCTCCGGAAGCTGAAACTTCAGGGAGACTGGTAAATATAATTCACTAGTGCATGCTTTGCCACATCGCAAGTGTTTTCTCCTGACAACTTCTCACTTGGTAGGACTTTAGCGGAGTTGCTCTTCAAGGTCAGAGTTCACTCTCGTGTGCTGTTTTCTGCTTTGATGTCACGCCAAAGCCTGGCTCGACTGGTTTGCAAAGTAAACTTCAAATATCCCACCCTTTCATTGGAGACAATGCTTTAGAATATGAGGCTCATTTTCCTGGAGGAATGATTTCTTTTACACAAAATAAAATAGTCCAGGCAGTCAATAGGTCATTATCAAGATTGAGAGACTCCAGATCTCATTCTCCCGGGGAGCATACAGATACCTGGTTGGTACCCTGCACTGTCACACAGAGAAATATGACTGGCGTTAGCCATCAGTGGCCCTCTTCTACCAGTACATTTATGACACAAATCCTTCGTTGCTGTGACCTAAAATTGACCACTCCCTGGATCCTTAATCTAGCACATTCAACCAAGGTGACTCATGCAGGTATGTGTAAGCACTGGATTCCAGTTTTCATATGGAAGCCAATTTTTCCTATTTCTCTGCAATGAGAAATAAAATATTGAGGACCAGTTAGTGGAATAAATAGCACATTTTCTTGCTAATGAAATTCACCTCAGGTTTAATCCCCAAATGGGATTATAGTTTCTGGAAACATGGCAACAGATATCTTTGCTAGATATTCATAATCAGCTAAATGAGCCTTATCGCCAGGAGATGAACCTTCCAGATTACACATATAGCAAGGCACATTTCTTCAGGCTATTAGCTCACATCTCTGCAAAACCAAGTATATGCTAAATTGCTAACTTTAAATTGAAAACTGGAAATAGCCATACGTGATCAAGAAATCAGAAGGCAGACATTGTTACCTCCGTTGTAGCATTGTAGTCTCCTGAGTACTGATATTTGGTGGTACTCTGAAATGTAGTAGTAAATAAAGTAACTCGAATATATATATATATATATATATATATATATATATGTGTGTGTATGTATATATATTCCTCAGGACAGATGAATGCCAATTCATGCACTTTTAACTTAGGTCATATCTTTTTTGGAAAGTAAAAATAACCCTACTTATTAAGTTACCACATACTTTGGGGAAAAAATAACACTAGCAGCTTGGAAAATTTTAAATTAATTTTTAGACAAGTGTATTGTCTGATCCTTGTGTAATGGAAACCAATCTAGTTGAAGTTTCCAATTTTAAGATTATATAAGATGTGGCATTGAACATATAAAATGTAACAGAAAGTAATTTCTTATGAAGAACATATAAAATGTATTCAGAAATTTCTAATACTTTTTATTTGTTCAGATTCTCTAATACTCATATTACATTTTAAACAGTGATAACCACACTTCAATAGACTAGTCAGATTTGATGAGTAGGCAGCTACCATATGGGTCAGAGTGATTACTTGTGGGAAGAAGAGTGTGTTTGTGTGTGTGTGTGTGTGTGTGTGTGTGCGCGCACGTTTTAACCGTGGCAAGAAGAAATGGCTGAGGTAAACAAGAAATGATAAATTGGTAGGATTTATCCATGACCATACTACAGTACGGTCAGCACATACTATTTAATTGCTAACTGTCCACAGTCTTAATCTATGAAAGGGCCCATCAGATATATTTCCTTCATTTTGGGAAACAGAATACAAACAATCAATCAATTCTTTGTTATGTAATTTCCTCTATGCATTATATTCAATAGGAAGAGAGAAAACATATGAATAACATTCTAGGATGTGATTATTCATCTCACAAAATAGATTCTTCATTTAGCAATGATTCATTATTTAAATTCATGACAGAAAAGTAGTAGTGCACTTAAAATATATAATTTCTCACAAACCAATGCGGTATAATTTATTGCATAAAAAAGTCTCCACTTCAGAGTTCTGCCTGGAGTGACTATTTTTCCCTGTTAGCATTATTTGATTTGGTTTCTAATTCACTGTGAAACATTCCAATAAGTTTTAATACCTTCTCAATTAATTTGGGAATAGTTGGATGTGGGATCCGTCTTCTGAATTTCCTTCCCTTTTCATGTATACCACATCAATATGCAGTTCAGGGAGCCTGTCTCTCCACATAGCCTATTTTACAACCAACAGATAATACTTTCTATATTTTATCTAATAAGATGTTTAGGGTAATGTCATGTAAAAGCCATTAACTTATTCAATATTCATACTCATTTGACAGAATCTCTCTCTTTTCCCTGTGTATTCTATGTTAAATGCATGTCAGTTCACGTAAATTCTTGAGAAAATTTTCCCAGAACGAATCGGTTGAAGGTCTGACACTGCACATAGTGCAAAATAAAAAAAAAAAAAAATCACCCGCAGTGTTTTTCTGAAGTAATTTATGTGCTGGAAACTCTGGAAAGTGTAGTTTAATTCTTAATAAAAAATGTCAATGATAAACTGGGTTGGGGGGGCAAGCAATCAAGTAACTGGTTACAACATTGTAATTAAGTTAAGAGTTTCATGTTAATCAGTAAGTGACCTTTGGTCATCTTTCCCCCTTCCCTTTGTAAAGTTTGTTGTTGCTGCTGTTGTTTTATTTGGTTAAAGTTTCAAACTCCGTGGATTTGGATCCGATGCTATGGTAGTTTCACTCACAGGGAGTAATCATTTCTTCATTATGGGGGAGAGGAAGTCTTCAGATGCCAAGATCCTAACCAATCATCCACTTGATCCACATGTAACTTGCTGTTTTTAATTATATAAATTACTCCACATATTTATCTGCAGGAAATGGCTCTCTGGCTTAGGTCAAAAGCAGGCTTAATATTTCTACACCACAATGCATATTAAAAAATGAAAGACTGAAATTACAGCACCAGAATTCAGATCCTTTCACAGAGAAGCAACACTTTCAGTCCATTTAGTAAAGAGCCTGCTTCCATTTCCTGAGTGGCTCAAAGTGGTCAGTGTACCTCCCAAATGTAATCAATGTGTTCTCCTATCCCTGGTAGGATAGAGATAATTGTTTACTATAGCATGAGATTAAACTAAGTTAGAAACCCAATTAACTATTTTAATGACTGGAGAGGGGTTAATAGATGATTCAAAATGACAGTAGGTAATTGCGGGCTTCTCCCTCATTTAAATAGAGCTAGTGAAAGCGGTTTTAAAAATGCAGGCAGATAACATACCAAGTATGCTTTAGTGTGGCCACAAAGCGAGCTTTCATTTTTCATCAGGCATTTGTAGAGCAACTACTGTGAGCCTATGCCCACCCGTGGGGAACTTTCCCCCCATGTTGCTTCAGCATGACTAATACCAAAAAGAGACTTCCACTTTACTGGGTTTCTACAATAATTGCAAAGAAAATAGTCCCTATTTTAGTGGTGTTGGTTACTTCACTTGGATAGTGCTAACACATTATCGTTATCATTTATTTTACTAGGTAAATATAAGGTTTTAAGTCTACCTTTAGAAATGAATGATACGATTTATTTTCAAAAAAGGTTTGGTACCATGCACTACTACGTAAATATCTTGTGCATGCCATTCTTCCAAGAAACCTATCAGACTGTTGAGTCTTTTTTTCTCTCTGACCTTGAAAAGCATTAAGATAAACTAGTGACTTGAACTCCATTAATGTGCATCAAAAGAGATTATCTCTTTTAGAAGATTCTCAGTGTACAGGAACAGAGTTGATCGTATATTTAGGTTTAAGTATTCAAAACATTTGATTTTCAGCAGTCGATATTGACTACACAATGATTGAGAAAAATAACAAATGATGAAATCTAATGCAATTCCATCTTTTAGCAGACAAATAAAACAAAGTGCATTATAAATCATATAGTAGTCTAAAGTATCTATGTTAAGCATGCAATTAAAATGAAAGTATATTAAGTGTGTAGAACATTTTTTTCTATCACCTCGGCTTCAGAATCCTTCAAATTAAATGAGTATGGATTGCATTAAATGAAAATCAGACACACTCGGCATGCAAATTATAGCTCTCTTTGACAGTGATTTTTATTTTGTATGTTTTAAAGGATATCTCTATCAATACTGGTCAATAGCAAATTTTACTCTAAAGTTTTTATTTCTGAAAGGCTGCTTGAAATGTCTCTTTAGTTTATGGCTTAAATCACCACAAAGAACTGCTGCGTATATAACATAGCAAAAACATACAACATTTTCTTTGATGTCTATACTGATGCCCAAACTGAACTGATCTTGATTCTTCTATGTTCAATACACAGCTCTATTGCTCTCCTCGTCCCTTTGTCTTGCAATTATTTATTCATAATTTATTCTGCCTACCCCGACTTCTTATTTAATGAAATCAGGGCTGATTTTTTATCTGCTGCTGAATGAGAACAAAGCAGCTTTTCCACATTTTTTGTACTATAACTTTGTGAAGTTCATTAAGATATTGTCTTTTAAGTTTCTTGCAATTGAGGATCATTCTGAAAGTTCTCTTAGTATTTTTGTTTGGTTTCGTTTTATTTTTAGAGAAAGAGAGAGAATGCACGCATGAGCAAGAGAGGGGCAGAGGGAGAGGGACAGAAAGAATCATTTTTCTTTTTGTTTTTGCAGTTCATTTATTTTGAGAGACAGAGGGCATGCATATTCATGCAAGACGGGGAGGGGCAGAGAGAGAGAGAGAGAGAGAGAGAGAATCCCAAGCAAGCAGCCTAACTGTGCCACCCATGTGCCCCGTTTTTATTATTTTAGATTCCCAAATCTTTGTAACGTGGTCTAAGATCAATTTACCATAGTTTGTACACTGTCTTTAAGTTAAAATATATTTGTCTTTAAATATGTTGTCTTTATTGAACGTTAATCTATGATATTCTCAAACTCGCTTTACTATGGATAGTTTCAAACACATACAAAAATTCAGGAACACTGTAAGATATGTCCCCATGCACAAATTGGCCAGTGCCTACACTGTAATTGCGAGAGGACGCCTGCCTTAGCCTATCTTTTTTTTTTTTTTTTTTTTAATTTTTTTTCAACGTTTATTTATTTTTGGGACAGAGAGAGACAGAGCATGAACGGGGGAGGGGCAGAGAGAGAGGGAGACACAGAATCGGAAACAGGCTCCAGGCTCCGAGCCATCAGCCCAGAGCCTGACGCGGGGCTCGAACTCACGGGCCGCGCGAGATCGTGACCTGGCTGAAGTCGGACGCTTAACCGACTGCGCCACCCAGGCGCCCCCTGCCTTAGCCTATCTTCTGTGCACCTCCCTTCCTCGCAAACCACTGGAAGCAAATCTCAGATATCACTTCATTTCATCCATATTTTACTCCTAATATCTATAAAATATGCACTATTTTAACCTAACCACAACAGCATTATCACTTTTAAATAATTAACAATAATTCCTTAATACCATCAAACTTCTAGTCAGTGTTTGTATGTCCAATTGTTTAATATATACAATTATTTGTCCTATGTTTTTGAAACAGAATCTAAAAAATTCCATATGTGATAACATGGCAATTGATTGCTATGTTTCTTTTAATAATAGGAATTCTATCTCACTCTATTTTTTATCTTGCCACTTATTTTTTTAAGAGAAACAGAGATCTGTCTATCTATCTATCTACCTATATGTTGGTTGCTGTATTATTTCACAATCCAGATTTTGCTGATTGCATTATCACGGTCAAGTTCAGCATTCACCTCCATCCTATGGATATATAGCCATATCAGATCCTGTGTGTGTTTTATAAGACTACCTCAGAGAAAGTATCTACAATATTCTCAATGTCTGATTTTTTAAATTGTGGCAGATCCATTACATAAATTCATTTAGAAAGCTTCATTGTTACTTCTATTATTAAAATTGAATGAGTGCCACATGAATGCAGACATCAATTTTATTGAATGCAAGTTAATGTTTCTACACATTCTAGCAAACAAATTTTCACGTGCAAGATGGAATTTGCACAAAAAGTGTTGAATATAAAATTAATAAAATTGTTTAGGCCAAATTATAATAGCATTTTTCAATTTTTTTGTGATCAAAATGTTCCCCAAAATGGAAGAAAGGCCTCTTCTTATGTCTTTCATGAAGAACTATGGCAAAACATGTTATACTTTGGATAATGAATATGTGTCTACCTTCTGACGTAGGCCTCAGTTGCATTTAGCACTCGACAATGCTATCCATTGTGTTAGAGACAGCACAATAACCATTCATTGATAGCCTATTAGATATTCTACTGTTCTGGGCTCTTAGGATATAAAGATGAATTAAAGAAGTATTCAGTAGAATATGAAGAGAGACACATACACTTGAATGATTGCTGCAGACTTACTATGGTATAAATGTGCCTACAACAACCTCAGCTTTGACAATTCAAGTTGAAGAGAAACAATGGTTATTTCAAGAAATCTGATATTCTTACTATCTACAGAGGATTATTATTTAATCATAACGACCTTAGCATACCATTGCTTTATTTGCCAAGAATAAGATTTTAACCATATTCACAGCTCTTAATCTCTCTCTCTCTCTCTCTCTCTCTCTCTCTCTCACACACACACCTCAAAAGGGGATTAAAGTTCCTTGAAAAAGACTGAGGAAATAATAACATAGTTTCATATTGCCTGTTATGGTCCATGTGCTGTTTTGTTTGGCCCCTATTAACTCATCTAATTGACTCAACACAATACATAGAATAATACAAATTACCGTATATGAGAAAACAGTTTCAACAACTCGCCTAATGTCTCACACTAATAAGGGACAGAGCCAAGAGTCACATTTCAGCAATGTGACTGCAGAGTCTGTGATTTAACCACTATGGTGCACTGCTCCTTAATCAAACCATGAAAGGGAGAAAACACAAGAGAAACAACTAATTGAACCATCTAGACCGGAATCAAATTGGTTGGCCTTGGATTCTGCCTTGTGACGTTGTGCAATGTACGTCATGCTTCCTTCTGTCCATAAAATGTAAATGCTGACAGTGCTTGCCTCAAATGAATTCTGTAAGGATTTATGAAAATGATGTGTGTAGTATTTGGCAGGTAGTGAGGTGTTCAAAAATGTTAGCTATTATATTTATCACTATATGCCCCAAACATAGGTCATGGTATTTAGAATTTGTTCTGAAAGAAGGAGGCCCCCGTACGTACTATGTAATATTAAAATAAATAGAAAAAGAGGTACTCATGGAGAAATATTTCTTCACCTGCCTTCCACAGAAATGAAAGTTATAAAAGGAGAGCAAAAACGGTAAAGAAAAACAACTTGCCAAGAAAGAGTAAAGAATACTGGCACCTTTCCCAGTTACCTCACTTGCTATTCAGTTCAAACTTACCACAAAACTGTTCTTATTCCCATATTACAGTCAGGGAAACTGAGTCCTGTTTGTTATTCAAAATCACACAGCCAGGAAATGGCAAAAAGAGGCAGATTTGAAATTGCATCACACCTGACATCACCCTGACATCCTCACTACCCCCGTGCTTTTCACGACAATGTAGAGGGTCATAAAATCATTTTAACGGATTGCAACCGGGATTTAAAAAAGAATAGAAGACAGGAAAAAACATTAGTGCACATCACATGAAGTGTAAGCAATTACTGGTTGATGGAAGTGTTAATCTTATGTGCATGGGTATATCCATGGGTCTACTGAGTTGCCATGGAAATTGTATTTCTTAATGTCTGCAGTGTTCAAAAAACTTAGAAACTCATAGTACTGTGTCACATTCCTCATGTTGGTGTAACAGTCAGACAAATATTTCCTGATGCCCAAATACTGAGGCAATCCTGTAATTGCTTAAACCTATACATTTTCTGAAAGTATCTCCAGAACAAGCCACATAAAAGAAAAATACACACAGATGCACACGTAGACACACACTTGCATGCCTATAGGTAGTGTGAAGCTTTCTGCCCTGTCTCACACTCCCGTGAAATACGAGGAAAATTTGGCTTGATGGTTATAACGTCACCAACAAGCTGAGTGAGTTGATACATCTATTAAATTTTATGCTCCTTGGGTTTTTCCTCTATAAAAAAGAAGATAACAATTCCTTCTCTCTAATTACCTCCGTGGGACTCTGAGCTATTTAGGCAAAAGTCGGTGCAGTGATTTAGAGAAATAGTCAAGGGAAAGGTATGAGCGTGGGCGTGTGTGTGTGTGTGTGTGTGTGTGTGCGCGCGCGCGCGTCTATGTGCGTGCTTAATAGGAAGACACCAAGGCTGACCAAAAGAATGGCAAAGTGTAAGGTAACAAGGCAAGTGTCTGTCACAGTGAAAGAGTAATCACAGCTTTGTGAGATCATAGGACATCCCTATCGTCTGGCTGGGCTTGTGGACAAGAAGAGTCACTGGTGATAAAATGGAAAATACGAAGTGCTTGAGAAATGGGGTGGTCTCCACAGATACGGAAAATATCGGTGTGCCAGCTAAGAGCAGTGCCTAGTAACCTCTGGCATGGCTTTACTTGCCAGTAACTGCAGCTATTGCTAAGGCATTGACTTCCATAAGCAAAAGTCTTACTTTGTTTTTGCCTTATTTCAGCTCTTCAAAAACTAAGACGTGCAATGAAAGATTGATTCCCTCACATGACTGAAGCTCGGAGATGGGACAGTCACCAAGTGCAATATTTTATTTACCAACTGGTACAAAGAAAAATGGTTTCTTGCTAACATCTTCCGAAGCAACGGAGAATATAGGCATTCTCGATATTCTGACCTCCCATTGTGGCCTCCAGAATAAGACTTCTGTTCCCACTTGGTGGCCTGTAAGTCTGTCCGTCTTTTTGTGTGTTTTAGCGTTAAAAAGTTTTTGTCAGTTACTTTATACATGACTCATATTTATATCTCAGGCCTGTTAAAATAAAAATAAGTAAATAAATGAGGGAAACCACCATAACTTTCGCTTCAAGACAATGCATAAAAACCCAATCCTATCAATTAAGGACTATTTCGAAGGAGCTTCAAACAACACTGCTAAAAAAAATGTGAAGGTGAAAAGTACAAGTCACATAAATGAAGATTCAATTTTAGCCAGTTTTAACTTAATATGAGAACAGCAGATGGTGTGACTTATTGAAAGCACTTTTCAATTTTCTGGGCAAAGCAATTTCTTAAATGAAAGGGCTCCTTTAGGCACACAAAAACCTCCTTCCAAAGCTGTTAAGAGACCTAACTGCAGTCACAAAGCTAAAAATGGTGGCAGAAGACAGCTAGAACTCAGAGAAATTGCCTCCTAATTTGTGCAAGAGTTCACACAAATTCTTCAATGATCTCTAGTTGTTGTAAATGCGGATGTTTATTTCTACCCAAGTGTGGATAGTTGTTCTTTTTGACTTGTAACACGGCCATCCTTCTTCTTCTGTTACTAGAACTATACCACTCCTTTCCTACTCCCCGGATCTGTGGTGATGTGCTGAGCCCCCAAACAACTCCAGGATGTATAACAGCACCTGGTCATTTTTTTTCCCCATCCACCTTGCCGCAATGATTGGTCTAGTCTGAGAAGATATTCTGTTAATCCATACTGATCCTATTCAAATACATTGATTCAGAAAAGGTATGTGATCTGAGTTGGTTCAATGAAAGCTAATCTGGTGGTCTGGGAGTTGAGAAGGTATAAGTCTGCACTTATGGAGACTACAATGGAAGAGAGACAGTGAGGCCAACACAGAAGAGAGCAAGGAGAACCAAGAAGCTGTCAAGACTTAATGGCATTGTTTGAGTCCCTCGATCTAACCATCCTTGTGGCAAGACGGCCTCCAGACTTTCACTTAAATTTGTCAATCAATTCACTTTGGTCAACTCTATGTTCGTTTTATACTGTTTCACTTCTAGGGTGCCCGGGTGGCTCATTTGATTAAGTGTCCGACTTTGGCTCAGGTCATGATCTTGTGGTTTGTGAGTTCAAGCCCTGCATCAGGCTCTGTGCTGACAACTTGGAGCCTGGAGCCTTCTTCAGATTCTGTATCTCTCTCTCTCTCTGAACCTCCCCTGCTCACATTCTGTCTCTCTTTCCCTCAACATAAGTAAACATTAAAAACAAATTATATTGTTTCACTCCTCCCTGTTCTGACTGTTGTTACTCTGTAGTACCCTTTGTCCTCAAAGAGGAAACTGTTTGCTCCCATCTTTGCTAGAAAAGATTGGTTGGCCTATGAGGCTTCAGGGAACTTAAAGAAATAAGTAGGACAATAAGGAAAAAATACAAAACAAACTTCTCAAGAGAGAAAAGAACTCCTGTTCTTATGTTTGTTTTGTTTCGTTTGCTTCAAGTTGTATGACAAAAAGCAAATGATACCTCAGTGGATACAGAACTTTATTAGGAATTCAATGCAGAGGTGTTTATATTGAGCAATGATAATACTGATTTCACTGGTTTTCCATGAATCATGACTATGATACCTCTGTGTCCTATAACCGTTACACAAATTCCACATATTGCTTTAAAACTGTACACGAAGATTTGGTTATTCAGACTATTTTAATTAAGCTGTTGGTATGAAAAGTCCTTTGCAATATAAACTTTCTATAGAGCAATTAAAAGCTCTTTTTTTTCTTACACAGTTGTATTTTTCTCTACTACGGAAGATAACAATTTACACATCAGAGACCCTTACAGTAAACAACATATATACCAACAGAAAACATCTGTTTTCACTATTTTACCATAGTCAGTTAAGATCTCAGCTTTCTTTAACTATGCCTAGGTATTATCTTTTGCCAAGAATTTAAAATTCATCCTCAATTGTCCTTTACTTAAAAGGCATTCAAATATTCCAGGAGTCAACCTAATATACTAATGAAGAGTGAAGATTGAAAACTTTAGGTTGTGAAATAGAAATTATGAATGGAGTTTAAGCACTGAAGTTTAATGCAAAGTATTTCAGAACTGTATGTCTGGTCCCCCTCCCCCCACCTAACCCTGCCAGCGAAAGTGTCCCAGCTTGTTTGTATTTTTTTTTAATATTTTTAATGTTTATTTATTTTTGAGAGAGACAGAGACAGAATGTGAGTGGGTTAGGGGCAGAGAGAAAGGGAGACACAGAATCTGAAGCAGGCTCCAGGCTCTGAGCTGTCAGCACACAGCCCGACATGGGGCTCGAACTCACAGACTGTGAGATCATGACCTGAGCTGAAGTTGGACACCCAACTGACTGAGCCACCCAGGCACCCCTCAGCTTGTTTTTAAACTCTCAAGGAGGTCTATAATCCCCCCAAAAAAGTTATTAAATAGGAGTAAGCAGAGGAATTTTGATCTTCAAAGAGAAAATCAAGGGAAAAGGGATGATACTGTTTCAGAATTGCCATTTTCTACTTATCTTATTGAAAACCAGCTTCAGTATAATGTCAGTATCTGCAGGTGGCAGGGTTATGAATACGTAAAATTAACCATGACATAATCTGCTCAACATTGCATATCATCATGGTAATAATTGCTTTATTGTTCAGTGGTCAGGGTCCCTGCCGGGAAGCATAATCCAAATGAGAATTAAATACAAGAAGCATATCTCCATGATATCACAATTAAGCTCAGTATAGATAGACTCGAACCTTTAGGGCCAATTTATAAACTTTCAAGGATATCGTCACATAAATGGTAAGGATTCAGGGTTCAGGGATGAAATTTTGCAAAATACAATAGTATGACTTAGGTGATTAGGGTGCCCAACTTTAAAATTACCTCATATAAAGATTTTCTTCTTTGTTAACATTCAGTTATGTTAATCCTGGAAAATAATCCCTCTTGGTGTTTTTATGTCCGGAAATCAGGGTCAGATCATTTATTGAAGAACAAAAGGAAGGAACCATATAGGAAGGAAAGAAGGAAGGAAGGAAGGAAGGAAGGAAGGAAGGAAGGAAGGAAGAAGGAAGGAGAGGAAGAAGGAGGAGGAGAGGGAAGGAGGAAAAATGGAAGAGAATATGTTTTATATTAACTGGAAATTTGCAGAAAAACCCCCATCAGCCTTTAAGTTTAGCTGTTTTAAACTTGCTCCATTCCCTAATTGTCTTATAATATTTAATATATATTTTCTCTGAATATTGTTAAGGGACATACTTCTGATGTTTCCACATCTAGCTATAGGTAGTTAGGACACTGGTGACCAGGACACTGAAACAAAGACCAGAACAAAAAGGAAACAAGCGAGCAACTTGAAATATCAAAAATCTCTTTGTTTTAGATCACCTTCTGGAGGTAAGTGATCCAAGCTGGTAGGTCAGCTCTAGTTCAGCTGGTCACTGGGGTGCCCAGATTCCTTCCATCTTGTTCTACTATACTGTCTAATAAAAGTTTGATTTGGGCCAGGGCCACTGGCTGTCCTTCAAAATCCATTCTATCCTCTTCCTCAACACATCTACCCAGTGGAAGGTCAGCAAGACCACATTTCCTTACCTCCCTTGAAGGTAGGTATGATCATAATTAATTTGTGGGCAGTAGCACATGCACAGAAGAGATACATGAAAATCGGATCACGGCTTCTAAAGGATCATGGCTTCTAAAGGATCCTTTGCTTTTTACTCTCTTACCACTGGTTGAAATACAGACATCAGGAAGAGCCATGAATACCAATATTCAGCAAGCCAATATGGGGGATGAAACATGAAAACAGGAGCCCACTACCCAACATCATAGAACCAAGCAACTGTACCAGTATGTGGCGTGCGAAAGACAAACGGCATTCTGCTTTTGTTTAAGCTGACATTATTTAGGCGTGTGTCACAACAAATGAGCCTATATCTTATCGTATCGATATAGTATTTGTGGCTCTTCCTCCAACTTTCTTCCTCCTAATGCAAACATACTTATCAGCTCCTGCCATACATTTTTTTCGTGGTAGATTATCTTTGCTATCAGCAAAATAAAGTAAAGCATCCTAGAGATCTGAATTTCCATTTTTTAAATTTTTTTTTTAACATTTATTTATTTTTGAGACAGAGAGAGACAGAGCATGAACGGGGGAGGGGCAGAGAGAGAGGGAGACACAGAATCGGAAGCAGGCTCCAGCCTCTGAGCCATCAGCCCAGAGCCTGACGCGGGGCTCAAACTCACGGACCGCGAGATCGTGACCTGAGCTGAAGTCAGATGCTCAACCGACTGAGCCACCAGGCGCCCCTGAATTTCCATTTTAAAATAAGTAATTGTCTTCCAAAAATGTCACATATCTAACCAACTGAATTTTCATATCCAGGGAAGAAAGCGGTGATGCATTACCATTCCCATCTATTGATTCCTATATAAATTGTCCAGGAATGGAAAGTTTCTGCCTAAAGCGGGAAACATTGAGTTTTCCAATGAATTCTGTAGGACAACCAAGATAAAAATAGGAAGAATTCAATCTTAAAAAAAATAGATTACGAGAAAGGTAAGAGGATAGAATTTAAAGTAATATTCCTGAGCACTGGTGTCCGAGATTTACTTTATGTGTGTGCAGCTACCGTAGAGGAGAGGGTGGGCCCTGAAGAGGCAGCGAGATCACTGATCTGTCTTCATCATTGGCTGGCTGCCTCGTTTCTTTCAGGTCAAGATTTATTTTATTTTATTTTATTTTTATTAAGCACAAGCATTGTTGCCTAAGGCATATTTTTCTTTGATGCCTACAACTTCCTCTTCTTACCACTCATTTCTCACTAATCAATACACAATGAGGGTGCCAGAATAATTTCCTTTTTATAAGACTCTTACCTCTTCCTGACACTTTTCACATTTCTTCCCTAATTATTTTCTGATTTTGACACCAGATAGAGAGTTCTTATCCTCGCTAACAGGCATTTGCTCTCCACACATCGGTCCAACTTCTTCTGCTCAGCCTTGGCCTGTCAAGCTTTTCTTCTCCTTTCTTTACTTTTTTTTTTTTTCTTTTTTCCCCTTTTGCCTCTATTCCTGTCACCCTCCCCAAACTACATGCTCTAGTCTGTGTCCTCACAAAAAAATTTCTTAGACCTTTCAAATACCCATCAGTCATTACTAAGGAGATTTTATGAAGGCCATAAATTGAAAACAAGAAAACATTTATATCCATCAAGGGGGTGCAGAAACATGTTATGAAATATGCCTCACAGGAAAATGACTTACATCTCTACCTTATGTTTTGCAAGTAAATACCTGTTCTCTGGGGTCTAAACCATTTTCAAAGTAAAGCTCTTAACAAATGTAGCTTAAAATTTACATGCAATATTATAATGCAAATGTACTGTATTATCATAAATTATCCTTCTGATTGTGTTAAGCCTAATGGGTACATCTACACTATTATCATCTACACAATCTCTAATACATGTTTGGATCTTAAATACAAAAAGGTAATAATGAGAACAGTTGTTTTGACTTCTCACATCCTATGTACATTAAGCCTAAGATAAATATACATTTAATATATCACACACTTGACATATGTTTACTGCAACTTTGCCTGTAAGTAATTTCCATTCTGATGTGATTTCCTCTTATTCCCTAGATGATAAAAGATGAGCATATTAATACTACCGGTTGATGTTAATGCACATTGCAATCTGTTACCTTCTCTGACTGATAAACATGTGAATGACCAAGGATGAGGTGAAGGGAAGGTGATTTGAATTTCATATGGCGGACACTCTTCACGGACAGCACAGAAACACCTTCAGTACTTAGTAATGTTACAGACATTGTTGGTTAGAAGTTGCAAATGCCCTTTGGAGAACAATACAACCTCAGAAACTACTTACATAACTGTTCAACAGCACACTACTTAAAACCAGTGAAACTAATTTTCACCCTACCTCATATGACAGAAGAGAACATTCACAGTCCCTGTTGAAATTAACAGCCTAAAGTCTAGCCAGCACCAGGACCACTGCTTTCTTAATAAATCTCTGCCGAATGAAGACATGGTAACTATATATAGAAGGTACACAGAAAATTGGATTAATGAATTCTTCAAGTAAGAATCTTAAGCTGAGAGCCAACAAAGCAAGTATAGACTCAAAGGACCCTCAATCACTTTTGCGTAAATTCAGAGTAACCTGAGTGAGTTCAATGCTGAGAAGCTTTCAGTCTATTTGGGGTAGAATAGACTGATGCATTAAGCCGTGAGAAGGCTAATAGGATACTCTGGAAAATGTGGAAAAAATAGAAATGAAGATTCTTATTCTGACTGCCACAAACACAATGTCTAAGTTTAGACTAGTAAATTAATTTCCCTCATCTCATCTTTAACATGAAAAAGGTAGTTCTTGAGAGAGTCTTGTTTAGGAATTGAACTATGTCTCCCTTAAATATATGTGTTCAAGTCCTAACGCCCCGCACCTCAGAATGTGACCTTACTTGGAGATAGGGTCTTTACAGGGGTAATCGAGTTGAAATGAGCTCATGAGGGTGGACTGTAATTAAATATGATTGGCATTCTTATAAAAGAGAGAAATGTGGGCACGGAGAAATAGGTATCCAGGAAGAACACAGCATGGACATGAAAATGGCCACACAAGCGAAGGAAAGAAAGCTGAAATAGCCCTTCCCTCACAGCCTTCAGAAAAGAACGTCTTCATTTCAGACGTCCAGCCTCCAGAACTGTGAGAGAATAAATGTCTGTTGTTGAAAACACCCATTCTGGGGGCACCTGACTGGCTCAGTCAGTGGAATATGCGATTTTTGATCTTGGCATGTGGATTTGAGCCACAGGTTGGATGTAGCCATTACGTAAAAATAAAATCTTTAAAAAAAGTAGAATGCCCAGTCTATAGCACTTTGTTGTAGCGGCCCTAGAAAATGAATACATTCTCCAACTCTAAAATACTATGGTTTAGGAGGAGCTGAGAGTTCAACAAACTCTGGGGGGAAAAAAATGAATGCAGACTGGGAAAAAAAAAAGAATGGATGAAGATGGGGGTATTTGTATGATATACTAAGTCTGAGAGTTAATACAAGCAATGATATATATTCAGGAGCCACAGTCAACAAGCAAGCAAATAAGCAAATAATATAAATTAATTAATATAAAGCTCCAATAACCATAACTGAAGAATAAATGTTAAGTGGCCTAATGAGGCCAAAGTAGTCTCTGCTGTGATAGAAAGAGGGGAGCGGACTAAAAAATCAATGTGAGAAGATAAAGAGTCACAAAGTCTCCAAATAAGGTAAACAATAAACCTTTAGTCCAAGTTTAATATTTTAAAATTTATGTAGTACAACTGGAACAACTAGGCACTTTCCGAGCCATTAATTTACAGAGAGCTTTCAAGTATTATTAAAGCTCTTCAAACTTTTATTCCTTAAAATTAAAAAAAGTCTGCAAATATAAACAAGTAACAAAAACACAAGACTGTTATTTCCATAGATATGAATTTATCCAAACCAGTGCCAGGTGGTATTTACATTATGATCATGGGTCATATTACGTGTCATTTTCAACAAATAAAACTAGAAATACTTAATTTTAAACTGAACCTCATGACCCTATGAATATACTGTGAGATCACCAACTGAACAACAGAGAATACGTCTAACAATTCCTTTCACTTTAAGGAAAGCGGGAACCTAGCTGAATGACGATCACAATTAGTTCTCTGCAGGTACTTGTCATTATTTAGAAATACACTTAGAAAATAGTACAGAGCTAGCTCAAAAATTAAAAATAGAAATACCACACTATCCAGTAATTCCACTACTGATTACTTACCCAAAGAAAACAACGTGAAACTAATTCAAAGGGATCTAGGCACCATTGCATTTATCACAGCATTATTTACAATAAGCAAGATATGGAAGCAACCTAAGTGTCCATCAATAGATGAATGGATAATGAAGATGCAGAATATATATATAATATATATATATATATTATATATATATATATATTACATTATGTATCTATATAATTACATTACACATTATATTATATTAGAGAGAGCAAAACAAATAGCAAATGATTTCACTTATCTGTGGAATCTAAAAACAAAACAAAACAAAACAAATGACCAAAGAAAGAAAAACAGAAGCAGGCCCATAAATACAGAGAACAAACTGGTGGTTACTGGAGGGGAAGGGGGTGAGGGATGGGTAAAATAGGTAAACAGAATTAAGAAGCATATAATTTCAGTTATAAAATAGGGGCACCTGGGTGGCTTAGTCGGTTAAGCGGCCAACTTTGGCTCAGATCATGATTTCATGGTTTGTGAGTTCGAGCCCCGCATTGGGCTCTGTGCTGACAGCTCAGAGCCTGGAACCCACTTCAGATTCTGGGTCTTCCTCTGTCTCTGCATTCCACTGCTCACGCTCTGTCTCTCTCTGCCTCTCAAAACTGAATAAATGTTATATATATATATATATATATATATATATATAGTATATAATAATGTATATAATAATGTATATATAATAAATCACAGGAATGAAAATTACAGCATAGAGAATATAGTCAATCATACGGAGATAATGGTATATGGTGAACTAGACTTGGCTTGATAAGCACTGTGTAATGTATGGAATTATCAAATCACTGTGCTGCACACCTGAAAACAAAGTACTATTGCATGTCAACTATATTTCAGTACTAAAATATTAATTAAATTAACTACAATTAAAAATATACATATCTCTACATCACATTTATATTTTTAAGTTACTAACACCAAAAGTTTACATTTTTTATTAGCAATTTTCTGATTTACTACTCTAATTCTAATTCTAGGTCACACTCTAATTCTTCTGATAAGTCTTCATCCTTATTTGTTTCCAATAGAATGAGGAAAGTTTCTAAAGATCATTAAGTCAATGTAACCAAGGAAAGTATAGTGCCCAAGAACTTTATCTCTACCATATATTCCTGAAAAGTTCTCAAGTATGCATTAGCAAAACTTTACCCAATTTTATACATTTGTTTTGCTTGAAAGGATTTTAAAATGGCATCAAAATCCTCAGATATAATAGATAAATATTATTTTAAAAAATTTACTTAGAGCAAACTTCAATTCATTGAAGTCCATTTTCCTTTAAATCCTTATTGTAACATGAGTGAAACACTTTAGGCATAATGTAGCTGGAACACGAAGTGGTTTCCTGAACAATCTAATGCCTTTATCCTCCTTCCTTGTGCAGAAGTAGGATACAGAATAAAAGAGAAACTATTCTTTTATCCTAATATAACTGATAAATCAGAAAAAGAAATTACTTAGGCCCAAACAATCATCATGTATTCATTGAGTTCGCTCTTTGACATAAATTCAGCAAAAATAAAATTCAATAATGCATCCTATTGCTGAGTAACAAGGGAAACCAATTATAACAATGATGGCCAATATGAGTAGGTAACACTTACTGAGTGCTTATTAACTGCCAGGCACTGGTCTAATTGCTTTACATGTATTAACGAACTGAATTCTCATAAGCAAGATAAAAGATAGGCTCTATCATTATCTCCATTTTAATAATGAGAAAAATGAAGCACAGTGATATAAAAGAACCCACCCAAGATCAAACACTGAAAAGGGTCATTCTGGCTTCATAGTTCTTGCTTGCATTCATTTTGTTATGCTGCCTTTACAGAAGAAGATCTATATAGACAGCTACATGTGAATGCCTCCAAAGAGCTGGGCATTATGTAGATGGTTTATGTGAATTGTCCACATTTTGTTGATGAGGGATTAGTATTTACCAAGGTTAAGCCATTCAAGGTCACAGCTACTCGAGGATGGCTGGAATTTGAATGTATGTGTGTCTGAATTCAAAGCTGGAATTCATATCACAGTGTTCACAACCAGGTTATAATGGACCCAAGTCTGGCAGAGGGGTCCAAACACTACTCCCCACATGCCAAATCCAGCCTATCACCATTTTTTTAAATAAATAAATAAAGTCTTATTGGAGCTTATATAGGCCATGCTCACTTAGCAATCTATGGCTTTCATGCTATAATGACAGAATGGAGTAATTATGAGAGAGACACACAGAGGGAATGTCATGTAATGATGGAGGGAGAGATTGGAGTAATATAGCTCCAAGTCAAGGAACTCCAAGGACTTAACCACTGGAAGTTAGGAAACATCCTATCCAGAGTCTCAGAGTCACAGACTCTGAGTCGCAGACACCCTGATTTCAGACTTTTATCCCCCAGAACTGTATGATAATAAATTTCTGTTGCTTTAAGTGACCATTTTGTGGTGATTCATTATGATAGCCCTAAGAAACTAATATAAATTCCTTTCTTGATATGTAGAGACAGAGGGTAGCGCTACGTTACTTAAACAGTGCATCAGAGGATTGCCAGCTAACCATCAACAATTTGTATTTTTTAGTAGACTTATAATCAGGAGGTGACTGCCCAGCCAGAGACTACATTTGCCTACCCCAATGGCTTCATTTGGGGCCATATAACTTGTACCCATCAATAGAGTATTAACGGGAACAATATGGCCAAAGTGGCAGGAAAGAAAGCAATCTGCTTTCTTCAGACTGCGTCCAGAAGATGTAGCCAATGGCCCAGCAGCCCGGTTGCGGGGTGGGGAGGCGGGTCACAAGATGGAAAGAGCCTGGGCCCTGAAAATGTGCCTGGACAAAACCTTACTCTCTGCCACCTGGTCTCTATGTGAGAGAAAAGCAACTTCCATTAGTTTAAGCCCCTGAAATGGTGTGTTGTTGTTATTGTTGTTGTTGTTGTTATATCAGCTAGCCTTACATCAACCACATGAGTTGTCAAACACAAAATCAAGTTTCTCACCATTTCTAGAACTCGAACACCCTATAGGTATTATATTATGATTGCCCTATAAATATTTGTAAAACCAAATGAGGAAAAACATCACCAATGTAAGTTCAGGAGCATAGCAGCCCAAATTCAAGCAACACCTGCCATCAGTATAAACTCCAAAACGAAGCCAAATAAAATATATGGCAGGAGAACATCCAAACTGCTGCTCTGTGGTGAACAAAAAATGAGAACTCTCAGACTTTTGGCCATCGGAGAAGTTTCCCAGTAACATGAAGTACAAAATCTGGTGATAAGACTCAGTTCTGGACAACTGGGAAAGAAAAGCACCCCAAAGACTAAAGTGATGCACCACCAAGACTGCCTGAAACCATTGCCAGACAAGAGGTTAGGACAAATGAGTCACGGACACCTTTCCCTTCTGCAAGCAATGGCCTCCAAACGATGCCACCGAAATGCGCTCTTTCCATGTGCGCCACAGGGAAATGGATGGGTGCTATTTTTGTACTTCCTAGATGGAACATCACACTTAGCCGTGTTTGTCAAAGATGGGTCTTTAGTCCTGCAACTCCACAGAAGCTATCCAGGATCAGAAGGAACAGTCACCTGCCTTGAATAAAGGAAGATGAGATGCCAAATGAGAACATTTCCAAATGAGATATTCTAAGTTTTGTTCTTTTTTTTGAGTAAGTCAACTTGATTCTTTCCTGAATTTGCATAGGCTAAATTACACTTTACCTACTGATTTTTGATAATATTTCCCTTGCCCTTGATGACAAATTTCATTTTTTATAAGAAGTCCTAATGAGATGGCAGATCTGTTCCTGGGGAGGTTGCTGCTACAGAATCAGTGGTTCTGCTATCACCCTGGAACTGGCAATATATCTTATAATATTTCTGTGCTATCTGACAGAAGGAATCCGAGATGATAATGTTCTCCATGACTAGCTGGAGAAAAAAAAAAAAGTTGGTAACATCTTCGGCTTTCGTTTGATTTGGTATATTTTTAATCCACTCTTTTTCATTTTACTAATTCTTTTTCATATGGGTGAACTATTTCTGCAGATAAAACCGAAAAAAGTAAAGAAAAACATCTTAGAGCGGAAGTCACACTATACGTGAGAGAAGCTAGAGTTACGGACAAAAACATCTGTCCACATATGGCTATGCAGATGCATTGCAACACTTTGGGGTTTGACAGCTTTACATTGGATGTGCTCATAAGTAAAAGAACAAATTGCTTTTGTTTTCCTGATTCTAAGACAACAGGCTTATGCTAGGGATCAAGAATTTTCAATATGAGATCCTGGCTTTCATCAGTCTCGCTTACATAAGCATAGATTTTTCTTTTTTTTTTTTTTTTTTCCGTCAGAGGGTTTATCATTCAGTTTTATGGTTTAAATGCACATAGGGCATAAAAGAATAGGGGAAAAATTAACCACAAGGAATTCTCATTACACAAACAGAAATATTTGAATAAGCACCATAAAATGGAAGGCACTGACGGTAACTCGCCGAAGTGGCTAAATCAGAAAATCTACAGTGCCTGTTCCTAAGTGCTTGGGAAAAGGTGGACAATTCAGCAAGAAATGTAAGTCAACAGTGCAATGGTTAAAATTGGGGTTTTGCAAACTGTAACATTCTGTATGATCCTAACATGCAAATGAACCTAAATCACCATTTCTTCATCTTAAAATAGCATTATAATAGATATTAAGTGAGGTGATGTATGTAAAACACTTAGCACCACGCCTGGCATATAGAATTTCCCCAGAAATGATAGTTTTAAAAAGTGAATATTCATAACAGTTGGTATCATTAACTGATGTCTTAGTTAGTAGTGCATGAATTTTTATTTCTGTCAGAATACATTTCTGACAGCACTACTGAAAAGTAGTGAAAATGATGGATTTTACAAGACACGTAATGATGGATAGTAACTATTAATAATAACTAATGTGGCTTCAAATTTGAGCCTCTTTTAGGGAAAGATTTTGTGACATCCTCTTATAGAAACACCAGCCTGACTGACAGCCCTAAATTTTAACATATATTAAAAATACCATGCAATTTTTAAACTGTGTCCTAATCTGGGACTATACATTACTTCCTCAAAATGAGAACTCCATCCCCGATAAAATTCAAACAGCTTTTTTCAGTAGCCCTACAATCAGACTGAAAAATGAATGTTATTTTCCCCTCAGGTGATCCATATGGGTGACAGGGAAAAATAGGCATATTCGACATCACTCGTGCATTCTGTCTTCTCCTTTCCCACAAGGAAAGTGGCAAT
Organism: Lynx canadensis; assembly: GCF_007474595.2. Taxonomy (NCBI): domain Eukaryota; kingdom Metazoa; phylum Chordata; class Mammalia; order Carnivora; family Felidae; genus Lynx; species Lynx canadensis. Next base: position 180,887,552 of record NC_044306.2, read on the forward strand.
ACCAATGAATCACCAACCCTTCTGTGTGCTCCCAAGTGAAAGGCACTGTGCCAGTCTCTCAGATGGATACAGGGATGTATAAAACATGCCTTCCTTCCCCCACGGAGCTTAGGTGATGAGACCCAGAGAAAAACATGAAAAGTATGAATGCAAAAGTTATTGTACCATTTCAACAGAGACCATTCCATTGCTCTTGATAAACAACTATTTTATTGTTAGATGCCCTAGATTGTATGACAAATGTTCCAGATAATCACAAAGCATACCACAAACCTTATATATTTTCTCCCTGCTTGGACTGTATTCTTAAAAATTGAAATGATTTACTGGGGGGGGGGGTTTAGGGAAAAATTAAATTGGCCCCTCACCTCCAGCCCCACCCTTTTGTACCTTAACACAAAGAGGCTAATAATACATGGGATAAATGAATCAAATCAGAACTGAAAGTTCAAACCAGCAATAATTCTCACTCTATGGCCGTGTTTCTGGAAAGCCGCAGAGCTTTGATCTAGGACCTGCATAGATAGCCTGGGCTGACATATCAATTTGATCTCATCACCCTAGGCAAACAGAAGCTTCAACTCCATCTGAATAGTAGCAAGGGTAGGTGTTGAAAAGAAATTTCCTGTTTCTACCCCATGGATTTTAGTGTTAACTCATACTTAAGGGCAAAGCTGTATTTCATTTCTTTCTTGTTCCTCTTTTTTGTCTAGCTCTATATTCGATGGTGGGGTGGGGTGCGGTGGGGGCAGGCAGGGAACAACAGCAAGTTTGCTGCCCTATCAAATGAAGGTCGCATGCAGAAACCTCTTCACTGGCCACGGGAGGGCTTTATCTGTCTTTTTTCAAGCCCTATTTTTCTGGAAATTATTGTCTTATTCCAGTTTACCATGTAAGGATTTCAGAGAAAGGAGTTAAAACACATCAAAAGGAACAATACTTTTTTGCTCAAGATACTATTTGTGGAAAGTGTTTTCCTTTTATGGTCATGGCTAGAAAGCAAATTATTGCTTAGCAAAGCTGTGTAAGCAAAATATTCATTCGCTTCATTTCACAAAAATGCAACCTGAAAAATTGAGCAGAAATGGTAGAAACTGCAGTAAATTTGCTCTAAAGTTATAGCAATCAGCCTAAAAATGCCTCTATTAAAAAGCCCTAAGTCAAATAAGGAAGGCAGGAGTTTGTAATGGAAAACACATGGACTTTGGGATCAAACAAATCTCAGTTTTTCTGTTTCAATCTTAGATACACAAACTAGATAAGCATCCAGTACTTTAAATTTACAATGTTAATAATAATTGTACTTCTTTCTTGGGGAAGTTCAAAGAATTTAATGAAATTATTTAGGTTTGTTAGGTAGTAAGTAAACCTGTTATGTAATAAGTGAAATTAAATTTCTCAAACCACCCCTCATTACCAACATATAAATAGAGTTAAGCTTGCTAATATAGCCCTTTAGGTTGGAAATAGCAGCATCATTCATTTTGCCCAGTGAAGCAATGAGGCAAATGGTAGGCAAATGGTGAGGCAAACTGGAAGGAGACATGTGGTACCAAGCAGAAATAGCTCAAGAATAAGAGCTAATAAGAGAACTCTTTAAAGACAAAAATGGAGGCATATCATGTTCACTTAACAAATGGGAATTTAGCTATATGAGATCAGAAAAAAGAAGAGAGAGAGAAAAGACTGTGTCAAAGATTTTGTCCAATTTTTCACTATGTGACTATATACGTGACACTATATAACCCAACACGTGACTGAGATGATAGGAATGAATCTGCTTTTCCCTTGGTCATCTTGGTGCCAACCTTCTCCCAGCACATGAGACTCTTTCCATGACAACTGTAATGCAAGGGTCAAATAACACATAGTTTTCATGCAATGTATTCTACATGTATGACAATTACTTCGGCTGGTACCTAAACCAAGAGTCAATTACTCATCACCACAGAAAATACTGACTATATTGGAAAGATAGAAGGCATATGCATTTCTATCAGTTCTTTTCTAAAGTAATTTTCCTCAAAATATAATGCCTTATAAATCATTAAGAATATTTATAAATGATGACTTGTCTTCAATTGCTGTCTCATGGCCTAATTTCATGAGCTCTTAGAACTCTATAAGATTACTAGTTGATGTTTAATATCATTAAAGGAATCGTTGCTTAGACGCTCAAGTCCTCTTTCTGAAATTCATTGAGCCATCTACCAAATGATAGTCCAGTCTCTGATTAAAATCCCTAAGAGATGGGCACTCAGTATTTGCCAGTATTCCTATTTTATTTTGGATATGTCCCATTTAAAGGTCCTAATACTGATCAGAAGGCAGTTTTCTACTAACTTCTGGTACTATCCTAGGTACTACAAGCTAATGACTCCTGAATATGACAGATCTTCAAATATTTGAAATTGAATAAATGACACCTTATAAATATCCCAAGTCTTATATTCTCCAAGTCCAACATTATTAATATCTTCAACCTTTCTTTGCATGGCCCTTTACCACCCTGATTTCCTACCTCTTAAAAATAATTCCAATTTTTGAGTGTATTATGTGATTTGTGACATGAGATGGATAAAATTAAGCACAGTTGTTAGTCTGAAACCTTGAGAACTTTCCAGCTGAAATTTGCAACTGGCCCCCATACATAAGGGCAGGAAGAGATGGAAGAAATGGAAGAAAGAGGCAGACCCCTCCCCCACCCCAAAATGGTAAGTGGTGGGTTTAATAAGCAGGGGGACTTACATATGAGTCTTGTCTTGGGCAGATGCAAGACAAGTAGACTTCTGCCCGGGACATCACAATCTTACCGGTGTATACAGAGGCCCTACTTGGGTTCAGTCCCATGTATCACCCAGATGGTCTCAAACACACATGGCTCTTTCAAGGCTACGTCCTTGAAGATGGCTTTTACTATGGGCACAGTGGGCAGAACTTGCATTCCAAGGACAGGAGAGGGGGTTATAAGCCTCATTTCCAGGGTCCGGCTTGCGGGTCAACCAGTGGTCATGCCTTAGCGATGACCTCCTCTAATAACAATACAACTAGTGGGGTGTGACCAGTGTGAGACCATCTATCAGCTCCTTTTTCTCATACGCTATAATCTTAATCAGGCAGACAAAAATCACATGAACTCATTTTGTTGTGAAAGCTACACTCAGTGCTAACTTATGTTAAACTTATAATCACACAAAGTTCTGAAGATTTTTTTTTTATCCATGTTGCTTTCAAAGTTTATCTCCCTTAATCTGCATTTGAACATGGCCTTCTTAAACATTTCCTCTTATCTCTATCAAGTAGCATCTTGTCAGACTCCATCCCTGATCCGGCCTGCAAGGACTTTTGCACGTATTCGCTTTGGGATGTTCTGGACCAGGTCACAGGATTCAGGCAATATGGAATATGGAAGAGCATCAGGAGTTCCCTCAGCTGAACTTTGAAAATGCAAACTTTTTCATTAACAGTGTAAGACAACTTGTTTAAAGAGAATAACACAAAGGCATCTAATTTTTGTGGACTGATTGTCTTGTACAATAGATAGCCTGTCATCTGTTTTAAGTTTCGTATATGTAGTCACAGATTCAGGAATAAAACAAATAAATAAATCTCACTATTTTCTCTAGTACACTAAGCTGGTATCCTTGACAACTATGTGATGTGGTGAGTGTGTGTGTGTGTGTGTGTGTGTGTGTGTTTGTGTGTGTGTGTTTTCCAATAATTTGTTTTTCTAATACAGAATTAAAGGACTGCCTCAGCATAACTGTTTATTAATTTTGAGCCTACCGCTTCTTTTTCTCAAGGAAGGAAGAAAGGGAAGTAATATTGCACGTATGGGTTTGCTTACACGTCTGTCTCTCATTACGAGCCTGAAAATACTGTGAAGTGAGGGGACATGTTATATTGGTTTTTGTGTCTAGTGTAATTAATATGCTCCTAATGTAATTAACACATTCCACTGAATGAATAAGTATATAAACAAATGAATGGAAAGGTCATATAATTCAAAATCAATGTGAGAACAAAGAAATGGTCTTGGAATAATTAACCAACTTCCTCTCTGGTTGCAGAATTCCTCTGCCAGTCTTTTGTGCACTGCGTTGAGCCGATTACAGATTAAAGTAATTACAGTGAATTCTTGATTACTGGCATGCGGTCTAGCTATTTTGTGGATTACCTATCACAACTAATTCCAAACTTATCTGCTGCCACCCAGCATATGTCTGAGTTACACTCAGCCTCAGTGATAGCAGCTGCACGCTTCAGGAAAGCACATTTTATGTTGATATTTCTGTGCAGAATATATAATTATGAAATTCATTCTGGTGGGGGTTGAAGAGAACCAACAAGCATTCCAAAATAAACTGCAGAGTTTGTTTGTTTTTTTAATTCCAAAAGAATATGGGATGACTTGGATAGAAAGTTTCAAACATTTCAACTAGATCTCTCCATAATAGCCTGAGGGAGCCTAATAAGTATCCAGTCTATTCCCACCCTAAGACTTGTGACCTACCTCTGGAATCATTGATAACCGATAATAATTGGACTATAGTAATTCTTTCTTTCATCCAACAAATATTTTTGAAGTGTTACACCGTACTGGGCAACGTGCAAAGGTCAAAACTACAGCCTCCAGAAAGAAACACGGTGCTGCCCACATCTTGATTGCAGCCCTGTAAGGCATACTTAGGATTTCTGACCTGCAGAGCTACAAACCAGTAAGTCTGTGTTGTTTTAAGCCACTACATTTGCAGTGATTTGATACGGCAGCTATAGGAGACTAACACAAATCTTCAATAAATAATCAATCAGATTAGACTTCAATCGAAATTGTGTAAAATAAAGACTGCAAGAAAATGATATGTGTATGTACTGGAGAAAACTCACCTAAGTTGGGGTGTCAGGAAAAGTTTCCCTGACGTTGAAGCTGCGAGTTCAAAGAGAAGGAAGAGATTTCGAACTAAATGACATAAACGTGGAAGAGGTTTGCAGAGAGGGAGGGAGAGAGGCATGTATGAATGATCTGAGGAGAAAAGAAAGCTGGTATATCTCAAAAGCTGAACAAGCCAGTGGGGATGATGCCAAGTGATGATGCCCAGTGAGGAGGCCTAAGGCAATTCTAGGGAAGTAGCTGGAGATCAGACTAAATATGGCATTATAGACCATTTCACACATTTTCACCTTTATCCTCTGGCAAGTGGCTTGTGAGGGCTTTATATAGGACAGAGATGGAGCTAGATTTGTATTTTAAGATCATCTAGGTTCATTTTTGGTGTATGAATCGAATTGGGAAACAGCAGATGAATATAGGAAGATCACGATGGACACTCTCAGAGCAATACAGGTAAGACGTACCGGAGGCTGGTACTGGGGTGGACATAGAACAATGTAGAGAAAGGGATGCATTCAGGATCTTTGGAGAGACGGACTGTATAGGAGTTGGTGATTATTTAAAGGTAGGATGACAAGAGCCGACAGCCGTGACTCCTAGTTACTGGTGTGGACAACGACAGGGACAGTTGTCTCACATACATACTGAGAGAAAAATATATATAAACATATATATTTATGTTTACATTATGTTTACATGTATATGTACACACACGCGCACACGTGTGCGTGTGTGTGTGTGTGTGTGTGTGTGTGTGTTGGTGAAGCAGCCTAGGGAAAAAGACCAAAGGTTCCTTTTTGGATCTGCTCAGATTGAGATGTCTATGAGAAATTCATACAGACGTGGTCAGAACGAAACAGAAACACTGGGCTTTTAGTCTCCAGCGAGAAGGCACCTACGTAACATGTTTGCCTCCACTCCCTAACAAATCTGCAGCTGGCCTCAGAAATCTTTTCAACGTAGTGTTCCCCATAACAATCACAAAGTGAGGGAAGTTGGCAATGGAAAAGAAACCTACTTTCTATGTTCTAGACTATGAGCAGTGGCAAATATTAAGCTGTTAGCGGAACTGCTAGTCAAAGGAAACATGCGAGCAGTACTCACATTATGGGAAATTTTAAAGGGCTTTTTGTGCTGCTTCCCACTTTTTCACTTGAATTTGATTTTCTGGTTCTCATCAAAGACTCCCTCACAATGGGGAACCGATTTGTTTAAATAGACATGTGCCAACATCACTCATTTAAAAAACAAAACAAAACAAAACAACCTCTCAGTATGTAATTCTGGGTTATTTTACCATCACCACTACCAACCCCCTACATACAGGTACACACACACACACACACACACATACACACACGCTAAAACAGAAAAAACCAGTTCTGTTTCTCTTTTAGAATTTATTCTTCTGGTAACAATAAATTAATTGTGTGTGTGTGGGTGTGTGTGTGTGGGTGTGTGTGTTTTATTTATTTATTTTTTTAGTTTTTTTTTTTTTTCAACGTTTATTTATTTTTGGGACAGAGAGAGACAGAGCATGAACGGGGGAGGGGCAGAGAGAGAGGGAGACACAGAATCAGAAACAGGCTCCAGGCTCCGAGCCATCAGCCCAGAGCCCGACGCGGGGCTCGAACTCACGGACCGCGAGATCGTGACCTGGCTGAAGTCGGACGCTTAACCGACTGCGCCACCCAGGCGCCCCATGGTGTGTGTGTGTTTTAAACCTGAAGATGTTTCATACCTACAGTTGTGCAAGGCAGTTAAGAATGTCTGCTTATATGCTTCTATGTGGAAGAAAAGCATATCTCCTATGTGGGTTTTTTCTGGCTACTGGAGATTATGGTCCCGTACATACGCTAAAAAATTTCACAATTCAATCCCTTTAATGTCATGTCCATCTTTATTTATTCATCATGTGATTCGCTATTGGAAGAGCCTGTGATGGTAAGCCCAGATCCCAGAGCTCTGGTCTCAGCCTCAGTACTAAGTAAGTAGCCATTTCCTTTGTGGCAAACCACTTTTAATTGTCCCATGGATTTCCCCAATAAAATTAGAGTATTGTACTAATTTATTTGTAAATTTTTATGAAGCCTTAAAATTCTATAATGTTATTATAAGATTATAATGTTTTAGGTAGTCATTATGAAATTACACACTACAGAGTAAACAAGACTCCCCTCCCCATGCACACATGGCTATCACGTGTTATTACTATATGACTGTAGAAGCACAGTGTTCAACTGGAAAAAAAAATGAACTACCATCTGAGGTGAAATAAAGATGATCTGAATAAGGAAAATAAAGAAAAAAGCAATAGTCTACACATACGGTTGACAGGCTCAAAATAAAAGGTCAGTAGGTAAACTGAGCATAGAGGTGCTATGTGTGCTGGGGGTGGGGAGAAGTAGTTGATGTAAATCAAGTAATAAATGCCCCTATTTAACATTAGCTGTTGTGAAATTAAGTCACAGTGACTAACTAACGTTATCAGAGCAGAATCAGAAAGGTTTAAAACAATGGGAGCCTATGAAGATAATAAAATAAAACACAAGTCCCTTTTGCCATTAAAATTTTACCTGTCACTGACATTAGTGTTTTTCGGATTTTTTTTTTAAATCACAAATAGCAACAGATTTCTTGTAAACTATATCTATGCTGGAGTAGGAAAAAGGACTATTTTGCACATCTTTGACTATGATCACGTCTCCTATAGTTCAAGTTTAAGGCAATGGATGGACAACTCACAGCTAAGCTACATACAAGTTGGACGAGTCTCATAGACACGCTGTGATTTTGAACCAGAAAACAATTTTATTTTTTTCATTTTTTTAACATTTATTCATTTTTGAGAGACAGAGGGTAAGCGGGGGGGGGGGGGCAGAGAGAGAGGGAGACATAGAATCCAAAGCAGGCTGCAGGCTCTGAGCTGTCAGCACAGCTCGAACCCACGAATTGTGCGATCATGGCCTGAGGCAAAGTTGGACACTCAACCGACTGAGCCACCCAGGCACCCTGGAAACAATTTTAAAACAGGAACACTGGCATTGGAAATCAAGATGGCAATTACCAGTGGAGAGGAGGTAAGAAGTGGTATTTGGGAAATGTTATTTATGGGAGGATGGCCTCATTTATATGTTGGTCTGTGAAGTAGTTAGATCGATGGGCTCCTTTTCTAATGACTTATTGACCTGTACACTTAAGGCTTGTGCAATTTTTTTGCGTGCAAATGTCAATATAAAAGTATCGCAAACATCTCCAATAAGTATATGGAGAAAAAGTATTAATACATAACAATGAGTCAGACTCACCTTTGAGAGTCATTCAGTGTTCAATATTCATGGAACATCTATCACGCTGAGGATGTCTCCAGAGGCAGCCAACTACCCCTCACGCACTAAAACTCTTACAAGCCAATAGAAGTGAGACACCATATAAACAAATGGTTACAATGCAGTGCAGTAAACGTTAGATGGAGGTTCTCAACCTCCACACTGCTGACATGTTGGCCTGGATAATTCTTTATTGTGGGAGTTTGGCTTGTGCATCGTAGGATGCTGAACAGCATTCCGCTCGCTCAATGCAAATAGCACCGCCCCTGGTGGTGCCAGCTAAAAATGTCTCCAGAGATTGCCCCATGTTCCCGTATGGGTACAATAACCAGCAGTTGAGAATCATTGAATTAAAGCCACATATGACAATCTGGGGTTACCAAATAGGGAATAGCGAACTGCATAATCGGAGAATGAGGCATCATTTTCTGGGCAGAAGACCAATACAATATCTTCTTCATTCCATAATATTTTGGAGCAAAAGGAAGTTATTCCATAACCACCAGGCAAAAGTCCAATTTCTCTTAGTGGCACTGTGATCCCAGAAAACAGAGAAACTAGAAAAAAAAAAAAAGCTTTGAAACTGCAAAAGGGAGATTTGTATTGATAATGCTACAGCTTTCAAGCCAAAAAAAAAACAAAAACAGAAACAAAAAAACCTCCCTTAATTGGTTTTAATAAATATGGAAGAATTTATTTTACTTTAGTATTTGTCTTTTGCATAAGGCCAGAAAACCATTTTTTTTTTTATTTTCCTTCATTCCCTTAACTCACTTTGGACAGTAAATTCTTATGATGAGAATTATGTTTCCACAATCATGTGGTTCAGAGCTATACTAAATCAGCTGCATGGTACTATATTAAACCTTTAAAAATGTAGTGTTGCAGACACCAGGATGTCCGGGAAAACAAGTATTTTCATTTCAAATAGGAAAGACTAAATCATGCGATGCTCCACTTGATGTCACTTATGACCCTTTTGTTGTTTAGCTGAGAAAAACAAACTACTGAGGAAAGACAGCGAAAGGCAAGATTTTTCTCAGTGATTTTATTTAAAACCTGCAGCAACTAAAGATTCAGCACAGGCAGCACACCCTAAAAGGGTATTTGCAATTGGCATAAGTTGTTATCTTGGTAAAAACACGAGACAAAATACACTCTCAATTCGGAACTATAATTCTGTGATATCTCAATACACACACACTTGAGAACAGGCCTATTTCAGAGACAAATGTTCACAATTCACAATGGCCAAGCCATCGGGATGTAAATCTCTGCCTATATAAAAAGGAGGCCCTCGGCATGATTTTATACATTGTGATGGATAGGTTGCTAATGGCAAGGAAGTTTTCGGTGGGGGGACCAACATGATTCTGAGGGAAATATGTTAAGCTACAGAGAATTTCACACTGTTGGCATTTCTCTCTGAAATTCTTGGAGAGCACAGAACAGCTTCTGGCTTGCATCACTGCTAGGCATTTCCACAGGGTTTGTACACTAATCATAAGGAACACCTAATTATGAATTATTTTCCGATTTAAAGAAATGTATCATGAAACTAAAGATTAGAATTCAGAGGACCCAGGAAGCTAACTAGCAGTACAATATTAATGCTGAAACCTCAGTTTCTCTGATCATAAAGTGAAGGGTTAAAGGCTATCTGTCAATCCCATGAAACTTTTCCGTCCTACTAGCAGATACAAGAGAGAAGACTCTACTTTTTCATGTGCGCTTAATACAATTATATATTTCCATGCTTAGCATTTATACATAGTTTATCATTCAAACTAACAAGAGCAAAAGTGAATCTAAAGTTTAACTTTGAAAAAAAAAAGAAAGATTCAAATAGAAATGAAAAAAAAAACACACTGTATTTTCATGTTACTTACACATAACCTCTGGCTAAGCAAAATATGGTTATGTTCTACCACTTAAAATGTACCAACTGCCAATAATTGAGGAAATATTATTTTGACAAGTACATCCACAGGTATTTATAGCATCATTTTCTAAGCAAGAACAAAAATGAAAAGTTTCTAAAAATATCAAATAATATAGTATGATACGAGAAATTGATGAGTGGAAATTAATCCATTAATTTAACTCCACTGGATTTATGAATCATAATTTTTTAGACCTTTAGTATAGCTGAAAATCATCTTACTTAAATCCCTCAACTGATAGGTAATTATATAAGAGCTACCCAGCAGAAAATAAGGATTTGGGGGTCTTTGACATGTTACTGCTCTTTCAACATCACATGTATATACAGCTACTTCCCTCAGTGGTTATTATAACATAATAACATACACACATTAATTGCACAGATGCGCTGTTAGGAGAATCTAACAATCACCTGGCCAGTGATGTTATACAGCTTGCAGTGTATCACTAGGGAATCAGAACCAAGAGAATGGTGATGAATCAGAGAACAGTAATTACCTCTACCGGAAAAACAACTCAAGATCGTGTAATGCTGATGTTGAATCATTAGAAGCATCATCCTCACATTCAAAGAACAGCACTTTAAGTGTATAAGGTGAGGCTGCAGTGTAACACAACTGATTCAGTAGACAGCCCATGAATCTCTATGTCTCTCTCTTTTGCTGCTCTGCAATCACCTTTTCTTGATCATCAGGAAGTCAGATCTTTTGGCCACAAACCCCAATGGTCTATCCAAACCCAGTGTATGTAATATACTGTAAAATATGTAGGTCACAAGGGATTTGATTGTAATGATTTTGATACAGAAAAGTGTTCGATTTAAACAGCATCAAAACAATTCAATTCAAAAGCGGAGGGCCACAGACTGGGTGCTAGAGAATCAAACAAGTATAAAATGTTTGCTTTCTTCCATGAGCCTAATACCTACTAATCAAAAGTGCAATTAGCCTGCATACTCTACTGTGAGTCACATGTTAAACTTTGAAAGATGAAAAGAAAAGCTAATACAGCCGTATTTATTTTTACATGCAAATTTTAATACAGTTTTAGCACCTCAAAATTTGAACATTATAAAGGAGCAGATAATGCTGGTCTAGGGCCTGGGGTAGATTGAGCAAGAGGGCATGTACTTGGGAAGAGAAGTTTCTGAGCAGATAAGCAGAACATCCTAGCAGTTGGTGTTTGTTCACAGAGACGCCCAAAATATGTAAAGGATGAGGCATGATCTGAAAATTACAATGAATAGACAAGCCGTATTTGGGGAATTTAGCCTGACACCTTCCAATTTGAAGTGCAGGTGATACTTTACAAGTAAATGCTAGGTAATCATTTGTTTATACCTATCAGTGTCCCCTCTGCTCTATTTCCTGGGAGTATCCTGAAGAGATTTTTTTCCTGTTCAATAGTATGTGCTTTAACAATCAGAGAATTCACCAACCATTTTTCCCCTGGGAAATTTTGTTCTTTCCAAGACCCTCACTGGAGACAGAAAGGTCATGCTTTTGAAACCGGAGAAGCCTGGTGTTCCACTATTAACTAAACACATTGCAAAGTATTTGACCTCCTTGACCTCAGATTTGACCTCAGATTTCCCCATCTGCAAAATGGAATTAGTGAAAGCCACCTTTTAGAACTCTGAGAATCTAATCCCTGATTTATGTTTGTGCTTGAAAAGAACCTAATACATGTTAGATGCTACAACCAATGCTACTTCTCATGTTGTTTACTAATTTTCGTGTTTACCATCCCAGAAAACATCAAAGATTCCCAGCTTCAAGCATGTCTTCATAAAAAGGTCACTTTTAGTCTTTCTTCTGAACTAGCGTCCAAAGTACCAACGCATGGAGAAGACTTCTTTCTCTTCTCCATGAGCTTTACGCAATCTTTACACTTTTCTGTATCAGGTAGAAACAAAATCTGGCTGGCTTTTACTTTCCTTTCCATCAACTACACTCTTTGCTTCCCTCACCAGAAATGATTTTGCCCTCTAACAAACCCTCTCCCCTGCATATACAAGGGAACAAAATTAACAGTTATTGTTTTTGAAATATGGCGCACTGAAAGGGCAGTTGACAAGTACTAAAACATATTTACTGGCTTCGTCTGATGTCACTGCGATCTACTCATTGTAACCAAAAGGTTGATGAAGTCTTTAAATGCTGAATCGTTATTACACATTGACCCTTCATGTCTTTGTTACCTAGCATTCAACTTTATATCACTGGTATTGGAAGGAGCCCAGGATGAAAACAACAATGTTTTGGATAGGCAAATAGAACGTTCTTAAAAAAAAAAAAAAGAATTCACTGTAGTAAAAACAAAATGAACGGCTTCACTACAACAAGAGTAGCAATAATAAAGAACAAAAGAGGGGCGCCTGGGTGGCTCAGTCGGTTGAGCCCGGAGGCTGCTTCGGATTCTGTGTCTCCCTCTCTCTCTGCCCCTCCCCCGCTCATGCTCTGTCTCTCTCACTCTCAGAAATGAATTAATGTTAAAAAAAATTTTTTTTAAAAGAATAAAAGAGAAAAGGAGAAAAACGATTTGTAGGAAGCAACATGGCTGTAAGATGTAGGGTTTAGTGTGAAAGGTACAGAGCGCTAACACTGTTGATCAAACACATCTGCGTAACCATCCTTCAGACCAGGCAAAATTCCTCTGGGCGAATGATGTTTCTTCCAGTCTTCAATGATAAAATTGCACATAGTAAGTTGAAAGAATTCAAGAGAGGAATTTAATATATTCAGCTCAGAAATTACTCTCACATAGGACAGCTTACAGTAAAAAACAAAACAAAACAAAAGCTTTATGTGGTGTAGCAGCACAATAACAAGATAAAGAACTAAATACCCAAGGGATCCAAACCCAGTGGTAAGAAATCAGTAAACAGCTAATTAGCGTGGTTACAGATACTAGGGCATTTGCCACTCTTGCCTAATAAAAGACCCTGTCCTTCTTACACAGATATTAGCAATATTACTTACTTATGCAGATACTTTAAAAATAATTTATGGTATTATTTACTATTAACCCATTTATCCATAGGCCTACCTTTGAATATAATTCCAGGAATTAGTTACCTGCATGGTTTAGAACACTAAGTATGTTCTCACTGGAAAGGAAAACTTATGACAGCAACAAAACGACAAAAATAGAAGATCAAAAAAAAAAAAAAAGAAAAAGATGTAACTGGTTGGAGTGTTTTATAAAAAAAAAATAAGAAAAATATCTGCAAAATATCACATATGGAAAGTAAATAGCCTAACAAATGAGAGATCTGGCAAATCAATAATGACTAAAATCAGGACAGGTTTGTGCCAATAAAAATAAGAACAAACGACATGAAGAGGGGATTTAAAGGCTTCTGCTGAGGTAGAATTTAAAAATACATTCATATGTATGTTATATATATATTATATATATATAATATGTATTATGTGGATCAGAATGGTTAAATTTTTAAATATTGACAAAAATCTATATTAGCCACGTTAAAGGGAAAAGGCTACCTCAGGCATTATTGGCACTATATTATGGTATGAACCAATGCAGGGAAAATTTCATATGTACAGGAATAAATAAACCTCTGCTCAGAGATGTGACTGACAGTATGTTTGCCAAAATACTAACCGTGGGTTGGGGTGGCTGGTGTAAATTTCTACTTCTTTTTTAGAATTTTCTTCATTTAATTGTGTAACATTTAAAACCTATCCCCAAGTATGCATCATTTTCACAAAAGCAATAATGCTACTTTGTGGTGAAATGCAATTGCTCTTGTTAAGAGTTCGGCCCAAAGGAATCAGGGCACAAAGCAGAAGGCGGAGATCTCTGCTGTGATTCAACATAAACAAAGGAACAATGGTCCGAGGACAAAGGGGCTAACTTGTGACCTGGTTTTCCGGGGTCTCAAAATATAGTTCTAACAAAGCTAAGGCTGGTGCAAAGGGGCAGGTTGTGGGAGAGGCGAAACACCACATGAAGTGTCAGGATATTCATAACAGACCTTGTTATGTTGATGGTCCTCAGCAGGACCCATGTGAATTTCAGTTCCTGCATCTCTAAAACGAGGAGTCTGGGCTCCAGTTCTGATGTGCTAAGGAGCTAAGTTCCCAAGAACACCTATTCATACCCCAGCCATGCTTTACTGATGCGAAAAAAGCCTTGTAAGTTTTGCAGGAAGCACTGCAGACAGAAATAAACTGAAATTATAGTGGAAAACATTTAGCTCCGCATAAAAAGTTAACTTGGTGAAACCACATCCTTCATAAAGGTTAAGAGGTTGTGGTCTTTAACAAATAAGACGTTCTGAGTGAGGGGAGATAACTTCCCTGTGTCACCCTCAATAATAACGTTAATGACTTGATGAAAACAGCATCCAGACGGTCTAAAATGGTTAGGTTGCCACAGCATCGCTGAACTGCAGCAGACAGCGAAATTAGATTTCTAAAATATGCCTATTAAATGAAAGGCATTCAGAAAACACACCCCAGAAGGGAAGTCACTGTGAAAGGTAGCAAGGTTGCCAGGAGATTCAAACAAAAGGGGAAAAGAAGTTGTGTTTTGACAGTGGGTTTGAAAAGGTTTCATTCAAACATCACCATTAAACTTGTTTTCTAATTTCAGAAAGTATTTCATTACCTCTCCATTTCAACCTTCACATTGACTCACCTCCACCACCGCTCTTCTTTGGTATTTGGAATATCTGACATCAGGGAGGCATTTGAAAATTTAAAAAAAAAAAGAAGCTTCCAAAATTATTCTAAGAGTTAGATATACAATTCCACTGTCAAATCTTGCAGGATTTTGTGCGAATTACCTTTCTTCTTAGCGGCAAAAATATGGGTTTTGAGGGTCATTAAGCTCGTATTTTCAGTAATTCACATATATATCAACCTCTGTTTATTCTTATTATGTGAACAAATCGTAGTCCTGGTTTACACTGATTTAAAACATACAAGTCAGAATATTGTAAGGAGTCGTAAAATGACCTAAAATCCATTTCAGTTACTTTCTTAAGCATTAACAGAATTCATATACATATATGTCAAATTGTGATTTTATATTTTATAAATATAAAAATGTGTTATCTACTTTCTACTGGTCTATGGCAACTGCAGAATATGGTTTCTGTTTTTAATATCTGACTTCCAAGCTTTAGTAACATCTTGTAATCTTGAATTATTTACGAAGCTCAAAGTTTAATCTATATCTCTTCTTTTACCTGCCTAAATTCTCAGCCTAAAAAGAAAAGAGAACATATTCTATTATGAAGAGTTGCTCCAAGCAATACCCAGGATTAATACAAATGCTCTCCATCCATGGAAGGGGAAGATCTCTGCTCTGTTCAAAAATAAAATGTAAAGACTCCAAAGGATTACTCCAAAATAGTGACTTACCAAAAACAGAAAAATAGAGTGCTTTAAATCTCGTAAAACTACTTTCTTCTTTTTTTCTTTTTGCAATCTATTAATTTTTCTTGGCATAACTTCTTAGATGAACTAAATTTAGGTGTTAAGAGTGAGGAACACTTTGTTCAGAACTAACAAAGAAGTCACTGTATTTCCTAAAAATGTCCTCATTCCATCAAAAGTAAGAAAATGGGTTCAAGCAAAAAAAAAAAAAAAAATCAAGAGGGTTAAGGTCGTACCTGGTCCTTCCATAAAATTACTGTCACCACATTCAGCTGATGATTACCCAGAGAGTGCCCCTTGCATTAACAATGCCGACAGATCCGACATTTTACTGATGGCAATGGCCATCCGGCAGATTAAAGCACAATGTAGATTTAATCTCCCCAATGACTTGATAGCCTCAAATGAAGGATTCTCAAATTTCATGGTTCTGACCTATTCAGGGTGAATAAGTGAATAATAAATTACCTGTCCCTAGCTCTGTAACAAGACAAAGAGCGGGATTAGGCCAGCCCTGTGCTAACTCTCATGTATTACTAAGTTTACCAACATAATCTGCATGCCACCGAGCAAAAGATCATCCTACTTAACAGATTTCAAGAAATTAACTTGCACTGATATATGACCCTATCTGATGCCAATCCAGTAAGGTGGTAGCAGCAGGTTACAGAGAAGCCAGATTTCAATAGAGGCTCATTTGACTGGTGATTAAGGATAACTTCCAGCGAAAGTGATTTCTCATCAGGGAGGCAGGATGTGTTTGCTGCAAAGAGCAAAAGTGCCCACCGGCCAGCCAGACCGTTAGTCACAGCCACACCAAATGTGCGGGTCATGGCCACACTGGAGAGTCTGGCTAAACAGACAATAGACAAGTGATGTCTTGGGAAAAAGACAAAAGCCGAGAAACACATACACAAAGCACAACCGTAAAAGAAAAAGCAGCAGGTGTAGCCACCTTGATGTTGTGTTCCGAGTATGACAAGCTAAGTGTCTTTAGAAAGATTTAAGGTATGTTGTGCTTTCCCTAACTCACTCCAACCACAGTGCTGCCTACACATAGGCACCTGACCAACGCGCAGCTTCCGGTCTGTGTGGGCAGACCCACAAGTCACCCAGCAGCAGATCTGGTGGACACTGAAAATTGGCAATGAGCCTTCTGGCTGCTTGAAGAGAAGAAAAGAAACTGGAAACACGGTAATGGCTAGATCGTAATGGTAGGTGAGTCACTTACCTCAGAACCACAAAGCTCCTAATCAGAAAGGCATAGATAATAGCGCTTGCTTTGCCTGAAAATAGGTATAAAAATTATAAACACTACATAAAAGGTAATTCTTGTTTTCCTTGAATGCTCCTAGAAGTTTATTATTGCCCTCCCCCTCCGAAACCTCCCACCCTCCCCTTGTACTTTTTCAGAGGCCTTCAAACAGAGTTTCATGGTAAATAAGAACTATAAAAATTCAGACTTCTGGGGTGCCTGGGTGGCTCAGTCCGTTAAGCGTCCAACTTTGGCTCGGGTCATGATATTGCAGTTCGTGGGTTTGAATCTCGTGTCCGGCTCTGTGCTGGCAGATCAGAACCTGAAGCCTGCTTCAGATTCTGTGCCTCTCTCTCTCTCTCTGCCCCTCCCCGGTTTGCCCTCTCTCTAAAAAATAAATACAGATTTAGAACACAATTCAGACTCCCGGGTGACACCATAAAAACCCTGCATGGCTCCAGTCGTTTTGCTGTTCCTTACCAAAGTTTCTTCATAATCTTTTCTGCGTAACCCCCAAGGACTTTCTGTCTCTGGAACATTGTCCTTTCCACGTAAGAAAGTGACAGGAGGTTCAAACTAGTGAATTTTAGAACCGGATAAGAAATTCAAAACCCTCACTTATTTCGGTTGAAATCTGGCCCAGAGAGAATAGGTAACCACAAAAAAAATTATACAGTTAGTAGGTGTTAAAGCTACTGAGTGGTAACAAAGTTCTCTTAATTTCTAAATCAGTGCTCAGTATCCGGAGACATTTTTGGGAAGAGAGAGCAAGTTCTCCCCGGCATCTAGTGCACAGAGTCCAGGGATGCTGTTAAACATCCTATATGCCCCACAAGAGAGAAATACACAGTCAAAAATGTCAAGATTGAGGGGCGCCTGGGTGGCGCAGTCGGTTGAGCGTCCGACTTCAGCCAGGTCACGATCTCGCGGTCATGAGTTCGAGCCCCGCGTCAGGCTCTGGGCTGATGGCTCAGAGCCTGGAGCCTGTTTCTGATTCTGTGTCTCCCTGTCTCTCTGCCCCTCCCCCGTTCTTGCTCTGTTTCTCTCTGTCCCAAAAATAAATAAACATTGAAAAAAAAAATTTAAAAAAAAATGTCAAGATTGAGAAACTCTTATCTAGAGCATGAGGTGGGGAAATTGAGATTTTTTTAAATAGAAATTGTAATCAAGTTTAAATTATATCTTGAAATGTCAAAGCTGGTGTGTTAATAATGGTTTTCCTTTCAAATTTCCATTCTCTGCCCAAATACACCATGAAACAGAATATGTTTCCAATTCTGCATAGAACTGGTATTTACTATCATCACATTTCATTTACCTTGAAATGTTAATTGCGGTACAGCAGGGCTCCATGGTTGATTTAAATTTACATTTGCTTTTAAATTTGATTAATCTAGTCTCTTAGGAGTCCATTCTTCCATAGCTACTCAGAGGGAAAATAGGCTTTTGAGCACACAACAATGTACAAAAAAAAAAAAAAAAAAAAAATCCTGGCTGATTTCGTGGTTACATTTCACATCTAAAGTGACTTTAAGTAGAAAAAAAAAATAAGGGTTTCTTGCTAACAGAATAAAATGTATCATCATTTATACTGGACATCTGTCCTGAATATCTTAGGCATGCCTTGACACAGTAGTAAATATCAGAGAAAATAATAGCTTCAACTTACTTTCCATATTTCAGAAAATGTGCCACCTCTTATGAGTATCCATGTTTGATTAAAAAACAAATGTAAATATATGAAACTTGAACTAGTCCTCTTAGGAGCCAATATGGTGGCTTACATAGCACCGGTTCCTATGTCTAGCCTCTGGCTCAATTTTCAACTATGCCTTCTGAGACTCACAGCTTGGACACTGCTGAACATGGGTCAGCTGCCTGCCGTAAGAAGGTTCTCATGGCTACACCCACAAGAGGTGGTCAATGATAAATGGAAGAGAAAAAACATGTTTTAAATATCTAATACATACAAAGTATTCTCTGAGACGTTGTATTCCTAACCCAGAAATGGCAAGTACCAGAAGCACCTTTCCCCTCCCAGGTCTCTCTAATCAATAATGTCAATTTCCCAATAATATGGATCCATCATAAAGTTTTTCCCAATTTAGTACTCCAAGAAGCCATGATGAATCAATCCTTACGAAGGAAGAGTTCGAATGGATCCCATTTGCCATCCCTGATAAACACTAAGAGCATAAGTAAGAAACACTTTGCTGTTAAGGGAGGCTGAATCGACATTTTTAAACAGATTTTTTTTTTTTTTCCTGAGACTGGTAGACCTGATTTTAAACTCTGGTTCTGTTGTTTCCATGTTAATTTCTATGAATTACTCCACCTTAGCCTCCCACCCCAGGCAGAACGACTGGAAGCTTGTGAGGAAGGTTTTGGAATTTGGAGCGTGTAGTATTAAATAAGTGTTTCATGCGCAAAGCTTCAAAGTCCTTCTTCCTTTGGGGATTTTTCAGAAGAATTATTATGATTCAGTAAAGATCATCAAGTAGTGCTGTTCGATTTGATCACCAAGAGGTTTTCTACTCTACCACTCTTTGGGTTAACATATTAATAACTTGAGACTCCTCTAAGGAGTCTCACGAGATTAGGATTCTGGCTGATTAGAGAAAGCATTATTACTGAAGCACAGATTCTCCCCTGACATATTTGAAGCTCTTAGTAGCCTGAGCTACAGCCTGGGGTCTCAAATAATTATTTTCCCCATCTCCTATCCAGCACCCACCCCCCCAACACACCCCCATGCCTTTCACTCCCCTGACTTTGACACAATTGTTAAACTGCATAGTACATGGAACTGCAGGTATCTACATATAAGCGAATAGCCTTAATCGAATCTGATATGACTCTACAACTTGGTAAGTTGTGCCTTCTCATGCATTTTGTCATAGCCTCTTAAATATAAAACATGAAAGTGGCACAAAGTCACTCATCTCTCGCCAGAAATAGAGATGCTTACATCACGATCCTTTTTCAATAGGCAAACACTATTCTTAGGTGTTCTGTTGAAGTAAACAAATTAAAATAGCAGAGCATAAGTGGCAGTTTCCACCTATTTTCTCTACTTTCCTTATTTCATTTACTTTCCATCAACAAATTTCTTTTCCTAGGTTATAACTTAGTTTTTTTTGTTTTGTTTTGTTTTTTTTCCTGAGGGAAAAACACCAAGTTTCATTACTTCTATGTAGCCATAGAATGCAAGCTGATTTTTACGTATATATGGGTGTTAGTTTTCAGGAGTAAAGTATTGTAATTTACTATCCCTCTCTAAATATATCTCAGGAGTGATGTATTTGATGTCAGTGGCTATCAAATTTATCACCTCAACAATACACTCCGAAGACAAATGAATGGTAGCCAGCTATGATCTGAATGTTTGTGTCTCCCTCGAAATTCACACGTTGGAATCCTAACGCCCACAGTGATGGTGTTAGGAAGTGGGGCCTCTGAGAAGTGAATGGGTCATATGGGTGGCACCTTCATGAATGGAATTAGTGGCCTTATAAAAGAGACCCCATGGAGCTTCCTCACCTCTTCTACCATTGGAGGATACAATGAGAAATCTGTTGTATACAACCAGGAGAAGATCCCCGTCAAACCATGAACTCAGACTTCCAGCCTTCTAGAACTGGGAGAAATAAATCTCCACTGTTTGTAAGCTGCCCATTCTGTGGCATTTTGTTATATAGCAGCCTGCATAGACTAAGACATCATCATTACTTAACAGAAACCATACCCTACTCAGTTTGCAAAGGTGGAGAAAAGGCAGAATGATAGTTCTAGTGCTATTTCGAAATCAAAGCTTTCACATACATGATCTTACAGATAGCCACACAACTATCTTTATCTCAATGTTACAGTGAGGCAACTGGAGCTTAGAGATGTTGAATAATTTGACCAATCATTTCGTCTTCAATCATTTACCTTCAGGTAAGATGAATTCCATTTGCCCTTCCTGCTACAGGCAGAAAACTGTGAACATTCTTCTAGTCAATAATGTTAAATGAGCATTCTCAAGCAGAAGCATCTTATGCATGGTGTGTAAAACACACACATGTTTAGAGCTGGGTAAATTTGTGTTTTAATTCTGGGATTTAACCTATAATTTTTCCCAAGGTCAGATATATCTAGTAATTATAGGAACTGATTTCCAAATGAGGTGAATCTGATACCTAGGGCCAGATGTATTCCATTATACCATAATTCAGCCTTTAGAAGAATCTCGCCAATGGAATAATTTCTTGTTTAAATCAGATGTGCCGTACTTCGACATAAACACACACACACACACACACACACACACACAGTTACTTTCTCAGTCTCATAAGAACTGAAGGAACCTTGCAAGGTTTTGAAAAATATGTTTTTCACCCTAAATGAAACTACACATTCCAAAAACAATTTGGAGTCACTTTATAAAACAAATTTCCAGAGAATTCTTTTGGTTTCCTTCAGTTCTTCCATCAGTTAGAGTAAGAAATAAGTCAAAAGTGGAGGCCAAACATACACAATATTTCTCTTGGGTAGCAGAATGTCAAGGAAAAGAAGCATGGTATCTGAAGTCCATTGGCTGGTGATACTTGGAGAAAACCAAGAGGGTTTCAGGAGCCCACATAGAATTACCAGGTGGCCAGTCAATCAGGAAGGCAAAGTCTATATACTAGAGGTAAGGAGGCAGTAGGCATGAGGCTAGTGTGATGTCTGGTAGTGAGTATTCAACCACCGGGTAGAGCCCTGCCATAGACTCTCAGTCCCTTTGAAGTTTAGAAAGAGAAAAGCCATTCAGTAAACATATATACCAAATATAGCAACCTAGTTAAATAACTGGATACAGAGAATGCACAGTGAGAAAGGATCAAGTATTAGAAATGCTAGCAATTGAAAACAAAACCAAAAAAAAAAAAAAAACAAAACAAAACACCCTGATTTCTTGACCTGACTCTGAATGGATTCAGGACAGATCACTTAGGCTCGCTGAAGTCTCTGTTTTCTCATATATATTATGAGATGAAGGTAAATTATCCCAAAAGCTATTTCTAGCACAAATAGTCAATGGCTTGGTCAGGGAAATGAGGAGAAGAACAGTTATTAAAATTGAAGGTAGAGTGAAGGAAAAATCAATATCAAAGTAGACTCAGTGCTTAGCCATCAAGTTGAAGTTTAAAAGGCCAATCCTATTTCTTCCATGAAGACTGAGCACACGGTAAAGCTGTGCTCCCAACCACAAATAATACATTGCGAATATCCTCTCTGTTGAAGTCTCCCCCCAAAAAAGTTTAACTCAATTGTACTCATAATGATATGGGATTATGTAAGAGGAAATGATAGCTGGTGTCTATAAAGACAGACTGTTTGAAACTGTATGAAGGCACAGAAAGGAAGCCGAGGAGGAAGAGGAAGAAAGAAAGCAGAAGAGACTGGTCCTTTCGCACAAAAACAGATTATGCTACGGGTAGAGTAATATTGTAGACAAGACTAGGAACCTCACAAAATTTTAGCTTTCAAGACAATTTTGACTGGAGCTACAGGGTACAGACTAGGTCCCAGACTAACACAGACACATCTGTGCCCACAGAGAATGGAGAACCTACTCTGCCTTGGATTCAGGAAGTAGAAGTTAAAGGAGAAATAGCCGGAAAGAACAGTGACCTCAAGTGGTTTGGGGCTTGAGGAGGAGGAGGCCAATGTTGGGGGGCGGGTTATGGTTAGCGGAAGAAAATGATCAACGCTTTGAATTTAGTAAATTCTATCTCTCAGAACAAGCAGCAGGGTTACATTTTGCACACAAAGGAAATGTAACCAAAAAGGTAAAATAAGGTAACAAAAGTATGTCACCAGTTAATTTTGAGTAAGCAGAAGTTATGCATCTGGAACTAATCTAATTCGCATTCATGCACCCACACGAGCACATATTAATTAGTCTAAGTCTATCCCTACCATTAATAAAACAGAGTCCTTTAGATGCTGAAAATCTGTCCTATGATACCTTCAGCAGTCAGAGGGAAGAAGGCTGAAAGTAACATGAAAGGGAAAAAAGCCCTGTAGCATCGGACTCTACTTGTATTGAGGGTCAGGAAACCCACGTTGTGATCTGACAGACACCATTATCTGTGTGACATGTAGGAAATTGCCTCAACTTTAAAATAAGAAACTTGAACTAATGTGATTTTTTCATATAAGCACCTATGATTTCCCCAAGCAGGGTCTTCAGAGGGTCAGTCCTCTCTGGTACACGAGCAAATGACGGCCAAAAGGCCAAGTCCCGTCTAGTGGAAAACTCTCCTGGATGGCAGTTTTTCATGTGTCCACTTGAGTTATAAAAACATAGACATCCCCATGCCATTTTTCTCCACCCACAAACTACAAAGAAACGAACGGTTTTAGTTTAAAAGGAATGTTAAAGGCCACTAAGTGCCATTAACAACGCGAAAGAATGTTAAAACAGCTTCATTTTTGAATCGGTAAAGAACCTAATGTGATTTCTCAAGAGGATTCAACCTCTGTGGTGTGCTTTTCCATTTGATAATGAGTAATAAGAAGAGGGCTTGGAAAAAAGATAGTATTTCCGAAGCCCAAGAGTGAGGGCCAGTTTATCACCTAGCTAGTCTCCTGCAATTTTAATTGCATATTTAGGTCATTGGCTGGAACGGCCGATGAGCTGTTACCATGAAACATCCTACAATCATTAAAGAAAATGTTAGAAGGAGAGGGAAGTTGTAAATGGAAATGTTAAGAGATTCTTAACTATGCTGTCTTAAATGCTACTGTTGAAATATAAACTGAACTTTGAGCATGATTTAACAGAACTATGAAAAGAAAGACCTCTGAGCCCCCCACGCTTACTTTCCATTGTACTGAAAGCTATCAGTGTTGTGTTTATGCCAGACTAATTTAGTCAAGAGTATAAGTATTCATTTAGACACACAGCCCTCACTGCATCTGTCCTCATCTGAAAAGAAGAAAAACTATGTAAAAAAGGAAGGAATGCTCTTTGTTATAGAAATGTTCAAAATGCTCAAAAATCACCAGTTAGTATGCTAGCACTGTGATAAATTCACATTAGAAACATAA
This sequence comes from Lynx canadensis, assembly GCF_007474595.2. NCBI lineage: Eukaryota > Metazoa > Chordata > Mammalia > Carnivora > Felidae > Lynx > Lynx canadensis. Next base: position 180,911,459 of record NC_044306.2, read on the forward strand.
TTATGCAGAGAATTACCTGATGATATATTACTTTTACCATTTATATTTTGCAGTTGGGTCATATGCTTGTTTATACAGAACACTTAAAATTTTTAAATGCCTTTAAAGTTGCTATCCAAAGGTTAGTTCCCTCCAAAGTTTTATGTTCTACGAAAGATTTCGGATCGCCACTGTTACACCCACTGAAACTATTTTAGAAGGTAACTGATGTGAAGAAGGTAATATGAATACACAAGTTTGTATGTGTAGTGTAGGTAAAGAATCCACTTATATACAATCGATCAGATGTATATTTTATGGGACTGAAATTAGTATTGCTCATTAAAGACAGAGCAAGGTAATTCATTAAATATATATTAATAGGAGCAAAATGGAAACAGGTCTGCATTTTTCTCTTGAAAATTACTTTAAATAATACACTACCTTTATTGATGCCAGCGCTGAATTTCGACTTTATATTGATATATTACTAGATTTAAGTGTAATAGTAGAAATATGAGTAAAGTAATACAGAAAAGGTGGAAGACAGGAAAGAATAAGAAGGCGGGATAAAAATTCAAGAACTCTGTAAAACACGTAATGTAATTCTCCAACAGAAAATAAAAATCATACTGTAGTTTATTTATAAAACTCCTTCCCATTATTAAAATTCACTCTAAGATTAACTTAGAATTATGATTTGTAGCAAATGTTAGCTAATAATTTCCATCATTCTCTTTAAAAAAAAAGGGGGGGGGTAGCCGGCCATCTATCATATATATGGAAAAATTCCAGGTTCACTTGGTTGGCTAAAGAAGTGATCATTTCATAGTGTATTCTTCACATTTGCCTGCTGCCTTTGTCTACGTGAAGGCAAACAAGCATTTTGGCAATTCAGACATTAATGCGTGTGAGTGTGGGCAACAATTCTTTCACAGGACAGCTGGATGAGTCCTATAAAGACTTTTCAGCCAAATGTTGATTCTAAAGCCTTCTGGTGTGAAGCACACGGAGAGGGCTGCAGCACAACCAGCTTGAAGCAGCCCCTGATACAGGAAGCGAAAACTACCAACAAGGAGTTCTCAGCGGTACACCCATACTTTGTGAATTTACCACATGGAAAAGAGAGGTAAAAAGCATAACATCTGAACAGTAGCATTATAAGCAGTTGCTTTGTTTTGTTTTATTTTGTTTTGTTTTGTGGTTTGCTTTGCTTTGCTTCGTTTTGTTTTGGTTTTAGTTTGTTTTGTTTTGTTTTAAGTAAGTTCAGGGCACCTGGGTGGCTCAGCCGGTTGAGCCTCAGACTTCAGCTCGGGTCACGATCTCAAGGTTCATGAGTTCGAGCCCCACATCGGGCTCTGTGCTGACAGCTCAGAGCCTGGAGCCTACTCTGGATTCTGTGTGTCCCTCTCTCTCTGCCCTCCCCCCGCTTGCACTCTCTCTCTCTCTCTCTCTCTCTGTCTCTCCAAAAGAAATAACTGTTTAAAAAAAAAGTAAGCTCTATGCCCAATGTGGGACTTGAACTCATGACTTCGTGATCAAAAAGTCGTATGTTCTACCCCTTAGCCTGTCAGGTGCCATTGAACTGTAGCATTATGAACCATGAACAAAGTTGAAGAATTTTCTTTGCATCTCTACACTCTTGGTTTTTCAAAACCTGATTTCTACACTCAGACTGGGAGGCCAAATACACGCACACACATACATACCTACATACCACATATTTGGCACAGTAATAAATACAGTTGTGCACATTTACCTCATGAACAAGGGTTCTTAACAGAAGGCACTTTGCCCTCAGGTGACATGGGGTAATGTCTGGAGGCATTTTTGATTTTCACAACTTGGGTGGCGCTATTCGCATCTCATAAATAGATACCAAGGATGCTGCTAAACATCCTACAACACGCAGGTCAGCCACTTACAAAGAAAAGAATCATCCAACCCAAAATGTCAACAGTGCCCAGGTTGAGAAACTGCAGTAAATATATTCAGATGTGTAAGTGTCACTACGCACATTTTTGTCTTGATAAATGTTAACTATCACTTAAGAGATAACTTCAAGATGAAAGTAAAAATTTAAAAACACAGCATTTTTAAAGCAGCGTTGAGTCAATCAATTTCCATGTTGAGTCAGTTTCTAGTTTTATAGTATTCAAATAAGAAGAGATGATAAATCACTCCATCTTAACTTTACATAGACCTGTTTTCTTTTTAAAAAATAGATTTTTTTTAGAGGAGTATCAGTTTCACTGAAAAACTGAGCAGAAAGTACGAGATGTCCATGTACCCCCTGACCCCCACCACACAACTTCCCCCATTATCGACATCCTCCACCAGAGTACTATATTTGTTATAATCAATGAGCCTACACCCACACGTCGTTATCACCTAAAGTCCATGGTTTACCTTAGAGTTCCCCTTGAGGCTGTGCATTCATTCTATGGATTCTGGCAAATGTGTAATGCCATGTATCCACCATTAAAGTATCACACATATTAGTTAACCAGCCCTAAAAATCCCCTCTGCTCTGTTGACACAGAATCATTTCCTTTTGAGTCCGCAGACCTGTGTTTTCAAGTTTTAAACACACCACAACCTAAGCAGTATAATTCCACAATGAATTAATATATTAATCAGAGAAATCTGGAAGTTGGAATAGTTTTGCCGAAACAACTATAATTTCGACTCCACAAATGATAAACAAATTAATAAATATTAAACATGGATCCTACAAATTTTCCAAGTTACATTTCTGTGTCAAAATAAACATCTTACACTAACATTCACAGTAAATGTGAGAGACGGTATTTCCATCAAATACAGCATCTGAAAAGGCTTAACCTCCTATTAAAAGAACCAATATGCTTTTAATGCGTTTCACCTTTTGAGACCAATGTGTAATAAAACCCTCAAATTAAGTAGATTGCATTTTAGCTTAGATAAACTAATAGCACAATTAGAGCACCACATAATTCACCATTACTGCTCCAAGGGAAATCACTTAAGTATTTAAGCTCTTTAGAAGGACTTCTCTGATAAAGTAATGACTATCTACAAAACTCTCCTGAAGATTAGTAGTATTGGTGTCCATGGTAGGTGAAAAGAAGGAGAGGGGGGCACTTAACACTCTAAGATGCACTTTTAGTGGCCAAAAGTACACAGATATTTTTTTCTTGAGGACATTTGTGGAGAGAGAGAGATGCACATATGTAAGTAATGTGAATTATATCAATACTTGATTTGGGAAAAGAAATTTATAATTTTTCCAGAATTTCTTTCCAGTTAGGCTTAAAAATTTTTAGGAAAGGTTGAGTATGAAATAAAAATATATATGTTTATGTATCTGCAAAGTTCACAGAGTTCATAGATGATAGATTAAAATGCAACTATTTTAAAGCTTATTTTTCTTATGTAGTGGGCTAACTATATAAGTAAGTATATAAGTATATAAGAAAAAATTAATTTGCTTATACTTTTCAATTACTCCTACAGTGGCAATTTTGCAATGATAAGTTGAAGGTTTTTTTTTTTTTTCCTTCATTTTTTTGGTAACACCTCAAGACTCAGGAAAACTCTACACAAATTATTAGTTTTTGGGGGTGCTTTGCTGGTTTAGTGGGTGGTAACTCTTGATCCCAGAGTCGTGAGTTCAAGCCCCACGTTGGGCATGGAGCCTACTTAGAAAAATACATTAGTATTTCAGATCATATTGTCCATGCTTAATGCAGATATATTTCTTTGGAAAGAGCTAATAAACATGATTATGCACTACACAGAAGAATCTAGTGCTTGGGAACCACCCACAATGTGGACTCAAAATGCGCTACAAGTGAAAATAAACTGGAGGTGCCTGGGGGCTCAGTTGGTTAAGCATATGACTTCAGCTTGGGTCTTGAGCTTGGGGTTTGGGTGCCCCGTGTGGGGCTCTGTGCTGACAACTCAGAGACTGAAGCCCGCTTAGGATTCTGTGTCTCCCCCTCTCTCTGCCCCTCCCCTGTTTGTGCTCTCTTTCTTTAAATGAACATTAAATCATTTGAAAAAATAAAGAAAATAAACTGATTTTCCCAACTTTCCAGCTAAGGAGATGCCTAGACATTGAACACAAGAGAACCATACAGTGCATTAATTTTTAATAGGAAATAGAATTTGGTCGTCAAGATCCTTTATTTCCTTCTGGACACCATGACTCCTTTCACCACAGAGAGCTGCCAGAAAATCATTACTGAATTTCTGCGTGAGGTTTAAAAACATTTAATTTTTTTAAATGCTTATTTATTATTTTCGAGAGAAAGGCAGAATGTGAGCGGGGAAGGCGCAGAGAATCTGCGCACACACAGAATCTGAAACAGGCTGGAGGCTCTGAGCTGTCAGCACAGAGCCCCACGAGGGGCTTGAAGCCAGAATCAGGAGCTCATGACTTGAGGGAAGTCGGACACCCAACCGACTGAGCCACCCAGGCGCCCCTTAAAAGCAGTTTAAATGCCTAAGCACAGAGAAGTATTTTTGTTTTCCACTAGAAGAGTATACGGTTCATGTAAACTTGTTTAAAGAGATTTTTGTACTGGCAAGAAGAAGCTATTCTAATCTTGATGAACAGGTAAATTGCAATCTCAGCCCAAATGTACCACAAATCTCGAAAGAACAAACTCCAGGAGGCTACAGGGACAAGTTTGTTCTTTACGTTACATGTTAAAATTAGCTCAGGGAGCTAATTGGTTTGTTTGCCTCGTGTTTAACAGAACACAGGCGAAGAAAGGTGAAGACAGAAATAAAAAAAAAAAAATGTGACAGTCTTTGAAAATAATGGCTATATACTCAACTGAAAAAAAAAATGTCTATTTTATGTAAAGTGCCAGACCCTCCCCTCAAAAAAAAAAAAAAAAAATTGGGAGGTAGATTAAAAAGGTCAATGTCCAGGAAAAGGATAGGTAGAAATAAGATAGGATATACAGCTTCACTGGCATTTACGAACTGCTCCCTAGCTATGCTCAAGTTCTCAAAAATGTATTCACTTATCAAGAAACATCAATTGGCACTATGTAATGCCAGTAGCTGCCACTGTTGAGGCTACAGCCTTGAATGAGACAGACACTATCTCTTCCCTCTTGGATGGATAAATAGGGGTGGGTGGTTTCACAGATGTGTAAGTAAGCAAGTATCGGGAAGCAGTAAGTACTAGGGAAAAAAATAAACCGGTAATTACGGTAATTACTGCAGGTACACTATTCAGAGTGTTTCATGCTGCTAGGGTTCTCTCAAGTCTTCCTCCATGTAACCTTCGGGGCGGCCCGCTATATCATCGATCTCATTGTGTCCCATTCCTGCGTTGTCTCCTACGGACCATAAACTAATACCTGGGGTATTCCGGAACCTCCATAAACTGCTTTCCCTCCAACCATGTCTTCCAACCATATCTTCCATACAAAGTGTACCATGTCCCATCATGCGTTCATTCACTCACTCACTCATTCACCTCTTCGAAAAGGTATTGATGGGGATGCCTACCTGTGCTGCAGACACAATGTTGAATATAAATATTCACGGTCCCTTCCATTACAAAAATGTACAATCTGTTACAGAAAACTCACCTTAATCAAACCCCAGAAAGAAACGACCAATTGCAAATGTGAAAAGTGCTTCAAAAGTGAAAAACGAGGGGCGCCTGGGTGGCTCAGTCGGTTGAGCGTCCGACTTCAGCTCAGGTCACGATCTCACAGTTCGTGAGTTCGAGCCCCGCGTCAGGCTCTGGCTGATGGCTCAGAGCCTGGAGCCTGCTTCCGATTCTGTGTCTCCCCCTCTCTCTGCTCCTCCCTATTCATGCTCTGTCTCTCTCTGTCTCAAAAATAAATAAACATTAAAAAAAAATTAAAAAAAAAAGTGAAAAACGATATCACCAGAAGGAAGAAAAAGGGATATGACCCTGGAAGAAATGACAATTGGGCCCCTGTTTGCATGTACAGTATTTTAAAATATGTTTTAATGTTGCTTTTTAAGTTTATTTACCTATTCTGAAAGAAAGAGAGAGCGCATGCGAGTGGGGGAGGGACAGCGAGAGAGGAGAGGGAGAATTCCAAGCCAACTCCACGCTGCCATTGCAAAGAGCCCGATGTGGGGCTTGAACCCATGATGCGTGACATCATGACCTGAGCTGAGATCAAGAGTCGGACACTTAACCAATTGAGCCACCCAGGCGCCCTTATATGTTTTAATTATGTGTTTCTATGTGTTCAACGTTCAATAAATTTTGGCACCCAAGGGCAGATTAATTTCTGGTTTCCCTCGCTAGTATATACAGCTGTATATAAAATATTACAAGTGATAAAGAAATCATTTCCAATAGATTTCTATTATCCCTAACATATTATGGATACCTGAGATTACTGCTAAAAGCAGAGGCAAAAAAGAAAAGAAAAAAAAAAGCGAAAACCAGTGTTGTGTTTTGTTTTCTTTGTTTTTGAGAGGTTTTTTTGTTTTTTTTGTTTTGTTTTGTTTTTAACTATTGCCATGTTTGTTTTCCACACGAAGCTCTCCCTTGATTCTCACAGCAACTCATGTGCCCAGTGGCCTTTATGTTCTCCTTCCAATACTCTGTGAAATTCTTTCTCAGTCTCTGCGTTCCTAAAGGATATATATCTACCTGCTGACCCCTCTTCTAAGGTTAGGAAAATTTTCTGTCTGGCAAAAGAAAACTCTGGAGAATATTAAACTCACTTCACCCTTTTTTCTGTGGGCAGTAACATCTTTGTATGCATCTTATTCATCCCTAGATATTAACTAACATCCACTGGAAATTATAAGGAGACAAGGAGAATTCGGTTTCAGATTAGGAGTTATTAGATAATCCTGACCTGGCTTAGTATGACATTTGTTTATATTCTTATATTCCTGGGTATATGTATCATTTTACATTTTTGCATATTCAGAGGGGTAATGCCAAACCCACATTTAGAGGTCAAATGATCAAGCTATCCCCTATTTCCATCTATTTGTGTTTAATGCTTACGGCTGAGAATGTTTCAAAGAGATCATAAAATCACATCATGTCCGAAAACTTTCTTAGGATATCTGGAGGGTAATGTTTTGGATAGATTAAACTAAAACATCATATCGGGGAAGTTGCTGGCCTGCAAAACATAATGTTCTTTTTAACTGGAAAGATAGAGCACAGAACTGCAAGAACAAGAATGGCAGATGCATTTAATTTTTTAAGGTATAAACAATTTAGGTCCTTGAACTCATTATATCATGATGAAATTTGAGAAACCATTTTTCCCTATAAAAACGTCTGGAAATATCTTACTGGGAAGCAAATTGTGAAGTCTTAAGGTAAAATATATAGCTTCTTTCACTGTCTTCTTTGTGCCTGTCTTAATCGAAGATTGTTATCTTGAAAAGAACCAAATTATAGCAGAAAATTAATGTTTCTATCTTCAATTTAATTCTGTTTCTTTTCAGGAGTACATTAGAGCTATTCTGAAGTATTCTTGGCAGGTGCAGTATTTCAATGTGTACATTTCCAGATCAGTTGCATTAATTTAAATTCTATCCTCATGTTTTCAGTATTTTTTATTTGTCTTTTTAAAATGTTTTAGCAAAGAAATTCGAATTCCCCCAAACGGGTCCTTATGCATAGCAGTGCTTTCCTGCATATGAGAAAGCAAACTCTTGATTTTGCAGAAAAAAAAGGGGGGCCAAAGAAATTATATGAGAGCAACTGTATGTCCTTTTACAGCTAGAAGTTGGCTTTACACATTCCACGACTCATAAATAAACAGAAGAGTTCTGTGAACTATATGCAGATGGCTGGGTCTACACTGGGAGCCTTTTGTGATGACTTTGGTTTGCTTCCCTGTTTTGCCATCTCTTAAAATATCTGCAAAAAAAATTTTTTTTTTGTTTTTTGCTTTGCTCCCCCCGAAATAGGACAAGCAGAATCCTGTAACTTGAGAATGTGTCCTCTGCCTCCTTGGGGCTTTATCAACCTTGGAGAAATTCGGGTTTTTTTCTCCTCATTTTCTGTTCACATAAAAATATCTGCCCCCACAACTGAAGCTAAAAAAAGGCTTTATGTTTTAAATATTTAGTGTTTTATTTTTAAAAGAAAACACAATAATGGAAATACAAGGAGAGAGGTGAATCTGCAAGGTGGTAGAAAGAAGTCATAAGCCTACGCGGGGAAAAAATCCCACAAACCACATAAAGGAAGAGATGAGATCAGCCACTTAAGCAAGCGAGTTTAAGGTTACCACACTGGCACCGAGCAAAAGTGTTCCTGCCAAGCCCAAATGAGGAAAGGAGTGGGAGGAATAAGGGCATCTGACAGAGCAAGGCAGGGAGACAAGACACCAAAGTCAAGTGGAAATGCTAAGACAGCAGTTTTTGTGTGTGTGTGTTTTTTTTCACCTGATTATGGCACAGAAATTTTAGCACACTGGTAAGAACATTGGATATAAAAAAAGAACTGAAATAATATGCATACCAGTATTTATAATCATTTCAATGTTGCAAATCCTTTATTCAACTACCTCTGCTACTCCACATACACAGGCAAGACCAGACACACTCACACACACACACACACACACACACACACACACACAAATACACACACACACCCTCTCGTGACCATTTACCACTATATCAACAATCATTTGCTTAGCTAATCATAAAGCATCTTTCTCTACAGCAAAAGCCTAAGGGATTTGGCAATGTAAAAAGTATTGATGTTTCTCTGATGTATATTCAAAAATCCATATTACAATTCGTTATTCCTCATGCATGAGTCAGCAAAGATATACTGTATCTTTAAAAAGGCATGAAGGTTTCCAGTCAAGCCTTTTAAGATTTTACAAATAACATTTCAAGAGGGTTGAGAATGTGGACCAGGATAGCAGATGGCTTTTAGTACACTACTGCTCAAAGGTCCTTTCATTTTATTACTTTTCCTTTGTGATGGTGCTCTTTTCTGGTTTGTTTTGATGACTTTGTGGCCTAATGGACTGAAATTAGACAGCAAAGCTGAAAACCCTTAAGTCCTAATGACAGAGAGTGACTTATTGGGCGACCTTGAGGAAGTGTTACCTTTCTCTTATCGCCATTTCTATGGCAAAAAATAAAAGTTACCCTGACCCGTACCCCTAAAGATGGTCTGAGGAGACTAGTAATTATCACTCAATTTGCATAATATTAAATAATAATATTATCTGCCATTTATCAGGTATTCCCATGAGTCAGACACTATGTCAGGTACTTAGCCTATTTTGTGGCTCTGTAAAAATTATTTTCATTTATTTATTTTTTAATGTATACTTATTTTTGAGAGGGAGAGAGGGAGCATGAGTGGGGGAAAGGGCAGAGAGAGAGGGAGACAGAATCGGAAGCAGGCTCCAGGCTCTGAACTGTCAGCACAGAGCCCCATGCGGGGCTCAAACCCACAATCCATGTGACCATGACGTGAGCTGAGGTCAGATGCTTAACCAGCTGAGCCACCCAGGGACTTTTTTTGTGGCTTTTATTCCTCACAATAGCCATACAAACGATGAACAGCTAACTTCATTTTACGGATGAAGAAATGAGGCTCAGGAAGTTTGAGGACTTGAACTTGAGTTGGCCTGACCACAAGTCTCCCTCTTTTTCCTCTAGGCGACCTGATCTCTGCTAATGAATAGTAATAATTAAGATCAAGATGCTTATTAATTCATTTGTTATATTATATATAGTAACTATATATACCACATAACATACAGCAAGTACTGCATGTAAAGTGATGATATCATCTTATTGTAATATATATATATATATGTGCACTAGCATTCCATCATTTTTTCCCTTTTTTCAATCTATGTCTCTTACTGTTTTACTTGAAAACAAATACCAAGAAGAAGGATGCTTTGCTCCTACAGTCTGTAAATAAATTACTATTAGATTTCTAAAGGTATGATATGGTAACTGATTTGCAAGAAGAGTTGGCCCCTGATTTGAGAGTGAACTTCTGGATGCCAGAGCTTTAGTTGGTGGTCCTTCGTTGAATTATTTTCCCTGTAACTCACTGTTCTGCAACAGAAGATAAGATCCACCATGCTTCAGTTTCAGGGAGCATATAAAGTGAAGGAATCTGAGTCTTCACTAAAGATAAAAAAGAATGAAGGAAGGGGGAGAGGGTGGCACTTCTTGGGTTGCCCTACAAAAGCCAGGAACTGATTTGTTAAATAAATGCTTCTTTTTCCAAACGAGTCTTCTAATGGATCATTTCCATGTAGCTAAATGCATTTTTTTTATTTAAAACTACAAAGAAAAAATACCGTTCAAATGTGTTTGAAAAACAGTGATAAGGACAAGGCAAAGAGTTTGACTAGAATGAAAGTGAAAGTCGCAAGAACCTGTCTCCTTTCTGTACATCTCCCAAGAATTAATTCCAGAAAAGGAAGGATCTAGTTCTTGAATCTCTTCAAACTCCTAATTCACATGCCTATGGTTTCTTCAAAAAAAAAAAAAAGAAAAAAAAAAGAAAGAAAAACGTTTTTGTTTTTCTTTTTCCTTTTGCCTTCCATTCACCTACCAAGAGCTTCAAAGCACATTAGAACATTAATTTATAATAGTTATGCTTATGTAGTGGGATCCCCTAAGATTTTAAGGACTAACTTGCCAATGGAAAATGGGCCATATGGAGCGCCCAGGCATTCAGAACACAAGTGAAGCTGATGATCTCCCCTAGCCCCCAGCCCCAGCATGACAAAGAGGATACTTGGCTACAATATTTTGGAACCTATGATGCTCTTGTGGATTGTGGATGCCAAATTGGAACAGAATTGGTCTCATATAAGACAGTAATAGATTTAAACACTACAATGCTTTACATATTTCTAATCAATTATTTGTATTAAAGTATGCGCTTTGTTTAGTGCCTTACATTACAGTTCCATTTACAGAGACATTGACAATAGAGTGAGACTTCACTTGTAGAAATTAGAGAAAATAAGTTGTCTGCTGGCAAGTATATTAGATTCAACTTATAAAACAGTACTTTTTTAGAGAACTCATGCAAGTTTGCCAGAATGTAAAGGAGAAACTGCATAAAACTTTTGAGTTTATCAATCTGAAAAACTGACATACATTGGTAAAGTGAACTCCACCCACCCTCAAAGACTCTACAGAATCACATACATTCTTTTATACCCTCTATTTTCCATCTTGTTTCTGATTTCCTTTCTTGTGTAAGATCAAGCTCTTTTGTGTCACAGTTTGCCATATTTCTTTCTTTCTTTTTTTTTTTTTTTTTAATGTCTTAACACTTTCCTAGATAAAATGGTGGGCAATTATCTCTGGAATGCTGTAGAAAAGAATTCCTTAAGCCTCTGGCTAGTTGCAGAAGGGCTTACATTAATCACTCTCTCTGCATGCTTGTCTCCTCGTAGTAGTGTCCAATGTCAAGTCAGACAGTCCATGCAGGGCCCTTGATAGAACGTTAAAAGGGCATTACCACACACTGCAGGTAGCCAGTAAGAACAAAGCCCTTGGCCCTGAGTAATTTCAATAATTTCTGCACAGGTCTAATCCACTGCTTTGGGGACTATTTGTTCCTGAAATCTTTGTTCCACTACTTGCCATACAATTGCTGATTCAACATTAAAAAAAAAAGGTGCAGTTCTTATATTCTAGACGATTCTACACTTGATGTGTCTGTCACTGGGTACTTTCTTTTTGAAAATACTGACAACCAAAAGCTAGCTTCTCCTTGTTAAATGTTTTGTGTCTCAAAGAGGAGCCTAGAATGCCCTACTGTGGTAGTCAGTGTGGTTTAAAGTGAGTCAGCTCTATGAACCCTAAGGCACTCAACTCAGCTAACGCAGTTAAACCGTGAGTAATTTTGACAGGCATTCAAGGCCACAATAATGTAAATGGGTGTATTCTTTATGGGATTTTATTGCTGGTGTTTGAAATCTGCAGGTATTGTAATAACCATCTTGAAATGATCTGAATCAGCTAGAGACAGACATTCCTCACTCCCCCCCCCCATTATCATAACCTTCAGTCCACACATTTTTATCATAATATTATTTTATTCCTGGATCTACTGATCACATTTTCAAAACTATTACTCTTCACAATAAAACTTTCAGGAGAGAAATTCAACTTTTTATAAATCCCTGTAAAGGTTGCTATGAGAAACTTCACCCATACATGCAATCTCCTGGGCAGCATTGGTTCTTCCATATAAAATAACAGGAGTTTTCAATCCAGTGATAATACAGTCACCTACACTTTCTACTTCTTCCATACTGCTTGATTTTAAACTGTGCTTTTTCTTGCCATAAATACATACGTGTGTGTATATATATATATATACACACACACATACACACACATATATGTAATATACAAATATATATGTGTGTGTGTGTGTATACACACACATACACACACATATAAATGTGTATATATATATACATATTTCAGATATCCCAGATATATATGTATATATATATATACATATTCCATATTCCAGATATATACTTTCCTTTTTTCAGATGTTCACTTCCTCCTGTGAATCTTTTTACCACTTAATACTTCTGCTCTTGTGTGCATGCATTTTGTCTCTGTTATCACTAGTAAACTGTGCTCTCTGTCAAAGCATAGACCACATCTTATTCATCTCTGCTTTACCTGCATTACCTTATAAAAAAAAAAAAGATACCCAATAAAGTGATAAAATGAATCAAATAAGTTGGCTTCATGTTCTGGCTTCTCTATTAACTATATGAGTCAACCAAATATGGGTTACATAAAATAGTAAATGAAGGATTAAAATAAATTGCACTGCTAACATCTTCAATCTTTCTGTTTTGGTCCAATAGCTATCTGAGTCAACTAAATATAGAGTATATAAAGCAGCAAAGTATGCAGTAAAATAATGTGGCTATGTGTAATGTGAAATAAGGTGCTTTTTTTTTCATATTTTGTGATTTTATTGCCCGTGTCTTGTTTGGAACTATACCTAGTACAAGAAAAACACTTTAGGGGCGCCTGGGTGGCGCAGTCGGTTAAGCGTCCGACTTCAGCCAGGTCACGATCTCGCGGTCCGTGAGTTCGAGCCCCGCGTCAGGCTCTGGGCTGATGGCTCGGAGCCTGGAGCCTGTTTCCGATTCTGTGTCTCCCTCTCTCTCTGCCCCTCCCCCGTTCATGCTCTGTCTCTCTCTGTCCCAAAAATAAATAAACGTTGAAAAAAAAAATTAAAAAAAAAAAAGAAAAACACTTTAGTTTAATACCTACCTCCTCCTCCCTTTAAAAAAAAAAATTCAAGATGCCTTCATATGCTTCATATTCTGAAGGTGATATCCTGACATTACCTTGTGCAGTAGGTAGAACAGATATCATGAGCCCCACTTTACAGGGGGTGAAACAGAGATACAGAATAGCTGTGCACTGCCCAAGTTTACATGTGTTCTCAGTTGGTAGAATAAACCCTAAAATGTCCAAGCCGTGGTCTATGAGTCTTACTACATCCTTTCTTCCAGCCCTAGTGTAGACTCTGCAATGAGACCTCTCTAGAATGGAATTTCTCAGCCCATGGGAGTCCATGTTCCCTGAGGATGAATTTTTATTGTTATTACTAATAAAATCATTACTAAATTTCCCTCATGCAGCCTAGCGCGTGGCACATAACAGACCCCAGAAGATGAATATTAAATACACTGGAAGCCTAACAAGCAACCAACTCTCTCAGCTGCACCTCCCACCTACTGGTTTATTATTATATACGTCTTTCCTTTGTTTCACTCTATTGAATGTACATGTAATTACACTTCTTAAAGTAATTTTATTGGTGGATTTATATAAAACCACTGTTTCTAACATCTAAATGAATATTTTTACCAAAGCCCATCAAATATAATTCAATTCAACAGGCACTTGGTGAAAGGGAACCACGTAGCAGACAATGGGTCACGGTTGAGAAGAAGACACATGGAAAAAGATGTTATCTCCGCTTTCAAAAGAGCAGGAGACTGGAGTGGTTGAGAACTCATTTCCCTTGGGTTCCAATCCTGGCTCTCCTACAGACCAGCAGTCAAACCTTGGCAAGGTAAACCTGTGCCTCAATGTCTCTTCTACAAAATGTTGGTAATAATTTCATCTAGCACACTGCTTTGGTGCAAATGAGCAGGACCAGTTACATAATTTATGGGACCTAGTACCAAATGCAAATGAAGGACGCCTTGTTCAAAACTGATTAAGAATTTTAGGATGGTGGACACCTGGGTGGCTCAGGGGGTCAAGGGTCAGACTCCTTTTTTTTTTTTTTTTATTAACGTTTATTTATTTTTGGGACAGAGAGAGACAGAGCATGAACGGGAGAGGGGCAGAGAGAGAGGGAGACACAGAATCGGAAACAGGCTCCAGGCTCTGAACCATCAGCCCAGAGCCTGACGCGGGGCTCGAACTCACGGACCGCAAGATCGTGACCTGACTGAAGTCAGATGCTTAACCGACTGCGCCACCCAGGCGCCCCAAGGGTCAGACTCTTGATTTTGGCTTAGGTCAGGATCTTATGTTTCTTGAGATCGAGACCAAGTTGGGCTGTGAATTAACAGCCTGGTGCCTGCTTGGGATCCTCTCTCTCTTACTTTCTGCCCTTCCCCCGCTCTCTTTCTCTCTCAAAATACGTAAATAAATAAATATTTTTTAAAAAAAGAATTTCAAGATGGTGACAAGAGAGAATTAAACCAAGCGGGAAACCTTTTCAGTGTGGGGCCCTGTGTCACTACATAGATCAATGCCTAAGAAGCCAATCCTTGTGATAAATGATTAATACACATAAAACAGTTAGAAGAGTGGCACATGGTAAATGTAACGTAGTGTCAGTTTATTAATATTGAAGAGCTTATAACTCCACTGAACATGTAAAACATATAAAGAAAAGTGGTAATTTTTAAGATTCTGTATAGATCTCAGTTTTTTAATATTTTAATTTTATTTTTTTTATTTTAGAGAGAGAGAGAGAGAGTGCAAGTGGGGGAGAGATGCAGAGGGAGAGAGAGAGAAAGAGGGAGTGAGTCTTAAGCAGGCTCCACGCTCAGTGCGGAACCCAATGCAGGGATCTATCCCAGGAGCCCCAGATCATGATCCGACCTGAAATCAAGAATCATGCTCAGGGGCGCCTGGGTGGCTCAGTCGGTTAAGCGTCTGACTTTGGTTCAGGTCATGATCTCACGGTCCGTGAGTTCTAGCCCAGCATCGGGCTCTGTGCTGACAACTGGAGCCTGCTTCGGATTCTGTGTCTCCCTTTCTCTCTGCCCCTCCCCCGCTCATTCTCTCTCTCTCTCTCTCTCTCTCTCTCTCTCTCTCTCAAAAATAAATAAACATTAAAAAAATTAAAAAAAAAAAAAAAGAATCGTGCTCAACTGACTGAGCCACCCCTGGATAGATGTCAGTTTTAAATGAACTCTAAAGTCTGTAACAATGTTTTCATTCGCCCTGGATTTGGGGTCCCGTCACCAAAATGCACGACCACCTCTTATTTATTTCACAGAGACCATTCGTGTGCCTGTCTTTCACATAACATGTGCACGATGTGAGTTCCACCCTTTTATATGACATTTACACGACACTTTCCATTTGTTCACCTGTATAAATTTTGTCCAAATATAACACAGCATATGTAACAGGGAAGTTTCTTAACAAGAGATTCAAGTCCTGGCCTCTCTTGTGTCGATGGTAAGTATTTTCAGCTTATTGCTTATGTTTTCCATTCCCTCCCTAATATCCAATCCTTAACTGTAAAAAAATTTACACTTCTGTGGTATCAAAATACCACATGGTTTTAGGATGTCCACATCCTCCTCCCTGGAATCCACAAATATGTCATATTATCTGGCGGTTGGGGGTGAGTTAACATTTAGAATGCAGGCAGAAATATGGATGCCACGCAGCTGACTATAAGATAGGAAATTATCCTGGATTACTCAGTTGGACTAATGTAACCACAGTCTCCTCAGCATGGAAAAGGGAGGCAGAATACTTCAGTGCCGCTGTTGTGCATTGTCCATTGCTGATTTTGAAAATGGAGGAAGAGGCTCCGAGCCAAGAAATGTGGCCAGGTGCCAGAAGGTGCTAGAAGCTAGAAAAGCAAGAACAGATCCTCCCCTAGAGCCTTCAGCAAGGAATGCAGTGCTTCTGGTGCCTTGATTTTAGCCCCTGAGACCCATTTCAGACTTCGGACTTCCAGAATTGTAAAATAATAAATTTAGGATTTTTTTAATGTAAGTTATTGTCAAATTGATTTACATACAAGACGCAGTGCTCACCCCAACAAGTGCCCTCCTCAATGCCTATCACCCATTTTCCCCTCTCCCCCACCAGCCGCCCATCCACCCTCAGTTTGTTCTCTGTATTTAAGAATCTCTTGTGGTTTGTCTCCCTCCCTCTCTGTTTGCATCTATTTTTTTTCCCCTTCCTTTCCCCCATGGTCTTCTGTGAAGTTTCTCAAGATCCACATATGAGTGAAACCATATGATATCTGTCCTTCTCTGACGGACTTATTTTACTCAGCATAATACCTTCCAGTTCCATCTACGTTGCTGCTAGGATGTTTTAAGACACTCAATTTGTGGTAATTGTTACAGCAGCAACAGGAGAGCAATATAACATCGATCTCTGTACACGCGTGCACACACACATACACACACACGCGCACACGTACTCCAGATACACTTTTGAGCATTGGGCATTGCTGTCCTTAAGGTCCAGTAAATACCCTCACATAACTGGGCTGCTCCTGGTTGAAACAGCGAGAGATCGCCTTCCATTCTGGATGCCAAACAAACTTCTACCTTTTTGCTGCAGATACATTGTCATAGAAAACGCAGAGTCTGCTTTTCTTGACCGAGACTGAGAATGTTGACCCTCTACCCCGGTCCTACTGCACTGAAACAACTCCGCCATTACTGTGCTGATCACATTAGCTGATGGTTAATATTCTTATCTGTCTTACTCATTAGACAGGGACAGCCTCCAGGGCAGGGGCTGCACCCTTATTCATATCTTCATAGCCACAGCATGACAGTGCCTGGCGCATGGCAGACTCATCGATATTTCTTGATTCGCATTAACGAATGGATGGCTAGAAATTTCTTTAAGCCTGCACACGTGTGCACATGTGCACATGGGGTAAATTTATATTTTGATTTTATTTACTGCTAACAACAGCATTACGAGATAAGCACTACATTAGTTAATGATGGGAGGGATGGGTAGTAAGGTCAGATTCAAGAATATAGGCTTGGGACCAGAATTCATCAAAGCCTTCTAATCATGGTTTGAACACCGATCAATAAAAGAGAAACAGGCTTCATTACTATCGGTTAATATGACTTCACATTAACCAAGAATCAGCCGATACTCGCAAGATATCTGATGGCAGGATACGCAGACATATCCAGTAGTGTGAAAGAAAGAAAGAAAGAAAGAAAGACAGAAAGAAACTTTCAGGGGCCTAAAAGTTAGACACTTGATCCTGCTGCATGTGGATGGACAAGGGAGATAAAATTCTTCAATAGTGGAGTTGCAGAATCTATTTTTATGTTATTATATGTTGTATCATTTTTAGCCAAAACCCAGTTTCATCCAGCCACAGCAAAAACAAAAGCTCACAATTCTGCCACAACTTGTGAGGCGAGAGGGGGGCAAGAGGGGATGCAGAGCTCCCCTCTAGGTGTGAACAATTTTTTTTTCAAAAGACATTTAACAAATCCCATTTGTCAAAAGACATTTAACAAATCTCATGTGTGAGTTACTGTGCTTTTTTGAAGTGCCACTTTTGCGTGTTTACTAAAATGATAAATCACTTAGGTACGGATTCATATGCGGCCAGATCTCAATGAAGCAGCATACATTAAATTTGTTTTTAATTTTCTTAATGTTTATTTTTGCGAGAGAGCATGAGCGGGGAAGAAGAGAGAGGAGGGGATAGGGGATCTGAAGCCATCGCCGCGCTGATAGCAGCAAGTCCCAGGTGGGGCTCGAACTCACAAACTCTGAGATCATGACCTGAGCCAAAGTCAGATGCTCAACCGACTGAGCCACCCAGGTGCCCCATTAATTTTTTTTTGAAGTATGACAATTATAAGGCATCTGAAATATGAACCATCTGTACAACTTTAATTTTAGGGACAGAATTCATTATAGGAAAGAACACTGCCTAGTAAAGTAGGACAAACATGTTTTGTTGATGGCTGTATACACATCAGTAATAACCCTATGGATAGGGGTTTCACATCTATTTTACACAGATGACACTTGTCCCCATAGGTAGAAAGGAAAAATAGGCCTTCCATCAGCCTACTATTTACTGGATAAACTGCAGGTGAGCTTAACTCTAATTCATCTCTTTTTGGTTCAGAGTCAGCTGGAGGGGGGAAGGTATTCACAATGAGCAGGGGCCCTTCTGTCTTTTGTGTTTGTTTTTCTTTTGTTTCAATTTTAATCAATCAATCAAGAATAATCTTATCAAACGTTGAAATAATGGGTGAAACTTTAAAAAAAAAATCTTTTGGCATACTCATATCCATGACCTTATTGTATGCCAGGAACTTGTGCCCAGAATTTTACAAAAGTTATTTAGCTTCCTCAGTCTAAAACTGACATTACTCTTCGCAAAACTTTTATGCCCATTTTACAGAGGAGATGTTTATCCCGTAGTTGCTAAACGCCACGATCAAAATTTGAACTGAGTTCTTTTTTTTTTTTTTTTTTTGTAATTTCTTTTAATGTTACTCATTTTTGAGAGAGAGAGCCAGAGCATGAACGGGGGAGGGTCAGAGAGAGAGGGAGACGCAGAATGTGAAGCAGGCTCCAGGCTCTGAGCTGTCAGCACAGAGCCCGATGCGGGGCTCGAACTGGCAAACCGCGAGATCATAACTCAAGCCGAAGTTGGGCGCTCAACCGACTGAGCCACCCAGGCGCCCTCAAACTCCGTTCTTTATATTAATCAAGTCCATGCAGCTTTTCCTTTCTGGATTAGTTTTAAGATGGCAGCGTAGAGCAGAAACATATCTCCCGTGAATAAATTCTGATGATGATTCTCTTTGTCTTTTTAGCTGTCCAGGCATGAATGGAGGAAGCTTATGAGGGATAAAATCTGGTCAGCCAGACAGGAAGTTGAAACATCGCAGGTAACAGGATGCAGGCTATCTAGCCATGCAAATGAGAGAAAAAAAAAAAAAAGTATAGTTTAACATAAGGCCACTTGTAGGAAAATGCTAGAGTGGGATGCCTGAACAAGTATAATTTCAGAAAGGAGATTTTGATGAAATGCTCTCATTTTACTAGAAGTGATTAGACTTTTCCTACATCCAACAAAATCCAACAATCTAGTAAAGAGAGACAGAGTGAAACGAGTTGAAGCAGAAGCAAGGAGTGAAAATTTAGAGGCATTATGAGGAAATAAGAATGGGAAAGGAATGTTTTAGCTGGAGAAATTTATGCCAGAATACATACAACATTTAGAAAAATAAGGACAAACAAGATTTGAGACCTACAAGAAATTCATAGGGATGTTGAGAACAGCATAAATAATTCTCATTCTGGGATGTCTAGCAAGCTAATGAAAAGCAGAGAAATAACCTCAATGACCTGTGAAATCTCCCCAGATTCAGGCCCAAGATTTCTGTTGTTATTATTTAGTATCAGGGCTGCAGCCTAGGAAATAGCAAAGAGAAATGAAGAAAAACAAATCCTACTCAAACTGGGGACATGAGGGCCAGACATGGAAGGAAAGCAAAAAAAGCATGAAGGATGATTAAAAAAAGGAACTAAAATAAAGAAAACATGTTATTTTATTTTTATCTTTTTTTAGCCCAAAATAATGAAATAGAAAATGTGCAAAATGTGGTACCTAAATCCATCAACAGCAGGATGTGCAAAATTATGTCTCTATTACATCACCATATGTAGTACTTTTGATTGCTAATTACACTATCAGATGTATAGACGTATGTGATATGAATAATTTATTTCCTGGGTTTTTTTAAACCTAACTTTGGGTCTTGAATACATTGACGAGATTCAAGTCTACAACATACATAATGTGGAAATGTAGTTTTAAGCAATTATGGTATAAGTATACACTTTTCAAAGCATTCATGTTTAATTTAAATAACATGCATTTAGGTATCTTACTTGAATTGGATTTGACATGTGGTGCATTTTAAAATATCTCAAGATGAGAGTCTATTAAAGAAAAGATTGCTACAAAATAGACTGATAAAGAACAAAAGGAAGCAGAATAAATAAGTAAAAAAAAAAAAAAAATTTAGCACGCTACAAAACCAGGGCAGATTCCGATTGGCTAGACATGCAACCATGATTTACTAGCCTATTTGCTCTGCTATCCAATAAATAACATGTGTCAATAGAGCAAGTGTCATATCATAAAGAATGCAGGCCATAAAGTGGCCCATGTGACAATATATCATCAAGGTGTTTCCATCCCCCTTCTATTTTAGAGCAAACTGTGTGCAATAAGATGATAAAGTTTCCTACATTTTAGTAGCCATATTTCTAAAAACTGTGGATCATGCAAATTTTTTGGTTCCTTTTTTTCTCCCAGTTTATTAAAAGCTAAGATCGGTGATATTGTAATATTCTTATTTAAAAGTATGACACGTGGTAAGGTTTCAATCTAGACACCTGATTGTGAGAAGAATTACCATTTATTGCTGTTAAGAGAGTTCTGAGCATATTTCGGAACAGGTGGCATTTGTAGAAGTACTTTGCGGATATCAATTAGTTACTGCTGACAATTGCTTCATGAAATAAAGCTGGATCTGTGGGTTCAGGTTGTTCCTTCTAAATACAGATACACTGATACTCGATCCACCAACCGCTTTACTTTTAAAGAGCAAAATCTGATTTAATAATAGAAATTTTACCCTCCAGATTTGCTTACAATTTGGAAAATTTTAAAACCACCCCTGAACTTCCTTTCTGCCATTCCATCCCATTTGCTTTCTCAACCTATTGTATACATCTGGATTTTACTTGTTTGGGAGTTAGGAGAACAAAGGGACAATTTTCCATAGCCATATATATTTATATGTATTTAATTTACATCACACATTTAATTAATGCTTGTGGGATGAAGTGTTGAATTAAACATCCATTCTTCCTGCCTATAATTTGGTTCCCTGGGTAGAGTCCTCTGTGTTTCATCACATACAAACCCCAATATCACTACCTCAAAACCCCCTTTCCCTCCAGAACTAAACAAAACAAAATGGCAGCTGGAGAGATCACTCCGGTTTGAAAGATGAAGTAACAAAGAAAGAGAAGATACATGCACACCTGAGCATATGTGAGGAAGGTCTGAATGAAACTCAAGCATCAACCTTTGTGTCCAAGTTAGTAAACTCAAACAAACAAACAAACAAAAACCCCACAAACCATAGCAGCAACATTCACAAAGCTCTCATAAGGCTTAGAGACCATTAGTAACTTACATAAAATATAGTCAAATGACTATTACAAATGAATAAGAAACGTATTGATTAAATGTTGCTATTAATATCTGTGATATTTAAAGCAATTACCTCAAGGTTAAGGTAAAGGTACACTGTATACAGAACCTTGCAAATCCTAGGCAAACCAGAAAATATCTTGGGTACCCCTAGTTTGACACATGCGTGATATTGTGGGTAGAGAAGAATGAAAAGCCGCTTGAAAAGAATCACTCTAAACCAGAGAACCTTGTTCTTGGAACTTTGGTTACTGGCTTTTTTTTTTTTCCACTAGTCAATTCAGAAAAATACACACATTTATGAGCCATATCTTTTTTTATTAAGTTATTTTCTGCACATAACTATAAAACTCCATGATGAATACACATATTTTCAAAACGTAGATTAGCTACTAAACTGAAAAGAAAAATGTACATGAGATCATTGGTACTGCTTACAAGCCACTAAAATGTAAATAACTAGGCCTGTCTCAAATATCGACAATGGAAATTAAGGACGTTGTTGAGCCACATTCCACTTGAAAGTTTCTCTTGATTGGTCACCAGGACCATACCCACGATTGTGGCTTCAGCAAGGACAGATTATGTATTTACTCTTGTCTCTGTCACTTAGGCACATGGCATTTCCTCTGCTTCCAAAACCTTTTCCTGCTTCTTTGCTTCAGATAATATTTACTGAGCTGCTGTTTACTGAGTACTTACTATGGGCCAGCCATTGCTCTAAATACTTTATACAGATCAACTCCTTTTATTGCCTTGATACTAACAATAATAATATCTACCCGGTTCTTTTGAGAACTCATTAACTTAATATTTGGAGAGTGCTTAGGACACTGCACGGCACATAGAAATTGCTATGTAAGTGTTTATCAAGCAATCGTATGAAATAGGTTGTATTTGTGATTCTCATTTTACAGATAAAGCAATGAAAGCAAAATTTGATTAAGGAACTCCCAGGGATTGTTAGCTAATACGTGATAGGACTAGACCTTAAACACCAGCAGTGTAACTCCAAAACCTATATTCATTTAATGTTTATTTTTTAGACAGAGAGAGAGAGAGAGAGAGAGCAGGGAAGGGGAGAGAGAGAGAGAGGGAGACAGAGAATATGAAGCAGGCTCCATGCTGCCAGTACAATGTTCAACGTGGGACTCGAACCCACGCACCGTGAGATCATGACCTGAGGCAAAGTGAAAAGCTCAACCAACTGAGCCACCCAGGAGCCCCCAAAACCTTCATTCTTGACCATGCTTAACAACTAGGCTCTGCCACATCACAAAGGTGTATAGGCTTTACTCCTTCAACAACTTGATCCTAAACACCTCCTCCAAAGACCTTTCCAGAATTTATACCTATACACACACCGGACTGTAGTCCTCTTGAGCATATAAACCTTAATCTGTCACATAGTCTTCTCCTCCAGGGTACTGACCGGCATTGAACTGCACACAACAGAGGTACAGGAGACGCAACAAGGCCCACACAGATTGATGTTCTTGGGGGTACAATGTAAAGATAGAAATATCCACTCAGTTTCATGATCCTTTTATCTCCTTATTTTTATTTCGGAGCAGATAACACCTACATACCAATGACCCCTCTTTCCGCACGGATTATTCCCAAAACTATTCTTTAAAAACATGCACTGACAGCCCTACATTCATATTTTTTTTGTACTTTTTGAAAAATAAATACTGCCATCTTTATGGACTCGGGTTTGTGCTCCAGTTCTATCCACGTCAGTGGTCCTAGCTGAGGGTCCTGGAAAAGTGATTTCACCTCCACGAGCTTCAATAACCTGAGCTTTCAGATGTGAATTCCAGTACCTGCTTATTAAGTAGTGGGGAGGAGTAAATAAAGCAAGATAATCATGGGCACAAGGTAAACACTGTATACTAAGCATGTAAATTCCTTTACCGGCTTTTACAAAGAAGTGAGATATAAATTTGAAACCGATAAACACAAAAAAAACGAAGTTTAGCTCTAATGGTATTTGGGCTGCATATGTGAATTTTCTTTGTAGTTTTATCTTCCTCATACTAAGGTGGAAATGTATTTGCATTGCTTATATGTACGTTGACAGTTAGAGGTGGGACATATAAGAGAAAAGTCTTGAGTAGCACAAGGCAGTCACGTTGAAAATGAACATTTCTGGAGAATAATCCATAGTCAGATAACAGTGCTTCTAAGTTTTCACTAACGACTGCCTCTTCTAAGTGGCATGGTCTGCAGTGTTTGGTGATTTGGAAATCTCTAGATGTTCTTGGATGGGATGTATCCACTTCTGGGTACGGGTCCAAAAAAAGAAACTTTCCGGTTCTTATTTCCAAGAGTGATGCTACAGGTCAATATTGTCTAAAGTGGAGCATGCCGGGAATAAGCTCCGGAGAGGCTTTTAATATACTAGAGATGCTGGAGGCTCAATTGCACTAATGATGGATTATTGACAAACTGTATTACTGTGATGCATTTTTTAAAAGCGTATGTTTGTTCCTATAAGGTGCTGTTCCAGTTTGTCTTGATAGTCAGTGCATTTGTTTTATGTGCGTCTATTATCCTCCTCCCGGAGAATCCTAACCCCACTATGACACGATATGCTGACTTCCTAGGAGTCCTGCTTTCCTTCCAAAAAATCCACAATCGATATTTATGGTTCTCATCTCAATAGAGGTCCTCGAAATAAATAAACAAATACCTAATAGTGCCCCCATGGCTTTAATGAGGTTATCAAATGGAGTAGAACTTAAGATTTGCCATTAGGTTTTTTTTTTTTTGTTTTTTGTTTTTTTAATTTTTTTTTTCAACGTTTATTTATTTTCGGGACAGAGAGAGACAGAGCATGAACAGGGGAGGGGCAGAGAGAGAGGGAGACACAGAATCGGAAGCAGGCTCCAGGCTCTGAGCCATCAGCCCAGAGCCCGACGCGGGGCTCGAACTCACGGACCGCGAGATCGTGACCTGGCTGAAGTCGGACGCTTAACCGACTGCGCCACCCAGGCGCCCCGCCATTAGGTTTTAAAGAATGGCCAGGTCAGAGTGAAGCCTTCTGCGGGACATGAACAATGAGAAGGATATAGCAATAATGCTCGAAGGGAAAGAAGGAAGAAAGAAGGGAGAGAGAGACACACACAGAGAAAGAGAATGATGGAAGACAGAAGAAAATAATAGCTTTTTTAGCCAGATACACACCAGAAGTCAAATTTGAGGAAAAGTCTACATTTGCCCAAGTCATGTTCCCTATTATTTTAAGGTACTGGCAGTCCCTTCATCTTATTAAACATTAACTCAAAAAGCCCATCAATGCTTGGCTTAGTCTGACCTGACATTTTAGAATTTTTAAAAAACGAAAAAAAAAAGAGCCACACAAAAGCACATTAATATTGTTTGATATGTTTGAAATGATCCAAGGGCTTAAGTACTTAAACCACTGTAGTTCATTCTCAAAACTCCCAAAGAAGTTTTAATATTTTCCCTGTTGCCACACGTGTTCTTTGGGCATCTACACAAGAGCAGCTACTCAGAACCATCATAATGGCAAAACAGCAGTTCAGGAAGAAGCACCAATTGGGGTGCCTGGATGGCTCAGTCGGTTAGGCGTCCGACTTTGGCTCAGGTCATGATCTCACGGTTCATGGGTTCGAGTCCCGCGTTGGGCTCTGTGCTGACAGTTCGGAACCTGGAGCCAGCTTCTAATTCTGGGTCTCCCTCTCTCTCTCTGCCCCTCCCCTGCTCGTGCTCTGTGTCTCTCTCTCTCTATCTCTCAAAAATAAATAAACATTTAAAAAAATTTTTAAAAAAAGAAAGAAGCACCAATAACAGCAATACAGATCTGACATGTTATCTTTTCCCTGGCTTCCTGACAATCCTCAGGAAATGAAATATGTGGTTCTGAGGAAGTAGTCCCTTAAATCTTAGCGTGACATTGGTCTGTCTTAGAGTTCCTCAATATTCATGGGCAACACACTAAAAAGAAACTGATAGCTGAAAAGGAGAAACAGATTGAAAGTTTAGTTATATACAAACAGTAAGTGCAAATTAGAAATGGTACCACAGTACACGGAGATATAATACCCTTGGTAGTCTTTGGGCTCATATCACAGATTCCCCAAGATGCACCAATCAATTGCCAGATTCATTGAACATGAATCACATAAATAATATGCCTTGTCCATAAACCAAGACATGACTCAACAATGTCGAATCTGTAGAGGGAGAAAGCAGTACATTGGTAATATTGCCTACTATCTAATGCGGTACTCTTCATCTTGGTTATTGGCATCACTGTCCACTTCATTGTTCACGATAGGAACAACACAATAATCTTTAGGCTTTCACCTTCGTGAACAACATATCCCCATCTGTTCACCAGACTCTATCAATTCATCTGTACTTAGGCCTTATTGCGTCTCCCTTCACTTGTCCCTCCTTAAATTACTGCTACTTGGCTTGTTAGGTTACTCGTCATCTGTCTCCTGTCTTACTCCAATCTCTTTGCCACTAATTTCGGTCCTCCTAATTCATCTGCTGCCAGAATTATCTTCCTATAATACACATTTCAAATAATTACTCTTTCTCAGCTCTGATGGCTTCTTGTTTCCTACAGGATAAAGTCAAAACAACTTTTCATGGTATTCAGATGGCCCCAACCTACCTGTCATGCCAACATCAGCCCTCAATATTCTTCCTTATGTTTCAGCTTCCTTAACCACAAGTGAACAGAGTTTGAAGCCATTTCCATGCTCCTAAACTGTTTCTATTTCTTCTTCTTCCTCTGGCTGATAAAATTTTTCTCATGGTCATGGTCAAATATCTCCCCTCTGAAGCAGATCCCTCCCCCAAAGCGAGGCAATATCTCACACTTTGTCCTTGAGTAACTTGGTGCATATCTCTATCAACAGGCTGTGCTAGATTTGGGGAGCTTCATCTCTGAATTGCCAAGTCAAGGTACACCATACTTACACAGAACAAAATGCAACAATTTTGTTTATTCATTTTTTTCTAGGGAAAAAAAAGTCTTTGAATTGCCTTCATTGTATCTCTGCAAAATACCAGAACCACAAAGCTGAAGTTTCCCGGGAGATCGTTAAGTCATATTTCAAAGCATGTGGTGTCATTTTGTCCCCGCTTTGGAGTGGACAGAGTGCACACACAGGCTTAGTGGGAAAAGATTCTGTTGCCCGGAGAACACTTGGTGGGCAATGACCCAGAGAAAAGATAACGAGGGCTTCTAATGCTATCACCAAGAAGAGCTAAATGAGAAAGATTTCGCAGATGGTGAAGGAGGAAACATGTATATGAGGGAAGAAAAAAGAAACCTCATTTTAATCACACACTACCAGACAGACAGCCATCAAGAGGAGTTCTGCCTTTGCTATGATTGATATTTCTCAAAAATTCTCCTCACTTATGGGCCTCTCCAGATTCTGGGTTCTTTACTCCAAATTTGCCGAAGAATAAAAGGAAACTGCTTTTGCTGAGCAAAACAAGAAAGAAGCACTTTTGGAGTGAGATGTAAATGATAACCCTAAAATTAGAGAAATTGGAAATTCTCATTTTTAGTTGGGTGCTTTTCATTCTGCAGAGGCAGCACTCTCAGACCTGTTCTGAGTTCGCCTATCCCGTTCTAGGATCATTTGAGTATGTTAGGTTTTCAACTACTCTAAACTCCAAGATTCTAGCTCCTGATATTCTCAATCTCATAGGAACCAGGAGTTTCCACAGTATGATTTCATGGAGTGTATCACATTCTATTCTCTGGAAGTCATTTCTTCAAATGGTTCTCGTTATCAAAGACCCCCGTACACCTACGTGGCATCATATTTAAATTTTTCAGGGACTTCATTGTAATCTCAGCAGTATCTGGCTGTCAGCAAGAAGGTGGTATAAGGGACTATAATCATTTTGCACAGAGTAAAGACAGGTCTAGCAGAAAATGTCTAATTCTAGGTGATGGCTCCTGCAGAGTCGGTAAAGGGCACGTACTAATAAGGAACTGCAAAAAAGTACCAGTGACGACATACTGGTTGGAAAAAGCAAGCTCAGCAGATTCACTGCAGCTAATAGACCCATTACTGCCGCATGTCAAGCTATGAAAAATACGAAAGGACAGGAGCATCACAGTGAAAAGGATAAGAAGATGGCGACTACCGTTAAAAAAAGAGATACATTGGAATACCTGAATCATGCCTCCATATTTTTATTGGCTGAAAGTTAAGGTAACCGTGTCATCAAATCTAACATGGAGAACTAGGTGAACCGTCTATCAAATCTATCACACAGAAAAGTGTGCCAAAAAGCTTGTCCAGGACAATCGCTGCATTTTAATTTGCTACAGATATCACACTCTATCACCAAATGCTTCACTCTGTTACTATCAGTCCAAAGCTCATTTCTAGTCATGCCTGTATTGTTATCACTGTCATCTGCTACCACATTCAGCCTCTAGGGCTTGGATCTTTGTTATTTAACGCTTATGCGTCTTTTCTCTTCTTACTTAGAAAATGTAAAACCAGGCAAATGAAGAGAATGATAATGCGTGAAAATATTCTATTGCTTTTAAAGGGAATTAATTCTCCACGTTCTTTCTAAAGCCTTCTGCTACCAGCGGAAGACTGAGGGTCATGGTTTCTCTAGAAAACTGTGAGCTAGACCAGGAGTAATGCCAGGGCCCGGAAGCCTCTGGTAAGTTACCTCCGAGCAGGTGCTTACCAGCGTGCCCCAGGGCTGCGCTCAGGAATAAAGCACCGTCCCTGTGCAATGACCACAAGAAGCACCGATGCTTAAAAGCCACGTACTTGAAATGTCTCACTGAAAATATAAATTTTTAATATAAAGAGGTGGAGGCACAACATAAGTAAACCAAGATGGATTCATAAAAATGCACACAGTATCCCCATAGGAATGCAAAATAGCTATTTAAGGCTTACAGTACCATTTATCAGCCAGGAAAATAATAACACAAACAAAAGATGAAAACACAACACCTGACCTTTTACACAGCTCGCTGTTAGTCTGGGCCAGGCTGTGGCTGTTCAATGCAACAATGAGAAAATGTTTCTGGATGTGGCAGGTGACATTCCAAACTTAGCATTCACTGGCCTGTGCCGTAAAACATTTATAGCATCCAGCCCTCCGTTAGGCATGGCTTCAAATTTACTGATTATTTTGAGTAAAAATGAAATTAAATAGTAGAAGATTCCTGCAAATAAATGTAAAAGCAGGTGCTCTTTGAAAACGGATTTGCTTAGGTCGGGAGTGAGGGTGAGTGGGGTGCACTCCCATGACCTCACTACCAAGGAGTTTAATTAATCATGCATGGAAGAGAGAGGATACTCTCGGGTTACTGGCTTGCCCCTTAAGAACTTACTCTACGTTATCACCCAGTATCTGAGATACTGATCCTTTGCTATCATCAGTTTCTATGCTGTTCTGTGATGGGGCTTAACTCGATTTATCTAACTCTTAATTTCACCGTTAATAAAAACTGAGCATCAAGGAACATAGCTCACAAGGTTCTGAATAGTGCCTCTGGGATACACATTTTATCCTTCCCACTGTTTCTATTCTGGTGACATCAGTATGCAGAAGCCATTTCAACTGAATATTCCTAGACACAATAAAACTGTACATAGAAGGATAGGTTTGGGTTTAAATTCTGGCAATTCATACATGCGGCTAGCACCAGCACAGGGGAAATCCTGGGCATTCGGGAATATAGGCCATTTGTCACTGGAGATTATGAAGGAAATCCTGGAAGAAGCGCAGGTGTCTCTTCCTTGAAGTCTGTGAAGACAAGTGGATCGGCAAGCAGAGGACTGTTCCCTCGAATCTATTTCAGGCTAACCCAAGTGGTGAGAAACCTTGCATAGACAGGGCTATCTATGTCCAGCATCTGACTTAGACCTTGAGAAGGCCACAGTCCTTTGCTTTATCTCAAAACCAGTTTAGCCACATTTGTATGTTCGGGATTTTGGGTCAAGCCGGAGACTCACTAAACACTATGACACAAATGTGCATGTGGAACTGAACATCGCCTTTTCCTCTGATACCTAAATTAGGCTGATCTCTTTCCTCTGCATGACATCTGTCCTTCCGGAAGCCCAGAACTGCAAGGAAAGGGATGACAGTCATTTTGTACCGCTGCTTGGCTGAGAATCAGAGAACTCACTTTTGGTGATTCCCCAGTATCTGCAGATGGAATGATAAAAACCTGGTCTTTGGAATCAGACAGACCTGAGTTTGAACCCAGGGCAGTCATTTACCAGTTCCAAGGCTGCAGGGCAAGTTATTTAACCGCATCTGTGAAATGGGTCAAACAGTGCCTGTCTTCCGTTGTGACAATTCATGGAGCCTCAGCTCAAATGCCTGCTCGAGAAATGTGGATGGTCATGAGGATGTTATAATATCAAAACTTAAGCATTGGTCCGTGTTTTTTTTTAAATGAGGCACAGAAAAATATTAATGAGAGTAGAGGTGGGACCATGTGCTAAAAATACCCTGCACAAGTTTGTAACGACCTCCCAAGTTTTCTCCACGGTTGTTCCTTTTTATAAATACTGTATTTTCTTCATGTGTCATCCCCTGTGAAACCCTGTAGTCTGCTGTGTTTTTGCCAATGTGCCAGATAATCAGCAGATCACATTTAAAACAAAATGTTCACATTTGTATTAAAATGTGTCACTCCCCCAACCTCATTTGCCCCTAAATGAACTGTATATTTGGTATTTTGGCAGTCATTTTACATAAGATGTGTTGGTGTGTTGGCTATAACTAACATAACCTCAAAACTTCTTCATTCCTTAAAAAAAAAAAGCTAGTGTTGTTTACTGAGCATAAGCTTTATTTTCCCACAGTAATGTGCTCAGTTCCTCATTAGAATAATATATTACTATTTTTAAATCAATTTGAATATGATTTACCATATTTCCCGTGTTGCTGTACATATGGTTCTTCATAGGCAAGTGCTGGTCAAATATACTACTTCTTGTAGAACAGACTATTTTTTTTAACGTTTATTGATTTTTGAGACAGAGACAGAGCATGAACAGGGGAGGGCCAGAGAGAGAGAGAGGGAGACACAGAATCTGAAACAGGCTCCAGGCTCTGAGCTGTCAGCACAGAGCCTGATGCGGGGCTCGAACCCACAAACCGCGAGATCATGACCTGAGCTGAAGTCGGACGCTTAACCGACTGAGCCACCCAGGTGCCCCAACAGACTCTTTTCTCAAGGGTCAAACGTAAACAATACGAGGAATCATTCAGATTAATATGTCACTTTTTAGATATTCCTCAAGGATCCAAAAAAAAAAAATGCCCGAGTCAGAAGTATGAAAACAAAGATAAACTAGGGACTCATGGTCCTTCTGGGGCTTTTTATGGATGAAGACATTTCTTTCAACAAAAAACGTACTCTATTTTATTATTTCTTTTGCCACCTTGGGCCTGTTTTGAAAGTGTTCATATCATTTTTTTCTCTTGTTCTCCATTCTGTGTGATTTTATTTGCTGGTATGCCATTGCTGTTTTAATAGCAGATGTTCCCATTATCAAGCGAGCCAAAATTGTTAGTTGAAAAAAATTCATATTTTAAATGTTAACTTTTCACCTGTTAGAACTCTTACCATCTTAATTGTTCTGGTGAATGCTTTTAGGAGAAGTCAAGATGCAGTTAACATATTTGGAGCACCTTTAAAACATGGGGCATGCTTCGTATCTATTCTGTGCCTCCATCCAGGCTTTATTCAGAACTTGTTTACAATAAACTATCTATGGTAAGTCATCTTCAAGACAGAAAAGGCCCCATTTTCCATATTCAACCCCAACCCCTTCAAAAATCTTTAAAATAATTTTCTGGAGGATTTACTTTCCAAAAAGAGATGAGCTCTTTGGTCAACCCCGGTTATAGGAATTTATTCATTATATCTTAGTAGAGAAAAGTTTTATTTGAGCAAATTAATTTGAGCAAATTCACCAAATAAATGATTTCATAAGCAACTTTAACTTCATTATTCAAGCAACTATCACAACATAACACCCCTATCAAATTAATGGCAGGGATAGACAATCTGAAGATGAATCATTTAACATGTCCTTCGCAAAACAGCAATGGAGTCTATTTTTACTTTATCTATTCAATTTCCCCCTAACAATGTGAAATTCCTGTACAAGCACAAAGCCATCTGCACTTAATTAATCACACAATCCACCCAAACATCATCAGATCCCAAGAGAATGAAAAAGTATGTGTGTGTGTGTGTGTGTGTGTGTGTGTGTAGTTAAATAGAATCTTTATGTAATACATTTAAATCTGGGCATATCTAAATGATCTAGAAAAAGAAGCATGGCCTTGCCAATCACTTAAATCTCTAATTTTAGAAACAGCCAGCCAGCTATAGGGTCCCCATCACTACCTTTTACCTTCCTGATACTGATTCTGCTCCCTAGAAAACATTATATTTAAGGTCTTGGTATGTATGACGGGAAATTTCTAAAAGAGCTCATGCATTAGGAGGCATGCCTTCTCTATCTTCCTAAAGATCAAGAAATGCATCACCTTCAGAAAAAAGCCACTCATTAGTGTTCTGTGTTCTGTGGGCCATAGTTCATCCAGCTCTGTCCCATCCTGTGACAACAGGAATGATGTACTCTGAAAAGTGCCCTTCCTTTTCCAGTCAGCAGATAAAAACCCAACATGGTTAGGAATAGAAATAATTACAGTAAAAATCAATAAGATTAAGTTTTACAACTATAGGTGTAGGGGAAAAAGGAGAGGCTATAAATCTCGCTGTTGCACTCTATTTTGCAATCTTTCCTGCCAGTAATTCTTTGGTTTCCAGGTGTTGTCATGTTTATTTGTTAGTCATGCTATTCCTTCAGGGTTGGTTGGTTCCCTGGGATCACTAAGCCACGAATACTGAAAAGAACATTACCCGGGAACCTGGTGTTCTAGATTCTAATTTCAACTCTCCCAGGATGAGTGGGCATATCTGAGACAGAGGCTTTAGATACATGCCCCCTTAAATATTTATCAGTAAAGAAGTCCTGACTAGCCAGTTCTGTGGAGCAAACTGAAGCTTACTATGGTTATCTGCTGATATATACATATATATGAAATTAATTATGACAACTGGAATTGTTGGTTTCTTCTCAAAGGGAAAGAACTGCTCTCTCACTGCAGAAAGAAATCATCTGGTGTTGGAGAATTAACAACAGCCAATCTCATACTATGGAGAAAAAAAAAAAAAGAAGCTCACGTTGTGAGTCCTAGAGCCTTCCTTCGAGTTAATCTGAAAAGTGGTGATATGGAGACTTCAAAACATTAACTAATTTTCATTTTCAGCATGACACATATTAATGAGTACCTATTCTTGCCTAGGCACTGCGAGGTATATGAAGGCTACCACACTGAAAAAAAAAAACACACAAAAATTCTTAAACTCCTTGAACTTACATTCTAATGAGCGAGAGAGAAATAAGTCAAATATATTTTGTAAGTACCCTACACACACATACACACACACACACACACACACACTAATATACATATTTGTGTACATGCATACATACATTGCACACATGCATAAATATGTTTTTAACAAAGTTAAAAAGAAGAGGAGAAAAGCGGGGTGTGTGGGATCCAAGTAGGAAAGTGCTACTTGGAATAGGGTGGTTAGGAGGTTCTCACTGCTCACCTGACCAGAAGGAGGAAAAATGCTGAGCTAAGTGGGAATTTGGAAGAAACAGCCCAAAAGCAGAGCAAATTTAAGGATTTGGAGCGGGGAGTGAAGCTGGCCTTGTCGCCAGAACAGGGAAGATGTGAGTGTGACTGAAGCTGAGTGAGAAGAATGTGGACAGAGATGTCTTACGTGGTCTTGTAGCTTTTGGTTTTAACTTGAAGTGGGATGTGTAACCACTGGAGGGCTTTAAACAGGAGGAATTTGAATCATATTTTGCAAGAATTACTCTGACTACAGTTTTAAAAATAGATTTCAGTAGGGGTCAGGGTTAGAAGCAGAGAGACTAATTAAGAGTCTTTAGACACTCTTTGCCATGCAGAAGAGATAGCAGAAAATTAAACAAAACAATGCAATAGCATGCGTGCCCCTGTATGAAAACAAAACAAAACAAAAGCTTTTTAACAAAAATCCACAGCATCTTGAAAAAAATGTAATCACCAAAGAGTTAATTGAAAGGAAAAGCCAACGGGATTTTAAAAATGCAAGTTCTTTGGGGCGCTGGGTGGTTCAGTTGGTTAAGTGTCCGATTTGGGCTCAGGTCATGATCTCATGGTTCGTGGGTTCGAGCCCCGCATTGGGCTCTGTGCTGAAAGCTCTGAGCCTAGAGCCTGCTTTGGATTCTGTATCTCCCTCTCTCTCTGCCCCTCCCTGATTCATTCCCCCCTTTCTGTCTCTCAAAACTAAATAAGACATTAATTTTTTTTTAATGCAAGTTCTTTAACAAATTATATAAGTCCCTAATCCTTTATTTGTCTTATATTATTCTTTTATGTATTTTTCTATACCTACTTAGTGAAATTTATAAAACAGATATATGCAGACAAAAGGAAAAATTGAAATCCAAATATTTTTTATGTATATTGCAGTCTCCTTTATGTTAGAACACACTAATAATTAAAGCCTAAAAACTAAATTTTAAATATGAAAATAATATGACAACTCAGTATGCTGAAACATAAAGAAAGGATGTCAAATTATGAGCACTGTGATAAAAGTCTCAGACACTATTTTGCTTTGAGCCCTCACAAAATCCCATAAAACAAATGGAAATGAAAAATCCAAAGATTTGAGATGTTAGACAACCTATCCAAGGTCCCAGAGCAAGTAAATATCAGGCGTCAGTTCAGATCCAGGTGTCTAATTCTAGATCTTGTTTTCTTCTCTTATACCACAGCTGCCATGGTCTTACTTGAAGAATTTTTTTTCTACAAAGTTTCTCAAAATAGAGATTGCACAGCCAAATAACCTAATATCTAAAAATGGTCTGTACTGTCAATAACTTGCCTTGATTTGGCCAGTCTGTACTCTGTTGGTCTGTACATCGCATTTCTGGCAAAGGGATGCAGGAATCTAGAGCTCTGGTAACTCAGGATGAAGAGGACTCATGAGGTTCTTCTGTGTTTGGATGCAAGTAAAAAGCCTTTAATGAAAACACTGAAGAGAAACTCCAAAAATGTCCGCTTCCCCATTTTGGTGGGGGGGTGGGGGATGGATGAATGCCCATCCATTAGTATCTTTTTTCTCCTCTCTTTACAGTAAAATCCTGATTTAAATGCACTTAATAAATCTTATCTTGAAAGGCAGGTACACATTTTTGTAAATTTTCACAGTTTGGAGAATGTTTTGTTTTCCACTACCTAAATGAAGAGATGAAAAACTGTTTCACAAACAAAGCTGAATTCCATGGTAAAAAATATGCACTTCCCACTCCCAAAATCTAAGAGAGGTAAAATAAATCTCATTCTAAAATTTTACTTCATTTTGTAAAGAATTGCAGCATAGATTTAATTTAAAATAAGCAACGTAATTAAAGTGGAAAGTCCCTGCTTACACATTTTAAAAGGTCAGTGTCAAAACTTGACACAAGAAAATGTGTTTCAAATTGCACCTTTTAAATTTAAATTCCTCTTTAACTATTCTCTACAAAGTCAGTCACTGCAGGAGAGGAGTACTTCAGGGAATTTTAGAAATTTAAAGCAAAATATGCCACTAGCAACATTATACAAAAACCCAAGAGAGATCCTGACATCATCTGAATTTCTTTAAATGTGTACAATATATCTTAAAATACATTTTAAGCCTATTTGGCAAAATTTAACTGGAAGTATTTTTTGAGTTTACTCTAAAGAAAGACAATAATTAAGAGGATAAACAAAACAACTGATTGTCTACAGAACATTGCAAATGAATAAGTAATAATTAATCAGGACACTCATTGGATGAGTGTCCCTATGTAATTGAGAGATTGTTTGGTAATATATTAAATGAATTCATTTACATTGTTTTAATAGTTTTGCTTAAAATTCTACCTGTAGTGAGATCCTGCATACATTTCCTTGATGTTTTCATTATATTTTATATACACATGCACAGGCACATATATATACACACACACACTCTATTCCTATGTGTTTCCTATATATGTGTATGAATATATACATATACATGTATATGTATATATATATATTATGTATATAGGAAATATATAGGAATATAGAGAGTGTGTGTGTATATATGTATATAAATATACATGTATATGTATATATACATATATGTACATACATATATATATACACACACACATAATCTGTACTAACAAATAAAAATGCACACATATATTTATAGTTCTCATATAAGTTACAAGTTAGATTTATTCTCTTTATTACACTTGTGCTATTTATTTCATGCTTGAATCCTCTAAGCCCACCTAGTACAGGGATAGAGTCTTATCATATCTTTTACATTCCCATCACGCCAAACACAATACAGGAAAACAGATGCTAAATTCATGAGTCTTAATTAACACATTTGTTTTAATGAAAACTATGGAAAAAATAGACGCCAATCTACTCTTTTACCCTTACATTGGGAGTTAAATGTGAGGAGCTAGTGAATTATTCCAAAAGCTAAAGAATATATTTAGTTAATAAATTTACATAAAGTTTATGTCATTTTTCAAGCCTTACACATCTCTCACAAGGAGATAGGGCCCACGTGATTTGTTTCCATATGTCTTTGTACCAGCTATTAATTACAGTGCAATGAATCCTGAACAAGAGTCAAAGGAGATCTTTAATACAAAGAGGCTTCCTCATATAAAAAGAAAATCAAGTAGGTAAAGGAAATAATATTTGTAGGCCAGAACAAGGTAAAAGTACAACTAATAATGATGTTCAGAGAAGAAAGGATAAATAAAACAGAGTGAATACTGTATTTCATACAGTTTCAAAGCAATTCACCGAAGAGTCCAATAAACTAAAGGAAATCATAACTAAGTGAGTCAACAATTGATATGATGAATGAAATTTTTACTGTGAATTTTGTATGAAATTAAATCTTACAGAAAAATTTGGAAAAGCCTAGTGAAAAAACTTTTCAAAGTATATTTCAAATGGCATCTGCTGTCCTCTTTTATATATAAATGTGTATGTGTTACATATTTAATATAAGTAAATATAATATAAATATGTTATATGTGTAATATGTGTAGTAATAAATAATAAATATATTATAGATATATATGTAAATATAGGTATATGAGTTTGAAAAATTTACCCGATTCATTAAAACGAAATGTAAGCAAGGTGAAATTGACTTCATGACGGTACACGTGAGTTCAGTGTCTCTTCTCTACACTCTAGGATGGATACTAGTCATATCGTACTTTTCCACTGTGTTCCTAGTTCCTCTATAAACTCCCTGAAGACAGGGACGGCACCTCATACAGCCCTCCACTCGCTGTCCTTAGCATACTTTCTTTTAAAGATTTTTTAACGTTTATTATTTTTGAGAGAGAGACACAGGGTGAGAGGGGGAGGGGAAGAGAGGGAGACACAGAATCCGAAGTAGGTTCCAGGCTCTGAGCTGTCAGCACAGAGCCCGATGCAGGGCTTGAACCCAGGAACTGTGAGATCATGACCTGAGGCGAAGTCTGCTGCTTAACCGACTGAGCCACCCAGCGCCCCTAGCATATTTTCTTGAGTGACCAAGTGACGTTTATTTGGAGAGATCCAAAGACTGATGGAATTCTTGCAAACTTACTCGGTAAGTAACATTCCAAAACGAATAGTTCACTTTTTACTCATGCCTCGGTCTGCCTCCCTTTTAAAAATTTCAGAGTTGCAAATAAATATGCAACAACTGAAAAAAATTGTTTTAAGAACTGGATTTTTCTCCATATTTAAAAACATCATTTCAATAGCTGACAGTCCAACTAATTTTTCACAGGAGAGGTTAGTATCCCTTATGTTTGAAGATGATGCCATCACCTACCAGAAAGATGGCACAGCCTTTTTTTGCCTCTCCTACATGTTCAGGATGACAGATCAGTAAAAGTGTTATTCAGGATAGAGCTAGACTATGGTATTCTGATTGAGTTACCTCATCTTAGATATGTTAACCACCAGAAACCCAATATATCTTCATAATGCTTAGAATTATATTTCCTTCATTTTCTAATTAAAGGCCTGATTATATTTATGACAGTTAGAGAATTTAATATGTGCATGTTTACTTAGTTGAAAAATTAAATTCAGCAGCTCACCTACTATTCACTACCGCTTTTATAATAAGAAGAAAAATGTAAGTAGCCTTAATGTTATTGTCTCAAAATAAATTAGATGAATAATGTTTTCCCTTCATTATATGAGAGGGGAAAGAAAAGAGAGTACTGAGAAACAGTTTTAGAAAATAAAGGGAGGGGTGCCTGGGTGTTAAGTCAGTTAAGCGGCCAATTCTTGCTTTCGGCTCGGCAATAATCTAACCGACTCATGAGTTCAAGCCCCGTGTCAGGCTCTGGGCTGAGATTCTCTCTCTGCCCCTCCTTGCCTTCTCAAAATAAATAAATAAAACTTAAAAAAGGCGGGGGGGGGTATACCCTTCAAGGAAGTGATTAAAGCTAGAACAGAATAAAAATGATAGTATATGCTAGACTGAAATTTTACTTTATGCTCTAAAATTTTGAAAATAGTTTAACAGAATTCACCAGTATGAACTATAATACGACTCACTTATCCAGTTTGGATTTTGAATTTGTCCTAAAAAGAAATTTTATTGACTTATTAGCAAACATTTTTGTACAATGTACAGAAGAATTCATATTTTGACTAGAGTATTCAAGTAATCCTAAGTGAATTTCTGAGGGAAAAATGATTCCATTATTTTAAATGTAATTTTGAGATGCTATATTGTTGGCAATATTTCCAAAATGTATAGAAAGAATAATAAAACAAAAGGGCTTGAAGACAGTCTCCAAACCATACTGTCACCCACCCTACTCCCAAAGAGATGTCACATACCAGAAAATGGAGAATTTTACAATGCTAGATGCTTAAAACAGTTGTATTTGTTAAACCGTCTAGTTGTAAAGCTTTAATGCTTAGGAATCTTAGATTCAAGAGCAGGTGTCTCATTCTCCATTCTTGAAATAAGCATATATGTCCTCGTATGTCACTTGTCCTTTGCATATACTTACTTCTGTCCCCTGAACTGAAAACTTTAAATTTGGGGACCATGATTTATGCACCTCTGAATTCTCTCACTCCACGTGCACTAGTCTGGGCCTTGGCTTTGTCTAATATTTCTCCTGCCCTCTACCTAGTGAAATGATGCTGTTATTTCAAGGCCCATTTCAGGTGCTCTGGATCATCTCCTGACGCCCTTCTGACTTCCACTTGCTTCCACAGAGAGCCACAGTGTGACTTTCATGGACCCTACGTTCTTTTGCCTTTGTGTAGCACTTTCATTATTAGAAAATCTTACAAATTATATGTTATGACCCCTGGAAAAAGATGAAGACATTAATATTACACACTAAAACATTTTATTTGACCTAAAAGGTCCTTGTTGCATCTGATTTTAAAAGAAGTTAAGACTTTGTCATTGGTTCCTAAGAGTATTTTGGGGCCAAAGTATTGTACCTACCATGCCCAAGGAAAGACAAATCTACCTTAGTGCCCCCCATAGCGCTCCAATGCCAGAGTTAAAGATTTTATACCTAGTTATTCCCCAAAGCACTTTATTAATACTCAGCTCAGTGCAAAAGCAGCCCCGAAGAAATGTTTGTTGAATGTCACTGATCAAGATTTCGCCTTTCCTTAGTAGGTAATTGATTATGTTTTACCTCTCTAAAACTTGTGATTTCTTTCAAAGAATAAGGCAAGGTCTTATGCACTTTTGTATATCCACGGACTCATACATTCCTTGGTATATAGTAAATATCTTTTGATTCAAACTGAATGAAATTGGTGCTTATCTTTGCCAATGCGTACCAGATGCTACTGACGGCCAGTGTGAAACATTTTTTCAAGGAGAGGGGACAGCATCCTGCCCAAGGAGAGAAATGCGTGAAGCTTCATTCAAATATTTGTCATTCAAATATATTCAGCTGTCCCATCCTCAGGTTTGATGCTCGGAATGGCCAAATCACTGGAAATTAACCCTAGTTGTAATCCATTACCAAGAATCACCATTGGATTTTATGAGTCGCATCCTTATATTATCACAGTGCCTTTACCTTGACTGCTAAGGGTTGGCCACAAGTCTCAGAATGAAAATCAAAAAATAAATGAGAAAATGAGCAGTTGTCTTAAAAATTATAATTTACAAAGGCTTGCACCAATTATTCATTACACATTTATTTATTCATTATACCAATACAATTCCTTGTTATATTTTATTTTTAATGAGTATAAAAGTACAAAAATAAACTAAGAACTTGTATGTAAGATATTATAGTAAAAACAGATCCAGTTAATTATTAGCTATTTAATATTGTCCTATCTCTACTTACTACATTAAAATAAACTACCTACATAAACTATTTGTATACTCATCCATTCAACTGACATGTAAGAAATGTTTCTTACAGATATTGTACCAGATACGAAGAACTATATGTTACCAAAGATCTCAGTCTAGTGAGACAAACAGTCCATTATATTACATTTAGATAAGTATTAAGAGAAGTAAACATTTGTGCCAGAAAAACACATGAGGGTTCCTAACTCTGATTCAGGTTGCAAGTGAGGAACTTGAGATTTCTGTTAATAAAATCATGAAAAGAGAACTAAAAAAGCCACGTATAAAATAGAAAAAAAAAAAAAATTAAGTCACCTATAATCCTACCATACACGCTTGAGCTACATGTTGAAGAACAGTGACAATGTAGCTGGAAGAAAAAGAGAATTTGCATTTGAGGCAGGCAAAAGGCAAACAGGGGTGAGATAGCATCACAAAATCAGAAAAGGTGCTAGAACGCTGGGGCCAGGGGAAAGGGATGTGTCATATATGATGTGAGTCCAGCCCTCCTCTTTGCCTCTATGGAGGGGGCAGGGGTGGAGGGGGGATCAAAGGCAGACGCAAAAGCAGGAGAACACCCCATACAACAGGAGGGGTGAAGTTAGCGAATACTCACACACCTCCAAGGGGCCAAAGGCCAGAATGAAGCAGAGCTGAAGAAATTCTACTAGTCTCCCTCCTCAGTGATAAGATGTTTCAGTCTAAGTGGACGATGACGATTGTCCTATTTCAGAAGCCTGCGGGTACTATCTCTGCCTCCTGCAAGGGACCAACTTTGACCAAACATGTTCACAGTTTTCATTCCTTCAGTTCCTCCTACCAGCACTAAAGACCAGCAGGGAGGTCATTTCCG
Source organism: Lynx canadensis (assembly GCF_007474595.2). Classification (NCBI taxonomy): domain Eukaryota; kingdom Metazoa; phylum Chordata; class Mammalia; order Carnivora; family Felidae; genus Lynx; species Lynx canadensis. The sequence goes on from NC_044306.2 coordinate 180,952,334, forward strand.
GGCGGCGCCTGGAACCAAGTGGCCCACAGCCTTCAGAGCAGACTGCCTGAGCGTCATGGCGACTCCTGCGACACATACCTCACCCGTGACTCTCCCTCCGTGAAAAAGACACATCGCGGTGGTAGGAAACACAAAAGAAACGGGTAGAAGTAACAACCACCGCTGCATTTCAACGAGGAAGGATACCTCCTACTCCATTCTGCGCCTCCTCCTGCAGGGGCAACGATCCTGCCTCCCCCCAGTCTCCAGGTCCTCCTCACCCTGGTATGATGCGAGCACCCCATAAGGGTGCCATGATGCCAATGATGGGCCCTCTTCTTCCTGGGATGATGCCAGTGAGACCTGCTGTTGGGATGAGGCTGCCTATGGGAGGCCGCATGCCAATGAGGCCTGGGCCCCCGCTGATGAGACTTCCTGCTTGTTCCCATTATGGTTCCCACTTGGCCAGGAATGACTCAACCAATAGATAAGAGACACAAGAATCTCTTTATACCCATTTTATCTTACTTGGTCTACTTCAACAGGAGATCATGGTGCTGTGACTTCGGTTGTTTTGTAACAGCATGACAAGGAAGACTGGCTGCCCCTTCCTATCAAATAGGGAATCATTTCTGCAGAGGAGTTAGTAGGACACACAAGCACACACATACACACACACACAAGCACACACACAAAAGCAATTCTCATTTTTATTGTGAAATGTGAAAATAAAATTGTCAATTGTTTTAGTTAAAAAATAAAAATAAATGAAGATGAGCAGAGAAATGGCTCCCACTTGACCACCACAAAAACAAAGTCTCAGAGAAGTGCAGAGTTTCCCTCCAGGTCAGAGTTACAAATTAACAGGATCAGAACTAGCATTTCTGTCCCCCTCTTTTCAGTGGAGTTTTCAAGGCCTATGAGTTCTACAGTGGAAAACACAGAGAATTAGGGGCTGGAGAGTAGCTGATACTGCTACCCAAATCATTAATTCTGAACTTTTTTTATCTTAATTTATTTAGATAATTCCTTTAATTTTCCGTTTTGTTGAGTCTATGTAGTCATATCATTAATGCGACCTAATTTCTTAAAAGATTAGAGGCTTAACAGAGAAAGAGAAAAGAAATGATAAACTCTGTTTTTGCAGATCCATTTGTAAGCTTTTCAATAGTGAGTCAACTATGAATATTTCATAATTGCATATTTTCTTTTTGGGGACCAATAGCCATTTTAATATAGAAACCATTAATAGAATTACCAGATGGGCGCTTTATTTGCTTTTAAAGTGGTTACAAATAGTAGCAATTAGTCATTGATGAAACCTCTAAGTCAAGAGGTTTTGCAGAATTCAGCACCATGATAATTTTTTGGTATCATCTGCAAAACAATAAATACAAAAACGTTTGTAAAAAACAACATATGTCTTGACAATTTTCTAATTATCTGTGTGTAAAACAGTCAATTCTTCTGCACAGACGGAACTTTTCACATGACACATTTGGACTCCACAGCCTACCAAAGAGGACTAGAAATTAGTGAGCCCATATTTCTACAATTTGTTTGTATCTGATTCTACCCCAAGTCCAGAGTTATGTTTATTTTTCCCACAAAAAGAGGTAACTAATTGCTTTTATGAGAAACAGGGTGGGGGGGGTGGGTGTTGAACTGAAAGCCTGAATTTATTCAGAAATAGCATTAAAAACCAGTCTCCACACTTTTCAGTGAAAATAAGAGGGGAAGGATGCCAGATGGAAATCAGCCAAATGGTGTTGTTTTAGGAATTGCACCTAAGTTATCCTGAAGGCGGAAAAAAAAGAAGAAGAATGAGAGGGAGATTCCAACAGGATGCCCTGAAAAAGTTGCCTGCTTTACTTGTCATGAAAGGAGCACAGTCATTATCCAAACATCATAACAAATCTGTAAAAACAAAACAAAACAAAACAAAAAACCTACTGAATATTTTAGACCAGGAAATAACAATTTATAGTGACTTTTTGTGACATTTGGAATCGATCAATTATACTCTCTCTATATAATCAATGCTTGATGATTGCATTTAACTCCTTCCCAATGTATTTGTTTATGTAGTCGGTATTGGCATCTCTTCTATCCATCCCACAGCCTTTGTACATGTTTGGAACTCACTCATCGTCTGCAGATCCCAACACAGAGACGTGCCTACATGCCTGCCCACCTCTCCCTCCTACACCAGCTGAGAAAAGCAACCGCCCATGTCATTGTATGCTCCCCAGAGAGTCTACTGTCACTGCACCTGTTTTTGTCCCTTCAGGAAAAAAAGAAAAAAAAAAGAAAAAAAAAAAAAAAGAACCAGGGTTGAGACCTCTCTTGCTTGAAAGTCTCCAAAAATTTGGGCTCGAATTAAGGGTCTCGCTTTGGAATTTACAAAATATTTAAGATCAGAAAGCCTCTCGCAGATTGGGATTTTGAAAGTGTTCCAAGAATCACCAAGTTGCCTTTTTTACAAATAGATAAAGACTGTGACGATATGCGCTGGGTTAGGTCTAGGAACATAGTACATATTTAGTCAGAACACTTCGCTTCATCAAATTTTTAAATAAGCAACTGGAATCCAGATATATAGCATGTGTGGTTTCAGATTACATTTCAAAAGGCTAACTTCGCATTCACAGGCTTTGAAAAGGGGAATCCTTGAAAGGGGTATTTGAGTGACAAAAAAAAAAGGGGGGGGGTGTCCTAGTGGTTTTGGTTTAGTGAATAAAGCTGAGAACGGAAGTGTTGAGCTCCCAGAGGCACAGAAGCTCACTGGAACTTCATTTTGCAACTTGGAAGAATCCTCATTATTTTATCCATTTGACCTTTTGATTCCACTCCTTCCTGCCTCTGACAAGATTTTATTTCATCAATGTCCTTTCCCGTTTCTGTTCAACCTCTTTCTTTCACCCTATGAACCTACCTGAATTTCCTTATATTGTAAAAAAAGATCTTTCCTCATTTCTTCCATCACCAAATTGCTGTTTCCTTTCCTCTCCTGCAAAATTCATGGCAGAGTGCATGGCATTCAATGGTTCCGCTTACTTAAAACTCTCTCCATGAAACCTGATGTACTCTTACCTGGCCACCATGCTGATGAATCTATTAGAAACGTGACGTAAAGCAGTCTTTCGTCACTCTTTAATTTTGTTGATCTGAATTCTGGGAATTGGGCTTTAATATCCACTCGTGCACCTACGAATTGCTTAAACTGGGGCAGCTATTTAACTTCTCTAAGACTTAGCTCTCTTACATTTAAATTGGGGGTGCATGGGTCTTATTTATTTATTTATGGCCTGGGTCACTTTTAAGGACAGCCAAGTTTCCTTTGAGCAAATTACTTTTCATCCACTGAATTCAGTCTGGTAAGTCTGTTATTCAAAGTGTGTTGCCTTTCCTTAACCAAAAGGTTGACAAGCCGCCCCCAAAGGACATTTTGGCATCCCAATGGAGTTTGACCAGTGAGCACAGTGATGAAATACATTTTAACATAAGTGGATTTAAGACATTTCAGGAGTTGTATCTGAAGGAGAGTTGACCAATTCCTACTAATCCCTGAATTTACCCCTACCGTCTGGAGCTGGAATAGACTTTTCTTTTTCCTGACCATGTTCCTTCTTTCACCACTAGCCTCTCTCAAGCCCTACCTCAAGGCTCCCAAAGCTATCTTTGGTTTAAAATATTAAGTTATAAATTTGGTTTATATAGCTTGAAAACAAATTGTGTTATTAGTATTAAATGAGCTAATCTGTGTAATATTTTAATTAAAATGTTCAAAATTAAATTCTGAAATTAGCTTCTTTTCCGAGTCTATTGGTCTTCTCCTTTCTCCTCCAGCCTCCAATCATGTATATTTTACATCGTTTTCGCCATACACATCGTTATCTGTCTCCACATCATGCGTCAGAATCACACGATAAGGCTTTATCAGACTGTACTTGTCCCCTGACAAGTCTCTTTTTCTCCAGCACTTTTACTGTCAACTGCCCTCCATTTCACCAATGGAGCCATCATTTTAAACACTTACTGAGTTATACCCTTGCTTCAAAGCTTTCAGTGACTTTCAAATACTTACAGAATAAACCCAAGTTGCTAGACATAAAATTCAAGGCTCTTCTGGAGCTGAATTTACTTGCTCTTTCCAGTTCATATTGAGTCGCTCATCCCATATTTCCTACACTCTAACCACGCTGGATTACGCAACTTTTACCAAGTATGCAACGAAATTTGAGACTTTCGTTACTTTGCTCATAATTTCTTCTCCAGCTGAAATGTCTTTCTTCCTTCCTAAGTGTAAGTGGACTTAATTTGTTACAAGGGCCAACTAAAAAGTTTCTTGTTTCATTAAGCATTTCCCAAATGTCTTCACTTTCTTTCTTTATCTCTGTCTTCCTATAGCCTTTATAACACATCTGGCTGTCTTGGTTTGTTGAGAGCAAAATTGGTTTCTTTCCCATATTTACATCCCTCGCCTCAAGCACAGTGTCTGGGCTAAAGCATGTATTCCATAGTCATTACCAAGTAATTGGTTCCCTCTGATGATCTTCAGAATACAAAAATATATTCTGAATTATATATTTTATATAATTATATGTATATGTATATATATTGAATATATGGAAGGTATATGAAAATATATATTTCAAAATACTTTATATGGATAGATAGATAGATGATAGATAGAGTGCACATCCAAAATAATCTAGCACTTTTATACCTTTATACTCCTTTGGTTAATGCGTCAGCATGTCAGTACATGACTCAACGCAGACATCAGTATTCTTGATATATGTTACTTATCGGTATCAATAAAAGTTATATTCTGAATTTGCAAGCCAAACATTGAGAAAATCCTAAATTATATCCAATGATGTGATATTCTGGCAATATGTTATATCCGAGGCTGTACCCTTTCATAATAATATTAGCTGGAAAATTTTAAATTGTCACACCATAGGTAACAGCAGCATTAAAGGCATGATGGCATTCCTTCTGAAACCTATCAAAAACAATAAAAATTTCAAACAAAAATACAATCTCTTATAAAAATTAGACGATAACACATACTGAATATGATTTATACAGGATTTTACAGACATTTCATGGTGAAGCATAAAGCAGGTATTTTGAAAATTGTGCATTATGAGTGTGGATATTTATATATAGAATCGTGGGTTAAACGCTTTGCATAGATACGGGATATGCAACCTCCGCATTATGTGGAGAGTATGAGTGGCTTCAGCACCAGAGAATAACTTTGCAAGACATTTTTCTTGAAAGATTTAACAATATAAGCACCACACATTGATCATTATTCATAGACCAGGGGTTCTAAATGCTTGAAACACTAGACAGCCCCTGGCATGCTATAAGCCCTTTCAGCTCTAACAGACAGAAGCTGAATTTCCTTGATTGCCAGCCAAAGATCAGACAGAAAACACCCAGGCAGAAAGCATCTAGTCTAATAGAATATTGTTTAATTGGAATTAAAGGTGAAAAAAGAAAGAGAGAGAAAAAAAAAAAAAAGGAGCAACTCCACCGCCTGTGCCCTTCAATATTGATGATCCTTAAAATTTCACTGCCACAGAACTGTCAGAACTGTCTTACTACAAATGAAATCTTATGAGTTATTTTACTTTATTTTTTTTCCAAAGGAAACAGCAAATCCTAGAAACTACAGGGCAGTGAAAATCATATCTGTATTTGTGGTATTAATTCTTTTTTTTTTAACCATAAAACACAAAGAGGAAACAGAAATCATTGAAAGCACTTTAATAATATGTGGCAAAATAAAAAAATAAATAAATAAAAATACTTCTGGATAAGGTCTGAGATACAAATCAGCTTATAGCTGGAACATGAGTTCAGGCAATGATAGAGGTAAAAATGGGATTCCATAGATTTGATGAGTGAAGATGCTTTAAGCGTTCAGCCTCAAGATAGCCTCCAAGGCATGACTTCATTTGAGATCAGAGCTTAACATCAAGGAAAGCCTCTTTTGACAGCATTAGAGCAAAGGAAGTTTATGTTAAAATCATGTTTGTATTTCTCCCCAAACAGCATACAGAGTTGCAATATTATCACACAGATGCAGTTCCAGTTGACCTGAACTCCATCTTCAAAGAATGGTTTTGTGTCTATTGATTTTAGAAACCATGCATTAAATTGTATTCCTTTTGGTATTAATTATACTAATTCCTCTACTAAAGAATTAGGGCTCTGGGGCAAAACACTCTTTCGGTGCCAAGAAATGACCAAAGAGACCAGTTGTCTCTACGACTTTGTATTCTACATAAAGTATGGCAGCTGATAGCACCGAATTCCAAGTCCAAGAAAGATATATTTTCAGTTAAAGCGTAACTGCTATCCTGTGAGGGTTGCTTCTTCCTCTCTGGTGCTTCCTCCACCCTGCTTTGAAAGTTATTCCCCTCACAAATCAGGGTCACCACTCCTCTGTCTTTGAAGACCTCTGCTGTGTCACTCCCATCTCTCCCAGCGTCAAGTTGTATCTCCATAACATGAATCTAATGCCTTCTACATTTTGAGCTACTTTTCAGACTTTGTTCACACCTTCCTGCCTTGGCACCCACTTGTTGTCCACCAGAGCCCTCCCTCGTGGCAACATGTAGCTCTCACATCTGGGAAACACATATTTGTCTTGCTAACAACAGAGTGCCTGGAGTAGAGTAGATCCTGAGTGACACAGGGGAATGAGAGCCCTAAGAGAGCTCTAACAGGGCTCATATGATTTGTGACGTATGTGTACATAAATATGTGTAAATCCCCTCACCTGTGTCACCCAGCATTTCATATTTTACAAGAATGCAAAATCTCCATTACCTAATCTAGGGGAGAAACTCAACAAATACTTATCGAATGACTAATATCTATACACTTTATTGCACGTCTTCGAATCACCCAAGACTTCCATTTATAGCATCAAATGAATTCAGTCAAGCAATTGCTAAGCTACTGTAAGCAAAGTACTTTGCTAAAAACAAGAAGGAGATGGTAAATATGAGTCAGGCTTGGATGTTCCCAGTGAAGAGATTCTAGGGTAGAAATAATACGCATATACACTTTCAAACTATTCCATCAAAATATTCCATCATTAAAGACTGGAAGATTCAGGTAGCATAAAACCACACGGATAAAATGCCTTAAAATTAGCATGAATGACTTGGTAACCAGAAAAAGAGGGAAGGTAGGATTCCCTCATGTAAAGTTAGGAAGACAAAGGATTGTTGGAGGATGTAGCACTATAGCTTACGATAAACTAGTAGCAAAGTGTAAAGCAGGTAAAGTCACCTGAAAGTCACCAGGCTGAGCTGGAACACTGAGCTCACAAAAAGGAAGAATGGAAAGGACAAATATGAGAGGAGCATTAGAGGTAGAGGAATAGAATTCTAAAGTAAGGAATCTGAAGTCTACTTATGAGAAATGACTAGCACTATGTGTTCCTGAACACAGTAGTACGTTGACAACACTAAGAAGCAGTACGTCGTTCTGTCCTCGCAACACTCTGGGCAGCAAGGTACGCAATCCTGCAGCCTTCAGTGTAATATCTCAATCCACTACATGTAATTTGTACACAAATATTAATAGCAGCTCGACTATACTTTCCATGCCTGATCATGTTCTATGTTATAAGTCTTGAACAGTCACCAGCAGCACAAAGAGAAAGAGAGAGAGAAAGCTTTTTTTTTTTTTTAAAGCACATATTGTTACGATCCAATATTACTAGATGGCACAGTGAGTGGAACACTTGTAATAACAGCCATTTAGGCCTATCAGTTTCAAATTCGACTAAACAATAGGTAATGGCAACTTCTGCAGGACAGGGGTGGACCATACAACCAGCTCCATGAAAAGAAGTCAATTTAAAGATCCAACGGTAACCTATCTTTTAAAACAAGCTAATAGGAAACAATTACAGCAAAATATTCGAGGAAAACGGAAATAAAAACATTCCCAAATCTCAGAGTTAAACAAACTGAATGGCAGCACAAAGGATATGGCAATGACTGAAAAGTGCACTGCACAGAAGGTGCTCCCTAAAACAGCCAGAAATTTCCAATTAATAGAATTCCAAATATTCAAAGAAAGGGGAAGGGGAGGTGGGCTTATGAGCTTACCTAAACAGCCAGCTGAAGTCCACTAAAAAAAAAAAATACACCTGTTACATATTTCTCAGTGTTTGTTTGAAGAAATAATGTCTAAATCCCGAGAGAGACTCCTAGAAACAGCTCAAAGTGTGCATTGAAAGTTGACCATTTTTTATTTGATTCTCATGTTTGCATTTTCTAAATTATTCCAAAAACATCTTTCATTTCTAAATAATTCCGAAAACAGAAAGCTTATTCATAAAGGTGGTGAAGTATCTACCAATAAACAAGTTTAGATTCCTACCATCAAGTTTAGATTCCTGTCAAGGTGTGAGGAAATCAGGGTTTAAATTCAGATACACCTGCAGTTTGGATCCTAGCCTACTTGTGACTAGTATAAGACTTTTGGAAAACCTATTTGTCTGTTTTGGGGAGCGGATTACACTTAGACACACCCACCATGCTGCACTGCATTAAGACTGCTTCTGGAATCTTAGCTCAACTGGTGAATAGCTATGTGACCTGCCTGTGTCAGTCACATTTTTGAGCCTTTCTTCAGTAATACTGTTATTTATACTTGCTCACTTTATGCTAGACAGTTGCAATCAATGTATATATTAATTTATTTCTGACCTTACTTATATAGCTTAGTAATTCATCCTCATTGCCTAACAATGCTATGAGACTATTACCCCCATTTAAATACAGCACGGAAGGTTAAGTAGGTTGTCCAAAGCCTCCAACACTAGTCCATAATTGGTGTTCATTTAATTCATGATTATAGGGGCACCTGGGTGGCTCAATTGGTTGGGCATCTGACTTTGATTCAGGTCATGATCTCACGGTTCGTGGGTTCAAGCCCCACGTCGGGCTCTGCACGGACAGCTCAAAGCCTAGAGCCTGCTTCAGATTCTCTCTCTCTCTCTCTCTCTCTCTCTCTCTCTGTGTGTGTGTGTGTGTGTGTGTCTCTTCCCTGCTTATGTTCTCCTTCCCTCCCTCTCTCTCTCTCTCTCAAAAATAAATAAATAAACATTTAATTTATGAATTATATACAGTTAAACTATATATTTTTATAGGAAATCCAAGACAAATTATACTAGGACAAATATACTAATTCAAATTCCTACTAAACACATTTAAACTGAAAGATCACTTAAATCAGATCATTATCAGTTAACTATCAGAGCAAAACTAAATTGCAATTTTCTGATGGTCTGAAGACAGAATACTATGCAACTAAAAAGAAAAGAAGCTTAGGAACATCTTAGGAACATTTTGGCACAAATGTTTACTGAATTATTTTGTACCACAATTTCAAATTTGTCCTTATTTTAGAAAATAGAAGTTACAATTAATTACAGATTACCAATTACAACTTCATAATGTGTATATGCTTTCTCTTCCATATGCTAAAAATTTCTACTAAATGAAAAAGAAGCAATTCAAGTTGACGTGTTAGACGAGGGAAAGAGAGGGAGGAAAAAAAGTGAAAGTTTAACAGCTTTCTCTTTATAAGATTTTGCATAACAGAGACTTTAGACTTCCATAAATACTCATTTCTGTGTACAATAAAATATCTGTGAGTAACATAATAACCAGCAATGTTCCAAATGGCATCCATACATTAACTGCCGAAAGAGGTTATGGAACAGTTTCTGAAAAGAAAAAAGGAGCCCTCGGGACCTACTGTAGTACGCAAACTCACAGGAAATGAACAGCCTAATTATGTGGCCATGAAATAAGTCCAGCGGATATCAGTGATTGGGAATGAAGGCTTGACAAAATCTGGGGATATTTGTCAGATCCTCAAATCATTATTATATTTCTTCGCATGTTCCGAATTGTCCGCGGTGTAAAATGAAGAGAAAAGCACTTCCAGACGGTTTGTTGTATTTTATAGCTCAATATTCGTAACAACTGTGCCCATTCTTCATGCTGTTGTGAAAAGGCAGAACCAACCTTTTGGCAGATGACTGTCTTTGGCTCAGCAGAAGCTTCCATTTTATTCAATAAAGACTAACACATACAATCTCAATATGTTCTCACTGGGGAGGGAAGAAAAGGACGAGAGACCCCTTTCATGTCACACACTTGATAAATTATTTCTAAGATGCATAGTTTTTTTCCTAGGGCCTGTCCAAAGGCAGAGTTCCATTGTGGCTTTCCAAAATGCAACCCTTTGTAAGTCATTTCAATGGCTCTTAATAGAATCCTATGAATCACATTATATATTCAAAAATATGATCACCCTAATACATATCTTTTATGTTTGCTCTCAAAATCATGAGAAGTACTTCTGTTTTATCTGAGGGAAGCCTTGAAGCATTTATTTGTGGTCACTTGCTGCTTAAAATGTACTTCATTTAATACGATCGCACATTTAGATATTTAATATGCTTTTAATTCATGGGAGTATTTCATATCATAAAACTGCCTTTAAAAAAAAATCTGTTCTGAGTTCAGGGAAAAAAAGCATACGCAAGTTCTTTTATTTTTAAATGAAGAATTATTTTTTAAAGCATTAAAAAATGTTTTGGAGGTGGCCCAGCCAGTTAAGCATCAGACTCTTGATTTCTGCTCAGGCCATGATCTCATGGGTTGGTGAGTTCAGGCTCCTTGCACTGGCAGTGTAAAGTCGGCCTGGGATTCTCTCTCCATCCTTCTCTCTCTGCCCTTCCCATGCACACTTTCTCTCTCTCAAAATAAATAAATAAACTTAAAAAAAAATTTATTGAGTAAACTCTACCCCCATGGTGGGGCTTGAACTCATGACACCAAGATCAAGGGTTGCATGCTCTACTGACTGAGCCAACCAGGCAACCCTAAATGAAATATTATTTTTAATTCTGGTGTCGTGTGACACAACCATCAACAGTTCTGAAGCTTTCTTTTCCTTTTTTTCATTGTCTCCATTAGACCCCTTGGGAGTCCAATGGCTTAGGTCACAACATGAAACATCACGCTAATTAAACTGCTAATTAATTGGTATAAGAAATATATTGCATGAAATAGATTGCTGTATTGTACTGTCTCAATGTTTGCACTATTTCAACTTGGTAACCACTAATTTAGAACCCTTTAATCATATTCTTTAATCCAAATGTTAATCTCACATGACAAGAGCACATGAATTACTAGAGAAGCTTGGTACAAACTATGTGTTTCATTTCTTCCTAATATTGAAAATGGTTTGTTGAAAGATAAAAAGATCCTGTGTTTACAGATTCTTAATATTCATTTGAATGTAACCTTTCCTCATAAACATTTTCACAAACTTCTCCATGTGAGTATTGAGTCATTTATGTGACTAGCCATCATAGAATTTTTATTAAAAAGGCCCATGGGATAACTTAATTGTTTCCTTAACATTATCAGGGTCTTTCTGAACACAGATTTTTTTTTCAATTACATGACTTTTAACAATCAAGTGTCAATTTGGGGTTCAGAAAAGGGCAGATTTTTATGTAATAAATATGCAAGGGTCTTAAAAAGTCAACCAGCAGAAAGTTAGAAGGCACTATATCCACTTGAAATGTATTATCAGGAGGTAGCCGTTTCTGATCTTTCTAGAATGCATCTACCAAATGTCTGCTTCTTTCATGAGCCTGACATATAGGGGAGAAAAAAAAAATCATCCTGACCTGCCTTTTAACAGCTAAACACAGAGAATAGAAAAAAAAAATGAGAGACCTAGGTCCCCCTCACCTGCTACTGAGACAGAATTTCCACGGAAGCAATTGGGCAGTTACAAAACAGGCTGAGCTGTACCTGGTCTCAAAATTCCAATCTCTTAAAACAGGACATGTTCATTTCCCCCCTAACATCAAGGATACAATCTAGGAAGATACTCATTTTTAATTACATCAATCTTAACTCCTCCTTAGAAATTCACAAAAAGAAGCATAAGATGGTTATTATGGTGGTATTAACATCCATAAAAATATAGCGTAGCCAGCTCTTTCATGAAAACAAAGTAAAAATTATTGAAATGGATAGCCTAATAAAAATCTGTAATTGGCCCTGTTTCTTTTCAGATGCTTAGTTGCTAAACTGTGAAATGAAGTTAGAATATTATAACTTCTTCATGTTTTCACAAGCAATACTATGGGTTCCCAAGAACACAGGGACATTTCTGAAGTCTAGATTTTCTAGCCACAATTAATATTCACTATATATTATCCAAAACATGGTTTCAAATAGGAAAGACAACATTTTCAATGATAGTTTATTTGTTTTATCCTCTCCAATATAATTAGCCAATTGCAATGTTTAAAATGAAAGCCACTGACTTTCCAGACATTAAATATTACACACTTCAATCCAGCCAGTATTTATTTTGTTTGTATTTCACACATTCAAATCTCATAGTTATCATAGATTACAAAGCACATTTTCTGCTTAATAAAGGACTTTGAAAATGAAGCCCTATCATGTATCATAGAAAATTACTAAATATCTGCAAAGAATAGTAGCTACTTATTCATGGATGGGTTATCATAATCAACATTATCCTTAGTTTTTATGATAATCTGACAAATAATTTATCATTCTTACATTTCACAATGCTTAAGTCACTACTAATTGGGGAAAATTATACTCCCTTATAGTTACAGATAAAGTGATCTTTCAAAAATTATTCTTTGACCTTTTTAAAACTTTCATCATTGGATGGTGACAGGTCTGATTTCAGCTTTCACAGTTTCCGTTCACTTGTCGATGCTTGAAGAAATGATGGCTCACAGAGCTCTAAGATTTGAATTGTAGCAGACCAGAAACTCATGAATTCCCCCGGAGAACCTGTACCCGCACTCTTTTGCTCAGTTTCATGCCATAGTATATGAAGTATATCGAGGCTTGGAGTTATCTGTTCTGTGAGGTGCATTTTGTGTCACTTCTGACAGTGACATTGAGTTTATTTTAGCCCGTGAACATCTCAATCAGCAACAACTACACTCTATTCATATGTTGATTATAAAACAACAATAAGGAAATCAAGAGTTGCTGGCATTTACTGAGGTCTTGTCACGTCATACTCCCATCACCTGGCTAAATCTCACTTAATAATCACAACTAATTTACAACGTAGATGCTGTTACTAACTTTCAGTCACATCTGAAGAAATGGAGGCAGAGAGATGCTTGTTCAAAGGCCATTCAATTTGTAAAGTGTGCGATCCACGTTTCGAACCCAGGCAACCTGGATTCCAGATGCTGCACTCTTAAGGCACTCTGAGCGCCCTTCACTTAGTACATGACATTGTAATAATTAGCCTGTGTGTCTGGAATTCCCATTAGCCTGCGCGCTAGCTCTCCTTGTTCAAAGAATGCAGTTGTCTTTTGCCTCCGTCCACAGCGAAGTCTCCATTTTCAAATGATGTTTGATGCAAATATTACCTAGTAACATATTTTAAGCCTGCAAAGCAAAGTAAGTTAGAAAAGAATTTCTTCTTCCCTGTCTCCAATATGTAAAGCAGACATCCTATCACAGATTCTACCGTTGTCCAACACTGTCTGCGAGAACGTCTGGATGCCTTTCACATTGAAGTCATGCATGCTGAATCTGCTTCACTCATGTTAACAGATGTGTGATCCGAAGAACCAAAAACTCCACCCCTGTCCCCCTGAGCAGTTCCAGAGCCTAACTTGGACCCTCAAGTTTTGGCACGAAGGATCTGTGACCTGCTGAGTGTATGTAGCCTCTGAAACCAGGCTGGCAAGACTCAGAGCCCCGCTCTATCTCCTGGTGGTCTGTACTTTTGCAAATTTGCCCAAATTCTCTGTGCCTAATCTTCCTTATCTGTGAAATGGGTGATATGACAATAATGGCATCTGCTTCATGAGGCTGGCATAAATATTAAATTGAGCAATTAACATATCATCTTTATAGAGTTGACTGTTGGTAACTCAACTAATTTATATTTATCAAAACCAGGAAATGGAATAATAGCATCCAAATAAATAAATAAGCAGAATTAACACCAAAAGCAACTACTTCAATCCTCAATAATATTTTAAAGCCTTTTTTTTTTTTGTATTTTAGTGAAATTTTTACTTCTGTGCATCCAATTGGCTGATGCATTCTGAACATAACTTTTCAGTTGGTAATTTCATTAACAGTTGCCCCACTGCTGCTCTTTATAATCATTTTCTTTCTTTGAACCACCTCCACCCTCCACTGCCCCTCCCCCCCCCCTTTTTTTTTTCAGACGGAAAGAATCAAAAGCTAATGGTAAACATTTTACTTAGAGATAATGGGTCATGGGATAGGTTTGGTAGGTGGTCTCCCATCTTTATTCTCATCTTGTAGAATAAAGAATAAACTGACAGAATTAAATTTTATTACCTAAATCAGTCCCATAAATGACCAGAAGTTCACTGAAACAAACAAAAAAAAATGTTCAGTGTTATAAATTCTCTAAGGATCCCTGAAGATTATCCATACCACCTTTGTGATTTTGAAAGTGACACCACTTTGCAAGTTAGTATGAGCCCTCTGCCCAAAAATTGACATGTATATGCTTTCATTTTGCCTCATACTGCTTCTCTGACCTTTCCCAGTTGGAGTAGTAGCAGGAAACTAAAATAAAAGCACTGCTTTTCTGTGTGAGGCAGTTTGTGACTAAACGTTAATCCTGAAATTATAACAGTTGCAAGACTCCTCTGCTCCTTGCTTCTCCTAAGCAGAGAATGACTATGAGATGAAACAGCCTACCGCCGTAAACATCAGGGGCTAGTGTTTCCTTCTCCTCTGAACCCAACCAGGCTGATCTGAGTCCAGAAATGCCTTTGAAGTCACAGAGACCTTCATGTGCTGATCAATCCTTGGGGGGTAAAGAGCAAGAAAAACTGGTTCTGGCACTTTAATATTCGGCCAGGGAAGGCATTCAACTCAGTGCAGAACAAAAAGGTTTCCTCTGTTACAAATTGAGTGATTTTGTACTTGGGTGCCGCTTGGATCAATTAACTTAGGGAGACCTATTGATCCCAGAACATGATTATTTATACTTCGGTACATATTTCCATTAAAGTCAGACTAAGGATGGAACAGAAACAAGAGTGAGTTCGCATTTATCCTTACTCTTAAGGCATGCGGTCGGCTTTGGGTCAATTTAAGTGGAAAACAGCATGTGATTCTCTTAATACCAATGATCACTACTGAGTATTAATATAATCAGTATTAAGTGTCGTGCTGTACTGTTTCCAAGTTATCAAAACCTTAGAAGTTAAGAATTAAAATGATCTTAAAATTGTGCAATCTGAACCCATCCTTTATAGTTAAGAAATCTGAGTACCTAAAAGCTAATATATATACATATATGTATATATATTAGCTTTTAGGTACTCAGATATATATGTATATATATATATATATATATATATATATATATAGCTGTTTAGTGGCAAAGCAAAATTTGACGTCAAAACTCCTGAATCTGTTCAGGGTATTTTTCTCCTTACACCCTCGAAATTATCTCTGTCAAACTTTTTCTCTTTATCTAAAGTTGCTAAGCTCTTCACTCTCAAATTGTGGAGAATGTATTCCAAAGCCAGCAACATGAACCTATTTTAGGTCCCTTTATGTTTTAAGAGATTACTAAAATAGGAAATATTGTCATTTTATAAAGCAGTTACATTTTATTATTTTGGTCACAGAAAAATATAGGATACAATAGAATTATAGAGTTTGTAGACTTATAATTTATTATAATAGCATAAATAAAGACAAAAATCCCTGTAATAGTATAGATAGGATACCAACTTCAGTTGATTGTCACATAGAAAGAAGAGGTAAAAATTTCTACTATAAAGTTAATCAGCAAGATAAAGAGACATGAATACAAATACCAGAGAACAATAGTTTCAAAATTATTATGGCACACGGTGACTACAAAAAATATGTCTATCTGTTTTAAATATTTACTATCTTATCTATGTTAATATATGATTATTTGTAATTAATTTAGACCGAAGAAAATGGAAAAAAAACTATAACTTTAGGCATATTAAAAAGTTATAGTTAAAACACAAATATTTCCCGAGTCTCTTCTATAAAAACAGCCATGATTCACATCCTCTGTCACTGAGTAAAAGTAACCTGAAGGAATATAATAGGACTTTCCAACTGTCCTCAAACTGATTTCACAGGAGCCTACTCTCATTATTTTGAGACATTGGTACTATCTTAATTTAAATGGCTCAATGGCAATAAATATTATACTTAATTGGAGAGCCTTTGCAGTCAGTCTATATTCAAATTGCTTCATTTGTGAATAATTATCTTTAGTAATGACAACACGTATGAAATGGCTTAAGACAGTTTCCGCTACCTCTTTACATTCTAGGTAACAAACTAAAGTGCAAAGGTTAACCATTGAATTTTACCTGCCTCCATTTATATACGCATACACACAAATGCATCCAAATACACCCATACTCATACAAAAACGAGACTTTATACAGTATCTTCAACTGAGCAAATAACTATAATGCACAGAGGTTCTTCCTGCATGCAATTCATTCTTAACAAAATAAAAAAGCCCTCCTCTGCATACACGAATGCATAAGACCACAAATTTTAAAGGCCAGTTTGCTATTGATATAATGGCCATACATTCCTTGAACATTTACGTGGTTTACCCTAAATTCAATCAGAAATTGTGTGAAATGTCTGTGAGATACATTGCAAACTATCTTCTGCTTTTACGCCATAATGAATTATATTTCATCAAGTATCAGAATGACCTAGATTTTATTTTCTTTCCTGTCCACTCCTTTCTCACTTTACCTGACTGGCAGTAGTATTTCTTCTTAACACCTTATTAAATAGCATTGAACAGTCTAATTTTCCCAGAATTCAGTCCTGAGGTATACATTTCCATTTTCTTTGTTGATCTAGCACAGGCTCAGGTGATTTCTACATAATGCATCCAATTAGTTCAAGCAAGGCAAATGAAATCACATCTATACTAATCTCCACATTATTAACTATAAACAGGAACAGGATGTGTCTCCACTCTTTGCTTCAGTCCATTCAAGTGCAAACCAAAAGAAAAAGGATTTCCTGTTCTTCTTTTCACACTCCTGAGTATGACGATATTTGATTCTGTTTCTCCACAGTAATTGATAAGAGTGTAAAACCTCTCTCACATCCCTCCTTTATTCCATATTGAGAGCTTGATTTTTTTTCAGTTTGTTTGCTAAGTATAGTTTGATTCTTTTTTGCAGAGATTTTATTTTAAGTCCATTTTGCGTTTTCTTCACAATCAGAGCTTCATTTTAATCAGATAGTGGTCCTGCCCCTTGGGAATCGATTTCTTTTTGCACAAGACAATTCAGGTCTATTAAGATCCAACACACTGAGTTGGAACATTACATGTATTTCACTTACGAGCACATACATTCATTTTACACGATTCCTCAATGTGGCCAGGGGGGTTCGTGGTCTGCACTGTATCCACCTACAAAAAATACAAAAATATATGTCTGCTTTACAGCAATGTGAGTAGGGTTTTGCCAGCCTAGTTCCAAAGCTTGGGTGCACATCTTGGCTGATAGTATTCTTTTCTTCCTTAAGATGTATTTGCAGTGGCCAGAACCTCTTTCAGAAGTCAGAGAGATATAACAGTTCCTTACAATTAACAACCCTGGGGCATCTAAATCAATACTGCTGGTTAATCTCAAGGATGCTATCTCTGACAAGAGATATTTGCATGGTAAAAGAAACATTGAATTAATTGTGTTTCAGGCTTCAAGCTTTTCAAGGCTATGAAATATCACCAGAAGAGGGGTGGAGGGGGGGGGGGATGCTGGCTTTGTTTATACTACAAATACAAAGAATGAAATGGTAATTTTGTTGTCACAGTTTTTACAATTTACAAGTCCCTAAGATCTCAGAGATGTGCTCTTGATCTGAGTGTTCACACCATTCAAAGTAGCTCTCTTGTCTTTAAAAACAATCCTTAGATAGCTGTCTCTTTACAGAAATCTGAGCAATTTACATGCTATCAACAAATGGCCTGCTGATCTCAGGTCAGGGATGGATAACTCTCCCTTCAAAGTCATGACCCTAAAAGGGCAATGTTTTCCAACTTTGTATCTACTTTGCACAAATAAAGTGATGGTAATATCCCTTCAAAATATTTTGCTAATGTCAGTTTTAAATAGTGTTAATTTTTTCTCTGAACTTGCTACTGACCAAGTGGCTGATTTCTGCTCTCAGTGCCAGAAGGTACACAGAGTATCGTCTTCTAGTTTGATAGCACAGTTGATGTTAGTAAAACATTTAGTAAGTTTGAACATCGCCAAAAAAATAATAAATCACCTCCATAGAATAGAATGCTACAGTTCACTACCAGAAGTATTTATCTTTAAGACTTAGAATCAGAAAAGAGAAATAAATATTCCACTCAATTTCCAAAGTAACGATGCATCAGCACACGAGAATCGAAGTTAGAAAAGAAGTAAATGATTTATACCACTGAATAATTGACCAATTCATTTTTGAAAGTAATTGGTGTAAAAAAAAAAAAACAAGTAATGTCTAATGTTGAAATTAATTATTCATATTCAAGGACAGAAAATGTTTAAGCATTGCTCTAATCACAGATTATCAATATTAGCTGTATAAATTTAAGCAGCTTTAAAATGTCTTAATTTTTGAATTAGTTGTTATCTTTTCCTAGAAATAAAAAGAATATTTTTTTTTCTTTCTGAAGCAGCTCTAACCATTACCATAACTTGGGAAATTCTGTTCAATTACACAAGCAGCTTGCATCTATGAAGGCATCACTGATAAGTGCATCTTCCTAATTTAAATTGTACGTTTAAGATGAACATAGTTTGTCTTATTTTACACAAACTATATGACTGCACATTTCATTTCAAAACTGCCTGGACACAAGTGAAAGCTCAACATTTGCAAGTTTCAGATATTGTTTTCCTATTCCCAAATCAACTATTTCCAAATCAACTATTTCCTATTCCCAAAGCAACAATATAGCTGTAATGCATGCCAAGACATTAGACCTTCCTGTTATGGGCTCTTACTGTATGTGATACGTTGCCATAGACTTTATCAAATATTTAACTACTCTTGTGAAGTTACTCATTTAAGCCTTATATCCCGAACGAGGCTACAATGAGCTCCCTGAAGGCAAATGCCATGTCCATTCTGTTTATTACTACAGTCTCCGTGTTGGCACCTGGTCGGCCTTCAGTGAAAATCGATTTAATGAATGAACGCATGTTTGAGAATAACCAATGAAGGAAATCATATTATTTGTCATAGCACAGTATTACTATTGCCTAATCCAGATATTTTGAAGTCATATGGCTATCTTTGACTTTCGATTATTTGTCGTATGATAGATTATGGCACAGATCTTTCTTGAATTGCAGTAAATGCTTTTTTTATTTTAATAGCATATTATTTCTCCCCCTTTTCTCCCCTCTGTAATACTGTCTTAAATTATGTGTCTAAAATTTCTAAAATTTCACTACCATCTCTTTTTTTTTTTTTTTAATTTTTTTTTTCAATGTTTATTTATTTTTGGGACAGAGAGAGACAGAGCATGAACGGGGGAGGGGCAGAGAGAGAGGGAGACACAGAATCGGAAACAGGCTCCAGGCTCTGAGCCATCAGCCCAGAGCCCGACGCGGGGCTCGAACTCACGGACCGTGAGATCGTGACCTGGCTGAAGTCGGACGCTTAACCGACTGCGCCACCCAGGCGCCCCATCTTTTTAATCTATCCCATATAATAGTCACTCTTTTCTCTAAGGAAATACACTATGCAAAATTGCCCACAAGGTTTTTAATAAATGAGTAAACAATTAAAATAATCACAACAAACATAGGAAATCAGAGGTGTCAAATGTTTCATTTTCTATTTACAAGACCTGACGTACTTTTAACTTAAAAGCACACCCAAAAAATAAAATGCATCGAAGTAATAAATTCACCATACTGCCATGGAGCCCAATGAAATCTCCATATTAAAATGATATTGAAGAATGACACTCCATTTCATAAAGTCATTCCTAAATTTCATTTCATAAATTAACTATGAATGAGCAGGTTTCGTGTTTTTGTGGTTTTAAGTTTTGAGCCCCTGCACAAATGCATCTGTGCACTAACATTCACCTGTCACTGAAGCCAAGAAAAATGGATTCTTCCCTTAGCATTAAAGATTAATGTTTAAAAGCAAAAGTGCATACCTCAGATAGCTTATTGAGTTCATGGAGAACTACTTAGGAATCACCACTTTGAAAACTGTCATTGGCGAGGGCCAGGGTAAAAATGGAGGTCACCAGGATGTGTTTGTTTTGATTTGAATCAGCTAATTAAAATGGCCCTGGAAGCAATTTTCAGATCACTGCCACTGAGGAGATAGGCTCTGGTAAATCCAACCAAACCAATCTTTCAGTCAGGTCCAATTCAGTTGAAGTTGTATAGACAAGCCTTTGTCTCTGCCTCTCAGCCTTGCTCCTCAATTTGTTCTAAATCTCAGTCAATATGTCTCTCTTTGTCTCTCTGTATCTTTCTCTCTGTCTCTCTCTCTGCTTCTCTGTCTCTCTGTCTGTCTCTCTCTCTCTTTCTCTCTCTCTTTCTCTCTCTCTCACACACACACACACACACACACATACACACACACACACACACACACACACAGAACGAGATGAAACCAAGTCATTCTGGAACACTTTCTACAAGACCATTTCTATATCTCACTCAGTTTCCATTTCCTGACCAAAGAGACTGAAATAGGCTGGGAATTTAATTAATGAAATTTATCCATAAAAAGTTAACTTATAAAACCAAAGTTCTTCTTTTCCAGACTTCCCAATAGCTGGTGAGTAGTGCTAAGAGAAGGAAAGTGAATGATGGAGACAGTAAGAATAGGATTCAGATTCAGGTACAAGAATATACTGAACATTCACACATAGGAACAGAAATGTCCTTATATTGGTTGGGGAACCTGGGTGACTCAGTCAGTTAAGCATCCAACTTCAGCTCAGGTCATGATCTCCTGGTCCTCGAGTTTGAGCCCTGTGCCAGGCTCTGTGCTGACAGCTCGGAGCCTGGAGCCTGCTTTGGATTCTGTGTCTCCCTCTTTGTGCCCTTGCCCCGCTCATACTCTGTCTTTCTTTCTCAAAAATAAATGTTAAAGAATTTTTTTTAAAGAAATGTCCTTATTAGGTCTAAAAACAACAACAAACACTTTAAAACCATAAATTAAGAAATATATATCTGGGGGGCACCTGGGTGGCTCAGTCAGTTAAGCGTCCCACTCTTGGTTTCAGCTCAGGTCATGATCTCACGGTTCCTGAGATCGAGTCCCACATCAGGCTCTGTGCTGACAGCGTGGAGTCTGCTTGAGATTCTCTCTCTCCCTCTCTCTGCCCTCCACCCCCACTCTCTCTCTCTCTCTCTCGAAATAAATAAAATTAATTTTTTTAAAAAGAAATATTTATTTTGAAAGGAATATGTGTCTATTTTTCTACTTATTTTTATTAGGTATGCTTCAAACCTAAATCATGCACCTATGTAATTGGTGTAGATTAGGTACAAGTATCTGTTGAATGTGTTTTCATATAATTGGCAATATGTAAAAGATCTATGAATATTCATTATTTTGTCCTTCACTGACACTCAAATCTAGAGAAAAGGAAAAGGTGTCATATGAAAAGCAGATATTTTTCCATAGCATAGAAAATTAAATTGATGGTAATTTCTACAATCCAGGAACAGGAAATTGATGTTCATATTTTAGAGCATAAACGTATAATACAGAAGCTAAACCAGGGCAGAGTCACCTATCAATACTGAAAGTTTATCTGTTACTTTTTAAAAAATATTGGAAAATCATCTGAAGTGTAAAATGAGACATCAGGCAAACATGGGGTTTGGTGAATGAAAGACTATAAGGAGGACAATTCTGGGTGGTATTTTCATCTTTTACTTCCTTTTTATTTTTATTTTTTTATTTACTTTTTAAAAATGCTTATTTATTTTTAAGAGAAAGAGACAGAAAGAGCCTGCAAGCAGGAGAGGGACAGAGAGAGAGAGAGAGAGAGAGAGAGAGAGAGAGAGGAGAGAGAGAATCCCAAGCAGATTCTGCACTGTCAGCACAGAGCCCGTCATGGGGCTCGAACTCACAAACTGTGAGATCACGCCCTGAGCCAAAATCAAGAGTCAGACGCTCCACGAACTGAGCCACCCTACTTCCTTTTTTTAAGTGATGCATCCCAAACCATAAATTAGAATAATTATTAGTTACTGCCACACCTGTATAGATGTTTATTACAAAATAACACTTTAATAATTTTACCTCGCAAATCCCTTGTGAAGTGGAAACTACATTTTGTTCATTTTACATATGAAAGAATTGAAGCTCAGAGAGCTTAATCTTCTTACAGAACATCGCACAAAAAAGAATCAGGGTCCCAAAACAAGACTTTTGGCTTCTAGTCAAATTTTTTCCCTGCATTATCTTTCTTCATGATTATTTTTTATCTGACTTTGAATCTTTTAAAAATAAACAGAGAAGTTATAACTGCAAATGTCTCCATTTTTGCCATGTTTTAAGGCATAATAAACAAACTTAGGCAAGTTTCCTAAAGTATGTATTTATCATACTCAGGATTCTATCATAACTGTTTAAATTCATGAACACATAACAAAGTTCAACATACACAAAAGTTGTCTACGTTGCCAACAACAGGAAAAGACAAATAAGGCAAATTCTATCCAATCAAAGACAGGGAGGCCTCATTTACATGTGAAAGTGCACACACACACACACACACACACACACACAGAGACCATTTGCTAGCACTGTTTGAACTAGGTGCTTAAGAAAAGAAGCCTTTTAGATTGTAAGTCAACCACTGAACTGGCCATGGAAGGAAAGGAAATAGATAATATCATACCAATTCCTCATCATAAGTACTGTGCCCTGACTTCAAAAAAAAAAAAAAAAAAAAGAATGATTTAGGCCCTAACAAAAGAATGCCTTAGGTTGGACAGCCAAGCAATCAATATTTATTGACAGACTGACTGTTACAATCATGGAATCTCAGAGTTAGGAAGAATGACAAAGGTGATAGAGCCCGATCATGTAAGAAGCATTGCAGAAGACATGGAGAGAAATACAAAGCAACATCAACCAGTCTTGGTTCTGGGGAAGTTTTTATTTATCTTTTGAAGAGATATACAAACACACACATATAAAAGACTACTAACAGTGGGGAGGAAAGGAGAAGAACCAAGTAGGCTAAACTAGGAGAGCTCCAAAGAGTGAGAAGAGACCATGGTGAGGGTCTTAGGCTGTGTGCTTGCTGACTAATGGGATCTAAGTTGAGTCTTAGAGGAAGGGTAAGCTTAAGATCTATGGAAATGAGGGGAAACTGCACAAGAAGAGGCAAAACCATGAGGCAGATGCAAGGTGAGGTCGGGAGACGGTGAGCTGATACCCCTACCTAAACCAGACATTTCTATAATTCCACTCAACTCAATCATGACATACTTTCTCTACTTTCTCTCCTTAGAGCAAGTCTTCATGTAGAAAGAACCAATGGAATAATTACAAAAACAATAACAAAACCCTCTGGCCCATCCTAAATTAGAAATACACAGACAAAAGAAAATTGTAAGGAAGAGAAAATACATTTATCCTGCTGTCCTGCAAAACTCGCCTGTAAGTGAATCCACACGGTTTAAACCCATGTTGTTCCCGGGTCGATTGTATTAACATTTTCTAAAACCAATATAGAAATATACTTATTTTTTAAAACACTGATTGTCTTTTGGGGGTGGAGTTTATAGCAGACTTCTACATTCTAAGACACCCATTTCTATACTTAAATTGTTATAACAATGGTGTACTACTTCAGCAATCAAAAAAGAAAAAACGTAATTAAAAAATATATAAACAGGGGTGCCTGGGTGATTCAGTCAATTAAACGTCCGACTCTTGATTTCAGCTCAGATCGTAATCTCACAGTTTGTGGGTTTGAGCCCCAAACTGGGCTCCGTGCTGGCAGTGCTGAGCCTGCTTGGAATTCTCTCTCTCTGCCCCTCCCCCACTTGCACTTGCTCTCACTCTCTCAAAATAAAATAAATTTTAAATGAATAAATAAATACATAGAAATTAGGGTGAATTGTGAGTGGCAAAAGGTCTCAGGGAGGAAAAGCCAATGTATATTGCCTGCAAAGATGTCTTGTTCATAAAAGCCTCATGCTAGAAATAGTTATACCATCTGATAAAAGAATGAAGACTATGCTTGACTTTACCCACTAAAGAAAATGACAATTGAGGTAATTTTTAACTCAATAACTAAACCTCTGACTGTAAATGCAAATTAACTGCATTAAAATAAATATAATTTATGTATTCCAAACTTTAGATGAAAGGTTCATTCATAGGATCAAATGTAAAAAAAGGAAATAAAATCCCTTAGTTCATTGAAAAGAAAAAAAAAGAAATACACAAATTAAGTTACCTGTCAAAAGCCAGAGTATGAAATTAAAACAACTGTTTGTTGGGGCGCCTGGGTGGCGCAGTTGGTTAAGCGTCCGACTTCAGCCAGGTCACGATCTCGCGGTCCGTGAGTTCGAGCCCCGAGTCAGGCTCTGGGCTGATGGCTCAGAGCCTGGAGCCTGTTTCCGATTCTGTGTCTCCCTCTCTCTCTGCCCCTCCCCCCGTTCATGCTCTGTCTCTCTCTGTCTCAAAAATAAATAAACGTTAAAACAACTGTTTGTTAAAACTCATTAAGTGTTTGGGGATTCTTGTTCTAGAACAGCGTATTCTTAAATGTTAAATCACACGTGCCTTAATTCATAATTTTATTTTTTCTCGTTTTTCTTCCAGATAAATATTTTTTTTAATTTTTTTCAACGTTTTTTATTTATTTTGGGACAGAGAGAGACAGAGCATGAACGGGGGAGGGGCAGAGAGAGAGGGAGACACAGAATCGGAAACAGGCTCCAGGCTCCGAGCCATCAGCCCAGAGCCTGACGCGGGGCTCGAACTCACGGACCGCGAGATCGTGACCTGGCTGAAGTCGGACGCTTAACCGACTGCGCCACCCAGGCGCCCCCCAGGTAAATATTTTAAAGAAACATTTTTTTTTTTCTAAATCAGGGAGTGACAGAACTCAATATACAGGCAAAAGCACTAACGCGGATCCCAGCTCTACAGTTCCAACTACACCTGGCCAAAGCTGAGCACTAATGCATTTCCATTCTTAAAGCCCAATAAAAATATAAACTGATGCAAACTTAACCATCCTCATTATTGTCTTCAGAAGGCAATATTGGCCACCTTGGGAAACAAAAGCGGGAGTGGCTACTATTCATGTGCCAAAGCGCGAAGCTGCTCCGACAGGGACTAGATGTTAAAGAGAAAATGAAGTGAATCATAGCAAGCTTGGCTGTTGTTTAATGCCACTGAAATTGCAATCGTGTGCCCGAAAAATTGAGAGCTACTTGGGAGATCTTTAAACACCCATAGAAAGGGGGTAGAAGAGAGTCAAAATGTTTCCAGGTGATGTATAAACTAAGAGTTTGATCCACTAACAAGGGAATGAAGCAAAATGTCCAGGGAGTTAACTGAGTCTTGAAACAATAAATGTGAGATAGGACAAACTTACAAAATCCAGCCATCCAGTTTCCTGCTTATGAAAGCGATGTTGGAAGTGTTAAGAATTGGTACAGTGATCGTGTGGTCCTTTCGTTAATAACAGATGAATTTCTAAGTTGCATATAATTATCTTTCAATGTTACTTCTGGTTGACCAGCTTCAAAAATGTATGCTTTACCGATAGTGAGGAATTTCTAGAAATGTTTTCATAAATACTTTTGTAACTACTGTGGCACCAATGTAAGGATTGCCATGATCATGCTCAAACACTGACTTTGAGTACACAGAAAGACATTGCATTAATAATTATTGACGAAATGTAATTGCAGAGATAAGGAAGTCACCTAGAATCACCTCCTACCAAACTGCATTTTGCCAGTGATCATACGGATGCCCTGAGGGGTGACAACACATATTCAGTATCACGCTGCAGGCCTAGGATTAAACTAAATGCCCCAACTCCCAATTCAGTGGTTTATTTCTATTTAAATTATGGAAATTACAACTCAAGAAAAGGTCAAAGATTTTGGGATGAGATTATTTAACGAAGACACAGTAGCTCTGATTCCACTACACACGCCAGTTGTGAAATGCAGAGAAGATCCATCAACTACAAAAGACAACCTTTTAATTTACGGTACACTTCACATTCGTAATGACAGTGGGTTCATCAAAGAAAGAATGGACAGCAATGCAAAACATACAACAAAATACTTTCAATACCAAAACAAAATTCTTTGTAATATAAACATGTCTCCGAGTGCTAAATTTGCAGAATCTCTTTTTATTTTGAAGAATTTGGAAAATCCTAAGAAATTAATAAAAATCGAGCCAAGCTGGTTTTATAGCTAACTTTCAGAATTTTGGGGGGGAGGGGGGTCCCAATTCATATCATATAGAACTTTTGTAATATGCCTTGTATGAAAAGGACAGTAAATCTTACTCTTTAAAATAGGTCACAAGTCTTAAAGCACTTAATCAAAAACCAATATGGTGTTTCTTAACAGAATAAAAAAAAAAAAGATTATTTGCTTCTCTTTTGCTCCTTTGTCTTATAAGTGCAGTGTGATGTATTAGTTTAATTAAAGTCTACCAAATTATCATAAGGATTTTATGTGCTGCAAATAATTGGCTTTTTGTTCTCTGCTCACTTTTTGTTAATGGAAGCAGAACATTTTTTTTATGATACTTAGTGTAAGATACCAGAAAACTACAGGGAAGAAAGGCAAACGAAGTGCCTAATGAAGTGACCTTTGTCATCTTGGACATGAAATAAAATGAAGCCTGCACTAATGCAATGAAAATAAGTCAACGTTTCCAAAGAGTTAAGAGGATAGGTAATATTCTGGCTCAGAGCCAAACCTTACCAAGAATCCTACCATATATAAAAATGACAATCCCATTAACATGAAAAACTGATAGGCCCTAAAATGAAGTAAAATGTATAAATAGATCATGTTGTAAGATTTTTTTTTTCTTTTTTTAGTGTAAAGCATAATGAATCAATCTTTTTTATGGGACAGATTTAGGTGAAATAATCCAGACAAAGTACACTACCAGTTATCTCCTTGATAAGAGACAAATTAAGCACACAGTGAACAGGAATTAATGAATATGTCATATTAAGTGAAAGTGGTTTCAGGACATAACAGTCCTAACATAACCCCTTTTGCCAAAAGTGAGTTGAAACGAATTATAACTGAAATATACATTCATTTACATAGCAGAACAAAAACAGAACAACCTGTGAACATTCAGTCAGTTCACTGAGTAATTGTGGAATGTGAAAGACAGAAATTACCAGCGATTTTCTTATTATATAATCCCCAAAGCATATTACAGACTGTGCATAGGACATATGAGAAAAGGAACAGTGCTTCTTTGGTTAAATAATAATTTAAAATGTGATCGCTATTCATTTAAGATGGTTCTAAAAGAAACATAATCTATATAGTGTAGACTTCTGGAAAATTTGAGCTTAACTATCTGAATCACTTTTTTTTTTTATTTATTTTTTTTAAATTTTTTTTAAACGTTTATTTATTTTTGGGACAGAGAGAGACAGAGCATGAACGGGGGAGGGGCAGAGAGAGAGGGAGACACAGAATTGGAAACAGGCTCCAGGCTCTGAGCCATCAGCCCAGAGCCTGACGCGGGGCTCGAACTCACGGACCGCGAGATCGTGACCTGGCTGAAGTCGGACGCTTAACCGACTGCGCCACCCAGGCGCCCCTGAATCACTTTTTTTTTAAGTTTATTTATCTTGGAAGGGGAGAGGAGGGGTAGAGAGAGAGAGAGAGAGAGAGAGAGAGAGAGAATCCTGAGCATACTCTGAATTGTCAGCTCAGAGCCTGATGCAGGGCTTGAACTCACGAACTGTGAGATCATGACCTGACCCAAAACCAAGAGCCGGACACTTAAAGCGACTGAGCCACCCAGGCGCCCCAGTGATAACACTGTTCTCAAAAATAGGCCTTGTCAAACTTGCTATACCTTTTCAAATATGCCCACCATTTTTCAGGTAGAGAATATTATCACATTTTTTATATATCCATAAAAAGTTAAGCATCTAATCTTAGGTTTATTGAAACCCTTCCTCTGTTTTACTTGCTTGCTCTCTATTACACACACACACATGCACACACACACACACACACACACCAAAATAATAATTATATCATTACATTTCTGAAGAACCTCCAATAGTGTAAGTAACGCTATACTCAGATGGTGTTAAGCCTGTAAATTTTCCTCTCTTCTTAAAGGCAGTCCTTGTGAAATCTCATTGATTGCAAAACATGCCAAACTCATCATTAGGCCAAGAAAATGATAGTCTTCCCAACTCATGATACATTTTTTGAAGATACTTCTCTCATTGGTTCTCTCTAAAGAAATAACTCCTAGGAAGGGCTTCCTCCTTGAGTGCACATGTATGTTTCGAACAGATACACTTGATTTACTCCATTTGTTTTAAGCCAAAGAGTGAAAGGGAATCTTTGACAAAACTGTCATCTTTAAACCACGGTGATATTTCATTTTCCCCTCTGCACTATTTAGATTGCCTGGAACTGAAATGTTTCCAGCCGCTCCTATGTCCAATTTTTCAAAGCTGTCACTTCCTAGCAAATCTGCTTAAGCAAAATACTTATGTTGTTAGAAAACAGAACAAACATGCATTATAAAATACACTTCATTCTTTTTTTGCAGGTCAAAATCTTCCTCAAGAATGGGAACTTGGAAGAACATGTGGAAATAAATTAAAAAATGACTGTGATGGATTGGCTTAAGTCAATGAATCTGGTGCACTTCTGATTAGTTTCCACAGATACACTTGGACTTAACTCAGTAGAGTTTTCCACACAATAATCTTATAATCAAAATGTTATTTTCAATGCACTCACTAAAGGTCATTAAATTGAAAAAGAAAAAAAAATCCAGAGGAAAATGAGACATTGAAAGATGACCATGGTTACTCTTCCTCAGTCCATGTCTGTAGCACCTATTATAATGTACTTGTCAACATTCTCCGTCCCGGAGGGTAACAAAAAATCACCAAGTGTTACACTTATAGACCTCTAGCTTTTCTGAATTATGAGCATCATATCCCACAGTACCTGACTAAATAAAAGCATAGCGGAAACAAAATGCCAAATAATGATTAAGCAGCTTCCAAAATGTGAGAAGAAATATGTTTTTAAAAGATTCAGTCATACTGACTTGAAATATTCCTCAATATTCTCAACAGAGAGCAGACTTTCTGGATACACACATATACACATCCTCCTAATTGTGTATATGTAGATATGCAGCGTATATATGTATCACACGTGAAACTTTTTTTTTCCCATGTGTGCATGATTACACAATTCTGGCTTAAATCTCCCCAAGTTTCTGCAATAAAAATTACCTAAGAGTTACAATTCCTTCCATTACTTTAAGAAGCTAGTCGTGTCTCAGCAAAAGCCAAGACCGCTTATGGGCTACAATCTGAAACCCAGTTCTCTCTTGTCACCTTAACACTATATCTGACACCCTTTAACACCACAAAATCAATACCCTGGAATGTCATGGTTCTCTGATGGCCCACAAAGTCAAGGCATAATCAATTTCAACTTCCTTACTGGACAGAAATAGACTTAGACAAATAAAAAAAAAGATTTCATTCAAGTTAAATTCAATAAAACAAAGGACTAAAGGTAGAGAGAGTCAAAGTTGTTAGAATTCAGTCCAATGCATTTAAACTGAAATCTAGATCCAGTTTTAAATCTAACTAAATTTCACATTCAGCCAAAAGGTATGTATCAAAAATTCGAACAAGCCTAGAACCTGCTCCAATCCCCGGATTAAGAAATACTGCCAATTAACTATCTGTGCGTATGTGTGTGCCTTTGCTTCATTGCATTAATAAGCAGTAGCGAGAGGATGGTATCTGAGTTCTTTATTGTGTTTCCCTACAAAAGAGGATAATTTTTGGCTTCACTGTTCAGGAAGAGCAGGAATCTTGTCTTTCTTACCATAAGCTATGTATCATGTCCCTAGAACAGACCATTTAGGGTTTACAAAGAGTATGCCCTTAACATATATTGAATTAGTGTATGGAAATCAATGCATGCATTAAATATAATCTGGTACCTAAACTCTACTGAGGGCAAAACGTTCTTCTTTCTTGTTAACAGCTGAAGCCATGGCTTCTATATTGCCCAGCACATAGCAGGGACTCAGTAAACATCTGCTGATTTGAATGAATAAAGAAAGCCTCCTCTTTTCTTAGTCACTTTCTAGTACTCTGTGGAATTGAAAGTATAGAGTGTGGACTTCAAAAGTTTTTTTCCTATAATGAATGAATGAGTAAATAAATAAATAATTGTAATTTAAATATATATTTAAATAATTTATTAAATAAATATTTAATTAAAAAAATATATGTGGTTTTACTTTGCTCCCAAATTTTGATTTAAATACAAACACTTATTATTTAGTCATGCTTAGGAAAGCCAGGCCTGAGAGTCAGGAGACATGGAGTGCAGTTCAGGTTCGCTAAGTTCCTATGGAACTTTGCCTCTCCAGACCTCTCTAGTCACATCTATAAAATGTAAAGGAGGGATTTGGAGAGAACACGGTGGTCCTCAGGTGTCCTCTTGGGAATATGTAGGTATCTACCCTCTTGGGTATGTGCAGAGATACGAGTTCAAAAGAAATCAATGAAAGAGGCTCTACAGGTCAGAGAAAAGCTGGAAAGCAATCTTATTAAGAGAGTTAAAAGAAACTGGAGTTATTCAATTGAGCAAAGAAAATGCTGAAATGCCTAAGTGAAGTAAACCTTTGTCGGAGGTCTTACAGGTGCGTGGTCCCAAGTTAGTCCAGGTCCCAAGTCCCTGAGTTACTCCTTCCAGTCCCGCTAAGGCAGACAGCAGAGGTTAGCTCACTCCCTTGTCTTCCTAGGCTATTGCTACCAAAAGTAAAAAGAAAAACACGCCCCCATCTGGCTTTCTCCTAGGGGAAGGGATGTGACAAAATTCTGGCCAATAAGATATAGCGAAAAGTCTTTGTGGAGGCAACCTCTCAGGATAAAAAGGAAAGGTGGTCACGGAAAGTTTCTCCTTTTTCTTTTTGTTCCTCTTCCTTCTCCCTGCCTGAAACGGGGACAGAGGGGCTTAGAGGGGCAGCATCCAATTTGGGAATAGGAGAAGGAATACCCAAACCTGAGGACAGTGGAGCAGGAGGGAAGCTCACTAAAACTTGCTGCCTAATGACTTCCTGAATCTTATTATAAGGAAAAAGTAACCCCCTCGTTTAACTATGGTTAATGTTTTACCAATTACTTGCAGCTAAATGCATTAATAAGTGACATATCTGCTAAGGGAGAAAACGGAGAGAAGGATTAGAAAAAACGAATAAAGGGGTGCCTGGGTGGCTCAGTTGGATAAGTGTCTGACTTCAACTCAGGTCATGATCTCAGGGTTTGTGAGCTCGAGCCCCACATCGGGCTCTGTGCTGACAACTCGGAGCCCGGAGCCTGCTTCCGATTCTGTGTCTCCCTCTCTCTCTGCCCCTTCCCTGCTCACGCTCTGTCTCTCTCTGTCTCTCAAAACTAATAAAAAGTAAACATGAAAGAACTGAAAAAAAAAACCAGAATAAAAATAAGAAAAAAAGTATGATTGCAAGGTCCCTTGTACTTGTAAGTTCCTTGATACTATTAGGTATCTAATACAGGACTGTGGGTATCCTTGGTCTGATCACCCACCATGGTTCACAAAATTTTATATCACTGACACCATGCAGAAGGGAGGCAGTTTTTCAGTGTAAGAAGCTCTAAATCAAGAATCAGAAGACATGAATGTTAATTCTGGCTCCGTCACTTAATAACGCACTTAACTTTCAACAAGAGTTTCTTCAATATGAAATCAAAATCATAACATGTAGCTGATAGGGAGGTTGTTAGGATTAACAATATAATGTGTACAGAAACAGTCTCAAGTGTCCAGTGCTTTACCAGTAGCTATTTATATGAAATAACGTTGCTAAAACACTTAGGTTTAGGTTCTGGAACACAGTGAATGCTTATTTATTATGATCACTGTTGTTATTATTTGACAGCGTCTGCCCATATTATCTTCTTTTCTAGAATATCATGCGACAGGGGTCGACCCTAAGCATACTCCTTTTGCCTCATGACCCATGTCTCGGGATCATGGCTGATTGAAATAAGATTCAAATCTTAACCCTGATGGAGTTAGATTTTCTCTCTCTGGCATTTGAAACTGGTACCCAGAAAAAGTACCAGTCTTGTAGGCAGATGGAAATGTAGTTAGGTATACTCAAGAAGTATGGAGTTATCAGCCATAATTGACCTTGGAGAGCAGAAAAAGTAAAAAGATCATCTCCAAAGCAGGAAGAAAAAGCGGACGCACAGATATAAGAGAGGCAGGGTCGGTGAGAGAAAGCAGGTGCTGGTGAAGTTTAATGTCCAATCCAGCTCTGAAGACTGAGTTCCATGCTAACATAATATATCTTGAGCTAATTTCTTTTGCAGGCAAAGAGTTGCTAACTAAATAAATATATTTGTTTTGGTTTTAGCATTGAACTGTGTTACTTAGTTATAAAAAATCTGAACCTGTGAAAGTTTTATCAGGCCATAGATAATTCCTTTCTGTTTTACGTTACCTCTATGATTTTCACTTAACAAGACATAGAGAATCCAAAACAAAGAGTATTCCCGATTTATTTATGATTCCTAATGGCTGCAACCATTAAAGAAAATATGAGATTAGTTAAAGTCCCGAAGCTACAAAATATTTTTAAGCCGTGTGTCTTCTTGCAAGGTAAATCAAATGAAAATCATAGTTATATATACAACTTTCCACTTTTCTCTCCTGTGAATAGCAAAGAGCCTGAGGAAGAAAATACAGATTTTAGGCACCAGGAAATGGAACTGACCCATTTCTAAACCTCCCTGATTATTTAGTGAATGCTAAGATCCTCCGAGTACATCATGGTACCCAAGCTCTAGAATCGAAGTATGGGTTTTCTGAAGGTGGGTACAGCCAAATTGCCAAAAGCTTTTGGATGGAGTCCCAGAATGCGAGGGTTTACGTGTACGGTCTTGTTTTGTTTCGTTGACAATGAAGAGAAACTCTTGAGTTTCACTCTAATCCTGGTTTCGCAATCACCCTTTTTCAGACGTAAGACTGTTCCAATATGGTCGGTTTTATGTAGGACAAAATCATAAATTGGTTCAAAATGAGAAGTACAGATTAATATAAGAAATGTAGGGGAATATTTCTATCTGGTGAGAATAAACAGATCAAATAACGCATGTGTGCTGTTTAAGACGTTTGGGTAACTTATTTTGCCAATGAAACATAAGCTTTCAGTGGAAAGAAGATTTATGACATGACCTTCCAGAACAGAGAAGACCCATATTTAGAGTGTTTACACCCAGTTTAAATTGTCACAGCTTAGATCTAAGCCACCTGATCATTTTTGGAATTCAGTGGGGAAAAAAAATAGTGATATAGGGGTGCCTGGGTGGCTCAGTTGGTTAGGTGTCTGACTTCAACTCAGGTCATGATCTCACAGTCTGTGGGTTCAAGCCCGGTGTCAGCCTCTGTGCTGACAGCTCAGAGCCTGGAGCCCGCTTTGAATTCTGTGTCTCCCTGTCTCTTTGCCCCTCCCTTGCTTGTGCTCTATGTCTCTGTCTCAAAAATAAATAAACATTAAAAAAATTTAAAAGTGGTGATATAAAGTAAGTTTATAAGCTTATATCTTGCATAGCTTCTTTAACAATCAGTCTTGAAGTGTACACGGATTGTTTTTTAAAGACGAATGATAAATTGTTTATTTTCCCTCAAAATTTGCTTCATTGTATCATTTCAGCAATAACTGATGGAATCTTGTCATAATTATTAAATAAATTGTCTTCAATTTTCCAATTTCATTCTTAGGCATTTAATTTTGACAGGCTTCTAATTTCCAATGATCTGAAGCACAGATTATAACTGTAATTATAACTTCTATGCTAGAAAGGTAGTTAACATGATGCAATTAGTATTCATGGGGAGGATGCATCTATAAAGAAAGAAAAGTGGTATATGTGATCACTTAGCCCTATATTCCCACCTGAGTTTCATATTTTCCCTCCGATTTACTTTACCCCAGTTTCCCTAACAAAACATGGGTAACAAGGCTAAGACGGTCAGTGCTATTTCTAACCGTTAAGAAGCAGAAGTCATAAACCAGTCTCAAATCATAATCCCATAACGAAAGAAATCTGCCAAAATACATGAAAACAAGAATGATTTATTTCTTGAAAGAAAAGAAAACCCAATGGGCTATTTCAAGCAAGGACAGGTGGAATTTCGTGCATTAGCAGTATCTGTGGGATCTACTTTTAGAACAGAGACTCCTCGTTTGAAAACAGCGTGAAAAGACACTCATCCGCAAGAGGAGGAAGCCCTTCATGGTCCTCTAATCAGAACATCGTGCCCTTATATCATCTGCCCTTTCATCTTTCAACTCAGAATATCTCCCAAGCCTACTCCAGTGACCGACCACTATCTGTGCAGCACTCTTCATAAATTCAATGGGTGTTTTGCAGAAACAAAGCCTGCAGGATTGGGCCTTTCGGACTAAATTTTACCTGCATAATCAAGAGTATAGCTGGAAATGCCCATTAATGGTACAAAGCACAAATGATAAAACATCAGCTATAGAAATGCCCTTTATGGACTAAAAATATCCCCTAGGTAATCTATTCCTGACTTTGCAGGATAGCTCACCAGAATATTCACCATCAAAGCCATCCAAATAAATTCTTGCCGAAAAGTAAATGCTGCGTGAAAAGTGACCTCTTGGCTAAAGAGGAGTAGGGAAGAAGAAAGCAAAGGAAAAAAAAAGTCATTAGATATTTAAGTAATCTCATTTTATAGTTATTAAACTTTAAAGCACACAAAGCCTGCAACATGGTAGATTGCAATGCGTTAAGATCCTCAAAACGGGACAGACAGCAGATAAAAGGGCCCTAATGAGCATGATGGAGTATGTCTCAAAACAGAAACGTCTCAAAATTCAGAATTAAGAAATAACAGCAAGCACAGCTAATGGGAAAACACACCCAGGGAGAAATTTCATTGTGAGTCGAGACCTGGGAAGGCAAGTCTTAAAGCCAAATGGAGGCTTATGAGGCAAATACACGCATGCCAGGCAGGCAGTGGAAAAAAAAAAAAAAAAAACCTTGAAAGAAGATCAACACAGATGGGAACGAGCTAGCTGACTTGCAGGAAGCCATGCGGAGTGACAGCTCCGCAGTGTCTCCACACCTGATCTGGCAGCGGGGGCCTAAGGGGCAATGCTGCAGCCAAGTCAGTGGGGGTCCCCGGGCAGATGTGGCTCCGCACTGGAGGCTGTCGGGCCGGGCCTGGGCGGGGGTGGGGGGGGGGGGGGGGGGGGGGGGGGGCCCGGTGCCCAGGAGCACGTGGGGTCTCAAAACTACATAAAAATTAAAACTCGCTACTGGACTCACAGTTACTTAACTGGATGCAAATTCTACTTCAATGTCGGAGGAAATTTATCAGGAAGGAAATGTCTGCCAATAATCGCCGTGAAAACATTTACTTGCCCCCCATTCCATGTCGCTCACGAGATTCAATTACTTTAAATAATATATGAGCGTGGAAATAAAATCATTGCCCATATTAGATCCATTCGGTCATAAAAAAAAAAAATCTGCCTTTTTAAAGCTACCTGAAACTATCGTCACCTCCTAAATTTGCTCCCCAATATTTGATTGAAGAAATTTGGTTTAAAGTGATGCTTTATATCAATTTGTGGTCACAGCAAATATCATCACCTATTGGTCCAAAACTTGTCGAGTTGCTAAACACAAGTCCCTCTAAGAGAGGTTTCTAGGTGCTTTTGAAGACACATGAGAAAGAGCAGAATAAGAGAAATTGAAAATCAAGTCATGGATAGGATGGTATATATAGCCCACCAGCATCTGGTTAAATAAATTCATTGACATCGTAAAAAGCAAAAGAGTGTCTGTAAAACACGTTTCTCTTACTTGAAAACTTCCCACTCGGAATCTTTCACTTAGTTGCAATATTTATTGAGCCCAATTTCCTGCTTTAGTGTGACTGAATTGCAGGGAGTTAATCTCAGATTCAGACTGACTGAGGTCTTTTCCTATCTCCTTTGCAAACGGAGCTTCCTGGGGAAGCTGAAAAAGAACCAAATGTTTCACAGCTGAGGCTGTGCACCTGACCTTCTTTTGGTGACAAAATTTTACTCACTTTTTTAAAGGTCTGGCCTTTCCAGTATTAAGCAAATAAGAGATTAAGATGTAAAGCCTACAACTTGTAACAGCCGGTGAATTTAGTAAATGTATATTCATTCATGGAATTAAACAACACATTCGGAAATCAAACAAAACAGAATTGCCAGGTCTTTAAACCTCATCAATGGATGCATAGCGGTAGACTTATGGTGCTGGCAGTCACATATCCATAGCTACTAAGAATAATCTATCCAAAAATAAGATAAAAACTTGCTGTTTTTTAAAATTGTTCTGTCTAGTCTTTCTGATTCTGAGTATCCTATTGCCACCGTACTATTATTAAACAGCCATCTCCAACAAAGCGGAAATAAATATCGGTTTCAATTGATGAAACTAGTAAGAATAAAGGATGAGAGGGGAGTTACCCTACATTGGAATTTTGCCAGCTCTTCTAATGGTTTTAGTGTATTATGGCTTGAATTTTCCTTTCTGTTGATGTCTCTTTCAGTAAATTGTCAATAAGACGATATTTCTGAGAAGTTTAATTTTCTCAAGTTTCCAGTTCAATGTTCTAAGTTGCACAACAAATAATGAATTCTGTCTTACTAGTAAGATCTGATTTTGCTGTTTTACTTAAATTCACAAACCCTTTTTTCTCTCAGTACCTCTGGGAGACTAAGGGTCTCTTGACTGTTGGCAGAGCGACTAAAGATCTGTGGTTTCAATGAAAGGAAGATTTTCATCGGGGGCTGACTTTTTAAGAGCAAACCTTCACAGTTCTTGTTACCAGCTCTTTCCTTTTTAAACATGTACCTTGGACTTCTGTAGCAAAAGGTTTCAGATTGGCTGGAATATCCAACAGACACTACCCTGTGCTGTGAAGTTCCCGGCTCAGTATTTTCTCAGAGGCAAGTCTGACACTTGATAAATCATTAGCATCACTTCCTGTAGCACTGAAGTTTTCCCCTAGGGGCTCCGACTAACTAAAGGCTAATCACCCGTGTTTTTATTTAGCTCTTGAGTTCCGATTAGATCATAGTTTAAAGTGGATAACTGCAGTTGGCTAATTCTTACCTGCCAACCTAGTGAACAAAGACTACCTACTCAGGAAATATGTTTTATCTTCCTTTTTAACAAATCTATACCTTGCTATTGGTATCATTAAATGTGAAACCATGCTGAGTTTAGCTGTTCAGGGGAAAGATACTAAAAAGATTTCAGTGGCCATATACTATCACTATGGGAATTCATACTGGCTAAGTTATTGGCGGCCCATTACTAATTTTAAAACTTGATGTGACAGTATAAAAATGCATCAGAAGCAGGTTATGTCAATAACAATGTATTATAGGTCAAACACACCCAACAAACATTTAAAAACAATTTATTGAATATTTGAGATTACTAAACATTGTCACAGGCGTTTCTTTCCTACTTGTAAACCCATCCTTTAAAATCTTTTTGGTCGACAGTACATTTTTACGCATCTTTGTGAACTGAAATAGAATTGTATTGCTTAATTCCAAACTATTGCAGCTGGAAGAGAATGTGACAAATATGGCAAAAACTATAATACAAACGAAATCAGACATAACGCTCTAGAAAATGCCTTTTTTGGGTATTTTTGTATAGAAAATATTACTAAAATATGGAAGATATTGTCTGCCTGATTTTTCTTATATAAATGTGTCCTTGTTTTACTAGTTTACATATAGATGCATATATATATATACATATATATATGTATATATATATACATATATATATAATTTTCATCTGTATATATAAAATTTGTCCCCTGAGATCTTATATAGTACTTCTACAAATTTCACATTATTATATTTATCAATACAGACGTATCTGGGTTGAGTGGATTTAAAAAACGTGTTTGCCCTCCACACACTCATGCAGTTATATAATTAAAATTCCAAATCATGTATTGTTGTCATTTAGCACATCACAGCTCTTGTTAGATCAAATCGTTTTGCAAGTGAATTCTTACAAAGGAAAACAAAATAGCAACCAAAGTTTGAATTTTAGTTGCCTATTTTAAAATTGTATGTATACTCTCCCAAATTTCTGACAGTTGTAACATTAGGGCAAACTTATAGTCACATTTTACAGTTAAGCTGAGGTTCATGAAAACTCCTTTCTTTCTTTTTGTTTTTTCTACATGTAAAGGAAAAGATCCCACTGGTATGGAGTCCCCAGCTACTCTTTCTGGTGACGTCTTTTCCAAGCCCACTAGTGTCTTTTAACAGGCGTCATTCGGTTCTCTTCTCTGTCTCAAAGGAGTTTGGCTCCTCCCCACTCCCTCCCAATTATAAATATGCAGGTTAGATAATTGACCCACCGCATTGACTGACACAGGGACTAAATGGAACAGGCTATCTTCCAGTAAACCACTAACAACAGGTGAGAAAGGAAGTGCTAATTAATCAACCTTAATATCTGAAGTCATTATTGACTCAAATCCTCTGATGATACCTTCTTCAACTCTCTCATCTATAAAACACCCTCACCTTCTTACCCACGCGCACACCTCACACTCTCATCAGAGAACTCAGTGAAAGGTTTAAAAATTGCATAGAATTTTCAAATAAAACACATGGGCACACATGCATATATAACCTACTTTTTTTTTTCTTCTCCTTGGCATCCTAGATTTTACAATTGGGTCCTCAATTTTAAACAACTGTAAAGTCTAGAAAATACAACGGTGAACACAAACTGAAGAAGAGTGTATTCCCTTGGTCCATAGAGTATCTGTTCACTCCCAAAGTCAAAATCAGAAAAAACAAAAACAAAAACAAAAACAAAAAAACAGAACCAGGTATGGGAAGTTCTTTAGGGTCCCTAAAGTTACCAGAGGTTACCAAGACGTAAAGATAACTTTCAGAATATGAACAAATGCATACACACATGCATACATATTGCAGAATATTAATAATGATAGAGAAAAATCTGTCAGACAACTGCTAGTCTCTATTCCAGACCGGAAGGCTGTGATGGTTATATATCAAGCCATCGGCTGCCATTGGTAATAGGCCATTTGCTCTTTAATTTAAGGTGGCAAAATGGGATTTGGATATCAAGGTAGGAGGGTTTCTCAAGTTGTCATTCCAGACAGTCTGCAGGAACAATGGGCAAGAAAGGAGAAACCTTAATATGTCAATACTACTTTCCTATGTTTCTCACTGGACTTTGGTACCTGAGTCTAGTGAAAGCGCCTGCAGACCACCCTTCTTTCCCTTAAGTGACCTCTTCTTGAATACAAAAGAAATCCCCCGAGCTGATCATCTATGAAAGTGTATAGATGAGCTACAAGACCAAACATTCAACAGGTCAACTGTATGCATTTAAGTACAATTAGGATTATAGCCTTCACCTCACATAACAATAAACATGTGGCGATACCTCACCTAAGGCCAGTAGCTCAAGGTTAACACATTTGATCTACACGCTTCATTTCTTTCAGTGCCATGTACAGATTTAATGGCAACATTTACTTTTACATCTTTGAAAAATCTTCAGTCCCCAATTGATTGGGCACTGTTGCACAGATAAACATGTTAGGGTAAATTATAAAATACAAACACTTTGTGATACTAAATTCTTGAGTCATTACTTAAAATTAGATACCAGGACGGCTCATTGAGCCTCACGAAAATTAAATCTATATAGTAACATAGCCATTGAACACATATCTAATTATTTTGGGTGAAAATTTTCTAAAACGTGTTCCCTACTGACCTGAATTCTTAAAGGATACCTGAAGACTCCATGATCATCATAAATCCTAACTAAACTACCTGAGTTAGTGTCACTGGGTGTCAATGACATATGTGTAACTTTCCTTTCTGGACCCAGGTAAAGATTCCCTCTTAAATACCATATATTTTCTTTTTTTTTTTTTTAATTTTTTTAACGTTTATTTATTTTTGAGACACAGAGAGACAGAGCATGAATGGGGGAGGGTCAGAGAGAGAGGGAGACACAGAATCTGAAACAGGCTCCAGGCTCTGAGCGATCAGCACAAAGCCTGACGCGGGGCTCGAACTCACGGACCGCGAGATCCTGACCTGAGCCGAAGTCGGACGCTCAACCGACTGAGCCACCCAGGCGCCCCACCATATATTTTCTTTACATTTGAGTATCATTTACTACTGATATCACAGTACATGTACTTCTTACTAACGCCTCTTCATTTGGGTTCAAACTGGCTGCTTTAACCAAGTTAGGAGTAGGAAGATAAATAAGCATGTGAGGTATAAGTATGGATTAAATACGTAGTTTCTGAGTGAGGACTTGGCAGTGAATTATGTGAGGTTTCCCAAATACACTTGGTAGTACCTATTTCTAGTTACTCCGTGCTCCTTC
The DNA here is from genome assembly GCF_007474595.2 of Lynx canadensis. NCBI lineage: Eukaryota > Metazoa > Chordata > Mammalia > Carnivora > Felidae > Lynx > Lynx canadensis. The sequence goes on from NC_044306.2 coordinate 180,993,224, forward strand.
TTGCTTTTTTTCCTAACTTTTATTTTTATTCCGAATAGAAAGGTTATACAGGGAATTAATGTTTAAAATGTGTAAATTTACCAAAAGGCAAGTGTGTGTTTATAGTAAAGTAAGAAGAAACTTAGATACCAAACAACTGGGATGTAAGCAGCATAATCTTCCTTTTTCTCTTTCCAAATGGCAGCCTAGGATATTGAGACTCTATTTCATCATTAATGAGAAGGGATTTGAGAAATACTGGGATCAAAACCACAACTGATCCTGCAATCCCAGGCTAACAGAGCACTCTGGGATTAGATTTCCTACTGACTAGACAGCTATACCCAGGAGGTAACAGCTGCACTTGATGTAACACTGTGGTTTACTGACTTGGTAATGAACATAGCCTCAACAGTAAGAAGTTTCTAGAACTCCACATCCATATCAGATACGGGTAGATTGTTTTATATGAACAATTTAAGCAAGCCATTGGTATTCACTGAATTGTCTACATGTGAGAGATCTCCATGGTGAATCATCTGAAAAAATGTTTAACTCGAGTTTGACTTTCTTTATATTAGTATGTTCCCAAGAAATCTTACTCATTTGACCAATGATTATACCGTCAGAATTAAAAAAGTTGAAGTTTTAATTTGGCACCTGGATGGCTCAGTTGATTGGTTAAGCGTCTGACTTAGGCTCGGGTCATGATCTCACAGTTCGTGGGTTCGAGCCCCGTGTTGGGCTCTGTGCTGACAGCTCAGGGCCTGGAGTCTGCTTCGGATTCTGTGTCTTCCTCTCTCTCTGCCCCACCCCACTTGCTCTCTGCCTCTCAAAAATGAATAAATGTAAAAAGAAAAAAAAAACTAACAAAAAAGAAAAGAAAAATTTTAAAATAATACACCCATTTTAGGCCAAATATATTTAAATTGCAGTTTGTATGTATGTAAATTCATTAATGATAAAAAAAAATAAATGGAGCTGGTAAGTTGATTCGTATTGAAATGACTACGAAAAATAATATATTTGTTTGATTTTGTATTTGCTTTCATTTCACATTTTGTAAGTGGTTTTAAATTTTCAAAGTACTTGCTGCCTTAATCTGAAGATCTAATGCAATCCAGTCCAAGGCAGTAATAATAGAAGACTAATGTTTTCCATTTAAGATAATATTTTCTTTGGTCTTTGAAACTCCTCGAGGGGTAAACTATTTTAATTTAATAGCTTCAACTGATCTTCAAATATTCAACAGTATTAAAAGCAAAGAGAGCCTTTTTTTTTTTTTAATCAACCAAGTTAGAACTAAAATAAATGAAGATGTTCATAACATGAGTTCAAGAAGCAAGGGAAAAGAAGAGTAAATAACTTTTGACAAATAAACTTCTTTGAACAAATGATGATAGGATGTTGCCCTTTAAAAGCTGCAGCTCTTACAGTTTTATTACACATTGGCCCAGTCTAGCTATTTATTTGTTCATTCATATATTTAAGATAATGAATAATTGTCGGCAAATGGCCTTTGACTATAACATTTCTTGACTATGATGTCTCTTATTGCCCCGGAAGAAAAACACACTAATCTTAAAAAATGTGAAATTCTTTTTTTTTTTATTTTTTTTAACGTTTATTTATTTTTGAGACAGAGAGAGACAAGGAATGAACAGGGGAGGGTCAGAGAGAGGGAGACACAGAATCCGAAACAGGCTCCAGGCTCTGAGCTGTCAGCACAGAGCCCGACGTGGGGCTCTAACTCACGGACGGTGAGATCGTGACCTGAGCCGAAGTCAGCCGCTTAACGGACTGAGCCACCCAGGCCCCCCAAAAATGTGAAATTCTTAAGAAAAAGCCACTCACGTAAAGTTTTGGCATTTTCATAACGCTTGGTTTTTGTGTCCAGTTCTCCTTACCATCCCACGCCAAGAATGTTTATTCCAATTCTGGGAAGTTAAGTGACATAAAAGATTAACATATAAATATAATCTAGTTACCTCTGAAATCAATTTTCTGATGTATGTATACCACACAACATCTTGAACATGTCTATCTAAGACTTTAATGTTAGGAAAAAAAGCCTGCATTTCATTTAATTGTGTAAGAAATCAGCACATGCTCAAAGGCGATTGGCAGGTGTGCTGAGAACACGTCAGACTGGTTCTGTTTCCCACTAGATTCACAATTTTGGACGCACCAGCCTCTGAAGCCCGAGTGCGTTCTAGCCAATAGGTAAAACAGCATACCTAGCTCACATTCCTGATGCATGGAGTTTATAATGTGATGCATTTTAAGAACTTAGCTTAGTGCCAACTATCTGATAAGCACAAAATAAAAGCATATGCTTATTTAGCATCACAAGCTTATTTACTGATTTGAAAGCAATTCTCTAAAGCTGTGTTGTCCGATGTGGCAGTCATTAGCTCCACGTGCTTACTGAGCATTTGCTGTGAGGCTGGTCTGAAAAGCGATGATGCATTGTCACTGCAAAATACACACCAGATTTCAAAGACTTCATTTTTACAAAAAGAATTAATAAATTTGTATTTATTAAATATTGAATGCTAATATTTGACGTAGGGGGTTCAGTTAAATATGTAATTAAAGTTAACTTCATCTGCTTCCTTTTTACTGTATTAACCTGACTAGTAGAAAACATAACATCGTGTGTTTGGTTTGCATTCTATTTATATTGGACGATGCCGCTGTAAAGTATTTTCCATAAAAATGATGCAGGGTTTGTTTTCTTTGGTTTGGTTTGGTTTGGTTTTTATTGTAGGCACATGGCCTATTCCTGAGGTGAACAAAAATGGAATTGCACTTCCAAAAAGCTCCCCAGGGAATCTTTGGCAGTCAAAAATTTGAAAACCATTTCCCTAGGTTTTCGCACATGAGATGTTACCAAGAATCCAGCCTCATCTAAAGCCTTCTATCTAAAAGTCCTGAAAGATTTGACCATCCCTACTTACTGTCTAATGAGTTTACAGTGAGATGTGAATAAGAGGTGTCCATTAAATAAATAGCGGTTCTTTTAGGCAAGCACCCAATCAAATGGCCAGCCTCAGGGTGAAGAGAACTTGGAGACATCTCCTTTCACAAGTGGAGTTGAAGTATGTGGGTCGTTCTTAATTTAGGGCACAAAGAGAACTACGAAGAGCATGACAGGGAAGAAAGCACTCTGTGTGATCCGATATGTTTCCGAATAAGACGCACAGTTGAGCTATAAAAGGATAGGTAAGAAGTGTCAAAACAAAAAGATGCTTTAATGAGTTGTGGTTCTTACATGTGCTGGGTTGGGAGGGCTCATTGCTGTCGTTGCCCCTTGAGGAATATCCTGCTATAGTGAAGTATTTTAAAAGTTAATCTGATTAAGAATAAAACACAGTTTTACGTGTAAAAAATTAACATATTAAACTTGTGCAGTATAAAATCATATGACAAGCATATGTGACTACCAAGAAAAAAAGGCTTCAATTATTCCATTAATATTATAATAAAAGTTCACTGGTTGTTTATTCAGTTTGTGTGCTCTAGTCTCTCGTGTCAGAAACAGCAAAGAAGTGATAACAGGCCGCATAAGCATAAGCAAAATGTAGAGAAGAAAAATAAAAGTTTTAGAAAAAAATACACGCATTAATTATTTTTCCTGGAAATGGGAAGAAAATACTATTAATATTTTATTTTAGATACACAACAGCTCAGTCTAGTTCCACCTACTTTCAGAACCACGAGCCATCAGCAAAAAGAGACACAATCACTGATCAAGAGAGAAACCAGGACATTCGCTCTGATATAGTCTAACGGTAGCCAACAACTTCTTACATCCCTGGAAAGTGGAAAGAAGACTGGGGCCAAGGAGATAAGAATTCTGGGAGAAGGAAAGATCTAGCCAAGGGAAGGAGGATAGACAGGGGGATGTTAACATTGACATGTGTCTTGATCAGTAGAAGATCCCCTTCGTCCATCTGTCTCTCCGTCCTCTTTAACGTCACACCCTTTCAGTAAGAGTGGTAAGACAGACTTTGTGAGAGGAATTTTGGCAAAGGAAGAGCCACACATATGTATAAATCCTGGGGAATACTGACCCTGAGAAGGGAACAATGGATCCTGAAGCCTAACTACCATACTTCTTGAGGGTTGTTTTTTTTTTTCAGACATTAAAATGCATATACTCTGACCATCTATTTCTCCTGTAGAGATGTGATGTCAACGTTTTGAAGGAAGAGTTTAATGAACTAGGTTTCATTATGTAGGATTTAGAGAGTGGGATCAAACCAAGAGAAATATAACGTTAGCCTTTCTGGCCACATTAGTCTATGACCGGGGCGACTGAGTGGCTCAGTCAGTTAAGCGTCCAACTTAAGCTTAGGTCATGATCTCATGGTTTGTGAGGTCAAGCCCGGCATCGGGCTCTGGTTGTCAGTGCAGAGCCGGCTTCAGATCCTTGGACTCCCTCCTTCTCTCTCTCTGTCCCTCCTCCGCTCATATTCTCTCTCTCTCTGCCTCTCCCCCTGCCTCAAAAATAAATAAACATAAATGATTATTTATAGTCTATGACCAAAAAGTAATATGTAAGATAGAATTCTTAGAATTCTGTTCTTAGAATGCAGATTCAGGAGTGCCTGCCTGGCTCAGTCAGTAGAGTGTGTGACTCTTGATCATGGGTTTGTAGGTTCAAGTCCCACATTAGCTGTAGAGATGACCTAAAAATAAAATCTTGAACAAAATGCAGTTATGTATAACATACACATTGATGGTACTTTCTTTTTTTAAATTTTTAAATGTTTATTATTTATTTTAGTGAGAGAGATACAGAGTGTGAGCAGGGGAGAGGCAGAGAGAGAGAGAGAGAGACAGAGAGAGGGAAACGCAGAATCCGAAGCAGCTCCAGGCTCCGAGCTGTAAACACAGAGCCCGATGCGGGGCTTGAACGCATGAACCGCAAGATCATGACCTGAGCCGAAGTTGGAAGCTTAACCGACTGAGCCACCCAGACACCCCAATGATGGTACTTTCCTAAATAATCTAGCATTTACTTATTAACTCATGTAAAAACATATCATTTAAGTTAGATCATACCATTTTAGAAAATTGTTTGAAATGTGTTCTTTCTATATATATGTATGTATATATATGTACCTACGACTATATTTTATATATTTCAACACATTTATTTATATTTCCATAAAGTTATACTTAAGATAACAAAAATTTTTAGTTTATATTTTTTTTTTCTCTTCACATAAAGATAAACCTCTGGTACTCAATAATTTCCCATTCAAGTTCCATCTTTTGACTCTTCCCAGGAAACAGAAGCTTTATCTTTCTCTATAGAACACAGATTAGCATAAGTTGCCTGTTTGATTGGGTATCTTTTGTCTTTCAAAGAACCTTTACTTTCAGAATTTCCTAAAAGCTGATCCATCCAATTCTAGGAAACTCAATACCGTCTGCTTTATCATAAAAATGTATGACCTCAAAGTAACTATAAACTTGCAACAAGGAATCAGGATAGAGAATAAATGGAATGATTTCTATCCATAAAGAAGAATGCTGACATCCTTGATCTGATCACCTCAAAATCTTCCGCCAAAGAAATAAAACAAAAGGAAAGCGACACAGATACAAAAACTTTATCTGAATGTGCTAGACTAAAGTTTCTAAGATCGACATCTACTAAAGTAATTAGAATAACTGCATCAGTAACTTCTCAGATAACATACTCTCTTCTCTGCAAGTTAAACAGCATATGAAAGAGCAATAACCAATCCACAGTTGCTAAGTTACCCCAGTGCAATGTCACACATTCCCAGCCATGTTTTTCTCCCTTCCTGTCCATAGAAGCAGACAGGTGCGTTTATCCTATCTGCCCTTTACTGCTCACACAACTGTCATGCTATTGTAGATGGAGATGTGCTTTTTATCTTTGTGAATATTCGCTTTCTTCAAATATGTACGTGTGGGATAATAACCGCAATATCAAGAGCCTTCCAGGCAATTTTCACAACCAACGTCACAAATTTACCAGCAGTAACAGCTCACAATGGCACTGTAAGATAAATGTTTTAAATTCTTATAAGGTATCCCACTTGTTTGCCGGTCTTCCAGTGGCTTCCTATGCATTCAGAGTAAAACCATCTAACCTCTGGTTCTCTCTCCACGTATCTCTAATACTGTTCCCCACCTCACCCCGCCACCCCCCTTCTCCTACTCTTCTGGTCTCTAGTACTATGCCTCAAGTATCCAATGCATGTTTCTAAACTACCCTCGATGTTCCCTCCGCCTGGAGAGATCTTCAGTTCCCAAATGGTTTCCTTTCTTTTCTGCGTTATGCCTTTCTCAAACAGAGCCTTCTTTAAGGCTTTCATTGACAGTCATATTTAAAATGGCAGCCCTTCTTCACTGTCCCCTGGCATTTCTTATCTCTGGCCTCTGCATTTTTTTCATAGTACTTGCCACCATCTAGTCTTATACTTTGTTTATTTGCATCTTATTAATTGTCTACATCCCTCCAGTAGGCTGTAAGTTCCACGTGAATGTTTTGTATCAGCGATGTTGTTTGCCATAGCTCAGTGCCTTGAGTACTGCCCGGCACAGAGCACGTTAAATATGCATTAAATAAAAATGTGTCGTTTGCATTAATTTTTTTGATCAGCCAAACTATTCTACAAGCTTTCATTCAGAGCCTACTATGTATTGGACATTGTATAGTCAATAATAAATTGGATATAATCCTTTTTCCCACAAAGCTCACATTAGTGTGGGAAAAGGTATTAAAAATAATTTGCAAGGCAAAGTGATTAGTGTATGTTGAACACAGACCAAAGAAGAACAACTCATGAAGTGTGGGAGGTAGGGAAAGCATTGCATAGGAAGTGACATTTGAGCTGAGTCATTGAGTCATGAAATACAAGTGTTTCTGAGGAGTGGAGAAGGATCAAAGGACATTGTGGATGCAGAAAAAGGAATGTATCAAGGCACAGAGCTGATAAACGGAAAATAGGGACAAGTGGCAAAGAGCAAATAGTTTGCTGTGGCTAGAGCAGAGAGTGCTTGGGAAATAAGCACTGTTCTTAATAAGCAGAGAGTGCTTGGGGAATAAGATGGATTAATTCATTTGCTAAAAATCTTTTTCTTGCTCAGCTCATTGGAAGCCAGAAGGAGGAACAGACGTGATGTCCTGGCAAAGGGAGATAGTGAGTTCAATTTTGCCCATTTTACATCGCGACCCGAGACACAGAAACACAGAAACCAACTGTCATTTGAAAACAGCTCTTCTGGTAGGAAGTGACTCTTAAAATGAAGAATATAACCCTTGATAGAAGTTTTGGGGATAACACAAGACAGGAGTGAGAAATTTGGGGAAACGTTCAGAGATATAGGGGTACACCTCGTATGTAGTGACAGCTGTTTTTGTAAGCCCTAGGGGTAGAACTTCATAAAAATTGTGGTCCAGCAAAGCCGAAAGGTACAAACTTCTCAGGCAGAGGTGGCTTAGCAAGAACAGTTGTAGGAAGGGCTTGGGGCACAAGCCAGAGAGTAGGGAGTTGACAGCTAAAAGGAAAAAGATGAAAAGAATATAGTGTGTTAAAGATTCTATCTTATGATTAGAAGGATATGAAGAAGTTGATACTTTTTAAGATGTTAGACATCTGATCAAATTTATAAGTAGAAGAAAACGACCTAATGGGGAGAGAAAGTGAATATAACTCAGGTAGGGAATGATTTATGAAGCATTATTGGAGGGAAAATATAGGGGATGGAATGACATATGGATAAAGACTTTAGCCTCAGCAAAAATAAATAAATAAATAAATAAATAAATAAATAAATAAATAAATGTGTGACTTGATATACGGACTTTATATCCATAGGTAGGAAATGGCTGTAATATCATTTGGGATTTCTGCACAACGGAATGGTTAAGATCAAGGTCTCTAGCCTCAGATGCTCTAGGTTCGAGTTCCATTTTTACCACTTGCTGGCTATGACATTGGCAAGTGACCGACCTCCATGTGCCTGAGTCTCCTCCTTTGCTCAGTGGGGATGCTAATGATTCCTGACTGACTGGGCTGTTATAGAGAATCTACAAATCAATCTCTCCTTGTCAAGGTCTTAAGATAGCGTCTGGCACTGCTTGGTCACTATATAAGCCCTTCTTGAGAATATAACTTAGGAGGGCAAAGGTGTTTCAAGGGTTCAGATCCAGAGGTTTCTTTCTTTCTTTCTTTCTTTCTTTCTTTCTTTCTTTCTTTTTTTTTTTTTTTTGTCTGTAAAGGAGCAGTGAGGCAGGAGTGTGGGGAGGTGAAAGCACCATTCAGGGTCTAACAAGAAGCTTATTTATAACACGCTTTCATGTGTAAATTCCTCTAGATATAAACAATTATAGAGAGAAGCAAAAAACGGTACCATCACCTCCAGCCCCCAGCAACAGATAGGGAGAATAGTAGCTAGTTATAAAATTAATAAAAATAAATTTTACTTTACACACACACACACAGGGCTTTCAGAATTTTACCATCTTAAAAATAAGAGATACATCTGCAATTTCAAACACTTGGGTCATTTAAACTTCTGAGACCACATACATTTGAGTTTCACTGCCCCACTGATATGATAGAAGAATACAAATACCGCGAAATGCTATGTGAGGCCAGTCACTGATTTTAAACAGAGAGAAGCTGTGAAGTCAGAGCCCTAGGATCCCACTGAGTTCTATTCCTTAGATGGTAAGCTAGTTATTAAGCATTGAGTCTCAGTTTTTCACCCAAGAAAATGGCACACAAATAATATTCATCAGCACCAAAAAAATGAGATGACCCACTCAGCCTAAATATACTTGGTGTAATGTCTGGTATATAATAGATGCTCCCTCAGTGTGGATTTCCTTAAGCCTTCATTGTCAATAAAATTATTGAAGCCATCTGAACACTGCCAGACAATTATGGACACTCATCAGAAATCCTGACCACCCATCTACTTGTTAAACCAGGCAATTAGATCATGTAAAAAAATAATAATAATAATAATACATATGGGTTTCTAAAGGGTTGACTTAAAATATTTAAATACCAAATCAAATCAGAGATAAAATACTGAAATCCTTTAAAAGGGTATCTCTATGTCATATGAAAAATGATGAATCTCCTTAAATGTCTTACATACTTCCCTGAATAGTATTATCTTGTGACCTTCATTTTTTTTTACAGTAATAAAAGTACCTTGATCCTGACAAGATTTATTGTTTCCAACTAATATCTCCTGCATTGCGTGTGAATTTCATTCCCATTAACACCTTACCATTTAGGACCTTTTAATTCATAACTTTTGCAAGCATAAAACACCTTAGACCCTAAACAATCTAAAATAAATCAATATATCCTATTTTCTGCAAAAGAAAGGGAAAATAATAATGCAATATATTTCTGCTCACATTGCTGGGGCTGCTTGAATATGACAACCTCCTTCCTTTTCACCTGATAAACCACTAAGGAATGCTTAGTCCTTGTCTGATATGGAGTTAAACTTATTTCAGGACGTGTCCTAATGAGTCAAGGTAAAGGCTAAGAGTAACCCCTTCTGCTACTACCTGCTCTCTCTTCCCAGCCTTTACAGCAAATCTTGATGGTTTTAAGGAATTTCGAAGGGCTGACAGCTTGAAGAGATTTAAGTTTAAGTTACCACTGACTGCCCAACCTGAGTCTGATTTAACAAGCCTGTGTATAGAATGTGTATGGGAATGTATATCAGAAACACAGAGGGCTGTTATGTTTCTGGGTCTCTGGTCAGAAACATTTTTAGGTAAAATCAACGTTTTAATCAGTAAATTTCATAGTCGTCAAATTTAATTCATACTTTATTATAAATTATAGATACAGTGATTTAGCTTTTCCAAAAAAAAAAAAAATTACTTATTTACATGTTCAATCAAGTCAGAACCGGTAATTACTCCTTTGTGAAGGGTATTTGAAAGAGGCTACCTCACAATTTTTTTTTAATTTATCCCATATGTAATTTTTTTATGTCTTCATTCTAAATTAGAATATAAGGAACGAGCCCCAAAGTGTGTAGGTGTTTAATAAATATTTGCTGAATGATAGAAGAATCCATTTGTCCTCTAACAGGGACGAAAAGGTCATTGCTATGGAAGCCCAGCTCAAACTTGGCCTGAGCCCTGTGTCAAAAATCCACAGGTCACATAAGAAATTTCTGTTTGCCTCCAGTGCACTTTCACCCATTAACGTAGCAAAATTTGTAATTTATGTGCAAACATACCTCTTCCGGGACTCTCCATCACTTAACCATATGACCGCTCAGAAAAATATGCTGTTCATAGATTACCTCAACTATGTATAAACTGAGGGACTTTCATTCTGTGTCCTTACCAATAAGAGAGAGTTATAAAGGTTATCTCCCTCCTTACAGTTAAAGATACTTGAAAGGAAATGAGATATGTACCAGAAATAAAACGAATGTGTATGGAAGAGTTAAGAGAAATGTTCTGACCTTGTCTTTTGTAGCGCCCATTATTGTTTATAATGACTTACAGAGTTGCCCAGGCATGATGCTGACATTTATGGTATTTTATCTTCCATACCAGCCAGCTGAGAACTCTCCCACTTTCATTAATATATTTTAATCAAAGATTCCTGGAATCTAAACGCTTCTCATTCCTTTCAGAACTTCCCAAAATCCATGACACCAAGTTCAAACGCTCCCATCCTGAAGCCCTGATATTTTTAACTGACTTACAGTAATAATAACATCACTTGTTTACCCCTTGAAGAATTAATCACGTTTACTTAAATATCAACCATCTATGTGGGGCCAAACATCTTTTTCACAAGATGTGTCCCATTTATTTCTAGGTATTTTCACCCCTAAACAAGAAAGCTAAAGACTCCGGTTTTAGGAGCATCTGGGTTGAAGTTCTGCAGTCACCAAGAATCCAAAGATCCTGACCGTCAGCAACCAAGGAAGGTTTGCAAAAAGTGTTAACCGCGAAGGACGAGTCCACATCTAATATTTATTTGTATGTTAAACATTCCTCGCTTTCAGATCACAAGGTCGTTTTGAACATGTATTATTCTGAAAAGTGGACATATTTGAAGCTAATTACTCAATTAAAATGATTTTTGTTTTTTAAAATCTCCTCTTTTTAAAACTAAAGAGGAGAAAGCAGATAGCTGCTGCTACCCCCTCACTTGTGGCATCAACCCTTGGTTTGGAGATGTGTTGAAAAACTTGATGGCTCTGCTCTATCAGGCCAAGGAAGCCAACCAATGCCACACACAAGATGGCAGCTGGAGAAGAGTGGAAGGGTAGGAACTATCTAAACATACTCTTTGTCTTCAAAGACAATCATGTTACTTCAGTTTCCTCTCTAACATGAACTACAGAACAAACCGTATTCTACCCTCTAAAACCCTGAGAGCCACAGGTTTATGATTATAAAACAGCGAAAAATTGCTTTTTAAAAACAGTAGTGGGTAGGAAGAAAACCACGTGACCAAAATATTTTCCTCGGGGTGCCTGGGCGGCTGAGTCGGTTGGGTGACCAACTTCGGCTCGGTCATGATCTCACTGTTCATGGGTTTGAGCCCTGCATTGGGCTCTGTGTTGATGGCTCAGAGCCTGGAGCCTGCTTTGGATTCTGTGTCTCCCTCTCCCTCTCTGCCCCTCTCGCGCTCGCATTCCATTTTTCAAAAGTAAATAAACATTAAAAAGTTTTTTAAAAAATTCCTCAATTTGACTCCCCAGATGTTTGCCAGGGCAAATGGGACATACATAAGTAAATGTCCTGGGGGGTGGCGGGGGTGGGGGGAGAGAATGTGTAGTGCTACCTAAAGAGAGTTTCTAAACGGAAGATTCTTCAAAATCTGATTGTCTAGTTGAAAGTGAAGTCTATAATGCCAACTCAAAAATATTATTTAGCACCAACATAGCATGGCGCTTAGTTCTGTCAGGGGACACAATGATTAATGAATTTAATACGGACCAAACAAAATACTCACATGTAAACACCATCAAATTTAGAAACATCCACATAATATAAAACTAGGGTTCCAATTCTATAGTTTGCAAACTTTCTTTAAATCTATCCCCCCCCCCACTGTGATTATTTCACAACTTCCTAAAAGACAATGATAAAAGAAATATTTCCCAGTGTGTGTGTGAGGACTGAAGGGATGTTAATAGTTGAAAAACAGGAGAGGGACTCTCATTCTCAACATATTTCTGAGATCTTTGATCCTCTAACACTCTAATCAGAATCGTCCAGCAAAGGACATTTGTTAAGTGCTATCACTTTTGAACATCAAAATGCCTCAGTAAAATCTCCACTAAATTAAGCTTCCTCAAAAGTAATTGAATCTGTACAGCATCAATTTTCGGATATTATTTTAAAAAGATTTTAATTTAAGGACAAAATTCTGAATGGCTTATATCACACAAGGGTATAGAAGTTGGATTTTTTTTTTTTAATTAAGCCAGTTTGCACTAGCATTACCCATATACCCAGTGACTCTTGACTCCTTTGAAGCTACGGCTCCAATATCTTAGCACGACACATGAAGTCCTTAGAAACAGAAACTCCACCTTATTTAATCACTGGCGGTTTCTACTCTATCACAAAGAACAGCTCTAGGTCTTGTACTGACTCTTCTTGCTTCCCTGTCCAGAAAGCACCTTCTTACCCTTGAAGACTCTGTCAAGGTCACTCATTCTGCGAGACCTTTCCACATCCCAGGGGGGGAAAAAATAGTACCTCCCTTCTCTCCCATGCTCATTTATACATAAATGTCCCAAGTGCTGCAGCAGTTTGTTTATATGGCTGTCTCTTCCGCTGCATCCAAAGTTGCTTCCAGAGTGGGCACCATTTCATACCTACTTTTTGTATCTTTTGTACTTGAACCAGTACTTGGCCTGCAGCACACTCTCAGTAACCTGGTCAGTTAATGAATGGACATAAATAGAGAGAGGCACATAGTAGAAAAAGACAAAAGGAGATGCTCACTATGTTTTTAGTATGGTGAACAAACACGAACTATCTCTGGGGGAGAACTTGATTGCAGATATATTTTTGAGTTCTCCTTCTCTCCAAATTTGTACCCAGGGTTGCTATGCCCCTCTGCATACAGATGAACTTATTCACAGACATCATTTTCTCACGGACTCACAGATGTGTATACTAATTTGAGACAGCAATTTATGGTTGGGGTTAGACATTTTCTATGTTTTGCCCCTCCCCCCAACACCTGTTCTGTCCACTCTTGTCTTTATTCACTATGATCATGGTCTATACCCAGGAGGTTGAGCGATACACAATACATTCACAGGATACCTTTTGCTTTGGCTTATAGCAGGTTTGGCCAATGGGTATCCCTGGCCCAGACTAAAGAAGAGGAGAAAGAGGTCAGAGTATTTATTCTCCCAGCCTACAGAGCCACTTTAGGCAGCACTCTCCAAATCCTTCCCCTTCCTTATTCTACTCATTTCACTTTCTCCTGTCCCTTTCAGGAACTCTGTTGCACCTATTACCCACCATAGGGCAGGGTGGCATTATCGACATTTCGGGCACCATATTTCAATGTTGTGTGAAGCAAGCCTGTGCCCTGTAGGATGTCTAGCAGCATCCATGGTATCAACTCAATAGATATAAAGAAATTTCATATAGCAATTTACAATTTATAAATTACTTTCACCTAATTAATGCCACTTGAGCTCTGTATTCAATAAATAAAATATTATCAGAATATTTATTTTTATGAATGAGAGAATGAAACCCATTGATACAGTAACTTCTAAACCTGCACCTAAAAACCCTATAGAGCAATAATAATAATATATACAGAATTTCTTATATCCAAGTCATAATCTCATTTCATCTGGCTTTGAGCTAAACTTCCTTATATTACTATTCACCTAAATTCCAGGCATACCAAGGCCACTGAGTTTCTTATGAAATGCAAAAGTCATAATGGAGTTCTCTGGGCATTATATTAAATATGAGCGATATAGTTAGTCATCTATTATCTCTTTTTCTTCCCCCAGAAGAATAATGTTGCAGTCACGTTGTATTGACAATTGGAATCTTCTTCAAAGATAATGTATTCTGAAACTCTTCTACAAATATGCCCACCAGGATTGTAATAGAAAAATAGAATAACTCCAGGCATGCTCACGTATTTGATCATTTTGTGTTAAATCAACAAAGATGCTTAATGCATTTCAGAGTTTCAGAGACTGCTTCTATCTTTCCTCTCCTCTGCCTGCTACCACAGTTATTGTAGAAAACTTGGGCCCATTGAAATTTGCTCATTTGGACAAAGACACAAAAACTACTATTGGACTTTAAGAAACTTAAGTGATTTTAGCATATTTGTGCTGTGAGAGGTTCAGATGTCAATGAAGCAACAGGTAGTATCTCCATTAGGATCTCGAGGAGCACCGATTGATGAGAGTTGGTGATACCAAATCTTTTCTCCAGAGTCAATGTTTCTTTTCTTCTCTTTTTCTTTCTTTCTTTTTTTCCTTTGGAGGGGACACTATCTTGGATTCACTGTCTCCAAAGAAAATACATACAGAGTAAACTGAATGCATTTCAGTAAGCTATGACTGAGTGGTCTTTTCTCAATCGAAACATATAATTTCCTCTGTTGACAACTACTCGTCCAATCATAGTTGGTATGAGTTCTGCAATCAAAAAGGTCATAAGCCAGAGAGAGAAAGGAATTGTGACGAATGCCAGATATAATTACATCCTCCTGCCCTCAAGATAGCCCTGTCGTCATGTGTCATGTTGTCCCTCTAGCAGCCTCACTGTCAGGCCAAATCCTAGGGAGTGAATTCGCTATCCTTTGTTGAGTTCCTATACATTCTGGGATCTGCATGCCCATCGTCTCATTCAACCCTCACAACACCTTTACGAGGCAGACATTGGGACCCTCCAATCTCAGGTTAAGATATTGAAGTCCAAAGAGGCATCAGATCTACTCTCCCTCAAGGCTAGTCTCACCTCTTCACTGCCTCTGGCTGAGCAAGTCAGACCCTATCCGTCAACAATCATAACATTTGTCCATAACAGACACTTCGTATGTTAAATAAATAGTTTGCAAAGTGGCTCCAGTCTTGTGATCCTTTTAAAATGAAGAATGAAAACCATAAACTGGCAATTATATTTCTGGCCACGTCTCAAATATTTGATGGCTTTACTCATGAAAGTAAACTTTTAATCTTACAGACAAAAAAGAAAACTGGTCACTTCAGCTTTTGCTGTTGTTATTTTTTTTTTCAAATCCAAATAAGTTAGAGGGAAATTTAAGATAGAGTAGGGGAAATAATAAAATATATCTCTGGTAAAAAATTAAAATGTGGAGGTTACACAAGAAAAAAAAAGTCAAACTAGAGACTGACCAAAGAATATTTTGTGGTTTATAAAATGTGGTCATCAAGTTTTTGGAATGCTTGCCTAGCAGACCTTCAGTGAGCAAAATAAGGCCTCCCCCTCCTCCTGCCAAGATGTCCACATCTTAATCTTGTGAATGTATGAATATGTTACCTTATGTGGCAAAGGGGAATTAAAATTGTAAATGGCATTAATGTTTTAATCAACTGACCTTAAAATAAGGAGATTTTCCTGGATTATCCAAGTGGCCCAATGTAATCACAGTGTCCTTAAATATGTAAGAGAGGCAGCAGAGAGGCAGAATGGTATGGACATGAAAGGGACTACTAGCTGTTGTTGGCTGTGAAGATAGAAGGTGGTCAAGAGCCAAAGAGTGCAGGCAGCCTCTGAAAGCTGGAAAGAAATCAAGAAAACAGATTCTCCCCTCCAACCTCCAGAAAAGAAACAGAGCCCTGCCAACACATTGATTATAACCTAGTGAGACCCATTTCAGACTTCTGACCTTCAGAGCTGCAAGAAATAAATGTTTGTTGTTTAAGCCACTATGTTCACCATAATTTGTTACAAGGGCAGTAGGAAACTAATATAACACTAAAGTAAGGCCTAGAAGACACCTGGAAAGTTATGGGCAGATGCATCAGCCAACATTCCGTAGGACATAAAGTTTCTTGGTTAACGGTACCGGGGCGTCTCTGTTTTCTTACACATAGTTCAACATTAACTATATAAAGTATATTAAAACATTTTATCTTTACTTGGATGGTTTTAGCCAATACCTTTTGAAAAACCATAATATCGATTGCCGTAATGGAGAAACACTCAAAAATGCATTGAAATACTTAAAGTATTAAGACACATCATATATCTTATTCCAATGATTAATTATACTGCTCTATTATGATTCATGAAAGAATCCACCATGATACCAGTGGTATAAATGATCCAGTGATAAAAATAACCTGGATTATTAAATACTCAAAAGCCAACTGTAACTAACATCTACGTACGGTTTACTAGACTCTACTCAATTAAAAACTGGAAAAAGAAAGGAGAGGAGGGGAAAAAAGAAAATGAAGGGGAAAAAATAAAGGAAAGAAAAAAAAAAGCTTCTCTTCCATCAGCCAGACTTAGTTAAAATGGCCATCAGTAGCTGGAATGTTTTTACAAGTCCATTTCCAATTCCTACAAAGACTTGCTAGTGATATTAACATCTTAAACCACAAATATCCACCAGTGTAAATGTACTCTTAATAGAATATTTCAACCATTACCTTGAGAGAATTACAGAGATGCAGCAAGGTTTTATAGAAAGTAAATGAGGTAGATTTTAGTAACAGTTACTGAAAATAAGGCCTCAGGAGACTGGAAGAGTGAATGGTATAAAATTATAAAACACAAGGGAACCGAGATGCCAAAATGTTAATGGAAGGATTACAGCCAAGGCCAGCTGTACTGTGTCGCCCTTTCCAGAACATCTACTCCTCTGTTCTCCCTTCATGCTGCAGGCCTTACAACTGGAGCTATTCCCTCAAATCAATCGTGTTGTCCTTCCAATAAGTAGCCTCCTCTTAGGGTCTTTTACCATGAGGTTGGACAAGGACATTTTACAAATGTGGCCCTTCTGCTGCTTCTTTCTAAGACTTTTTAGAAATGATAGAAATATAATTGGGAATTTCTTCATTATCATCGAGGTTAGGGTTATCAGCCCCTGTTATCTCCTGGGGGTGAAGTGCTTCCAGACCAAAGTCTACCCTAGGATTTTAGAGAAGACTAATATCTTTTTAGAGGAAGAAATTTTATGTATGTATACATGTGTGTTTATATGTATATGACCTAAGTAAATATGTACATATGTGTGTATTGTGTACCATATATATGTATGTGTGTGTGTATGTATATACAGTAACTGGCCCTGAGTAGCTGAGTGGCAACAAAACTAAACAGGAGATACCTTACTGCCACATGGACACAAAAACAGATGCAAAAGTCTGTCGTGAAGTGACATCTTTCAGAGATCAAGGGACCAAGAATGATAGGAGAAAATTCAACCAGGGTCATTTTGTCTCCAAATGCCTTCTTCTGTAGTCGGGATAGTGTCTCATAATTTTTTTCACTGAAAGCCTCCCATCAGGCTTTTTGTTCATCCAGAGCTCACCATGAATAGAAATATAACTTGGAGAGGAAATATCTCAAAAGCTGTCATCAACCAGTCACTTAAACAGGACTATCTGAAAGCCAGTTGGTAACAAGTACCAGTGTTAACAGAAGACATGATAGGTGTTTGGATGAAAAGGAGAACACTAGAAGAAACAAAAAGCACCTAATGATAATTAAAAACTGAAAAAAAAATCCTTATGATTTTTCTTGGGAAACCTCAAGGCTATAACATCTTCAATATCAATACATAAGATAAATACAAGGTATAAAAATCTAAGCTTACATGACTATTTTTAGCAAAATATAACTTATGACTCAGATGCATTGCTGTATTTTTCAAAGTTGCCTGGAGAGGGTGTAAATATTCCAGCAATGTGGCCATGATTAAAAGCATCTATATAACTCCTATTTTGGAAATCACTTAGCGGCATGCGTCTCTTTCCTTTCGATCTCCTCAATGATAGTAATAGTTCCCATTTGAAGGTGATTTGACATGAGCAAATTACTAAAAGTCATTCAGAGCCAAGTGTGAAGAATTCAGAGTGAACAGTTACAGTGAATAAATTCAGTTGTTGGTCCAAATCACAGAATGACTAAAAAGCAGTGAGGCTAACTGAATTGCTCATTAAGTGGTTCTAATTTTAACAATCAAAGAAAAAATCCATTAGAAATGCATAAAAAGCAAAAACTTGTTGAAATGTAAAGGAGGATGGGGTGTGGAGAAAATACATTCCAATTTAGCTTCAATGAGAATAGTTAATGCCCTATGACCAAGGTTGCAAGACTAATGCAGGAGAAATAAATTCAAGCCATATTTTAAGTTCCTTGTGAGGTAATTGTCAATTGCCAGCCCCCTGGGAATCAGTCAGTCCTTTCCTGTGTCCATATAGCTCCTCTTAAGACCCGTAGCTATACTACAGTATTATTATTCCTTTGCAACTCTGTCTCCTCCACAAGACTCTGAGCCCCTGCCTATAGCCCCCATACCATGGGACGTCCATAATCGGGCATTAAATAAATGAATGAATAGGACTCATCTGGACATGTAACTTCAGTTGTC
This sequence comes from Lynx canadensis, assembly GCF_007474595.2. Classification (NCBI taxonomy): domain Eukaryota; kingdom Metazoa; phylum Chordata; class Mammalia; order Carnivora; family Felidae; genus Lynx; species Lynx canadensis. The sequence goes on from NC_044306.2 coordinate 181,011,817, forward strand.
TTACTTAAGGCTCCTCCTTATTTAGGACATACAGGTGGGAACACATCTTAGGCAGACTTCAAGTTCAAACTTTGCTTTTCATAATTTTAGTTACGCCATCAAAAACTATTGGGAATCACGAACTTGTTAGTCCTTTATACCTTTCACAACGCAGATACAAAAACTTAAAAACTTAAAAAAAATATTCAGTGTTTAAAATATTCTTATCACTCCTTGGTACTTACTGACATCTGACTTCCTCTGAGACCGTGAGAAAACTCAGCCTGCTTGGCGGGAAAAATGAAGATAGAGCAAGTGTAAAAGCTTACAGCATGCCCCTAGGGAAAGGAAACAGCAACACCTCGCATATCATAAACTGACTCCACTGCAGCGGGTGTTGAAGGATCGGGGCGGGGGGGGGGCACGGATTTCGTACAGTCCAGTGTCTTTCAGGAAGACGGCCAAGTGCACAATACCCACTCTGTTAGTTATTAGTCTAGCAATCTCCCTCCACAACTTGAAACCTAGTGAGATGGTTAATAATTTTTCTAAAGGTAGCTTTCGAAAATGCCACTACGCCCCCAAAATTTCAATGTTCACTGAGCTCATTCTTTTTTTTTTTAGTTTGCAAAGATACACATGTGACTAATTTAAAACAAACTAGTTTGAAAACTTACTGAGGGTATGAACGTTTGCACTCCTCTGTGTGTGTGTGTGTGTGTACGTGTGTGTGTGTGTGTGTGTGTGTGTGTGCGTCTGTGTGTGTGAGAGAGAGAGAGAGAGAGAGAGAGAGAGAGAGAGAGAGGGAGAAGGAGGGAGGGGGATTGAAAGAGAGATAGAGACAGTAGGGGACTGAAGAAGCACAGAATGCTATCTTTTAGTCTCTAGCACTTTTCTCAAAGCTTGATATTTTTTTCAGAGCTTTTCAAGTATAAGCTTAGGAGGGCAATGTAGGCAATCATGAAAGTACAGAAAGATACAACTTCCTATTTATAGTCCCTTAGTACTTTTATTTTTTACTCTCTTTGGCCTTTGATGAAAAACTTCCTCCCCACCCATTTTTTTTTTCAATTATTCAATAAAAAGGCCCAGGAAGAAACCGGCCTAAATGAGAAAGAAGAAAAAAAGCCAAATATGTTTTTGGACCCGTGAACAAAACCCTCCTTCTATTTTTCCTTTTGTAACTTGAGATTTTCCTCTCCAGTTCTGAAGTATATTTTTTTTCCTGCCATTAATATGAAATTTCTGCTTTTACTAAAAGTGATAAAATACTACGTCTTCAAGTCTCCTACACAGATGAGGGCTAGGAATAAAATGACAACATAACACTTACTTTTGATAGCAAGATATTCTTTTCTTAAAAATCGAATTCAGCTAAAAAGACAGCTTGGTTTCAGCTTTTAGTATTATCATTACTTTCTTTTTGCTAAATCTCCCTCCATCCTTCCCAAAGACAACGATCTTTGTTTCCTGTCGTATGGAATAAAAATTACATTCATCCAATATCCAATGATTCACTGTTTGATTTTTACAGTTTTTTAATTTTCCATGGAGTGATAAATAAGTTGGAAACACAAGATAAAAGTTGAGTGATCTGCTCAACATCAGAGATCGAGACCAAAATAAATCTTATAAAATCTGCATCTGCCTCTCAGCCGGATTGTATCCACTAACGCAGAGGCATATTATATGGTAAGTCATGCTTTTAGATGTGAGGATCTTTCTGCATTTCAATGCCTTTTTATAGGAAGCAGAATGTGATGAATGCTTTCTTTCTTTCCGACCCTTGACAAAAGCAAGACTAAATTCACAGCTCAAATGGCAGTACTCTTACTAATGCTGCAAACCCAAAAAGTACCACACAGGTCAACTCTGAACACAAGGTGAGTTGTACAAGCATGCAAGACACAACAATTGAGGATTAGAAAGGTTGCTGGCCTTCCTTTGTTTAGGCTTCACACAAATCATTCTCATTTTCTTTGCATGGCATCTCTGTGGCCCGAAATGCAGAGCTGAGCATCTCTGGTGTAGAGAAGAAAAAGGTATACAGGCATATTTATGTAGATGATAAAAGTACTATCTATGAGTTAATTTATTTTATAAGCCATATGTGTTCTTCCTTCACATTGTGCATCCACTATAGACTGTGACGTGACACAGTGGGGACATAAAATGCTTTACAACATCATCTAATGATTAGCAAACAATATTGCACATAATACTTGAAAGCAAAAACATACAGGAAAACAAAGTTCTGCATTAAACCATTCCTTGGGCTTAAACACAGCAGTTACATGATTATAAATGCTTATTTGCCATTAGGAGTCCCTGCCTTGTGCTATAGCAACTGTTCTTGTATTACAAAAAATAATCAAAAGTTCAAAATTAATAGCGGTGAATTCTCAGACACATACGCATGCATTATTATTACTTGCTTACTATTTAAAGTAGGTATTCACACTATTTAATTACTGGAGACTCAAAACAAACCCCACTTGTCTACGTGAATAGAAAACAAAACAAAACGAAACTCACAAGATGTATCCAGGAAGCATTTTTTTTAGAATGATAATAATATATACAGTATTTCACCCAGTTCTCATAACGTGGTTACGCAAAACACAGAGTTGTGTTTTCTTCTATCATTCCCTCTCTGAAAGTGTACCCAGATCTACACTGATGTTTCTAGATGCATAACTGATTGTTCAATTCCAGAAACCAAATTCGAAACAGCTTTCCAACTCAAACTAAACTGTACCTACTTTACTTACACTACTGATGTAGCCATTTTAGAATGTATTAATGATGCCCGCATTTAGTAACTCAATAATAAATGGTGACTAATTTCCAGGGTAGTTTGTCTTTAAGTCGGTTGTTTCTAAATGGGAGTAGAACTTCTAAGAGAAGGTTGAAGAGGCGGTCTCTTGGGTTCCATAAGAATTCAAGTAAGTCTAGGGGAGATGAGGTGGATTCCTTACCATTTTATCCTACTTTCTTTCCATTATTCAGAGAGAACAATGATGCTGGCAATATTTTTAATACCTATTGTGAACGAAACAAAATTCTACAAATTTTTTAATGGACTGTGGAAACACCTCAAACGATTTGATTCAGTAGTTTTGAAGCTTAAAAAGTTTAAATCATTGTGGGGCACCTGGGTGGCTCAGTCGGTTGAGCGTCCAATTTTGGCTCAGGTCATGATCTCACATTTCGGTTCTTGAGTTCCAGATCTGCATGGGGCTCACCGCTGTCAGTGCAGAGCCCGATTCGGTTCCTCTGTCTCCCTCCCTCTCTCCCTCTGACCCTCCTGGTCCCTTCCCCACTCACGCTCTCTCTCTTAAAAATAAATAAAACATTTGAAAATAAAGTTTAAATCATTCTAATAGTATACAAAGATCAATTCAGATCATAAGATACAGAGTTACTATATACCTGAACCCAGAGTTACATTATAAAGATACATATTCAGAGACATCTGTTCAGTTGAATAAATGACCTATAATAAAAAGTGTCATCAACACATTAAGAAAACACTGTCATAGCAAACATGAGTAAATCATTATTTTCCTAAAGAATGTATCAAATAGGCTTTGGTTGGGCTCATTTGCATTTTACAGGAATGAAAACATGTCTCATAAAGAAATGGAATAATAGTATGTTTTAAGAGGAAAACTATGACATGATATAAGTCACATTGTAATTGAACTTTTAATAATGAACAGCTCTTAGGAAAACCAGAATAAATTGCAAAACGTATTTTATAAGGAATTCCCCTCTACTCTGCTTTCTTTAAAATATTGTGAATGTTCAGAAGACAAAAAAACAACCCCCCTTGAAAAAAAAATATTTTATTTCTGGTATAAGGTAAATAAAATGTATATTTAAAATTTTTTCTAGGTAAAATTTTATTACCTATAAAAAGGCATTTCCAATCCTAAATAAAATGGCAACTTATAAAAATAATGAATTTATGTTTCCTGGTTCTATTAATAATATACGTAACAGACTACGTGAATAATGAACAAAATAAAGAATACTAAAGTAAATAACAAAAAAGGAAAACATGTATTTATGAAGTGTTGGCCAAAACAGAAAGTGGAGAGAAGGAAGAAGTGCCTACTGGTCTAAAATCTACCTTCTCATCTTTCGATTTTACCTTTGATTAAGATCTCAGATGGTACTATTAAAAAAAATTGGTCTGAGTGACCTAATTTCAAGAACATAGTATGAAAAGCATTAAAATAGGAAGACTGAAATATCACTGAGGCCTTGAGGAGTAGCATGTGAATCCAATTTCACTCTCCTAGAATTTGTTGACTAGAAACTAGACGTGTTCTCTCTACTTCACACATACACAGTGGTTGAGGGTGTGGCCTTCGTAGCCAGACTGCCTATATTTGACCCTCAGCTCAGTCACCTGACAAACTGTTGTTCCTGAGCAATTACTCAACCCTGCTGGGCATCACTTTCCACACCTACAGAATAAAGATAATTCACTCTATTTCACAGGGTAGTTGCACTTATTTAATGAGTCAAAATACATGACACACGTTGCCCCGTGCATAGGATATGGCACGCAATGTAAGTTGAGTATTAGCATTTATGTATTATCCCACTGAAACTGAATCTGAATGGGGAAAGACTTTGTTCCTTTTCGTTACTGTTGCTTCTCCAGGGTCTAAAACAATGCTTTGCAAATAATCACATCATTGGCGTACAATAATCACTCACTAAGCATTTGCTCTGAACCGTTAACTGCATTACCTCTGTGTATGCACATGTATAAATGCATAAACATATGATACGTACATGTACATGTACACATAAAGTAGTTTCTTGTTAAAGGTAAAACATTAGAGAAAAAGGCAAGAAGTTTTAGTAATAAAGTAAATTCAATGTCCCTGACCTAACATTATGTGCACTGGTTTGGAAAAAAAAAAAATAGGTATTACTGTCTTCTATTCCTAATGCCCTATAGAAATGCCATCTCTATCTAAAATTGACCCTTGCGTTCAACAGTTAAATACAATCAGAAGCAGATTTAGATGCAATAAAAAAATTAAAAAAATTAAAAAATAAACCCTTTCAGTTCATGCCGTAATTATTGCCATTTCCTTGAAAAAAAAAGAACTGATTAATCTGCCATTTTTAATTCAGGAGGTCAAATGTAAAATTAGCTCTAGAAGCTTAGAAAGGTAATTCTTTGAAAAAGTCTCTTCAGCTGTTATGGTCCACTGCCTAGAAATTCTGACCAAAGGGGAGGAAAGAAGGAGTTCCTCTTCCTGACTTTGATGAGTTTACCCCGTATTATCCTAACAAAATCGCCACTTCCTACATCCCGTTGGACACATGTATAGTTCCCAGGCAGCTCATTATAGATTCTATCACGTGAATTTTTAACTTGAATAGGAAAATAAAAAGCACCATAAAAAATATCCTCAATGCGTCCATGGATTAATGTTATGAAGCACAGTGTATCGCAGATATACTATACTTATCAATAGGTGGTCAAGAGTCAGAGAGTGGTAGCAGCCTCAGTACATGCTTGGCAGTCTCCATATGCCAACAGAAATCAGACTCACTGGAACTTTGTCAGACCAATTATGCCACTGTGCATGAAAATCCACTGAGACTGTCCTTAGAAAAGAGGGATTACTAAACCTGCGTTATTATAGTTTCAACTGACTCCCTCGCCACTTAACTCCTACTGCTTTTCATTTGGATCTTAATACTGAAAATATACTGGAAATTTAAGGCTAAATATTACTATCATCGCTTAAAAAGACCTCCTACATTTGTGGAACAGTTCTTGACTATTTTATATAAATATTGATTTTACATTAATTAATACACCTAGACGCACTGATCGGTCGGCAAAGTTAAAATAACTAAGATGCTATTTTCTATCACAAATCCCTGTGAAGCTGAAAGTTGCAGAAAGCACTCAGTGATGTGCACAAAAAAGCTGGAGGTAATAAGCTAAAAAAATGAACTTTAATTGTGTCCCCTCAAAATTCATATGCAGAAGCCCCACACCCCAATGTGACTGACTTAGTTATGGCCTTTATGGAGGTAATTATGGTTGAATGAAGTCAGAAGGTGAGTCTAATCTCATAGAACTGATGTCCTTGGAAAAAGAGGAAGGGACAGAAAGAAGGCCATCTGAGGACACAGTGAGCAAGTAGCTGCCCACAGCCAGGAAGAGAATCTTCATCAGAAACTGAATTTACCATCACCTTGACCTGGTAATCCTCGTGTTCAGACTTGTGAGAAAATACATTTCTGTTATTTAAGCCACCCATCTATGGTAGTTTGCTATGGTGGCCCTAGCAAACTGATCCTGAATCTCTCTTTTGAATCTGCTAAGCATACATAGCAGGTATTGTGGACTAGAATAAAATGCATACCACAGTCTAAATATGTAAATATGTAAATTAAAATCTACCATAGATACTATGCTAATGAAAATTCTCAAGTTTGGAGAGAGAAGTATGTTGGAGGTGAGTTGGCCATAGGCAGCTACTGGACCCTGTTGTATATAGAAAGGGATGGGATCTAGGAGAGATTCTGTTTTGTTTTTCCCCAGTTAGATATGTCACATGGAGATACTAATAGGACCTGCCTCTTGAAATTATTAGAAATGAGTAAATGGTACATAGTATACCCTTTGGCAGAGTGATTACCAAAGAATAAAAGCTCAGGGCACCTGAGCGGCCCAGTAGGTTAAGCCTCCGACTTCTACTCAGGTTATGATCTCGTGGTTCGTGGGTTCGAGCCCCACGTCTGGTTCTGTGCTGACAGCTCAGAGCCTGGAGCCTGCTTCAGATTCTGTGTTTCCCACTCTCTCTGCCCTCCCTGGCTCACGCTCTGTCTCTCTTTCTCAAAGTAAACATTAAACAATTAAAAAAAAAAAGAATAAAAGCTCAATAACTGACTGCTCTTCATGTTAGAGATTGGCCATGATGTATGAAACAAAAATTCCCAGGAAAGCTTGCATAGAAGAAGAAATAACTGTTAAAAAGTGATGGAATGTTTTTTTAAGTGTCAAAATGGATAATATCAAAGTGTTACAAGCCTTTGCTAAACTATTTGCTTTACAGCAATAAAGCTATTTCTTCTCCTCCTTCACCATCGAGACGTCAACAGGTACTGAAAGTCTGATAACCAGGACCTATTCAACTATGCAAAGGCACACACACTTCTTGCACTTTGATCAGGGATCAGTGGAGATTTGATGAAATTCATCAGGGTTAAGAGAATATCAGATGCTTCCGACAAGCAGCAGGACAAATTAAAGCAACCAACCCACCGACCAAACAAAGAAAACCAAAATCAAAACCAAACAACCTTTTAACATAATGGACGGTAAAAATATTCCAATAGTGTACATGCATCCCACGAAGGCTTAGAGAGATTCACGGATCATTAGAAACATTATCTTGAGTTGTGGTAATTCTTTTCAAAGCCCCAAATGTTTTATGTGACCCCCCCCCCCATAAACCCTATCGTGTAATCAGAGCAGGGGTTGTTATGTAAAATGACAGAGGACAGTTTCAATAGGCTTCCGGACTTGAAAGGACTTACACAAGGTCACACTGGCCAGCCGGTGACAGAACCAGGACAAGGAGGCAGATGTTCAGATTGCCTTACCCAGATAGGAACTCATTTTCCATTTTGCCAGAGACCTTCGAGAAGTGAGCTACCAAATGGAAGTTAGAAATTTCAGGGACTCTAACCCAGAGTGCTTGTAGCCTGACCTACCATCTGCAGTCAGAATTCAGAAGGGGGAAGGGCTAAAAATGCAGGTTTCTGGGCTATAGTACAGGCTTGCTAGAATTCAGTTTCTGAGAATTGAATGAAACTGGGACAAGAATCCACAATCATAATATGGCCACTATGTTTATGACAATAGTCTGGTAATAATATTAAGGAGAAGGTGAGTATGTTGCTATGCATTGGTTGTGTCCCCCCCACCCCCCCTTTTTACTTCTTGGTTCTATCTTTCTCTCAACAATATGGGAGCAGAAAACGAATGGAAACAGAGCAGCGGGACATAATATTTTAGACCGAAAAGGAAAACGAAACCACACCAAAACATCGGGTCTAAATGGGAGCAAGTGAAGGTTTACTACTTCTTGACGCTAATCTCTCAACCCAATCAAGCCCTGATGTTTAACACCACTCTTACAATTACCAGTGTCCTGGGCCAAAATTCATGACCACAAATATTTGCCCTCGTCAGGCCTGGAATTCCCTTTCTGACATAGACTTCTTACTTCCCAGGTGTCTAGCAGGTGTTGGAGACGCTTGGTGCCTTAACACAGTCCTGGTCTTTGAAGCTGCTGAAGCTTGCTCATCCTCCTTCCTCAAGGCCCTAAGCAGAAGCCTCACTTCCCCAGGACTGTAGATCTTGGTGAGGTGCTGAGCTGCTTAAAGTTGTCTGCATGAAGCAAGTTACACCAGAGCATGCCAAAGACGAAACTCAACTCCTTCAGCGGTCATTTGCAATTTAAGAGTGCTCTTTCATATGTGAGCTAGTAAGGAGTATTTTTATTTTTTTGAGTAGAGCTGACACACAATGTTATATTAGTTTCCTGTGTCCAACATAGTGATTCCACGCTAAGAAGTGCTTTCGAGTTGCAAGGCATTTCTAAGCAACCGCCTCACTGGCCGTCACTCCCAAGACCATATTCTTCTCTCTTCCGGACCTCTCTCCTTACTGAACTAAGTGCATGTTTCTCTTTACAGAATTCCAGGCTCTCACCTTTAAAAATAACTGTTCACTATAGGCTTTCAAAATAAAAATGGAAACTTATTCTTTATCAGTGAGCATGGGCTGGTACCGTGAATGGATAATATCTGCTAGAACATGCAAACTGAGGAATACAGACACTCATGCCTATGTTTGGGCATAAAGGTACCTATTTTTTTTTTTCCACAAAGAAAGGGATAAGGATAAAGATGAGAATCCGTATTGGGTAAGAATAAGGATCTTAAGAAAAGTACTGAAAACCAGCATGCTTGCATGCTTCTTCATACTTCTTCAAAATACATGGGAACTCTACTGGGTGGCCAGTGCCTCCCTTACTTGCCTCGCATATCTCTAGTTTAATTTTTATCTGTTTTTAAGGGTTTGGTGTTGACACCACCGCCAAGGAGAAGGAAGGAGAGGACATTTGCTCATTTGCTACTGAAATGAGAGCCACACCCACACAGAGAGGGCAGGGACTCTAGCCAACATGACAGGTAGCCTTTTATCATGGAGACATCCTCCCAGCAGGGAAAGAAAATAGCAATTAGGACACTTACAGTCTGATATAAAAGTGGACCTACCATAGCCCAGCTATTCCATATGAAGGGATCTTCAGGATACCTAGCACCAAAGCCCAGGCCCTTTGTTTGTTGTTCAACAAATATAATGAGTGTCTTCTATGGGCTCAGCACTCGACTAGGCACCGGGAATCAATGATGGATGAGATAGACTTGGAGGAGGTTCCTCTGAGTTTCCCATATATGCCTGGCCTATGGATATTATTTTTGTGCTATTTTTGTGTCCTATCTCTGAATAGACTTGGTCTAGCCATCGTTTCAATTACACCCCAAAGCCTCGCACTGTGTATTAAAGATATAGCAAATCAATACAATCTCTATAAAATGAATGGGGAAAAAAAATCACACACATTCAAGAAAACTGTTTTGCAAACTTGTAGACTGAAAATTATTCCCAGAGACATATTTCAAACTGTGGAATTACTTCGTAAGGTCCTTGAGTTTTTCTAGAGATAGCCTCAAAAAATATAGGGTTAAAGTGACTTACTCAGTTCTTAAGGTGATTGTTTCTTTGCTTAAAAGCACACACGGGGTTGTTTACAAATCCAGTTAATTAATTAGATCTCTGCTTTCTAGCCACAACCTTTTTGTTTGTTTGTTTTTGTTTTGTTGTTAGTAGTATCAACTGTAGTTTGTGACTACAAAAAGTTTGAAAACCTGGGTCATGTTCTAAGGGGTTCCTTTGAAACGATTTCACCCAGATCAGTCAGAAAATAGATTATATTCAAAAGCACAAATTTCACAAATTTCCCCAAATGCTTTCAGTACACATGAATTCTGACCTGGTATTTCTTCAAAGACTTCATAAAGTTTTTAAGCTAGTTCCATCAGAGTCATGAATAGGTTGTTCATTATTTCAGCTTCCTCACCTCAGATATAATAATGGTGCTTGTCCTCACAGATTGCTCTGAGGAGTAAATAAGCAAACATGCATTCGACGCATTGAAACTTAAGGGACATGATGCAAATATAATCTATCCTTTTCTGCTCCATAATATTTTTTTTTATAATATATTAGTTCCATGAGGACAAAGACTCTATCTTACTATTTTTTGGCATATCCAGTGCCATTGCTGATACTGGATGTATTAGAAGGTATTAAACCGGACTCCAACATTTCCATATGCCTCTTTAGATGTTGTAATGGGGAATAAATTATTATCTTGTCATTTAAAACAAAATGTCCCAGTGCTAAAATTTATAGGGTAATGGGTAGTTTGTCCTGAGTCTCTCTCCCATCTGTCCACAGGCATCTCCCTAAATGGTAAATTCCAGTAATCACATAGGAGACTGGCCAAGAGTCCTGAGGTGGATGGCAATCGGCAGGAAGGGCGGTAGAGAAAGAGGGGGAGTCTGTGCAAATAGGAACCAACTGGTGACATGTTCGAAGATTAAAACACACACACACACACACACACACACACACACACACACACACACAGGAATGATAATAGACTTCTCCAAGCTTTTTGCTGTTGATGATTGCTATTGTAATAGTATGCTGTTGATCATTCTGATTCAGCGGAATAGTACGTTAAAATCTTTGGAAGTGTTATTTTTTTTTTTGCTTCCATTTATTATGTTTTTCCACTAATAGCCATAGTTTCCCACCTGAAACAAACTACAGTCATGGTCCTGAACCCTTTTCAACTGCTTACACAATAAAACACTTTTTTTCCCACGGCGACCAAGAACAGAAACACACACACCAGGGCTGAAACAAGGCTCGCACGCAGCACACTTGGAATGGTTCTGTTTCACTTCAGGTCTTTCCAACTGTGGTAGAGATGCACTAAATTGATTCTTGCCTCGATAAGGTATTCCAACCCAAGTTTTCAAAATGCTGCCTTCGAATGTTCTTCTTTGTGAAAGTATGTATGTATTTCCCCTCTGTGTGGCTGTAATTAGATTATCCCAAAATTCTGGACCTTTTTTGGTCTATAATTTGTTTTTGAATTGATATGATTTATTACAGGACTCACACATTACACATCTAAGGAAGTTAAGTTTGATGAGGGAACATGACATTTTCAAGAAGCAGAAAGTGGCAAGGGTCTTTCACCAGCCTCTTACGCCGGTCTTTGTGCTCAAAACAAATTGAGAAGTTGAGGATAATTAGGTTTTATTCAGGAATTTCACTACAGTTTCATTAATACTTCTGAAAATGTCATTTTTGCAAAATTAAATAAACAGCTAATAGAATAAAAAGCCTGAGATATATACACTAGAGATTTTCATAGGTCAGGGTACATTTGCTACCACTCTACATTTTAGTCTTCTTCCAATATTCATTTATTTTTATTAAAAGGCCTTAATATTGAAAATAACTCACCAAAAATATCCCAAGAATCTGGGATTCTTAGTCTTCCAAAACTTGGACCAAAATTAGGGGGGCAAATAATGTGGTAAATATATTATAAAATTATGAAACTTCACACTTGAACACTTATTTTTAGGCACATAAACACATACAACAACAGATACATAAACATATAACCATAAAGAATTGGAGAGACTATCCAGAGGATTCCCTGACTTGCCTAGAATATTACTTATGCAACTAAAATTCAGCCACTCTCTCAACTATATCTAAATGTTGCATTCTCAGAAGCAGCTTGGATTTATGTTATCAGACATCAAATAGAATAGCCTTCAGATAAATGTACCACGAAAATAGGAAGCCACAAATTCCTTCTGAATGTGACTACAGTGACTTCAGTAAATCTAACGGAAAGATTCCAAATTTTCTTAAGGAATTTAACAACAACAAACATACTTAAAAATTCCATAGATAATTCAGATTCCTTGGTCAATATTTCAAGATTAAGGAAGAAACAATCTATTGGCAGTAACTGCTCAATGCAAAATTTGCCTCTCAAATTTATTTTATATACCAATATTTTTATAAGTATTGTTCAAAGTCCTTGAGATAGATGTGTAGACATTATATTTTATTCTAACACAACTATCTCACTGGCCTGGAAAAGGCTGTAATTCCATAACCCTTTAAAAATGTTGATCGACTTAGGATTTTACCAAAAGTCAGTGTTTAATGTATTATAGACAAAGACTAAGTAGACTTAATTTTCCTTGGTTCACACAAAGCTAGAATCTTAAAATTATTGTTGAAATGTGCCTTGGGATTTTTTTTTTTTTTTTACAGCCTTCGCTATTCATTTCTTCTGCTAACCACCTCTTTGAGAATGGAATTCTCAGTGACTCAGATGTCCATTTGTAGCACATTTCTTTATTAATACTGTTTCTTTTCTAAGTTTATTTATTTCAACACTCTTTTTCCTTAAACGGGGGGAAAATCTTGAAAATCAAATGCACAACAAGCAAAACAAGCAGTGATTGGCTGACACCCCACGGCCAAGGGCAGGCTCCAGCAGGTTTCGGAGTAGCAAGGACATCAGAGTATGGAGCATAATGGAGCATCATATTAGAGTGGAATTCAGCCAAACACAGTAATGTATGGATGTAGACGCATCTGAAAGAAGGAAAACAAAGATTTATGCAGGTAAAAAAAAAAAAAAAGTGCGATGAAGGATTTTTCCCCAATACCTTATACCCAATCAGAATGCTGTGGCAGAGGTTTTGGTCACAGAGAATTTTTATGTACAAATTATGTGTCTGTAAATAATAAATATGCTCGGGGGAAAAACAGTTAACTTGTCAGATGAATCCTACTCAGAAGGTTTAATAGTTTTTTGGTTTGTTTGTTTGTTTGTTTGTACACAGCATTAGAGTTCAATACAAACATCATCACATTCCTGAACATAAACCTTTATTCCGCCTTTAAAACATTAATTCACCAGACGTGATAATTAAGATTAGTTTTAGTGGTTTCAGCTCCATTCTTCTTGGAATGTGATTTCTCCCACAACACTAATGCTAAATAAAGCACTGTGTAATGTTCCGAAACAGAGTCCCTGCTTTAGAAAAGATTCTACGGGTTTTTAAAATAAATAAGAGAGAAAACTAAAGCTGACTCAAGATCTATGTGAACAGCTCCTACTATTTCTATAGAGTCATGGTAAATAAATGGATGAGGAACCTTGCTCTAGCCTAGAAATTGGTTATATACAACTTAAACATAAAGCTCTAAACAAGTATTGTACTAAGTTTCCATTATAACCTTCACCACCATTGTCTCCCAGGAGTAGAAAAGACAGTAAAATTTCTAATAGCACTGGCAGCTCTGGCGAAGCAAGGATTTTGTCACACTACATTTAGTTTGAAAAACAGTTCAAATTTCATTTTTGAAATTGACAAACTCAATCATTAGCATTTTATCACTAGGTAAATTTAAAATATGATGCACTAGATTGGTTAATTGCCTAACAAAGGAGAAAATCTAACTGAACATTTTTAAAATGTCACCTTGCTTTAAAAATTTGCTACAAAACCAATTTAGATGAAAAATTCATTTGCAATTGTGTGTTAAGGTCAATATGAAGGTTGTGTTCCCCACAAAGCTGGCAAAATGCAAAGGAGCATAGAAGCCAAAAAAGGATCATCGATATAAATGAAAACAGGCAAAAGATTATTCCAATTAGGGTGCATATAAACTTTTATACACAATGTATAGAAAGCTTGTATTAATTTCCACAAAAGTTATGTTCTCATTGAGAATATATTAATCCCACCTGTTGTCAGGCTTCTGCTGAAATTAAAAATTCTGTCAATTAACCTGCTGAATATATGCTGTAAACAATGTTACTTCAGTGTATGTCATCAATCGCTATTTTACAGACAGGGAAAGAGACATTGATTTCTTTTGAAAGTCTAGAAAATGTGAATTGTAACTCCCCCGATAATTTACAGATAAAAACTGGAGCCTAAAGCAGCATTGTATTCTATTGTAAAAAAGTCAGTTTTCATAGCTCAATATGTAGTTATACATAGACAGGTGAACCTCAACAGATTTCTGTTGCTATTGAAATGTATACAGAAGAAGGGATGTAAATTCAATTTTATTCCTCGGGGGAGTACGATAAAAAACAAAAACACTGGTCTCTGCATTCCATGACTTGTATCCACACTGTATCCTTGATAATCTTGTGATCTCAATCAAATTACTTTCTTCTAAAGGCCTCAACTTAAGTTGCATCGCCCCGTTCAAGGTACCAACAGGAAACAGAATTCGCACCCCAATGGTATAGATAAAGACCTTAGTCTCTTCATAGAAAATGAAGGAACTGGTTTGGTTGATATTTGTTAATTCTAAACTGTGATGACTCTAGTCATTTTAGATATAGGCACTAAATGATTGACTATGATATATTTTATTTCAATGTTGTATGTGTTTAAAGTTCAAATATGCTCCACATGTTAATGTATGAATATCACAATGAAATAAAAGTGTAATGGCACCATCGTTGGTTTATGTGAATATATCCGCACGAGTTTGTGTGTTAGAAAGAAAGAGAGATACCATGTGTACGCTTTTCCACATATAAGATACGTAATTACTCAAAGATAGAAAAAAAATAACAAGAAAGAAGGATTTTGCTGTATTTATCCAGCTGCATGATTTACTTACAACCTATAAACGGACTCTGTGGTATTGCGTCTAAGTTACTAATTGACTTGGGGTAAGTTTGAGAGAAGTTTCAAATTGCCATACTTGGACTTCCATAAAAACGTACATATTCGATGCAGATCAGATCAGTGGATGACCTTTTCCTTATTCAGAGACCTCCAGAGGTCTAAGGTAATGTTGCTTTAGTAGATATCTCCTGACTAAAAACATCACCTAACTTTGATCAGTTATTAGCCTGCTGTCTGCTCTGTCAGGCCAAATGTAACAGAAACTCTACCATATGCACAATTCATGGTACTTCTTGAAAGTGTTTTTGGCTATAGACAGACACATCATATTGTAGAAACATGCTTATCAAATTGAAACCAGAAGCCATGGTTGGCATCACTCTACAGATGCTGCTATAGTAAGTATGGTGTCATATCCATACACAAACAAATTAATATTTAGTTTTCTCAGGGCTGAAAACCCTAATAGGCCATGGCAAGTTATCCATTCGCTTCCAGACCGGAAGTAATTAAAAAAAATATTTCTGCCACATTTTTTTACTAAGCATACAACGAATATATTGAACACAACTCGGTAATTAAAGAGAACATTATTTAGACAACATTCAGCAGTTCCTTAGGCAAGGGAAACCATCATTGGACTTATTAAGAATTTTTCTTGAGTATTTCTGAAGCAGCTGTAAATGGATTTTTAAATTAATGTTTATTCAAGCTGTATCTACTCTACTCTTGCCAAAAATACTTTATTTTTCATTTACTAGATACGATAAAATTTTTCCTTGCCAGTGCATTAGGTAATTAATGGCATGACATGTATAAACACAACCGGACTTAAAAATAACTTAAAAAGTAGTCAGTATGCTTTTATATTGTGTATTAATCTCTTTTGGAATCATATTATTCTTTAAGAGAATTGAAAAATATTTAACACATAGTAAAACTCTGAAGATTTAAAAATTAATAGAAAACATAGAATGTCTCTGCCTTTATTTCACAAAGCAAAAAAAGCACAATTGTCCTTCCAGGTCACAAAATTTGAACAAGCCCTAAAACCAGGTTTACCAAGTAAAGGAATAATGAAATGGAGAGGTAGAGGCTTAAGCTCAATAATGCTGTCAATGATCCACGTTCTGCTCAGCTAGACACATTATTTAGTTGAGAGCAAAGGCTTTTGTTTTAACTGCAAAGGTCTGAACTATGAATACCTGGGCTACGTCATCAGTTTTGCTAAGGTATGAGTTTCAGGAATAGATAGATAGATAGATAGATAGATAGCAACTCTGCAACACACATCTCATAGATGCTGCCAGAGAGTAACTATAGAAGATTGATTTGAAAGTTTCCAGACCCTGTGAAAACACACCAAAAAGGGGGGAGGGGCATTATTTTCAAACTTTGATTTCCACAAAGCTGCTTAATTTATTGCAATATAACCATTAACAGGATTTAGGAGCAGCACTTGGAAACGTCTAATTCTCATGAGGATAAGAACACTGTAAACAGATCTCACTTCCATTATACCACAAGTTAAGAACTATGATAAAGCAATTCGGGAAATTTATAAATAAAGTGAAGCCTTTATGTCAGATGAAATCTCAGATTTTTAATTAATCCCTACCATAAGGAATTAAAAGACGGCATCCCTCAGGGTTTTCCTTAGATAGATTCAGTATCAACGGAGAAAATTATAACAAAACCTCGTGCTCTTTATTTTATCTTACATCACATTTAATTACAGAAAATACATTTTGGCAGTTGTATAAAAATTAAAGGTAATATCTTTTTGGGAAAAAAATAGAAAATCATCTACTGTGGTACAAAAATCAGAACAAAAAAGATCTTGTTTATTATGTCAGATGTCTTAACAGAATGTAACTTTGTAAATGGATCCCTTGTCCCCTGACAGCAATATTGAAGAGATGAAGAGTATCAATTACTATTACTAATTACATTAAGAGGAATGTGTTTCATTCTCCCTTACTTCATTTTAGTTCAGCTATTTATTGTGGTCAAAACTTCACACATCTTTTGAACACCTAACAACATATAAGTTTTCCAGTCACTTCTGGCAAACTGCAGGATTGAGACCAATGGTTTTGTAGGCTTTCTATTTCGGTATATGGACTTCTTTGCTCTGTTAAGAGCCTAGCACCGTACATTAGTTTATTTATAAGCATATCACTTTGCCTTTTAAACAGGATGCCACAACAGTCTTGATATTGGCTGTCTTAAATATTCAAGAATCCAGAGCCAACCTCATTTGATGAGCCAAATAAAGCTTAAGTGACAGCACAGAACATATGAGGCGGTTGTATAAAATATCTATAAATCTGCCACTTGATATGTGCCCTCCAAAGTTTCAGATTACACAATTTAGAATGCAAATGCCATTCAGCCACAAGATAAAAAGTCCTATTAGGATGACAGCAAAGCAGTAAACATTCTGCAGAAAGACCTCTTCACACACTTCTGCACTACAAGTTATCATTTTCCAAGGGAATTTCTATAGATCTAAGTTTATTTGTGGGCGTTTTATAAGTCATCTTTGTACTATTATTTTAACTAGAATTGTCCGATAAAAGTACCCCAAACAAAACAAAAATCTCCTTCTAACTCCAGGTGAAGCAATAACACAACAGATATAAACTCTCCAGTTATCAAATTTCAGGTTAAAAGAAAGAAAGGCTTTCACATGCATCACGTATTTTCGAAAGCAATTTAACGTAATGTAGTTCGGACCTGTATTTTCGTGGATTGCTTTGATTATTGGATATAAAAGCTATGTTCTCCTTATCCAAATAGCTACAGTAGAGTACTATGAGTAGAAGATATTTCTTTAGGAAACTAATTTTTAAGATTGTGAAAGCAATAAGGAATTAATATCTCTTTTCTATAGTATCTTTGATGAGCCCATCAATAACATCTTTAATGAGGCCATAAAACAAGTTCTTGTGCCTTCATTCTTCTCCGACTGTACATTGCACATGCAAAGCATATTTAATAGAGAAGCTATTATTCTATATTATTTGACAGTCATAAATGTGTTTTCTGAAATGAGTTCTGATGATGAGAAATATAGGATATTTTATTAATGGGGTTGCTATAGCCCTAGACACAGCAGTTTCCAAAAGGTTTACCTTGCTGAGTGTCAGACCTTGGCAGGTGTGAAAAGTAAACTTTGTGAGTGTTACATATATCACACAAGCAAAACTTTCAAAAACAGATTTTCTATTTTCTGAAGTCCATCTCAAAATATGTTTTTAAGATCTGTTTCCACATTTCACTGGGAAACAACCGTATTCTATACCACCTTAATAGTCTCAGATATCATCATGCATACCAAAATTTTCTTGCACACAGTGCATCCGACATGAACATTTCTGTTGCTTGGCTTAAATAAAAAGTGGGTCATGCAATTTTACTTTTGCTTGTAAACCCTTACACCAAACATGAGGAATACAAATGCTCCCTGCATATCCTCACGGAAGTTTAACTGTTACAGATATCGAGGTATTAAAAAGGCAGTTTCGCATGACATTTGTGTATCCTTAGATATCTTTAAACCAACATTTTTGTCAAAGTAGCCAGTTTTTAAGTATCTCAGACTTGGTACCACATTGGCACGAATCGGCCTCCGTTACCTGTAAAAGCTTGGCTAAAACTTTTATACTGTGCAATTTGCATAGGCACCAGTAGTAACTTCAGAAATTTTCTCTCTGGATGTAATTATCCACTTCATAGCCACAAAACAAAACAATTTCAGGTCTAAGCTAACCAGCCAACCAATATTTACCTATTTATCCTGAAAACAGAAAATGTAGGATGAATTAGTGCCCTCAAGTTCAAAGAGATGGGCAAAACGCTGTCTACTTCCATGGCTGTTAGTAACTTTGTAAACACTGGGTGGGTAACTTGCAAAATACAGTGGTCCACCTCGTGTAGATGGCCCATGCTCACTCAACCGATGACATAGGAATTAACATTAAATTACTGCTGTTAAATTTTCAAATCATAGCTTTAAAAGGGAGAAAGCAAAACTTCACAGGAGGTGCTCTCTGCCTCAGAGTTATTTCACCTCTTCTGGGATATTTAAATATACTTGGAATACATCTTACCTGTTTGCTGTACTTGTTATTGGTTTGACAGCTGTATTCAGAGCAGTGATCTGATCCAATTGAAATGTTGTCTCCTGCTCCCACAAATGTGTTGGCTGGTGGTAGATCTTGTACGGCCTGGTGTTTTTTTCCTGCAGTTGGTGACTGGGGATGAAGCTGGACAGTAGGCAATGGAGAACTAGATTTGTAATGCCTGGCCAGGTCAGGACTGCCAGGCCCACCGTTAACGGATCGGTATCGCCCCATGTTTGGGCTGTCTGACAGCTTCTCATTGACACTATCATACCTCTGTCCATTTGGTTTAGAAGCTTCTACAGTGACAATGCTGCTGTAGAGAGGCTGCTTAGATTTTTTGTTTTTCTTGTCTTTTTTAGGCTTTTTAGATTTGTCATGCTGCTGGGGTGTAAAAAAGTCTTCGTGATCTTTTTTGCCAGCTTCATAGCCATTTTTGCTTTTGGACCGGCAGTACCTTGCCATCACTACAATTAAGATGATTAGAATCACGGTCATAATCCCGGCCACCACCCCAATGACAATACTGAGTCTCTGCTTGCTAATTTCGTAACTTGGGTCACCAGCTATATCCTGCGTGAGTGGGGTGTGCAAACTTCTGGCTATCTGTGAGTCAATCACAGTTGCATTAGAAACACTTTCATTGACAAACACATGCACCAGGGTCGTGGTGGACTGGGAAGGCTGTCCACTGTCATTCACTTGCACCACCAACCTGTGCAAGCCATAATGCTTTTGGGTGAGTTTCCCCACTAAGGAAACCACACCGCTGGTGGAATCAATTTCAAACAGCTTGAAGGGATTCCCTCCCACAATGCTGTAGTTAAGGTCTGCATTGATGCCATCGTCACTGTCTGTTGCCAACACTGTAGCTACTACTGTCCTGACATTACTTGAAGGTGGCAGTAAAGTGTAGGAAATGTTTCTGGGAAGGGTAACGGTGGGAGCGTTGTCGTTCTCATCCATGACAAAGAGAGAGACCGTGGCTGTGGCTGATCTGGGAGGATCTCCCCCATCCACAGCCTTGACTCTGAACGTGTATGTGGTCTGATGTTCCCGGTCAAAAGACATTGTGGAATAAATGGTCCCCGTGTCGTTTTCAATGGAGAAAATGTTACTGTTTTCCTCTATGTAGAGGCTCATCTCTGCATTGCGTCCCTTGTCAGCATCCATCACCGTGACCATCCCCACAGGGCTGTTGGGCTGCAAGTTTTCTTTCACATAAAACGTAAAGACGTCCTGCATAAACTTAGGGTCATTGTCATTCTTGTCAGCCACCTGCACAATCACCGTGGTGCTGCCCTGTAACACTGGGATGCCTTTGTCTTTGGCGTTAACTTTGAACTCATACCTGTCAGTCTGCTCGCGGTCCAGTACCGTATTGACGAGGATGTCCCCGGAATCGGGATCGATGGCAAAGATCCCCATCACAGAGGAATCCAGCGAGTAGGCGATCTCTGCATTTTTCCCGCTGTCGGCGTCCGTCGCCAGCACCGTGGCCACCCTCTCTCCAGGGATGTTGTTCTCGGGAAAGTAAACCTCCACTACTGACTGGCCGAAGACAGGCGGGTTGTCATTAGTGTCTCCTACCTTGACAACCAGGGAGTTGTTGCTGGAGAGGCTGGGGCTGCCCGAGTCCACCGCCACGATGACCACGTTGAACTCCCGGGTGGTCTCATAGTCCAAAGGGGCCGAGGTGTGCAGAAAGTACTTTTTCTTGTTCTGGTCGCCCTCTGTGTCGCTGGCCGGCTTGAGCTGGAAGGGCACGTCGCCCACCACGGTGCAGGTGACCACGCCGTTCTCGCCTTGGTCTCGGTCGGACACCTGCACCAGAGCAATGGGGGTGTCGACAAGAACATCCTCCGCCACGTTGGCCACCCCGTCCTTGAGAGGGATACGCCCGATCTTGCGGATTTCAATGGACGGCACATTGTCGTTCTCGTCCTTGATGTTGAGGACCACCGTGGCCTTGTCGGTCTTGGGGGGCTGCCCGCGGTCCCGGGCCATGACCGTGAAGCGCAGCTGGTTCACCTCCTCCCGGTCGATACGGTGCAGGACACTGAGCCAGCCGGACGTCTCGTCGAGGCGCAGCAGCCGCCGCACGGACTCGGTAGCGGCTCCGAACACGTACTCGATCTGCCCGTTGACCCCCACGTCCAGGTCGGCGGCGCGCAACTGCAGGATGGGAGTCCCCGGGGCGCTGTTCTCGGCGAGGTCCGCCTCGTACACGCTCTTCTCGAAGCGGGGGCTGTTGTCGTTCACGTCGGTGATGAGCACCCGCAAGATGGCCTGAGAGGAGCGCGGCGGGTCTCCACCGTCGCGCACCCGCAGGGTCAGCTCGTAGGAGTCGCGTTGTTCCCGGTCCAGCGCCCCCTTCACGATCAGCTGTGGCTGCTTCTCGCCATCCGGGGTGTCGGCCACCTGCAGTTCGAACACGCTGCTGCGGCCGCCGGGGTTGGTCCCGCCGCCGCCCTCCGGCGCGTCCGGCCGCCTCTTGGAGCCGCCTGGGCCGCCGCCGCTCGCGCCGTTCCCGCCGCCCCCGGGGTAGGGGGCGCTGTCGGCAGGCCCGGCGCGCCGGCCCTCGCCGCCGCCGCCGCCGCCGCCGCCGCCGCCGCCCCCGGGCTCCTGGAGCAGCTCGTAGCGCTCGATGCCGTTGCGGCCGAAGTCACGGTCCGTGGCGGTGGGCAGCAGGTAGAGAGTGCCCACCGGCCGGTTCTCCTCCACCGTGAGCGTGAGCACGGGTGACGGGAAGGTGGGCGTGTTGTCGTTGATGTCGAGCACGATGACCCGGCCCTCGAACAGGTCCACCCAGCTCTGCGAGGGCCCGATCACCGACACCTCGAAGTCCAGAAAGCACTCGTTCTCGTCGAAGATCATCTGACACTGGGGCAGCTTCTCGCGGTCGATGCGCCGCTCGCTGGTGCTCAGCTCGCCGGTGAGGTTGTCGATCTTCAGGTACTCCGAGCCCGACTCGAGGCTGAAAGTCACCTCACCCGAGCCGGTCACGATGCCCAGGTCCGAGGCGACGTTGCCGATGCGGACGTCCGCCGGGCCCTCCTCGGCCAGTCGATACCGGAGGAGTTGCTTGGCGGCCGCCAGGCTGAGCGAGAGCGGCAAGAGGAGGCAGCAGCCCAGGCACCAGCCGCGCGCCCATCCCGCGGTCCGCATCCTCAGCATCTTCTCCTGCTGCTGCTGCTACTGCTCGTTCTAGTCACAGCCCCCTCGGCGCCCCCCTCCTCCGGGGCCGGCCGCCGGCCCTCCTCCCAGTCCTCTTCTCTCTCCGGGAAAGGAGGAAGGGAGAGGAGGGAGGGGGCGAGAAGAGCAGCGTGCGGAGTCGGCCAGGGGGACCAGCGAGGTGTCCTTCTTTTTCTTTTTTCTTTTCCTTCTGCTTCTTCCGAAAGTTATTGTTTCATAATTCATGCAATGGGTGCTAATCGCCCGCTCGCCGGCCGCCGTTCAGTCGCAGTACTCACAGTTCACGGGACACTGCGCGCCGCGGGCTCGGCGCCCCCCCAGAGTCATCCCCGCAGCGGGCGGAGAATCCCGGGCTCCCGTCCCCGCTCTGTCGGATGGGGCCGGAACCGCTCCGGCGGGCGGGCGGTGGAGCCGGGAAGCGGCGGGGAACACGCCTGCAGCTTCCCCCGCCTGCCAACCCCGTTGGTCTTTGCTGCTACTCGAGTTGAGTCCAATTCACGTTCCAGCCACACACTCCAGACCCAGCTTCTGCTCCGGCTGCCCAGGCAAACGTGAGTTGCTTCCTGCACGAGGCGCTGGGGCCAGCAACAAGCCAGTCTGAACTCTGACTCTGCTCTGGCAGCGGGGGAGCCAGTCAACAGATCGAGAATGAAAAAGCCCTGGCAGGTCGCTTCGGGCACCGTGCAGTGGAGACCACTCGCGTCACACGGCGGTCCGCGTCCGGGTCCCCCCCGCGCGCCGAAGAGCAGCCCGAGCCATCTTCAGAGACACCCAGAGAGTCAGTCCCTTTTCACCCCCAAGAGCTCGGGTTTCTCTTTTTTTCTTAACAACTCTGCGCAAGGTCATTAGTCACGAAGCCGCCGCCTGAAACCGCAGCAGCCGTTCGCCCGCGGGGGCGAAGGCTGAACCGTGCGCACCGCGCGGTGCCCAAGTTTGGGTTCGCAGCCGCAGAGTCCGTGCCTTCCCTCACCTGCATTCGGCCCGCATGTCGGAGCACTGGGATCTGCAGCGCTGTGCGCGATTCAGGGAGGAGATTGCAGCCTCTCTCTCTCCCCGCTCTCTCTCGATCCCTCCCCTCCCTCCCTCTCTCTCCTCCCTCCTCCTCCTCTCTCCTCCCTCCTCTCCTTTCCCCTTTCCCCTTCTCCCACTCTCTCTACTGCACGCTCCCTCGCCTTCCTCCCAGTCCCAATGCTGGCAACTCGAGCTGAACTTGATCCCTTTGCAGTTCAAAGGTGAGCAAACCAAGCTCGGTGCTCAGGCGACGTTGGCCTGGCGAGAGCCCCCGGCCGGGCTCCCCCAGTGGCAATTAACAAAGATGCCCAATTCTGTCCGGATTTCCGAAGAAAAGCCAAAGGCACTGGGGAGGGGGTTGGGGGGGGGAGGTGGAGTCAGAGACAGCTGCCAAGTAGCTTAAAAAAAAAAAAAATATCCAGTTTGCCAAGGGGAGAAAAAGTGCCAGTCGGTTGTTTCCTCGGAAGTGCCCTGGCACGGCGGGTGAATTCCGCAGTTGTCTCGTACCCTTTCGCGTCTGGGAGAGTCTGGTGCGGGCGCGCTCGCTGCCCCTAGGGCTGCCAAGGCTCAAAGACACTGAATGGCAAGTAGGAAGCTCCCGCTCGCTAGCCGAGAGCCGGAAACCCGCAAGTTTGCCCAAAGTGGTGGTTGCTGCTGGGAGCTCGCTTGCTCGCTTGCGGCTCAAGCTTGTCCCTGACGCGACTGCCGCTGCGGCGGCGGCGGCGGCGGCAGCGGCGGCGGTGGCGGAGGTGGCAGCCGAGCCGCCGAAACTACACATTCGCAGAGAGGGAGGGTGAAGAGCTGAAGGGAGGAAGGCAGGAGGGAGTACTAACCAGCCACCCGGCTCCGGAAAGCCCAGCTTCAGCGCCGGGGGCCACTCCTTACGTGCACAATCCCAGTCAGTCCCGTCCCCTTTAAGCCAAAGCCTCTCCCCCTCTTTCCAACGAGCGCAGCCACTGTCTTCTCGGGGGACTCGCTTTCCCTCCCCGGGGCTGGTAAATTTCCTCCTCTCTCTGACTAATGCCGTGTGCGAGTGTGAGAGCGCTGGAGCGGGTGTCAGGAAAGGTTTCTTCTTCTCCCCCTTCTCAGACGTTGTTCCCCACCCCCTCAAGTGTCTCCGTTTCGCGATTTCGCATCTTGGTTTGGGCATTGGCTGAACAGTGGCTTGGGGGATCCCGCGTGCGCGCCCAGGGAGCCACGTTGGTGTTCTGAGAAACCATGATGGGCTGCAGTGGTTAAGCGAGAACATCAAACTCCAGAGAGAGCTAGAGAGGGATCCTTTTTTGGGAGTGCAGACTTCGGAGGGCTGGCGTTGGGGGGGTGGGGTGGTGCCTGTCTTTGTTTAAATGCTTGGCATTCCTGTCGTCGTGCTTGCTTACGGGGGTAGACCGTGTGTGTGCGCGCGCCTGGGGAATAAACACATGTTGGAAGCCTCGATGTTATTTTCTGAGCTGAAACCTGCAGCCTTTAGTAACTGGTAAAGTGTAGCGTCACCTATCTGGATAAAAGGGAAATAAACTTTAATGGCAACTTTGTGTACCGAAGTGTCCCTAGTTCCGTTTCTCTCCTTCTTTTGACTTTGTGCCACTTGATCGTACATGGTATTCCCCCACGCGAGGCTTCCCCAGTTTTCAATCACAGCCACCGCAGCCTGCCTCATCAGATCCTCAGCTCCGGTTGTGTTTTAAAAACTGTAGCCATTCGCTCTTCATTTATTTCAGGGGCTAAGGGGAGGGGGCGCCGGGATTAAGGGGGTTCAGGCTGGCAGGAGATGTTTGGAGAGAATCTTATCATCTCAAAAGGGAAAAGAAGCTCCTGGTGGGATTTGGTTGGTCCTCAGCTAGTCTGCCCAATCTATAGGCATCGAAGGGCCTCCCCTTACAGGAAAATTTAAGACGAAAAGAAGAAAACAGAAAGAAATCCGTCCAGAGTGGGTACTCAGCCTTTACGAGACCCGTGTGAGGAGGCAAGATGATTTAAACAAGACAAACACCAATAAAGTCTACGAGCAGATGTAGCGCGCCGTTGTTTGGGCGGGCGCAGACAGCAGGAATGGGGGGAGAGGCGGCAGAGATCTCCAAGGTCTCCCTATGCGAGACCGTGGAGGCGCGGAGGATGAAAGTGCCAGGGAGCTGGCGAGTATTTTCCAGTCTGCTAAAGCATTAGCACTCAGGGTGTAGTGGCTTCTCCTCCGGGGCCAGGCCGGGAACCCGGCCACCCCCACATTCCCCAAGCCCGCCGCCTCCGGAGCCACTCCGCTCTATATCTGCAGCATCAGCGAGAAAAACCCCGCGCGCAGACTCAGTGTGCACCGCCGCAGTCTGGAGCCGGGGGGGCGGGGGCGGGCGTCGCAACGTTTCCGAGGCCCGCTAAGTGGCTGTAATGCTAAATCCCCTCATATGTGGAAAACTCTGGTTTATCAGAATTCTTGTCTCCCACGACTCCCGGTCGCTTTTTTCCTAGGGTCCTAGGCGAAACAGGGAAGCTTGTTCTCTTCCGCGGCCTTGCACCGGTGCATTCCGATGCGCGGCAATATGGTGCAGTGCACGCACTCCCCTAACCGCCTTACTAAGATTTTGCAAACTTCAGGCAGCCGCGTGGGCAGAGACGTTGTACACTCCCGCTTCCCTCGCCAGACCATAAACTTGAACAAGCCCGTGAGCATCTTGAAACATTCGCCCACCGCTCCGGCGCGCAATCTCCAGGCGCACACTAGTGAGGGGCGAAGGAGTGGGAGGCTTTTCCCCAGAGCGCTGCATTTTTTTTTCCCCAATGATGGTGGGGAGGGGGGGGGTGCAGCGCGTCCTTCACAGTGGAGTGGTTTTCTCATTGCGAGCTGGAGGTAGCCTCCAGTCCGCCCTCCCTACGCATCCCTACCAACTCCACCGCCGAGCCAAGCCAGCGTGGGAAATGGGTCCGACGTGTGCGGCATGGAGAACAGCGCGCCAGACTGCCCTGGCCACGAAGCCTCCCGGCTTTCCTCCCTCCCCCATCGTTCCCCGCCTCCGACCTTCCAGCCAGAGCGGCCGAGGAGCGGCTGCTTTGCCCCGCGGCGCGGTTCTGGGGAAAGGGAACCGAATGGGCGGGGCGCGGTTGTGGGCGAGGTGAGAGGAGCCCTCGGGGCGCCCTTGCCGCGGTCGGAGCTCCCAATCCTCTTCCGCCCCCTGTCTGGGGACTGACACTCCAACTCCAGCCTCCCGCCGGCGCGGAGGATGAATGGAGGCGAGAAGCCGTTTCCCCCACCCCCGCCCCATTTCCGCAGTCTTAGAGCCAGTGTCACAAGTGCTCAGCAGTTTCATTAAATGGAACTGGGGGACTTAATCCCCCCCGGTACCAGACCTCACCACGGGAATATGATATCCGGATTCGCTCCCACCCACAAACCCCGCCCGGCTTTTCAGACTCGAGGCTGCATTTATCTTCTCAACCTGAGAGGAAAGGGTTCAGAAGGAAATGGGATCGAAAGTGTAACCGGCTGCAATAAATTAAAGAGCCCGTTGCTGCCGTGCTGCTGTTGCTGCTGCTTTGGCGGCCAGAACTGAAGAGAGAAAACGAGATCAGTTTCCCAAAGCCTGAGTTGCTCAGAGGGCGAGGACGTCATCACTTGCAGGAGGCAAAATATTTGAGAGCATGTTGAAATGTTGGGGAGTTGTGGTTCGTCTCGTTTTATTTTTAAAGGCATATTTTTTTTAAATGACCACTTGAAACCAAGATATGAAAAAAAAATGAAAGTCACTAAAATAGAAATGTTGTCCCGTTTTCATAGACATTTAATCAAAGCTTGGCCAACGATTGCTTTTTTTTCTATGCCAAATATCCTACCCTATGCTTATCATATTCGGTAGTTTTGTTGTTATTGTTGTTTTAAATTTACCTGCTAACCCTGCCATCTTAAAGCTGCGTTGCCGTTAAGAAATTTCAGTGACTGAGCTGAAAAATAGCATTCAGGGTCCGTGATGTAGTTTCAGCCTCAAAAAGACAGGAAGGGAAGTCACAGTGACAACAAAAGTTTATGGGTAAGAATACAAAGAAGTAGGTGCCGAAGATATGATCTCAGGGGGGGGCTTTCATTTATTATAGACGCTGTATTCACAATAGTACAAGAAAAAGGTTAAATACAGTAAACATGATAGCCAGTTCTGGAAAGAAATATAAAGCAGTTTGATGGGAAGGGAGAAAGTGACTCAAGAACTCCACCAAGGGACAAACAGAGGAAATGACACTCCTACATCTCCAAATCCATTGACCTTTTAGTCTTTTTACAAAGGGTCCTCTATATCCACTTACTTGTGCATATACAGGTTTTTGAGAACTTTATGATCAATCCTTTCTCCAACTACTTTTGATAAATCTGAAACTGCAGCTTTCCTTTTCCAAGTAATTATTATGAATTATTGTTCTTTAAACATATATCATTTTGATATCATTTCGAACGGTGAATATAACTACGTAACTATTGTCTTATAGCAAGTATGATTCTGATTCTTGGGACTGGGAGAAACTTTGGGCAGATTGTGTATCCTTAAACCCGTGCTTGTAGTATGAAAATGAGTAGCAGACTGAAAAAGCTAAATTATTCATTGCAATAACAGACTTTTTGATGGACATTAAAACTCAGCAGTTTAAATAAGGAAACCACAGATTTCCTTTTAAGCAGGTAATAACTGCTTGCCTCAGTGGTTATTTAACTGGTCTCAGGCCAAGAAATAGAGTCAGTTTTGCTGTTTAAATCATGAAGTCATGTTATGAAAAGCTATGTACAATGTATTGATAAGAAAACAACACAAGATAAGAAGTAAACTTACTTGATTTATACTTCTCTATTGGATAACTATAACACATTTCTACAAGGCCAGTATAAAAATTCAGTTCACTGAGAAAAAGAAACTGAAAAAAGTAATTTTAAGTGTTTGTCCAAGTATTAATTCATAAGCTATATGATTTGCCTATTAAATAGAATGTTTTAGTTTGTTTATTTATTTATTTATTTATTTATTTATTTATTTAGAGAAAGCGCAAGCAAGGGAGGGTCAGAGAGAGAGGGAAAGAGAATCCCAAGCAGGCTGTCAGCACAGAGCCCCACGTGGGGCTCGATCCCACCAACCTGGAGATGATTATCTAAGCCAAAATCAAGAGTCCATGGCTTAACCAACTGAACCACCCGGGCGCCCCTAGAATGTTTTAATTTTTAAAATGCCATTTAACAGAAATGATTTTCACTTTTCAAGCACAGATTAATGGTTGATTTTTTTCAATTTCTTAAGTTTTACATGCCAAAACGTATGCAAGATAGCACAGATGTATAGTTGGTTATATATAAATAAAGATCTAGTCAATTACTATAACTGACAAACACATTGTCTTTTACAAGACAATTTATGACTTTTTCAAAATTTACATTAATTTTTATACATTCACAAAAATCTAAGCTTGGGAAGAAAATACAGTATATTGCAAACTCTGGGTGAGTTTTTGGGGAAAAAAGAAACGTTGGTAGGTCAGAACAGTACACCCTCTTATTTGTGGTCATCTGAAGCTGTTCTCTGTCACTATCAAAGGTAAAATTGAACATGTCAATGCCCTTTACAGCATAAACTTGAGACATTTGGCATTTCTTTACTGCCGTGGCAGGGTGTGTCAAATGCTGCTGTGAATAATGACCTCTTAGCTGGATAGTATATTGAGGATTTTGGGGGGGTGGGGGGGATCTCATTATAATGGCTTGTATGAATATCATACTCAAATAATTGAC
Organism: Lynx canadensis; assembly: GCF_007474595.2. Lineage (NCBI taxonomy): Eukaryota > Metazoa > Chordata > Mammalia > Carnivora > Felidae > Lynx > Lynx canadensis. The sequence continues at coordinate 181,040,764 of NC_044306.2, forward strand.
CTTGGTTGTACTAAGAACGATTGAAAATTATGAATTATCTTTATAAGTTTTAGCCCCCGACTATATTCACCCAGGCTAACTAAATCACTTCTCATGTTAATTACCAATAGCGGGTGGTACAAAATGTTGTTTGATCAAATTTAACCCGTTGCATTTAAAATTCAAAATATGGAATGTATCTAGAGTAGGTAATTTAGTAAATTTGACTACTTTAACAGCAATGAATTTTCCAATGATAGATGCTGATCCTTACATGGTAATCACTGGACCTTTCCCCAATATTTCTGACTTCTGGACCTAGAGTAGAATTACGCTCTTGGCCCCCTTGTGGCTAGATGAGGCCACTGACTAAATCTGGGCAATGGTGAATAGAAGTTAAGTTCACTTCCAAAGGGAAAATGGATGCCTGAGATGAAATTATTGTTCAGCTTTATCAAACTGATTATTAACATGAGCTAGGACCAATACCTAGAAACTGTCAATAAACTTCAGACTAACATTGCCTTTAGGTAGTAGTGGTGTTTTCAATGCCGTTTGAGTACTTATTTGATGAATTATTTAAGTAAATCTGATTTAAAAAGTCTTACAAAGTAGACACTATGTTTTTCAACTGTAAACCCTATAAATCAGCAGTTGTGCTATTTAGCCACAAGTGGAAATGTCATTTCATCAGCATGGCAAGTTCTTCATAAAGCTGTATAAATTTGTATCTGGTGATTTTTAACATTAGCAAACATATTTTTATAGTTTATTTTCTTTGTAGTAACTGGTGTAGAGTTTAACACCTTGAACGGGACTTTTGACACAGTACTGTTGATTTACAGTGAGATGGAAAGATAATAACTATCATGTATTTATGGTTAATTATATCCTGTTTCGCTGCATAACTGATTATCATTACTGTCTCCAAAATGACTGGATAAAAACCCACCATAAGGATGTGAATAGAAGCTTTAAATTCAGTTAACGTATGTATAAAATATTAAATGTTTTGATGCATTATTAAGCTAACAGCCATGATTAGTAACCAACAGTATATGTCATCAATAGTATATATCTGAAGTGGTCACTGAAAGGTTTACTAGATCATTCTGTTTCTGAGTGTTTTTCTTGTTTCTCTCTCCAGGTGTTAGCTGCAGCCTGAATATGTCTGCCTATTTGGAGAGAAGAGATAGTACCTACCCCTGCCTTTTTGGTGACATCTGATATGAAACTTGCTTTTGCGACCAACAAAGGGGAATCTTTGCTTCTAGCTTCCTCGTCAAACAGATTTGCTTAAAACATAGGAGAGAGGGTGAGGGAAAAACATGGTAAACTTGAAAAGGTATGACTGAAACTAAGGCAGTGCCCCAGTTTGTTTTATGTTGTCCTATAAAGTAGGACTTTCCAAAGGTCTGTAAGCCAGTATCACCTTCAACTACCAAAAGTTACTCTCTCTAGGTGTCCTGGTCAGTGATCTTCAGTTTCTGAATTACTTTCATGGGCAGATTTAATGTGATGCTAATGAAGCTTAAGCTTTCAGGGTCTCTCGCTTGACCTTGGGGGGGTGAGGGGAAAGCAGCAATGTGTTTGCATAATCACATGGCTTTGAAATTTGCAACAGTAAGAATTTTAAGGGCAAAAGGTTAAGAGCACTGCTCCCCTCCACTCCAATTTCCTCCATCACACGTTTTGTTTCAATAGTGTTACAGAGTCCAGGGCATGTTGGGGATCTAGTTAAGGGAAGATTCAGGTGGGGATACATACTAGTTGAGGGAAAGTTAAGTTGGGGATACGTTTAATTTGGGTGTGTTCAGATGTACTTTTGTGGATTCAGTCTCTCTCATTCGTAGTGAAGTTATCGCTGACAACCAAGGCTTCCAGAAATTTGCTCAGCATCCACTGTATTGGCACAAAGGTGTAGTGCCCGAGGCTCTCGGGTGATGGACTATCCCACAGCGCGGGATGCAGGAAGCCTCCGCGTGGTGGACCGGAATCCAGCCTCCAGTGTGTAGAACCGGAAGCAAGTCTGTAGAAAGTTCTGCCAATTGCAGTTATCCCTGCTTTTCGAAAGTTCCAGCCAGTCGCACCACTAGGCTTTTATGAAAAACCTACCTTAGCACTCGTTTTCGATAACCGAAAGAAATCCGAAGAGGATCTTTGCCTTGACAAAAGAAGGCGAAAAGAGAAAATAGAGTTCGGTGTTTGTTTTGCAGCAAGCTGTTGTAGAGGCAGCGTGTGAGAGTGGCCCTGCCATACTCCTTCCCCGGGAACTACACTCAGCGCCTCAGCATGAGGCTGCCACAGCTTTGAACGGTGTCGGTGAGCATCTGCGCTTTATCTCAATTTATTTTGTGCACCCATTAGCAGGATAGGTCCTAAAGTATCAGAAAAACCCAAGAGAGTTTATTTTTTGAGGCTAGGACCGCTCAAAAACATTTCCATATAAATTAATGGTAATTCTTTCTTTGCTTTCTGCCATTCCAGCTTGGGAAAAATTTCATAGGATCACGCTGCTCCCAGACAGCAGGGGTAGCTTGTGTTAGTCATGTAAACTTCTGCGTGCAGAATATGCTTCTCACTCCCGTCTCATCAGAACAAAAATACTCTCTATCAGGAATTAGTCGATAAACCAGGGGCCACACGTGAAAACACAGTATTCTTCGGAGTTGTGTGTGTACAATTTCTGAACAGATTGTGTAAATACAGAATTTATCAGCATACCTGTGTTTGAGGGGACACATACATAGTATCGCAGAGCCCCTGTGTGTGTGTGTGTGTGTGTGTGTGTGTGTGTCTGTGTGTGTAGTTGGGTGACTTTTGTAACCCTGTGTATTGGTGTTAGCACATTTAACACATCTTTTTTCTGACAGTCTGGCACTTCGACATAAAGTGACACCCTGTATCCACCAATACAGTAAAGATATCAAAAAAAAAAAAAAAAAAAAGAGAAGAAAAGAAAACCTAGTGTTTCAGTGACAGACTTACTATCTGTTAATAAATCGAAGTATGTTGCATTTACTCAATGATGGAGCTTGATATGGTGCAATGCTTTAAAAAATTAATCTAATTGCTTTTCTGTCTTAATTTCAGATTGATTCTATATATCTTTATTTTCAGACATATTATTCATGCTAAAGTTCAAAAAACAAGAGTTATAGAGATGTGTCAGTATATTAATTAGTTAATTGGGAATTGGGAGACACATTGTGATACTTGGGTATTTTTTTAATCAGATTTTTAAAATGTGAAGTTGCTTATAATTTATTTTATGATTAAATATTTTGTAGCTGTTTTTCTATCATATTTTATATTTTTTCTGATAAAAGGCTGCCAAAATTATATAAACTTTAGGCCATATAAAACCTGATTCTGTCCTTGTGTGTAATAATGAAGAACATAGAGAGAAAGTAGTTATAATGAGCAAAACATGGACATCAAAGATACCCCAAAATCACAAACTAAATTCTGCAGAATATAATAAATATTAAGACTTTATGTGACAGACTTTATAAACAAATACTGCTGAACATCACAGTTGACATCATATGGAGCCAATGACTCACTCACCTAAGCCCTGCCCAAATTCCTGACCCACTAAATATAGGTTAGACATAATAATATGTTATTTTAAGCCACTATATTTCTGGGTGGTTTGTTACACAGCAGTAGCTGGAGTAGCTGGAGCATGAGCTTCCGTTTGCAAATTTAATGGATGCTGAACGTCAGTTCTAGATTTAATAGTAATAATTGTTATTTATTGTGGCTCATCTATGTGCCAGATAACCATTCTCAATGCATTCCATAAGGTTATCATTTAATCTTTGAAGATGATCATTTAATAACCCATGAAGTTATTTCATTATGGAGATTATTTTGTATTACAGAGATTACAGAGGAGGAGACGGAGGCTTAAGGAGGTTAAGTTTCCTAATAGCCCTATGAGGTTATTAGATTATGAAGCTTATTTTTATCTGTAGTCCGATGAGGACAGTGAGATGTAAGGAGGTTGAAAAGGTCAAGTAATAAAGAGATATCGCAGCTACCACGTATCTGAGGCTGGAGGATCCAGTTTAATTCATTTGTAATGAAAGCCTTGGGTCTGATTTATTATAAATAAAACCTGACATTATAATGGGGAACTTATCTAATTAGTTTATGCAGTTTTACCCATAAGCAGACACACCCAACATCTTTCTCGTTTATATTACTTTATTTAATTAATCTTATGTGTTTCTCCCTTATAATCTTCTGTCTTTAGTGTAGCTGACTTTAACTGACAATATGCTCAGAGTTCTCTGGAAAGAAACACAGAGTAGGGCTGTATTTAAATGTACCTATCTCCTTTATGTCAGATCAAAGAAAACGTGCCATTTGTCCCTAACTTTTAAGGGCACTATATTTAATTCAAAATGTTTTAGAGGAAATATTTAATCCAAGGAGTTTCATTTCCAAAGGAGACACACAATCAATTTTTAGGGAAAAATCCCATTCATTGGTATATTTCATTTCTGCTTTACTACAATGTTTTCTTTATCTTTGTGATCCATGCTACATAAATGGTGTTATAGTGACTTCTCTTGGTATTTTCAGAAAAGAGCCTCTCTTTAAGAAGGTTATTGATAACCTAATTTTTGTCTCTAGAGCACCATTTTGTGACAAGGATAAGAGCAACTGATAATATTGATGGGACACGTATGATATACCAGGGAAGATTCTAAGTTCTTTACATATATTAAAATATTTAATAAAGAGCCCAGGAAATTAATATTCATAAGACCTCAAATTTGTATGCACCTTTCTACTTTTTGGCCTCCTCGTGATTCCATATCCTCTGTTACGGCTTTGACCTTCATTATATGCCTGATAGACAAGTAATGTGACAGGAACAGTTGTCTACTGCAAACTCGGAGTATCTTATTCATAAGTGGCCTAAATTACTGTGCTAGTCATTATTCATTATTCAACAAAGTGCATTCCTGACTATATTCAAGCGTAAGAAGAAATATAGTTGCATGATACCTACAAGTCAGTGACCATGTGAATTGCTCTAGTCAAAGCTAATCTGAGCAGAAAAGTTGTGGGTCTCTTCCTTGTGGAGGTACTTAAGAGCCAGCATGCAGTCCCCCTTTCCTTACCACCCCAGCAGCTGAAGCAGGGCAATTTACCTACATGCACACCCTGACCCCTCCTCTGTGGAATCTGAATTACTAAAATGTGGGGCCTGGGGCACCTGGGTGGCTCAGTCGGTTGAGCGTCAGACTTCGGCTCAGGTCATGATCTAGCGGCCCGTGAGTTCGAGCCCCACGGTGAGCTCTGGGCTGACAGCTCAGAGCCTGGAGCCTGTTTCAGATTCTGTGTCTCCTTCTCTCTCTGACCCTCCCGCATTCATGCTCTGTCTCTCTCTGTCTCAAAAATAAATAAACGTTAATATATATATATATATATATATATATATATATATATATATATATTTTTAATGTGGGGCCTGCCCCAGGGCCATTGATGTACATGTTGAAGCAGAACAAAGGAACTCTTAGGGAGGCAGAAACAGAGAAGGATATTCTCACACAAGGTGATAAGTCTGGCAGGGCTGTGTGGGCTCTTTATCTCTCTTTGTAAGAAGTGTTCCAGGCCCAAGGCCCGTTATTATGTTGCAGAGCAGATATAGGTACTCTGCACGCATGAAATTGCCTTTCCAAATAGGTACCATGAGAAGACCAGTGAATTGCTTGAGCATATACTAGTTACTGTACTTCATTTGCTGTGAAGTGAGTTCCTGGATAAAAAACATTGCTGAGTGGAATCCTATGATGATGGATAAACACCTTTAAGTTGATGGGCCATAGTTTTGGCAGAAGCACTGTATGCAGGAAAAGCAAATATGTATCCAGAGTAATTGTTTATTCAGGTAAGAACAAAACATTGCCCTTTCCGTGATGGAAGCAGTCCGAGGTAATCCACCTGCCACAAGGTAGTTGGCTGATCACCGTGGGGAATATTGTTATATTGGGTACTCAGTGTTGTTCTTTGCTGCTGTCACTTTGGGCACTCAGCAGTGACTGTGACCGTATTAACCTTAGTGAGTTGAAGTCCATGTTGCTAAACCCACGCATAATCCCTGCCACCAGGGCCGCTTTGGTTACAAATCCATTGGGCAGTAACAGTGGTGATTGGCAAAAGAGGCCGACTGGTATCCACAGAACAGGTCTTCTTACCTACTTGACTATCAAAATCATCCTCTGCTGAGATCACTCTTCGGCAAGGATTCATATGGGACACAAATATCTTCTTCCACTTCCCCCTCGTCGTCGTCGTCCTCCTCTACCTCTTCTTTTTCCTCTTCTTATTCCCCTTGTTCTTCTTCCCCATCCCCATCCTCCCACCTCACTCTTCCTTCTTCCCTTCTCCCTCCTCCTCCTCTTTCTTCTTCTTCTTCTTCTTCTTCTTCTTCTTCTCCTTCTCCTTCTCCTTCTCCTTCCTCCTCCTCCTCCTTCTCCTCCTCCTTCTTCTTTTTCTTCTTCTCTGTCTTTTCTTATTCAGGCTATCTATCAACATGTGTCTTCCCCAGATTTTCTTATTATGGTTTTCAGTCATATTTCAGTCAGTTTACAGTCAAATTTCATCTAAGTCTTTGACGATCCAGCCAAACCTTTGGCCATAGCTCATGAATCATTATAATCATACACCTGGCCACTTCTTCTTCTATGCCAAAAGAACAACAGGTGCATTTTTTGACATTCTGACCACTGGTAAGATTTCTTTCCACCACTGGCCTTCAGGAATGTCCCATAAGGGGCTGTACATAGTGCTGTAACCACCCACTCTCAGGTGGTGCCTGCATATTGTGCAGAACAATCTATAAAAGTCCAAGTGTTCTCTTCCTCCATCATCTGACTGTAGGGAGTCCCTTATGAGGCTAGAGATGTAGACTGGAAGAGAGAAGGCAAGTGTGTAGCAGGCGGGAGTGCGGACCATGGGCATTTGGGCTACTGCCTTCTGTACCTTATCTATGCCATCAGGGCTGCTTGGGCTTGATTACGTATATACCACTTCCTGTGATGATGGAGTGTTCATGTACACACCCAGCTTTATGGCTTAGCAGGTCAGATAACACCTGGTTCATTCTGGGCAGGTTACAGGGTAACATGGTGGCCCCAGGTCGATTCTTCGGTCTCTACTAAAGCCCAATATCAGGCCCAATAAAAGGACTGCAGCTATCTTCAAAGAATGGCAGGGCTTTGCTCCAACAGCCTGAGGGTCTGTGCTGTTGTTCCTCTATAGGGCTCAGCTACGGACTCCAAACAGCATCCTTATCTGCCCCTGCCACTTTAATTACCACTGGAGCTGCTAGATCACGTGGCCTAAGTGACAAAGCAGCTTGCACAGCAGTCTGGCTCTGTTGCACAGCCTTCTTTTACTCTGGGCTCCACTTAGAACTAGCAGCATATTGGGTCAGGCAGTAAGCGAGCGGGAGTAACGCACTGAAATTAGGAATACATTGCCTCAGAAGTCCTAAGAGGCCCACGAGGCCTTTCTTGGTTGCAGTAGGAGCAGGTGGAAAGGTCAGGGAAGCCATGTGGGGATTCTGCCAATTGTTGAGTACTTTATCTCATCCTTATCCTTCACCTCAAGAGGGATGTTGTAACATGCTCCAAACCGCTAGATGCCTAGAAATCTCACTGAGGTAGAAGACATGATCTTTGTCGGACTTCTTTCCCACTCTCTGATGCACAAATGTCTTAATAAGTCCAGAGGACTCGCTACCTCTTAGTCACTAGGTCCAATCAGCATAACAGTATCCATGTAATGTACCAGTGTAACATCACTGATCGAGAGATCAGTGGTCTCTGTGAACTAACTTACAGCATAGGCCTGGAGAGTGGTTATAGCTCTGAGGTAGGAGAGTAAAGGTGTAATGTCAGCCTCGCCAGCTGAAAGCAACCCGCTTAGGGTCCTCCTTATTGACAGAGATGGAGCAAAAGGTATTTACTAAACCGGTGGCCGATCGTAAGTACCAGGGGATGTGTGAATTCGCTCAAACAGTGAAGGAACATCTGAACATCATTTGCAATTGGATTCACCGCCTGGTTAAGCTAACAATAATCCGCTGTCAGTCTCCAAGATCCATCTGTCTTCTGCACCACCCAAACAGGTAAGTTGAAGGGAGACATGATGGAAATCATTGCATGTGTATCTTTGAAGTCATTGATAATGGTGCTAATCTTTGCAATCTTTCCAGGAATGAGACATGGCTTTTTGTTTACTATTTTCCTAAGCAGAGGAACTTCTAGTGGCTTTCACTTGGCCTTTGCCAGCATAAGAGCCCCCACTGCACGGGTCAGGGAACCAATGTGGGGATTCTGCCAATTGTTGAGTACTTTATCTGTTCCAATGGTGCATTCTGGAACTGTAGAAATAACCACAGGATGGGTTGGCAGACACACTGGGCTCACTGTAAGAGAAAACTGAGCTAAAACTCCGTGGATCACCTGACCTCTAAAATCCCCAGTTCTGACTGTGAACTGCAAGGATGTTTTGGGTTTCTTGGAAATAGTGTCATTTCAGAGCCAGTGCCCAGTAATCCCCCAAAGTTCCAATTATTTCCTTTTTCCCAATACAGAGATGCCCTGGTAAAGGCCATAGATCCCTTTGGGAAAGGCTGGAGGAAAAATTAACAGTTATACATTGTTGGTGATGTACTGGGTCCTTCCTCAAAGGGACCAGGCTGCCTGCCCTATAATTCAAAGGCTTCTGGATTTATAAACTAGTTGATGTCTGGGAAGTGATTGAGGGGCTGCTACTCTCTGTTTTTATGATTCAGGTTAGGCTTTTTTTTTTTGCTCACTTGACTTAGAACTTTTCTGTTTATACAAAACAAGTAAGACTTTAGTAGGTTTCCTATTTCATTTCTAGGAATGTCAAAATCAATTAGTCAGTATCCTAGGTCCAGGTGAGTCAAACTATTCTGATTGCTGTTTGTTTGTTAGCTTGTTTGTTATTGAGAGAGAATTAGCACCTGAGAGAGTGTGATGGGGGAGGGGCAGAGGGGCAGGGAGACAGAGAGAGAGACAGTGGTGGTGGGGGGGGGAATCTCAAGTAGGTTCCATGCTCAGCACGGAGCCAGACACTGGGCTCCATCCCATAACCCTGGGATCATGACCTGAGCCAAAATCAAAAGTTGAATTTTCAACTGACTGAGCCACCCAGGTGCCCCCCATTGCTATTTTGATTCTGCTGTCCATTACCATCAATATTCCCACCTTGCTTTTGACAGTTGAGTGTCACCACTAAGCCCCTGTCACTGGAAGATCCAGTTCTTCTATTTGAATTTAGGATTCCCAATCCAGTGACCACAGGCCCAATTGTAAGGTCTGGTCTACAGAAAAGAGTGATCCCAGAGCCCCACAATGGTACTCCCCTCCCCTAACTCAAAATGTATTTTCCCTTACTCACAACATTAATGAAAAATATGTTCTTCGGGTCTTTCCAGGGTGGTTGAATAGGTCTTAAATGACAAATCCACTCTAATATTCTAATTTCCCTAAACCTTTCAGTTTCTTTTTTTTTTCCTTTACATCAACTGATCATGGGAGTTAGAGATGAAAGACAAAAAAAAAAACAAAAACAAAAACAAAAACAAAAAAACAAACAAACAAACAAAAAACCCTACATGAATGGGGTTTTAGTAGTACCTAGTTAATTAGGACCTTAAGTTATTTAATATAGTCCTTGGATAGTCACCCAAACCTTGAATACTCTTTGTGGAAATGAAAAATAAACCCTTGCTGTTTTATGTTCCTGAGATTTAGGAAGTATTTGTTTCATGGCATGATTTAACCTGTTCTTAAGGCTACAGTCTCTTGATCTGTCAGATGTGGGATTTTAACTACATGTTTCTAAGATCACTTACAGAATTCACATTCTATGATTTTCAGTTTCCCAATTTCAAATACAGAAACTCAACCATGTGAAAATAAATCAACTATATCCAAGGCCACTCAGTTCAGTAGATGAAATTCTGGGGCTAGAATTGTGGTTTTCTAATTATCTACCCACTACTTTTTCCATTAGACTGACTCATGCTCTTCTAAATTCAGTCATTCTTCAAAATACACATTAACATATAAAGCCTATTTGGGAGTGATTTTGAATTTTGAAAGTGTTATGGCATTGTTTAGGATGTGTCATTTGAAAATGCCAGAGTAGCTTATCAATACTCAAGTTTCACACATAAAATTCTGTCTAATTCATGTTATTTGCCTGCTTTGCACTTAGAAATTAGCAATAAACTATGGGGAATATGGAAGCATATGATGTGATTTAGGTATTTTTATGAATTTTAACTTAACTAGCATGAGATATAATCGCACAGAAATTGCACATTTTATTTGGTTTTCTCAATGGAGAACAGCGCTCCTCTAGGGTAGGATTAACCACGATGTAAATTATTAAAGACTGATTCCTAAAAACTAGCAAATCAGAGTCCATTATCTATTAAGTCAACCATTCAAATTTGTCATTTGAGAAGCTGTCCAGTTACTCCTATGATGCTGCGAGTGCTCTGAGCATTCTTGGATTTCTTCTTCAGAGTACGTAAAGCTTTTTGGTAACTATTCCTTTTATCTTTGAAGGTGCTATTGATTACTAGAAATTGTCATTCAGAGTCTTTTGATGTGAATTAAAACTGTGATAGAACTAGACAATATTGCATTTATTCAAGTAATAAGTTGAAATATCTTGTTTTGAGTCTTTTGCGTTTTGTAAAAGTGACTTTGAAGTTAATTATTGAAACCGTATCCCTTAGAGGTATGCCTGGGTGGCTCAGTCAGTCGAGCATCTGACTCTTGATCTCAGCTCAGGTCTTGATCGCAGGGACATGAGTTCAGACCCTGCATTGGACTCCATGCTGGATGGGAAGCCAACTTAAAAAAAAAAAAAATGGTATCCCTTAAGAATGTCAGTTTATATCAGAATCATTGGAATTAGCCATAGTATCCAAACAGACCAAATTAAGGTTAATCATCTAAAGATTGATTTAACTCTATGCGTCTGAGTGTATATGGCATGTATGTTGTGTGCAAGTATGTGTGCATATGAGAAAAAGCAACAGATTCATTATTTCATATTTTATGAAAGGTGTTATATCTATTTTTGAAGCATTTTGATTTAACTTGAAGAGCCAAGACATAAATATATACAAAGCAAAATATAAGGAAGATACTGCAGGCACTGAACCAATGTGGTATGACATGTCAAACAAGCAGGTTTCTTTCTCTAGAGATTTTAAAGAGAACAATAGATGGATATTTGTGGGATTTTTTTGGGCTATAGAATGGCCTGAAGGTAAAAAAAAAATGAACAAGATTAATACGAGGTCATTTCTACAATCTCTAAAACGTTCTGAATGGGGCAAAATGAAAGACAGTATTATGGACTTGCTTTGGAGGACTAGTGAAGGAGAAAAATAGAAGGACTCTGTGTGATCAGTAATTGTACTCCTTCCTTAAGAACCAGCGTGCTGGAGAAGGAATAGAGGGGCTGCCCCCTAAGAGTGTAATTACAAGGATTTAATGAGATCATGTGTAGAAAATGTCCAGCGCAGAAATCAACGTATGACTTATGCTCCATAAATATTAGTTTTATTTCCACTGGCCATTTCACATGTTTGCTGATTATTTGCATAGCTATGGATATAAGATGAAAATGAATAATTTAGCATTGATGTGCAGTATAATGAGGAAAGAAATAGAGAAGAGATATGATCTAATCAAAATGAGTTAGTCATAATCCTTTGTCTTTGAAAAATAATAATATAGTAAAGTCATATTTATATCAAGCTCTTAACTTTTCATATCTGTGATTTTCCTTTTATCCCTTGAATAGCCCCAAGACTTTGGTCAGGCAGGTTATTATCATCATGTACTTGATGAGAAAATTAGCGGCTGTGACTTGCTGAAGTCATAAAACTATTAGGTACCAGAGTCTGAATCAAAATAGAGATCCCACCATTGGTGGACTGCCTCTAAGATAATACCCAATTATCCTTGCCTCTTGGTATTTACGCCCTTCTGCAGTGTCTTCTTGTGTGAGCTGAACCTACTGACTCATGTTTAATAATCAGATTATGGTGAAAGTAGTTGGTGTCCCTTGCAAAAATTGGTTAAAACGAGACTGTGGCTTCCATCGTGGACCCTCCCTTGGTCTCTCCCTTGCTTTCTCTGAGGAAACCTGCTGCATTGTGAGTAAAGCTCTGGAGAGGCCCAAATGAACAGGAACTATTATGTCTGGCCAATATCCAGCAAGAGCCTTCAGTCTGCCAACAGTCACATGGGTGAGCTTGGATCTCCTGAGCCCAGCAGTTGCCATGTGAGTGAGCTTAGAAGAAGATTAAAAAAAAAAAAAAAAAAAAAAAGAAGATTCTCTCCCAGCCACACCTCCAACCTGAGACCACAAGACTAAGTAGAAACCTTGATTACATTGTTATGGTAGATCTACAGCCAGAGGCATCAGCCAAGCCACTCCAACATTCCTGACTCAGAGAAACTGTGAGATTAAAAAAAAAAAAAAAAAAAAAAAAAAAAAAAAAAAAAAAAAAAAAAAAAAAAGGTTGATCTTAGCCATTAAGTTTTCAGGTATCATGTGATACAGAATGATATATTTGATACACATAAATTCCAAACTCTTGACATTTCAAATGTCTAGTCTATATGTAGATCTTAATTATTATCCAATTGTTGAAACGTTGGTGTTAGAGTCTTTTGACACTTAACTCTGACTTTGGCCAATTTGCTCAACCTCTCTATGCCTCAGATTTCTTGTCAACGAAATGGAAATAATAAAAACAGAAACTGCCTACGGGAAGAACAGAAAATAATATTTCTATGAAGTGCATAGAATTGTGCTGGTCCATAGACAGTGCCCATACCTTTTAGTATTATCATTCCATCATTAATGTAGGAAGCATATCTGGTATCAGAAATAAAGGAAGATAGAAAACTAATCAAGTATTCAAAACTGCAGTTGTAAATATGAATCAGCGATATTAACAACATACACCAACAGAAGAATAAATACACAGGATAATGTGGCAAGTAAAAAGACTGTGAACTAGAAGTTGTAAACCACTGAGGTTCTGGCATATTTTAGTGTGTTTTAATTTCTCTTTTAGAAGACAGTATTATTCTGTTGACTTGTATTATTTGCCAGGTATCTTAAATTAGAAATCTCTTTTTGTGCCAGATTATAGGCAATATGTCTTCTGATTATGTAAAAGTTAATATTTTTATAAAGGCGTTTGTTAAATTTGTTGTCTTTAGATATACCTGAATATATATACACATATTTACTCATGAATATATTTCAGTATAAGTGAAAACATGTTAAAAGTATTAAATACATATATTTGGAGGAAATTATGTCTAGAAGCAGCTGTGCTGTATGCTATCCCAAACAAGGAACAGAGTAAAAACAGTTGATGAGGCTCCATAACATTATTTAAGAGATATTACCCAAAACAGAAAGAGCCCTTAGTCATAATAGCAACGCTTTGAGAAGGACAGACAGGGAGTATTGGGAGTAAAATATTGAGATACAAGATAAGACTTAAAATATATTAGAAGGATGATTTGATTTAGAAACTAAATCACACACACAAAATAGTACAACACTAAATACTACTACTGCCATTTTCGTTTCTTAGAGCATTTTTAAAAGTGAATATGAGTCACAAGCATTTTTATGCAAATATACGATGTGAAAATCTGAAGAATTATAATACAGTGAACAAATGGCATTTACTAGAATTGTTTTTCAATGTTTTCTAGCCTGCATCAGACCTCTCGATTCCAAAACAATCTATAAGATTTATAAGAACAATATTTCTTTTTCATTAAGGGGAAAGCTCCTAAGGACTTTTTATGGAAAGGATGAAAATAAAAATCACGATTATAAACTTATGAAAGAACACTGTATGTTAATATCTGTAAAATATGGTATTTATACTTTCCAGGGGCGCCTGGGTGGCGCAGTCGGTTAAGCGTCCGACTTCAGCCAGGTCACGATCTCGCGGTCCGTGAGTTCGAGCCCCGCGTCGGGCTCTGGGCTGATGGCTCGGAGCCTGGAGCCTGTTTCCAATTCTGTGTCTCCCTCTCTCTCTGCCCCTCCCCTGTTCATGCTCTGTCTCTCTCTGTCCCAAAAATAAATAAACGTTGAAAAAAAAAAAATAAAATAAAATCACTTTCCAGATATAGACTCTTTTAAACATTAACACTAAAATGACACACTATGGTTAATCCTCCAAATCTACAAAGGCATATTCCCTAGCTTGTTTTTTTTGTAAATATTATTTGCGTGCATGTGTGTGTGTGTGTGTTGATTTGATAAATAATAAGTCAATTGTTAGTGTAGGGGTGCTTCATAGAAAATGAAAGCATATTAAACCTATCCATTGTTACTTTCCTTTACTGCCTTTGCCATTTTTAAGTGCAAGAGACAGAATAATATTTCATGATTTTTAAATATCATCTAGGGATGAACATATCTAATGGGATTGAGATTTATGACCAGCTACCAAATTAACTTCCATGATGGTCCCCTCTTATGGAAACCTATTGATTGATTTTAAAACCAAATGCTCATGTGCTTAATTTCCAGGAGAAAGCTTGATTGGAATTCGATGTCTCTGATGCCATGAGTGTCTTTCTCCAAGGGCAGTGTAAATTCAGAATGGCGCTTGCCACAGAAAACGGAAGTATCTTTTGATAGGTAAGAGCAGAGTAAAAATGCAATATCACAGGTATGGAAAGGTATCCACAGTTGCTGAAGCAATTCTTTCCAAAGTGAAGAAATGAGACTGGTCGGTTGCTCCTCTCTTCTCATTCGACAGTCTTAAGTGACTCAAAGTATGTGATCCAGTGCTGAGTTTTTTTTGGATTTCACACCTATTCTGTTTCAGACCTATCCTGTGATATTTCTCCTATCATCTTCTCTTGCTGTTCTTTATTCCTTTGCCTTCATCTTTTTTTCTCCTCTTCTCTTGTTTCTTTAACAATATATTGGATTTTTTTATTATAATACCTGTTTCTTGTCAAAGTCAAAGAATACAAAAGTATAATATAAAAAAATAAAGAATGTTGTCTTCTTTTTCTAGTGTCATTCCTTGAGGTAGCAAATGCTAACACATTGAAGGTGTAGCTTTCCTCATTTTATTCTAATTTCATACAAATATACAACTTATATGCATATAGACATGTGTATATATTGTGTATATGTATATATATATAATGTATTAAATTTTTGTTCTTTAAAAATTACATTATACCAAACACAGTGCTCTATAAATCCCCCTTTCACTTACAAATGAAACTCCCTCCTAGTCAATATGAGCAGGTGTAACTTAGGTTTTTGTTTTTTTTTTATAGCTCTATAATATTCTATAGTCTGAATGTATGACATTTTATTCAGTCATTCTCCATACAAAAATAATTCAATACATTGGTAAGATTTCAACACCAGAAAAATGTTTACTGCCATACCAACTTATAGCTGGTGCTTTTATTTGTATAGAAACGGTTTCAAAAGTGAGAGTGGCTAAAATATATTAACAATTTAAATTTTAATAGCTATGCCAGATTACTTTTCAAAAAGCTTTAAACAATACATGTTTCCTCCATAAAAGTCTAAGAATTCCCATTTCTCTACATTCTGTATTGTATAGTCTACATATCTTTAATTGTTTGCTAGTCTATTATATGAATATGATATTTCATTTTAAAAACTAGAATATTTTCTTCATGACATTGTTGAATGTTTCCTTCTGTGAAACCCCTGCTTATACTTAACCCAGATAAGAAAAACATGTCAAGGACACTAATAGTTTATAAATTATGACATTCAGATTACTTTGATAAATTATGTATCTTACATACATTATTTCATAGAGCTTTCATAAGGACTTTAAGAAGGAAAATTTTTTCTTCTGTGTTATACATGAGGGAATGAAGAGATCACTAAATAGAGAAATGGAATGGGCATCCAAGCCTGTATGATTCTAAAGCACCTACATTTCAACTGTAACCAATTTCTTCCCAAGAGCCTTACATTGATGTCAGATATTTAGGCTCTCACCAAATGACTTGGGGTCAGAAACAAAGTGGGAGCAATATAAATAATTAGCCCAATCGTAAGTACTGATTTTCTTTTCTAAGTGCTAAACACTAGGCAAGCAACTTAGCTTCTATGAAAAATATTAAATTGGAGTGTTAAAATGAAACTTACCAATGCACCATATGTCAAAATGTAGCTTTAGGCCAGGAGTACATTTTCGAAGGAGATATTCAAAGATGAACATTGCAGAATTTATAGATGGGTCAATCCATCCAGAAGATTAATACTTAAAAACGCACAGGAACATAGCAAAGTTCCCAAACACACAGTGTGAAATGACAGAATTAAAAAAGAGAGAGAGACAAGTCAACAATAATTGTTGGAGATGTCAATACCTCATTTTCAATAAGGAATGTAACTACTATGGAGATAGTATAAACAAACCAATAGAATAAACCAACAGAAGACTCCAACAAGACTAGAAACCAACTACACCTAACAGATATATGTAGAATGTCTATAGAATACTATATCTCAAAACAGCAAAACACTTTTCCTTCTAAGTACACATGGAACATTCTCCAGGATAGACCCTGGAGAATATTTTTATGGCTAGGCCATAGAAAAGAGCCTTAATAAATTTAAATTTTTTTAACATTTATTTATTTTTGAGACAGAGAGAGACAGAGCATGAATGGGGGAGGGGCAGAGAGAGAGGGAGACACAGAATCTGAAACAGGCTCCAGGCTCTGAGCTGTCAGCACAGAGCCTGATGTGGGGCTCCAACTCACAGGCTGCGAGATCATGACCTGATCCAAAGTCGGACGCTTAACCGACTGAGCCACCCAGGCGCCCAGAAAAAAGCCTTAATAAATTTAAAAGGAATAGAATCATATAAAATATGTTAGAAAAATTGAGAAAATCACAAATCTACGAAACTTATATAACACAACTTTAAATGAATCAACAAAGAAATAAGAAAATACTTTGAGACAAGTGAAAATGAAAACACAACCTAATAGAACTTAGGAAATTCAGTGAAAGGAATTCTTCGAGAGAAATTTGTATCTACAAATATCTGTGTTAAAAAAAAAGTATCTCAAATAATAATTCTACCATAAGACACTGGAAAAAAAGAAGAAAAATAAAATCCAAAGCAAATGGAAGAAAGAAAATAATATAGCTTTGAGTGAAAATGAAGAGAACAGAGTACAGAAAAGTAACAGAAAAAATCAATCAAAATAAAACTTGTTTCTTTGGAAAGATCAAAAAAACTGACAAAACTCTAGGTACACTAAGAAAGAAGAGAACACTTCAAATTACTAAAATCATAAGTTAAAGAGCGACATCACTACCCACCTTACAGGAATAAAAATCAGTATTAGGGAATATTATAAGGAATTGTATGCCAAAAAATGAGATAACCTAGATGTAATGGAGAAATTCTTAGAGGGGCATAAACTACCAAAATCAATGTATGAAGAAGGAGAAAATATGAATAGACTTGTAACAAGTAAGGAAATTGAAAATTTTTAAACTTTTCATAAAATATTCTAGGTTCAGATGGTTTCATTGGTGAGTTTTTAAAGAAAAAGTTTAAAGAGCAATTGATATGATCTCAACAAACTTTCAAAAAATATAGAAGAGGAGGAAACACTGCTAAAATCATTTTGCAAGATCAGTATTATTCTGCTCCCAAAACCAGACCAAAAAAAAAAAAAAAAAAAACTCCACAAAAAAACTTACTAATATCCTTATTAACATATATGCAGAAATCCTGAGCAAAACACTAGCAAATCAAATTCAGCAAAATATAAAAAAATTACACTCTGTAAGAAAGTGGGATTTATCCCAAGAATATAAGGTTATTTATCTTCTGAAAATCAATTAATGTAATATATTAACAGAATAAAGGAAAAAGAACACATGATTATTTCCATAGAAACAAAAAAATGCTTGGCAAAATCTGACACTGTTTATGAATAAAAGGAAGCATTCTCAACTAGATAAAAGTCATATATTTAAAAAAAAGAACAAAGAATATAGTGAGCATTAATACATACTGAGGAAAGTCTGTATGCTTTCCCCCAAGATCAGTAACAAGGCAAAGTAGTCTGCTCTTGCAACTTCTATTTAACATTATGCTAAGGTTCCAGCAAGTGCAATTCAGCTGAATGAATGAATGAATGAATGAATGAATGAATGAATCTATCCATCCATCCATCCATCTATCCATCCATTCATCCATCCAGGTATGAAAGGAGGAAGGAAAACTATTCTATTTGTAAATGACATGATCTTGGGTATAGAAAATTTTTAAGTGGGAGCACCTGGGTGGCTTAGTCAGTTAAGCATCCGACTCTGAACTTCGGCTCAGGACATCATCTCATGGTTGTGAGATCAAGCCTGCCATAGGGCTCTGCGCTGTCCATGGAGCCTGCTTGAGATTCTCTACCTCCTACCTCTGCCCCTTCCCTCCTTGCACTCTCTCTCTCTCTAAAAGAAAGAAAAAGAAAATCCTTAAGAATGTACAAAAAAACATTTAAATAATCAAGGAGTTCCGAAAAGTTGAAGAATGCAAGAGCAGTATACAAAACTATTTGTTTTTTTTTTTTGTTTGTTTTTTTTTGGTACACTAGAAAAAAACAACCAGAATATGAAGTTAAAAAATAATTTCTTATATTATAAAATAACATAAAAAATAAAATGCTTAGGAAAAAAATTAGCAAAAAATAAACATATGTACTCTGAAAACTGTAAAACATTGTTAAGATAAAGAAGACCTGAATAAATGGAAAGACTTCGCATATTCCTGGAGCAGAAGAATTAATATTATTAAGATGGCAATATTCTTCCAAATGATCTACAGAACCAATGCATCCCTATCAAAATTCCAGTTTCCTTTTCTGTAGAAATTGACAAGCCCTTCCTAAAATTCACATGGAAATGAATAGTCAATGTCATCTTTAAAAAGAAGAACAAAGTAGGAGGACTCACACTTCCTGATTTCAAACCTTCTTACAGAGTTACAGCAATTAAGACAGTATGGTACTGGCATAAGTACAGACATATAGATCAATGAAACAGGATTGAGGGTCCAGAAATAAACTTTTATATTTATGGTCAAATGATTTTCAACAAGGGTGCTATGACAATTCAATATGGTAAAAAAAAATAGTCTTTTGACACATGGTAGTGGGACAACTGGATATCCATATGCAGGAGAATGAAGTTGGACCCCTTCTCTAAATCATATACAAAAATACCTCAAGATGGATCAAAGACCTAAATATAAGGGCTGGAAATACCAAATTCTTACAAAAATTATGAGTTTCCCCTTGTGGCCCGGGGTTAAGCAAACCTTGGGTATGACACCAAAAGCATATGCAACAGAAGAAAAAAAAAAAGATAAATCGGACTTTGTCAAAATCCAAAGCCTTGTGCTACAAACAATATCATCAACAAAGTAAAATGACAACACACATCATGGAATAAAATATTGGCGAATCATATATCTGATAAAGGGTTGATATCCAGAATGTATAAGTAAAACTATAATTCATTTTAAGAAGATAGATAACGGAATTAAAAAAAATGGCTAAGGGATCTGAATAGACATTGCTTCAAAGAAGATATGCAAATGTACAATAAGCAAATGAAAAGACACTCAACATCACTAGCTAACAGGGAAATGCAAATCAAAACCACATGGGGTACTACTTCACATTCACTAGGGTGACTATAATAAAGACAGATAATAAGTGCTGACAAGAATATAGAGAAATAAAAATTTTCATACATGGCTGATCAGAATGTGAAATGATATAGATCCTTTAGAAAACACTTTGGCAATTCCTCAAAATATTAAGCATAGAATTACTATGTGACCCAGCAACTCAACGTCTCTCTATATTCACCGGAGAAGTGAAAACCTATGTCCACACAAAAATCTTTATACCAATGTTCATAGCAGCATTATTCATTATAGGCAAAATGTGGAAACAACCTAAATGTCCATTAACTGATGAAGGGGTAAACAAAATGTGATATGTCCATACAATGCAGTATTATTTGACGATGAAAAAGAATAGACTATTTAAACACCTTAACACATGGATAAATCTGGAAAACAGATTAAAAGAAAGAAGCCAGTTACCAATGACAACATATTGTATAATTTTATTTAAATGAAATATCCAGAATAAGCGTATCTATAGAGACAAAAAGTAGATTAGTTGTTGCCTGGGGCTGAAGCGATTAGGAGTAATGGGGAATGACTGCCAATGTATACAGTATTTCTTTGTGTGTGTGTGTGTGTGTGTGTGTGTGTGGTTGGGGGGGGATGAAATGTCTTAGAATTTAATACGGTGATGGCTGCACAATTCTGACTATACTAAAAATTATTGACATGTATTCTTCGAAAAATGGAGGAAATACTAAAAAATTCTGTTAAGTGGCTTATAAACTATTCAGCCACATTGGGAGTATGAAAAAAAAAATTCTAGAGCTAGAGATTGGGGAAATATCTTTTGTGAGAATTACACCGTGAGTCCCAGCCCTCTCAATTACAAAGTAGTAGCTTGAAGGTGACTATCCTGAAGGCTTATTAACAACTATCTCCAGGACTTTGGAGGACACAGTGGGCTTGGTAGCTGCAACATTTGTTTAGTCTAAAGGATGAAAAACTGGCTGGCTAAACACTCTGATGGTGGAAATAGGAGAGTTTGCTGCTCTATCTATTAATTGAAATCTCCAGAGTTTATTCAGGAAAGAGGATGTGTGAATGTTTCCCATGGATCAGAGGTTATTTCACAAGCATGGAGAAGATGTGATATAGAATACTCACTGGCCTTTTCCCAGTGATCTGGAAAGGCAAACAGACCTCCACGGAAGAAATGGAAGCCTAGTCAGGTTCCTGGGACTAAAAATGAAGGAAGTTATATCCCATCCCCTCAACCCACAGCATAGATATGTTTTGGACCTTGCTTGACAAAGGAAGTGTAGAAATGTCCTGAGCAATGGCGAAACCACTGGAACACCTATAGAAATGCCAATGAAAGTACTCTTAGTTCAGTCTGTAATAACAAAAATATCATAAACTGGGTGGCTTATAAACAACAAACATTTATTTCTCAGTTTTGGAGGCTGGGAAGCCTAAGACCATGGCAGCATCCAATGAGAGGCCTCTTCTTGGTTCATCACCAGTGCTTCTAGCTGTAACCTCACACAGTGGATGGGTGTCAGGGATGAGGGAGATTTCCTGGGCTTCTTTTATAAGGGCACTAATCCCACTCATGAGGGCTCCACCCTCACAACCTGCCTAATCACTTCCCAAAGTTTCCTCCTTCTAATGCAATAACACTGAGTATTAGCTTGCAGTGTATGAATTTCAGGGGACACAAACATTCAGACCATAATAAACGTGTTATCTTAAAACCAGCTGTGCTTTTCAACCTGAAAGAGGAGGAAAAGTTGTGCTAAGCGGAGAAATGAAAGAAACCAGGCGAACTTCCCTTATCACATGACGTCTTTCTGCCAACTATGGGCTCAGACTGCAAAAGGGGAGAAGCCTCAGTTTTAAGTCAGCTTCAGACCTTTGATAATTACTTGGGACCAGAAATTCTAATTATTGAAATGATACTGTGTTTTCTGACTTAAAGTCATTGTAGAATTTCCTTAAAGTGACCAGAAAACATGAGTCTAAGTTTTCACATAGGAGTAGGGAAGAATAAAAACAGCCCCATCCCATTGAGTGTATCTACAAGATAGTGGGAGACACAATTTAAATTGTTTATAATTATATCCCACTAGTCATGCTTGCTCAAATTCTAAAATAAGGATAATAATAGTATCCAATCCACAGAATTGCTTGATAAATTTCTCAACTGCCTAACAAATGAGTACTTTTAATTAATGCTATTACTATCACTTTGCTTTTACAATTGTTCACATGTCTTCTAGAACAATGTTGTTGAACATATTTTCTCCTGTAGATAGGAATGTTCTCTGTATTGTCCAATTAAGTTAGCCACTAGCCTCATTCAGCTGTTGAGCACGTGAAATGTGGTTAGTGCAACTGAGGCACTTACTTTTAATTTCATTTTAATTAATTTAAATCAAAACATAAATAGCTACATGTGGCTGTGGCTACTGTATTGGACAGCTCAGATCTCGACGTGTAACAAAGAAAAAAGATATGGGTCAGAAAAGTTGATTGTAAATTCAAGCCTAAGTCCAGCCAACGAGGGAGATTGTTCCAAACCAAATTATTGTTTCATTAGTGTAAGTGGCGTTGCCAGAAAAACCTCAGAATGAATCAGATACAAGTAGAGCTGTAATTTATACACAGATTACGGGGGTGGGCAACAAGAATAGCAAATATATATACACTGAAATTTGCCAGTGCTAAAATATATTCAGACTAACTTCTGACATCTAGTCTGGTACATTAGTATTGATAACAAATTGCAGGTGGAATTTGAACTAGCTATTTTCTAATGATGCAAATCATTAAATAAAGCATCTTACTAAGAGAAGCCCTACCATCTTATTCTTTGTTTTTTTGTAAATTTTTTAATGTTTATTTATTTAAGAGACAGAGAGACAAGCGGGGGAGGGGCAGAGAGAGCCAGCGACAAACTCTGAAACAGGCTGCAGGCTCTGAGCTGTCAGCACAGAGCCCGATGCGGGGCTGGAACCCACGAACCATGAGATCATGACCTGAGCTGAAGTTGGACACTTAACCGACTGAGCCACCCAGGCGCCCCCCCCCCCATCTTATTCTTTATGAATAAGATGTGTGTCCATCTGACCAGAACGTGCCAGCACAGACCTCTGAAAGAAAGGTTCAGTGATGTTCCTCTGTACGGTTAGAGGAGGTTACAGCCTGGTGAAGGGAAGGACATTTCCTTCCCTTTAGTAACCTTCCTGACCTACTCTAACCTACTCTTTTCTAAAGCCAAGAGGAAAGTTCACTTTGGAAAGGAAAGTAAAAAGCTCTGGAGTAAGAAGGCAGAGTCAGCAGGGCTCCACATTGAAGTCTGCAGACTGGAAGAAAAGACTAGAGCACATTAAACATTATACTCAAGCCACGTCAGATGTGGAGGGAAGTCTTACCTAAATTCGGCAATTACGGCCTTATTCTAACTCAATATAGAGCCAAGCAGCTGCGTGCAGGGGTGTTTACTGCTGCTGTCACATTAAAGATTTATGCCCGACGGTGGCATCCTCGGTGTAATGGATCTAAGAACTTAAACTTATTTTTTGTGAGTAATGTTTGAAATTGCTGTTGCCCTCCCCGCTCCCCCTCCCGCCCCCCTGCACCCACTGTGTACCCGCTGTTTCTCCGTACAGAGCTGGCAATGTGACCTCTGCTTGGGAACAGGACGGCAGTAGAGGATTTATACGATCCTGGATATATCCTAAGCTAGAGACCACCGACTATATGTAGCCTGAACTTGACCAGATGCTGTGGCAGCAGATCATAGAATCAGGAGCCTTCTAAAAACATCAGGAGATTAGAACTGCTTAAGAAGGTAAATGGCTGTTATAAATATATATTTGTGCAGCACATCTAGCATTGGTCAAGTGCTTACTCTCTATGTGGCACTGTATATGAAGTGCTTCTTATAAATATCTTTATGAGATAAGTGATATTTTAGCCCCAATTTACAAGGAAAGAAACCAAGGCTTGCAGAAGACTAGGTAATAACATACTCAAGGGGACATAATTAATTATTGATAGAGGTCCTGAACCATTTGTTACGCACGATGCAATGTGTTCTCTCAGATATAGAATAGAATTCTCCCTATCAATCAAGGTGAAAGGTGGTGCCATCATGTCCCTGGGGTTGTAGTGACCTACTGATATATGAAAACAGTGTGCTGCTCTCTATAAATATAGCTTATATCTAACCTGAATGCTCTTCTCATCTCCTCTTTTTATTATAATGAATATAAAGGCAACTGAAGGAGAAGGGATGAAGTTGCTAATGTTGCAATTTCGTGAGGTCCTTATTGGACCCTGATCAAGGGAGCAGGAAACAACATCCATGAGCATTAATCATATACTCTGACTTCTGTACCACTAGGCGAGTGGACCTCAGGACTGGGACATTCCACAGTTGGGCTAGCAGAGACATGTTTCTTTCCTTTTCCCTGTTACATAGGATGGTTTGTGGCACCCAACACCTGGATCCCAGCATCTAGGGAATATCTCCTCTCCAATGTCCCACCCGGTAGGAGCTGTCATGGACCTTTAGATACAACTACACACATTCGTACAAAGGACGATCAACAAGGATCAACAAGATGACACATCCAAACATCTTGAATGTGTGTAGAATTGAATCTAAATAAACTAGAACGCAGAAATTTACCTTTTACTATAAGAAAAAAAAAATCCCTAGTTTCCTCATTGCCCACATTTTTTTGTCTTCCCATTCTTTTTAACCCATTTTTTTTTTTTCAATCACACAAAGCCATCAGGTAATTTGGGATCAATAGGATATATCAGACAGTTTCCCCTGGCGCCCAGTTTGCTCCAGATTGAGTTTACCTCAATGAAGGAACTTGGAGACATGCTTCTTACCCAGCCTTGGACCTGAACAAGGCCGGAGCGAACCTGTGTCCAAGAGAACCTGTGGGGAGCCAAACGAACACACTGAACACAAGTCACAGAACTGCTTTTCGTTCCTGCTCAGTGTTTAATCAGTAGAGGTGCCTCTGGCCAAGTCATTTAATCTCTTTGACTTGCAGTCCTTTTAGTCCATAAAACAAGGGTATAAAAACTAAGACAACCACTTAAATCTTTTAAAACCCCAACTTCCTATGAGTTCAAAATCTTAAGATAAAACGTTTTCTCAATATATGTCCAGAAGTCGTATTTTCACTAAACCAGTGTCCTTCTTCAAGATACCAGCGCTTCGAAAGCTAGTTCAACAGCACCTCTTTTATGAGGCTGTGTTTGAATGCATGTCAGGGTTCTTTGCTGTAAACAACAGACTGCATGCTGGCTAGATCAGGCAGATGAGTGTATTAGGTTTAAGCAGACAAGTGTATCAGGTTAGAATTTCCTGGAGGGCTACAGCCAGACTAGGAAGTTATTCCTCCATGACTGTTGATAAACTACGAAAGGAGAGGGCATTGCTGACAATGGGTCGAAGCAAGGCAAGTGGAGGTGGAGACATCCTTAGTCAGGGATCTGCTGCCACGGCTTCTAGAAACCTAGGATATGGACACTGGTCCCCGGGGCCCTGAGAGCTCCATGCCTGCCCCTGCCGTTGTGGAACATGGAGTCTGCATGGAATGTGTGGCGCTTTTCTTGTGTTGCTCTCCTCCAAATCCATGTCTCCATGGGTCCTTCTAATTGTTAGTGGCTTGGTCATTTGCCTGCACCCAGCTGCAGAGGAGACTGAAAATGTGAGTGTTCTGACTTGTGCCTTGGAAAGGCAAGGAACTGTAATGTGAGCAAATGGACCAAAAGTAAGGAGGTATAAGGTAACAGCCACAGTTAAGGACTGTGAAAAAAAAAAATGTATTGCCCTTGATTTCCTTCTCCAGACTGAAGCTTGCTTTGAAAAGGGTCAATATCGGGGTGCCTGGGTGGCTCAGTCAGTTAAGCATCCGACTTCGGGTCAGGTCATGATCTCACAGTTCATGGGTTCCAGCCCCACATCGGGCTCTGTGCGGATGGCTCAGAGCCTGGAGCCTGTTTCGGATTCTGTATGTGTGTGTGTCTCTCTCTCTGCACCTCCCTGCTCGTGCTCTCTCTCTTTCTGTCTCTCTCTCAATAAATAAATAAATAAACATTAAAAAATAAACAAGTAAAAGTATCAGTATTAAGTAAATATAAATAAACACATAAAACTTTCTTAGATACATTAGATGAACCTCTGCCTTTTGAAAGAGAAGATGGCTAAACAAAGTGCAAGCTTTTCTTGGTGACACAAGATTTTTAATATAAATTCAAATATTATGAACATGATTACGTAGTATGAGGAAACTGATTCCTCATTATCTGTATCCTTAAAGGTACCAGTCATAAAAGAACTTATCATTTCTAAATCTGATTTCATTTAGTGGACCTTCTTCCATTTCTAATTATCGTGGGGGTTATGAAATATCCTGGAATCAGATATATCTAAGTTCAGATCCTAGCAGAGGAATCTTGGACATTCTCATAACATTTCTGATGGTTATAGGAGATGATGAAAGGTAAGTATGGTTCACGGAGCCTAATGAATTGTAAGTACTCGTTGAATGAAAGCCGGTGGTGTTACACCTGCTTTATTTTCCCTGACTTTTCCCTTTGTTACCATTTTTGATCATGCCTGCCTCTTACTCTGTTGGTTCAAACTCTTCCTCTTTGCTGCTTCCTCCTATTATGAGATTTCTTTTTTAAGAACATTAGGTTAATAGCTCTTTAGTTGATTGTTTACTCAGTTGCAAGCTCTGCATCAGTCCTGTATGTCTTTATGCCGTGAAGGAGCCTCACACCCTACCAATCAGCGCTCATTGTGTTTGACTTCTTGATTTCAAACCTTAGTTGCTCATCACTTCTGTTTGGGGTTTTGGGAAAAGCTAGCCTGTCTTTTAATGCATCGGAGGTAGATTCCAATATATAAGTAAACATCTTACTAGGCAAAGGTTAAAGTGAAGAGAGCGACAACAGCAAATAATCTTCTCTCCTCATTAGCATGTAAGGAGGGGTTTGGAGCCAGAGAAATATTTGATTCCTAGCCAATCCACTTATTATTCAAGTTCCTTGCACAAGACAGTTAACTTCTTTGAGAGACTTTCCTGATCTGTAAAACGGGAGTTCAGTTGTTGACTTGCCGGGTTGCTGTGAGAGTTAGAAATGCACCGCTTTCCTAGGGCGATGCCTCGCATATAGTTGATGTCCCATGAATGCTGGCTGTCCCGGTCATTGCAGCTAGGAGCAAACCAGCAGATTGCAGTGGCCTCCTGAGAAGTGGGTACTGATTAGAATGAAGGAGGGGGGGAGGAAGACACCCCAGAGAAAATACTGTCTGCTTCTGCTCAAGGTCAGCCCTGTCAGGCTGCCAAGAGGCGAAGACCTTTAATTTCATGGTGTCATTTTCTCTTCCTAAAAGTACAGTCTGACATATATTTGCTTTTTAAATTGAAGTGAACTAAAATTAATCTCATTATGGGAATCTGATAGTCCTCAAGGTACTTGGAGACTCCTGAGTGTCACAAAACTAGGATCAAAAACGCTGGTAAACTGCCAGCGGAAAAAGCAAAGGCGGCTAAGTGGACGGAAGCCCGTGGGGCTGGGGGTGAGGGGGCAGGGGATGCTTATGTATAATTTGACTCCTTTGACACTTTGTCAAAATAGTGTGGCTCAAACAGACACTTCAAGCCTGAATATCTTTGAGAAATCCTTAAAGACCTTCCTTGCTGTGTCTTAGTGGACAGCTTATATTTTTGAGAGCCATTTGAATATTGTTTAAATTGTATTTGAATATTCAGTAGAGGGACATTATTAAGCATTGATTTGCACACATACTTTTGGGCAACCATGGATTCTAGAGCTGTTCGTGGAGCTTGATGTGTACGAGAACAGCTTTAAAGAGGAGGAGATATGCCTAAAGTATAACCTGGGTTTGCTGTGTTCTCCAGATAAAAAAGTCTATATTTTCCATAGGAGCAGGAGTTGAGGTCTAGCCCCCTGTCATGATGAATCCTGGAATCTATTTTTTCTGATGAGGTCTTCAAGTTGCTGCTGGAAGGTCTTCCAGCAGGTAAGGCCCTCTATCTTCCCCTGGGTTTCCTGGCTTTTTGATTTTCAGTTGATGGTCTGCTGTCAGCTCTGATATCCTGAATCTCTGTACCTTAAGTCTGTGAATACAAGACACTATCTTCCTCGTATCTCGAGGGTTCCAGAGCATCCTGGAGAGAAAGCCTTTAAGAATGACACTTATCACCTACTTTAAAATATTTATGAAGCGATTTTGCTTAAAAATATCTGTAACTCTTGCTCTAAACTTAAGCTTTTAAGTTTTGTCATTTTCAGTTTTTTGATTTTGAGAGCCATTATAACATCTTGACACTATATATATATACATATATATGTATATATGTATATATGTATGTATATGTATATATATGTATATATGTATATATATACACACACACATGGAGAGAGAGAGAGAGAGAGGAAGAGAGTTCTTCCCCAAAA
This sequence comes from Lynx canadensis, assembly GCF_007474595.2. Lineage (NCBI taxonomy): Eukaryota > Metazoa > Chordata > Mammalia > Carnivora > Felidae > Lynx > Lynx canadensis. Next base: position 181,069,052 of record NC_044306.2, read on the forward strand.
TGAGTTAGGTTATTCTTTTCTGTACTGACCCTAAAAATTCTTTGTGGATCTTGCCTCTCTTGTCCATGACATTTTGTGTTACCAGTTTTCCAGATGTCGCTTCCTCTTTAGAAACAGTAGAATTCACCACCCACGTCTATTCCTTCTACTAGAAGACAAAATAGCATAATCTTTAAGAACATGGCTCCTTAGGGAAGATACCCTAGGTTTGTTCACTTTTTATTAGTGGTGTGGTCTTTGACAAGCCACTCTGACTGAGCCTTAATATTGTCATCTATAAAAATTAGTATCTCAATAGCACCCGCCCTACAGATCGTGGTGATTAAATGGCCATAATCCATAAGAAGCAGATGCAGCCAAGAGAGAACCTAATCTGGCCTGAGTATATGGAGAACAGGGTGGAAGCGTCAGTAGATAAAGCTCTACACTGATTCTTCCGTATGTGAGGAGTTTCCCCCTTTAACATGACTACTTAGGGTTCAACGTGTGCTGCCCACCAGGAAAAGTACTTTCTTTAGAGACTTGCATGACTTTCTTTAAAGGTCCGCCTGACTTCACACATTCTTAACTTCTATGTTAATCACCTGTGTCCGGGGTAGATATATAGGTGGAAATTTAGAGGTACGTTTACCGATGTCTATTTACTCTACTTCCTGTTGGGTGTTCTGACAGGCTGTCTGTGCCCTGCCCCATCGCCTAGAGCTCTTTAATTACACAGGGACTGCCAACCACCAGAGAGCTTTCATTGACTTGAGATCGTTCTGCTTGTCCAGGGCAAGCTCGAATTGCTGCAGAGTTGATAAATGACCTGCCACTTCCCTGGAGCCTTCGATTCGAGGCTGACAAGAGTTGGTGTACACATTCCCTCGTTCTCTTCCACTTGTCGGAGTTAGGTGGGATAGCCCTGAAGCAGGATCCTCGCTAACCCAGAGTTCCTCAGTGGGATCATACTCCAGTCACCCATCGTGGTAACCGAACTGGTAACACACGCTTCGTTTCTTGTATTCCCTTGCCTGTCTCACCAACCCACTCCACGGTGGGTTTTTCCCGAGGCCACTTTCCGAATGAACTACTTGCCCTCAAATCCTTGTTTCAGGGTCTGCCTCTGGGGAAAGCTGAACTAACAACGATCCCATGAGACCACGACTCATTGTGAAAAGGTCGTAGAGTGTCCGATCCTGGCACATGGTATACATTTGTGCATTTCTTGGTTTTTCTCATTCACCGATTCGTTTTTTTAATTTCTTATTTTATTAAAAAATTAATGTGTATTTATTTTGAGACAGAGAGAATCCCAAGCAGGCTCTGCACTCAGTGCAGAGTCCAACTTGAGGCTCGAACTCACAAGCTGTGAGATCATGACCCGAGCCAAAATCAAGAGTCGAAGGCTTACCCGACTGCGCCACCCAGGCACCCGTCATTTTTGAGGAGGCTCTATGCCCAGGGTGGAATCTAATGCGGGGCTTGAACTCATGACCCTGAGATCAAGACCTGAGCTGAAATTAAGAGTCGCAGCCTTAACCGGCTGAGCCACCCAGGTACTCCTCACGGAGTCGTTTTTTTGAAGTTAGTCAGTGTATTACTTCAGAGATCCACAGGGTTGCAAACAGCAGCCAAGCAGGCTGGCTGAGAGAGAAGCAGAGCCCCAAAAGCCGCAACATTTGATGGGAAAGGAAGCTTTCTGGCGGCCTTACACGCTCTGGCTATCCACTGCCAGAGAATAGGAAATACAAGGGTTTTTTTTGTTTTTTTTTTTTTACGATTTTTTTTTTTTATTCTAATAATGGCCTATCTTTTCATAGTTTGCTGAACTTGCTTTCTCCTTCATACATACCTTTGTATGAGTGGCATCATGACGTGGATCTCAAGTAGGAATGACTTTGGTCCCCAGAGGATATTTGGCAATTTCTGGGGGAATTCAGTTGATTTGCAGCACCGATCCGGGGGACTTGACGCAAAGAGAGAAATCTATATCTGCGTCTTCCAATATGGCAGCCGCTAAACCCACGTGGCTCTTGAGCATTTCAAACCGAAGAACTGAAGTTTTTGTTTTATGAAGCTTTCGTTAGTTTTTTTTTTTTTTTTTTTTTTTTTTTTTTGGACAGAGAGAGACAGAGCATGAACGGGGGAGGGGCAGAGAGAGAGGGAGACACAGAATCGGAAACAGGCTACAGGCTCCGAGCCATCAGCCCAGAGCCTGATGCGGGGCTCGAACTCACGGACCGCGAGATCGTGACCTGGCTGAAGTCGGAAGCTTAACCGACTGCGCCACCCAGGCGCCCCTCGTTAGTTTAAATGTAAAGAGTCACACACGGCTAGTGAGTACCACGTTTGACAGTGCAGGAGTCAGAGAGACCTAAATGCAGATTGCGACTCTGTCATTTATTTGGTAGCTCTATGACCCTGAGCAAGGTCAGTTTCATCATCCGTACAATGGGGATAAACTCAGTGCATCCCTCACAATACTATTGTTAAGGATTAAGGAAAACATAGCATAGTATTTGCATTGATCCACGTTCGGTGAACTATTATTAATTTTATGTGAACTGTAAATATTCACCTAGTGAAGCTTCTTTCCACAACTCAGCCTGCCTTAGCAACAGGAATTGGAAACCGGTTTGCAAGAGCACACTCCCTTCCCAGAGGCCTGAAGTCTCAATCCTATTTATGTCTGTCATTGGATTTAATTGGGTCCATTTCTCCATGTTTATATGAATATATCTATTTACCTATTCACCTACCTAATCTTTCATATTTAAATTATAAATTGTCTATCCCTAACCCATCCACACACAAACCTCCCTTCTATTTTATTTTGACTTCATGTTTGAACCACATTGCCAATCTGCACTCCACTTTAATTAGGATTCTGCCTCCTCCAACACTGTGAACCTGGCATGCATTTTGAGACCTTGGGTAAAGCTCTTCCCTTTCCCTCCTCCTGACGCCTGCCTCCCATGGAACAAAGCCATTTGTAAATGTTTTCACACAACTGACCATGGCATTTATAGATAGGGCTTTAGAAAGGCTGTTGGAGAGTTGCATTTATAAAGAAGAATTCAAATAAAACTTTGTCCAGAGTTTCTCAACAATGCCTGATGCTTGCTACTTGAGAAGAAAAAGGTCACCCTAGTTAATTTGAAATATACCTACTTTGTGTGGATTTTATGTAGCTCATATAGTGTTCCCATTATTCAGAAAGCAAAGGGAACAAATGATCATTCAGAAGACACCATAAAAAAGTATTTAAACGTATGTAATAGTTTAGCTTTATGTGCACATTTGTTAGCTTGTCTGTGAATGAGTATGCGAGAGAGAAAGAAATCAAGATGAAGAGAATGTTTTTTGCCTTTGGGGGGTTGGGGGAGAGTATAAACCAATGGAGTAACAGTACATCAGTTCATTTAATTCAACAATCATCAATAACACCATGACTTCCCCAGAATAAGGCATCTTGTAAGAATGATGCCTTGAACACTGGAGTCATAATAAAAGAGGATGCCTCCATGGTGCACACACACACATACACATACACTGACACACATACAGACACATACTTGTATATTTGAATAAACAATAAAAGAGAAGAAAGAATATAGGATTGAAAGAAGCATAGACGTTTTTAAAAGTCAGCTCTAGATAGGTTTCCACCACCTTTTCTCACAAATTTCCATAAGGTTTGTCTTAGTTTTAATATTTGTGATAAGTTAGATATTGTCTTTTAAAAAGTGAACACTTAAAAATTATGTTCTTGTCACTGAAGACATGCCAGGGGCCTCCTGGTCATGCTGGGACATTGTGGGTATCAGTATGCTCGATAGTTGCTGCAAGAAAAGGAAAATGTTTAGCGTGTAATGCACAAAATCAAAGCTATTGAGTAAAAGGCAACATTTGCTATTCTTTAGGAAAATTGGCAACATCAAAAGTACATACTGTGCATAATTAAAACCAAGGAAGTAGGTTATTGGTTCCATTAAGTTTATTCAAGAACCAAAAGAACAAGTATGGAATTAACTGCATTTGTAAATACCATTTCATAATGAATACGGCAATTTAGAAAGATGGCCCTTTAGCCAATTTTTTACTTTTGAATCATTGCCATTGTTAACCAATCACCCAAATTGTGATAAAAAACAAAACATTTTTATTATTTATGTAACAATGTGGGCATACTACTGAATATATATGCTTTAAGTTTGGATGTTCCTGTTTTTACTTTCTAGCTTCCCTTTCCTATAGTAATAATTTAATAAGAAATATTTATTGGGTACTTATGGTCTACCAGTACTCTCCGAGGCACTAGGAAGTGTTGATCTGAAAGAAAAACAAAAATATATGTGCTAAACATATGTGTGCGTGTGTGTGTTGAGTAGATTTTGAGGACATTGAATTGAGTAAGTTTTTATGCAAACATCTCAAGTGGTCACATGGGATATGGTTTCTTTGGAGACGATTGCTCATGTTTTATAGATTTCTATTTACTTTTCCTTATCTGTTGCATGACCAACCATATTTTGATTGCAATGAAATTTCACTACTATAAAAAGTTCCTGAATTAGAGTGCAAGCATAAGTGAATAAATAAATAAAATAAATAAATAACATAATACTATATATAATTTCAGAAATATAAATCAAAATGTGATTGCAGATAAACTTTCGTTTGGTATAATGACTAGGAACAGAGACATTGGAATTTTAAATATAAATTAAAGTAGTATTTATTTAAAATTTTTTTATTAATACTTAACAAATCTTTACTGTGACATCAAATATTTTTAGTAGAATTTCTATTGATGAATTTAGTAGAATTTCTATCGATGGCTCTTTAAATGACATGACTGGTGAAAAATGTAAAGTATCTTATTTCGTTAAATTTTCATGGGAAATAAGTATTTTCACATTTATGTAAGGAAACTGTCTAGACCAAGGATGTTGCATGGTTTGGTTGTTAAGATGTGTGCCTTTGAACTCTTTTATACATGTGAAGGTATCTTGATTTTTCGTCGTTATAAACCTATCATCTTCTACAACATAAACTCTTTAAACAGTATCGTACACTTCCATTAATAGTCATGATGATGTTTTAACAAGGACTGGACTTAACTTCATATTAAATAAACTAGAAGTTAGGACAAAATACATGTAACTGCTATTTTCAGGGCTGTCCTTGAATGAAGGGAACAAATAAGGTGTGTCCTATTATACGTTGGCTTTCTACTTAATAGCTTTTTGAAATGTAGGATGAGGGGGAGGAATCTGAAAGGCCAGTGGATTTATGGAATTGAGGAGACGAGGATCAGAGCACAGGGAGGCTGAGATCACTCTGCAAGCTGTAAGCCAGAGTTCTGGAAGGGAGGGGGCTGCACGGCACATTGGTGGGCACTTAGGGCAAGGCATGTCGGTATTGATCACTTGCTTGGGAAGGAGCACAAGGGAATATTGTAGGAGTGATGATATTTTTCTAATCTTGATAGTGATTACATGGGTGTACACATTTTCAAAACCCATCAAAATACACAATTAAAGATGATACAGTTCACTGTATATACATTATACCTTGATAAATTTGATTCTTAAAAAACACTCATAAAATTGACAAGAAACAATTGGAGGAGGAAAAACATGCCATATTAGACTCTAGAAAGATGTCATTCAATTTTTAAAAAATAATTAATATCCAAATTGTATAGGATAATAATTTTAATTAAAAAAAATCTACATTTACTGACTTCCTACCATTTTAGACGCTTTGATTTAAATATTTGGTATGCATGAACTCATTTAATCTTCAGAAGAAACCTATGAGGCAAGGACTAGTATGATCCCCATTCTATAAGTGAGGAAACAAAGCATAGGAAGTAAGCCTAGGAAATAACTCAAGATTTCACTGACATTAAATGATGGAATCAGCAGTCATTCCTACGTGTTTTGACTGTTCTAACCACTGTATGAGCACATAAAATGTGCTGCCTTATTAGGTGCTGAGAAGACAATACTGGGCAGACACAGATGTAATATGGCGAAGAAGTCAGAGATTAACTGAAGAGTGAAAAAATATACAGGGAAATGTCATCTAGGTGGTGAAAAATTCACTTTAAAGCAAATTTAAGATACAATTTTGTAAATACGGAAACATAATTAATGATAGCAATGCAATTTGGGCCAAAATAACTGTGTTAATCACGGCCAGTGACACTACTAATTAGCAGACCTGTTTCTCAGAAAACATTTTTGGCAATGCGTATTAAAATCTTAATTTTTAAATCAATTTATACCCAGTTATTCCATTGTAGGGAACTCAGTCTAAGAAAATACCAACTGGGGTGGGGGGGAAAGACTCCTAGGAGAAAGTGCTAATTGTGGTTTTCCTATGACAGTGAACAATACATATTGTTTTACTCTGCCCAGAAGTAGAATACATTGCAAATCCATTAGAATCATAGTTATAAAGATTACATCGAGAAATGAGAACAGACATGATTTAGTCACCAATCCAAGAAAGATATTACATGTGCCAGAGACATTATTTTACATACTGTGATGGATTGAATTGTGCCCACCTCCAAATTTATATGGTGAAGCCCTAACCCCCAAGGACTCAGAATGTGCCTTTACTTGGAGATAGGATCTTTACAGAGGTAATCGAGGTAAAATGAGATTAAAATGGATTAATATAGGCTCTAATCCAATAGGACTGGTGTACTTCTAAAAAGGACAATAAAGTTCAGTTTAAACCACTAGTTTGTGGTACTCTGTTATGGCTGTCTTAGCAAATTAATACACATGCTTGGTTATGGTTAGAGACTGATCGTCATTAGTGCTATTCACCCAATATGCATAGCCCTCTCCTTCTGGCACAGGTAGGATTTGACTTCCTTTCCTTCTGAGACTGGGGTTGACCATGACTTTCTGTGGCAACGAAAGGTGAAAAGACGTAACATGTGTGTCACTTCAGGGAGATATTTTATGAGTCCCATACTTTGCAATGGTCTTTCTTTTCCTCCACCATGACAACTGGTAACCTTAAAGACGATGGTGACTTTGTCAGTAAAAAGTGCAGGAAACAGAGCCTCTAGCTGTCCTACAATGCACATGTAGTGTGAAGATGAGATAAACCGATGTTGTCCTAACTCACTGATATTTGGAAATTATTTGTTAATTGCAGCCAAGCCTAACTCATCCCAAGTAAAACAACTAGCAAGGCACAGGCTTTATTCACAAGAATTTTAGTCTGGGTGAGAGTTGTAGAAATAATCAGATGTTTAAAATTGAATGTTTTGGGGCGTCTGGGTGGCTCCGTCGGTTGAGTGTCTGACTCCGGCTCAGGTCATGATCTCACGGTTCGTGAGTTCGAGCCCTGCACCGGGCTCTGTGCTGACATCTCGGAGCCTGGAGGCCACTTTGGATTCTGTGTCTCCCTCTCTCTCTGCCCCTCCCCTGCTCATGCTCTGTCTCTCTCTGTCTCAAAAATAAATAAAAACATTAAAAAAATAAAAAATAAATAAAATTGGATATTTAAAAATGCCCTGATGAAAGTATGCAACGAATTTTAAGGATGCACAGAAGAGAGGCACTTAACCTGGACTAGGAATATTTCCTGAAGGGAAGTGACACGTTAGCTTGGTCTTGAAAGGCAAATAGGAGCTAGTCAGCAGAAGAAAATGAAGCCAGAGAGATGACGTGTGTACAAAGGTGAGAATTGCAAATTTCTCATTATGCTGGAATGTAATATGTGAGGGTCAAATGAGTAGATGTGATGTTTGGGGAGGATAAGTTGACAGGACCCAGGTCCAGGGGCTGTCTTTACCCATGCTCTGAAGGTTGTAAATTCCTTTCTCAGGTACTTTCCCTGTCAATAGCAAGTTCCCAAAGGAGTGAAATAATCAGTTTCAAATTACAGTTTGAAGTTGAAAAAAAAAGAAGGTATTGTATACATTTGATTGCAGGTATGTAAAATATAAACATGGAGAATGGCAAGTAATATGCAAAAGTCGTTATGTGAGAAAGGCGTGAACATAGGTAAAGAATGTTGCCAGTTTAAAATGTTACCATATACAGGGCACCTGGGTGGCTAGGTTGGTTGAGCGCCCAGCATCAGGCTCTGTGCTGAGAGCTCAGAGCCTGGAGCCTGCTTCACATTCTGTGTCTCCCCTCTCTCTGCCCCTTCCCTGCTCATGCTCAGTGTCTCTCTGTCGCTCAATAATAAATAAATGTTTAAAAAATTTAAAAAAAAGATGTTACTATACAGTTTGTTCAATTAAAAGGAAATTTAATGTGAGGGTCTGACTAGGTAAGCAAAATAAGCTAAAAATATTTTTCTCTAAATCTTTAAAACCTATGGGAAATGAAAATATATGTTTACAAAATACAGTTAAAATCAGGTGGGAAAGGACTTATTAAGATAAGCAGCACAAATGGAGATGAAATGAGTTTTCTGTAGCTCTCTTGCTAGGAAAATTAACTTATACCAAAGGCAGAATTAATATTTTAAAAGGCTGTATTTCCAGATTGGAAACCTAGAGAGGGAAAGTAAAGAGAAATGAAAAAGAAAGACCAGTAAGCAGAATTCTAAGAGGTATCTTCAAGTTTCCTGTTTTCTAGTTATTTGATCCAACATTAATTCAGATTCTTCTATTGGAAAGGAGTTTGCCAATAGAATTAAGGTCCCTAATCAACTGATTAAAATATGGAGATTGCCCAGGTGGATCCAATGTAGTCACTCAAGCTCTTAAAAGTAGAAGAGGGACCAGAAAAGAGAGAGATGGAGTGAAAGGGATGTGGGGATCAGATCTGAAGCATGACGAAGATTCAACTCTTTACTCCTAGCCCTTGAAGATGCATGGGGGAGATCAAAAATTGTGGGCAGTCGCTAGACGTTGAGCATAATGACCGGCCAACAGCTCACTAGGAAAAGGGCACGTTGGTCCCACATCTACACGGAATTCTGCCAACCACCTGAATGAATTTAGAAGAAGATTTATCCTAGAGCCTCCAGGAAGCTATACAGTGTTGTCATATTTTGATATCAGCTTTGCAAGACCCGAAGAAAATAGCCCCATTGAACTCACCAGATTTCTCAACAAAAGAAATGCGAGGTCGTAAATTTGTGTTGTTTAAAGCCACTAAGATTGTGGCACTCCACTACATTAGCAATGTAAAACTAATCACTTATTTAACAAAATGTGAAATAAGATGCTAGGGTGATGGTGAAACACATGCTTTAGTTGTTAATCAATTAGCAGTCATATACTTAATCAATTAGTAGTAATAGACTGTAGTGATCAAAGCTGAAGATTCTGGAACCGGAGGGCTTGGGATCAAGTCACAGCTTCATCGCTGGTTGTGTGAGACCTTGAGCAAGCCTCTGTCCTTCAGTTTCCTCAACTGTATAAGGGGAATCATGATAGTTCTTAACCATTAATTACTAATGAATTGTACGCAAGTCACTTAGAACGGTGTTTAGGGTATGGAAAGTTCTGTAAAGTGTTGGCTACAATTGTTTCATTTGAGTGGGTTACACTGTAACCCATGTGTGGGCAAGTCCATAGCCTGTTTTTTATGGGTTAAGACCTAGGAATGGTTTTATTTTTTTAAATTTTTTTTTTTCAACGTTTATTTATTTTTGGGACAGAGAGAGACAGAGCATGAACGGGGGAGGGGCAGAGAGAGAGGGAGACACAGAATCGGAAGCAGGCTCCAGGCTCTGAGCCATCAGCCCAGAGCCCGACGCGGGGCTCGAACTCACGGACCGCGAGATCGTGACCTGGCTGAAGTCGGACGCTTAACCGACTGCGCCATCCAGGCGCCCCTAGGAATGGTTTTAAAAAAGAAATGGTTTCAGACTCATGGATTAAGTTCACCTATTAATAGAAAGACTTTCAGAGTGTGTACACAAAAACAAAACTTTAACTTTCAAAAACACCTAAAACAAAATGACAGGATTGTTGTCAAAGGATGAAAGAATTAACAGAGGTGCCTGACTGGTTCCATCAGAAGAACTTGGTCTTGTTGCGTGATCCAGGCCCACGTTGAGTATAGCGATTACTAAAAAAAATAATAATAATAATAAATAAATAAGTAAATAAATAAATAAATAGCTTAAAAAAAAGAGACAAGTGAAACAAGAAAGCACATGAAGCAATAATATTAGAAATAGAAGATAATGTTAACGGTATTGAAATGGGTAAAGAATGACTTAAAATACAACTTGTTTTAAATATGATTTTGTTTATTGAACACAATTTCATCGGCGACATTGCTATAATTTACTTATGTTTCTATTGTTGAACATGTAGTGTCTTTTTCATGTTTTTAGGGTTTTTTGGTTGTTTTTGTTTCTGTTTTGTTTTTTGTTTTTTTGGGTTTTTTTTTTTTTGGTTTCGTTTTGTTTTTTTGCTATTTTAGATTCAGTTATTTTCGAACATCTTTGTACATAAAGCTTTTTCCATTTCATTGGATTCTTTCATCAGGAAACATTTCCAGAAGTATAGTTATTTGGTATGAGAGCAACTGTTTTAAGATTCCTAATACTATTACCAAGTCAAAGGGATTGGACCAATTAGCAGTCCAACCTCATAAATTAAACGTTAACTTTTTTTTTTTTTCTGAAATGATTGTTACTGGAAGATTCTTTATGAGAAGTGGAATATATTTTAACTTCCTCTTAACGTTTTATAAAAGTGCTGCTAAGTATGTGTAAACACTACCCTGGACCTTGTTAAAATGTAGAGCCTGATGGCACTATTTTGGGGTGGAGCCTAAAAGCCTGTGTTCTAACAAGCTCCCAAGTCCTTCTCCTGCTGCTTAGCTGCTCCCATTGTGAATACTGAGGCTTGAGGTTTAAGAAGCCTTGAGTAGGATGTAGGAAAGCCTTTGCTGAAAAAAATGAAGCGTTTGGAAAAAAAAAAATCTCACTTGTTTTATTAAAAAATATTTTTTTAATGTTTATTTATTTTTGTGATAGAGACAGAGCTTGAGCAGGGGATGGGCAGAGAGAGAGGGAGACACAGAATCGGAAACAGGCTCCATGCTCTGAGCTGTCAGCACAGAGCCCGACTCAGGGCTGGAACTCACAGATGGTGAGATCATGACCTGAGCCGAAGTTGGACGCCCAACCAACTGAGCCATCCAGGTGCCCCCCAAAAAATCTCACTTTAAACAGATGTTTCAAACCAAGTAATCTCTTAATATTGTCTAATCATTAAAAGGGTCGAGCAATCAGGAAAACAAAGGCTTGTTTAGCCTTACAACAAAGTTGTATTCGCCTGAGGTCTGACACTGGCTCCAGTCCTACCATGGACCCAGTCCAACTCTGGCCAGTTTCTAGATCCATTCTGGATAAAGAAATGCTCAAAGTCTGAAAGTCATCATGAAAGCACCATGGAACTAGGATCTGAGAGGGACTCACCCACCACTTCCAGAGGCAGTGAGAAAGCAGAGAACTCCAGGGGTGATCAGACACCTATACCTGGTCACTCATGTCTCCTGGGGGTCACCAGGATCTCTTATGTTACTTCTGATACCAGAACTGGTGAAATAAACTGAGGCACATTAAAATTTCTGAAAGTTTATTTGTGCAAAAATTGCCTCTCCTCAGGCAATGCCGAAGTAGAAGTGGTTAGGAGTGCTCCCAGTTGTGACTTTATTTTGTCCTTCATTTACTTTTGGTAAGTTTGTATATTATCAGTACTGATGAGTCATTTATAACACTAATTAATTAATCAGTCATCTATCTTGCTTTGGAATATTTTCCTCTCAAGCTATGTGCTTTTTCTTATTGATTAATGAGAATTTACTTCATAGTAATAACATTAGGTCTCTGTCTAGAATGTTGCAAGTATCTTTTCATGGATTAGGATTGTCTTTTCTTACTTTGTTTCTGGTAGTATTTGACCTAGAATGTTTCACATTTCCTAGAGATTAAAAATCTATTCATCTTTTATACTATAGCTTCTCCCTTTGCCTTTATGTGTAGACACACCTTCCTTTTCATCCAAGCAAACAAGTATAGTATCTATTCTTTCAGGGAGGTGATGACTTTACTTCTTAGCATTTCACATTTTCTATAAAGAAGGTGATGTTTTGGGGCACCTGGGTGGCTCTGTTGGTTGAGCGTCTGACTTCGGCTCAGGTCATGATCTCGCGGTCTGTGAGTTCGAGCCCCACATCGGGCTCTGTGCTGACAGCTCGGAGCCTGGAGCCTGCTTCGGATTCTGTGTCTCCCTCTCTCTCTGCCCCTCCCCCACTCATGCTCGGTCTCTCTCTCTCTCTCTCTCTCTGTCAAAAATAAATAAAACATTTAAATTTTTTTTTAAAAAGGTAATGTTTTTACCTTTCAGAAGTTAACCAGTTTTCTAAGCACCTTTTGTATTTGAAAATTCGTCCAATTCCTATTGATTTCAAAATTTTGTATTCTCTTCAGATAAAACACTGAACTTTGAAATATTTTCTCTAATTCAACAAAATATATGTATAGTATTTAATTTTTAGTTAAAGGGTAGAAACTGAGGTTTCTTAATCTCTCCAAAATAGGACTTTTTAGTTAAAAATAGCTTCTCCATCAGCTTAAGAAATTGAATAGGATCTTGAATACTGAATCATTTTGCAACTGGTTATAAAAATAATCTCACTATTTGAGTTATATTTCACATCCTAGCTCCTGTCCTTACATGAATTTCTGTGGTCTTGAGACAAATGTACAGTCTTAGTTTCCAGACATACTATTTTTATTAAGGACAAATTATATGAAGTTCACATGCAAGGTCAAGAGAAATTTTTTTGTTTTGTTTCCTATAATAAAATTCACTATTTTTCTTCCCAAAACAAAGGATTTAAATATAGCAAAGTTTTGGAGCACATGGGTGGATCAATTGGTTGAGTGTTGATGTCAGGTCAAGTCATGATCTCACAGTTTGTGGGCTCGAGCCATGGGTTGGGCTCTGTGCTGACAGCTTGGAGCCTGAAGCCTGCTTCAGATTCTGTGTCTCTTTCTCTCTTCCCCTTCCCTGCTTGTGCTCTCTCGCTCTCTAAAATAAATAAAGAAACATTAAAAAAATTAAATAAATAGGGGCACCTGGGTGGCGCAGTCGGTTAAGCGTCCGACTTCAGCCAGGTCACGATCTCGCGGTCCGTGAGTTCGAGCCCCGCGTCGGGCTCTGGGCTGATGGCTCGGAGCCTGGAGCCTGTTTCCGATTCTGTGTCTCCCTCTCTCTGCCCCTCGCCCGTTCATGCTCTGTCTCTCTCTGTCCCAAAAATAAATAAACGTTGAAAAAAAAAATTAAATAAATAAATAAATAAACAGATAGATAGATAGATAGATAAATAAATAAATAAATAAATAAATAAATAAATAAATAAATAATATAGCAAAGTTTTCTCCCAAGGCCAAAATGTCTACTTAATTTGTACAGGAAAAGATATTTCAATTAAAATACAATGAGATATGTAGCAAATATTGCAGTATAGAGAAAAATTGAATTTTTTGTTATATAAAAAATGATTCTTCTATTAATATCAAGTGTTATAGATTAAGATAGATATATACTTAAAATCCATTTTCTAATAAAAACAAATCAGGTTTCCTCTTCTACTGGTACCCTTTTCATCCCAAATACATACATCTGAATTTGATACATTGATTGGTTCATTGAAATTGAGCTCTTCAGGAGATGATGTTTAAATATCAATCACCTTATGAATATTTAAATTCAAGAAATGTCAAATTAAAGGTTTGCTCATCTTATTTACTTTTAAGAGTTCTTCAGAAATATCAGGTAAAATGAGATCATAGTTGGTAACAATTTAAAACTTTTAAAAGGCTGATCTTTGCAGAGTAATACTCCCAAATGTTCAGAAGGAAAATACCCAAATATAATATAACCTTTAGATTTTTTAAAAAGCTTCTTGGATCTCAGCAAAACTTATTATATTTAACTTCAATGCTTTCCACTTAACTCTTGATTTAATGCAGCGGTCTTACCTGTAAACTGATACATTGGAATGAAACATCAATTACATTAAGCGATTTTATTGTGTTATGAAAGTAAGTACCAATATAGTGGGTAGTTTTATTGCATTGTTTCTCACTGATCGCATTTAACTTTCTAAAGAAAACCAAAGGCACTTTTATTATATATATATATATTTTTTTCTAGATACATATTTAATACTTGAAATTTTGAGCTACATTAAATCTGCAAATTAAATAATACCCACATGCACACTCTAACTTAATGGGTAAAATTTTATGTCATAGATATATACTCTCCTAAGAAGGGATTCAACAGAGTTCTCAGAAAAGCAACTTCTCCTTTTGTATATAAATATAATATAATTCACCAAGATGTTATGTACATGCCTAAAGTCATTTGTTTACAAAGTTCATCCATTAACTATACAAGCTACACAAACATCATATACTGAATAGTGCATACTGAACACTTTCTACTTTTTGAACTTAGATTAAGAGGGGCAATTTAAGCAATTACTTAATCTGAGTAATGACTTCAAAGGAGCTTATTGAAAATCCATATTTGTAACTTGTTCTTTACAGATAAAGAAACTTACTTAAAAATTACCAGAAGCAGTCTGACTAAATTCAGAGAAATACTTAGGGTCATAGAGTTTTCCAGATGCAATTGGCTTTGTGTTGGAAGTGTGGATGGAGGGTTTACTCGTTCAGGGTCATGTCAGTTGTCGAGGAGAGTTTATCTGTCCAATATTAACATCTCCTACATCTTCTCTACCTGCTACGCCCCCCTCCTTCTTCCATACAGTCTGGAATTACCTCCAACTTTTGACTGTTAATCTATTTGACTCTCCTTTTGATTTCTAACGTTATATCTCCCTGACACTCCCAGATAATTTATTTCATCACAGGTCTTCAACCCCAGACTTCATAAAGGATATGCATATCATCTATCTTGCTTGGTTTCTTTCTACCTCTCATCTTTAAAAATCTCAATTCATCCTTCAACTTTGTCCCAGGACTTGGGTTCCCCCCATAGCTATACTTAGTTTGTACAGATTTTTGACAAAGTAAGAGATCATCATCATAAGTCAGTCTTTGCCAAATTAAGTTTTCCTCTCTTTATATGGTTTTCTAAGCAGTCATTAGATTCCTAAAGTTTGAATTTAAGTCTTTTATGAAGGACTCATTGTCATTGTTTTACCTTTTTTTTCTTTCAAATAAAAAGTATCAAGCTTACTACAAACCACCTAGGTGTCATTTTGCTGAAACTAACAAATGTTAGAATATTGTTCTCAATGTTTATGAAAGAGTAAAGCATTTTGTATGAAGTTGAAATCTGCTATGAAACTTTTCTCAGGCCCATTCCATTCTCTCCCAGACATATTATCTATATTTGATGTTTCCATTCTTTTGTTCTTCCTTAAACTGCTCCTGTTAGGTTTCAGTCCCAGATCATACACACAGCTCCTTTTCAAGGTCACCCTAACTTCTAAATCACTAAGACCAGTGAACAAATCTTATTTTTTTCCTAAAGGAATCCAGTAGCATCATTTGATACATTTGATCACACCTGCCACCTTGAACACATTAATTACTTGGCTTTCAGCACATCACACATTATTTGCTTTCCTCCTGTAAACTAAATCTTGCTTCCTTATTCATTTTCTTCTCCCGAATCTCTAAAAATTGGCATGACTTTATCATCTTTTCTAATTAATCTCACCAAGTTAGTGATTTCATTCAGTCCTATGTTTTAAATAAAATTACAGGCTATTAAACTCCTACGTTGGAACATTTTCCTTCTTTCCCCCAAACTTCTACATGTGGGTATCTAATTGTCATCACAAACTTGTATGTGAGTGGAACTCCTAATCTTCTCCCTAAACCTCTTGTGCCCACCATCTCCCCATCTCAGTTAATGACAGCTTCTTTCCATTTGCAAGTTAGAAGCCAGATCTTGAATCTAACTTTGACTTTCCTTTCTCTCACATCCCATATCAAGCTCACTTGGAGACCTTGTGACGCATCTTCCAAACATCTGACCATATCTCAGTACCTGCCTATCTATTACTATGGTCCGAGGCATCACTTTATCACTCTGATAGAATATCCTTGTACTTTGTCTCCTCCTACTCCCTTTGTCCATTTCCATCTAGTCATAACAACCATACTGATTCTTTCAAAAGGAAAGGTGATGTAACTTCTTTGCTCAAAACTATCCCTTCACTCTAAAAGCCAAAATCATTACAGAGCCTACAAAACCCTACAAAATTTTACTCCTTCTTTCCCCTTTTGAGCTGGCCCACTCTTTGCCATTCATGCTGTCCTCCTTTGCTCTTCCTTGGACATGGCAGGCACAGTCACACGTTTTGTACCGGCTGCTCATTTTGCCTGAAATTCTCTTGACCCAGATGTCTGGATTGCTCTCTCTCCCTGTGGCAGACTGTTATAGTTGCCAAGCATCTCCTGCTTTAATAAGAAGGTATTTTGCTACTGCACTTGGATACATGACTTGCTTTGGTTAATGAAATGAACAGAGCGCTATATGCCTCTCCCAAACACAAGCTTGAAGAGCTGTTATATAATTTATCTTGGATCTTTTCCCTCTGCTCTGAGATCTGCATGATCCAGACAGGGGCTGCTCCTTCAGCCTGAGGCCCGGTATTAAACAACAGAGAGCAGAAAAACAGTTGACCCATGAGGCACTTGTAACACAAGAGAGAAGAATTTGTTGTTTGTTGTTGGAAGCCCTTGAAATTGGGACTTTTGTTACTGTATTACACTTAATGAAAGTTAGGATAGAAAGTGTTACCAAGAATTGGGGCACTGATTAAACAAACACAGTAACCCTTCAGATTGACTTTTCCTGTTGCTAGTGGGCACCCAGGAGACTATTATTGGAGTCTCAACAAGTAATTACGGTGTTATGTAGTGGTAAAGCATTTGGTAAGAAACAGGGCGTTGCCTTGGTTGATACTGGATGCTTTTATCTGGCACTATAAGAAAAAAAGATGAAATCAGAAAATAATTGGCTACCTTGCAAGTACAACTGAAAGGGAATATAGGAAACTCAGAAATTCCAAAAGCTTCTAGGTATAGAAGCTTGCGCTGTTTCTCATTTCCATCAGATAAAAAATAAAACTGAGATAGCCTTTGAAAACAAAGGTTAATGTAAACTCCATCCCTTCTGCAAGAACTAAATTAGAATCCTAGCCCTCAAACACTTTGTTAAAATCTCCAAAATGATTAAGGTAGTGCCTAATAAAAATTTTAAGTTAGACAAAATGGCTCAAGGGAAAAAAAAAAAAAGATTAAGGCATGGCTTTCCCAACAAATCTTGGTAAGTTCAAGTAACCTACAGTTAAGTCTGGAAAAAAATAATTGCTGCTAAGCTACTAACATATAAAGCTGAGTAATAGAAAAGCTAACTAAGCTTTTGGAAGAGCTGTGCTGCCAAAGAAGTCATTAGTTTGGATTTAAAATACATTATGGGGTACCTGGGTGGCTCCGTCAGTTAAGCATCTGACTTCAGCTCAGGTCATGATTTCGCCGTCTGTGAGTTCGAGCCCCGCGTTTATGCTCTGTGCTGACACCTTGGAGCCTGGAACCTGCTTCGGATTCCGTGTCTCCTTCTCTCTGCCCCTCCCCTTGCTCGCGCTCTCTCTCTCTCTCTCTCTCTCTCTCTCAAAAATAAATAAACATTAAAAAAAAAGTTTTAACACACGTTGTGACTCCTTGAGACTTAAAATAAACTTTGGGCTTCTAATCTTCACAGACAGAAAGAGAAAGCTGTGTGGTCCTTAGGGAGAACATCCTCTCCAATATCCTCCCCAGATAAGCCTGAGGAGGAAAATAGAAAAGGAAAAAAAATCTCCCAGAGGGAGACAGACTTTCAATAGAACAATGGACTGAGGATCTACTTCAAGGCAACAGAAACAGGGTCTAATTGATGAACATTCTCTTTCTTCAGGGTGAAGGTCATTTGCCGTTTCTCCCTGGGGAGATTTCTATGTTACTACAGGTCAGTGAGGACTGTGTGTTTCTCCTCCTCACCCTGTTCCAGTGGGAATATTTACTGTGGTTAGCCTGTCTACATTGAACCATTGCAATATAGTGTCATGGACAGCAAACTTGACTTTTCGGTTCTTAGATCTCTGCATCAAGAGAGCCATGTATGACCCCGATCTGAAGACTATTCATCATTAGGTTGTTTTCCTTTGTGTGGGTGAGGGAAGTATATTTTATGTGAGGAAGGGAAGGAAACAAGATGGTATTATTGTTCTCAAACACACTCTGATATTCCTCTTGATATAGATACTCTTAGCCCACTGCTTTTGGGTTTGATCAGATCATATGCTTTGGACAATGACAAGTGAATGGAAATGACACATGTCAGTCCAAGAAGGAGGATATATGAGGGCATTTTGTGATTCCACTTTCCCCCCTCTGGGACATGGGAATGACATGCTCCAGATAGAGGTGGCTGCTTCAATCTGTTTCCTGGATTTAGAACGACTTAAAGCAGTGCCACAGCTGATCCCCAAAGGTCTTGAGGAACACACAGTCGTTTTTCTAAATGGTGACTTGGGGGTTAACACAACATCACTCAGTGAAAGCTGAATAATGAACCACAATATTCCTTGAAGCCTTTGCTCAAATGTCACCTCAGGGATGTCTATTGTGTCTATGTAAGACCATTTTAAGCACAATTCCACCACTTTCAGTCTCCCTTATCTTGCTCTATTTTTTTTCCGTGTTACCTATCCTCTACAACACTAACAAATTATTTTTTTATGGTCTGCCTCCAACCATAGACTCCCTTAGGGCCAGGGATTTTTGTCTGTTTGATCAGTGATGTTCCTGGCCCATAGCAGCCCCTCAAAATATGTTTTTTGGATAAATGAATGATGAGTTGTTTTGTATCCAATATTATGTATGTAGATGTTATGGTATTATTCTAAGTGATGGTGAATTTTATATGTTGACTTGGCTAGGCTATGGTGTTCAGTTGTCGGTTGAACACCGGTCTAGGTGTTTCTGTGAAGGTATTTTGTAGATATAATTAACACTTACAATCAGTTGGCTTTAAACGAAAAGTACCCTCAATGATGTGGGTAGGTCTCCAATCAGTTGTAGGCCTTAAGTGCAAAAACAAGTTTCCTAGTGATGAAGAAATTCTTCCTCAAGACTATAAAATAAAACTACAGCCTGCCAGCCAGGTCTACAAATTCTAGCCTCGGGACTATAACGTCAACTTGCCTGAGTTTCTAACCTGTCAACCTTTCCCTGCAGATTTTGGATTTGCCAGCTCCCATGATCACATGGACTAATTCATTAAAATAAATCTATCTATATCTATCTATATCTATAGTTATAGCTATACCTATCTCTATAACTCCTATTGGTTCTGTTTCTTGAAGAACTCTGTATATAACTTTACATAACTGTGTGTAATTTCTATATATAACTATAAATTATGTTTATTATTTTCAGCATTTATTCAAAGTATAGATCTGTATACATTCACTGTATTTCCTGTTTGCTCCAGAATATAGGAATATATCATAATTTATATTCATATAGGAATATATTATAATTTATATTCATTCTCCTCTTGACAGACATTTGTGTTGTTTCCAGTTTTACTGGGATGATGATGTAATGATCACTTTTACATGTTTCCTTTTATACAAGTAGAATAAATGCTTTAGCGTATTTCTCTCGAAACTGAATTGCTGGGGCGCCTGGGTGGCGCAGTCGGTTAGGCGTCCGACTTCTGCCAGGTCACGATCTCGCGGTGCGTGAGTTCGAGCCCCGCGTCAGGCTCTGGGCTGATGGCTCAGAGCCTGGAGCCTGTTTCCGATTCTGTGTCTCCCTCTCTCTCTGCCCCTCCCCCGTTCATGCTCTGTCTCTCTCTGTCCCAAAATAAATAAATAAACGTTGAAAAAAAATTAAAAAAAAAAAAAAAAACTGAATTGCTCATATAGTGTCTATGTTAACACAAATGAGAGCTATAACATTTTACTGTTTATAATTTCAAAAACCTATTTTTGAAAAATGTTTTATCAATAGACATTCTTATATATAATAAACCTAATACATGTTATTAAAATATTAAAATATAAAAAATTTAGGAAAATAAAAAGAATTCCTAATTCCTCATTACCTAATTGAACCATAACAAGCATCTTGGTGCATTTTTTTCCATTAAATTAAAAATTTTTTTTTTGTCAACGTTTATTTATTTTTGGGACAGAGAGAGACAGAGCATGAACGGGGGAGGGGCAGAGAGAGAGGGAGACACAGAATCGGAAACAGGCTCCAGGCTCTGAGCCATCAGCCCAGAGCCCGACGTGGGGCTCGAACTCACGGACCGCGAGATCGTGACCTGGCTGAAGTCGGACGCTTAACCGACTGCGCCACCCAGGCGCCCCTCCATGAAATTTTAATGGAGTTTTAAAAATTTATTTTTGGTTACATAGATGATAACATATTATCTACTATGGGTAATTTTTCAGCCAATTTTCAATTGATAGAAATATTTCCCATGTAATGAACTTTTTCTAAACTTAATTTTTTGTAGCCTGGTTTTTGATGAATTAGATGAACTAAAATTCACCCACTGATTTCCATATTTTTACATGCTTTTTATCTCCTTTTTTCAATTTCAGTAAGAATGCTCTAAAAGCACCTGCTTAGAATACTTTTTCTGTATTTAGAATTATTTTTTTGGGCTAAAATGTATGAATGTTTTAATGTTCTTCAATATAGTCAGTCTGGTTGCTTTCCAAAGGTATTCTACAAATTCACCTTCCAACCAACAATATACTTTATACAATTGGAATTGCTATGTCTCTTTAGATATAGTTTGGTCCGAGTAGGTGCTTTTTATATTAGGTCTTGCTATATTATATATATTAGGTCTTGCTATGAGTTGAATTTTGTCTCTCCTAAAAAATGATATATTTAAGTTCTTATCCTCTGGACCTTAGAAAAGGAACTTATTGGTAAATAGGGTCTTTGTAGAAATAACGAGTTAGGATGAAGTATACTGGGGTAGAGTGGACCATAAAGCAACATGATTGCTCTTATAAGATGGCCTTATGAAGACAGAAACATGGAGAATGCCACATGGTGACAACGACAGAGATCAGTTAGGTGAGAAGAGCAAACCAAGAAATGCCAAGAGTTGCTGGCAGACAAGCAGAAGGTAAGAAGAGGAAGGTAGGATTCTCCGTGAGCTTCAGAGGACCTGGGGGAAAGTAGCTCAGGCTCTACCTTTACCTGAATTTCCTCCCCTTTCTCTTTCTACTCGTCTGAATGAAACTGTTTTGATTCTCCACATAGATATGATCAAGTATCCTTCTCGCCCCTACTGGTTCACAATTATATCAGTCATTCCCCTTCCTTTACCATATCATCTCCTGATATCACGAGGGTTTTATTTATTTCTTAATTAATTTATTTATTCATTTATTTAGTCACAGTGCCATTGTTTTTGCTACTTTGCAGACCTTGGGAAGGCAGAGACCATTTTGCTTTGTATTCTTAAATGGCGTAACAAAGTGTAATGTGCATGGGAATAGCTTATTACATTTGTTGCATTACGTAGGTCAAATACTTTCAAAGGAGTAGAAGCGGTATTAATGTCAGCTAGTATTTGCTGTAATAGTGAAATGATCTGACATCCTTGTGTGGGTCTTATATGGACCCTGTAGTCAAGTAATAGCAGGGCTCTGTCAGATTCTCTGCTATACTCTCAATACCCGTCGTAGTGGCTGCGGCTTAGTTGGTACCCCGAGAATATAGGTTGAATAAAAGAAGAAGTATCAAAGTAAGAGTAAAGCATTCTCATAAACCATGTTATGTTTTTTCACAGCTCACTTATATACTTTATTTCCATACTTTACAGGAAGTCGCTTAACTAAATTTGCCTATTTAAGTAAAAAAAAAAAAACTGACTCAGAACAAACAAAAAAATGCATTACCTTTATTTTGGGAAGGAGAACATATCACATTATCCTTGTCATAATTAACCCTCGTTAATACAGTTTCCATCACCATGGAGTCTGCAATAAATTTCATAAGTTAGTTTGCTATTGTTTATGTAACTCTTTTTCCCTTTCCTATGTATTTGTGTAATAAGACTCTACCATTTAAAAAAATAATAAAGTTTTACGTATTTTTAAAGAGAGAGACAGCAGGAGTGGGGAAGGGGCAGAGAGACAGAGGGAGACACAGAATCCTAAGCAGACTCCGTGCTACCAGCACAGAACCCCACACGGGTGGAACTTACAAAACCCGCAAGTCATGACCTGAGCTAAAATCAAGAGTTAGAGTTAGATGCTTAACCGACTAAGCCACCCAGGTGCGCCAATACTCCACAGTTTTGTAGAGAATCTCTATTTTAATATATATATATATATAATGTTTATTTATTTTTAAGAGAGAGAGACAGAGACAGAGAGACAGAGTGAGTCGGGGAGGGGCAGAGAGAGAGACACAG
The DNA here is from genome assembly GCF_007474595.2 of Lynx canadensis. Lineage (NCBI taxonomy): Eukaryota > Metazoa > Chordata > Mammalia > Carnivora > Felidae > Lynx > Lynx canadensis. The sequence goes on from NC_044306.2 coordinate 181,091,529, forward strand.
AATCTGAAGCAGGCTCCAGTCTCTGAGCTGTCAGCACAGAGCACGATACGTGGCTAGAACTTACAACTGCAAGATCATAACTAGAGCTGAAGTCAGATGCTTAGCTGACTGAGCCCCCCAGGTTCCCAGAGAATCTCTATTTTATAATCTCTAAAACAAGAAGTTGTTGAATATCCCCCTTCATGATGACAGAAATAATTCATCCATCCATAAGATGAACAACTAATTGTTGATTCCTAATAATTTTATCTATGCCAAAGTTTTAGTATTTGTAAACATTAAAGTACTTAATAATTGTTACTGAATAATACATAGGTGGCATTGCTTCTCATTTTAAATGGGGATAACTGTTACATTTTTAAAAACAAGGTTATAATTCAGATTTTGTAAATTTAGGTTAATCTGTGCCAATTGACGTGAGTGAGATAATATAGCTCTAATGGGGTTTCTTAGAATCTGGAATTAGGAATAATGAATTTCTGTCTCTGTCTCTGAGTACACATATGCTTGTTACACAAAACATGCACATATGTGTGCATATAGCGATGTGCATGGATATGTATGCATTTCCTTGGAAAGTGAAAATCTAACAAAACATGAGTAAGTCACGTAGGGTTTTTATATAAGCTGTGTGTGTCTAATAAGTATATATCTGCAAAATGTATACAAAATATATCGAAATGTGTTAGCCTAAAGGCAATATCCACTACAGCTGTATCAAAGACTACTGCAAGTACTAGCTAATAGTTAGTGGGCATTTTTCTATGTATCTGGCACTGTGCTAAGTGTATCACATATATCATCACATTTAATCCTTACAACATCGTGAGGTAGCTCTCGTTATATTCCCCAGTATACAGATGAAAAAACTGAGACACTGAGTATTCCATTGACCAGTTGATGCAACTTCTTTTTTTTTATTTTTTTTTTCAATGTTTATTTATTTTTGGGACAGAGAGAGACAGAGCATGAACGGGGGAGGGGCATAGAGAGAGGGAGACACAGAATCGGAAGCAGGCTCCAGGCTCTGAGCCGTCAGCCCAGAGCCCGACGCGGGGCTCGAACTCACAGACCTCGAGATGGTGACCTGAGTTGAAGTCGGACGCTTAACCGACTGAGCCACCCAGGCGCCCCTGATGCAACTTCTTAGTAGCTATGTTTAGATTTGGATTCATTCTATCAGTGTCACTGTTCCATGTCTTTCCTTCTTGGAGACATAGGATGTCCAAATGTCCTAGAAGTCCACTTGATCTCCAGGGTAATTAGCATATATCATGCCTTCCTTGAAAGAGTGAATCAAAAGCTCTTGAAAATCCAAAGACAGCCTGGCATATGGTAGTCTTTCGATTTTTGTTTAGTAAATGAACAAATAGGGTTATGAACCACTGTATTAGTTTGAGAAAGGCAGAATTTAATAATTTTGAAAGTCAAACTTGATTAGAAAAGTGGATCTTAATGTCTTAAGAAATAATTTAATTCAAAATGTTTACTATTCACGCCCTTCAACTTACTGTTGTCAGTTCAAATGTTCCAACTACTAAGTATTTTAGCAGTCTGTGAGTTTGGCTTCCAGTAGCTTCCTTAAGGAAGTAGAGATTACATTAAAAATAACCCTTTGGAAAGTGCAACAGGGTGCAGGAAAAATGTTCATTTTATGGAGAACAACCTGACAAGTTAGAGGTCTCTTTCTCTAGACACTGGGCTTCATTAAATCAAGGGTAATAGCAGAGTCTAATGCTTGACAATTTGCATCTTTCATATTTAATTTGAATTTTTCTGCACCAACTATTCCTACTGGTGTATAGTTACCCGATTTTCTATTAAATGAAAAGTGTGAGCTTTTAGTCGCAAGTTCCAAAGATCAGGCATTATGTTCTTTTCTAACACAAATCTTGAGGTGTCAACATTTTTCAGGCTGATTAAACTCCTTGTCACACAACTAAGTAGTAAAACGTAGCCTGGTCGTATGACTTGCATTACTGCATAGCATGTTTGCAGTGAAGTACCTCTGAGGAAGGGAAAAAAATGTACATTTTTACATGGTGCAGCCTTACTTTGTATTCCTCCAGACTACATTTAAAGTTAAAAGTTTATGAAAATTTAAAGTTTTACAGGCATTGCTTCCTACGGGCTTAAAAGCCCAGCTGACATTTATGAACAAATACATTTATTATACAGCAAATATATTTTTTAAACACTTAAGGGTATTCTCCAACCTCACAACATCTGCCAAGCATGAATGACAAGAACATTTTTAGTTTTAAAGAAAATACATAGTTTAGTATACTAAAAAAAAAGGTGGACAAACTGGAATGTGAGGACCACTTAAAGGTTTACATTTATTTCATCAATATGTGCGGCTTTAGCTTAGGTACTCAATGAAAGAATAGGAGCATATTGTAGCTTTCTACAATTCAAGAAGTGCTCAAGGGGCACCTGGGTGGCTCAGTTGGTTAAGCGTCCGACTCTTGATTTCGGCTCTGGTCGTTATCTCACGGTTTGTGAGTTCCAGCCCTGTGTCGGGCTCTGCACGGACAGCGTGGAGCCTGCTTGGGATTCTCTCTCTCTCTCTCTCTCTCTCTCTCTCTCTCTGTCTCTGCCTCTTCTCTGCTCGAGTTCTTTCTCTCTCTCTCTCTCTCTCTCTCTGCCTCTTCTCTGCTCGAGTTCTTTCTCTCTCTCTCTCTCTCTCAAAATAAATAAACATTAAACATTTTTTAAAGAAGTGCTCAAATATGTAAGTAGGGCTAAGGCCATACCATAAAAAAAATATATATTTTTTCTGAATTTGATAACTTGCTGCACAATCATTCGGATGCTGAATATCTAGGCAGACAACTCCTTTGCCTCTGGGTTCTATGAAGAAAACACCAACTTAAACCAAAAGGGAAATTCTATAGACCAAATATTTGGAAGGTTCGAGGCCCATAGGGCTTGACAAAAAGATTGGTTTGTCAACAAATCCATGACCAGGCTTCGCCTTCTCTTCTATTCTGCCATGTCTCCTCTTTTCATTGGTCAATACTTGTAATAAATATTTGCTTTTGTCATTTCTTCAAATCTATAAACTCCTAGAATCTTGGGTTTGAATGAAGATGTTTAGCTTTTATTTTGAATCTCGCTGGAATGCTAAGAAATGGACATTTTGTGAGCACACAAAGAAAAAGGTAATAAGCTTGTTCAGGAATCTGGAATGGGAAGGGACCTTGAGAAAACCAGTGAAAGCACAAAGACATAAATGGGACTCCAGTGGCTGAAAGAGTTAATGCTTTCAGCCACACACACGGCAGATTTACTACAGGGGAGAGGAGGGAGGAATGGAGATTAACATTCAAGAGGAAAAACACTTCTTTTCCCCTTACCTGATACATCATGTGTTTAACATGTTGTGTTTCTCCAATAACAGTTGGTATCATTTGCATACATTGAAGAGAATACAGATGGTTTTTCTGCTGAGAGTGCAGTAAACGCAGAGGTCACACTGGGAATAACTAAAGTCTTAAACCACACCTTCGTGAATGCCATATATATATATTTATATATATAAATATATATATGTGTGTGTATATATATATTTATATATATATATATTTAAATCAAGGCCTTATTGATTTATATACATTTAAATCAAGGCCTTATTACTTAGGACCCCACATATTTTTTTTTCCTGTGTTTAAAACATATGTGCTCGTGACCCACTTAGGAAAAAATGGAAAAGAAAAAAAAAAAAAGACTCAACACTCACTAGTAAAGCAAAGGCTAGTAGCATAAATGATTGAAGTGTCTTTAAAAACACCTTCCCAGGAGAACAGCCTGCTACTGAAGTTCAGATCAGCAAATATACTTGCCTCATTATTCTTGCATGCCTTACATACCTGCTGCTTTTCCAAACTTCCACATGTTACTTTCTCTCTTCACAAGTGCTGTGCTCTCATCTAGCATTTTAAGAAATGAAAGAGACCACAAATCCTTGAAGAGATGGAATATTTTAAAATGTATTACTGGGCTAAATATTGAACCACATTATAAACACTTGCAAAGATTGGCCCCATTCATATTCAAGTGAAATATTCACCTTCTTTTTAAAACAGTGGTATCAACTAACAAGAATGGATGTCGTCGTAGAGCAGCATTTTGCTTAATAGTCACTTGATTGAGCTTGAACTGGAGAAAAGTAATTAAGGACACTAAGAATTAGAGAAGGTGGGGCACCTGGTTGGCTTAGTTGGTTAAGCTTTCGACTTTGGGCTTGGTCATGATCTCACAGGTCCTGAGTCATGAGTTCAATCCCTGCACCCCCCAGGCTCTGAGCTGTTTTCCCCACCTGGCTCACTGCTGTCAGCATGGAGCCCACAGTAGATCCTATGTTCCTCTCTCTCTCTGTGCTCCTTCTTTGCTGGTTGTCTCTCTCTCTCTCTCTCTCTCTCTCTGTCTCTGTCTCTCAAAATAAATAAATAAGCTTAAAAAAAATAGAGATGACAATTACTTCTAATTTATATTAACTCTTGCTTTTCCTGAAATAACTTATTATTATCAAGGATAGGTGGGTAATTTGAATTTGTCAGACCAGAGAGAGAAAGTTGATGCCAAATTAAAATCATTCATTTGATATTTAAAAAGTGCATTTAAAAACATTCTTTTGTGTTTTCATTTATTAAGTATATCTTTTTTTTTCAAATATCTATGATAACAATTGTACTATGTGGACATTTTGCATAGATATAAGGATAGCTGGATATAATTTTTCTTGTAGGTTGGCCTCTTCCAAGATTGTATTAATCAGCAGTTCTGATATGCACAATATACTCTTACTAACTACTATTTGACTGATCTGGTTGTTTTAATTTTGCTTTTTTTTTTTTTTTTGGATGTTTGATAGTCAATTAAATCTACAAGCCTTGTCATGACTTTGACCTCCACCATTTTACATAATTGTCTCCAGCTCTCTCCACTCCTTCACTCTCTATGCCTTCATACTGTGGCATAACCCTCATCCCTGTCTGGAATTATTAACATATATTTGTTTAGTGTTTTACCACGTAAAATCAACATGTCAGTATGATCTTGATGTCTATATTTTGAAATAACTTTACACATATTTAGGCATAGAGAGTGAATGAGTGGAGAGAGGAAAAACCTGGGAGGGAAGGTTGTTTTAGACAGGTTTACTAGGGTCAGTTGAGCAGAGACCTAAAAAATTGAGGGAATGAGCCATAGAAATACCTGGAAGACTAGGAGGAAACCACAGTGTCACAGAGCAAAAAGCCTAAAGATGGAGATCAGCTTGGTGGTGTTTGAACAACCATAAAGTTTGAGGGGAGAGTGGTAGCAATGAGCTGGAGACAGAGGCAATTATGTAAAATGGTGGGCACAAAAGTCATCATAAGGAGTGTAGATTTTATTAATTTTTTTTAACGTTTATTTATTTTTGGGACATAGAGAGACAGAGCATGACGGGGGAGGGGCAGAGAGAGAGGGAGACACAGAATCGGAAACAGGCTCCAGGCTCTGAGCCATCAGCCCAGAGCCCGACGCGGGGCTCGAACTCACGGACCGCAAGATCGTGACCTGAGCTGAAGTCGGACGCTTAACCGACTGCACCACTCAGGAGCCCCAGGAGTGTAGATTTTAATCTACTGTCAAAAATCAAAACAAAAAAGAAAAAAAAAAGGAAAATTAAAACAACCAGATCAAATTGTAGTTAGTAAGAGTATATTGCGCATAAGAACTGTTCATGAACTGAGAGCTTTAAATACAAAACTGATATGAAGCTGAGAGGCATGGTGTTATAAGATGGCTTACGAAGTGAAAATAAAGTTGTTTAACCTTTATAGTGATTGGTAATTACAACGGGGTTTCTAGACAGCAGGATGGCATAAAAGTAATTAGCTTCCACCATTTTTAAGAGGAAGTCTTAAGTTTCTTTTGATTATCAGGTGCATTTATAAGAAAGAACCGAAGTTTTGCTTGTGTTTATGAAATAAACTAGAGTTAGCTTTCCCTGCATGGCTTAAGTTGTTTTGCCTGTTCAGGGAATTTTCAAGTCTAGTCTCCATTTTGCATTTTACTTTACTACTATGAGTCGTGAAAAGCCACATAGTTGTGAGTGTGTAACACTGTGAGTTAAGAAAGTAAGTTGCGTCAGGGTACCTGGGTGGTTCATTGGTTAAGCATCTGACTTCAGCTCAGGTCATGATCTCACAGTTTGTGGGTTCAAGTCCCACATCGGGCTCTGCAGCTGGCAGCATGGAGCCTGCTTGAGATTCTTTCTCTCTCCCTCTCTCTCTGCCCCATCTGTACTCTGTCTCTCTCTCTCTCTCTCTCACTTCCTCTCTCAAAATAGATAAGTACACTTAAAAAAATAGCAAGGTGCCCTATTTTCAATCTCAGTCTCTCAATAATGAGCCATGATCTGGGACAGGTTACTCATTTTCTTCATCTGTGAAATGAGAAAGTAAATGTAACTCTCTGATTGGGGTGTTGTGGGAAATAAAGGACCTAATATATGTAAAGGACTAATTGTTCATATTTAACAGTGATCCCTCTTGTTGCTTGTTGCAAATAGACCATTGGAAGCCAGACAGGAAACAAGGCATTTAGGAGGCTACAGCGTCTGGAAGTCCATGCCAGAGATACAGAAGCTCCTGGTCAGTGATTACTGTTTCAAGTAGTGAGATGTGATTAGACTTTTTTTTTTTTCAAGTTTATTTATTTATTTTGAGAGAGACAGAGACAGTGTGAGCAGAGGAAGGGCAGGGAGAGGAAGAGAGAAAATCCCAAGCAGGCTCCATGCTACCAGCTGCAGAGCCTGATGTGGGGGCTCAGACCCACAAACTGTGAGTTCACGACCTGAGCCAAAACCAAGAGTCAGTTGCTTAACTGGCTGTACCACCCAGGTGTCCCGGGACATGATCAGATTTAACATATATTATGACAGAGAACCTGCCTCTGCACCTCCAGACAGAGGACGGCCAATAGATTAGATGTGAATTCTAAGAGAGAGAGGAAGCAGAAATCACAACGGGATAAGTGTCTCAATAGTTGTAACAACTGCTGAGATAGGGAAGATTATTGGAGGAGGTGAGTTGGGTGGGATGGGGAAGAATCAGTAGCCTGGTTTGGGACTGTTAGGGTCCTGATATCTATAAGACATTTATATGGATATTTTGGGCAGAAAGCTATCCAAATCTAGCAGAACTGTTGATGACTGGAGGTGTAAATTTCAGTCACAGGTTACAGGTAGCATTTAAAAGCTTGGGAATGAACAAGTGTGTACAGGCAGAGAAGAGAACTGGCAAGGATGAAGACTGATGCCGTAACACTCAGGAGGAGAAAAAAAAAAAAAGAGTTGCCGGAGAATTTAAGAGAACCAAGGAGACTCCAGTATTATGGAAAACCAGTGAAGAAAATACTTGAAGGTGTGGGATAAGAAATGGCACATAAATGCTCAGTTTGGCATGATGAAAATCAACGGCCACTCAACAACAACAGTAACCATGACCGAAGCAGTTAGAGAAGAGTTAAGGTGTAAGTCCCAGAATGGGTCAAGAAGAGCTGGGAGGTCAAGATGTGGAAATGCCTTAATGAATTAAAAAAAAATATCAGAGGAGCTAGAAGAAAATAAAACTCAATATTTAAATCGGTGGTGACTTCTAAGACTTTGAAATGTTAATAGGAAACACAATGAAAACATTTAAATATTTGAGTATATACATAATAAAAGCTCTGTAAAAATTAAGGAAATTACAAAAATAACAAATGAAAACATTGAAACATGACAAACCAAACATCTATAATAAAGACAATTATTTACAAGTAAAAACATAAGCTAACAGTGCATAAATAACTAATGTACGGGAAGAGATCCTCATATCAGACAAAGTACAATTGAGCTTGACAAATAAATTTTAAGTTAAAAATATTATTGGCCGTTTTTAAAGATAATGCCAAGTGATAAGTAATACATTTAATACCGGTACATTATGCATTAGTTAAATCATTGTATTGTGAATATGTTTTAAAATGTGTATTTAAAACCATACAAGTGTTCCATTAATTTTACCTATTCTACTCAAAGAAATATATTTCTAAGAACTAATTTAATAGATTAAAAAAAACCTATAATAATAGGAACAACTGCCATTGATAAACACTCAATGTGGTCTATGATTAACAATCTATAAATATTTGAAACTTACTTCATAAAAGTACTTCAAACATTATCTTGCCCATAACAATAGTTATAAATATGGACAAAGAATGGAAAGGAAGCTGTCAAAATGGATGACTGTACTTGTTATATTACATTTTCTTTAATATTGCTGTGTGTGTAAATCACGTGTGTGCCTGTCTATGTGTATCCCAATTAGAGATGAATCTCTAATTCAGAGGTCTACATTTTAATGTAAACAAAATTTTACCCGACCAGACTCTAAACTCCATGAATACAGTTGCCTTTGCTTTCTCATCATTGTATGTTCAGTGTCAAGCCTAAAATGTTTAATTAAATGTTGTTGAATAAATAGGAAGGGAAGGAGGGGGAAAAGAGAAAGGAAGGAAAAAAAGGAATCAATGACTCCATTTTTTCCTGTTTTACTTCCACATTCTCACCAATACCTCTCTTCACCTCAAATCAATTTAAATCATGTTTTCCTTAAAAAAAAAATACCTCTCTCTGGTTATCTAAAAATCTAATGATCGCTTCACCAGCTTTCTAGCTAATAAGTTTTGAGCCATTGTGGTCACCTTGATTTATTCTTCAAACTCTATATACAATAAGACTTTAAACCCTAGAGACTCCCCATGGATTCATTCATTTGTTCACACATTTAATGAGTACCATTGTGAGTCACTGGCGGTAGAGTGAATCCAGCGTCTACTGTTGGGGAGATCATGATCTAGTGAGGGAGACATAAATATATAGAAAATATAAAGAGTGATTAAATGCTCAGATTGAGTTATGTATACTTTTGAAACATAAGAGGTAATTCATGGACGTTCAGATCAGGACACGTTTCCAGAGGAGATAGCTGCTTTGGGTCTAATAGGAATAAGAAGTTTATATAGGCAATTAAGAACAGTTAATTCCGGTGCAAAGGCACAAGTCCTTGGCAGCAAATATGCTTGGTAACTTTTAGTAATTTGGTATAACTAGACTTAGGGTATCTGTCTATTAGTCTCGTAGGGCTGTCGTAACAAAGTGCCATTAATTGGGTGGCTTAAAACAACAGAATGGCATTGTTTCTCAGTTCTGGAGGCTAGAAGTCCAGAATCAAGGTATCAGCAGCATTGGTCCTTCTGAGTGAGAATCTGTTCTATGACTCTTTCCTAGTTTCTGGATGCCCAGGCATTCCTTCGTTTGTAGGTACATCATTCCAATATTCCATCTTTTTTTTTTTTCTTTTTCTTTTTCTTTTTCTTTTTTTATATATATGAAATTTATTGACAAATTGGTTTCCATACAACACCCAGTGCTCATCCCAAAAGGTGCCCTCCTCAATACCCATCATCCACACTCCCCTCCCTCCCACCCCCCATCAACCCTCAGTTTGTTCTCAGGTTTTAACAGTCTCTTATGCTTTGGCTCTCTCCCACTCTAACCTCTTTTTTTTTTTTTTCCCTTCCCCTCCCCCATGGGTTTCTGTTAAGTTTCTCAGGATCCACATAAGAGTGAAACCATATGGTATCTGTCTTTCTCTGTATGGCTTATTTCACTTAGCATCACACTCTCCAGTTCCATCCACGTTGCTACAAAAGGCCATATTTCATTTTTTCTCATTGCCACATAGTATTCCATTGTGTATATATACCACAATTTCTTTATCCATTCATCAGTTGATGGACATTTAGGCTCTTTCCATAATTTGGCTATTGTTGAGAGTGCTGCTATGAACATTGGGGTACAAGTGCCCCTATGCATCAGTACTCCTGTATCCCTTGGGTAAATTCCTAGCAGTGCTATTGCTGGGTCATAGGGTAGGTCTATTTTTAATTTTCTGAGGAACCTCCACACTGCTTTCCAGAGCGGCTGCACCAATTTGCATTCCCACCAATAGTGCAAGAGGGTTCCCGTTTCTCCACATCCTCTCCAGCATCTATAGTCTCCTGATTTGTTCATTTTGGCCACTCTGACTGGCGTGAGGTGATACCTGAGTGTGGTTTTGATTTGTATTTCCCTGATAAGGAGCGACGCTGAACATCTTTTCATGTGCCTGTTGGCCATCTGGATGTCTTCTTTAGAGAAGTGTCTATTCATGTTTTCTGCCCAGTTCTTCACTGGGTTATTTGTTTTTCGGGTGTGGAGTTTGGTGAGCTCTTTATAGATTTTAGATACTAGCCCTTTGTCTGATATGTCATTTGCAAATATCTTTTCCCATTCCGTTGGTTGCCTTTTAGTTTTGTTGGTTGTTTCCTTTGCTGTGCAGAAGCTTTTTATCTTCATAAGGTCCCAGTAATTCACTTTTGCTTTTAATTCCCTTGCCTTTGGGGATGTGTCGAGTAAGAGATTGCTACGGCTGAGGTCAGAGAGGTCTTTTCCTGCTTTCTCCTCTAAGGTTCTGATGGTTTCCTGTCTCACATTTAGGTCCTTTATCCATTTTGAGTTTATTTTTGTAAATGGTGTGAGAAAGTGGTCTAGTTTCAACCTTCTGCATGTTGCTGTCCAGTTCTCCCAGCACCATTTGTTAAAGAGGCTGTCTTTTTTCCATTGGATGTTCTTTCCTGCTTTGTCAAAGATGAGTTGGCCATACATTTGTGGGTCTAGTTCTGGGGTTTCTATTCTATTCCATTGGTCTGTGTGTCTGTTTTTGTGCCAATACCATGCTGTCTTGATGATGACAGCTTTGTAGTAGAGGCTAAAGTCTGGGATTGTGATGCCTCCTGCTTTGGTCTTCTTCTTCAAAATTCCTTTGGCTATTCGGGGCCTTTTGTGGTTCCATATGAATTTTAGGATTGCTTGTTCTAATTTCGAGAAGAATGCTGGTGCAATTTTGATTGGGGATTGCATTGAATGTGTAGATAGCTTTGGGTAGTATTGACATTTTGACAATATTTATTTTTCCAATCCATGAGCAGGGAATGTCTTTCCATTTCTTTAAATCTTCTTCAATTACCTTCATAAGCTTTCTATAGTTTTCAGCATACAGATCCTTTACATCTTTGGTTAGATTTATTCCTAGGTATTTTATGCTTCTTGGTGCAATTGTGAATGGGATCATTTTCTTTATTTGTCTTTCTGTTGCTTCATTGTTAGTGTATAAGAATGCAACTGATTTCTGTACATTGATTTTGTATCCTGCAACTTTGCTGAATTCATGTATCAGTTCTAGCAGACTTTTGGTGGAGTCTATCGGATTTTCCATGTATAATATCATGTCATCTGCAAAAAGCGAAAGCTTGACTTCATCTTTGCCAATTTTGATGCCTTTGATTTCCTTTTGTTGTCTGATTGCTGATGCTAGAACTTCCAGCACTATGTTAAACAACAGCGGTGAGAGTGAGCATCCCTGTCGTGTTCCTGATCTCAGGGAAAAAGCTCTCAGTTTTTCCCCGTTGAGGATGATGTTAGCTGTGGGCTTTTCATAAATGGCTTTTATGATCTTTAAGTATGTTCCTTCTATCCCGACTTTCTCAAGGGTTTTTATTAAGAAAGGGTGCTGGATTTTGTCAAAGGCCTTATCTGCATCGATTGACAGGATCATATGGTTCTTCTCTTTTTTTTTGTTAATGTGATGTATCACGTTGATTGATTTGCGAATGTTGAACCAGCCCTGCATCCCAGGAATGAATCCCACTTGATCATGGTGAATAATTCTTTTTATATGCTGTTGAATTCGATTTGCTAGTATCTTATTGAGAATTTTGGCATCCATATTCATCAGGGATATTGGCCTGTAGTTCTCTTTTTTTACTGGGTCTCTGTCTGGTTTAGGAATCAAAGTAATACTGGCTTCATAGAATGAGTCTGGAAGTTTTCCTTCCCTTTCTATTTCTTGGAATAGCTTGAGAAGGATAGGTATTATCTCTGCTTTAAATGTCTGGTAGAACTCCCCTGGGAAGCCATCTGGTCCTGGACTCTTATTTGTTGGGAGATTTTTGATAACCGATTCAATTTCTTCGCTGGTTATGGGTCTGTTCAAGCTTTCTATTTCCTCCTGATTGAGTTTTGGAAGAGTGTGGGTGTTCAGGAATTTGTCCATTTCTTCCAGGTTGTCCAATTTGTTGGCATATAATTTTTCATAGTATTCCCTGATAATTGTTTGTATCTCTAAGGGATTGGTTGTAATAATTCCATTTTCATTCATGATTTTATCTATTTGGGTCATCTCCCTTTTCTTTTTGAGAAGCCTGGCTAGAGGTTTGTCAATTTTGTTTATTTTTTCAAAAAACCAACTCTTGGTTTCGTTGATCTGCTCTACAGTTTTTTTAGACTCTATATTGTTTATTTCTGCTCTGATCTTTATTATTTCTCTTCTTCTGCTGGGTTTAGGCTGCCTTTGCTGTTCTGCTTCTATTTCCTTTAGGTGTGCTGTTAGATTTTGTATTTGAGATTTTTCTTGTTTCTTGAGATAGGCCTGGATTGCAATGTATTTTCTTCTCAGGACTGCCTTCGCTGCGTCCCAAAGCGTTTGGATTGTTGTATTTTCATTTTCGTTTGTTTCCATATATTTTTTGATTTCTTCTCTAATTGCCTGGTTGACCCACTCATTCGTTAGTAGGGTGTTCTTTAACCTCCATGCTTTTGGAGGTTTTCCAGACTTTTTCCTGTGGTTGATTTCAAGCTTCATAGCATTGTGGTCTGAAAGTATGCATGGTATGATTTCAATTCTTGTAAACTTATGAAGGGCTGTTTTGTGACCCAGTATATGATCTATCTTGGAGAATGTTCCATGTGCACTCGAGAAGAAAGTATATTCTGTTGCTTTGGGATGCAGAGTTCTAAATATATCTGTCAAGTCCATCTGATCCAATGTCTCATTCAGGGCCCTTGTTTCTTTATTGACCGTGTGTCTAGATGATCTATCCATTTCTGTAAGTGGGGTGTTAAAGTCCCCAGCAATTACCACATTCTTATCAATAAGGTTGCTTATGTTTATGAGTAATTGTTTTATATATTTGGGGGCTCCGGTATTCGGCGCATAGACATTTATAATTGTTAGCTCTTCCTGATGGATAGACCCTGTAACTATTATATAATGTCCTTCTTCATCTCTTGTTACAGCCTTTAATTGAAAGTCTAGTTTGTCTGATATAAGTATGGCTACTCCAGCTTTCTTTTGGCTTCCAGTAGCATGATAAATAGTTCTCCATCCCCTCACTCTGAATCTAAAGGTGTCCTCAGGTCTAAAATGAGTCTCTTGTAGACAGCAAATAGATGGGTCTTGTTTTTTTATCCATTCTGATACCCTGTGTCTTTTGGTTGGCGCATTTAATCCATTTACATTCAGTGTTATTATAGAAAGATACGGGTTTAGAGTCATTGTGATGTCTGTATGTTTTATGCTTGTAGTGATGTCTCTGGTACTTTGTCTCACAGGGTCCCCCTTAGGATCTCTTGTAGGGCTGGTTTAGTGGTGACAAATTCCTTCAGTTTTTGTTTGTTTGGGAAGACCTTTATCTCTCCTTCTATTCTAAATGACAGACTTGCTGGATAAAGGATTCTCGGCTGCATATTTTTGCTGTCTGGCACACTGAAAATCTCGTGCCAATTCTTTCTGGCCTGCCAAGTTTCAAAAGAGAGATCAGTCACGAGTCTTATAGGTCTCCCTTTATATGTGAGGGCACGTTTACCCCTTGCTGCTTTCAGAATTTTCTCTTTATCCTTGTATTTTGCCAGTTGCACTATGATATGTCGTGCAGAAGATCGATTCAAGTTACGTCTGAAGGGAGTTCTCTGTGCCTCTTGGATTTCAATGCCTTTTTCCTTCCCCAGTTCAGGGAAGTTCTCAGCTATAATTTCTTCAAGTACCCCTTCAGCACCTTTCCCTCTCTCTTCCTCCTCTGGGATACCAATTATGTGTATATTATTTCTTTTTAGTGTATCACTTAGTTCTCTAATTTTCCCCTCATACTCCTGGATTTTTTTATCTCTTTTTTTCTCAGCTTCCTCTTTTTCCATAACTTTATCTTCTACTTCACCTATTCTCTCCTCTGCCTCTTCCATCCGAGCCGTGGTGGTTTGCATTTTGTTTTGCATTTCCTTTAAAGCGTTTTTCAGCTCCTCGTGACTGTTCCTTAGTCCCTTGATCTCTGTAGCAAGAGATTCTCTGCTGTCCTGTATACTGTTTTCCAGCCCAGCGATTAATTTTATGACTATTATTCTAAATTCACTTTCTGTTATATTATTTAAATCCTTTTTGATCAGCTCATTAGCTGTTGTTATTTCCTGGAGATTCTTCTGAGGGGAATTCTTCCGCTTGGTCATTTTGGATAGTCCCTGGTGTGGTGAGGACCTGCAGGGCACTTCCCCTGTGCTGTGGTGTATAACTGGAGTTGGTGGGCGGGGCCGCAGTCAGTCCTGATGTCTGCCCCCAGCCCACCGCTGGGGCCACAGTCAGACTGGTGTGTGCCTTCTCTTCCCCTCTCCTAGGGGCGGGATTCACTGTGGGGTGGCGTGGCCCGTCTGGGCTACTTGCACACTGCCAGGCTTGTGATGCTGGGGATCTGGCGTATTAGCTGGGGTGGGAAGGCAAGGTGCACGGCGGGAGGGGGGGCAGGCTTAGCTCGCTTCTCCTTAGGTGATCCACTTCAGGAGGGGCCCTGTGGCAGCCGGAGGGAGTCAGATCCGCTGCAGGAGGTTTGGCTCCGCAGAAGCACAGAGTTGGGTGTTTGCGCGGAGCGAGCAATTTCCCTGGCCGGAACCGGTTCCCTTTGGGATTTTGGCTGGGGGATGGGCGGGGGAGATGGCGCTGGCGAGCGCCTTTGTTCCCCGCCAAACTGAGCTCTGTCGTCGGGGGGCTCCGCAGCTCACCCTCCCTTTGTCCTCCAGCCTTCCCGCTTTCCGAGCAGAGCTGTTAACTTATGACCTCCCAGACGCTAAGTCGCGCTTGCTGTTGGAACACAGTCCGTCAGGCCCCTCCGCTTTTGCAAGCCAGACTCGGGGGCTCTGCTTGGACGGTGAGCCGCCCCTCCGCCTCGGCTCCCTCCCGCCAGTCCGTGGAGCGCGCACCGCCTCGCCGCCCTTCCTACCCTCTTCCGTGGGCCTCTCGTCTGCACTTGGGTCCGGTGACTCCGTTCTGCTAATCCTCTGGCAGTTTTCTGGGTTATTTAGGCAGGTGTAGGTGGAATCTAAGTGATCAGCAGGACGCGCGGTGAGCCCAGCGTCCTCCTACGCCGCCATCTTCCTGTCTCTCTCCCAATATTCCATCTTTACATGGTTCTCCCTGTGAAATCTCTGTCTACACATGGGTGTCTTCTTATAACATCAGTCATACTGGATTAAGGGCTCATGCTACTGTAATGTGACCTCATTTTAACTCATTATATCCACAACAAACCTGTTTCCAAAATGGTCACAATGTGGTATCAGGGGGTAAGACTTCAATATATCTTTCTTGGCACAATATTAAACCTGTAACAATGAGTTAGGATAAGGCATAGAGAGACAGATCCTGAAAAGTCTTATATAGAATGCTAAGTAATTTGGGTTTTATTCTAAACACTATGGAAAGGGAATGGAAAGATTTTAAATAACATGAGTGCAATTAATATTTTTTATAAACATAATTAATTTAATTTTAGTAGCTCCATGGTAAATAGATTTTAAGAGAGAAGAAAAAATAGGGTGAGTATTAGAGAATAAACTTGAAGACAGGACATAAGTTAGTTACAGTAATTTAGGAAAGAAAGAAATGAGGAGCAACTTAATTTGAGTATTAACAAAGGAGTTAGCAAACAAAACAAAACAAAACAAAACAAAACAAACAAAACATTTTCTCCACTACCACTGTCACTTTCTTGAGAACCTTGTCATCTTCTTAGGCTCAAACATCTTTACATCTCATTAGGATAATAGCCTCTTAAAGTGTTTTCCAATTTCATGACATTTTCCACTCTGGTCCTACCTACATTATTTCCAAAACAGTTGAATATAATTCTTTAATGACTAACCTTTGACTATAGAACATCTTACTCAACTCAGCCTAGTATCTGTTTCAGTTGCTTTTGGCTACAATTTGTCCCAAGCAATGAGAAAATTTACTATGCTAATAGAAAGTCAGAGATAGAACAGACACCAGGGGTGGTTGATTCAGTGGGTCAGTTACATCATCATCATCTTGCTCTTCTATGCCAGTAATTCTTTCATCCTCAGGCTGGTAATAAAATGTCTCTTGTGGTAATCAGACAAGACAACAAGGGAAGAAAGAAGTAACTATCTCTGCCTCTTTTCTATCTTATCTGTAGGGAAACTTTACCCAGAAGCATTCCTACTACATCATGTCTCGGTAGCCAAAAATGACTTAGGATTACCCATCTAGGAATTCAACACTGGCAAGCAAGAGACATCTAATTGCTATGATTGATTAAGATTAATCATATGAAAAAAATTAAAAAAAAAATAATCATACCAAGTAGAATGTAGGTTGAGTGGTCAGGACACCGTCCTGTGTTTTATATGCATTATTTCAGTTAACCCATTTATATTATTATCTCCGACATATATGTCCAGCTCGGTCTTTCACTACTTAGTATATGTGATGCATCATTGAATAAGGTATCTGTATTAGATTTTAGGGCCGCCATAAGCAGATACTGGGTGGTTTAAACAATAGGAATTTGTTTTCTCACAGTTCTGGAACCTGGAAGTCCAAGATCAAGAAGTTGGCAGACTTGATTTCTTTAGAACCCTTTCTTATTGGTTTGTAAATGGTCCCAATCTGTGTCCTCATGCAGCTTTTTCTCTGTGGGTATGCACCCTCAGTGTCTCTCTGTGTGTCCAAATTTCCTCTTGTTATACACCAGGCAGATTGGATTAGGACCATTTCACCAGCCTCACTTTAACTTAATCACTTGATCTTTAAAGGTGCCATCTCCAAACGCAGTCACATTTTAAGTGCTGGAAGTTAGGCCCGCAGCATATAAATTTGGAGGGGAAAGGGTTTAGCCTGTAACAATAAACGATGAATATACTCTGAGCATTTTCATCTCCATACCTTAGTTCATAGTTATTTAGCTGGGAATATTCTCTACCTTATCGCTGACTGCCAACATTATTTCATTTTGTTCAGAATCTACCTCTGTTGTCATCACAACTAAACCTTTTTTCAGCAGTAGCTTTTAATATCCTCCCAGATTTTTTCATGTACTTTTCTTAGGGAAACTTCTTGACTTTCTTTAAAATTACAGTCATTTGTACAATTACCATCTATCCTCATTAGATTGTAATATTCTTGAGAGCAGGGACTATATCGTTTTTTTTTCTTTTTTAACCATAGTATTCCTTGTATTGTCTAACAGTATCTCGGCCATAGTTGGCATGCAGTATAAATGTGTTAAGAAAATGTCTACAGAAATATAATTCATTTATAGCCTCATAATAGGAATTGAGCGGCAGAAGAAACTATGATTTCTTAAGGGACAGAGAGAAGATTGGTCAATGATTTGAAATTTGAAACAGGGCCTGAAGTATGAGTAGGATTTTGATAGATGGAGATATGACAAAAAGGAAATTAGACATAAGGTGAAACCTCCTTTCAAACCAGAGGTAAAGGAACAGCACAAGCTGAACTCAGACTCTAAAAAGTGTATTTCTATGCAATAGCATGTAGTCAGTTTGATTACGCCACAGAGTTTTGTTATTTAGTTGTAAGAGCTAAATCCAGAAAGACAGTTTGAGACAAAGTTATAAATGATGCAAATGGCATTTTTAAAACTAGTTGGAATTTCTTTGATAAGCGATGGTGAGTCACTGAAGGATGTCACTGATGGGAATCACATTTACCAAAGCATTGGTTAAGGAAAAAAATGTAAGCTCTAGAAGTATCAAATTTTCATAATAAAGGTAAAATGAAAAATGAAAGAAGATTTGAGAGTGCGAGAGGATGATGAATTTGAAAATAAGGAAAGATATCAAGTGAAAATGTCCAGAGGCCAGTGTGAAAATAACATTTACAGAAACAATTCTTGCTTTCCAGCATGCCATAAATACTAGAAAGTAAAAGGTATTTCAGTTATTTGAATATATCTACTCGCTTACGTAATAGAACTAGTCTATGGCTATACATTAATGCTCATATTTAGAACCTGTGCTAATTGTGTCTTCTACATCAGAGTAATGCAAATTATTAATCTTTAAGTTTTTTTAAACCCATTTTAGTTTGCTTTGTCAGATATTTAAGAACATATTCATGTGAACAAAATTAC